>NC_138176.1:22568792-23991292 GCF_964165515.1 Mesoplodon bidens
ATGAAATCACCAACCATGGAAATTGGAATGCTGAGTATGCTGTTAATACAGTGTTAATGCCATGATAGTTACCTGAAAAAAAAAAAAAAAAAGAAAAGAAAAAGAAAAAAAATGAAAACCTGTCTACCTGTCTAATGCTCCCAGTTTTACTTTACTGGAATTTTCTCCTTCTCTTTCTCCCTCTCTCTGTCTGTCTCTCTCTTCTTTTCTCACCATGATGTCCATTTGTGGTAGAGCGGCAACAACAGCAATAACAACAACTACAGTCAGGGGCCAAACTGCCAGAAACCAAGGATGAGAAAGACTACCCCTCCTTGCCCAGTCCTCTTCTGTGCCGCTGGGTTTTCTCTGGCAGGAATGCTTCACTTATTTCCTCAAGAGCTGTAGAGCTGGGAGCACAGCAGTTTTCCTAGAACCAGAGGCAGTAAGCGTCTGCTTCCCTTGTGGCTCATGTTCTTACTCAGCAACCAAGCATGTCTTTATCCCGGCGGAAGTTCAGACGGCCTTTCCCTTCCTGTCTCAGCAGCTGCTGCCCCAGCCTCAGACCCAGTCATGACAAGTATGGCTGCTGCATGGAGCACGTCTTCTGAGCCCCTCAGAAAATTCAGAGAGCCTCTCAGAGAATAAAGCTTTGGATTGGACTGTGGCTTCGGCCGTGACTCTTTTTCCTAGCAAACTGTGGTGCTGGATGAAACAAGATGCAAACTGTAATCCAGTCACAAAGGCCAAAGCTTGAGGAAGAAATTGCCATTTCTCCTTCCTGCTTGCACTCAAGAGTCTGTCTCCCAAATCCTTGTTAGAATTATTGGTATCCTGGCTTTATACATACACCCTGGTATTTGAGTGCATATACTGGTGCTCACAGCATTGGTTTGAAGTTAGTGGTTCTGTCACCACTCTAGCTGTATGACTTGGACATTCAGTTAATCTCTGTGAGTCTCAACCTTCTCACCTGTATGATGGGAGTAGTCATGTCTGTCTTGCTTACCTGGTCAAATAAAATCTCAGCTTTGTAACTCTGAAACCTTAGGGTCCCATACCTGGGTAGGAAGCCTGCCTGTTATTTAACACAGCTTTTGTCTGCTGCATGTGACCATCCCCTCACCAGCCTCCTGCACAGATGATCCTCCAGCTTCAGACTGAGGTCTGACTGGTGGGGGAGCTGCCCTCCTCAGGAGCTCTGACTGTGGGAAAGTTGTGCCAGGCTGAAATCTGAACCCTCCAATAACTTTTACCTGCTGGTTTCTGTTTCATCTCTGGATCCAACAGTACATTTAATCTCAAAGTCTTTATATTGAAGACTACTGTAAAAAAATACAGTCAATTTTTTTAAACTGGGTATCAAGTCATTTTTTCAGTTCCTTTGCCTGCTCTGCCCTTGAGATTCTGATCTGGATTGACTACGTGGAACAGAACATGGTACCCAGTGTTCCTGAACATTCTCAAGGGTCCTTGTGGCATCGGTTATAAAATTTTTCCTGATGATCCCTAGAAGAAAGTGTGATTATTACTAATGATAGGTGTCCCCACACATAGTGGGTCTACTCAAATCCTAGAGCCATAATTGTAAAAGCAGGTTTCTTAACATGTTTTAAATTATTTTAACTTGGAAATAATTTCCCCCTCTATTACCTTGGATTATTTTTTCTGAAAAATAATAAAGATGAATTAAATTTAATAAAAGACCTAGAAAAAAAATCTAAAGAATAAAATGAAAGTTATTTGTAACCCATCTATTTGTAAAAAAATAAAATATTTTTATACCTTACGCCTTGGTCATGTTTCCACATATATGATTGTATATTTATGTGTAATTGTTGAAATTATGTAACATGTGGTTATGTGGCTCTGCATTTTGTTTTGCTGTCTTATTGAACATTGTATTGTCTTACCCCGTGTCATCATCAGTTATTTATAAGTATCATCATAATGGTTGCATCATAATATTCTATTGAATGAATGCACTGTAATTTACTCAATGAACCCTCTGTTGTAATCCCTAATTTGTAGCCAATTTCCAGGAGCTTCAGGGCTATTCTTTGAGAAATGGAAATAAGGGAGAAGGCAACACCTCTGGATTCCCACAGCAGGATTTTATTTTCCAAGTGCTGGAGTAATCCCTTCACTCCTCTCTTCCTACGTAGGCAGAGTTAACAGGACATATAGATCAGATCCTGTCAGAGCTGGAAAGCTAAAAACACAGGTTGATTTGTGCATATGTATTAGTGTGTTGTATCCTCACTTCACAAATTCAAGTTTAAAATGCTATACTGGTGATTTCTGTAATCAACAAGATGTTTGGATTTGTTTCATTTACTGATGCAAATGGGCCCAGCAAGGGCTTGAACTGCCTCTTTCCTCTGATATCAAGGATTTTCCCTTAGTCAAGGAAATTGAAGAAATCCAAGTACAGTATCAGGGAATTTCTGTCCTTCAATATCAGGAAGAAAACTTTTAATGAACTGGAACCCAGAGCTGGAAATCGAAGTATCACAGATTTGTCTTCCATTAATATGATTTAGGACGATGTTAGAGCATAGCTCTGGCAGCAGGAAGGCTCCATTCTCATATAATCAGCTCAGTCATCTGGGGTCATTATTAAGGGGGCAGTATCCCCACTCTTTTGTAAACTTGCAGAGCCAATCACCAAGATAAGGGAATAGGAATCTCTATTATCTACAAACTTCCCAAGTGAATTTTGTTAGGTAAATTTAAGAAATGGATTCTGACCCATACACAGAAAAAGGTTTCTAGGCCGTCAACTTAGGCTGAAAGAGAATTGTCCTATCCCTACACCTGTATTTCCAACCAGTCGTAACACCTTAGATATTGAGCTTTACTTGGGATTTCATCTTTGGTGATTATCAAGATTACACAACT
This sequence comes from Mesoplodon bidens, assembly GCF_964165515.1. NCBI lineage: Eukaryota > Metazoa > Chordata > Mammalia > Artiodactyla > Ziphiidae > Mesoplodon > Mesoplodon bidens. The sequence goes on from NC_138176.1 coordinate 22,571,673, forward strand.
GGAAAATAGTAGCTGCATAAACCTATAGCAAGGGTGATAGAAGGGATTTTTTCCAATTAAAACGTAATCATTTTTGAAAGAGGCATCCCACATCTCCCCAAAGGCCCTGCCATTAGTAGAAAACCAGCTGCATTCCTCTATTGGGGCCAATTCCACCCTTGTGGAATGGGTAAAAACTGTGTGTCTTCACCTCTGGGGACTGACTGGCTTGAAGCAGTAGCATATGGTTGACTCTAAACAAATAAAATAAAACCAAACAGAAACTTCTGGTTGTTTAGCCCCAGTAGAATCTCAAAACCTAATAGAAAAGGCTAAGCCCAGACACAGCTTCACTCCATCTGTGCCTCGCCTCCAGGCCAGGGAAGCATTAACCTTACTGGGTCTGGTCGCTGGGGTGCTTCCAGCACTGTTCAGATTTTTCTGATGTCACTGGTTTCTGTTTGTGCAAATGAGAAACTGCAAATTTTGTATCTCGTGTGCTTATTAGGTAAGATGAAAAGTCAACCGACCAAGACGACCTCCTGGTGCCAGTAGTGAGGGCGCCCATATCTCATGGGCAGTTCCTCATGGTGCTGGGCTGTGGTGAAGAGGCATGAAAGTTTTATGTTATTCACTTTCCCATGCTATGATGTCAACAGCCAGGAGAACCAGGTCTTAAAACCTCTAACTTGGGTCCTAACACAGACAAAGATAATAGATAGGAATTATCTTATGAAGAGCAGGGCAGGAAGAAGTTTATAGGAAGCGGAAGTGGGAGAGAGAGATGGCCAGTCTTTTCACATTAAAAAAAATGGGAAGTATGGGTATCCTGAGTCTGCAAGTTGTGGGCTGCTTGAAAATAAAAGTTTCTCTTTTCCTTGTTGGGCCACTTGCAAGGGGCGTTCATGCTTCCTGTTCCCTGAGCACTGTGAGGCTGTTGGATTTCGTGGGTGGGAGATGTAGGCACCTGGTTCCAGCAGAGCAGGCACCACTGTAAACTAGGGCATCCCTCCGTTGAAGTGTTGTCTCCTTCAAAAATGCAGATGGACCTCAAGGCCATTGGTCCATTGTGTATATTTCCTGGAGCATTAAGGAAATGAGAAGCAGGTTTCTTAAGCGTCTGCCCATTTCTCCTGTGGAGGAGGAGAGAGGTGTAAATGGCCCCAGTGAGTTAACTGACTATGCTGGATCCATGAAAAGCCTTTACAAGAGCAGCTGGTCTCTCCCAGAGGCTGGGAGCCAGTCAAGCCCAGAGGGTTATAGGTCTTAAAGACCCTTTAGGTAAAGGGTATAAATGCTGAAGACATGGCAGGCTCAGTGCCCTGGAGCAGGGCCTGAGGGAACAGGTACATGTTCTAAGTAGGAGCAGAACCATGGGTCAAAACCAGTGTGGGCACAGCCAGCACAGGACAGACTACAGGGACCCAAAGAGGAGGATAGGAGCTAGTGGGACAAAAATCCAGAGGGAGAGCAAAGTAGGTGCTCCTAAGTTTCATAAAAAGCAAATGACTATTGGAAGTTGCAAGGGCAGGCCTAGCAAGGAGGGTGGGGCACAGAATAAGAGGTCTCTTTCAATCTGAGTAGCCACTTGTTTCATCCCAAGAGCCTTTGTGTACTTCATCAGGCAGGGGTACCGTTTGGAGCTTAGGGCACCTTTGGGCCTTACATGTGGTATTAAATAAAAGCATCCATGAGGGATGAGGGCTTCCCTGTCCTGAAGGAAGCACAGCTTGGGATTCCCCTCCTGGAAGCCCCACAGATGGTGGCAGAGCAAAGACTGCTGTCTCCCTGGAGTCTGTTCTTAATGTTTGTGACCATAGTGTCCCACTGTGCCCCTCACATGCAGGACTCTTTCAGGAAAGCTTTGCTCAGTGGATGCTGGGTCTGCCCCCTCTGCCCCTCTGAGCAAAGTGCTCAGAAAAGAATATGAAAAGTGGGGCATCAGGAAGCTCTTAACAAGGACCAGACCCACCTCCAAAGAGCACTGACATATTGCTACATTTTTTTTTTAATATGCCTTGGGGAAAAAAGGAAAAAAGTTAACATCTGACTCTTGATATCCTCTAATTTTTCTTTCCTTCCTCCTGAACTGTTTTGGGGAGTTTCATACTAAAAATGGCAACATAACAGCAACTAAAATACCTATTTCATATTTTCTTGCAAACTTTTCGCTCCTATTTTTCTTTTGTGATTGTTGAGTATGATCCAAGCATAAAAAGACTACACCAATTGAATGCTCACTCAGGACTGAAAATTTGGATGGGGGCAGCCCCTTGGAAACCTTATAACTCTGGCCAGTGGTGGAAAAAGAGTCCGTGCTCCCATGTGATGGTGATTACTCACGATGGCCTGGATCTCATGACACTGTGTCTGATCAGTAAACACAACAGAAGAGCTGTGCTCCCTCTCAGGCGTCTCTGCCCACAGTGCCGTCTCCCCCATTGTCAGACGAACTGGCCTCAAGCCCTGGAGGCTGTGCCTGTTGGAGAATTTGCCATTGATGGGGCTTTTGTGGCAGAAGTTTTGCAGGCGGAACACACCTCCCCAATCTGCCCTAACTTGAGGAGAAAACTCTGGCATCATCTCCTCAATCTGCCTGGCTTAACTAATTGCAAACCTTGTTTTCCTTTCTTATAGCACTTTTTTTTTGGCTGATTATAAAAGCAATACGTACTTGATATAATAAATATTAAGCAACATAAATTATAAAAATCTAACATGATGATGACCCATTAAGCTGCCACTTATGGATAATCAACATTAACTAGTACATATTCTTCCAGTTATCTTTTGAGGCTTTCAGGAACATACAGAATGACTGCATATGTATTTATAAAATAATGTTTAAACACAAACATACAGAGATCAGTTCATACAATGCATATTATACGCTTTGCCTTTTTTTCATTGGCAATAGATTTGAGTCATTTTTTCCTATCCATCCATGCAAATCTACCTCATCCTTTCTTTTTAAGTAATAGATCTTATTTTTCAGTTTTAGAGTCATAGAAAAATTGAGCAGAAAGAACAGAGTACCCAGGTAACCACTCTGCTCCTCATGTACACAGCCTCCCCTGCATTCGTCATCCCACAATGTAGTGGTACATTTGTTATAATCCATGAACAAACATTAACACACCGTTATCAACCATAGTTTACACTAGGAATCATTCATTGTGTTGTACATTCTGTGCGTTTTGATAAATGTGTAATGACATATACTCACTATTATAGCATCATACAGAGTAGTTTCTCTGCCCTAAAGATCCTCTATGCTCCACCTCTTCATCCCTTCTTATCATAAACTCTTGACAACCACTGATCTTTTAATTTCTTCATAGTTTTGCCCTTGCCAGAGTGTCATATAGTTGGAATTATACATTATGTAGTCTTACCAATTGGCATCTTTCAGTTTGCAATATACATTTAAGGATCCTCCGTGCCTTAATTTGGCTTGATAGCTCATTTATTTTCAGTGCTGAATAATACTCCATTGTACAGATGTACCACAGTTTATTTGTCTATTCACCTACTGAAGGACATCTCCCTTGCTTCCACATTTTGGAAATCATGGATAAGGGTGCTATAAACATTTGTGGGCAGGTTTTTGTGTGTACCTGGACGTGATTTTTCAGCTCAGTTGGGTAAATACCAAGGAATATAAGGGCTGAACTATATAATAAAAATACATATAGTTTTGTAAAAACACAAAATGCCAAACTTTCTTTCAAAGCAAATTGAGCCTTTTATGAATCTTCCTTTGGTGATATATCTAAAAAGTCATTTCCAAACTCATTCATTTAGATTTTCTCCTCTTCTAGGAATTTTATAGTTTTGTGTTTTACATTTAGGTCTATGATCCATTTTGAGTTAATTTTTATGAAAGGTGTAAGGTGTCATGTGGATTTGCAGTTGTCCCAGCCTCCTTTGTTGGGAGACTCCTATTTCCCTGGAATGGCCTTTGCTCCTTTATCAAAGATCAGTTGACTGTATGTGTGTGAATCTACTTCTGGACCCATTGATCTATTTGTTTAAACTTTTTCCAGTACCACACTGCCTTGATTATAGTAGCTTTGTAGAAACTCTTGAAGTCAAGTAGTGTCAATCCTCCAACTTTTTCTTTTCCTTCAATATTGTGTCAGCGATTCTGGTCTCTAGCCTCTCCACATAAACTTTAGGATCAGTGCATTGATATCCACTGGATTTTGACTGGGATTGCATTGAATCTATAGATCAAATCAGGAAGAACTGACATCTTAACACTGTTGAGTCCTCCTATTCATGAATGTGGATTATCTCTCTGTTGAGTTTTCCTTTGATTTCTTTCAACGGTTTTGTAATTTTCCTTATATAGCTCTTTAAACATGTTCTGTTCAATTTATACCTATTTCTTTTTTTTTTGGATGCTAATGTTACCTCATCCTGTTTAATGGCTGCAAAATAGACTATTATATGGATGTGTTTAAGAACCCTCATTCATTCTTAAGTGCATCTTTTTTTTTAATATGTATTTATTTATTTGGCTCTGCTGGGTCTTCGTTGCGGCATGTGGGGTCTTCAGTTGCGGCATGCAAACTCTTAGTTGCGGCATGTGGGATCTAGTTTCCTGATCAGGGATTGAACCCGGGCTCCCTGCATTGAGAACATGAAGTCTTAGCCACTGGAACAGCAGGGAAGTCCCAAGTGCATCTTTAATTTGGATGATTTTAAAAAATGAACAAGCAAAAGCATAGTTCATTCACCACCCACCACCAAATCAGAGATGGTGATACATTACTTTGTCAAGCTGGAGGCCCAGATAATAAAGGAAACCAATCTATATTTATCACGCAGGGTGACAGTTGTCAAGTATACCAGCATAAATAGCAGCAAACTAGATTGTATGAAGTGGGTAAGCCTACTCTAAAATAAGTACTTAAAAACAACTTAGCCTGGTATATAGATAGATAGACAGATAGATGTGTGTGTATGTGTGTGTGTGTGTGTGTGTTTCTAAGAACAACTGATTCAAAATAGCATAGTGGAATCTTAACATTCTTCTACAGTAATTCTCAGGTTACATTTTTAACCAAGACAGGGAAACCTAAAACTGTGTTTCACAATAGTAGTCTAAATTTTGACCCATTAGAGACCATTTCAGGATACCTTTGATTTATACTTGCTCAGATCTCTAATGTACTTCATAAGGTTAGACTTTAAAGGAGGCTTTTCCTTGAACATTTAGGAAGAGTTTTAATTTATTATTTGTCTGGTGTCCCCTTTATAAGTCTGGAAACCTCCTCTTTAGGATTTAGGCAGTTGTCTCCATGACATCCTGAAGGCTCTTCTGTCCCACCTGCTCAGGAAATGTGAGCCCTGAGTTGTAGCTGATTTGAGGTTTAGACAGACTGTAACTCAAGTGTGATGGCAACTCTACTGTTTGTTCACCAGGCTGTTAACCCTGTCATTTCCCAAGGCAGCCTACAGAGCAAAGTTTTATTTAATTGTTCAAGCACAAGAAATAAAAATATCCAAGTCTTCTGCTTGTCTGAAGCTTTTTTCCTGGACCTTGTCATCAGCTGTTGTTTAAGTTAGAAATAAACTTGTTGAGATGGCCCCATGAAGACTGAAGACCACAATAAAATTGTAATACACAAGATTTCAAAAAAGATGGTTTGGAGATAAAAATGTGACATGTGAGAAATGTTCTTCCTCACTTTTATGTATATATTTGAAAAAAATATTTAGAGAAAACAATCAATAGGCTAAAATTACAAAATAAATCCAAATGAACAGACCCTATATCTTTGACTAGCTACTTTATCCTTAAAGATTTATTTACAAGACCAGCAATTAGTATGGGTCTAGCACTAACAGTACAGTCTTCTAACAACTGTCAGTCATTCTCATCGGATTGATTCAGAATGAGGAATTTAGACAGGCTGATTTAAAAGAAAGTGCATGAACCTAGAGTCTGTCATACAGAATGAAGTAACCCAGAAAGAGAAAAACAAATATCGTATATTAATGCATATATATGGAATATAGAAAGATGGTACAGATGAACCTGTTTGTAGGGCAGGAATAGAGACGCAGACATAGAGAACAGATGTGTGGACATGGGGTGGGGGGAAGAGGGGGTGGGATGAATTGGGAGATCAGGATTGACATATATACACTACCATGTATAAAATAAATAGCTAGTGGGCACATGCTATAAAGCACAGGAAGCTCTGCTCAGTGCTCTGTGACAACCTAGATGGGGGGAAATGGGGGGCAGTGGGAAGGAGGTCTAAGAAGGAGAGATAGAGATATACATATAGCTGATTCACTTCATTGTACAGCAGAAGCTAACACAACATTGTAAAGCAATTATACTCCAATAAAAACAGGTAGTATGCAAAAAAATAAAGAAAGTGAGACTGTGATCACCAGTCTTAAACATGATCTTAGCCTTGGTATTCAACAGTTGGTGAGTTTCCAGTTCTTTGGGGGGATCTAAAGGAACTCCCACAAGGATCCTATATGAGTCACTTTGATATATTTTTTAGCAATAGTGCTAGCACTTTGGACTTTGTGGATGATGGATGATGTGTTTGAGAGGAAGATGTGTTTCGCTATTTCCAAAGCCCTACTGTAGTTTGTGATTACAATGATAGTTAAAGGTGTAGATGTTAAGAATTAAATAGGGTGCATCATCTGTAAGACCACAGATGTCAAGCAGATATGGCTCACGTGTTAGGTTGGCAGGATCAGGAGGTGGTAGGCTGAAAAGTGATCACCTAAAGGGAGCAGCAGATGTCTGTCTCCAGCTAAGTGTTACAATATGCTAAAGAGAGCTCAGGGGAAGAGCTGAACATCTTCAGGTTTGTTTTGGGGCTTAGGCAAATGACTTGGTTTGGCCAATAGAATGTTAAAAATGGTATTTATTATTCATGCAGAATCTTGAAAAAACTGCTTGCATGAGTTCATCTCCTCTTGGAATCCTGCTACCATGAGTACAAGCTTAGGCTAACCTGCCTGAGGCTGGAAGACCACAAGAGGAAGGAAATGTGTCCTAGACAACCAGCCCTGAGCCAGCTAATTTCTAAACGTGAGGGAGCCCAACCAAGATCAGCAGAAACACAACTGAAGCTGACTGCAGACACATGGTGAGTCCAGCCGGGCTGGGCCTAGATCAGTAGAATTGCTTAATCACCTCACAGATTCATGAAAAATAATAAATGTTATTGTTGCACAACACTGAGGTTTTATGGTTGTTGGTTAGACAGCATTAATGTGGCCTCAGATAACTGGTACGCCAGCCCATGGAAGTGGTCAGTAAATGTTAGCTCTATGTACTCATGTTTCATTGACTCTAAGGTGCTTAGATGATGGTGCCTTCTTGAGTTTTCCAGAAGCTGTCTATAGAAGGTTTTCGCTCAATAGCACTATAATTGCCACCTGGCTGACAGTGACTGTTATATCCATTGATTCTAAGATGCATCTGAATTTCAAAGATGTCAAAATGCAAAAATTCTGCTTATTGTAGAAAACATGACCAAGACTCCTCAGGTTAGTGATGATCTTGAGTGTAGCTGAAGCCCAGGTCCTTGGAGCCAGAGCATGTTGTAAAAATGGAGGTAGTCAGCATGATACAATATCGAATCAGAATTTCAGGTTCCTGGAGCACAGGGGGACCTGGGGAGCGTGTGGCAAAAGGCCATCTCCGTTAAAGCAGGTCAGTGCTGTCCTCTTTGACCTCCTAGGTGACCAGAGGAGGAGCAGATTGGGTGACTCATGAATATTCTCCAAGTTGCCTAAACATTACAGGGACAAAGTCTTCAGAAACAAAGCTTTCTTTCACGCTTGTAGTTTGAAAGTATAAATTATGTCCCCTTAGGTCTCCTAATGCTGAATTAGGATAGTGTTTAATTAAGCTGACTATAAATGGTATTGGGACAGCCAGGGTGAGTTTAAATATTACAATTAAAGGCACTTATTTTATCTTTTGCTTTTTATGTTTCCTAAGGGCTTGTATGCTACATAGAGACAAATTAATATTTTATTCCATTATCTCAATCTTCCTTAGTTTTTAGTAGATTCTGGTAAATGGGGTTAATATTGGACATTTACACCTTTAATGGATGTTTACAAGCATCACAAAAAATCAGTACTTTCATTTCATTGTTACATATCATTTTGGACCAAAACATCCCCTAGGTTGAGTCCCACCCTTGGCTCCAAGTAATCTTCACCTGCTGACAAAAAATCATATTCTTCAAAAAAACCCAAGACTCTGTAAATACCTTCTCTGAGAGTTACTGCAACAGTCTCCCCAAACTGTTTGAAAAAATGGTGGTGCTACAGGGATCCTGATTGTCCCTTTCATAGCAAAAGCCCTGAAGAAAGTAGTTCTCAGTTGAGAGCAATTAGAATGCTGTAGCTGAGTGCTAAGCTTATTCTGAATGCTTGTTCTGCCAAGGGATTCGTGTTCCTCTCTTGTGTCCGTGTCTAAGAGGGTACCTTTGGCATTATTAATTATCGGGCTTGGGAATCAGGCTACTGAGTTATTCTTCTTACCTAAAGTACAGCTTTGGTTTCCTGCCCAGACCTCTTGTGATTTCCACGGAAGGCAAACCCAAGTCTGGCTCCACCATGTACCAGGACTGTGACCTTTCCTAAGTTCTCTGGTTCTGAACCTCAGTTTCTTTCTTTTTTAAATGGTTGGCAGTGGTTAGTAATGCTGTCTTATAATGTGTGGTGGAATTTAGAAACAGTAAGATACAGAAAGCACCTGTATATAAAGACAATACATAAAGAGGTTACTTCCCATCTCCCATCTTTCTTTTCTTTTATGTTTTTTTTTGTTGTTGTTGTTGTTGTTTTTCCCGAATTTCTCTCTCTGGGCCTGGCTACAGATGCCTGCCATCTGCTTGAATGTCCAGATTTGCTCCCTCTCAAGTGACACAAGTCTCTGTTCCTCTCATTTGGTGGGAGCTTTCCTTTTTGATGAATTTCCTTGAAGGGACCACCAGCCTAGATTACCACTGCTCATCTTACTCTATGACACAGTTTCTCTATCTCTGAACGTTTGTGTTGCTGACCATTCCAGTAGGTATACTGTGATCTCTTTCCCTCCCCAGGGAAGCCCTGAGACACACTGCCTCCCCCTTTGTAGCCCTGGACTCAGCAGCAACCAGGTAAGGGAGAGTGTGGATGAATCAGTGCAGCCTGTCACTATCCCTGGGAATCTTGTTCAAAGAGAATTTGGTATAGAAATTGAGGCACCCCTATCATCTTTATAGAACAGTAGCAAAAAGGTGACACTGCTGAGATTAGGGACATTTGTATCCACTAGGATCACTGTAAACACTGACCTCAAGGTCTCTGAAAGGTCATGTGTCAAAACAGAATAAAAGTGAGCATCTGTTGAATATGTTCTGTGCCAGACTTTCTTCTAAGTGCTATATTTTTATCATTTCATGTAATATGCACAACAGACCCATGATATGGATGGTAAAATAGCTTTATTTTACATTTGTGGAAATTGAGGTTTAGAGAAACTAAGTAAATCACAGAAGGTTCTATAGCTACTGAGTGACAGAGCCAGTATGTAACCTCAGGCAGTGAGACTCCACAGTTCTCTCTGCTTCCCTCCCTCCTGAAGCCATTCTCAGGTGGGCATTGGTCATTTTCAGATTCAAACAGACTCTTGGGAACTGTATGTGTTGGAGAAGTTCTGGGGAGCTGAGGGGAAAGGGACATCCATGGTTCTGTTATGAAGGGAACTACATTTGCAGCCACAAGTCATCAAATTCGGAACCTAGTTAAGGTTTTAGGTGTCAAGGATCAGTAGAGTTTCAGGTGTACTGTGTCAAGTGCCCAATGGCAGGGAGGGGACTAAATTCCTGTAGTCAAGTCTTTGGGCACCAATGAATGAAATATCTTCTGGGTATAAAGGAAAAGACAGGTCCACATGCCCTTCCCTCTGTTGGACTCTACCCTCTGCCCTATGGCATATGGAATTAGAGGACATGCATATATGAGCCAGATCTGATACTAATCAGAAGAAACTTCCCTCCTTATTATGTGAACAAATGTATATTAATTTAAAGTGAATCCTCCCAGTGACTGTAAATTAAAGGGCATCAGGAATAGTATATCTTGAAGCAGAAACATAGTATATTTATTTCTATTCTTGGACTTCAATATCAAAACTACGTTATTTAAAAACATAACCATGCAAGGAGATTTAAAGATGCTTCTGTTTGCCTCTCTTCAGGAAATTTCATCTTTAGCTTTGAATTCTTCGTCTCTGAGGTCATCTAATAGTTTTTCCTTCCTTTTGGCAATGTCAGGGTGTGAAAACTATTTTTTTCAAACACCTGCTTTATTACATGTAAAAGAAAATGTTTTTTACCTTTGAAAAATGAAAATGTATTAGGATACACATATGCTAAATAGCTTATGCCTCAGAAACTATTCTTGTTTGAAAGTCCACAGAAATAAACTGTATTTAAAAGGTGGGAGAGAGATTTATTGGAAAAATATCATTAGCTTGGGGATAAGGCAGCAAGAACCTCAACTAAGATTCTACCAAAGCGACAGTATGGTTTATGCATGTCTGAGCTTCAGGCATTCTCTTACTCTTAGTATCATTTAATCAAGGTTCAAAGTCCTAAAAAAGAAGATCCAGTTGACTAAGATCAGGACACCAACCCACATCTTGGCTTTTCCAGGAGATGGAAGAGGAACAATATGGCCTCCTTTGCTCTCATCAGGGGGAGATGGCAGAGGGATGTTGGGCTTAGGTACTGCCAAGATCTCACACTTTGAAGAATTGCCCACATAGAAAATGGACATGCTATAGAAACAGAGGTGAAGTGTTGAGTACTAACCAGCCAGAAACAAACAAATTTTTTTTCTAGAAAACAATGTAAAGATGATATATAATGTGCGTGTGTTTGTATCTTGCCTTATATTACAGGTAGGTTTCTGAAAAGCTTTATTTCTTATTTCAGTTGTAAAAGGGTAACTATTTATTTGTAATAATTTGGGTGCTGCATCTTTTCACAGCTAGTACTGAAAAACGGAGCCTCAGATTGATTTTGTTTAAAAGTTGAATTGACCTGTAATGCCTTTCTCCAAGGGAAAGAGGCTGAATATGTAATTGAGATCCCTTGGGAAAGAGGATTCTGAATTCTGCCAGCAGGAAGCTCCTCTTTTGAATAGATCTTGATGGAAGATTCCATCACGGATCTCATTACTTCAACCAGACAATTATCATTTAGGAACTGAATGTTCTGTAATCCCTTTCTCTTTTCTTTTTCTTTGTGCGTATGAGCATGTGAGTGATTTTTCTTTGCAAGATGCATGTGATTTCAACCCTGGCTAGAATGACTGATTTTATCCTCTTCTTTAAGGAATCATGTTTGTTAGTTGAGTGCCTGCTAAGAGCCTCTACATTTTCTTTACAGTCTACTTATGGTGATGAGGCTTTCCTTGAGGGCCACCAGCCCAGGGCACATTTTCTCTTCTCCATAAACCTGGGACACAGAAATCTCATGCTTGATATCTTGGTTCTCTTGTCCTTTCCTACAAGTGGATCATGCACCTCCTCCTAGTCCACTGTTTCTGGCAATTCTAGAGGCCTTCTGATAGGACCTAATCTGACCTGGTACTTAGGGAAACTGATGCTGTTATTTGTTTTTTATGCACGTAGATTACAAGCATGAAAAATAGCTTCCTTTATGGCTCCCAAGAAAAATCAATAACTGGTAACTGGGATTTTTGTGGGCAACTCTGAGACTCTGCCCTTACGAGCTGACCATCGAATGTGGCTGTAACCAAAGCCCAAAGCCTCCAGCTGGCCTGTAAATCAGAGCCAAGAGACTTAGGGGGCTTCTAGCCCTAGGGAACCCATGCTTAGGGATTTCAAGGCCCAGTCAAATTTTACAGAGTTCTAAAACTTGGGGCTGTATTTGCTAAGTTAGCACATTAAAATAAAAACAAAACAAAAAATAAACAAAACACTAAAACCAAACTTCCAGCAGTTAACAATGGATTTCAAAAGGATGCAAGCACATAATCTCCAATGAAAGGATAATCATTTATTTTGTATAAATTTAGTTTTATGAAAAACATGCTCTGTTTTCTTATTTTTTCTTATATCTAAAACATGCATCATTGAACCCTTCAATATTACACTCTACAACGAAGATAAATCACACAAATTTAACAGTGAGTGAAAGAAGCCAGACAAAATATTGCTCATACTTCATAGCTCCATTTATAAAAATGATATAAACAGGTGACATTGATCTCTGCTGACCTGGGTCAAGACAGTGGGTTATCATCAAGGAGTAGATGGAGATTATCTGGAAGGGAATGAGGGCGGGCACATTTCTAGAATATTAGTAATGCTTTGTTTCTTAATCCAGGTGATGTTACATACATCAATTCATTTTGTGAAAATTCAGCAAGGTTTCCAGTGTTTTATATTTATTTTGTGGTATATTCTACATAAGTTAAAATAAAAAATAAAGGCTATGTCATCAAAGCCCTGTATAGACCAACCTGGCATTTGGAAAGCACTGATCTGGTTTGGTTTCCTTTTTGACAGATGAGGAAACTGAGGACCTGAGAGGGAAACTATCTGATTCAAAGTCATGAAGCAAATTAGTGACCCAAGTGGGCGTGGAATCCAGGCTTCCTCAGCTTAGTCCAGGGTCCTTGCCATGCTGCAGGCTCCTTCATCCTGAGATAATCATTATGCTTGAGGCATCTCTACCAGGCAGGGCCGAACTTACAGGAGGGTGCATGTTCAGGTGCCTGCACTTGGCAGACACTCATTCTATGCTTATTGACTGAGACCTAGAATGCATATTGCTGTCACTCATCTTCAGCCAGGGAGCTGGGTACTTCTTAATAGATAGCTGTCTCTGTCATATTCTTGGCCATTTTATTATCTAAGAAAAATTTTTCTTCCTTTTTCAAGAAAAACTTCCCTCCTTGAACACTCGAAGCTTTCCAACCATTCTTGTTTTATTTTCTCCTCTCACACTTGCATCACCTATCTTTTTCTTTCTACTGGGTCCCCCACACCCTTCTACCTATAGATATGCTGTGCTCCCCTGTCTTAGAAAATGAGATAAACAAAAGCAAAGCAAAACAAACAAAAGTAGCCCCTTTCTTTGTCCCTGATAGTGATTCATATATATTGGGTATCCATCCTATGTCCACCTGCCAACCCAGCCCACAGTCAGGCAAGTCCAGCCTCCCTCTAGAATTATTTCTTTACATCTTCAAATTGTTTGAGGAAGACAAGTAATCATTAATTCTTCCTGCTCCTTATCTCCAAGTTTCCCCTCAATCCATGGTTGTCTGGCTTCCACTTGCACAGCTCTGTGGACACTGTTCTTTGGAGTGATGACCATGTCTCCTTGGTCAGGTGTCCCTATATCCTAATTTTCATCAGATAGTTATAGTGTGTGTCTGTGGTCCTGGAACTTATTTCAGTGGATCCCTGTTTTCAAATTCACAAAAATCTCACAGATTGGAGAATAAATTAAGTGGTCAAGACCACCTCTCCATCACCATATAAATGGTCATTACTAAGTCCTCATTCTCACTGACACGTCACATTGGGTGCATGTGTCTAACATTTTTGAGCATAAGCTTTGACACAGCACTCTGGATCTGTTTCCAGCTCTCTTGTGTAGGAGCTGTGTGATCCTACACAACTTATTTAATCATTCTGGTTCTCAGTTTCTTCATCTGTAAAAAAGAAACTAGTAATAATGTACTTGCATGGGATCAACAAGAAAGGTATTGAAAGTGTGTTGTACTGGCACGGAGTTAGCAGCCAGTAAGTCAGACCAGTTCTCATTCTATCTTCCTTGTTGACTCCTCCTCAAGTTCCCCCCAGTGTCTTCTTGTCTCAGGTGATGTTTCTTGAGATCCTCTGTCCTCTCACCCTTTACTCACAGCACACTCATTATGGTTGCCATGTTTAGAGTTTCTGTGTTTGACACTACGCTGGTGCCTTATGGTTAAGCTGTGGGCTGAGCAGCCTGACTTCATGGGTTTATAATCCCAACTCTGTCACTCAGTAGCTGGGTTTACTGGGCTGGCCAAAAAGTTCGTTAGGGTTTTTCCAAAAGATGTAACGGAAAAATCAGAACGAACTTTTTGGCCAGTCCAATACTTGGACAAATTATTTTACCTTTTGTTGTTTCGGCTACTATAATTATAAAATGAGGTTTATAGCCATTATCTAACTTCATAGCTGCTACCTACTTCAAAGCAGTTATTATAAAGATCAGTGAGCTAAGGTGTATATCAGATGCTTAGCACTGTACCTGGAACAGAGCAAGGAACCACAGAATGTTAGCTATTGTTATCCTCATACACCAGATTAGCTATTTTGGCCCTGCATTCCACCCTTACCGTAGTTCAGATCCTTATTCCTTCTTTCTGAACTAGAATAACTTCATAATTAGTTTTCCTGCCTACAACCTGCCCTCCTTCCATCTACTGTCCTTGGGAAATGAATTGAATTTTCCTGAATCACATTTCTGATCGTGTGATTCTTTGATACTAAGAAATCCTGTGGTTCCCCATTGTGTACTGATTAAATTTCAAACTCTTAAGTCCTGCTATTCAAGCTCTCCCCTATCTAGACCCTACTTATCTTTCAAACATTATTTCTCCTTTGCATACATTGCTGTACCCAATGGCACACCCTAAAGGACCCTTTCTCTCCTCCTCATGTCTGACTGCAGTTACCTCATTGGGGACGTTGTTTCCATTGTTCCATCCATCTCAGTATTCTCCCCTCTGTAAATACCCAATTACTACCATCCCTTGAAGTTCAACTCAGATGTCATCTTCATTCTGACTGCCCTGATGTGTCCTCTACCCCTAAAATGGAAGGATTCTCTCCATCCCATGTACTCCTCTGAGGTATTGTCTGCCTCTTTCCAATAGGTGCAACACTTTCTGCTTTGTGTTCTGTCTGAAGACAGTTATTTTTCCCCACAAGATCAGTTTGCATCAGTATGTCCAGGGAAGTAGGTGAAGGTGGCTTGATTTAATTAACCCCAGTTTGCAGGAACTGAACCTTCTGTGGAGGTTACTGCAAAAACCATAAAGGGCTCGAATCCTGCCTTGCAAAAACGTAAATCTGAATTGAGGAGAAAGAGTGCACATACATGAAAATGACTTAAGAACATTCTCAGAGCAGCACATGAACAGGTGCAGATTAATGAAGTGCACATGGAGTTGATCAGTGCTGAGGGGATGCAGAGCAGGGAGAGCTCATAAACCTTGTAGTAAAATGTGTGAAGGCTCTTCAAAGAAGGGGAGTTTTCTGGAGAGAATAGAAAGAAGAAAGGCAAAAGTATTGTCAGAAAAGAGAGGGACAGTTATCCTGATGGGTAAGAGTGACTGAGCAGGGTGCAGAATGTCTATTTCTTCTACTGCCTGAGGGGCAAGGTGGTCTCTGTATTGGAGAATTTTAGGTCCCAATCAAGATATGCTCAGGCCCCAACTTAGAACATTGAGGAACTCAGTCCTTCATGTTGGTACCTTGGAGTCATATAGCTGGGTTATATCTTCTTTTACTTACTAAGCATATGATCCTTGGAGTCAGATATACTGGGTTACCTTCTTTTACTTACCAAATATATGGTTCTGGGGCCATCATTCCACCTCCCTAAGCTTCAGTTTGTCCAAAAGTCTTCAGTACAGCTTGAAGTTCAGAACACAGGATCTGGTGGGAGATTAAATTCTACCTCTCCTAAGTATTGGCTGTGTGACCTTGGAAATGTCTCCTAACCTCTCTGAGCTTCTTCATCTTAATGGGATGGCCATGAGGGTAACTGAAATAGTGTACATAAGAGTCTGCCATATGGTAAAGATCAATGCATTTTAAGTGATATTATAAACATTATTTGTTACATTCTTAGGGTCAGTATCTTTATCTATAAAATGGGAAAACTAATAATCATTTGCTGTCTGAGACTAACAAGAAAGATGCATCATCACTGTATTTAATCAATTGTATAATTTTGTGATTAATATCTATCTTCAATGCTAGAATGAAATCCCAAGAATTCAGAGCTTTGTCTGTCTTACCTACCACTGGGTGTCTGGTACTAAAGACTGTTTCTAATACAGTGTGAACGAATATACAGACAATAGGAGTGACTAGGGAGAAGAAGTTTTAGTGGTAATTATGGGACATGCACAGCTGGTATATGGTAGATTTCTATGGACTAATGAATTGTGCAAATTATTTCCAGAGTTGTTGAAATGAGGCCATTTGCATTAAATATGCAGAGTAATAGTAATTAAGCTGTAGATTCAAACTTTCTTCAGTCTATGTTCTTCTGTTTTATTTTTACCTTATTTGCAATAAATTCATCCTCTTGCCCCCATATTCTCTAACTTTGTCTAATGATGCTTCTAATTTTCTCTTATGGATTTTATCACTTACTATACAAATTGAAAGATTTATGAGCAAAGAATCATCTTGGTTTTAAGAAAGTGCTTACTGTTAGAATCTAAGGCATGGTGTGTCTTCTGACAACTATTATAATTATTGGAAAACCTCAATTAGATTATGGGAGGGGGAGCATTTCCATAGGGTAAGTTCCACAGGTGAGAGAGAGAGAGAGAGAGAGAGAAAACGAATGAAAGAGAAAAGCAAAGGGAAAAATGTTTAGTCATTAATCAGCTTAGTTAGACTTGAATTTGTCAACTTGCCATTAAAAGTGGCTAATAACTTCATTTTCAAATATTATTTAGCATCTACCATATGCAATGTTGTGAAGTGCTGTACTGGGTAGTGTGGGGATTTAGAGAAAAAATGGGACACAGTCTCTGCTCTCAGTGGTCTTCTGTCATACTTGTGGAGGGAAATATGAATCAATAAAACTTGAGTAAGCCTCTGGAGGACCTTGATTTTTGTCCAGAGATGTAGGCCAGGATGTTGAAGGAGTTTAGAAACTAGTCACCTGAGCAATGATGAGAAAACCTCAGAGATACTGTCTTAGAAAGATTAAGTAGGAGCAGACCAGAAGTTTCAAGGACTAAATGGAAGTTACATAGAGGAGGGTCAGATTAATTTCATATTGCTCCAAGAGGAAGGATTAAGATTGATCTATTTATTATCTCATTTATTCATTTATCTATTAAATAATACCAAACATCGTCTAAATGCCAGGCATTTTTGTAAGTGCCATAGGGAAAAGAATGCACAAAAATCTGTACCCTAATGGAGAGGAATGCCCTAAACTAAGATACAGAGAAGATCAGCTTCAGGAGCTGGACTTCTTCAAGACCAGGACTTTTAAAAAATGGGTCATCTATGGATAGGGTCGAAAATCTTTCATAGAACTTTCTAATTGTTAATACACAGAAAGCACTTGACACATCCATTTATTGATTTATTCAGCAAATATTGATAATACTATTTACTATAATCCATGAAACATGCTACATACATGTTGTGAATACAAGGTTAAATAAAACAGACAAGGTCTCTGTCTTCATGGAGTTTATATTCTAGATGGAGGGAGAGACACAAACAATTATACAAATAAACATGGCAGTTTCAGGTGATGATACATGTAAAAATTGTGAAGCATAATTTATAATTGTGATCAGGAGAGTCTGAATGGGATATATTAAATTGTATAGTCACCTTGAAGTTGAGTTTCCCCCTTTAGTGATTGCCTTCAGCTGAAGAGAACTGCTTCACCCAAGGTCATGTTTCCTTCCAGGGGGCCATTGAGGGAGTTTACATGTAATGAATCATCAAGTTGTCCAGTTGGCTTCCTGAAATCTGCTTTCCTGTGACCTGTCACAGATGTAATTGATAAGGAGCTGACCATGCAAAAATACATTGCATCTACCCAGCCATTAGAATAAAATAATAAAATTGATGACAGTATGGTACCATTATTGATACAAGGCAGTCCAGAAAGATATGGTTCCCAAACAAACATGATCCCAGCCAGCTGCCTTCTCATGGATGTTCTATCCTGACCAGTTGCCTTAATATTCCCTTCAGCTTGACTAATCTTCACACAAGTTTGCTTTTGAACATAGTCCCCTAACTTCCATTTTCTTGGAGCATTTACTTTAGAAAACTTGAAATTATAAGTACTTTTTCTGCCCCTTTGAGATGTAAATCCTCCTAGCACTTGCCAGTTTTATAACCCAGGAATATCTTTCTCAAGCATAGGAGCTATTCCTTTAATTATCAAGACAGATAGCAGCCTAATTTCGCAGTCTCTGTGGAAGGGTAGGAGGCTGACTTTGATAAGCACCAGTTAGCAAACAGAGCTGGTCTAATCACATTGAGCAAATTCCTCCCTAATGCCCTCCACTATTTTTCAATAGCTCACCAGATACTTAAAAACTCTCCTGCCTTTTATTTCAGCAGAGTTGAGCTCATTCTGCCTCCTCTTTTGCAATAGTCTTGAATAAAGTCTCCCTTGCCTGTTAAACTCTGTCTAGTGCAATTTTTTTTTGACACCCCCTTTCTCTATTAGATATTTTGACAAGCTGGGCAGCTGGCAGGGGAAAAGTGACTGGAGTTTACCAGAGCTTGATTCTGCCAGCAGTAAACTCATGTTCTGGATTATTCTTTTGAATTCCTCCTGCTTAGTACCACAGGAGACTATAAGAGTCCCCTTAGTTAGGCTTCTGGAAGGACAATAACATTATATCTGCTGATAACTCAGAAACCCAATTTGATAATGAGATGGCAGAGAGCTGGCCTGGGAGAGCCAAGCATGGGAACCAAGCCTGGCTCTGGCATGGCCTGAATGAGCAGTTGAGATTCAGGCCTTAAGATCTGCATTAGCAAGCTCTAAAATTGATATTGAGCATCTTAGAGTATGGTGAACTTGGCTATTTCTAAGGACTCTCTCCCTGCTATGATTTCATATCAACTTCTCTGAGAATCAACTTGGGCTTCAGAAAGCTTATTTGTTATGATTTTATAATGGTCTAGAGAGCTGACACACTGAAATTTACTTTACAAACTCCTGTTGTTATCTAGTTTTGCTATCTTTGTTTGCTTTACTATTATTTTTTCATTAGGATAAATTCCCAGCACTGAGATCACTAGGTCAAAGTGTGTATCATTTTTATGGCTCATGTTACCTGTTCAGAGTATTGCCCTTTTGAAAGATGGAAAAATTTTATTTTGCTGCCAGCACTGGCTGAGTGCACAAGTATTTCACAGTCTTGTCCAGTTCTTTTTACTAATTTAAATTTGTTTTTTTATTTGTTTGATGGGGCCTGGTAATTATTTTTATATAATTGCATGTATTTAATTGTGATCTAGTCTATTTGTTCCCTCTCAGTAGCATGACAAAGACTCTGGAGATATGTTTCAGGTGTCTGTCCCTGGGCCCAATCCTCCCTTTTAATCTTTTCATTGATTTCTCATAATCTTCTCTAGGTTTAAGTAATTATTTCTGCAGTATTTAAGTACTGCAATGTGAAAAAAGGTAGAGGAGACATCTCAGTGGGATAAGCGCCAAGCATGGAGATGGTCTCTAAAGCAGGACTCATTCCTGGGCTATGAGAAAGTGTCCCTTTAGACCTGGGGAGATGCATGTTGAGCCAACTTCCTGTATTCCTTCCATCATAACCCAACCAACTATGAGACATTATATTAAAACCAACTAGGAGTAGCTCAAAAAGGTAAGAAGCTTCCTAGGGTTGCTTCAGGATAAGGAAGTCAGATAAGAATGAGAAAAAGTATCTTGACTGGTGGTTCACAGGCTAACTGTGCATATATGCGACTTAGGTTATTATATTTAAAAAAAAACTATTGAATTCAGCATTTTGCAAAAAGATTACACATATTTTGAAACAAATTGAAATAATATACAAAGGTGTAGATTTTTAAATGATGAGTATTTTTCATTTTTAAGTCTGGAAAGCACATTGTGTTAAGGTTTTATGTATTTATATAGATTTTTAAATATTATTTGAAATATTATTATGAGATATTATAAGCATACAAGAAACATTAGAGAATAGTCTATTGAACACTTCTTTACCTATTACTAGCCAGCTTTATCAAATTTATCAAATTCTCATATTTCATATTTTTCCATGTCTTTTTTCTATGCTCATATACATTACTAGATGGGCAAATGTTTCATTCTTTCTTTCTTTTTAGTGTAATAATAGTCTGCATAAATTCTTCTCCCTACACTGACATTTTCCCAAGTCAATACTTCTAGGATAGTAGTTTGCAATACATTATAATCATGTGGAGAACTTTAAAAAAATATTCCCATATCTATGTCAAAATGTTTGAAAATATCATTTAGGACGACTGTGTTGTTGCTTCTACTATGTTGTTGTTGGATATCTACATAATCTCAAATTATTTTCCCCAAATTACCTGATTATCACAAAGAGGAAAAGGGTGACTTCATAGTGAAGAAAACTGGACATCATCTTAATCATATTATGAAAGCCAACATAACCAATATTAGGACAAAATGACATCAGTGTATCATCTGATATGATGCCCTGAAAGCACACAACATCCGTTTTCTGGCATTCTTATAACAAAATGCATAAACTGGGCCTAATCATGAGGAGAGCTAAGACAAACTTAGCTATTGAAGGGCATTTTACAAAATAACTGGCTTAATTTTCAGGGCCAAACTCTTTTTTGAAAAAGTAAAATGAAAGAAATACAAAATCTTTCTCCCATTTAGTGAGTTCTCATAAGGTATTTACCGAACTGAAGGTTCAGTAAGGTCGAAACTAGTCCCCAGCTGGTCTCTACTCAGAGCATATTTGAGGAACCTGTGAGATTTTGAATCTGATGCTACAGAGCAAGATGCTCTCCTTCAAACCACCTCATGGTGCAATATTCAGGGTTGGATCTCTCCATCAAAAGGATACAGGACTGACCTAGAGAGAGGGGCAGAAGCCTGGGACCCAAAGTCTGAGATCAATCCCAGATTTGTCATCAATGTACTGTGACCTCAGGCAAGTCACAATACAACTCTTTATGCATTGTCTTCCCTTTCTAGAGGAAACAAAAATAGCTGCCTAATATAAGGAGGTTGAGTTGAAAACGAGATAAGATCATAGCTGTGGAACCCTTTGGGGTAAAATGTTAAAGTTTCTACAGGATCAAAAGAAAAATAATGTCCTGTTATCAGGTGTGTTGCATTAAAAGATTAAAACTTACATTGACTGAGAACAAAGTGTTCTCACCTTGTTCCTTACTGATAACCCCTCCTGAAGTCAGAATCTCAGATCCTACTACCTCTTTCTCCTCTTACTGTCCATACCCTTCTTCACCCTCCTCCTCTGCCTGAAGCCCCAGCTTTATTACTGGAAGCACAATTATATAACTCTTCCATAAAAAGCCCCATAGTCTCCTGCAGATAAGTAAAGAGGTCTTGTCATCCTACAGCCATAGTATTGTCTCATCCTACACTTTCACTCCCAGCATATCTTTGTTGTTGATATGTGTTTTACTTACACAATTTGAATGCTGCAGGTAGTATGTACAGTTGAGCTTCCAACAGAAGTAGTTGGTGGCATAAAATTGACTGAAAAACTTTCTTCAAGATCACATTGTCTTTGATTCAGTGTTCCTCTAGCTTATCACCAGCAGTCAGGATTTTTTTATTCTTGGGCGCAAAGAACAAGGTAGTTTCAACTAACTCCCTCCACCTCCAAACATTTTCATTTTACTATTCATTGAAGTCCATTCGGGAGAAGACATATGACTCTGATCAAGGGCTGATTATGGACAGATTCTGGATTCCTCATCATTCTAACACTGGGCTCTTCACTCCCTAAAAGGAGAAGATGAAGCCAGTTCAAGATGAGAACAAAGAAGCTGCCAAAAACTAGCAGCATGGCTTTAGGCAAGTTGTTTGATCTATCTGAGCCTCTGGTTCATTATCTAAAACAAATGATAGTTTTGTGTTGTGAAATTACCTTCAACTCTGGCACTTCTAATTCTGGCTTCAATGGGAAAGGAAATAAAATTTCCTACAAACAATCTGCATACACTCTGATCATATTTCAAATTCTCCGTGTGCAAATGGAGAGGAAAGGAGTGCTGATGTGTCAAATCCTAACAGAGGGAGCCTGATAAACTCTAGGGGGAAAGTGTGATTGGTTGGCCTTGTTCTCTCTCGCATCTCCTGACCTGGAGGACTAAATGGAAAGGGAGATAACAAGAGGCCATTACAGTGATGCAAGAGAATAAGGAGGAGGGCATAGAGCAGAATAGGAGCAGCAGGCACCCCGGCCAGCACCTGCCTCACCGTGGGAGTTGGATAAACGTTTACAAAAAGAATAAATGCCCCTTCCCTCCTCCCTCTAGTGGGAGGAATTCCAGCTTCCTTGTATAAAGTGTTGTAGTGAGCTGTTCCAGGCTCTTTGACATTTAGGGCTAGAGGGTATAGTATGGGCCTTGGACTGCAGCACCATATGCTGTCAGTCTATATTATTCATCCATCTTTTCCTTCATTCACCATTTACTGAGCAACTTAGTGTACCTCCTATTGCCGGACTTTATTCATGTTAAAGATATAACAGTAAACAAGACAGTTACAGTCCTTGTTCTCATGTAATTTATTGTCTGGATGGCTCACCCCATCTGTACTCCTCAAATCATGCAATCTCTCTTAAAACCCTCCAGACCAGTTCATGTGAAAATTTTCCTCCCTGAACTGTTTATTTGCCCATTGCATTTACCATAAGAATTCACATTGAGTCTGCTCAGGCTGCCATAACAAATACCGTAGCCTGGGTGGCTTAAATAACATAAATTTATTTCTCATAGTTCTGGAAGCTGAGAAATCCAAGATCAGGATGCCACCATGGTTAGGTTCTGGTGAGGGCTGTCTTTCTGGCTTGCAGACAGTCATCTTCTCACTGTGTCATCACGCAGCAGAAAGAGAGAGAATGAGAGCAGTTCTCTGGTTTATCTTCCTATAAGGGCACTAATTCTATCAAGAATGCCCCACCCTCATAACCTCATCTAAACCTAATTACTATCTCTCAAAGGCCTCATCTCAAATACCATCGCATTGGGGGTTAGGGCTTCAACATACGAATTTGGGGGAGAATTCAGCCAATAACAAGTATAAAGTGAACTATTTAATCTGCAAAATAGGCATACAAATCTCTGCTCTACACAATACAAAGAATTATTGTAAAACAAAATTTCACTTGAATATTTTCAGATTAACCCACATATGTCAAGGTGGCATGGAGCTTTAAAGCATTGTCATTAACTTTCATTTCTGCACCTGCTTTATTTGAGCAAATAGAGTGCTTTTCCCCAAGAATATTAAAGTCTCCTTGAACACAAGGATAATTCTTTCCCCATAGTATCCTCAGTGACAGATAACACAGTGCAGGCACATAAGTCTGAAGAGCGTAGAAAGAGAGAGGCTTCCGAGGTCCTTTATCAGCGGGTCTCACTGTGTTGGTAGAATCTAGCACTCTCCATCCTTCTTATCATTTGTCACTAGGATTTAATTTTTCTGAAGAATTAATACCAACATTTTGAAGAATCCCAAAGTTCAAAAATACCACCAGGGTAGAGCATGTTCTTATTTCAGAAACATAGTAAATAGAAGAAGATAAGCAAACTAAATTTTAAACAATGCAATATTCCTGTTGGATAGTCAGATACACTCAATATCTAATACTAATCACTTTGAATCCACATTTCAAATGTGTGCCTCGGCAAAATGCTGTTTCTTCATATTCTGAAGCTTCAAGAGTCATTCTCTAATGATCAAAGTTGGATGTGTGAGACCCCCTACTACCTGTAGTTTGTCTTAACCGATGGCTCGGAAATGCTAGGTTGCCTTTTCTGAGTTCCTATAATTACTAGTGAGAACTATTAAAATTGTAACATGAAGTACCACCTGGGTCAATCTCTTACCTGATGGAGTATCTTCTACTATATTCTCTAATGATGATTTAGCCTCCAATTTGGAACTTCCTGCTTTATAAGGTACTACACCCCTTTGTTGGATGGTCTTATGCTTAGAAAGCTCTTTATCTTATTGAGATGAAAGTTTCTTCCCTCTGATCTTTGCCCTTTTATCCTAGTTCAGCCACACATAAGGTCACTTACAGTCAGTGATAAAACTTTTATTTCCAAATCATAAGAAGTCTTTAAAAATTTTATATACACACATAAACAAATGTAAAAGAAGGAGATAGTGGAATATATTAGGCATAATCTCACTCTCCAGACATAATTACTTTTAACTTTTCAGTATATGTTCTTGCAAGTTTAAAAAAGCAATTTGGCATTTTTAATGTTATTATACTGTAATATTCTTCTGCAGGTACCCCCCCACACACACAGAGTTATCAATACAGTATCATCATTTGGGGTATCAGTGCATTTTCTTCTAAAAGTGATTATTAAATGTTTCATCATATGGATGTATCATAATTACCTAAAGTTACTCATGCAGGTCTTATTAAATAATAAAAATATTTTATGAAATGCTATTCTATTTTGGGTAGCCTATATTCCAATGACATTTACTTAATTTTTGTTTTAGGATAAAATGCTGGAATTGGAATTACTGATCAAAAAATTTTTTTCTTGATTGTTATTCAATAGCTAGGGCATGTCACCTAAATTTTATATTATCTGTAAATGAGATTAAAGATTCTTTTGTGTATTTATCTAAGTCTGTAAAAAATTGTACTAGAAGGATCCAAGTAAAAATATTTCTGGCAGAATTCTAGATACAAATATTTAGGTTGACCCATTGAACAATTGATGGCATCTGTCAAATGTGTATATATATCAAATAGTGTCCTTAACTGTCATTGATGTTCTTCCAAGGAGACTACTATTTTATAAAGAGTCACCATCAGACTCAACAACGAATAATTTCTATAATGGATTTTTGTCCTATTTTATAAAATTATAACAGCAACAGCATATTATTTTGAAATGCTAATGTAAGAATACATAGTTCATTTCCCTCCTTGGCTCTTCTTCCTTCCGTATTGGGTGCATTTCAAAATCTTGTGGTTGCACAGTATTGGGTGGCAAAGAAAGAGAAACATAACTTTTCATTTTAAGAGCGTAATTCATGCTGGCTCCTAAAGATCACATCTAATTTTTCTCCTTCCCTCTCTGAACTTCTTATGTCTTTCCTTCTTTCTTTTCTTCCTTCCTCCTGGCCTTCCCTCCTCCTTTCCTTCCTTCCTTCCATGAACTTTCAAACTATCTTCTTAATAATTAGCTGTGGAGTTTTGAGAACTGTGTTTGGACTGTACTAGGTGGAATAAGTCCATGTTTTATTATTAGAATTGCCTGATCATGGTATGTATCCATTTACATTCATTATTATTAGACTTGTATTTGTTTACTTGTTTTGGTTCTTGTTTAATAAAACATTGGATATCTCCTTTCTTTCGTAGGAGTAGAACCAAAATCATAGACCATCAGGGTTGAAAGGGGTTATAAAGCATCCCATCGAGTGTTGGAATTTTTATTTAATATGGAGCCCAGGGATGGATGTGGCTTAAGTAAGGTCACAGGTCAGCCAGTGGTAGAGCCTGGACCAGATTCCAGGTCATTTTGATGCTTAGCTTAATGCTTTTTCTCCACCCTTCCCCCTCCTTTTTTTTTTTTTTTCCTTAATTACTCTTGGTTAAGTCAATGATTATGAATCCTTTATTGCATCTTCTAAAGAGTCTGTCTTTTTCCTTTCTTTCTTTTAATTTCTCCTTTTCTCTTTCCTTCACTGCAAAAAATCTTAAAAGGATCCAAAGAAAACCTCAGATCCTTCCATAACAAAACCTGTCTCAATTCTTTCCTCTTTGGATTATACACAGACTACTGTGTATAATAACCAAGACGGCTCTTGCCTAATTTGGATCCTAGGAATATACATGATCTGCAGAGCATTCCGTCAGTGCTCACTGTGCATCAGGCCCTATGCTAAGTTATATCTGCACACATTGTATCCTTAAATGCAATTTTTATAACAATCCCATTAAAGAGATGGTATTATACCTAATTTATAGATTGTAGAAAACTGAATCTCAGAGAGGAAAGAAACATCTAAATTTTACAGATAATGCATGATGGAACTAGAATCTGAGGAGCAGTCTGTCAGAGTCAGAGCCAGCTTAATTTCTTCTCTCTAGAGTTTGGGGTGTGTGTGTGTGTGTGTGTGTGTGTGTGTGTTTATGTACGTACCCCCAAGTATGTGTGTGAATGCATGTGTCTGAGTCCACATATATGTGATGTTTATGTCTGGAATGTGTGCATGTGTGCATCCATACACACACCTAAACAGGCATATTAGGACAATGGTGAGACAATCTTGTCATTTCAAGGGAGGTGGCTACTGATAAGAAAAGGAAGTGCCCTTTAAATAGTCTGAGCACCTCTCAACCCAAGTAGAGTAATGCTTATTCTCAGTCTTTTCCAAAGGGGGGATGGCCTCTCATTTCATTTTGTTATAGGAACATCTATCCCTAGCCTGCAGTTTATGAGGAACATTCTGTCAGTGGGCAGCAGCATGGGCTCACTATAATTAATCTCTTTCTCACCCCACACTTCTGAGAGTGAGAAACGAAAGGGCACTAAAGGGAGTGCAGTTACAACCCAAGAAGGGACATAAAATGTTACCTTTTTGTTCAACACGCTGCTCTATTCATGAGTCCTAGTCCTGCCTTCTTACCTCAGCAGGACAGGCAGGGTGTATTGCTGGCTGAGACCCACTCTCTGTGATTTGGTAGGGGTATTAGCTAAAACTTTGCTGAAAGTTAAGATTTTGTGCCAAACGTTTGTTTCTTTGTTTGTTTGTTTTCCTTATTCCATGTGTGTTAGAAGTAAGATGAATAAAGGCAAAGAAAAGAGATGAATTATTGGTGGAATTTAAACTTTGGAGTCAGGGAGTGGAGTGTGAGTCCCCACATTTCCATGTAATAACCTAGAGTGAGGTTAAGTCCACTTAACCTTTCTGGGCTCAGTTCCCCCATTTGTAGCATAAATATCATGGCACGCGTCTCCTGAGGTTTGAGGGAACTTGCATGGGTTAAGTATATATGCTGCTTAACAGAGCACTTGGCATAGTGAGGTAGGGACATTAGATAGTTATCAATTATGGGGGATCAATGCCATGTAGACATACAGGGTGACATGAGATTGAATCACAGGGACAACGAGCCTAATCTGGAGAGACAAAGATATGTTCCCAGAAGAAGGAGATGTGATGGGTAAGTAGAGGATTGGCTAGGTGACAGATATCAGGGTAGCACTGGGGCACTTTGAGGGTTTACATTTTCTCCAGGCAGAACGATTTTAAGTTTAACTTTACAATAAATATATGGGTTTCACTGTATCAAACATGAAAGGCCAAAAAAAAATTAATAAAACCAATCACCAGGATTCTTTTCATAGCTGTTTGTGGTGGTTCCTCAGTGAGGAACTAAGGTCCTTAGTCTTATAGCCTCTGAGGAACTTAAAGGCTCACAACGACCATATGAGTGAGAATGGAAGGGGACCTGCCCCTGGTGAACCTTAAGATGACCACAGCCCCAGCCCGCAGCTGGACTGCAGACTTAGGAAAGACCTTGAACCAGAGGGTCCCAGATAAACTACATCTAGATTCTTGCTCCATAGAAACTTTGAGAAAATTATTCACTGTTTGTTCACGCTGCTTGCTAGGGGGAAATTTGTTATGCAGCTGTAGATACTTAATACACTGTTTGTTGCTGGGATCTAGACATACTCAGCCTCATTTTTTAAATATCTTCTCTTGAAGTTTTTGTGCAAAGTCCTGAAAAAGAGGGTCATGAAATCTCACCTCATAATTTTTCTTAGTAAAGAGACAGATATAAAAAAAAAAAGAAATCATTAACCACACAACTTGAGACTATTGGTCTTTTTCATAGTCATAGATGTCTGAATGGAGTCATAGAAGTCTGCTGAAGGTGATGGACAAGGAAGCATCCAGTTATTCAGAAATTATGCCTTAACACTGATAAGGTCTCATGTCCAAACAAGGCCCTTGGGGGTTCTCAGGCCTATGATGCGCTGCCCCTTAGGCTAAAGAGTACGAGCAGAAGATGAGAAGCTACCTCCAGGAGAGCAGAAGATGCTGCCGTATTGATCTCAACACAGCCTTTTCTACCACTGTGGCTCCAGAAGGTGTTGGTGGATGCCACACATTGTTCCCCGTGAGTCTGTTTCCCTGGCTTCCTTTTGTTCTAGGGTCCCAAACGAACAGAGGAGAACTGTAACCTCCTGGAGGCCTGTGGATTAAAATAACATTATTTTAAATGTTTTAACATTATTTTAAAAGAATAACATTATTTTATGTTAATAACTAAGGAGACCCTCCTTCCCTTGGGGATTTCTGATCCTTCTCATGCCCTGCACCTCCCACTTCTCTAAGGGGAAGATATACTGCCCTCAGAGTCCAGTTGTTTGTTTTTTTAAAAAAAAAAAACAAGAACAAAAAGATTTGTTTACAACACAGCCCAGTCCCCATCACTTCATTACTGCATAGGAGTAGAAAAGAGTGGTGTGGTTGGGAGTGGGAGTGAGTCAAGAGTATAGATTAAAATAAATGAACTGATAATTGTGGAGGATGAGTTAAGGTACATAGAAGTTCATCATTATTCTCTTCTTTTCTGGATAACTTTGAAATATTCCATAATTAAAATATTAAAACAAAAAGAAAGAAAAAACTCTTGGTATGTAGGCCTCAACAATTGTGGGAGAAGCAGGAAATTTGTATAGGCTTGATTTTTCTTCTCTGCATACATTTCATATATTTTTGTCTAGAAATAGCCTATCCTCATTCTTGCCTTTATTTCTGCCAGGACATGTTACTGGATATGTATTTTTTAAAGCAGCTCTAAGAATATGCTTGGCAGTAATATTTTCCCTTTAGAGAATATTTCCCATTAGAGCCAACAGTGGATGTGGACTCTGGTCTAGTTTTTATGCATTTCCAAGACAGTATACCACTCGTCCGAAGGTATGTGTGTATATGTGTGTGTGTGTGTGTATGCACACACACATATATTCTTATGGTATTTCTTCTTTTCTAGTACCATGGTCAGAGCTGAGTCCATAGGTACTAAGTTAATATGACTTTGCCTAGGTCTTATTTTTGTTAAGCATTTTCTTAATGAATCCTCACAATAAGCTCTGAAGACTATACTACTGTTAATTCCATTATATAGTTGTAGGAGCTGGTCTGGTGAAATGAAGTCACTTGCCCATGATTTGAAAGGAGATCTACCAGAAAACTGATCAGTACACTTTAACAAATAATTATGTCGTTTCCTCAAAAGTTTTCCTTTTTCTTAAAATTTCCTCAAAAAAAAAGTTTTCCTTTTTCTTAAAATAGGTTTGTTTTTTGTTTTCCATGCAAAAGAAAGCAAGATGAGCTCTTCTTTTTTTACTCTTTTCTGAAATAGGAAACTACTGTAAAATGCCCAAGGGTCTGACAGTGATTGTGCTGAAAGGATTTTGTGACCAGCAACTTTAGGTCAGCTCAGGATATCCATCTGAAATAATGGGGAATAAACATAGGGAAGGAGAAGTTTATATCAGCTCCAATCAGAATAAGAGCAAGTGGATCAATATTTACCAAAAGAAACTTGTCTAGAATAGCACTTATTTCCTACGTCCCATAGGTATTACAAACTGAAACAGGAAATGGAAAGCTATTAAAATAAATGATCCAATAGTGTTCTTTAAACAACTGTCAGCACTTTGACAAAAAAGGAAACCCATACCCTCCTATTCTTTTATATTCCCTAAGTTCAAACTCACGTATCTTTTTTGGTAGGTCAGCACTAAATTTGGGTAATGACTGCTAAGTCCTAGACACTACTTAAAGGAAAGTAGAAGTTAAAAAGAAAGAAAGAAAGAATTTTCAAAGTATGTGGATGTTAAGCTTATAGGTAATCTGTAATTGGACCTAAGGGCAGTTGAAAATGTGGCTCTTAAAAAATATGGGTCAAGTATTACATTTTAATTTAATGTGCTGGATAGAAATGATTAAGTGAGATTTCCAGAATTCCTCTTTCCCATTTCCCCACGAACTTTAAAGAAGATGTTGTGCTTCTCAGTGTTTTTTCTTGCCCATGCTTCATGAAAGTGTCTGTTACAAAGGGCAAGGGGAAGAGGACAATAGAGGTAAAGTAAAAAAAAAAAGAAGTTTTTTTTCCACAATATTTAGTTTTCTAGGGCTGGGGGCTTTTTAAAGGGGTTTTAAGGAAGACAGAGTAAAGGTTACTGTAGTAGGTATTTTAAAAGTATATGAATAGGGCTTCCCTGGTGGCGCAGTGGTTGAGAGTCCACCTGCCGATGCAGGGGACGTGGGTTCCTGTCCCGGTCCAGGAAGATCCCACATGCCGCGGAGCGGCTGGGCCCGTGAGCCATGGCCGCTGAGCCTGCACGTCCGGAGCCTGTGTTCCACAACGGGAGAAGCCACAACAGTGAGAGGCCTGCGTACTGCAAAAAAAAAAGTATATGAATACACTCACGAGTGTGTGTGTATCACATTTTCATTATCCATTCATCTGTTGATGGATGGATGTTTAGGTTGTTTCCAGGTCTAGACTATTGTGAATAGTGCTTCAGTGAACACTGGGTTGCTCATATCTCTTTAAGACCATGATTTCAATTCTTTTGAACAAATACCCGGAAGTGGATTGATGGATCATACGGTAATTCTATTTCTAATTTTTAAAAACCTCCATACTGTTTTCCATAGTGGCCCTACCAATTTGCACTTTTACCAACAGGGTACAAGGGTTCTAATTTCTCCACATCTTCACCAGCAGTTACTATCTTTTGTTTGTTTGTTTGTTTTTGATGAGAGACATCCTGACAAGTGTGAGGTGAAATCTCATTGTGGTTTTGATTTACATTTTCTGGAAATGAGTTATTAATCCACAGGCATAAAGTTTCACTTATATAAGATGAATCAGTTCTAGAGCTCTGCTGTACAACATGGTACCTTGTAGTCAACAGTACTATATGGTACAAATGAAAATTGATTAGGCGGGTAGAGCCCATGTTAAATGTTCTTACCACAGTGAATAAAAAAAAAAAAAAAGGAACAGAAAAAAAAAGTACATGAAGAGATCTGAGTCATTTTGTAATATTTTTGTATGTCTGGAGTATGAGTCTTTAGTTAGGGGTTGCATTAAAGTGTTCCAGGCCAGAACCATGTGTGTCACAGCTTTTACAAGCAATACATCCAGTCTGTAGGAAGAGGTAAGCTATATTTATCCTCTACATTCTTTCCTCCTCTGCTGACTTTTGCTGGCAGTAGGAAGGGTTGATTTAAATGCTTACTTGGTGCAGCAGAAAAGTCCTGAACATACTAAAAGTAAAATTTGGTAAATTAAATCAGTGTAAAGAAGGACTAACAGTTTTGAAGGACTCTGGCTTCAGTTTTCAAAGTTCTGCTTGTGTTTTTTGCAATTAAGTTCCTGAATTAAGGACCGAATTCCTTCATTCTTTCAAATTTTTGTCTCCAAGGAGACTCAACGCAGACTATTCCCTCAAATATCTTGTCTGATTTACCCTCGGAGAGGCTCATTCACAGGCACCAGGATTTACTCAAGAGGTGATCAGTGTATTTTCAGATTATTTGACACTCAAGCTTTTGTTTTAGGCTGAGCTGTTAGTGACCTTGGGAGAAGTTCAGTAGAAGTGGTCGTGGTCCAGAAAGGAAGCTGGGACCACACTTCAGCAATATTGACTGGGAACAAAAAGTGCTGTGTTCTCAGGGCCTGGCAATGCGTCTGCCTAACACATCATTTCTATTAATTACATCAACACACATGTGTACTTTTCATACTAGACTGAATGTAATTCTCATCATGAATCTCGCACTCCTATATATGCTCTTAAGAATGTGGTCGGCTTAAGAATTCACATGTTGACTGCTAAGCCATTTACCCAAATGTGACCACAATGTAGTGCAGAAACAGAGTCAGGACTTGGGAAGGCTGTTTACAAAATTTGAAAAAAAAAATTATTTCCCAGAACTTTTACCTAAATGACCTGAAACCTCTCATTTAGGGACTTCACTCTCAATAATTATTGATAATTCTCTTATTTTCTATTATCTTGCAAAATTTTCTATAGAGCTGAATGAGCTGAAACAGAATACCCTCACTTACTATACATATGTGTGTGTGTGTGTGTGTGTGTGTATGTGTATCCAAACAGGTTGGTTCGAGAAGATCTATCAAGGGTATGTCAGTGTGTTAATTGCTAGTATTACTAGAGGACTCAGCTTTAAACTATTATACTGCATGTTTTGAGTCTCCCTTTGTAAGAGAAATTCAATTTGCAAAAGCTCAATTTCTATAAGTAGCTTTATAAGAATATAGCTAGGTTGTAAAACACATTAGGCACATGACAATGCATCAAGCAGAAACTTGGGTGAAATAGGGCACAAGTCATCTCTAACCCTTAAGCAGCCTTTGTGCTGTTAAAAAAAAGCTCATCCTTTTTCTCCAGACAAGACAGTTTACTTCTCTTTGGCAGAATAAACTGATTTGTTAAAGAAAAATAGACATCTTACTGCCAGCTGTGTGAATGATTCTTAATAAATATACAAATACCTGATGTTGGTGATGTGCTGGTACCCTTTAGACTGTTAATGTTCTACAGTACACAGCTTGCACAGTGTATGCAATGGCTTGGTGACTTGGTGAGTGGGTGTGGAGAGCTAATGAGAAGGCCTGCCTGCTGAGGA
The DNA here is from genome assembly GCF_964165515.1 of Mesoplodon bidens. Classification (NCBI taxonomy): domain Eukaryota; kingdom Metazoa; phylum Chordata; class Mammalia; order Artiodactyla; family Ziphiidae; genus Mesoplodon; species Mesoplodon bidens. Next base: position 22,604,414 of record NC_138176.1, read on the forward strand.
TTGAGAGGTGCTGAACATTTGAGTGAACATGGGTGATGCTCACATATCTTCATCTGGCAGAGGTGTAGTTCCTGGAGGTTACAGTGGCCTCTACGGATCCACTGAAAACTGAAATATTGATAAAAATATAAAACATTTCCAGCTGTATCAGATATCATCTTATATTAGATCCAATATTAGCAAGATGAAACAAGCTTTGAGGATTAAATACTTATGAAAGAAAGATTTAAGCTTGAGAAAAAGTTAACCCAATAATTTAGTTTCTTTATGACAGTTGGGTAAAATGCCCCTTTTAAATGCTATCGGCCGAATATCTCAGTCAAGTTTCCACATGAGTGGAGGTGGGTAACCTCCTTCCTCCTTTGAGGCAAGGTCAAAGGTCGGCATTTGACTTAACCAGGAGCTCCATTTTCACCGTGGGAAGAAACTAAAAAGATGAAAGTAACTGTGGTTGTCCCTGGGGCTGTCCAGATATATTATTTTCCCTCTTCTTCAGGGCATGTTCTAGGATTGCACTAGAAATCAGGTGTGGCCATTCGACTTGCTTTGCCCAATGACGTGGAAATGGAAGTAACATGTGTGCTGGAGAAGGCCCTGCATCTTGGGCCTCCCATTGAGGTTGATTTAGAACAGAGCTACCAGCTAATGCATGTACTGTGAGAGAAGGAGTCTTTTAAGCCACTGAGATTTGAGGGTGGCTTCTCAAATGTTAGTGTTCATCAGAATCACCCAGAAGAATTTTTAAACAGATTGCTGAGTCTACCTCCAGAGTTTGTGATTTAGCTGGTTGGTATGGGATCTGAAGGTCTCTAACAAGCTGTTAGGTGATGACAATGCTGCTGATCCAGAGTCCACATCTTGAAAACTACTGCCTTAGGTATTCTTGACCCAGGCAGAGAGAGAGATTCAGAGAGAGAAAGTTGGGTGGGAGTGTGGGCAGAGAGGTTGCTCTGATTTACTTAACTGAACATGTGTTGGTCTTTTATTATATAGTAAGCATTATATTTATTAATAACAACTCTAAGAACTATGTTGCACTCATGTCATCCATTTTACAGATGGAAACCCCCAGATTTATAAAACCTAAACTATTTCCCATGGTCCTTTTGTTAGTAATTGTCAGATATGGAATCTAAGCCCACCTGATATTAAAGATTGTGTTGTCATTATTCTATTTTTCTATGATTCAGACTGTTTAGGTGGTGTTTAATCACCTAAATGATGCTGGCTATCATAATACTTAGTTTTGAACATAGTCTCATTTAGTAAGATTATATTGAATTACTCCTATTTCAATATAATCATATTTCAATAAATTATATTTTCAGTATAATTAGGCTCTTTCTAGATATGGTGGAGCCACGGAGGTGAACAAACTTTAATATGTTTTCGTGGAATTTGTAGTGTGTTAGAATAAGGATCTCTAAAGCAAGGCAAATTATAACTGCCAGAGGACAAGAATAAGCAAAGGACTATGGGAGTCTAGAGGGGCAAGGGATTCCTTCCAGAAAGTGGAAGAGATCTTGTGAGCTGGGCTATGCAGAATGAGGAGTCTCTGGAGAAAAGTAGGAAGGAAACAGTGCATTTAGAATACTGAGCTATAATTCACCACTGAGAAAATTGGTTTGATCAGTTTTTTTTTTTTAATTTAAAAATATCCTTGGGACACTCTAATTCTTCTAAAGGTTAATGAATTGATGCATTGAGTGTTATGATAAGGATTAATTGAGATGGTGCTGGAGGAATGATGAGAAATTAAAAGTATTATATGAATTTTCTGTTAGGTCACTTTCCCATGAGACAGCTAAATCCAATGGCAGTGACAGTACCAAATTCAAAATGATATTTCTAAGTAAATTGTTTAAATCCTCATTTTAGTTGTTTTTAAATCTGAAAATGTAATAGCTAACAATTCTAGAGAGTGCATACAGATGAAAATGATCTGTATAGATTGTGATTTAAAATATGTTTGACCTCGGGCTATGCCCAGTGGAGTAGCTTAGTCACTCTAATCAGGAAAGGAATTGGAATTTCTTTTGAAGAAGGATCTCCTAGCATCTTGTGCCTTCCATAATATAGCTGGTACTTGTTAAAAAGCTAACCTTTGCCAGAAATAAATGGAGCTGTTTGCAGTGTTAATATTCTTCAATCCTCCAAATACACTTTGAGAGCTTATTCAGGTGAATTCACACCTGTATCAGTCAGCATGGGCTAGGTTATTCTGATGTAACATATGAGGCTTAACAACAATGTATTTCTCACTCATGCAAACCAAATATGGGAAAACATTAACAATGTGTATTCAGTGGTAGATGTTTTGAACCTGAGTAATGTCTACCCACAGCATACAAATGGAGCAGTGAGAGAGAAATGAAACAGCTACCTAGATGGCCAGATGAGCAGAACATCACCAGTAATCAGAGGGCTATCAAGTTTCAAATCAGTCTCATTTGGCATAGCTAGTTCTCTTCTGTGTGTTTAGCTTTTGTAACTAATTTAACAGAATAATTTTTTTTTAAACTTCGAATTAAAAAAAAATAAATGGAGCTGTTTTCATGATGCCTTTTTCACACAAACATGTCACAGTGAAGTCAATGTGTAAGCTGCCTCATAAATTTGATTGGGTTTTGAATCTCACTGTGTAGTAATCACCTGCTTGGGGAATGTCCAAAATGTTGGTTTGAAACTGCCAATAAAGCCACTAGTTGACATCTATAAAGACGTTAACTGTGAGATGCCCAGAATTTTGTTTTCTTCTTCACATCTTCTCCACAGTATACCTCCCTTTGCTTCACCAACACTTCTGTGATTCTAGGTATGTGAATGCAGGCAGATTTTACTAAACAGTCTGACTACCAACCCCAGTGTGCTCTCTGCAGGCCCCAGAAATGAAGCCATTAAGAGTGTGGACCCTGCATTTAGACTATTTGGACCAGGATCTGCAGCTCCACCTCCTACTAGGAGAGCAGCATCAGAGAATTATTCCTGTTTGAGGAAAGTAAGAACATGGATAGACTTTGGAGTCAGACAGTTACACAAACCTTTGTTTAAATCTGAGCCTTTCTACTTAACAGCAGGGGCATCCTTGAATGAGTTCTTTAACTTCCCTGAGGCAAGGGCTAGGAGGGCAGGGTGGGGAGAGAGGAGGGAGGCTTATGGAAGAGACAGATGGGGAGGACCTGGAATATGGCAGGGATTCCAAGAAGATTTTGATGCTCTGAGGTTACATTTGATAAGATTAGAGGGAACGATAGGATTGATGTGGACATTCTGGTGGAGTAGAAATCAACATGAAAGTTGGCCACTTTCAGAGGAGTATTCCATTAAATTCTCTGCAGGATTTCCACTTCTGACCTGTGTCTGCTGGATCTCTCCCAGTCACCAAGGTTTCCATTGCTGTGTGTGATCTCCACTTAACCTGCAGCATCCAAGATAAGGTTGAGGGTAACACCCATCAGAGGGAAAGAGGAAAAGCAAGGAGAGCTTTGTGTGTGTGTGTGTGTGTGTGTGTGTGTGTAGTTTGTGTGCGTTTTAATAAATAAATCTGAACTGCAAAACTCAGGTGTATGTATTTTTCTTGCAGTTGGAATTCATGGTAAAATGCTGCCAGGTCTTGCCTTTGACTTTCCTCACAGCCAGTAGTTTTGAGTTTAACAGTCATATTTAAAGTGAGTTAAATGGAATTTTTATTTTAATAATTACAGCACATATTGTCTATTTCCACTTTTTCACAGTCTCAAATTTCATCACATAGTGCTTATTTTCCCATATTATAATTCAAGATGTCATATTTTAAAATTTCAGTTGACTTGCTAAAACCTATCTGGTTCTGTCAGAGACTTGTTAACTAAAGAATAATAAGACTTACTCAATCCAACTTGATCCAATTGCTTGAACTGAAAAAAATAAGGAAAAACAAACAATTTTGACAAGCGGCACTGTTAGCAATGAGCTGAAGTATCAGTGGATTTATTGAAAAATCCTCTGTAGAAAATTTTTGTCTGTAGAAAATAAGGGTTAGCCTTCCAAGCGTATGAGAGAAAGCTTATCAATATTGTCCAAATTAACTCTAAAGAATGGCTGTATTTGTTGCAAAAGTACATTTGTGATTTGAGAAACATTGTATACAACATATTTAACTTTAGCACTTGCCAGAATATTTTACATAAAACTGTGCACTAAGAATCTCCAATGTATTTGACAACAGGAGTCTTTTTGCTCTTGGTCTGTGTTTTAGAGCTAATCTTCAGGGGAGGACATTTGAGAAAGCTGATTTAGATGGCTTGCATTCATATTGATTGTTTCAACCTAATGAGTAGGATAAGGCACATAACTAACTTTTAAAGAAAGATATTATGAAGGCTCATCACAGGGCTATAATTTGCAACTTGGTGTCTTTGTCAGAGAGAATACTAGATGGATCAAGGGATTAAGCCTAAAAAATTTTTTAAAAAAAAGCCTTGGAATACACTCTTACTTGTTGCCTACCCTGTAATTCTTCTACCTAATAGGGCTTCTTCCTAATAGCTTTTTATTTATTTATTTATTTATTTGCTAGGGATTGGGGTAGCAGTGCAGTGTTAATTGTAATAATTCTGTTGCCCCTTTTACAGCTTCTCTTGCCTCTAAGCATGGCCAGGTAACTCATTTATGGTCAATGACACAGAATGGGTACACTGTTAGTAAAGGCTGAACATTCTGAAGGAGACAGAGTTCGCAGGTATAAGACCTTTGCATTTGTAGTTGCATTGAATGTGCTCAGCCTCCTTGTGAAGGTGAGGCGAGGACAATAAGGATGAAGATAGCAGGGCAGGATAGGTGGGGAAAATGGTTTCTTACTGAGCTACTGCCCTGACTATGGAGGTGCTCATCTCCACACTGCTGTAAATCATGAATGTCTTTACAGTAGACGTGTCTATTTCTTAAGCAGCTTAAAATACCCAATATGTATATTTAAGTTATTGGTATTCCCTGATGTAAGCTACTTTATCTCATTTTCTTTATGCAGCCTCTGTTCTTCATATTGTAAGTGTTCAAAGACAGCAAGGACCTTTCTTTGAATGTTTGAACCATGACCAGGAAAGGTGATAACTTTTTCTAATGTATGCAGCATTCAAATAGTTTTGACTTCTCTTTACTTTTCTTGGATGATGGCCATGCAGGCCAAAGGCCCCTAAGAAATTTACCCATGTTCTTCTAAGCCACCAGAGTAGGACCTATAATTTTTTAATAAAAGAAAGAAATATAAAGGAAAAATACAAAGCATCTACTGTACAATGCAGCTAATAAATTAGGGTCATCATTTACTTTAAAAAGGAATTATTATTGGTTAAAGTTTTGAATTTCCTGGGACTGTTTCAAGTAGGAGTGTTCAACTAAGTTGTTCAGAGTCCTCCCTCCCTCCAAAGGATATTCATGAGTCATTTTATATTTTGCCTGCCTCAGTCCTGAAAAGAACCACCTCTTCAAGAATATTGTTTGGTTGGAGCATGGTGTTTAGAAACTAAAGTCCAGCTGTTAGGTGTTCTCATTACTAATATGGTGTCACAGCTACTGAACTCACACGAATGCACACATATATAATTATCTCTACGTCTATTTATATATATATTTTTAAGTAGTTTTTAATAATTTCTGATTCCAGTCTACCAACATAGGGTTTATTTATTCTAGTCTTTACTCTTTTCTTACTTTTAGCTTCTTTCTCTGACAGTGAGAACTAATTCTCATTGAATACATATAGAATTGCTAACTCTTAAACAAATTTACCAAGCAGAGTACAGTTTTCGTGAGTTTTCATATCTTAAGTCTTAACACTCCCCAGTCAAAACAAGGTTTGCAAAGTTGTTTAGGTCAGCTCCTTTCTTTCTCATCCCCTTCAGAGGGGTGAGATGATTCTTTGGCAACACAGAATCATTTGTCACAGTCCTCACTCTTTCTTGAGTTCCCTGCATATCCTGGTATATTAAGAAAAAATTTTCCACATGGTAATACTCATTCTTTATGGTATACAATTCTTTATCATGGAAAAAAAATGTCTGAAGTTATGTACTTACCACCACCATATCCCATAGAACAATTCTGTCACCACTAAAAGCCCCTTGTGCTACTCTTTTCTAGTCAGTAACCCACTGCATCAACACTCCTGACCACTATTGTTCTGTATTCTAGCTGTGTGATTTCTACTATTGCAAACTAAATCATATGTTGTGTAGTCTATTGGTTATGGCCTCTTTCACTTGGCAAATTTTTTTTTTTTTTTTTTTTTTTGAGGTACGCAGGCCTCTCACTGTTGTGGCCTCTCCCGTTGTGGAGCACAGGCTCCAGACGCGCAGGCTCAGCGGCCGTGGCTCAAGGGCCCAGCTGCTCTGCGGCATGTGGGATCTTCCCGGACCGGGGCAGGAACCCGTGTCCCCTGAATCGGCAGGCGGACTCTCAACCACTGCACCACCAGGGAAGCCCCAGGCAAAATATTTTTAAGATTTATTCATGTTATTATATATCTATTGTGTGTTTGCTTGCTTATCTTCTCTCTCTCTGTCTCCTATCTATCTATCTATCTATCTATCTATCTATTCTATCTAGTTTGCTATTTTTATGGCTAGTATTTCATTGTATGTGTGTACCACAGTACTTCACCATTTGTAGTATATCTGGGTGAATGTCTTGGGAAACACAGTAGAAACTAGTTTTACTCTAGGTAACTAGCTAAATGGGCAAAACATTTCTTCTGCTAGAACTTTAGAGTGAGGTTTGAGTGATTCTAAATGGGAGTTGGGCTGCTTTGAAGTTTGTTGTTGATATGGTTATCCTCAGTGTGCCGCAGGCTTTGAATTCCTCTAGCAAAACTTTGTATCTAAAATAGAGGTGCATTTGCCAGATAGCTTTTCTCAATGCCTGTCCCTTGCTGAGTTTTTGTAATCTACCTTACAAAGTATCTTTTCCCCCACTCTTGCCCCTCTCCTACCCATGTCCAGCATTATTTCCTTGTTTCTTGTTATTTGATGCTTGTTATCTCAGCAGTGAGAGGCATGTGTGGGGCATGGACTGTTATTCTGATCAAGCCTCAGTCTAAGCTGATGGCCTGGCCCTGGGTTTGCGGTCTTGCCAGTGCTCCTAATGCTCCTTGGCTTTAGTTCTGGGTCCAGCACCTAAGCCTGCCCCTCCTCCAGGGGGAGCTTTTTTCTGTTTCCCTCCTCCAGCTGCAGTAGGATTTCACTGTTGTCCTTAGGGTATTGGTGTTCCCCTTTTGTGTTAGTAGTGTGAGGATGCTGTGACAGTTGTCACAGACAGTGGTGGCTTGAAACAACATGAATTTAATCGCTCACAGTTTTGAATGCTAGAAGTGTGAAAAGCCATGCTCCCTCCAGGGCCTCTATGGGAAGAATCCATTTCTTTCCTCTTCCAATTTCTGGGACTGCCCTGGCATTTCTGGGCTTGCGGTCACATCTCTGCCTCTATGTGCATATCACCCTCTCCTTCATGTGTCCTCTTTTCTGTGTTTCTACCTTATAAGAATATATGTTATTGCATTTAGGGCTCACCCAGATAATCCAAGATAAATTCCTCTTCTCAGAATCCTTAATCACATCTTTGCAATATAAAGTAATCCTCAGAAGGACTAGGGATCAGAGTATGGACATATTTGGAGGAGTGGTACACCATACAACACACTACATCTTCTAACACAGATAAAGGATTCATTCAGCAGAAAAGATAGGTGAGTAGTGAACAGGTGGAGCTGTGTGCCTCACTAGTAGTGGTTGCTATTTTCTCTCCCAGGTCTCTGTGTACCACAAGGGGCATTTTCTTAGGACTCTACAGCCTTTGTATGAGCACCTGTTGGGATTACTATAGAGAAACCCAAAGAACGCTCTGACTTCTCTAGTTTCAGTCATCCCCAGGGGCTTTACACTTTCTCATCCATTCACACTTGTCCTGCACCAACTTTCCAATTAAACTCTCATTACCAGCATCCACTCGTGTCTGTTCCACCTAAGCTAATGTTTGCATCTTGTCTTTCCTTGAAGGTATCTCATATATATATATAATATATTATAGTATATCTCATATCATATTAAAAACATATAGATATAATATATCATATATATATATTTCTTGTACCAGTTAGTTGCCTTACAATCCCAGCTCTCTGATAGAATCAAGAAAAGTTGTGAACCTGCATAGGTTATCATCATTGAGAAATATGTTTTGCTAATTTACCCTTTATAAAATGACATCTTGCTGTTTTAATTTGCAAATCTCTGGTTACTAGTGAAAATGACAATGTTTCATATTTGTTTAAATAGTTGAGAATCCCACTTAAATGTTTGTTTCTGCAGAAGAAGCATCATAAGGACATTTAAAGAAGGAGTGAACTAATGAGCAAGGCCATACATTTAACATTCCAGCAGTTATTTAAACACAGGCTAAACAACTTGGTAGAATCTGTTAGAGACAACGAGTAATTTTTTTCCATTCATTTATTTACTTATTTTTGGCTGCTCTGTGCAGCTTGTGGGATCTCAGTTCCCCGACCAGGGATTGAATCCGGGCCTCACAGTGAAAGCCCGGAATCCTAACCTCTAGGCAACCAGGGGACTCCCCAAAGAGTAAAATTTGGAATAAAGGGCCTTCAAGTCTCTTTGAATAAAAGACCTTAAAGTCTCTTTGAATCCTGACAATGTAGTTGTGGATAAAAGACTACATAGAAATGAACTATACCTCAAAGTGCTAAGTTCAAAGTAGAAGCGTTTTTGAGAAATTTTTCCCCTTTTCGATGTTACCTCTGTTTCCTCATTTTCACTTTACTGTTCCTTTGTCTTTCCTTCTCAGGAGCAAAATGTTGATATCAGTTATCTAATAGCCACTTTCAGATTAGCACCTACTAAAACATGCTGTTTTAACCTAAAATTTGCTGTCTCTCATCTCCTTTGTCTTAAGATCCTATTTTTTCTTTCCGAAGGAGATTTCTCATCAATAAGTTGAAGCTCATTCCATTTTAAAGTGAAATAACTAAAAGCAGTGTTAAATAGGGGAAACTGTTGACTGTGAGAGATAACAGAATATTGGTCAGAAAAAAAGCTGGATCGAATAGAAAATAGAATCAATATAGCAAATTGCTGTACTAATTTCTAATGATGGCCTAATTTAAAAGACTGCATAATACTGCATGAAAATCCTTAGGTTTTGGTTGTTTCTGGGAAGCTTTGGAGAAACCACAATTAGAAAAATCTTTTTGTTTGCTTTTTTGTTTTAACTTTTCTTGAAGACTGTGATGCAGAGACTTGATGTTGTTAGGGTATAAGGGTAAATATCCCTCCCAGTATTCCAGGAGTCTATCACTCTAAGTCAGAGGACAAAATAATGGCGGGGGCCATCCCAAAGGATTCATTCTAAGAAAAAGAATTGCATAATGTTTGTAACTATTTCCCCTGTGTTATAAATGCCAGGGTCTGGAGAAGAGGAAAGAATCCTTCTTGGTTCCCATTTTGAGAAAAAAATTGATCTTTCTATTAAGAATTTATTTTGGAACTCTCTCGGGGCTGTTTATTCAGAGACCAGTAAGGTCTATAAATCTGTCTTCCCACCTCTGAAATGTCTTAAGAGGATTAAGCATCAGAAATCATCAAAAGATCTGTAGCTAGGGTGTTGACAGAATTGAATTCTCATCCTAGTTTTACCACTCATCCAGTTTTCATACTGGAAAAATTTCTCCATGTCTATGGGCACCAGGTTCCTCAACTACAAAATGATAGAGGGGCTTCCCTGGTGGCGCAGTGGTTGAGAATCTGCCTGCTAATGCAGGGGACACGGGTTCGAGCCCTGGTCTGGGAGGATCCCACATGCCACGGAGCAGCTGGGCCTGTGAGCCATGGCCGCTGAGCCTGTGCGTCCGGAGCCTGTGCTCCACAACAAGAGAGGCCGCAACAGTGAGAGGCCCGCGCACTGCAATGAAGAGTGGCCCCCACTTGCCACAACTAGAGAAAGCCCTCGCACAGAAATGAAGACCCAACACAGCCAAAAATAAATAAATAAATTAATTAATTAATTTAAAAAAATGATAGAAATAGAACTGAATAGTCGCGAGGATTACTGTAGAATTCTATGGGACAGCTGTCTTTTCTATCTTAAAAATTGCTGAGGAAAGCAATATCATACCTTCCACAATGAGGTATCCCCAAACTTATGGAGACAATGTATGCCTTGTGCTGTACCTAATTGTCTTAGGATATAGTATTTAAGGAATGTGAATCATATACATTCAAAGTAGTCCCCATTCAAGCTCCTTTACCATGTACAGTAACTGTACTGTCAGTCAAGATGTCAGTGGTTGTGAGAATGGTTGGTACCTGGTACTGCTGTGATCAAGAAAAGGTAAATCAGGGCTTTCCTGGTGGCGCAGTGGTTGAGAGTCTGCCTGCCGATGCAGGGGACGCGGGTTCGTGCCTCAGTCCAGGAAGATCCCACATGCCAGGGAGCGGCTGGGCCCGTGAGCCATGGCCGCTGAGCCTGCGCATCTGGAGCCTGTGCCCCACAACGGGAGAGGCCACAACAGTGAGGGGCCCGCGTACCGCAAAAAAAAAAAAAAAAGAAAAAAGAAAAGAAAAGGTAAATCAAATAGTGTAGTAGTTAATCATATGGGTTCTGTAGTCAATGACCTGATTTAGAATTCTAGATTCCCTCCTGCTAGTCCTGTGAGCTTAGGCAAGTAATTTAACCTCTTGAGACTTAAATTTTCTCACCTGTGTGAAATTATGATATACTAAACTGACCTACTGAAGTAAATGAGAATATGAAATAAGACCTTCTGTGTAGATCATGATGCTTGTACATAATGGAGATTCAATAAAATTTAGCTATTATTTTTACCCATCCAACCACTTTTAACTGAGGAGTCATAAAGTAGTATTTAAAATATGACTGAAATTTTCAGATAGAGTGTGGTATTAAGGCATTTTTCCCACATTATTTGCCTTTTGTAAGAATAAACACTGACTCATATTCCATGAGTCAGTGTTTATTCTTTACCCTATTATGCCTTTATCCTATTATGTTTTGGGTTTTTTTTAAGGAATAGTTTATTTCACATAATATTTCCCTTGTGAGAAATTTAGAGACCTAAAGGGAGTGTTCTTACTGATTATTTGCTTTCCATTCTGTTGAAGAGGCGACTTCTAGGTAGCCTATTCAGATCTATCAGATTGTTAAACCCAGACCTGTTGTGTATTTATTCTTCAAATGGTTATTGAGTACTTACTGTGTGTCATGTAAATTTCTAGTTGCAATGGTGAATGGTGAGAATAGTAGGGAATCTAACTTTTCTCTAGCCTCAGTGAATGAAAATCTGCTACCTACCTCTATTCATCACTATGAATGCCAAAATTCAGATTCTTAGGACCTGAAAAAGCTCTCCATGAGCTTTTTTTCCTTCCCTCTTCTTGGATTCTCCCTCTCGTTTAATTTTAGATCTCTAATTTACACCACTCTTTGCATTTTCTTTTTCCTGACTCTCTTCATAGAAGGAATGTTGCAGAACATGCAATTTTTAAAAAATAAGATACTGTCTATTATACTAATAAATTCTCTTTGGGTTTGACAGATACTTTCAGTGGGTCTGGAGAATTTATATGGAAATCAGCGCAGCACTACATCTGTCTAATTAGACAGATGAACTCATAAAAGAAGACAAGTGTCTCTTGGAATAGGAGCAGGATTGAGCAGGAGGGGAACTCCTGCTGTTTTCATAGGTTAATTTAGGGGCTGTTACTGCACAGACTCCAGTCTCTTGGGACACTTCCTTGCTCCACAGGAAAGGGGAGGATACATTCTTTATCACATCCAATAAAGAGCTCAAATTAACCTCCCCCGCCCCCGCCGTGCTGTGACATAATTAATGTCAAATTTAAGAAAAGCAGGTTGCAGATTTCCCGAAGAATGGCAAAGGCCTAACTACTTTACCGTATAGAGGTTCTAAACCCTGGTTGCATGTTAGAATCACCAGGGGAACCTTTACAAGTTCTTATGACTAGGGCCCTACCTAGAACCAATCACTGGTCATTCAGATCCTCTCAAATTCTATTTGAAGAATAGGGTATAGATCTCAGTGTTAAAAATATCAGAATTTAAAACCATTGGCCAGTGTTTCCTACCATGCCTGCTTGAACAATTTAGTAACATTAATGGACCAAATTAAAGTTCTTCCACCTTCTGTTTTGTAACATAAATACTCATACAAATGCTTAAAACTGATATGGACTCACACAAACACACGGCATAGACCAGGCACAGAGACAAACATTAGCATGTTTAGCAACCTGCATGGCATAGGCACACTCAGGCATCCAGACTCATTCCTAAAACCTTACAAACAGGCTCATAGATATATACGTTCAGGTATAAACAGGCACTAAGATCCCATAAGAAAGAAATCCACAGACACAGGTTCACACAGACTTAAGTATTGGTACACAGAGACACAAACATATACAACCACATACATATTTTGGATGCATTCATGAGGATGTGTGTATAAACTTAGTCCCATACACACAGAAAGACCATCAGAGTTACTCAAAAAGAGATCAAGAAAAATCACAGGATGAAACTCATGGTTTGTAAATTATGTCTCAATAAAGCTGTTGACAAATTAAGAAAGAGAATCCATTGAGATGTACATAGACACCCAGCAAACAAAGATATGAGGAGACACGCATATTCAGAAATTCTCCTTCAGTAGTTTTTGGGTCTTTTTTACTTGCCTGTGTTTGTTTGGACTCTTGAAGTGCCACTGACATGTTATTTGCTGCCTCTTGGTGGATGGGCTTTTGCTGAGCTCACTTGCAAAATCCCTGGCCCCTTGCCCAGGTGGATCATGTAGAAGATATGATTGGAATTATAGCCTCCAATGAGAGAATTAGACATATTTTTCTGGAAAAGGAAATTTTACTGAAAATATTCCTTTCATGGGAACCTGAAAATTGGAGAAGCAAGTAAACTCAGGTTTCGATGCTGACATAGTTCCAGAAAGCATAACAAACAGCCTGTAATAATGATAATTAATAAGTAATGTCTCTGTGACCTTTTATAACATAATAAGTTCTCTTGTACTTACTAACTCAGTTGATCATATCAGAGCTGTTCAATGTGATCTCATTTGATCTTCAGAGCAACGAAGCAAATAAGGATTATTATTATAAACATTTTATAATTGTCAAAATTAATGCCAAGAAAGGCTGTGTAATATTTTCGAGGTCATCCACCAGTAAGTTGCTTGTTTGGAAGTCAAATTCATGTCTGATGGACTCAGAGTCGGTGCTCTTGGCAATTTTGCGGCATGGCCTCTGCAAACACTGAGTTTGGGGTCATTCTTATGGCTATTTTGACTTTGCATATGAGAAAACTGAAGATCAGGGTGGTTAAGTACTTTACATCAAGCTCCTAGGGGCACACACAAGACTTGAATCTAGTATTCTGAGGCCTGTTCCAGGGCTGATTTCACCAGAGAAATGAGCCTCTGGACCATTCTATGAACTATATATGAGCTAGACTAGGTGAGGAGATTGAAGCTTAGGAAATATGACTGAACTGAAAGGGCAATGGCCGTGCATTAAACATCCTTAGAAGAGCCTGGATACCCCAGAAGACAATGAGGCCTCTCTCCTTCTCTCCGTGCTCCTGCGTTGCTGCTTTGAGGACTATGAAACTGCTCTCCCTGGCGTTCGGGCCAGTGACATCTCAATAATCTCTTGAAGGGGAGAGGCTTCCCTGGTGGTCCAGTGTTTAAGACTCCCTGCTTCTACTGCAGGGGGTGCGGTTTCAATCCCAGGTCTGGGAACTGGGATCCCTCATACCGCATGGTGTGGCCAAAAAACAAAACAAACAAACAAAATAATCTCTTGGAGGGGATTGCATCCTAGTCTCAGGAACGGAGGTATGACCTTGACTTCAGGAAGAGGTTTTGCCTGTTTGCCATTTTCTCAGGGTCTGTATCTGGCTGGAATGAAAAAGTGCTCAATAAGTGGGAAACCACCTTGATTATATTTTAGAATTTCCTCTAAATTCTCTTATCAGAATCTGAATGTGATTATGAAATTCCCTGTTATTCCATAATTATTGAGGATGTATCAAGTGTTTGATGCTATATTAGACTCTGGATACAGAGTAAGAGTTTCTGTTCCCAACAAGCATATGATTAATTGAGGGAAAAATAATGATTAGATGTTATGAATGATTAGAAACCATCACATCATTCTTAACAAGGCAAGAGTTGGTTCTTGGGGGGCATAAAATTCTTAGATATTACAATGATTTGTGACCCTTCCTTCAGATCTCAACCTTATCTGATAATTTCATATTCCTTAGTATTTAATTCCATGGGTAAGTGATTAGGACAAAAAAAAAAATACCTAAGGCCCCTTAGGGAGGTGATAATGACAAAAAGGTTGAGAAACAGCATTAGACCACACATCCCAGATCTGCATGTTATTCACTTAAACATTTCAAATTGTTATTAACTTTAAATATCAAGAAATTTTATATAAAAATCTAAGTTCCTGGTTTTGTTTAAAAACAAAAATCAGAAGATCTGGCAACTCTGGGTCCATAGTTCCCGTGGAATTAATTGGCCAGACTTGTGTAGGCGCTGCATCCATGTCCACCACAATCTCCAACATTCTCCCTTCATTATATTTATTCTCACCCATTTCACTTATTTATGTTACCTTTCTGGATATTGTAAGTATCTATTTACATTCCCAGTATTCAGATAAAATTAGTTACAGTATCAGAGGCAGATGTTTTAGCAGTCTAAGGAAGGCGAAGTTAGCAAAGGTTTGAGTTCATAGATGGCTTCATAAGGAAAGTGTGAAATAAGCTTTTTATAACAAATTAGAATTTAGTGAAGGAATAAAGGTGGGAGGGTCCTTTAGTGGAGGGTCCATAAGAAGAAAAACAAGAGATTATGCAAAATTAAAGTCTCATGGATGAAAGACCAATTGTGCAAGGTAGTATTTTAAACATTGAGAATAAAATGTAAAACATTATGTTTATAATCTTAAATTTGCAAGGAATTTCCTTTTTAAGTGACATAAAAAACAGACACACTGTAAAGGAGAAAGTGGATAAGTTTGAATCAGTCAACGAAAAACATCTGTTCATCTAAGGTGTCATAGGGTAAAAGGCAAGCAAAATATTTTGAGATGATATTTATGCATAAAACTGAAGAAAGATAAGTATGCAAAATTTATAGAGATTGTCTACAAATTGAAATGAAACAAGATAACCCACTGAAAAAAATGAGCAAAACTTATGAAAATGTCATTCATAAAAGATAAAAGACAGATGACCAATACGTACATGAGGACATGCTCAATCTGACATGTCATCAGGGAAATGCAAACTAAAACAATAGTAAGGTATTATCCCAAACTGAATGATTCTCACATAAATGTAAAGTCAGGTAACTCCAGAGGGCTGGGTAAGAATGTGGCAAATTTGGAAACTTCATATAGTGTGGGAGTGGGAGTTGGTACATTCTTTTGGGGGGCAATAGACAATATTTAATAAATTGTATTATTTATAGACTTTAACCCAACAATTCTATGCTAGGTACATACCTTGAAGAAATTTTCACACATGTACAAAAGAAGATGTATACTTAAATGCCCTTTATATTATTGTACATGGTTGGGAAAAAATGAAAACATCTTAAATGATTCTCAGCAGCAAAAGTGATAAATATTGAGCATCTTTTCATGTGCCTCTTGGCCATCTGTATGTCTTCTTTGGTGAAATGTCTATTTAGGTCTTCCACCCATTTTTTGATTGGGTTGTTTGTTTTTTTGATATTGAGCTGCACGAACTGTTTGTATACTTTGTAGATTAATCCTTTGTTGCTTCATTTGCAAGTATTTTCTCCCATTCTGAGGGTGGTCTTTTCGTCTTGTTTATGGTTTCCTTTGCTGTGCAAAAGCTTTAAGTTTAATTAGGTCCCATTTGCTTATTTTTGTTTTTATTTTCATTGCTTTAGGAGGTGGGTCATAAAAGATCTTGCTGTGATTTATGTCAAAGTGTGTTTTTCCTGTGTTTTCCTCTACGAGTTTTATAGTGTCCAGTCTTACATTTAGGTCTTTAATTCATTTTGGGTTTATTTTTGTGTATGGTGTTAGTAGTGTTCTAATTTCATTATTTTACATATAGTTGTCCAGTTTTCTCAGCACCACTTACTGAAGAGGCTCTCTTTTCTCCACTGTATATTCTTGCCTCCTTTGTCATAGATTGGGTGACCATAGGTGCATGGGTTTATCTCTGGGCTTTCTAACCTGTACCATTGATCTATATTTCTGTTTTTGTGCCAGTACCACACTGTCCTGATGTATCACCTCACACTGGTCAGAATGGCCATCATCAAAAAATCTACAAACAGTCAATGCTGGAGAGTGTGTGGAGAAAAGAGAACCCTCTTGCACTGTTTGTGGGAATGTAAGTTGATACAGCCACTGTGGAGAACAGTATGGAGGTTCCTTAAAAAACTAAAAATAGAACTACTGTATGACCCAGCAATCCCACTACTGGGCATACACTCTGAGAAAACCATAATTCAAAAAGACACATGTACCCCAGTGTTCATTGCAGCACTATTTACAATAGCCAGGACATGGAAGCAACCTAAGTGTCCATCGACAGATGAATGGATAAAGAAGATGTGGTACATATATATATAATGGAATATTACTCAGCCATAAAAAGAAATGAAAATGGGTCATTTGTAGAGATGTGGATGGACCTAGAGTCTGTCACAGAGTGAAGTAAGTCAGAAAGAGAAAAACAAATATTGTATATTGATGCATATATATGGAATCTAGAAAAATGGTACAGATGAACCTGTTTTCCAGGGCAAGAATAGAAAGGCAGACGTAGAGAACGGACGTGTGGGCACAGTGCGGGAAGCGGAGGGTGGGATGAATTATGAGATTAGGTTTGACATAAATGCACTAGCGTGAGTAAAATAGATAGCTGGGGGAGCCTTCTGTATAGCACAGGGAGCTTAGCTTGGTGCTCTGTTATGACCTAGATGGGTAGGATGGGGTGGGGAGGGAGGTCCACAAGGCAGGGTATATATGTATACATATAACTGATTCATTTCATTGTACAGCAGAAACTAACACAACATTGTAAAGCAGTTATACTCCAATAAAAAAATTGGGTCTTCCCTGGTGGCGCAGTGGTTGAGAGTCTGCCTGCCGATGCAGGGGACACGGGTTCGTGCCCCAGTCCAGGAACAGCCAAATGCCGTGGAGCAGCTAGGCCTGTGAGCCATGGCCGCTGAGCCTGCGTGTCCGGAGCCTGTGCTCTGCAACGGGAGAGGCCACAACAGTGAGAGGCCCGCGTACCGTTAAAAAAAAAAAAAAAAAAAAATTAAAGTAAATTAAAAAGAGGATAAAATTAAAAAGTGATAAATTGTGATAGAGTCACAAAATGAAAAGCTGTAAAACTGTTAAAATAAATGTACTAATACAACACATATCAAATTAGCTCAGTCTCTAAAAACCTTCTAAAATCAAAATGCAGAGGAATACACAATATTATAACTTTTACCAAATACAACAGCATGCAAGATAAAAGAGTAAATAACATGACTGGTAAGGAACCTGTAGGAAAAAAGTATGTTTATGTGAAGGGAGATAAGGTTGCCAACATCTGGCCCAGGGTGCACTGGGGCCTGGAGTAGGGAGGTACATATGTGAAAAGCTGAACTTTGCTGTAGAAGCTTTGAATGTTGCTGTACTTTCATCGTCTGATCAAGCAACTACTGGCAAGGTTTCTTTTCAACGCCTGGGGGAAAATAGCCATCATAGATTTATATGGAAGATGGTAGTTTCTAGTTTCAAAAAATTTACCTGAAGAAACAAGGGTCTTTGCAGCCAGTACTGAGAGACAGAAAAATCAGCTGATGTTCTCTTTGGTGTGGACATGAGGTAGAGGAAAAGACTTGGGCTTCCACACATCATTCACTAAAGTAGATCAACTTTACTTCTTTCTTCAGATGCTTAAAATAACCTTCCCTTAGTGAGAACTATCCACACCTGGCCACTGCCTCTTGCATACATATACACCTTCCAAAAGCAGAGCTTTGAAAATTATACTTCCCTTTTCAAAGTATCCCAGATCTTTATTATTCTGTGAATAGAGCCCAGAACCTGCATCCTCTGACTTTTTTTCCCTATTAAATAGACTATATTTTAGAGCAGTTTTTGGTTCACAGCAAAACTGAGCAGAAAGTACAGAGTTCGCTTACACCCCCGCCCCACGAAAGCACAGCCAACCCCACTGTTAACATTCCACACCAGAGTAGCACATTTATTACAAACGATGAACCCACATTGACACCTCATTAGCACCCAAAGTTCATAATCTGCATTAGGGTTAACTCTTGGTGTTGTATGTTCTATGGGTTTTGACAAATGTATGTCACATTATTCACCATTATGGCATCATGCAATGTAGTTTCCCTGTCCTAAAAATTCTCTGTGTTCTGCCTATTCATCTCTCTTCTCCAACCCCTGGCAACCACAGGTATTTTTACTGTTTTCATTTTTTTTCTTTTCCAGAAAGAGATATAATTGGAATTACACAGTGTGAAGACTGTTCAGATTGGCTTCTTTCACTTAGTAATACTTATTTAAGTTTCCTCCTTTTCTTTTCATGGCTTGATAGTTCATTTCTGTTATTACTGAATGATATTCCGTTGTCAGGATGTACTGTAGTTTATTTATCCATTCACCTACTGAAGGGCATCTTGGTTGCTTCCAAGTTTTGACAGTTATGAGTGAAGTTGCTATAAATAATACATGTCCAAATTTTTGTGTGGCTATAAGTTTTCCACTCATTTGGGTAAATACCAAGGAGCACGACTGCTGGATCATATGGTAGGAGTATGTTTAATTTTATAAGAAGCTGCCAAACTGGCTTCCAAAGTGGCTGTACCATTTTGCATTCCCACCAGCAATGCATGAGAGGGTTCCTATTGCTCCACATTCTTGTCAGCTTTTGGTGCTGTAAATGTCCTGGATTTTGACCATTCTAACAGGTGTGTAGTAATATCTTACTGTTGTTTTAATTTGCATTTCCCTAATGACAAATTATGTGAAGCATCTTTTCATATGCTTAATGCCATCTGTATATCTCCTTTGGTGAAGTGTCTGTTAAGATATTTTGCCGATTTTTAATCAGGTTGTTCATTTTCTTATTTTTGAGTTTTAAGAATTCTTTGTGTATAGTCTAGATACAAGTCCTTTATCAGATATGTATTTTGCAAATATTTCCTACCAAGAAGAAAATGGTTCTTCTTCTCATTCTCTAGATGTTGTCTTTTGCAGAGCAGACATTTTTAATATTAATGAAATCCAGCCTCTTAATTATTTCTTTAATGGATCATGCTTTTGCTGTTATACAGCCTCTGATTTTTGACTCCAGCTTTACTTTCTACCCTCCCTCACCTATTCACCTGTCATGTCAACAGATTTTTACTGTGAACTTTGTTGTGAACACTGGGAATTTAGAGAGAGCAATACAGACAAGGGTGTTGTTCTCATGGAGCTCATATACCAGGGTAGAGACAGACCATGAACACATTGACAAGCAAATGAGAGAATTTCAGAAAATATAAGTGCTATGAGACCTGTAAAACAAAAATACAGTTTAACTAGGGACATTAGGCAGTGTGCTCAGGCAAGGCCATATTGCAGAGATGAAATCTGAGCTGACAAAGTAGGGTATGAAAGAGTCAGTCATTTAAACTGTGGAAGGGATGGGTCAGTCTTCTCTCCTGTGCTCTGGTCCAGCTGGCCTCCTTGCCCTGAATACGTGCTATTCTTTCACGTTATTTTATGACAAACTATTGAACCACTAAAATGGGCATAAGGGAAAAAATAGATGGCATATGTTGGGTTAGTAAGATGCCATTTAAAACTGATGACTACAAAATGACCGAATTTTGTTCCTTCTTATGACTAATATTCCACTGTATATATGTACCACATTTTCTTTATCCATTCATCTGTCATTGGACATTTAGGTTGCTTCCATGTCCTGGCTTTTGTAAGTAGTGCTGTAATGTGGAATCTAGAAAAATGGTACAGATGAACCTATTTGCAGGGCAGGAATAGAGGCACAGATGTAGAGAATGGTTGTGTGGACATGGGGTGGGGGTGGACGGGGAAGAGGTGTGGGATGAATTGGGAGACTGGGATTGATATATATACACTAGCATGTATAAAACAGATAGCTAGTGGGAACCTGCTGTATAGCTCAGGGAGCTCAGCTCAGTGCTCTGTGGTGACCTAGATGGGTGAGATTTGGGGGGCGGAGGAGGAGGTCCAAGAGGGAGGGGATATATGTATACATATGGCTGATTCACTTCATTATACAGCAGAAATTAACACAACATTGTAAAGCAACTATACCCCAATTAAAAAACAGAAACAAAAACCCGATGACTAGTAAGAGCTTCCTAACCCCATCTTCTAATTTTAGAACATATATTTTGAGGGCAGAAGTTCATTATCTCTGGCACAATCTATCACTGCATCTTATACATATTAGGTGCTTATAAAATGTATGTTGAATAAATGTTTGTATTTCGTTAATCTTTTTTTTTAATATTTTTTTGATGTGGACCATTTTTAAAGTCTTTATTGAATTTGTTACAATATTGCTTCTGTTTTATGTTTTGGTTTTTTGGCTGTGAGGCATATGGGATCTTAGCTCCCCGACCTGGGATCAAACCCGCACCCCTGCATTGGAAGGCGAAGTCTTAACCACTGGACTGCCAGGGAAATCCCTCATTGTTATTACTGACTAATATTTATCCAGAACTTATTATGTGTCAATGCGAAGAATTGCTTATGCATGGTCTTATTTAGTCCTGTATGTATCCTGTGAATTAGAGATTATGATTATTTCAACTTTATAGAAATGTTTTCAATAAAAATAATCACTACAACAATAAGACCAGGTATTAGTCTTTGGATTAGAACAATTTGGAGAAGCACTTCCCTTTTAAAAACTTTAACCTGTCATTTCCTGTTGATCTAATGAAACAAATCAATAGTGGCCAGGGCTAACCTGCTGGGTTATTTCAGTTGGTCCTCCTCAAGTCATCACAGCTCATAGGTTATGTTCAAGGTCATTTTATCAGCCTATATTCTTTATCTCTTATTTCATCTTTTTTTCTCCTTTTCTTTCTCACTCTCTCCTCTTTTTTTTTTTTTTTTTTGCATTGCACACTTCCACACCTTTCCAAAAAATGGAGAATGGAGGGTGTATTTTTCCCTTCTGCTTGCCTTTATTCTTGGTGTTATGACCTGCTTTGGCCTGTGGAGCATGGGGGGAGGTGACAGGGCTCCATTTCTAAGTCTAGACCTTGAAAGACCTGATGTACTTCCACTTACCCTGTTGTACCCATGGCATCTCCCTGAGAAGGGTTTTCCCTGAGTATCTTTTACCCACTCTATCTGGGCCCCAGAGTGATCTCATGCAAATCAGGGCTGCCCCAAGTGACCATACACCTCACGCCGCAGCGCAGGGTAGGGCAGCAGCAGCCCCGCAGCTGAAGCTGAGCCATCCTGTGAGAAATAATGCATATTGTTTCATGTCACTGTTGATGCTTGTTGGTTATGCAGCAATAAAATTCAACATGCCTACCTAATTTTTTTTATTAGGAGTGGAGGTAGAAGTGTGTGAGGGGAGTGACAGGAATTCATATTTTCTGTCATCACATCCTGTTTATCCCAAGGCACAGTGTCATTAGGTTTCCTTTTTATTAGGTTTCCTTTTTCTTTCTCTAGCCTTTTTCTTTTGCCTAAATCAGGTTTAATAGGGTTGTTAATGTGAGCTAGCACCGTAAAGTTTTTTGCAATAAAGCACGTCACAGTGTGCTGAATTAAGCCACAGAAGGAACAACCAAGGCGACAAGACAGAAAGATAGAGCTAAGAGGAAGCCGGTGTGGATGAAAAGGTTTGATTTGCTATCTGAGAATAGATAAGGTGTAGGCACAGGTTACTTTCATTCATTCTCCACATTGGCTGGCTCTTCTGCTGGTTCCAAGAATAGAGCTTCAGAAAGTATTTTTGGCAAAGAAAGAAACATTCTGAGGCACTTGTATATTATAACATCTAGAGCATGTCAAGATATTATCAGATGTTGGTCAAGTAAATGAACAAGAGAATATATGGATGAATGAACAAATAAACTAACTAATCAATGAATGCATAGAAAATTGTCCAGAGAGAAGGTTATCAGTGGTAACAACAGTACCACCAACATTATGTTTTATTATACATTTGCAGTGTGACAGGACCCAAGCTCAGTGTTCTTCTTCCTTTTCCCATCAATTCCTCAGAATGCCCTGTTGATGTAGGTGAGATTGATCCTACAAATGAGAGCATTGAGGGTTGAGCAATTAGGTCAAAATGAAATAGGTAGCAAATGCTAGGTTTGAGATGCAATTCCTATTTTCTCTATTCCAAGTCTCAGGTTTACAGAAACCCACTCTTTGAATCGCTTTTATTGTTGTTGGCTTATTCCTATGTTACAGATGAGACAACTTATGCTTAAAAAGTTATGGGAGCCTCCTGTAAGCCACTTGAATGAATGACAGTGGAGAGTATGGAGATGGGGAGGACCTAGGACTTGCTCCACAGAAATAGCAAAATTAGGGGAAAGAGATGTAATTCGAAGACCAAGGGTCCCAGGATTGGAAACAACACCAATGCTACATTCTGAAATCAGATTTTGATAGCCACAGAAGGCTCAGCCACTGGCGATCTTTGCTCTGCCATGCTCACTCTCCCTTCTGAAGGTGAGAATCTAACTATATTCTGCTGCTTACTTAGACTGCCTCTCCAGGAGAATGTCATTGCCTTTATACATCATGATTCTTGTGAAGAAGGGCTTTGATTTCTTGTCAACAAATATTCTTTCTTAACTCTCCTCACTGCCAAGTATGCTGAGAATTATACTGCTTAGTGCTTTGTTCCCCTAGTCTGGGATTTCTCAACCTCACCAACCTCATCATTACTAACATTTGCACTCATATAATTCTTCTTCTTCTCTTTCCTCCTCTTCCTCCCCTCCTTCTTCGTCTCCTCCTTCTCCTTCTTCTTCTTCTTCAAGGTTGGGGGGCTGCCCTGTGAATTGTAGGATTTTTAACAGCTTCACTGGACTCTCCTCGTTGTTGCAAGAACCTCCTATCCACCACTTCTCAATTGTGGGTTGTGACAACAAAAAGTATCTAGCTCAATTAATAATTTAATTCTTAAGATTCCAAGGTGGTTATTAAGTCAGCTCATCAGTCAATTACATCTTTCTGTTCATGGGGCAGTTTCCTTCATCCATCAATCCCTTCAATCATTTGCATCCACCCAAGAGCAGGATGACTGGTTGGCCCCACTTTCACTGCCAGTTGTTTTTCAGGACAGACTCTTTCACATTTCACAGGTTCTGTGGTAGGGAAAATGCCATTTTGACCATAGAGATATCATTCTTTGTCCATGTCACATTTCATTGATGGGTCCATTAACCACTGGAAATGATACCCAGGAGGGAAATTCTCCTTAGGAAAAGTGTGGGTGGGTGATTTGCCATTGACAGTGCTTTCCTCTGGATCAGAGAAGCTTACTTGTGATGAATATTCTAAGACATTCCAATAAATAAAAGAGCTTCTATATATTTACCCTATTGTGCCCTATGTGCCTTATTCTTCTTGTTCCTTTATATTTATCATCACATTTTCTTAAACATTTTTACATTTTTCTCTTTCATGTAGAATCATGAGGCTTGTTAATCATGTGTTATCTCCATTTTATAGATGAGGAAACTGGAGCTCAAAAGGGTTAAGGGACTTGCCCTCCTGCTTTAGTAACTCACTCCTCCCATTTATCAAATGATGGCCAGAAGGATTGTATTTGTTTCCTAGGGCTGCCCTAACGAAGTATCCAAAGTACCACTAACTGGGTAGCTTATAAAAACTGAAATTGATTGTCTTATAGTTCTAGAGGCTAGAGTCTGAAATCAAAGTATTGGCAGAATTGGTTCCATCTGAGTGCTGTTAGGGAGGACCTGTTCCAGATCTTTGTCCTTGGCCTGTTGATGGCCTTCTTCATGTTCACATGAAGTGTACACATGATGTAATCCTTGTATATGAGTCTGTCTCCAAATATCCTCTTTTTTATAAGGACATTAGTTGACATTGAATTACAACCCACCCTAATGACCTCATTTTAACTTTAACTCTATGAAGACACTATCTCCAAAATAAGATTTCATTCTGAGGTACCAGGGATTAATGAAGACTCCAACACATGAATTTTGGGGGAAACAATTTAATCCATAATAGAGAAATTCATTGAAATAGATCTGATTAAACCACTCCTCACTGCCTCTAGAATAATGTATGCATTTTTTATGATGAGCCACAAGCCCCTTCTTGATGTGGCCCTTGGCTCTAGCCTCAGCCTAATCTTTTCTTTTTTTTCTGTGTGTAGATTTTTTTCAATTGAAGTATAGTTAATTTAAAATGTGTTAGTTTCAGGTGTACAGCAAAATGATTGTTATATATACATATGTATCTTTTTTTCAGATTATTTTCCCTTATAGATTGTTATAAAATATTGAGTATAGTTCCCTGTGCTATATAGTAGATCCTTGTTGGTTATCTATTTTATATATAGTAGTGTGTGTATGTTAATCCCAAACTCCTAATTTATCCCTCCCCCTCTTTCCCCTTTGATAACCATAGCTTTGTTTTCTATGTCTGTTTCTGTTTTGTATATAAGTTCATTTTTTTTTCAATTCCACAGATAAGGGATATCATATGATATTTGTTTTTCTCTGTCTGGCTTACTTCACTTAGTATGATAATCTGTAGGTCCATCCATGTTGCTGTAAATTCAGCCTAATCTCTTACTACTGCACAGCAGGAACTCTAGCAATGCTGAACTACTTGGTAAAAATAATTCATTCTTATCAAGTGCTTAAAGACAGTCTGCTAAGTGCTCACATGTGTGCATAATGTAAATATATTATGCTGATCCTGTTATTACCACCATATCATGGATTTATTTATTCATTACTTCATTCAACCATTCATTTATTCAAAATACTATTTGGATGCCTGTTATTAAGAAGCTTTATTCAAGATGCTAAGTGTGCCACTGCCAATAAAATGGAAAAAGAAAATTCCCTAGCCTCACAAACTTATATTCTAGTGAAAGAAAGCAGATAATAATAAATTAAAACATTAAACAACAGGAAGTGCTGTAGAGAAAAATGGGACAGGGAGGAAGGTGCTTCAGGGGCAAGTTGCAAATTTTAAAAATTATGTGAAATAAATTTCTACTTATGGGAAAGTTGCATAAACTCTGCATCCAGAATCCACAAATGTTATTCTGAAATAATTTCAATTGTGTAAAGAAGTTGCAGGAAAAATACAAAAAGTCATGTATCCCCTTAATCCAGAATTCCCTGTTGTTCATTTGTCAGCATTTACTCAATCTTTCCCTTCTCTCTCTCTCTCTCTTTTTCTCTCTACACTTCCATATTTCACACACATGTGATACCATAACGTTCTTCTTGCCAGATTATACTACTGATAACCTTTAAATAATATACATTTATTACTTCAACAAATAAGTATTCTTAAGAGTTTTTATTAGGGTAATATTAATCTTATCTTAGCAAGAACTTGGCTATGCTTTTACCTTATACTTCAACATAAAAGTTGAATTATTGTTCAAATTATTGAGCACTGCACTCTGCTCTTACAAATTAGATGCTAATTAACGCTCCTTCACTTGCTCATTTATTTGGAATCTTCTTTTTTTTCCTGTCAGGGCCAATGAAAGTATGTAACTTCCATTAATTGTTTTTACTAACTCACTAAATAGATTCTAGAACAAAATAGTAATTTTGAAAATTATAGCTATCCAACACCACATTTGAAAAAGTTGCAATATTCTAAAGGATATTGTTAACTAGACAGTAATTAAAAATTGCAAGGAGAATGCTTCACAGCAAGATTTGTGATAATTTTAATGAATTTCTGAAATAAGATAAACAGATTTTCTAAAGGACATGTCTAACCTTGAAATTCCATGAAATTACAACCAGTGAAATGGTGGAAAGGAATATATCATTAAGCATGTTTTCATATGAGGAATATTAGAGGATATCTAAAATGTTTGAGCATATTTAGAGTAATTAAAATTTGAATTTACAATACTTGTATTTCATAGTTTTAACAACTCTAACGTTTTATTTCCATTTTAAACATGAGACAGCTGAGCCCTGTGGCTATTCAGTAACTTATGCTCCTCTAATGGGAGTATTCCAGGCAGAGAGACACATGTGAACATGTGAAGCCAAAGGAACATGGGGTGTGGGTAACAAACCCCTGCCTTGTGTGTAAGGATGGGGGGAAAATGGTCTGAGCTGAAGCCCATGGGGTAGGAAGGATGGCACATGCAGGGTTTTCCAGGAAATGTTAAGGATCTGGGGCTTCAGCCATTGTGTTTTGAAAAATCACGCTTGCAACACTGAAGAATGGCTTGGATGGGATGAGTGGGTGACAAAATGCAAGGCAACTGCAAAAGTCCTGGGGAGATAGATGATGATGATGATGATGGTGGTGGTGGTGGTGATGTTGATGATGATAATGATGATAGTGATGATGATGGTGGTGATAATGATGACTGTGATGATGATAACAATGATGATGACAACAATGATGGTGATGATGATAGCATGGTCCGCGGAAAGGGGGAGCTCATTTGTGAGCAATTTAATAGGAAAGAGTGATAGGGATCACACACTGATTGCCAGGAAGGTTGATGATGAGGAAAAGAAAGATGTCAGGATGATCGCCAGGGTTTTCAGAACTGCTCAACTGTGTGGGAGATGGCAGAGGGCACTGGAGAAAGAGAAATGGGAAGATAATTTTCTAAATTTGTTCTAAGATGTAAGCATTGAACTGAGACAGATAGAAAAGGTATTTGAATGTACAGATGAGTTCACAAGAGGTGTCTGGACTGAGGATGTAAGTGTGAAAGCAAAAGTAAGGAACCTATAAAAAATTTAGTGTTTCTCAAGGAGTTCTTCAGACTACTCAGAAACCCTTGCATATTTATCTCATAACTCAGTGGTTTTCAAGCTTTAATATGCATTGGAGTCACCTAGATACAGTGTAGTAAGGAAGATGGAAGCTCTGAATTTCCACTACTTTAGTTTGAATAAGCTTGGACACTTTCTAGAATAAACTTGAGCAACTTAGCCTCTGTGCTTCAGTTTGGTTTTGTTTTGCTTTTTCTCTGTAAAAATGGAGATAATGCTTACCTTATTGGGTTTCTTGAAGATTACGTAAGAAAATAATAAGTTGGTTTATATAATGTCCTTAGAACACTTAGTAGCAATTAGCAAATGGTCAAAAAAGGCTAAGTTAGCCATTATTATGGTCCAGATAATTTATTAAAATGCAGATTCATGGACCCTTAACTCAAGATCCTGATGTAAATGTCAAGTTACTGGGTAGTGTGGATATTTCAGTGTGGATTTGGTTGTGCTTCGAGTTGCAGATAGAGGTTGAATTGGAATTCAGTGGTTCTGGCCAGGATAATTCTGAACCCTAACACGCTTATGAAATTAGTGTCTTTGTTCACTGGCCAGGATCTGTATTTTTAAATAAACAGACAAAGTCTCAGTGATGCTGGTCTATAGGCATGCTTGAGAAGGATTATATTAGATATGGTCTTGTGGTTCTCATTATGTCAGGGCTGGATGTCTGCCACAATGTTCAGTCCCCCTTTTACAGCAGACATTGTTTTGCTGGGAAACAACTGGTCAGCCAGTGAGCACATTGCATGCTAGGTGTGAATATATGACTAGTACTGACCAATAGATCATAAATGGAAGCGATGTTGTCATGGCTGGCCCAAGGCTTCTAAGAAGCAGTCTAGTCCTTACCCTTTGGTTCACCTATGCAGAGAACAATAAGCCCTAGGTGATGCTAGAGCCCTAAGATGAAAGGAATCTAGGGCATTGAATTGATGACAGGTTGGTTTGTTGTTACATGAATAAGAAAAAAAGATTACACAAATGAGAAAAAAGTTTCTAATACGTTATGTTAGGGAAATGTTGGCAATTACTTCTTATAGTAGTTGGTGTTACCCTAGTAACTGCTCTTGAACGTGAGATTTCTCCTCGAAGACAGTATTTATCAAAAGCTCCTTGGTGAACAGTATCGCTCCTTCACAATCAATATGTTAGACTCTTAAGATACAAAGAGTAAAAATATCTTTTATTTGGTTCTTGGAACATAACTCTATGTCTGAACAATCTGTGTTTCAGTTGTCACTGGTTGCTTGTATTTTTTTTTGTTGATTTAGAGTATAGTTATTAGAAAAAAAGTGTGCATTCAAGGGAAACTTTTACATTTTTCTTAGTAGAATTTGAATATAAATTACTAAAAATTGGTAGCCTTCTGTGTAGTATCACCACTCTTCTCTGTGAGCTCGGGAAACATTCCAGTGGTTTTGTTTTCTGCGTAAAAGTAGGAGATGGATCTGCATCTCTTCTGACAACCAACTGCTTGTTTTTATTAAAAAAACAATGTTGTTTGTATGTGGATCATTACTTAAAGTAATAAAAAATTGCCAAGCAATGTAAAAATCAATACTCGTGAATTATTATTCTTTTAAGACTGTTGGCTAAATTTACATATAGATTAAACTTAGAATTTATGAAATGTGATTTTCTTTCAATCTGATGGTGTAATGCCACTGCTGTTTTATGGACAAGGTTCCTGCACAGAATGCTCTGTTTTTCCATGGGACTGAGGACATGGAAGATGGCATCACTGGCAGACACCATGGCATTAAATTGCAAATTGAATTTGAGATGGCAGAAAAAGGACGTGTTGGAGAGTGACTGAGAGTTGGAAATTAGAACTATTGTACACGGAGCTAACACATGTTCCTGGGAAACATAATGAAGCATCTTCCTCTCGAAAAGAGGTTTACAGGGAGCAGGTTTCATTATTGAGGCCGTATGTCTGCTGTCAGCTTGTGATCAGCACCAACACAATTTGTTCTATGGAGAAGATGTCAGTCTCCTTCCCTGGAGGCTTGTTACACACACACACACACACACACACACACACTTGGGCTGGGTCCTCTCTCCCACATAGCCTGATTGTGGATAGAAACGGAATCAGACCCACATGTTTCACCTTGATTTTTAGTGCTTCACACACTAATGACTTTTACTTGCAACTTTGGTGACAGAATCTAACTTCTTTGGCAGACCCTACAACATTAAATTGCAAATTGATTTTGAGACGCAGCAAAAAGATGTGGCAGAGTTACTGGGGACTGGAAATTAGAATGACATGGAGTTAATACATATGACCTGAGAAACTCATAATGATCCTTCCTGCTCTCTAATGTGGATTTATGAACAGCAGGTTTAATTATGGTTTTGATTTGATATCAACCTTTGATCAACATGGACTCAGCTTGTTCTCCGCATGGAGAAGTCGCTAATCTCCCTTCCTGATAGTCTTTTACACACACACACACACACACACATCTTTCACACATAGCCTGTGGTAAAAGGGAAACCAAATCTTCATGTTTTCACCTTGATTCTTTCATGCTTTATATCCCAATGGCTTTCTCATTGTGACTTTGGTGACAAAACCTAACCTTCTGCTTCTTTATTATATTATTTTTTCCCAATGTTGTGTGATTTAACAGTCAGTTTCTGAATGATCTTTTTTTTTCTTGAAACAACCAGTCGTAGACCCACACATTTTGCATTCTTCCTTCTTCTCCCACTCTTCTCTGACATTGGCTTTGTGCCTTTTTCTTTCCAAATAATAGTTTCCTCAACTGTTAAAAGGGCATCTGTAATAAATTGTATTATGGATCTTCTTGAATCGTTGGGATGATGAAACAATATCATTATGTCTCTTTTTCTAAGTCTGTGTCTGTTACTTTTACCTTTGTCACTTAATTGCTGAGAGAAGCAGGGATGGATGGGGGGACTTTTCTACCAGCCACCAGCTTAACCTTCCCAAATGGACAGTGGGAATAGGAGTTGGGGCCCGTGGGAGAAGAGAACAGGAATTGGCCAGCAAGTGATACCCAGAATATTAACAAATCAGTCAGCGAGTTTTGATTACTATGTGATTTCTCAAAATACAGGTCCCAGCCCAGCAGTCTCACCTTGTTAAATACTGAGATTCTTAGACCTGACTCCAGACTCATAGCAAAAGAAGGTCTGGAACTGGGGCCTGGGAAGCTGCTTTAAAAACAAGATTTCCAGGTGATCCTGGCAGTCATGTAAGTATAAGAACCACTGACCTAGAGTATACCTACTGCAGTGGTAGTTTTAAATGGGAACAAATAAATCAAATTCTCAAAATAAATGTTTTTTTCATTATATTAATGAAAATCCCTTTCCTCTTCCGCTAACCACATCCATATCCAGAGCACTCTTTTGCTGGAACTAAACAGAAGCAGCTCTCACTCCTCCCTCAGAGCCAGGAGAGTGATAAAGCAGCTCTGCAAGGTATAGAAGCAAGTGTGCTTTAAACCATTGCAAATTCCTCTTGTAAGTAGAAAGGCATAAGTTATGAATAAATAAATTACAAAATCAACAACAACTCAGTAAGCTCTAAAAGGAGCCTTGGGCCTCTATTCATTGGATCCAAGAGTAGCTATGAAATTGGCAAAGTAAGTCACAGTCCTTGCAACCTGCCTCAGAATTATTGCCAACTCTACAAAGTAGGTATGAAACCAAACCCTTTCCTTGTGGGAGAGCATTCTGTCTTATCAGTTCCAAGCCAAAAGCTACAGTTAAAACACCTTATTTATTATCCCCAATTTTATATGTGTTTTAACACCTGCATGATGTGATTCTCTTTCATTCCAGGGTTCATGTTCATCAGTGCTGTATTACTGATTTTTGTTTTTCACTAAATTAGGAACAAGCATCACTATAGTCTATACATTTATTTTCTATCCCCAGAGTAAAGAGTAAAGTTTTGGGGGAGGTGAGGTGCAAAAAATACCTTCAAATTTCTTGATTTTTCTGATGATTCTAGGCCTCTAGATGGACTGTAAGGGAACCAGAGATTAACTTGTGTGGCTAATATACTCACCTAAGTCATGTTGCCCATTCACTCTACATGCATAATATCTATTCTATGTGTTTTGATGCACATATGTTTTTACATACACAGCACACGCAAACATACACACACCCTCACTCACTCCAGAAAATGTGGAAACTGGTAGATAATTATGAGAAAACAAAATTTATGACTGGACTGTCTGATACTTGGTTCTATGAAATAAAAGTCTAAATTCTAATTGCGCTCAGCATCAGCCTGAGTCTTATTATCTCATTAACTTTTACTGAGAGTCAGTCAGAAGTCTAAGATTTGTATTGTTGGTTTTGTTTTGTTTTGCTTCCTTTTGTTTGTCTAAAACAGGGAAAGCACACTCACGAAAATGGAAATAAAGGATGGATAGTTTTGCTTTGTTTTGTCTTCTTATATTTAGTCCCCTCTACCTTTTTCTTGATGCCTATCTCCCTTTCTCTGAATTCTATGAGCTAATACTGATTGGACATTTAGTATATTCTAGTATATTCCTTGGACTATGTAGCTTTATGCACATTGTATGACTATGCACATAGTCATCCACATGACTACCCAGAAGTGGTACTTGAATTTAGAAAAGGAAATGATTTACTCAAGGGGATAAAGCTAGTAAATGAAAGCATTCAGTCATTAATTCCACCAATATTTATGGCTCACTTACTATGTGCCACTGACCTTGGTCCAGAGATGCAGCAGTGAAATAAAGGGCATAGACTCTGCTTCATAGAACTTTCATTCTAAGCGGGAGAAACACACACACAAATGCATATATATGGACTATAAATACTGTGGAGAAAAAATAAAACAACATAAAAATTAGAAGCTGGTAAGGGTGGCCTGTTAGTTTATGAGAGTGCGACAGTAACATTTGAATTAAGGGAACTGAATGATATGAAGGAGTGAATTGTGGATGTTTGGAAGATTTGAAAATCTTAATGTGGCCAGTAAGTGGGTAGGATTACTTCCTTGCCCTTCCCCGTAATCTCATTTTTTCCTCTATTCTATCCCTTATTCTAAGTATTCCATAATTTCTCTTTGTTTCCAAATGCATTATGCACTCTCTTAATTTAGAATTTTTACCTGTGCCATTCCTTTCTTTCCTACTAGAATTCTGTATGCCCAAGTTCTGTCTGGCTATTTTGTGCTTCTCTGTCACAGGATATATGTCCTGGTAACACAGTATTCAACAGTTGTCATTTATCTGCCCTCTTTTTCCTGTTAGAGAGTAGGACCCATGAAAGAAATAGTTTTGTACCCAAAAGAATGGAAAGCAGAGTTTCAAACAGATGCTTGTACACCAGCAATCATAATAGCATTATTCACGAGAGCCCAAAGGTGAAAACAACTTGTGCCCCTCCTCTTCCTTTTTTTGTGTTAACGTGAGCAAGAAACTTGAAGCTTAGGGCCTCCTATGGGCAGCAACACTTAGCTGGAATGCCATCATAAAATTTGTAGTGTTTTTGTTTTACTTTTTAAGTTTTAAAAGTGATACTGGCTTCTCATAGGTGGTTCTACTAAAAGGTTTACATGAAAAGCATTTAAAATGATCTGATTTAAAGAAAATATTAAAAACAATAATAATACAGATAGATCAAGGATATTGCAAACACCAGGAAGGTGTTCTAAGAATGACTGAGGTGAATGAAAAGTCACCCCTAACTCTGGGGCCTCTGAACATCCCTGAGCTTGGGTCTGCCTGTCTCTTTGTCTGTAACGGTGTGGTTGGTATCTACATCTCCCTCTCTGTGTCCATGTCTGCCCCCCCACCCCATGTGCTGTGCCTGCCTCTCTCTCTTTCTTGTCCCTGCTTTCTGTTTGTGGCCCCATCTTGCAACTCCACACCTTGGTGCATCTCAGACTCTGTCTTTGCGTAACTGTCACCCCCACGATGCCTGGGGATAGGAAAAAGTGTTGCTTTTTTCCTGTTCCAGATAGATCCCCAATGAAAAGTTCATAGCTGCTTGCTTTATTTACCACCTCCAACTTTTCCCTGAAAACTTCTGAACTTTCTTCCTTCCTTCTTTAATTTGCAATGTGGATTCAGAGTGACTGGATTCTGAAAGACGTTATGAAAATAGGAAGGGGTGACAACCTGTATCAGAAAGGAAGTGCATTTACTGATTTTATCTCCCCCCCTCCTCCAAACACACACACACACACAGAGTCCCTCTTATGTTTTGGAATTTAGACCAAACCACAGTTATAGATACCATACCAGGGCGGATGAACTGTTGTAATTGGCTGGATGATTAACTGAGTCCTCCACTGCAAAAGACCGTCAGGCCACTTCAGTTGGGGTGGGAACCTTGGGAATGGGACATGAGGGTTTTGTGTGTGTGTGTGTGTGTGTGTACCATTTTGGAATAAAAAGACATTAATAATTTTTCCTTCTTTTTTAACCTTTGGAATCGTATTTCCAGAACAACTCCCCAACTCCCTTCCTTCCCTGTATTCAGCAACAGGGTGACAAAATGGATTGCAGGGGAATGAGAGGACTTTGGCTTATCTAAACTCTGTTTCTACTTCCATGTCACTTTTCATCCAAAGACATCATGATAAGATTATTTTTAAAAGTATAAACTGCACAGAGGTTTACAAAGCCAGAGCAGAAATGCACAGAGGCAAGATGGGGGTCAGACACAGGGTACAAAAGGTCTAACCTCTGACATTTCCCCCAAAAGACTCACTTTCATAGAGACAGAAACTAACGCACAGATGCATTCTGAATTAATCTCCAAGGAGAAGCTGTTCAAGCCTCACTGCAGACAGCTCGATGCAACAGGCTTTACACTTCACAGAAATCAAGACAGTCAGTAAAGCTCTGAATGGAATAAATGCCCCCCTCTTCTCCAGCAAGAATGTTGTGATGAATGATAGGAGAGCAGTCCAGGCTGCCAGATCTGCCCTGTGTTCAGGTTATCTTCTGGTCTGCATCCTTCTTAATCCTTTCCTTTGGCCTCGCTTTAGTGAGACGTATATTCCTTGGCTCTGCTGTTCCCTAAATCTTGGCCTTGCCACACTACACCTGACATATGGTCCACTAATTCCAGTATTGTCTTTCTGTCAGAGATGATAAATGGAATGGCATATCTGTCACCCTTATAGTGTTAGGGCTATGTCCCACTGATGTCTAATATCTTGTAATGTTGTGGCTCAGTGGTTCACTTATGTATTATTTAAAAGAATCTTAAAACAATCTTCAATCACTTTGTATTTTCAACCTGTTTTAAATCCTAGGTCAGTGTCTCTGTGGGTAAAGATGGCTTTCTTTTCCTGTCACTTGCCATATAATCGTTTAGCTCTTGTGAATGGTCCTTGGAACATCCCCTTTATCAGGTGAAGGGCAGATGGGAAGAATGCCGACCTCCAAGTCAGGAACCTAGGTTTTGTCCTCATCACCAGGTCCCTGAGTAATCTTGAGTAATCTTGGAGGATTTCCTCACTATTTTTGAATCTCAATTTTTTTACTTGACAAATGGAGCAACAAACTTTGACCTCCCTATATTATTATTATTATTATTATTATTATTATTATTATTATTATTATTAGTCTCAGGTAGAAAATAAGTGTGAAAATTTATATTATTATTTAACTAACTTAGTTCACATTCTATACAAAATCATGTTTTATTTTATAGCCATACTTTATAGTATCTTTAGTAATTACATTGATCAAAGTAATACATGGCATAGTTAAAAGAAACTATTGATTTATTATGAAAAGCAACAATTTCTCACCCCACTGCTTCTTGCCTATACCCCCCACTCCCTGGAAAGATTTATTTGAGTAATTTCTGGCTTTTAATTTTAATAATTTCTGTTTTTAAGTGTTTTGGTTGTTAATTCATGGGTCTTCAGCAATATTCTTAAAACCCTGTGTGTTAATTTGTTAAATTTAGACATATTTGTCTTTATTTTTTATAGTTTTCCATCTCATCTTCACAGCGCACTTCTAATTATTTTTCTATTCCAAACTTATGCCCCAAAGAGAAACCAAGTGAAAGACAAAGATAATCTTTCCTCTTCCTTTCCTACATATAGCATTTTTGTCCCTGCCTCTAGAGAGCCCTCACCTGAGAACAAAGGTCAACCTGGAGGAGTCATAAATGGGTATCAAAGGAAATGTGTGGTTTGTGTATGACAGGTGTTAGTGGATTATTTATGTATTCAATGGTCATACATGGAAAATCATTGAGAATCCCCTTCATAGTCATTAATTTGCCAAGAACACAGAAAGTAGCTTGGTGTCCTACTCAGGCAAAATATAGGTCCTTCAGCTGCCATGAGAGTTGCTTTGACAGTAACATGTCTTTTCCTTTTTGCCAGCCTCTGCCTGTAGTTTTAATAGCAGCACAATGGAACCTGGATTCTTGCAACTGTCAAAATGAATGAGATGAAGCATGAATTCTATTGCTTTATCCTGCTGCATTTTGGGTTGGTTTTCTAAAGTAATTATTCACAAGATATAGCCCTTCGCTTTGCTTCTCCACGGCAGTGGATGAAGACTCCCTATAAATCAATATCCTGATCTTATCTAGAATTACATAGGAAGAGAGCCCTGAAGATGATAGGAGATGTTTGGGAGACAGAGATTTCTTAAAAGGAAAAGTGAAAAGAACTGCTTAGCTTATAGTGGAAAAGTTTCAGGAGAAACAATGCCAAGGAATATAAATGAAGGACAACATGAGGAAAGCCATTAGGATATCCCTGTTCGCTGATGAGTAATAGCTACAAAAAATAATGTTGATAAAAGTAAAGCAGTTTTCTGGGCACAACACTTAATCTGTAAGAATCCTGTTCCACTTGGCTAGTTAACAAAAGTTATTGTACCAGAGTAAATAATAATAGTAGTGATAGGTAAGAAGAGAATGGAAATTGAAAGGTAAATTAGTTGGTTCAAAATGTTCATCACTGCACTCAAGTCAAAAGGATTCATCTGACACAAACCTTCTTCAATACACATTGTTTGCCAGTCCAGCTAAGTAACCTTTTAATGCGTGGCAGGGCTACCTTCATGATAGAACTACTGTGCATGTTTTGGACTGTTTTGTGGCCTGAAAAAGTCTGTGATAAAAGATGTGTCCTACTGCTTTTACTCTTGAGGGGAACATAATTGATTGTTTTTTCTTAGCAGCCCTCCTTCTCCCCCCACTGCCAGACTCTTTGCTGACTAAGAGGTAGTAAGCATAACGTTTGTTTCCTTTTGGATTAAAACCTAAAAGTTTGCTGCCAAGACTGAAATGTTTTTGCAAAAGTTTCTGTGAAGCTTAAGAGGAGTGTGTGTATATGTTAAGATGAGAAGATGTTGCCTTGTGTGCATCGTATGTGTGCATTCCCTGTGGCACCTGAAAATTCATAAGCTTAGAAGCCCATGAGTACACCCCCAATCAGTGCTAATGTCTGCAGTCCGTGTGGTAGACAGACCTTAAGGTGGCTCCATGTACCTCATAGCTCAACATTTACACCTTGTATGGTCCCCTTCCCTTGACTGTAGGAGGACCTGCTTCTTACCCATTGACCATAGCAAAAGTGGTGAGAGCTTACTTCTGTCATTCTGTTACATTATATAGGACTCCTCTTGCTAGCTGACTCACTCTTGCTCTCCTGCTGGCCAAAGGAAGCAAGCTGCCTTGTTGTGAACTGCCTGTAAAGAGGGCCACACGGGAGGGAACTGTGGGCAGCCTTTAGGAGCTGAGGGTGCCCTCCAGCGGGTAGTCAGTAAGAAACTAAAGCTCTCAGCCCTACAACCACATGGAAATGAAATATATCAACAACCTGAGTGATCATGGAAATGATTTCTTCTCCAGTCAAGAATTCAGATGAGAATACAGCCTGGCCAACTCCTTGATGCAGTCAGATAAGACCTTAAAGCAGAGATGCTAGCAAGGTGGGTCTGAATTCTTAGCTCATTGAACTTATGAGACAATAAAGCTATGTTTTCTTAAGCCACTAAGTTTTCAGTAATACATTATGCAGCAACAGATAACTGTTACCACAGACATCAAACTATAAATAGGATGTTACAATTTATATAATTTGTATAAAAGGGGGGTTTGCAGTCAGATCTTCCTGGTTTTGAATATTAGTAGCAGCCTTTACTAGCTGTGTATGTTCTTCAGAAACTTATTTGATATCTCCAAGCTTAGCTCAGATCTCCTAAACTTTAAAAAAATAAGAAAAAGAAGAAGAAAGGCATACTGTGATATTGTGATTTATAATAAGAAATACATATTTGTTCTTTGTCCTCATTTCTGGCACATAGTTCCTAAAATCCT
Source organism: Mesoplodon bidens (assembly GCF_964165515.1). Taxonomy (NCBI): domain Eukaryota; kingdom Metazoa; phylum Chordata; class Mammalia; order Artiodactyla; family Ziphiidae; genus Mesoplodon; species Mesoplodon bidens. The sequence goes on from NC_138176.1 coordinate 22,641,909, forward strand.
TGTCATTTCCTAAGTGATGTGAACCATAAAGGTGTCTTTTTTTTTTAATGTTAATCAGGTGACTTTGGACCACACCCGAGGATGGGGGCTGGTTGCCAGGAGAACCAACCATGTGATTCAGGGGTTGGAATTTTTAGTCCCACCCCCACCTTCCACCTCTGGGGAGGGGAGAGGGGCTGGAAACTGAATCAGTCACCAGTGGCCAATGATTTAATCAATTGAGTCTATGTAATGAAGCCTCCATAAAAATACAAAAGGATGGAGAGCTTCCCAGTTGGTGAACAAGTAGCAATCTGGGGAGAGTGGCAGCTTGGAGAGGAAGCTCTATGCCCTTCTACCATACCTTGCCCTAAGCATCTCTTCCATCTGGCTGTTCCTGAGTTGTATCATTTTATAATAAACTGGTTATCTACCAAGTAAAATATTTCTCTTGAGTTCTGTGAGCTGCTCTAGCAAATTAATTGAACCTGAAGAGGCGGGGATTGTCGGAGCCTCCAATATACAGGTGACAACATGGACTTCCAACTGGCCTCTGAAGTGGTGGGGCAGGGGCGTGGGGAAGAGTCTTCTAGCACTGAGCTCTTACCCTGTGGGATCTTTTGTTATCTCAAGGTAGAGTGTCACAATGTAGATGAATCATAGGAAACCCAGCTGGTGCCCAAGATTTGAATGGTATGTAAGGAAAACCACACACACACACACACATTGGAATTGGGTGCTCAGAACCTGTATATAGCTATAGTTAGTCAACTCACACTATAAACTAAAAAATGAGCTAATTAATATAGTAAGCTTTTAAGGAACGTTGCCTACTTCTTATCTTTTGGATAATCTCTGGTTAGTGGCTAACCTCACTTCCCACAGTATTTTACTAATACCTTTATATTCAGCCTCATAACTGGACTGTGAGATCAAGAACTAGAAAATCCTTTTCTTGTTCACCTTAAAATCACTAGCAAAAGCATAGCCACCCTGGTTAACAAATAGCTTTAATAAATAATTCATGAATCTACATTAGGGGTTCTGAGTGTATCAACATGGTGTTTGTTGGACTTGACAAAGTGATAATTTATGTTTGTGTTTACTCTTTCAATCCCGAGGCTAACTGATGTGCCAATAATTTAAATTAAAATGGATAAAAATATTAAAAGTTGAGTTTTTGCAAATATAGTTTATGGAATTGCTGACCACTAGATGACTCACTGATGGTTACTGACTGACCATCAGTGTTGTCTGATGAATAGAACATGGTGTTTATCTCAGAAAAGATCTATATTTAAAGATCTAGGAGAGATCTAAAATATAGTAAGTATTGACCAGGATGTCTTTTCTAAATCACTTTTTACCTGAATCTTGAAGTTTAGGGTATATGATAGATCAAAAAATATGGCCACAGATTCTTCCCATCCCAGTGTGCACCCAAGTCTTCAGTGTGACATTGTCAGTCCTTTCATTAAGGCATAGAGTCTATTTACTCAACCTTGAAACAATACCTTATGACTTATGTTGACCGACAGACTTACCCTGAAGTGACTTTAGGAGACTTCCAAAGCCAAGTCTTAAAAGGACTTGCAGTGTCCACCTTTACACTCTTGGACACTTTCCTGAGACCAACACACAAAGAAGCTGGGATAGCTTCATGGAGGATGTGAGACCATGTGGAAAACCGAGCTTCCCAGCTAACTGCCTGCAACACTTCAACCACGTAAGTCAGACCTGGAAAAACAAACTTTGAAATCACCCAGTCAACCCACAGAATCATAAATGATGTTGATAAATCATTTTTTATTATTTATGTAAATAACAATAAATCATTGTAACTTAAACCATTGACTTTCAAGGTGATTTGTTACATAGCAAAAACTAACTTTGACCCCTCCTCCCTAAATTTGCACACACATGTAAAACACTCAGATTCATTGCTAGTTACTCAGTGACTCTGACAGATATGTTTTCTATCCTATAAACATATTTAAGTCAAGGAAAAATAAAACAAGCAAACAAAAAAGTAGTAAGAACCATAAACACATTTTCTGAGGCTATTTTTTTTGTTTGTAAAATAAATGTCAGTGTTGATGTTTTAGTGAGGAAAATTGTAGAGCCTGAAATACAGTAAGGGTTTACCTGGTTTCATTTGCTTCTGTCAATACTTACGTTTCTTAGTTTCCTGCTTTAATCCTGCTGTCACGCCATCGTAAACATCTTCAGTTCCCAGTGTCTGCATTCTTTCTCCTTGTTTTTTGTTTTTGTTTTTGTTTTTGTTTTTAACTTAAACCTGTTCCCAGGAAGGGATCAGAATGTTACTCAAACTCTAGTCTGAATGTCAATCATTGCCAAAGACTTGTTACTCATTTAGTCTTTTCTGCATCCCTTCATTTGGGGTGCTATGCCTCTCAGACACAATGTGATAAAGCAGGGGGGCAGCTCATCAAAGGGCCTTGCCTCCCAATCAGGGCCATTAGAGTCCTCTTTTATGAGATAGGCTTAGATTCCGGGAAAGGTAGGAGCTCTATTCTTCTGAGATTGCAAACAGCCTGTGAACCTGGAAGGTTTATTGTCTTTCCCACCAAGAGAAGAGAAACTGCCAGAGAATGAAAGTGTCCCAGAGAAAAGCAGGAGAGAGAGAGAGAAAGATAATGTATTGAAATGTATTTCTACATTTCTTAACATAATTTGAACCCCTAGATCCAGCTATTTCTGATTTTTTTAAGTTTTCAGTAACATAGTCAAATGATATTTTTTTCCTTTCAACAAGTTTGAAATTATGTTTCCATCACTCCAAGTAAGAAACCTTGTGGTTAATATACTGACATAGACTTTTCAGGTGGATTTGCATTACATTTAAACCCTTGTCTATTATAATTGATACAAATGCTATTTTAAATTAAAAGTCATTTCAAATATGAAACTAATAAGGATATTTATTTGGGGGTGCATCAAGGATTTTCACGGGATTCCTAAAATTACATCTGTAGAGGTATTAGCTCAGTCTCTTATTTTGCTGTCATTTAATCTAAGATTGCTAAGTACAAGATAAAAAGGTTTGAATAGAGTGAGAAGGCTTACTTTCCCTCAAGTCAGAGGGAATTCCTCTGCCTGACTACCTTGAGTTGGGACACTGTTTGTTTTCCTGTCTTCAGACTGGAACTACACCATCAACTCTCCAGCTTGCTGTCTGCAGATCTTGGGAATTGTCAGCCTTCATAACCATGTAAATTAGTTCCTTATAATAAATCTCTGTCTCTCTGTCTTCTATGTCTGTCTGTCTGGCTGTCTGTATGTCTCTATATATACATAAAATATAATAATATATATAACATAATATAATATTATATACACACATACACACACTCACACACATACACATACACATAAAATATTGATGCTCTGCACGTGGGCATGCTCCCCCACCTGCAGTAGACCTTTTACCACTTCTGGATGTGGGCCAGGGGTATCATGGATCCATAAAACAAGCTTCATCTCAACACATTCACCTTAAAAAGAGTCTCAGAGTGTTGGTCTCTCCTCCACGTGAACATTTCTGTGACCTCCAACAGGAATTGAGACATTTAATGGCAGAGCTTCAGGGAAAAGTTCCCCTGTTTTTATTGCTGAGGTCCTTGGAAATGTCCGGGTTCTGATGCTTCCCAAGAATTTATTATCCAATTATTTATTAGATTCAAATGCCCTTCCCTATTTGCTTAGGATGGTTTCTTTTGTGACCAAAGGAATTTACTGTGTATTCTTCAGTCCTCACAGCTTTTGAGCAGCTGATGGAGATTTGAATCCAGATCTAACTGACTCCAAGATTTGGAACTATTTATTTTTACATCCCAAACAGTATTAATGATACATAATTCCTCAGCAAAAAATAATACTCTGTAGATACTTGGTTTGAAGAATAATGCTGACACTTTGCTAATTTATTCTTTATTAATTTTGTTGATTTAAATCAGTATATTCAATTCATTTTTAAATTTAATTTTAAGTGGAAAGGAAAGACATCATAATCACTTAAGAACTTTTTGTTCTCACTTTCTCCACTCCCCGATTACCAATAACTACATAACTAAATTTAAAAGACTTTCTTGAGAGTTTGAAGACTGCAGGCTTTTCTTTCCTGAGGTTTTCTAGAAAACGTAAAATTATCCAAACAGCACCAGTAGGCAAATGTTGTGGTCCCTCCCTTCCACATCGTTCAGAATGGAGCCAGTTCTCACACACGATTAGTTACGCAGTGTGTGGGAATTTCACAAAAGTGACTGATAACACTGGGCTTTTTTCTTTTTCAAAGATCATTTTACTCTTGTAATTAAAGTCACTGATCCCAGCCCACCAGCACACATCTGCTGTTCATTGATAGCACCACAGGCAAGCCTAACTCTGCTGTGAAAGCAGCTGTGTAGCCACCTCCCAAAAAGATGTTTATCCTGAAATGACATTCTGGAAGTACAGACCTAATAGTGTAGGTTTGATGAAACCGGCAAGCTAATTTGCTCTTTCCCTGTTCTTGAATGGATGGTTCTGATGCCTTCATCTGTTCGTGTTTGAAGTATATTTATTTATTATATTTGAGAAAATACATATTAATGTGCTTAGTGAGCAGCTTGAGAATAAATATGCTTATCAGCATTTTACCTGAAGCTAATGGGCATGTAATTCCTAATCGGAATAATTTATTTAGAAGGATGATTATGACAAGGTGGGTTGAGCTGCAGCTGTCACATGACCTTTGATAGTGCCTCTTAGAGAAGTGATACCTTTTAATGTATCCATAAATGTTGCCCATTCAATGAGTAGCTCCTTACATTATTGATCAGACACTTAAACTTACTCAAGTGTCTTGATGTCTCAGTCCTGTTGCAGGAGCCAAATTAGAGTGGTAGGATAATTAACTAGCTGTGTGACCTTTAATAAGGCACTTGACCACACCGAGCCTCACTTTTTTCACTGTTAAATAAAATACCTGCCCCATCCTGCCTCTAGATTGTTGTGACACTTAAATAAGATAAGCTATATGAAAACATGTGATGATAAGCATGAATAATATGTGTTTGATATTATTCACATATCTTTTATTTTAACATCAGAACTTGGTGAAATAGAGTGGGGTTCATTTTGTGATTTTGGAGCAAATTGATTATAGGTTTGTAGTGTGCATAACTACTATGTTATTATAGATATTTTATATCCACAGATATGCAGATATTTATAGATATTGAGTATTTTATGGACAAATTATCTCATTCCAGGTTATTCTCAGTAAATTACCACCTAAAGAGCAATATGTCTTCTGAAACTGTAAGCCCTTTATACTTTGAGCCACATAAATGCCCAAAGTGTTTCTTGGAAAGAGCACCATTATTTTAAGGTGTTGGTCTTGAGTCCCGCACTGTTTTATCATCTCAAGGGTAGAAACTAAGGTATGCTTTCCTTCTGCATTTCAAGCAAAGAAATAGAAACATTTATATGGAAGCATAGCACATATTTTGATTATTTTATTGTCAAGGAAAAACAAAATTTAAAAACATCTTTAGTTCTGTTGACTGTATTTAAAACTACCAAAGTTGCAGTCATAGATTCATATCTGGTTTATATGGATACTAAGAACATTGATCATTTACTTCTAGGACACACACATTAAAAAAAAAAATTGGGGGGAGCTTGTGGAGCCAAACAACGTAGACAGCTCATTTAAAAGATGAACATGTTTGAACTGAGACATTCCATTTGAGTCAAGACTCTAAGAATAAAGCTGTGCCCAGAAATCCTAGAGTGCCTGGGTCTCCTTTCTTAAAGGATCTGTGAAGAAGTTCAGAACTAGAAAATGGGGTTTCATTAGAACGTAGGGGTGGGGGATATAGCTGAAGAGCTTCAGTGCATGGGTCTTATGAGCAGAATATAAAAGTCACAGAAGAGTGGCCTGGAACACTTTCAACAATGTGAGGAATCAGAAGCCATTCATCTCGTGGTCAAGGAGAGGAGAGCAGAAGTGCAAAGTACACCACTGAGACCACATCTATGATTAGTTTCACAGGGAAATAACCTTAATTAAGATGCACTGAATTAGGTGAGGGTGGTAGTAGGAAAGCTGGATTATTTATTTATTTATTTTAAAATTTATTTTATTGAAGTACAGTTGATTAACAATGTTTTGTTAATTTCTGCTATACAGCAAAGTGATTCAGTTATATATGCATATATAATGATGTATATATATTCTTTTTCATATTTTTTTCCATTATGGTTTATCACAAGATATTGAATATAGTTCCCTGTACTATATACAGTAGGACCTTGTTGTTTATCCATTCTATATATAATAGTTTGCATCTGCTAATTCCAAACTCCCAATCCATTCCTCCCCCACACCACTTCCCCCTTGGCAACCACAAGGCTCTTCTCTGTGTCTGGGAGTCTGTTTCTATTTCATAGATAAGTTTATTTGTGTCATCTTTTAGATTCCACATATAAGTGATATCATATGGTGTTTGTCTTTTTCTTTCTGGCTTATTTCACTTAGTATGATAATCTCTAGTTGCATCCAAGTTGAGGTAAATGGCATTATGTGATTCTTTTTTTTGTGGCTGAGTATTATTACATTGTATATATGTACTTCATCTTCTTTATCCATTCAACTGTTGACGGACATTTAGGTTGTTTCCATGTCTTGGCTATTGTGAATAGTGCTGCTATGAACATAGGAGTGCATGTATCTTTTTTTTAATTAATTAATTAATTTTTGGGGGGCTGCGTTGGGTCTTTGTTGCTGCACACAGGCTTTCTCTAGTTGCAGTGAGCAGGGCCTACTTTTTGTTGCAGTGCATGGGCTTCTCATTGTGGTGGCTTCTCTTGTGTGGAGCACAGGCTCTAGGAATGTGGGCTTCAGTAGTTGCAATGCATGGGCTCAGTAGTTGTGGCATGCGGGCTTCAGTAATTGAGGCATGCGGGCTTCAGTAGTTGTGGCACGCAGGCTTCAGTAGTTGTGGCTTGTGGGCTCTAGAGAGCAGGCTCAGTAGTTGTGGTGCATGGGCTTAGTTGCTCCATGGCATGGGGGATCTTCCCGGACCAGGGCTCGAACCCACGTTCCCTGCATTGGCAGGCGGATTCTTAACCACTGAGCCACCAGGGAAGCCCCATATATCTTTTTGAATTATAGTTTTGTCCAGATATATGCTCAGGAATGGAATTGCTTTATCATATGGTAATTCTATTTGTAAATTTCCCAGTAACTTAGGAAAGAAGGAACAAATGAGAAAAATTCTTTGAGGAAAATAGATAAAATGTTCAAATTTTTTTGAAAAATATCAAACTACATATCCAATGTACATATTCAAATCCTTGGAGTCAAAAAAGTCAAAATGAATAAATACAAAGATAATTTTATATAAGCACATCATAGTCTAACTGATGAAAATCAAAGATAAAGATAAAATCTTGAAAGCAATAAGATAACAACAGATATGTTACAGAGAAGGAAGAACAATCGGAAAGCTAGTAGATTTCTCCTTAGGAAAAAGAATATAGAGATGAGTTCTATCAAATATTTAAGGGAGAAATAAAATCCATCTTACACAAAACCTTTTAGAAAATAGAAGAGAGAACACTTTGCAATTTGTTTTATGAGACCAGGACAGACTATTACCAAACCCTGACAAAAGTGGTTACAATAAAGAAAATAACAAATGTCTCTCATGAACATAGCTGCAAAAATATTAACAAAATATTAGAAAAATAAATCCAGCAGCATATAAAATAGATAATGTATTATTATCAAATACGGTTTATTCTAGGAATACAAAAATCAATCAGTGCAACTCACCATATTAAGAGAATTAGAAAAACAGCAACAATAACTATACAATCATCTCAATACAAGTATCAAAAAATAAAATGGATCTATGATTGGATAAATTGATGGATAGAGAAGGAGATCTGTGATAAAGCTCATATATTGAAGATAGAAATTATTTACTGGTTATATAGGTATTTAAATATTCTGTAACTTTAGAAATGTTTACAATATATTGTTGAGAGGGGTCATTGTAAGCATTTTAGAACACAATTTTTCTTTCTACTTGAGAATTATTTTCTAAGAATAAATTCCAAGAAATGGGATTACTAGGTTAAAGGATCTGAATAGTAAATAAGATTTTTATGGTGATAGAATTTTTGCTGTAACATGAGGCTCTAGTTCTTACACATGCCCAGTGAACTGAGCATGTCAACATGACTTTCTTATTTTATGGTTGTAGAAACTGAACCTTCTAAGGGAGATTGACTGACTTGCACAACATCCAATGAACACTATGTATCAGGGGCAGACCTAGAGGAAAATTCTTCTGGTCTCAGGATTTTTCTGTAAACTGGGAGAGCAAAGGGAAAGTATATGTTTTCCTTTTGTTTTAAAAAAGTATTATTGATTACTTCCAGTTTGTATAGTACTTTTATGGTTAATTTCAAGATTTGAGGAATATGTCAAGAGAGGAGAGAGAAGAAATTCATTCATTGCCTTAGATATATAATCATTGAATTAAAATAAATATAAAATGGAATAATAAAACTTTGCTTTTATTGAGCACTAAAATATTATGTGAAGTGATTTCTGAATTACATCATTGAATTCTAACTAGAATCATATGATGTTTTCACTATAAGATTTGAGAAGAAAGAAGCCCGAAGAAGTAGTACAATTTCCCAATACCAGACAGTTAGTAGGTTTCAGAAATAGGATTTAAAACAGGATAGTTGAGACACCAAAGCATTTAACTTAACCCCATATTTAACGTCTCCCCACTACCATAAACTAGCTCTAATAGATTAAGAATATTCCAGGATTATTAGTAACACATTCTGAATTGTGTTACTTTAGCTTTCTCTTTGTTTTCTTAACTACACATGTGAATAATAAAGTTCAATGTTAGAACAATTATAATGTTTTCTCCTGTAATTCACCTAAGTCTATAAGATGGGTTAATGGCAAAATTTCTCATTTTTAATAAGGAGTCTAGTACCCTGAGAGGTTAGATAACTTGCCCAAGATTGCTAAGTATGTCCTCATTCATGCAGACAGTTGAGCTCTGCTTGTCCCATGATAAATGAGCTAACGGCCCCATGCTTGTGGACAGGTAAGCAATAGACATAACTGCTCAGACTGTTTCAGGAGTGAATTACCATGGAACTTCACCATAACTGAAAATAAGCAATCAGTATTTCCTTTAAGTAAAACTTTCCTCTCTCCTTTACTGATAGTGGGGTTTGTAACAGCACTGTCTGTGACATACCATCTATTACAGTATCAGTTATTGAGAGCAGGATATTTTTTTTTGTCATCTCTCTTCTGGTTCCAGATGACTTCCATAATTGGTTTATTAACTTTGTGGATGCTGTAGGAAAATTTTAGGATGTAAGCCAATAAGGGATCACGTCAGCTAATGAAAGAAAACTTTTGAACGTTATATTTACTGTGCAAAAACAACTATATTATGTATGTTGAAGCAGAAAGCATGGATGTTGAGCCCAGAGTATCAGATATTTTAACAACAAGTTGATCACTAAGACAGTAAAAGTACTGTTATCTTTTGGAAGACTAGGACTTATAAGTAGTGAATTTACTAACCAAGAATCAGATCTTCCTCTCAGCAACCTTAGAGAAAAATTTTGCAATTATAATCCCTTGTGGTGGGAGATTGATTCAAGCTGGTGGAGTAGAAGGACGTGCGCTCACTCCCTCTTGCGAGAGCACCAGAATCACAACTAACAGCTGAGCAGTCATCGACAGGAAGACACTGGAACTCACCAAGAAAGGTACCCCACATTCAAAGACAAAGGAGAAGCTGCAGCGAGATGGTACGAGGGGTGCAATTACAATAAAATCAAATCCCATAACCACTGAGTGGGTGACTCACAAACTGGAGAACAATTACACCACAGAAATCCACCCACTGGAGTGAAGGTTCTGAGCCCCACATCAGGCTTCCCAACCTCGGGGTCCGGCAACAGGAGGAGGAATTCACAGAGAATCAGACTTTGAAGGCTAGTGGGATGTGATTGCAGGACTTCAACAGGACTGGGGAAAACAGAGACTCCATTCTTAGAGGACACACACAAAATAGTGTGCACATGAGGACCCAGGGGGAAGACGCAGTGACCCCATACGAAACTGAACCAGACGTACCTGCTAGTGTTGGAGGGTCTCCTGCAGAGGCAGGGGGCAGCTGTGGCTCACCACAGGGACGAGAACACTGGGAGCAGAAGTTCTGGGAAGTACTCCTTGGCATGAGCCCTTCTGGAGTCCACCATTAGCCCCACCAAAGAGCCTGTAGGCTCCAGTGCTGGGTTGCCTCAGGCCAAACAACCAACAGGGAGGGAACTCAGCCCCACCAAAGAGGATTAAAGTTTCACTGAGTTCTGCTCACCAGAGCAGCACCCAGCTCTACCCACCACTAGTCCCTCCCATGAGGAAGCTTGCACAGGCCTCTTAGCTAGCCTCATTCACCAGAGGACAGACAGCAGAAGCAAGAAGAACTACAATCCTGCAGCCTGTGGAACGAAAACTGCATTCACAGAAAGGTAAAATGAAAAGGCAGAGGACTATGTACCAGATGAAGGAAGAAGATAAAACCCCAGAATATCAACTAAGTGAAGTGTAGATAGTCAACCTTCCAGAAAAAGAATGCAGAATAATGATAGTGAAGATGATCCGGGACCTCGGAAAAAAGAATAGAGGCAAAGATCGAGAAGATGCAAGAAATGTTTAACAAAGACCTAGAAGAATTAAAGAACAAACACCTAGAAGACTGAAAGAACAAACAAACAGACATGAACAATACAATAATTGAAATGAAAAATACACTAGACGGAATCAACAGCAGAATAATTGATTGGAAGAACGGATAAGTGACCTAGAAGAGAGAATGGTGGAATTCACTGTCACAGAACAGAATAAAGAAAAAAGAATGAAAAGAAATGAAGACAGACTAAGAGAGGTCTGAGAAAACAAATAATGCACCAACATTCACATTATAGGGGTCCCAGAAAGAGAAGAGAGAGAGAAAAACGACCCAAGAAAATATTTGAAGAGATTATAGATGAAAACTTTGCTAACATGGGAATGGAAATAGCTACACAAGTCCAGGAAGCACAGAGAGTCCCAGGCAGGATAAACCCAGGTAGAAACACACTGAGACACACAGTAATCAAACTGACAAAAATTAAAGACAAAGAAAAATTATTAAAAGCAACAAGGAAAAACTGACATATCACATACAAGGGCACTGGCATAAGGTTAACAGCTGATTTCTCAGCAGAAACTCTACAAGCCAGAAGGGAGTGGCACGACATATTTAAAGTGATGAAAGGGAAGAACCTAATACCAAGATTACTGTACCCAGCAAGGATCTCATTTAGAGTTGACAGAGAAATCAAAAGCTTTACAGACAAGCAGAAGTACAGAGAATTCAACACCACCAAACCAGTTCTATAACAAATGCTAAAGGAACTTCTCTAAGTGGGAAACACAGAGAGGAAAAGGACCTACAAAAACAAACCCAAAACAATTAAGAAAATGGTCATAGGAACATACATATTAAAATTCCCTTCAATGTGAATGGATTAAATGCTCCAACCAAAAGAAACAAGCTTGCTGAGTGGATACAAAAACAAGGCCCACATATATGCTGTCTACAAGATACCCACTTCAGACCTAGGGACACATACAGACTGAAAGTGAGGGGATGGAAAAATATTCCATGCAAATGGAAACCAAAAGAAAGCTGGAGTGGCAATATTCTTATCAGATAAAATAGATTTTAAAATGAAGAATGTTACAAGAGACAGTGAAGGACACTACATAATGATCAAGGGATCAATCCAAGAAGAAGATATAACAATTATAAAGATATATGCACCCAACATAGGAACACCTCAAGAAATCAGGCAAATGCTAACGGCTATAGAAGAGGAAATTGACAGTAACACAATAATAATGGGGGACTTTTAACACCTCACTTACACCAGTGGACAGATCATCCAGACAGAAAATTAACAAGGAAACACAAGCTTTAAATGAAACAACAGACCAGATAGATTTAACTGATATTTATAGGACATTCCATCCAAAAACAGCAGATTACACTTTCTTCTCAAATGCACATGGAACATTCTCCAGGATGTATCACATCTTGGGTCACAAATCAAGCCTCGGTAAATTTAAGAAAATTGAAATCATATCAAGCATCTCTTCCAACCACAATGCTATGAGACTACAAGTAAATTACAGGGGAAAAAAGTAAAAAACACAAACACATGGAGGCTAAACAATATGTTACTAAATAACCAAGAGATCACTAAGAAATCAAAAAGGAAATCAAAAAATACCTACAGACAAATGACAATGAAAACATGATGATCCAAAACCTATGGGTTGCAGCAAAAGCAGTTCTAAGAGGGAAGCTTATAGCTATACAAGCCTATCTAAAGAAACAAAAAATATCTCAAATAAACAATCTAACCTTACACCTAAAGGAATTAGAGAAAGAAGAACAAATAAAACCCAAAGTTAGTAGAAGAAAAGAAATCATAAATATCAGAGCAGAAATAAATGAAATAGAAACAAACAAAAAGAAAACAATAGCAAAGATCAATAAAACTAAAAGCTGGTTCTTTGAGTAGATAAACAAAATTGATAAATCTTTAGCCAGACTCATCAAGAAAAAGAGGGAGAGGACTCAAATCAATATAATTAGAAATGAAAAAGAAGTTACAATGGACACCACAAAAATACAAAGCATCCTAAGAGACTACTACAAGCAACTCTATGCCAATAAAATGGACAATCTGGAAGAAATGGACATGTTCTTAGAAAGGTATAACCTTCCAAAACTGAACCAGGAAGAAATAGAAAGTATGAACAGACAAATCACAAGTAATGAAATTGAAACTGTGCTTAAAAATCTTCCAACAAACAAAAGTCCAGGACCAGAAGGCTTCACAGGTGAATTCTATCAAACATTTAGAGAAGAGCTAACACCCATCCTTCTCAAACTCTTCCAAAAAATTTCAGAGGAAGGAACACTCCCCAACTCATTCTATGAGGCCACCATCATGCTGATACCAAGAAAAGACAAAGATACTACAAAAAAAGAAAATTATAGGCCAATATTACTGATGAATATAGATGCAAATATCCTCAACAAAATACTAGCAAACAGAATCCAACAGCACATTAAAAGGATCATACACCATGATCAAGTGGGATTTATCCCAGGGATTCAAGGATTCTTCAATATATGCAAATAAATCAATGTGATACACCACATTAACAAATTGAAGACTAAAAACCATATGATCTTCTCAGTAGATGCAGAAAAAGCTTCTGACAAAATTCAACACCCATTTATGATAAAAACTCTCCAAAAAGTGGGCATAGAGCGAACCTAACTCAACATAATAAAGGCCATATAGGACACACCCACAGCAAACATCATTCTCAATGGTGAAAAACTATAGGCATTTCCTCTGAGATCAGGAACAAGACAAGGATGTCCACTGTTGCCACTGTTATTCAATAAAGTTTTGGAAGTCTTAACCACGGCAATCAGAGAAGAAAAAGAAATAAAAGGAATATAAATTGGGAAAGAAGAAGTAAAACTGTTACTGTTTGCAGATGACATGATACTATACATAAAGAATCTAAAGATGCCACCAGAAAACTACTAGAGCTAATCAATGAATTTGTTAAATTTGCAGGATACAAAATGAATGCACAGAAATCTCTTGCATTCCTATACACTAACAATGAAAGATCAGAAAGAGAAATTAGGGAAACAATCCCATTCACCACTGCAACAAAAAGAATAAAATACCTAGGAATAAAACTACCCAAGGAGGTAAAAGACCTGTACTCAGAAAACTATAAGACACTGATGAAAGAAATTAAAGATGACACAAACAGATGGAGAGATATACCATGTTCTTGGATTGGAAGAATCAATATTGTGAAAATGACTATACTACCCAAAGCAATGTACAGATTCAATGCAATCCCTTTCAAATTACCAATGGCATTTTTTACAGAACTAGAAAAAAAAATCTTAAAATCTGTGTGGAGACACAAAAGACCCTGAATAGCTAAAGTAATCTTGAGGGAAAAAAACGGAGCTGGAAGAATCAGACTCCCTGACTTAGACTATAGTACAAAGCTACATTAATCAAGACAATATGGTACTGGCAAAAGGACAGAAATATAGATCAATGGAACAGGATAGGAAGCCCAGAGTTAAACCCACACACCTATAATCAACTAATCTATGAAAAAGGAGACAAGGATATACAATGGAGAAAAGACAGTCTCTTCAATAAGTGGTGCTGGGAAAACTGGACAGCTAAATGTAAAAGAATGAAATCAGAACACTCCCTATACCATACACAAAAATAAACTCAAAATGGATTAAAGACCTAAATGTAAGGCCAGACATTATCAAACTCTTAGAGGAAAACATAGGCAGAACACTGTGACATAAATCACAGCAAGATCCTTTTTGACCCACCTCCTAGAGAAATGGAAATAAAAACAAAAATAAACAAATGGGACCTAATGAAACTTAAAAGCCTTTGAACAGCAGAGAAAACTATAAACAAGATGAAAAGACAACCCTCAGAATGGGAGAAAATATTTGCAAACAAATCAACAAAGGATTAATCTCCAAAACATATAAACAGCTCATGCAGCTCAATATTAAATAAACAAACAACACAATCAAAAATGGGCAGAAGATCTAAATAGACATTTCACTGAAGAAGACATACAGATGGCCAAGAGGCACATGAAAACCTGCTCAACATCACTAATTCTTAGAGAAATGCAAATGAAAACTACAATGAGGTATCACCTCACACCAGTTAGAATGGGCATCATCAGAATATCCACAAACAAATGCTGGAGAGGATGTGGAGAAAAGGGAACTGTCTTGCACTGTTGGTGGGAATGTAAATTGATACAGCCATTATGGAGAACAGTATGCAGGTTCCTTAAAAAAGTAAAAATAGAATTACCATATGGCCCATCAATCCCACTACTGGGCATAATACCCAGAGAAAAACATAATTGAAAAGGACACATGTACCCTAATGTTCATTGCAGCACTATTTACAATAGCCAGGTCATGGAAACAACCTAAATGTCCATCGACAGACAAATGGATAAAGAAGATGTAGTACCTATATACAATGGAATATTACTCAGCCATAAAAAGGAATGAGATTGAGTCTTTTGTAGAGACGTTGATGGACCCAGAGTCTGTCACACAGTTGAAGTAAGTCAGAAAGGGAAAAACAAATATCGTATATTAATGTATATATGGATGTGGAATCTAGAAAAATGGTACAGATAAACTGGTTTGCGAGGGAGAAATAGAGACACACATGTAGAGAACAAATGTATTGACACCAAGGGGGGAAAGTGGGTGGGTGGGGTGGTGGTGGTATGAATTGGGAGATTGGGACTGACGTATATATACTAATATGTATAAAATAGATAACAATAAGAACCTGCTGTATAAAAATAAATAAATAAATAAAATATATACAATCCCTTGTATTTTTATACCATTTTTCCTTTTATAATTGTTTTGACCACATTCCTAAAGGCAATACAGCAATGTAATATTATCCCCATATTTCTGAAGAGTAAAGCTTAGGTGATGTGACAACTCAAGATCATACAGTTCTCTTGTGAAGGAAGAAATGAGGTCTGATGATCATAAATCTAGAAATGTTATTATATACATATATTCTATATATTTGTGTGTATATGTATACATATATATTTTATTATATATCATTACATCTCTTGGATGCAGAATCTCTGCTTGATGTATAGGAAATAGGTGTTTCTTTTCCTTCATAGGGCCCCTGTCTAACACAAGGTTTAACAGAAAGAAGTGCTTATTTTTGTAGATTTCTTTTTCATATGACTCTACATCACTTGTAGAGGGAGGGCATTAAGTGGGAGAGAATGGAATCCTATAAGTTAGGATAGGGACCCATTAGGAAGACCCTGAGTTAGCTGGGACATTGAACACCTAAATTCTGATAAGTCTTCTTTGCTAGTGGAAGAGGACTTCCCACCCCTAATGGAAGCAGCTTCCCCACGACCAGCAGGGGAGGCTTCCTCACTCCCAGTGGTATCAGCCTCTTCACCTACAGTAGTATCAGCCTTTCCATGGCCATCTGAGGAAATTAACCCCGCATTCCTGAGGAATATGTATTCACTAGTGAGATGATGCTGGTTCTCTTCAGGACTCGCTCCCAATTTCTCTTTGCCTCTAGACCTATAACTAGGCTAAAATCCCAGCAGGCCCCTAAAGGTGAGGTACGATGTGAGGTAACATGCATGGGATACTCCAGAAGAGCCACTTTAGTTTTCTAATTTATACAGACAAATCTGGAGTTTGTTTCCAAAACATGTTTAGGAACAAATACTAATAATGTGGGATAGTGATGGAAGGAACATAAAGTTGGATCAGGCCGAATTTATTGACATGAGCTCACTAAACAGAGATCCTGCATTTGATTGTAGGAGGTAGCTCAGGTAGTTAGAAAGGCTCTAGCAGTCTGGTTGTTTGGCTGAAGCATGGATCAAAAAGTGGTCCCTGGTGAGCAAATTAAAAATGCTGGACATGTCTTGGTTGAATGAAGAGTAAAGGATTCAAAGATGTAGGGAGATGTGAATGTTTAAGACCTCACTCCCACTAGGAAGGTCCAGAAGACAAACCTTTTACTAATACTGTGAGAAATAAATTTGTGAGGGGAGCCCCAGCATCTTTGGAAAGCTTTGTGATCACTCTAGCCTTGATAATGTTAGTATAATATAAAAGTCCACTTATCCATGGAAATTATGTATAAAAAATAATTAGGAATGATGCAATCTGAAATTTAGCTTGCTCAATGTAGAGGAAAGAGCTAAGGAAGAATTTGGAAAAACTCCCCAAAGCAACGAAAATAAAAAGCCAAAACATCACCAAGTAATAAAAGATTTATATGCATCTGTGTGCTAAGAAACTTCTTAAATTTTGTACACATGCTAAATCTCCCAATGACTTTAGTTATACTCAGATAGGTAGTACACTAAATGTTTTGTTCTTACATATTTTTTCACATCATCTGACTGATGGCATTACTTCCTGAAAGGAAATGCTAGAGAAAAGAGTTTTATTAGTTTAAACTCCATGATTACAGGTATTTACAAGAAACGTACTTTCTTTTTTCATGACTCAGTTTCGAAAACACTTGTGTTGAAATTTAGCTCAGAGCAGGTGGTTAGTAATAATTCTTGTCCCCACTCTCACTCCCCATGACTGTCAATGGTTTTTAGAAAATAAGAGTACCAAATAATTAAGTCAAAATGTTCTCATAATTCATGCCTCAGAATGAAAACTGATGACATTTTTTGTTTACTCACCCAATGATTTTTATGCATACTTTACAAAACTGGGTCATACAACATCTGGTGTTTAACCTGCTTTCTTCCTTAATGGTTTGTGACTGTTTTCTCTTGCAGTTAATTATTCTTTTAAAACTTGATTTTTATTGGCTCAGTATTTTTATCCATCATTCTTAATTACTGATGTTTAGTTAGCCAATACCCTCTTATTGGAATTTGAATTTTTTCAAGTTTTTCATAACTCATAATGTTTATAAATATTTTGTGTATTTGTAATTACATATACAAGATAATAAATTCCTATATGGAGAATTGTCAGGCTAAACTGTATGAATAATTTTAACTTTTGATAAATATTGATTAATGCCTAAGTCTCTTCTCTATGGGAAAGAGCAGTTATTGGCAACCACAACATACACTCATACACATTTTAGAATTTGGATAGACCAAAAGTGACATTTAATCTTGCTTCTTGTGACTACAAGTAGCCATAATATTTTCCCTTTTTTTAATTGAAGTATAGTTGATTTACAATATCACGTTAGTTTTAGGTGTACAGCACAGTGATTCAGTTATACATATACATTATATATATAATATATAAAATATATTATATATATATAATTCCTTTCCAGATTCTTTTTCCATATAGGTTATTACAAAATATTGAGTGTAGTTCCCTGTGCTATACAATAGGTCCTTGTTGGTTATCTGTTTTATACATAGTAGTATGTATATGTTGATCCCATCCTCCTAATTTATCCCTCCTCCCACTTCCCCTTTGGTAACCATAAGTTTGCTTTCTATGTCTGTAGGCCTATTTCTGTTTTGTAAATAAGTTCACTTGTATCTTTTTTTTCAGCTTCCACATATAAGCAATATCATATATTTGTCTTTCTTTGTCTGGCTTACTTCAATTAGTATAGTCATCTCCAGGTCCATCCATCTTGCTGCAAATGGCATTATTTCATTCTTTTTTATGGCTGAGTAACATTCCATTGTATATATGTACCATATCTTCTTTATCCATTCATCTCTTGACGTACGTTTAGGTTGCTTCCATGTCTTGGTATTGTAAATAATGCTGAAGTGAACATTGGGTTGCATGCATCTTTTCTTTTATCACTTTTTTTGTCACTTAGATCCCTTAAGAAATATTGTATATTTATCCTTTATTTTATATTTATAGCAAAAGAGTGAAAATTTGTGACTATGCTATAAACTTGTAAATGACCAACCCAGGATTCATCTTTAGTCAGTTATAATTGCAGTTGGTATACCTCTGACTAGAGACTGGATTCAATTCTCACATAAATTATGTAATTGCTGTATAACTTGGGCCAAGTTTTCCCTTTATCTCTGTGCCTTAATTTTGCCATTGGGGGAAAAATAGCGACAAGAATTAATTGCATGCTTTGAATTTCATCAAGATGCCATGGAATGAGTAAGATCATAATCCACATGCTATCATGACTTGTTCGGCTACTTGTGAAAAGTGAATTTACACTTTTTCATTTTATCATGCTATGTAATAGTGATATGAGAACATTTTATTTTATGTATTAAAATAAGACCCTCACAGTTCTTAGCTACATTGCCTGTAACTTCCAAGTTAGCAGGAAGGAAGTGGTTTTAGAAGTTATTAAGCACTTATTATGTGCCAGGTAACATGCTAAAAACTTCACACACATCACTTCATTTAATCTTAGCAAAAATCTTGCATGGTAGTTTCTGTAATCATCCTATATGTTAGATGAGGAACTGAGGCTAGCACATTTTAAATAACCTGCCCAAGAACATGCAGTTAATAAGTATTTAAAATGGGAGTGAATTCCTGGAAGTCTGAATAACACTACTATGTGATTTGTACTTGTGAGTCTTAGAATAAAAGCATGATTTGAATTCAATGTACTGTCAACTCTCAAATACACAGAGTAAAACTAATGGCAGGTTAATCTCTTTACAACATCCAACGTAAAGGTCATCTTTCTCCACTCTCAGTGAGTTCTCAGAATACCTAAAATAAATTTAATATTAGCCTAAATCAACTGTAATTGGCTGTAAATCAATGATTGAGAAAATAAAATAACCAAAAATAAGTCCCCTGAAAATGCATTATAGTGACCAGGTGTCCACAAGATGGTGGACCAGGAAGTTACAACCCCTTCTTCTTCAACAGAGACAGGGAGGTAACAAAATATAGAAAAGAATACCTCTGTGAGAACCCTAGAGACAGGTTGAAAAGCTACAGCACCCAAGCTATTGTAAAACCGAAAAGGGATTCCAGTGAAAGAGGTAGAAAAATGTGCAGTGTTTGGCAGGCCCTTCCATGCCTCTCTCCTTCTGCAGCCTAGTGCCGAGCAAATGGGAGGATCCCAGACCCCGAACTAGGGCACATCCTTCAAGATAGAAACAGAAGAGTGGACTGGACAGTGCATCCAAAGTTCTGGCTTGACTGGGGAATGCGCTAGGGACTGGTTTCTGTCTCACCTGAATCAGAGCACTGACTGGACTGACCCCAGAGTTTGCAAGCCGCTGAAAACAGAGGTGAGCAATACATTAGAGCTGCAGTCCTGAAAGCAGACACCAGGAGGAGCAAGAGACCAGATCAGATCAAGTCATAGAAGCTCCAGCTGGGCTAGCTGGTGAAGGTGGTCCCTGCTGCAAAGCCACATCCAGGACTGCTCTTCATAAAAATTAGGGATGAAACAGATTTAGTGCCCAGCCTCCTGTCTCCATTCCCTCTGCTGTGCCTCATCTTTCTCTGCATGTTGCCTCTCATCTTCTCTTAGGGTCTCAGGGTCCTGCTTCTCTCTTCTAAGAATTATTTTCTGTGTATGTCATCAGCTTTGCTAGATGCAGTCAAAAAATCAAAAAGCAAAAACCAAACAAACAAAAACCCAACTTTTCACCCTTATAAAAATGTTTCAGGAAATATTTAATCCTAGTAATGATGGCATAACTTGGATAGATTAAACCTCCTGTAGACACCGTTATAAAACTGAGAGGTGGGAGAAAAAGGAGTTTCTGGAGAACAGTCAAAGTAGGAATAAAGCGAAGGGATATCAACCCATGAAAAAGTACAAAGGGTGAGATTTGCACGTTTGAGGCTTTTTCCTGTGAGCTTTACTTGGAAATAAGTATACAGTTATGCAATTACTTTACCCATGACCACCCTTCTCTGCACTCCTCTACAATTTGAAAGGACCCAGAGAAAGCATGGTGCTCCAGTACATTCCAGGAAGAGATTTAACTAATAAAGGAGACTGCATAAAAGAGAAAATGTCTCCATTTCTGTTCATTATAATTAGATTCATCTGCTCGCAGAGACATTTTCATATACTCTTAAGCTTAATATGATTTGCCTTAATGCTGTAGAGTGTGTGGTAGGTGGAGTTGATGGTCAAAAATAAAATAAAAATAAAGCTCAACTGCATACTTAAGTGGATCCTCATGACCCAGAAAGATGCGATATATTTTTAACAGGACATGGCTGAAAGCCATGTGTCCATAAAGAGCAAAGTGGATTCAAAAATAATAATAACATACTGTTAAAGAGAAAACCACAGGCCCAAAATAGTGTCATTGTACTAAAGCCCCTTATACCAAAATTAGACTTAATACTGACCTAATTGCAGTTTTGACCTTCCCCAGAAGTGTAACCTTAGTCAAGCAGTTTAGAATTTTCTTGTCAATACCAATGAGGTAATCTATCACATAGGCCCCCTCCATCCCCCAGAGGAAGAAGAGAAAAATCTCTGTGATAAAGAACGCTGCCATTCTCTTCCCCCAAAAAGAAGACATCCGGGTCCCAAACAACCCTTTTGTTTCTTTGCTAATGACTTCCTTGCTCCACCCTCCTTTCTATAGAAGCCTTCCATTGTGTACAGTCCCTGGGAGGACACTTCCAATTGCTAGATGGGATGCTGCCAGATTCGCTAATCTTTGAATAAAACCTATTAGATCTTCACATTTACTCTGTTGAATTTTTTTTAGCAATATTAAACTTCTGTTTTCAGTTTAATAAGTGAGGCCACTCCTCCAAGGCATTAGAGCCCTCAATTTCTTCTCAGAGCACTGCCCCTACTAGAGGATTCAGTTACTATTTTGACAAGGGAGCAGTGATAACAAAAAATGGCTTTGTTAGAGAAGAGCAGAGTGGATTAAAAGCATGGACTTTGAGATAATGCAGATCTGGGTATAAATCCTAGTTATAGAAATAAGTAACAGGGTGACCATGACCCCATTACTTAATACTTTGCAGCTCAATTTCTTCATCTTTATAATGAGGATAGTAATTCTCTGATAGGGCTGTTGTGAGGATTAAATGGTAGAAATTCTGCATAAAGTGCTAGTGCCTATGTCTAATAAAATTTGGTAAACAGAAGATACCTCTTCAGACTGGTGCTGAGGCCCTCAATCTTTCTGTCCTCTTTCTTCTTCAATTATATTTCCAGCCAACCATCAAAAGTTATTTCTCTGTTGTGTATAACTCCAAAGTATTCCTATCACTTTTGAAAGGAGCCTGCGTTTACACTGTGTAACAGGACGGATTCTGCGTTCTTGTTCAATTGAAGCTTCTTTTGACAGCTCAGCAGAGATGGGCACTTTACTCCAGCAGTGTTTTCAACTCTCCCAACCCCTAGAAATTATTATTCAAACTTTTTGTGTGTGTACAAACAGGACAGAGCTTCTGCCTTTCCCCAGATCTCGAGTCCATCTATTCTTACACTTCTATTCCAGGAAAGTGCTTCAGGCTCCCTGTTTACCCCCCTGTGTTTGGATTTTATGCAAGCCTACATCTGTGATCTTTACCATAACCACAACAGCACTAGACAGAGTTTTCTGAAGGCTTTGTCTCCTGATATAAGTCTATTCTAAATTCGGAAACCAGAAGCTCCCTCACCTCACTTTGAGTGAAAATGGAGGTGTCCATTATCCTCTCTTTAGAACACACACTTGGCTCCATGAATGACAAAGGATGGGAGGAAAATGTCTAATGGTCTGATGAAGAAGAAACAGCAAATGATGAATCAGGGATGACTCTTGAGGAAGGATTGATAGCTTGGGGAAAAGGAAGATGAAAGCAAAAAAGAAAGATAAGACTCCAAATCTCTGAAGGTCTTAAATAGTTGAGGGGTATTTCTGGTTTATGGCTTGGTATATAAGAAGCATGGAAGTGGGCACTCCTATTTCTACAAGAAGAAAGCTGAACAAACTAAAACTCAACAACTCTTAGATTTATCAGAAAATTAAGGTCATAAGGGAAAGTACTGCCCCCAAACTTGGAGAGACAAATAGGCAGATAAATAGAATCACAGCTTATTGGAGTAGAATTCCAGGATCACAAGCCCACCACTTGAGCCAGTAATGGTGTACAAAAACGTAAACTTCAATTAATAAACTACTGGGAGCTCAGTAAGGATAAGCTTAAGAGTTAAAAACTCCTCGTTATAGAGAGACTCCACACTTTCCTGAGATTTACCTCCAGGAGTTCCATTGTTCTCAGGGTGAAAATCAGAAAAAAAAAGTCACCTGCTTCAGGCAAGAGGTGGGGGAAAGTAGCCCTTTGGAAGTATATCCAATACATTACCTTACCAAAAGCATGCCTTTAAGGGAAAACATTTCATTAGAGCCTGATCACCTTGAGTTTAACCAGAGACGAATTTACTAGGGGAAGGGAACTACTGAACTCCAGCCTCCGCTAGTACCCCTGTCTCATTTAAAAGTGTGTGAGGACTTCCGGGGAAGATGGCGGAAGAGTAAGACGCAGAGATCACCTTCCTCTCCACAGATACACCAGAAATACAGCTACACATGGAACAACACCTACAGAACACCTACTGAACGCTGGCAGAAGACCTCAGACCTCCCAAAAGGCAAGACACTCCCCATGTACCTGGGTAGGGCAAAGCAGAGAGATTCCCGCACAGAGGATCGGTGCCAACCGGCACTCACCAGCCTGAGAGGCTTGTCTGCTCGCCTGCTGGGGCGGGCGGCGCTAGAAGCTGAGGCTTGGGCTTCGGTCAGAGCGCAGGGAGAGGACTGGGGCTGGCGGCGAGAACTCAGCCTGAAGGGGGCTAATGCGCCACAGCTAGCCGGGAGTGAGTCCAGGAAAACTCTGGAGCTGCCGAAGAGGCAAGAGAGTATTTCTTCCCTCTTGGTTTCCTGGTGCGTGAGGAGAGGGGATTAAGAGCGCTGCTTAAAGGAACTCCAGAGACGGGCATGAGCCGGGCTAAAAGCGCGGAACCCAGAGACGGGTGTGGGACACTGGAGCTGCTGCTGCCACCGCCAAGAGGCCTGTGTGCGAGCGCAGGTCACTGTCCACGGTACCCTTCCGGGAGCCTGTGCAGCCCCTCAGTGCCGGGGTCCCGGGATCCAGGGAAGGCTTTCCTGGGAGAATGCACGGTGCGCCTTGGGCTGGTGCAACGTCACGCCGGCCTCTGCCGCTGCAGGCTCGCCCCGCACCCCGTGCCCCACCCTACCCCCCGGCCTGAGTGAGCCAGAGTCCCCGAAGCGGCTGCTCCTTTAACCCTGTCCTGTCTGAGCAAAGAACAGATGCCCTCCGGCGACCTACATGCAGAGGCGGGGCCAAATCCAAAGCTGAGCCCCGGGAGCTGTGAGAACAAAGAAGACAAAGGGAAATCTCTCCCAGCAGCCTCAGAAACAGCAGATTAAAGCTCCACAATCAACTTGATGTACCCTGCATCTGTGGAATACATGAATAGACAACAAATCATCACAAATTGAGGAGCCAGGAGTCAGTGCTGTGCCTCTGAGATGGGAGAGCCAACTTCAGGACACTGGTCCACAAGAGACCTCCCAGCTACACATAATATCAAATGGCGAAAACCTTCCAGAGATCTCCATCTCAACACCAACACCCAGCTTCACTCAACGACCAGCAAGCTACAGTGCTGAACACCCTATGCCAAACAACTAGCAAGACAGGAACACAACACCACCCATTAGCAGAGAGGCTGCCTAAAATCATAAGAAGTCCGCAGACACCACAAAACACACCACCAGATGTGGACCTGCCCACCAGAAAGACAAGATCCAGCCTCATCCACCAGAACAGGGGCACTAGTCCCCTCCACCAGGAAGCCTACACAACCCACTAAACCAACCTTAGCCACTGGGGACAGACACCAAAAACAACGGGAACTACGAACCTGCAGCCTGCAAAAAGGAGACCCCAAACACAGTAACATAAGCAAAATGAGAAGACAGAAAAACACACAGCAGGAGAAGGAGCAGGATAAAAACCCACCAGACCTAACAAATGAAGAGGTACTAGGCAGTCTATCTGAAAAAGAATTCAGAATAATGATAGTAAAGATGATCCAAGATTCTATTTCCAAGATCCAAAATCTTGGGAATACAATAGACAAAATGCAAGAAACAGTTAATAAGGACCTAGAAGAACTAAAGATGAATCAAGCATCGATTAAAAACACAATAAATGAAATGAAAAATACTCTACATGGGATCAATAGCAGAATAACTGAGGTAGAAGAACGGATAAGTGAGGTGGAAGATAAAATAGTGGAAATAACTGATGCAGAGCAAAATGAAGAAAAAAGAATGAAAAGAACAGAGGACAGTCTCAGAGACCTCTGGGACAACATTAAATGCACCAACATTTGAATTATAGGGGTTCCAGAAGAAGAAGAGAAAAAGAAAGGGACTGAGAAAATATTTGAAGAGATTATAGTAGAAAATTTCCCTAATATGGAAAGGAAACAGTTAATCAAGTCCAGGAGGCACAGAGAGTCCCATACAGAATAAATCCAAGGAGAAATACGCCAAGACACATATTAATCAAACTGTCAAAAATTAAACACAAAGAAATCATATTAAAAGCAGCAAGGGAAAAACAACAAATAACACACAAGGGAATCCCCATCAGGATAACAGCTGATCTCTCAGCAGAAAATCTACAAGCCAGAAAGGAGATGCAGGACATAATTAAAGTGATGAAGGAGAAAAACCTGCAACCAAGATTACTCTACCCAGCAAGGATCTCATTCAGATTTGATGGAGAAATTAAAACGTTTACAGACAAGCAAAAGCTGAGAGAGTTCAGCACCACCAAACCAGCTTTACAACAAATGCTAAAGGAGCCTCTCTAGGCAGCAGAAGGAAATGACCTACAATAACGAACCCAAAACAATTAAGAAAATGGGAATAGGAACATACATATCAATAATTACCTTAAATGTAAATGGACTAAATGCTCCCAGCAAAAGACACAGATTGGCTGAATGGATACAAAAACAAGACCCATATATATGCTGTCTACAAGAGACCCACTTCAGACCTAGAGACACATACAGACTGAAAGTAAGGGGATGGAAAAAGATATTCCATGCAAATGGAAACCAAAAGAAAGCTGGAGTAGCAATTCTCATATCCGACAAAATAGACTTTAAAATAAAGACTACTAGAAGAGACAAAGAAGGACACTACATAATGATCAAGGGATCGATCCAAGAAGAAGATATAACAATTGTAAATATTTATGCACCCAATATAGGAGCACCTCAATACATAAGGCAAATACTAACAGCCATAAAAGGAGAAATCGACAGTAACACACTCATAGTAGGGGACTCTAACACCCCACTTTCACCAATGGACAGATCATCCAAAATGAAAATAAATAAGGAAACACAAGCTTTAAATGATACATTAAACAAGATGGACTTAATTGATTGTTATAGGACATTCCATCCAAAAACAACAGAATACACATTTTTCTCAAGTGCTCATGGAACATTCTCCAGGATAGATCATATCTTGGGTCACAAATCAAGCCTTCGTAAATTTAAGAAAATTGAAATTGTATCAAGTATCTTTTCCGACCACAATGCTATGAGGCTAGATATAAATTACAGGAAAAGATCTGTAAAAAATACAAACACATGGAGGCTAAACAATACACGACTTAATAACGAAGTGATCACTGAAGAAAACAAAGAGGAAATTAAAAAATACCTAGAAACAAATGACAATGGAGACACGACGACCCAAAACCTATGGGATGCAGCAAAAGCAGTTCTAAGAGGGAAGTTTATAGCAATACAATCCTACCTTAAGAAACAGGAAACATCTCGAATAAACAACCTAACCTTGCACCTAAAGCAGTTAGAGATAGAAGAACAAAAACATCCCAAAGTTAGCAGAAGGACAGAAATCATAAAAATCAGATCAGAAATAAATGAAAAAGAAATGAAATGATAGCAAAGATCAATAAAACTAAAAGCTGGTTCTTTGAGAAGATAAACAAAATTGATAAACCATTAGCCAGACTCATCAAGAAAAAAAGGGAGAAGACTCAAATCAATAGAATTAGAAATGAAAAAGGAGAAGTAACAACTGACACTGCAGAAATACAAAAGATCATGAGAGATTACTACAAGCAACTCAATGACAATAAAATGGACAACCTGGAAGAGATGGACAAATTCTTAGAAATGCACAACCTGCCAAGACTGAATCAGGAAGAAATAGAAAATATGAACAGACCAATCACAAGCACTGAAATTGAAACCGTGATAAAAAATCTTCCAACAAACAAAAGCTCAGGACCAGATGGCTTCACAGGCGAATTTTATCAAGCATTTAGAGAAGAGCTAACACCTATCCTTCTGAAACTCTTCCAAAATATAGCAGAGGGAGGAACACTCCCAAACTCATTCTACGAGGCCACCATCACCTTGATACCAAAACCAGACAAGGATGTCACAAAGAAAGAAAACTACAGGCCAATATCACTGATGAACATAGATGCAAAAATCCTCAACAAAATACTAGCAAACAGAATCCAACAGCACATTAAAAGGATCATACACCATGATCAAGTGGGGTTTATTCCAGGAATGCAAGGATTCTTCAATATACGCAAATCAATCAACGTGATACACCATATTAACAAATTGAAGGAGAAAAACCATATGATCATCTCAATAGATGCAGAGAAAGCTTTCGACAAAATTCAACACCCATTTATGATAAAAACCCTGCAGAAAGTAGGCATAGAGGGAACTTTCCTCAACATAATAAAGGCCATATATGACAAACCCACAGCCAGCATCGTCCTCAGTGGTGAAAAACTGAAACCATTTCCACTAAGATCAGGAACAAGACAAGGTTGCCCACTCTCACCACTCTTATTCAACCTAGTTTTGGAAGTTTTAGCCACAGCAATCAGAGAAGAAAAGGAAATAAAAGGAATCCAATCAGAAAAGAAGAAGTAAAGCTGTCACTGTTTGCAGATAACATGATAATATACATAGAGAATCCTAAAGATGCTACCAGAAAACTACTAGAGCTAATCAATGAATTTGGTAAAGTAGCAGGATACAAAATTAATACACAGAAATCTCTGGCATTCCTATATATTAATGAAAAATCTGAAAGTGTAATCAAGGAAACACTCCCATTTACCACTGCAACAAAAAGAATAAAATATCTAGGAATAAATCTACCTAAGGAGACAAAAGACCTGTATGCAGAAAATTGTAAGACACTGATGAAAGAAATTAAAGATGATACAAATAGATGGAGAAATGTACCATGTTCTTGGATTGGAAGAATCAACATTGTGAAAATGACTCTACTACCCAAAGCAATCTACAGATTCAATGCAATCCCTATCAAACTACCACTGGCATTTTTCACAGAACTAGAACAAAAAATTTCACAATTTGTATGGAAACACAAAAAACCCCGAATAGCCAAAGCAATCTTGAGAACGAAAAATGGAGCTGGAGGAATCAGCCTCCCTGACTTCAGACTATACTACAAAGCTACAGTAATCAAGACAGTATGGTACTGGCACAAAAACAGAAAGATAGATCAATGGAACAGGATAGAAAGCCCAGAGATAAACCCACGCACATATGGTCACCTTATCTTTGATAAAGGAGGCAGGAATGTACAGTGGAGAAAGGACAGTCTCTTCAATAAATGGTGCTGGGAAAACTGGACAGGGACATATAAAAGTATGAGATTAGATCACTCCCTAACACCATACACAAAAATAAGCTCAAAATGGATTTAAGACCTAAATGTAAGGCCAGACACTATCAAACTCTTAGAGGAAAACATAGGCAGAACACTCTATGACACAAATCACAGCAAGATCCTTTTTGACCCACCTCCTAGAGAAATGGAAATAAAGACAAAAATAAACACATGGGACCTAATGAAACTTAAAAACTCTTGCACAGCAAAGGAAACCATAAACAAGACCAAAAGACAACCCTCAGAATGGGAGAAAATATTTGCAAATGAAGCAACTGACAAAGGATTAATCTCCAAAATTTATAAGCAGCTCATGCAGCTCAATAACAAAAAAACAAAGAACCCAATCCAAAAATGGGCAGAAGACCTAAATAGACATTTCTCCACAGAAGATACACAGACTGCCAAGAAACACATGAAAGTATGCTCAACATCTTTGCTCATTAGAGAGATGCAAATCAAAACTACAATGAGATATCATCTCACACCAGTCAGAATGGCCATCATCAAAAAATCTAGAAACAATAAATGCTGGAGAGGGTGTGGAAAAAAGGGAACACTCTTACACTGCTGGTGGGAATGTGAATTGGTACAGCCACTATGGAGAACGGTATGGAGGTTCCTTAAAAAACTACAAATAGAACTACCATATGACCCAGCAATCCCACTACTGGGCATATACCCTGAGAAAACCATAATTCAAAAAGAGTCATGTACCAAAATATTCATAGCAGCCCTATTTACAATAGCCCGGAGATGGAAACAACCTAAGTGTCCATCATCGGATGAATGGATAAAGAAGATGTGGCACATATATACAATGGAATATTACTCAGCCATAAAAAGAAATGAAATTGAGCTATTTGTAATGAGGTGGATGGACCTAGAGTCTGTCATACAGAGTGAAGTAAGTCAGAAAGAGAAAGACAAATACTGTATGCTGACACATATATATGGTATTTAAGGGGAAAAAATGTCATGAAGAACATAGGGGTAAGACAGGAATAAAGACACAGACCTACTAGAGAATGGACTTGAAGATATGGGGAGGGGGAAGGGTAAGCTGTGACAAAGCGAAAGAGCAGCATGGACATATATACACTACCAAACGTAAGGTACATAGCTAGTGGGAAGCAGCTGCATAGCACAGGGAGATCAGCTCAGTGCTTTGTGACCGCCTGGAGGGGTGGGATAGGAAGGGTGGGAGGGAGACGCAAAAGGGAGGGGATATGGGAACATATGTATATGTATAACTCATTAAATTTGTTATAAAGCAGAAAAATGTGAGTGTGTGTGTGTGTGTGTGTGCTGAGAAGTACTTGAGAAGGACACAATCAAGGGGCACAGTGTCACAAAATGACAGAGCTCTAATCAGAGGACTATAGACTGCTTCCCTCCCTCCCACATCTTACCTCCGTATCAACAGGGCTTCTGTATAGAGAGATTACAACGGAAAGAACTGCACATCTCAGAAATTATTTAAGAAGTCTCTAGAGAAATACAAAGACAACAGGGAAGACAAGAGCAACAGAGGAAACTTGAGCCTCTGACACCTACAGCTATGGCAATCAGTAGACATAGGCTAACCTATAGCCAGATAAATATAAGACTTCTAGCTAAAGTCCTATTCAGCTAAGTTCATTTTACCCATTATGTTCAGCTTTCATCCAAAAATTACAAAGCATACTAATAAACAAACAGCACAGTTTGAAGAGTCAGAACACGTATCAGACATACATATGTCAGAGATCTTGGAGTTATAGATTAGTAATTTCAGATTCCTGTGATTAATAAACTAAGGACTCAGTGGAAAACGTGGACCAACATAAGAGTGATGGGTAATGTAATCCGAGGGATGAGGATTCTAAAGAAGAATCAAAAGGAAATGCTATAAATAAAAACAGTCTAACAGAAATTAAGAATGCGTTTAATGGACATATCCATAGACTGGACGTGGCCAAGGAAAGGACCTTAAATATATGTCAATAGAAATGTCCCAAACTGAAATGCAAACAGATTAAAGAATGACAAAGATGGAACAGAATATATAAGAACTCTGGGATAATTACAGTAGGTGTAGTATATGTGCAGTGGTGATACCAGAAGGAGAAGAAACAGAACAGATGAAGAAGGAGCAAGGCAGCTAATACAGCAGTGTGTAGAGCATGCTAGAGATAACTCCTAACTCTGAAGCCAGAGACATGGGTTCACATCTCAGTACTGCTGCTTCTCTCTGGATCTTTATTTCTCTCTATATAAAATTGGGGGAAATAATACTATCTTATAGACTTGTATTGAGGAATAAAGGAGGTACTGCATATGAAGAATTTGGCATAATATTTGAAGTATAGAACTTGTTTAATAGAGTTTAGCTAATATCCATATTTTGAGGGCATATTCTATCATAGATACTAGACTAAACCTGTTCATACGTTAATATATTTGGTCCAGATATCATAATGTTCTTACCCCCATATTACAGACAAGAACACTGAATAAGCAGAGAATTAAACAACTTGGTCAGGTCATGTACTGAATAAAGAGCAGAACTTGGATTAAAATTTAGATCTGTCTTCTTTCAGCATGCGTTCATTCTCTTCCCCACTCCACCAATATATGTCATTCTGCATGCAATTTAAAATACATATATCTACGTTATACAATAGTTACTCAAATTTGCCTGTTTCCAAATTAAAAGTGAATAAAAACAGGAAGAACGAAGCAGGGATGTTAGGACTGGATTATTTAAATATGACCATCTTCAAATGCCATATATAGAATACTAAATTCAGGGTATGTAAACTCTTTAAAAGATTTGATTGGTAAAATGTGCCATGTTCCACTCTAGCAATCAGGGAGATCCTGAGGATTCTCTGCTTAGTTTTTACCTTTAGACAAATGCCCATCTAAATCATTTGGAACAGTTACCTTATCCTTTCCTTAGGACTGTATTTGTCCAGATCTGGACCTTTTATCTTTTAATGCCAGTATTAGAGCCTGGACTGTACTTTTCCATCTTTGAGTTTCATAATTTAGCACAATTTCTAGCATACAGAAGATTCCATTATGAATTTGCTGAATGTGTGCTAGAAAAAAGGTATATGTATGTCTGAACATTTCTGCAGTCCCAGAAGATTTTTTCTGTCATTTTTATAATCAAGATGATTGTCTCCCTCCTTCTCTCTCTCTTTCTGTCTCCCTCCCTCCATCCCTTCCTCCCTCTCTTTCTGTCTTTTCCTCCTTTAATTTCTAAAAGGCCACTCATATGTTGGCTGATGTTAAAGATGGCTCACTACTTCATTCCTAGTGCTTCTTTTCTCTGATGTTAACATCTTATAACTAGCTTGATGGCTTTATGAAACCTCCTTGGAAAATCATTTCAGTATTTGTTTACTCTATATGTTGCTCTTTCTTATCTCTGTTTCACAACTCTGCTGCATTGTTTTGGTTCTAGGTAGTTTTCTTTTAATTCATGTATGTTTTATAATATTTTGTTTTATTGCAGAATTTATTTTCTTCCCTTCTACTTCTTTCCCAAGTTTGGAGGTTAATGCAGTCTCTTCCTTCCCAAGGCTTCTGTTATGTAGGTCTGCACCATCATGGGAACATTCTTAAAAAGTTAGGGAAGGAAAACTATGTTGGCCTCAAAACAACAAGTTGAAATATACAGAAGTGGTTGATTATCTTGGCTTTTGCCACAGTTGTGGAATATTTTACTTACATATAAAATATGTGTAAGTAAATATTTTACTTACACATCTCTCTTTAACACCTAAGATATGCTATGCTCCCTATTTGGTAGAAAATATCACATGAGGAACTTATATCTGAGAATAGAAAAAAAATAGATCAAATTATCTTGGCCAAAATTCCCATTCTTTTTTTGTAGTAATATTTTAATTCAGAAATTTAAATATACACATTCATAGCCAACATTTTTTTTAAAAAGTGGCATTTCCAAAAAAGGAGGTAGCCAAAAGCAATAGCAAAATTACATGATTACAGTAGGCTGAATCTGCACATAATATCCCTTAAACATCAGAAAGTAAAATAATTACACACACACCTGTTGTCAATTTATTTCAAAAATTCTAATATTGGTACTCTAATGAACAAAAGTATAATCATCTCTTTGTGAACAACTGCTCAGAAAAGCATAAACACTGCTTTCATTTCCTCAGCATTATTTCCCTGGCACTATTCTTTAGCTCTTACAGCAATTACTTTGTTGGGTCACTTTAAGAAAAGTCTAAAAAGTAAGGCTTTATATGACTGGCCACTGGTTACTGTTATAAGCTCTTTGTTGTACTAGATAAGCTTTTCTAATATTCAATGAAATGAGGTTTTTAAAAAAATATATCATGTAATTCTTCCCCATGTTTTCATTCATTTCTGTCATTCATCATGTTCCTTATAGATTTCTGTATGTGAACATGGGTTGGCCCTTTTCTCCAAATTGCCCAGAGGTAGATGTTAATGAAAATATTGACAACAATATGGAAGTGACTTTGAGAAGCTGTTTTGACATTCGGAATACACAAGAGTTCATGTGAATTGTAAAGATTTACTAAAGTTCATGTATTTCTGCTATGGTTTCTGCCCATTTTTTAAAAATCAGAAGATTTTAAGCTGAATAGAATGATATAAATATAATCATCTTGAAAGACCATGAAGATGAACCTCCTTTTAGGGAAATGAACAAATTCCTTTTGAGTTAATATTCAAAGACAAGTACATTAATAATATGTAAACGTAACCCTTAATTTCACTCAAAGCTAGACTTTTGATGGTGGATTGTTAAAAAAAATACAGGACTTGATTTATAATAAAAACTACCGTTAAAAGTTTAGAGTTAGCAGATTGATATTGATCCATTTAATGGGTAGTAACAGACTTATTTATTTTCATCAGGTTTGCATTTGCACATTTATCTGTTTCAGAGGCCAATCCAATAAAGCCTCTTATTTGACATTACTTTCCTGTATCATGAAGTATTTGCTTTAGTTGAATTAAACCCTGATTGTTGCTACAGTTTCCTGAGGGCATTGGTATACTTGCCATTGCAGAATGATTTCTTTCACAAGACCTTTTTCTTTGTCCCTTGAGGCTGGTATCCTTTCCACTGTGAAATGACCTGGGTTTGCAAGCAGGGAGATAACCATGGTATCTGACTGTACCACCCCCTGATAACACCTGCTATGCTTAAATAACTTTCCAATTATGTGACCCTATTCAATATTATGATGAGAGACCTGAATGACGTTTTCTCAGTTATTTTATCCACTTCTAAGTAGAAGTTCTAATTTTGAATGAATAGCAAAATGAATCTTTTGCTAACACAAACACTGAAGCCCCAAATTTTGAAAAGGATGATACTGAGCTTTGGAAAGGACAAAGACTCCCAACTTCCAATTATAGGTGATAAATCGTTAAAAATGAAACCATTATGTTTATGCCTGTGCATTTATAATTGCCTAGGCTTTAGTGAATTTGCAACCATAAATTTGCCTGTTTTCTGAAATAAACGTTTGAAAATCTTTTGCATAAGCAGAATGAAATGGAACAATGAAACAGCTTAATGCATCCATGTCTTGGCTTTCCTTTGCTCCATTCTGCCTGGTCTGCTTCAACACTGTCGGACCTATAGTACACATTTGAGAGGCAGCATAGCATAGAAGTTCATAATGTAGACCGTTGACACAGATAATCTGTATTCAGATCCCAAATCTGCCTCTAAGTACTCTCTGTGTCACACTGACCTTAAATGTAAAATATGAATAAAGGCAGTACTTGCTTATAAGATTATTGTTAGGGTTAAATGAAATAAAAATATGTGAAAGGCTTACTCAAACATGTGTCAGTTATTATTAATATCCTGCCATTACCATATTTGGTAGCCATTGGATGTTTTGCCCACAAACATCCCGCCTCCCTTCTTGGTGATAATTCTTTTAATTTCCTTGGGAAACTCCTCCTTAATGCGATTTTGTGAAATCTGTGCTCAAGGTACTCTGTCTTACCCAAGCCAAAGGATGAGCATGAGACCCTCCTAGGCCAATCAGATCTTCATTACAAATAATTTAAAAGAAAACAAACAGAGAAACATGTTCATTGATGACTTATTCATACGCAATAGAGTACACAAATATTAAGAGTCCAGACAGGTGAACTTTCACACTCTTATAAACACATGAAGCCACACAAAGATAAAGATAAAAAATATTTCCTATACCACAGAAACCTGCTTCATGCCCATTCCTAGTGACTGCTGATAAGGTAATCAGTATTCTGACTTCTATTAGCATAGGATAGTTTTGTATATTTTTGAAGTACTTTGAGTGTGATCATAAAATATGTGCTCTTTATGTTGTTTTGTTGTTGTTGATTGTTTTTTTGGCAGCCATGTGTCTGAGGGACAACCATATTGTATGTAGTATTATTTTTCATTGCTGTGTACTACCTGATTTTAGGAATGTACCGTACTTTGTCCATCCTACTATTGATGAACATTCAGATTTGCTAATTTTAAATAAAGCTGTATGAGTGCTGTGGTACACATCTTTTGATGAGACAATGTATTCATCCCCGCTAGTGTATGAGTAGGAGTTGAAGCACTAGATCGTAGACCATTGTGTGTAGAAAATTATCTTTAATAAATACTTCCGGGCTTCCCTGGTGGCGCAGTGGTTGAGAGTCCGCCTGCTGATGCAGGGGACGTGGGTTCGTGCCACGGTCTGGGAGAATCCCACATGCCGCGGAGTGGCTGGGCCCGTGAGCCATGGCCGCTGAGCCTGCGAGTCCGGAGCCTGTGCTCCACAACGGGAGAGGCCACAACAGTGAGAGGCCCACATACCGCAAACAAACAAATAAATAAATACTTCCAAAGAGCTTTCCAATTAAAGTTGTTCCGTATCCCTGCCAATACTTGGTATTGTTAGTCTTTTTAATTGTTGCGTATGAGTGCAAATTAATGATAGCTTATGATTTTACTTTGTTATTTTCCTTAAGGCTCCTTATGTTGAGTTACTTTTCATATTATTTTTTTGCCATTTGGATATCTTCCTTTATGAAGTATCTGTTCAAGTATTTTGCAGTTTTTGTTGCATTGTCAACCATTGTCAGTAATTTCTAGGAATTCTTTATATAGTCTAGAAGTGAATCCATTGCTGAAACATTCATTGCAATTATTTTTCCCAAATTGTGGTTGCATTTTCACTTTCATTGATGTCTTTTGAAGAACAGAAGTTCTCAGTTTTAATAACATCCATTTTATCTTTTTTTCATTAAAATTTTGTGTACTGTATAAGAAATTCCCAAAATCATGAAAGTAATTTCTTATGCTGACTTCTAGAAGATTTCTTGTTTTACTCTCACATTTATATCTATGATCAATCTCAAATAATATTTTTTGTATACTGTGTAACCCAGTATCTTTTATTAAAAAGATACCTTTTCCATATTAAATTACAGTGGCACCTCTGTCACAAATCAAGTGATCTCATATATTGATTCTGTTTATCAACTTGCAAAAATTATATTAAATTGGGCTACTCTTCTATCCTTAGTCCAACATTTATACCAACTTAATTATTGTAACTTTATAATTTATCTTATTATTCAGTAGTTTAAAACCCATAATATTGATTTCTTTTTAAGAATGTCTTGGCTCTTCTAGTTTGTTTGTATTTTCATAGAGAGTTTAGTATCAATCTCTCATTTCATAAAATGCTGGGACTTTGGAACATTTTTTTAAAAACTCTACAGACTAATAGAGAGGAATTTACGTAACAAAATATTGAGTCTTGCACACTATAAATATGATATATCCCTCTTTTTAGTTACCTCTTCTTTATTTTCTCTCTATATTTTGTAGTTTTCAGTAAAGCAGTCTTGCATATATTTTTCTGGACTTATTAATGGTTATCTGGTAGTATTTTAAATGGCATTTTATCTTTAATTTTCTATGGTTTATTTCTGCTATATAAAATACTATTGATCTTTTTATAATGAGTTTATAGCAAATAAATCTTTTAGATTTTCTATGTGTATATTTTTTAAAATTTACAATATTCACACCATTCCCCCTTACATCACATTATAGTGGCTGGCATATTTAAGAAAATATCAATTAAAACAGGTGTGAGTAAATATACTTGCTGTGTTACTAACCTCAAGAAGAAAGTAAAAATTTCTTTTTATTTCTAATTTGCTGAAAATTTTCATCATGTAGAGTATTAACTGTTAGTAAACGTTTTTTGGCAACTGTTCAGATTGTCATATGTTTTTTCTTCTTCATTTCTTTAATGTGTTTTTCAATTAATTTACCTGGTTCACCTAAATTATCAAAATGATTAGAATAAAATTATTAATCATACATCTTCCTTGTATATTTTGATGTCTGTAGATTTGAGGCATATCCTCTTTTCTATTCCTGATATTAATAATTTGTATTTTTCCTCTTTTTTTAATTATTCCAACCAAGGGTTTAATAGTAGAAGAACAAGAACAAATTTTGTCTGTGTTGATTTTCCTTATTTCATGTTTGTTTTCTCTTTCAATAATATTTTTAATCCTTTTATTATTATTTAATCCCTCTATTCCCTTGAGTTTAATTTATTGTTCTTTTTATATCTTCTTGAGATGGAATCTTAGATACTTGATTTTCAGGCTGATATAATTCTAAACATGTCCCTCTAAGCACACCTTTAGCTATATCCAGTGGATTTTGATGGCATACTTTTATTTTTATTTTGTTAAGAATACTTTCTAATTTTCATTGTTTTGTCCTCTTTGACCCATGCATTATTTTAGAAGCATGTTTCTTAATTTGCAAGCAGTTTTTTGAGGAATTTTCATCTTGAAAAGAAAACCACAGGAAAATGGTCAAAAGTGATCAGACTAAGTATTGTGGCCTGATGAGGCTGTTTTTGAGTCTCTGCCACCAATATCTTCACAGCTGCCTGACCCTGTTCATTTCTCCCTTGATTTAATGAATTACTCCTTATCCATCCAATCAATTTTTTTTTGCTTGTTACCCAGAGTTGCTTTCTATTTCTTTTAATTAAGAACTTGACTGACACTCTGTTTACAAAATACTCAGTACTGTAATTCTTTGTTACCATTCTGTTCAAATTTTGTCCAATAGCCAAGGTCCAATTTAAGTTATACTTTATTTGAGAAAAGTCTACAACCTCTATACTTTTTCAAACTAATAACACTGTTTTTTCCGAATTTATTCATTATCAGCCAAAATTGAATTCAGAACAAAACATATCACCAGGGATTAAGGGGGCTGGTGTATCAAAAAATAATAAAATGTTGAAGTCAACAAGAGGATATAGCAATCCTAAATGGGTATGCACCTAACACCAAAGCTTCAAAATGTATAAAGCAAAAGTAGATAAAATGGAAAGGAAAAAGAGGCAGATACAAAATTATAGTTGGAATCTTTTACACCCTTCAGCCCTACATATTCAGTAATTAATAGAACCAGTAAATAGAAAATTAGTAGAATATAGAAGACTTAAATGTCATCGTCAGTGCATGTGAACTAATTGACATTTATGAAACACTTCATCTAGTAACAGAAAGCTACCCATTTTTTTTCAAGTGCACATGGAACATTCACCAAGATGCACCATATTCTGAGCCAACAGTCAGCAACCTTTTCCTATAAAGAGCAAAATAATAAATATTTTAGGCTTTGTGAGCCATATAATCTCTCTCACCACAACTCATCTTTGCTGTTATCATGTGAAAGCACCTCTAAACAATACAGAAACAGCTTGATAATTTTTTATGAAGTCAAACATACACTTACTATTCATCACAGTAATCTCACTCCTCTCTAGATATTTACCCATGTGAAATAAAAATGTATGTTCATACACAAATCTGTACTCAGATGTTTTACTGGCTTTATTTATAATCACCAAAACATGGAAACAATCCAAATGTCCCACAACTAGAGAACAGGTTAACAAACTGTGGTACATCCGCACAATGGAAGAGTACTCAGCTCCACAAAGGAACGAATGGCTGTTATGTGCAACTGCATGGATGCATCTCAAATGCTGTATGCTAAAATGAAGGATGCCAGTTTAAAAAGTTCTATATACTATATGATTCCATTTATATAACATCTTGAAAAGACAACACTCTAGGGACTGTTGGCATATCAATGATTGCCAAGGGCTGGGTTTTGGGGAAAAGTTAACTACAAAGTACTAAGGAGAACATTTGGGCAGTAGTGGAACTGTTCCATATCTTTATCGTGACAGTGATTATGTTGATTAATGTGTTTTTTTTACAACTTATAAAAACTATTTATCAGTAAACTCTACTATCTGTCAATGCTATGTTATATTCTAGAGAGTCCCTGAAAAGGACATAAGGACTGACGCTGTGAGTGGGGAAATTGTGAAGGGTCCCACCATTCACCTTAAATACATCTTAATTCAACTTCAATTTCAAAGAGAAACTCCCTTTGCATCTGTTTTATGAATTAGAGTTCTTAAAAAATAGTTAACTTGAATGGCAGAGTATACTTTGTTATGTACTAGATTCTTTTTTATAAGAAAGAAAACAACTTACTGTATAGTTCCTGGATCTTACTACCCTTAAAGGTTCAGAGAGTTTTCAGATAATTTTCCCTAAGAAGCTGTTCCTGCTGGATCTTTGTCACTTCTTGGATGGACTATTACATGACCTCTTCCTTCCTTGCATCTGTCAATGCTAGCTCCTTTAAATCTATCCCATGTAAATGATAGTATAATATTTAAAATATTTAAAACAGTAAAATATTTAAAGCCTGGTCATGTCATTGAAAGCACCTCACTAGCTCCCTGTATTCCAAAGTATGCATTCTGAGGATTTTCTCAAGGTGTCTTAGGGGCTGCCACTTGGAGTGAGCATAAGGTGAATAGTGGTCCCTCCTTTTTTCTAAATGCACTAATTTCAACAGAGAAACTCCTCTTATATTTGCTTTGTGAATTAAAATTCTTCCTCAGGTTATACAAATAAAATAGTCTACCTTTAGAAATAGTTTAAAACCACAAACTCTCCTGATAAAGGATGTTTTCTTAACATGACAAATACCTCTGTGGTGGTTTATTCTTTCCTCTCCAGCACATTTACCACTCCTGCTGTACTCTTCCTGTATCACTACTGAGTTTGCTCATTGTACTTCTGTCATCTGGGAATGACCTTCATCCTTTCCTTTCCTTGGTTAACTTTTAGGAATATATTTAGACTCACTTAAAGAGATATCTGTATGGAACTTCCTTGACACCCCAAACTGAGTTAGTTATTCCTTTTCATAATTCCATTTTATATATTGCTTTGAGCACATTTTCACATTTTATCAATTGCTTCTTAAGTGAGTCAGGTCTCAGCCTTTGGGTCTCTTTTGGTCTGTTCTCTTTCTGTCTACACCCACTCCCTTGGTGATATCATTCACTTCCATGCCTTTTTATATCATTTATATGCTGATGATTCACCAAATTATCTCCAGTTTTGACATCTCCACTGAAATAAAGACTTGTATAATGAATTTCTTACTTAAAATTTCCAGTTGTATGCATAATAGGTATTTCAATCTTGTTCAAACTGAACTCTTTGCACCCCCACTATAAATCTTTTCTCTACAAAATATTTCATTTTTAATCTAATAGCAATAGTGTTAGCCCAGTTGTCAGGCCAAAATCCACAAATTCATTTCTGACTCCTTTCTCTTTAACAATCAATATCTGATATATAATATAATCCCTTTACCTTTATTATCAAAATATACTAATACAGTTCCAGTTCTAATATTTCAGTGTAATCCCCTTAAAGATGAGCCCTCCAGCTACTTACAAGTATAACTCTGGACAAAATTCAAAAGAAAAAGTAACTACCTGAAAGCTAAGTACAGCAAGCAAAAATAGGCAGATTGTTAGAGGGAATTTAAAATGTGGAGAAGTAATCACCATGGTGTCAAATCGAGTTTATTACTTTCCCCTACTTGTAGCTTCATCACAAGGTATTCCCCAATAATGGAGCAGAGCAGTATGGCTAAAACTCCATTAGCAACCAAGCCATCTTTATGGCCAAAGCAAGCATACAGAGAAGATTATGTAAGCCACAGGGTGAGGAGAAACTGCAGGTGGGGGGAGCCAGAGACGATGACACGTAATTCTATGTGTGGATCTATACAATTTCAGTCTAATCACTGAAACTTGCAAATAAAGGTAGCCTCAAATCAGTACGTCAAAGGCTTTGAAAACTGAAGTGAGATTTATACCACTCTGCCCTGTCTGAACCTAACTAATTTGATAGTCTTCTAAGACATCAACATGTCATCATCAAAAACATCAACATCCTCTAGAGGGTTATAATAAAATCCAGAGTTTGTACAATATATCGTTTACAACGTCTGACTTATTTCACTTAGGTTAAATGGCTGAATTTTATGTATATTTGTGTATATATATATATATATATATATATCCCGTCGTATCTATCCACTCATCTATTGATGGACTCTTAGGTTGTTTCCATGTCTTAGCTATTACAAATAATGCTGCAATAAACATGAGAATACAGATATTTCTTCAAGATACTGATTTCATCTTTGGATATACATCCAGAAGTGGAGTTGCTGGATTATCTGATAGTTCTATTTTTAATTTTTTGGAGACACTCCAAACTATTTCCCATAGTTATTGCACCAATTTACATTCCCACCAAAGTGCGCAAGGATTCCCTTTTCTCCATATCCTAACCAACATTTGTTATTGCTTGTATTTTTGATGATAACCTTTCTAAGAGTTGTAAGGTGATATTTCATTGTGGTTTTGATCTGCATTTCCCTAATAATTAGTGATGTTGAGTACAGTTTCCTGTACCCATCTGATATGGATTTCACTTTTGTTGTTCATTTTATTCCTGATATTGTTGATTTTGTCTTCTCTCATTTTCTTTCCTTTGTTAAGTCTTCCTAGAAGTTTGTCAATTTTTGGAATTTTTCAAAAAGAAGCTTATTGTTTCATGTCCATTTATTTGTTGATGGACACTTAGGTTCTTCCATGTCTTGGCTATTATAAATAGTGCTGCTATGAACATTGGTGTGCATGTACCTTTTCATATTAGAGTTTTCATCTTTTCTGGGTATATGCCCAGGGTGGGATTGCTGGATCATATGGTAACTCTATTTTTAGGTTTTTAAGGAAGCTCCTTATACTGTTTCCTATAGTATCTGCACCAATTTACATTACCACCAACACAGTGCAGGAGGATTCTCAACAGGTGATTCTTATATTAACTGAATGTACTTAAAGAAAAATTATTAACATGTACTCTTTCATACATTTTACTTTGAAATTATCTCATAGGTTCTTGGTCATCACTTAGCACTTTATTCTCTCTGTGACTTAGTTTGGACATTTTATCTTTCTATGTCTTTAAGTTCACTAATCTGTTCTTACAGAAGTGCTGAATTTGCTTTAAAGCCCATCCTGTGTATGTTGGTATTTTTCAGCCTTCAAAATTTCATTTGTATATCTTCCATGTCTTTCTTTATTTAATCATGTTTTCCTTTAATTTCTTACACATATTAATAATGTCTCGGGTTTCCCTGGTGGCGCAGTGGTTGAGAGTCCGCCTGCCGATGCAGGGGACATGGGTTCGTGCCCCGGTCTGGGAAGATCCCACATGCCGTGGAGCGGCTGGGCCCGTGAGCCATGGCCGCTGAGCCTGCTTGTCCGGAGCCTGTGCTCCGCAACAGGAGAGGCCACAGCAGTGAGAGGCCCGCGTACCGCAAAAAAAAAAAAAAAATTAATTAATAATGTCTCCTTTAAAG
The DNA here is from genome assembly GCF_964165515.1 of Mesoplodon bidens. Lineage (NCBI taxonomy): Eukaryota > Metazoa > Chordata > Mammalia > Artiodactyla > Ziphiidae > Mesoplodon > Mesoplodon bidens. The sequence continues at coordinate 22,684,223 of NC_138176.1, forward strand.
TTCTTTGTTTGCTAGCACCATTATATCTGTTCTTTGTGGTTCCTTTAAAACTTTTTTTCTACTAGTCATAGGGTTTTTTTCTGTTTCTTTGCATGTCTAGTAGTTTTTTATTGCATGCTGGATATTGTGACTACTGTTTTTAAATGGATTTTATTGTCTTTCTTTAAAGAGTGTTAGTTCTTTTGGCTAGCACTTAAATTTCATGCTAATCAGTGTGATTTTTAAAAGCTCTTAAAAGTTTTTTGTCTGGACTAACCTTTACTTTAAGGTTAATTTATCTATGCTAAAAATGTTGGAAACTTCTGGAGTCTCTTCTGAAACTCATGGGAGTTTTATGGGTTGTTTCCAGCCTGGCAGGTAGGACCTTGAAGTTCTCTTGTTATATCTTCTTAAGTGCACAGGTCCCTTGTTGTTATTTTTCCAGAAATTGTCCTGTATGCAGTCAGAAAAGTAACTTCTAGAAAAATGTTAGGGATAATTGCAGGATTCAGCTCATTTGCCCCTCATTTATTACTCTCAGGGGATCATTCCTGAGGTTCCTGTTGTGTGATAGCTATATGAGTTGTTTTGCATATTTTGTCCAGTTTTATTTATAACAAGAAAGCAAGTTCAGATTCAGTTATTTTGACATCTCTGGAAATGGAATTTTCCTGTATCTGCACTCGTCATTGTTCAATATACTATGTATTTTTCTTATTTTATTTATTCACTTTCCTATGACAATTTGAGCTCTATGAGGACAGGTATATTTTTGTTTTGTTTTCTCTTCTGCTAGAAAAGTTCTTAGCACAGAGGAGTCATACAATAAAATATTTGTTGTTGACTAAGCTGCTTACTCTTTGAGGGGACAGCACTGTCAGCTGTTTACCTAAAAATCCCCTATGATTACCGTCAAACCTTATGGGCTGGTATCCTTTTTGAGTGAGTGGTGTCCAAACCCTTCGGCTGTTAAATACTTTAACTCTTATTCCTGATTATTTTCTCTGGAATGGGAAAAATAAAATTTTCAACATTCTGAAGATAAATCACAAATACTAATTACCATTTGGTACATTTTTCTTATATTTTAAACTCATTTAAAAAAAAAATCCTGCTGCTACCTCATCATCAGAATGACTCATTTTCCTGGGCCATGCTTAAATATAACTGAAACCCTCATCACTTGGTAAAGTCATCTGCAGCCTTTCAACTTCTAACAGCTATTTTCAGTTATACCTAACTGCCACCTTCATCCTCAACACACACACAAAATTCTCTGCTAAAACACTTCATCTGTCACTCTTGGTTATGAAGCAGCAGCTTCTACCAGCCTATATCCCTAAGCTTGTTCCTTCCACAGTTATAATAACAAGGGGAAACTAATTAATGTGTTTCTATATTTATCATTATTCTTTTCTTGATTGTCCTGGGAACAAAAGCAGAGAATACCAAGGCTTATTTTGAGTTGGGAAATTTTGTTGAAGAGAGAAGGAGGAGACAATGAAGCAGGCCTGGGCTGAACCAGGGAGTGGGTGTGTGGGAGGTGCGGGGGGCGGGAGGAGCTTCATTTTTACTAACTGTGCTTCAGATTAGAACCATATAGCACAAGTCACCCATGATTACTTTTTTCAGGCTGTAAGTCTATCAAAATTTGTGACTGGGTGGCCATCAATTCCTTCAGTAGCCTCATTCATTTAGCTATAATTTATGCACCTCTAGGCAAAGTAGAACTGAAATATATGGATCAGTAATTTGTGATATCACATTCTTCATATGTCTGTTCACCTACGTTTTATGGAGAGAGATGGAGTGCTGTGTGGGCAAGCATGTGGAATGAGGATGTAACCTAGGGATCAGCCACCCCTCTCCATTATTCTGAACAGTTCAGCTCTGTCCCAAATGTGCATTCCCTTCTCAGTAAGAGAAAAAAAAAAAAACAACCACAATAGCAGTCCTGTAGACATACCCTCTGTAGATGGCAGTTGAATGGCTCTCTGTTGTTAACATGAGTAGGCTTCCTGGGAATCTCAGGCCTCACCTGAAAATTCAATAAACTTAAAAAAGGTCTCTACGTATATTTTTAAAACTATTCCCAGTCCTCTCCTTGAGCTAAATAAATAAGTAAATAAATAAAATAAAATCAGTTTTATTTACTTTGTTGCCTTTTAATGATAATTTTAATACCCAGGTAATATAAAGGCCCTTACATACAAATACTTTGGAAAACTGCCTGGCTTTGTTTTTTGGACTGACTTCAACCTCAAGATATCTATATTGATGACAAATCACATTTATTGAATTATTATTTTGTTGTTCTTTTCTTTGATTTCAAGAGATTCTTTTTTTCTTTCAGATGTGCAGTTTTTAGCCTGAATGCCATAAACATTACTGAGTTGGTGATTTTTACCCAAATAGCTGTTAGCAAATGGAAACAATTACTCTAGTTTCTGTGACTGAATCTCATTGTAGGGATGTGTACACATCTGATATACATTTAACATTTAATCTCTCATTCATCCATTAATACCTAATGTAGAATTCTAACTTTGTACTAATTACTATGGTTGGTATGGGGATACTAAGAAAGATGGCAGGATCTTTGCTGTCAAAGAGCTTACTGTCTAGTAACAAAGATATATATTTGGTATGTTCCCAGTATGGCAAACTTCAAAGACAAAAAATATCATGTTAATATTTTATCTTGAAATTTCAGTGATGGCCAGCCCCCACCAACTTTCTAGTCATACTAGAGGCTCTCTTGCTTAAAAATCACCTTGATTGATTTTAGAAGCCCTTGTCGGTGTTCATCACATGTGCCCTTAAACTATTTCTACATACACTGTCCACTAAATCATAGCACAATTCAAACACTTTAAAGGATGTATTCAAAAGTCTTTAAGTTCAGAATTTCAAAGTGAAACTTGTAAATGGTGATTTCTTCTCATGATGGATGTTGTCTACATTGCTTGTACGAGAAGATCAGTGATTCCTGATGCCTCTACACAGATTTCTCTCATCCCCTTTTTTCCTCCCTTCCTCTGTGTCCTCTTCCACACAGTAGAGACCAAAGATCTCAGTTTATCTGGTGGTGTTCACTGGGGTTGTGAGAAAGTGGGAGCTTAAAATCAGCTGAAGTTTATAGAAACAATTGAACTAAGTTGTTCTATTCTGGCAGTAGTGCCAGCAAGTACTAAATGAGGTAAGGAAATATTCACAGAAGGTGCCGTGACCATGACTGGCATTTAAAAAGTCCTACTAGAAGACATTATGTCAAGCTCTGATATTTTTCCATAGTACTCTCTGGGTTTTTATTTTCCCAATGATTTAATTTCCAAGACAGAGTAATTATGACTAACTTATGGCAGTGAATCTAAGTCACAATATGTGGAAGCCACAGTGGAGAACTTGATAGCAATTCCATTTTCTTCTCAAAGAGAAGTGGTTTTTTCCACAGGTAAGCCTCATGGACAGGTACACATCTCTTGGCATCATTTTAATGTCAAGGACCTTTCACACAGACCATACAAGCCACTTCTCAGGTCCTCAGGTTTCCCCTTATTGTCTCCCCTCCACTTTCAAATGCCTAAGGTGGAATAACAAAAGCATTTGTGCTACCTCAGGTATTGCCGTACTATAGCTAGGACCTGCGCACCATTTTTCCTTCATTCTTAGTTTCCTAAAACACTGCTTTCCTTTCACTTTTTAGTGAGAGAGAAAGGTTTGGTACAGTAGTCATTATTACAGTAGTTCCCCCTTACCCATGGTTTTGCTTTCCACAGTTTGTTACCCACAGTCAACTGCGGTCCAAAAATATTAAATACAAAATTACAGAAACAAGCAAATGATACATATTAAGCTGCCTGCTATTCTGAGTATCATGATGAACTCTCTCGCTGAACTTCTCCCTTCTGCCTTGGACGGCGGTGAAGGTGGTGGTTATTTGATCTACTGTCATGGTGTCACAGTCCTTGTGCTCAAGTAACCCTTGTTTTACTTAATAAAGTACAAGAGTAGTAACACTGGCAATTCGGATATGCCAAAGAAAAGTCATAAAGTGCTTCCTTTAAGTGAAGAGGTGAAAGTTCTCCACTTAATAAGAAAGAAAAATCATATGCTGAGGTTGCTAAGATCTACAGTTTAGAACAAATCTTTTATCCGTGAAATTGTGAAGAAGGAAAAATAAATCTGTGCTAGTTTTGCTATCACCCCTCAAACTGCAAAATTATGGCCACACTGTGGTAAGTGCTTAGTTAAGATGGAAAAGGCATTAAATTTGTACAGTAAGATAATTTAATAGAGAGAGAAAGCACATTCACATAAATTTTATTACAGTATACTGTTATAATTTTTCTATTTTATTTTGAGTCATTTTTATCTCTTACTGTGCTAATTTATAAATTAAACTTTGTCATAGAGGTATACATCTGTATATTAAAAAAAAACAGTATAGGGCTTCCCTGGTGGCGCAGTGGTTGAGAGTCCGCCTGCCGATGCAGGGGACACGGGTTCGTGCCCCTATCCCGGAGGATCCCACATGCCGCGGAGCGGCTGGGCCCGCGAGCCATGGCCGCGGAGCCTGTGTGTCCGGAGCCTGTGCTCCGCAACGGGAGAGGCCACAGCAGTGAGAGGCCCGCGTACAGCAAAAAAAAAAAAACAGTATATATAAGGTTCAGTACTATCTATAGCTTCAGACATCCACTGGATGCCTGATGGATGGAACGTATCCCCCCATGAATAAGGGGTAGGGGTTGGGGGCTACGGTACTGTTTTCAAGTTAAAAATAATAAGGCCGTGAGATCTGGGAGTCTTACCAGTCAGGACAATGTCTTACAGATATTACTGAAGAGAACAGTTCCACATTATGTCAAGGGCTGAATCAATCCTTTTTCCCCTGTGCTCACTCCTAAGATCCTATTATGATGGAAATGGGATGCGAATGAATTCCAGTTGCATTCAAACTTCAAAAGCTATTTCAAAACTTCTTTTAATCTGACTATTTAAAAATATTATAACCTCCAGATAAGATTCTCAATCTATCTTCCTTCTAGAAATAGAAATTATTAATAAGAAAAAGGCATTATTCCCACATTCCCCTTATCATGTGGATTTATGAAGTTATGCTTCTTTTGGGTGTTTAAGGTAGAGGGTGCATGTCACCATAATTAAAAACACACCCCTACCTCTATTATTCATGCTGAAAAAATCAATCCAGAAGTTGCTTATTGATGGCTTACAATTAAATGTGCAAATAATATGCTTAGAGAACATTAAAACAGGTCTAATAGGGTGCTAATTCATTTATTTTTCAATATATATGAAAAGAAACCTTAATAGTGACTACCTTTAATGTATTCACCAAAGAATGAAAGTCCACACTAATGTAATTTTTAACTCTAGTGTTGTCTGCAAATTTCAGAGGAAGGATTAAAAAGAGCGAAAGCTTGTGTACCAGAGACCCAGGGCAGTGCTTTTCCCAAATATACAGACTAGATTATCAGCTCCTGCTAAACATTTTTTTTTTCTCTTGCCGGTAACGCATACTTCTTCTCCTTTGTTGAATCCAATATAAAATATTACTGTAAAACCAATAAGGTTTGTGTTTGTTCTTGTGTGCTAGTTGTCAACCAGCTGAGACCATTGATGGGTTTGTGGGACCCAATTTTGAAGACAGCCTTCACTCTGCCTCTGTGGGTGACTATTTCAAAGCCCCAGTGATGTAGTGATGTGTTAGGCTAAGTATTGGATTATCTGAGGGCCTCAAGGCAATAGACCTAGCTTTTTCTCTTTCTCACCTGAACTTGGTCTTGCAGAGTCTGCAACATCCAAATTGCCCCTAGTACTAAGTAACACAGAGTTCTCTCTCTTTGGAAGGAAATTAAGGGTTAATATTTTATAGCACAGTGAGGACAGGGAAAATCGGCAAAGAACCATTTATTGGGTAACAACAAAAAAGTAAATCTTGAAGAGGTCTACTGTTTAAAATGTAGCTTGAATACCTTCACTGGCTTTTTTTTTTTTTTTTTTTTTTTTGGTCAAGTCTTGTTGCACTGTGGAATATTATTGTTATAATGGAAAAAATATTTTTTTATTTTAAAAATATTTCCCGGTTTTTAATATTTATTAATTTATTTTTTAAATTTGTAAATAAAAATAGTGTATATGGAGGTGTACAATATGGTGTTTTGATATACATACACGTGAAATGATTACTACAGTCAAGCTAATTAACATATACATCTCATCACATACTTTTTTGTGGGATAATGAGCTTTTAAAATGAAAAATGCTAAATTAGGAAATCATCCTACCTTTCATTAAAAAATCATCAATGCTCAGTCTTCTGCCATGGTAATTAAAGACTAATATGGAATATTCATGATAGTTATAATTCCTTCATTACCTTTGCCAATGAGTCTGTGAGTGGCTATTGATATCCAAGGATTGGCTTCCACTTAATTATTATCATCTTCCCATTAATACATTTTTTTATCCCCAAAGCCTGCACAATATAACTATTCATGAGTCATTTCCCCTCTATATGAGATGTAGCCCAAGATGAATGACCTTCAGTTTCATTTTATCAAGGGCTTAATTTTAATGATCACCTGCTGTACAAATAAATAATGAAGCTCTCATTATTCATAAAAGTCACATGTGTTTTTGATACAAGTTATATTTAGCTACTCTCCTTGAAATTTTCTGTAAATTTTGGATGAGCTAGCTAGCATGGGGTAGGACAAAATCACAAAGACTACATAAGATGTAATTAAGAGCACACTGATATATTTGAATTGTAGTGTCTTGTTTTAAATTGTTTACAGTGGTTTTATTATTGCCCTTCTGTTATTTAATATTCATGTGCCTAGTTGTATAACTAGTTAGTAGTATTCTTGGAGGCATTTTGTAGGATGTCTCAGGGTCCAAAACCTAGTATGAACTCAAAACCAACTCCTTCCTAACATAAAGTTTAGGGAATGGGCCAATAAAATGGGTTAAGACAGGTAGGCTGAGACAAAAGATTTTGCAAAAAAAGAGAATGTTCAGGAGTGTTTAAAGGATTAGACAGGAATTAAACATGAGGACCTACCAGAACATCCAATCTTAAACATTTTGGATTTCTGGTTAAACATGAAGGAGTATAAAGGGCCACTTACTTTGTAGACCTGAGTAAATAATTTATTTCAAAGTTAAGTATGCATGTAGTGTTTACCTCACGTACTTCTACTGACTGCCTCATGTTCCAAAATCTATAGTAGTACTGGTAAGCATAATAAATGATGCTTATGGGATAAATGTCAGATGTTAGTTGGTAGCAAAAAGGGGAGATTTTCCATTGCATGCAAAATAATATTGCTTTATAAAAACAGAGGAAACAGTGAGTCTTACAGGATGATATACAATTATTCTAGCAATATTAAAAGCAAAATTCTTTTGGGACCAATGCATGATGGATGAAGGTGATGGTTTAAAGATTTGATTCTTTGTCATTTCTTGTTTCACAAATATTTTATGACACCTGAATTTCATGGCAACAAGAATTAAGCCTCTTGTTGGACTTCCCAGAATTGGTGACCTGGGAATGCATGTCTGTCACCCTGTAAGATAAGAATAAAATTAATGAAAATAAGACATAGACTTTCAGATTCTGTAAGACTGTACTGTCACCTGAAGTTTCTTGCTAAGGATCGAATTGAATTTCCCTGATGATGCACAGGATGATAAGAGGAGAGAGTTCTGCTGACTTTGTGGTTCTTTCTAATTGTCTATGGTAACCCTGAGGTTAACCCTGAGGTTTCCAATTAGTATAGAGAAATTGGAGAACATGAAATGCCCCATTAATTACTAACAAAATATGGAGATATAGTTCTAGGACACAGAATGGGTGGGGCACATTTTGCCACCCTTCTTACTTGAACACATCATTGTAGGACTTTACTGCTGAGGCACCCCGAGACTTGTTATCTGGATTTCAATCTTTGTAAATAGGTAAGGAAAGGGGTGTGGTAAAAGGAGGAATGCTGTTGTAGTTGTAGCTCAAGAAAAGAAAATGTCTCCATCTTTGCCATCATCATCTCTCAAATAAGACTGAGCCAAAACTCCCAAAGTAGTAGAAGCTAGATTCTGGTGGCTATATGCTTGGCTATAATTACAGTTTCTGACATCTGCCGTTTTGACCACTCTCCAAAAATTAATGAGACCTGATTTTGTGCCAGGAGTTGTGCTATGTCTTGGGATTATAGGAGAAAACAAATCAATCTAGTGTTTAAGAGCTCTGGAAACAGGCAAACCTTTTAAAACACCTAAGTCACTAACAAGAGTAGTGAATATGAACAAATTATTGTATTTTCTGTATCTCATTTTTCTTACTTAAAAACGTGAGTAAGAATAGTATGTTAGCAGAATTCAGTGAGTATAAATAATGAACATAAAGCACTTAGAAAAGTGTGATTAATGTTCATATATTGTCCAATGTCATTATATTGATACTATTGTTTCAACAAGTGTTAACTCTGTGTCAGGCACTATACTAAGTGCTGGATTATAAAATACATGCATCTGGTCTTTGTTTGTTATATGGGACAGAATCCAGGATCAAAAATGCTACTCTGTAGAATGAGCTCCTCCTTGCTAGGTCCCACCTGTAGGACCTTCCTCTGGTGACAAGCATCTGAGTCCTAAAGGGTCTCACTGATGAGACCAATGCTGGGTATCTTGGGCCGAGAGATCCTCATAGCTATCTAGGTGCTTTCAGAATGCCTGCCTTCATGGAGAGCTTTGTCTGCTAAGTAAATGAAGGATTCTGCCACATACCCAACAACTCCATTGGCCAGACAATCAGCAGAGTCCTATATCCATTGTGAGATTCCTTCCCTCTAAGATGTGGTATCTGATTTCAAGATGCTTCAAGTGGGTCAGGTAGACACATAAATTAAAAGAATGCAATGAAGAAAGAGGGAAAAGCTAGATGAGGATAAATGTGTAGTATGAAATTATTTACCTTCCTCATGACTGAACTGTGAATTAGTGTTAAGGGATGGGGTTTAAAAATCCATCTGTTTTCTTAGATCCCTGCTCTGCCATTTATAAGCTGGTTGGTGTAGGTAATTTACTGCTCTTAACCTAGGTTTCCTCATCAGTGCAATGAAGATGGTCATAGCACCTCCACCTAAGGTTATTATGAGGTGATGTACCACATCTAGTATGTAGCACATTGCTGACAAATAATAGGCTCTCATAAATGAAAGCAATTAGAACACAAACTGAATAGGTTAGGGACTTTTAAGGGTATTTTTCCCCCTTCCCAAAGGGGATGTTAAAATCCAGCACAGTGTCCAGGTACTTGTAGGATGAGTCTCATTAAGTATCCAGATTGTTGATGGTTCCCTATTTAACAGGTTTCATGAAGCAACTACCTCTATTAAGGATCACTGGCTTTTACAGCTCAAATCCGTTTTCTTTCTTTCCTTTCATTTTGATTCTTTAATTGAAACAAATTCGAAAGATAAGGACTTTTTGTTTTTTCAATTATTCTATTTTTGTCATCTACAGTGCCATCCTAAAATAAATGAAATAAACATTATTGAAATAATAAATATATAGATAAATACATATATAGATGATAGATAGATGTGACTTTATTATGGGAAGTGATTAAATTCTCCAATGCTTTATGCCATCTTCATCTTGTGATAAAACAGTGAGAGCACAAAATGGAATTAATAATAAGAGCAAAACTGTACCAAAATTGTTTTAAGCTCAGGATGGCATAATAGTGCACTTATTCAAAAATTTATATTGTTTATAAAAAATAGAGGCAATGAAATGAAAAAAATTGCTTGTTTCTCCACAGAAAGTCTCTTATGGTTGTTGAAATGTTAAATTCTCTCAAGCCTTATGAAGTGACTATTCTATGATAAAGAAGCCAGGGTTACAGGAGACTAATTACATTGTTGGTTTCAGTCCAACAGTGACTTATTTGCGCAAGTTACTAGTGTGTTTAAGGCTTGCTAAGTCAAGAACTTATTAAAATAATCTGTGTTTTCCTTAGTTTTGCCAAAGCATCAGTGTTATAAAGGAAAGTACATAAGGGTATAAAATGTTAAATAAAAGATCATAAGCTTGAGTTTCTAGCTGAAGTCAAACTAATTTCATTTAATACTAGAAGAGCTTTATCTTCATACTTGGCATTCTTAGCAAAATCATGCACTTTATGCCAGAAGTTCACACTTCAGTAAGAAATTTTGTCTTGAACTGGGGTGAAAAGACGGGGAATTTAGGGAAATCATCTACTGCCAACATGGAATAGAAAGTGGTGAGTTTCTTTTATATACCCCTGGCTTCTAAATGGCAGGTAATGTTTGCATCATTTGCCTGGGAACCATTCTCTTAATTCTCATGGGATTCCCATTTAAAGATGCTTTTCACCTTAGATGAAATTTATCACTGGTGATGAGAACCCACCAGTAGAATCAGGATCAGTGAAAATTATTTGTAATATGAAACTGTCATTTCCTCCCTTGGAACAACCACCTCTCCCTCTAAGCAATTTCTGTTAGTATTTTAAGAGTCAGCTCTATTGCTTACCCTTGTGAATTTTTCCCATGGCTATTCTCATTCCCAGTGAATTTCTATGGTAAACTCTGTTCTAACAAATTAAGTCTTTGGTTTTGTGTTAACCACTGTTCTTGCTTAAAATCTCATGGTAACAAACTGTCACCCCAAGTAAACTGAAAACTACTCAGTAGCAGAGAAAGCCATGCCACATGATGAGTAAAATTGGCCTCAACTGAAGATCATGAATCCTTGGAAGGTTTGAAGAACACTCTATTTTCTATAAATGGTATCTGAATAAGAAATGTGACCCAGTCTGTGGGCCATGGTCAGACCAGGCAGCTGAACTGAAGATGTTTGCTTCATTGGTGCCCCACATAGTAACCAAGTTAACTAGCCTTAGGTTTAAAATAGCAAAGTTAGGGTTTACGTAGGAAACAATGATAAAGGAAACGTAGTATTTGGTGACTAGGTAGTAGGGAAGCAGGTGTGCTGGAAGGTGGTGGGCGGTGGCATGGGTGAGCAGTTGGAGGGAAGAGCAAGTGAGAATTACCTCTGGGTTAGAGTCATATGTGCCTCCCAACCTATGGCAGAGACTGCCAACATCTGTTACCATGAAGGCTTCAGAGGTTCCTTGGAGAGATCTGCAGGAAAGGAGGGATAATTCTATGTAGAGTACGGTGCCCATCACTTGGCTGTGTTCCTGGTCTACCCCCCACACAGCTTATCTCTAAATTGAATGTGAAACAAAGGTTTTCAAGTTAAAAACAACAGTAGCATAAACAAAATAAAACAAAGCAGAAGGCATTATTGTACTGAAATCTCTGAAACGCTTTCGGGCATAAGCAGCATTTCTTGAGAGCCCGTTTCAAAAAATATGGCCCAAGAGGAGAGAGGAAATATTTCCCTTCTCAGGGTAATACGCCCTACAGTTTCAGCTGTGCAAGAGACAGATTTGGGTCTTCTTAGGGGAAAGAGCAGCACCTGGTGGGCAAGTGCTAACTCACCAGGGTCCTAAAGGCACTTAGGAATTTCATGGAGCAGTAGCAGTGGGAGCCAGCAGAAAATGGCTTGTTTGTGAATACAAGTTTTTCATCTCCTTGGAGATACCAGATATGTTTGGCTGGGGAGGGGAAAGGACTTTCTGGAGGATTAGAAATCAGTCAATAAAGGTTGCTTTATTATTATTACTGTAATTCCACAGGTACCACAGTCTATTAAAGCATGAATAATTTTCAATTTAGGGCAAATCTTAGGCAAATCTTTCAAACTTTAGAAAAAGAATCAGAGTAAATGATATAAAACTCTTCTCTGAAGTATAGTTATTTATAACTTTTGAGTATGAAGTCAGTAAGAACTTGATTAACTCAGGTTCTTATTATAGAAATTAACAATTCTTCCAGATATGCCAGCAGTCATTAAAATGACATAATAATTCTTGGACAGTTATTTTATTTTATTTCATTTTTAATTTTTATTGGAGTATAGTTGATTTACAATGTTGTGTTAGCTTCTGCTGTACAAAAAGTGAATCAATTATACATATATCTACTCTTTTTTAGATTCTTTTCCCATATAGGTCATTACAGAGTATTGAGAAGAGTTCCCTGTGCTATACAGTAAGTTCTTATTAGTTATCTATTTTATATATAGTAGTGTGTATATGTCAATCCTGATTATTTTAAACATTTATAGTACTCAGACAATCATTTTGGGGTGTGTGATAAATATAGTGGGACTTTTTTTTTTTACATTTAGTAAGGCAAACATCTTTTGGACAATGAAGGAGAGTGAAACTAAAGAATGAAAGTACTTATGGAAAATACTCTTGCTTTTTAAGTGTGAAATTTTAGACCAGATACAGAATTTTGGTAAATTTCCCATTAAACTCAGAGATTAAATTTATTTTGAGCAGTCACTGGAAAGAGACGAACAGAGATATGAATGAACTCTTATAGATGCTCCTAGGAAGCCTGCATGATCTTGACTTCTTAAAGGCAACCATCTCTTTCCTTAATACCTCTGGGCAGAAAACACTGACTGAGAGATCTAGAGGCCTGGCTTCTATTTAGCCAACCATAATCATAATAGCATTTTCATGATCATTAGTGTCATGAACATTTAATTGAGTAGCTAGCATGTGCCAGGCACTATAATAACTGATCTGTTTATTCATTTATTTGAGTCTCTAAACAACCCAGTGAATAAAGTATTTTTAATCCCACTTTTCAGATGAGAAAATTACAAATAAGTAACATGTACAAGTTCACAGATATGATAAGTGGCAGAGCAAGGATCTGATCTCAGGTAGTCTGACCACAGAAACTACCTTATTAATGGTGGAATTCAGCCTTCTTGTTTTATATTTGCCTAGATAAGGGATCTTGCTGTCTCTCAAAGAGAGTTGTAGCCGAGCTGTTCGTGGATTTGCTTCAAGTGAGAAAAACAGTGATCAGTCAAAAACAGTTTGTCTCACTTTGCAAAATGATCAAACACATGCTTCCATATAACTGCAAAACTAGGATGCTTTCTGTTTGGGGCAGGATATCAACCTCTTTCATCCTCAGAATGAAGATCAGTATCCCGGTTTTCAAAAATGGTCTTTCCCATCCTGTTATTATTCACCAATTTGAAGGAAAATCTCTTACTTCCTCAATGACCATCATAATCTCCTCCCACCCTCACATTACCAGCCGTCCTTGTTTTTGAGAATCTAGCAGCCATATTAGTTTGGTGAACTAAAATACAATTCTACCTTAGGAACAACTTACTTAAGTTTTTTCATCACAATCTCAAATGCAGACTCACCCATATGCAACTGTCTTCCCTTTCTGCCTCATTCCCTCTCTACATAGTTCCTTTCATCCTTTCTTACTCCCTTCCTTCTGAAAGGAAAATATGTGCCAGAAACTGGGATTTTGATAAAAAGAGATAGATATTTTTGCATCTGACAACGTAATAGGAAAAGATCAATGTGGAGATCCATTATTATAGTAAAGCATAGAAATTGTGCAATGGAAGCTCAGAAAAGGTAGAAGCAGTGGAATCTTGGTGAACCAGATCTCAGAGGAAAAAAAGAAAAACAATATGTGATGTTTACCAATTTCCAGGTTGTGAACACCCCCACTCTGGAAGACAACAAGCTCCCAAAATCACAACACTGAATGTGAAGTTGGAAAGAATATATATCTTTTGCTCTCATAAGTGGGTATAAGCCACCTACAGCACTGTATTCACTATAAGTGATTAAACATGCACAGATTTGGAGGAAGTCGTCACGTTGGAATTGACATTTGATTTGCTTCTCGTGTCTCCTGAACTCTTAACTCCTTAATATGTGTCTTTACATCCTTTTATCCCCACCCCACTCATGTTTATTATAAACATATGATAAGTTCACTAGTTCAGTACAGACGGATAGATAATTACATATCACTACGCTAAACTAGAAAACATACATAAATGTGGAAAGAGAGATAGATATAGGGATTTGGATATAGATATGGATATTAATACAAATATATATTCCCAAGGGGCAAAATAACTACAAGCATACCTAAACTACTATATTGCTACATGACATCATAAAGCTTTTTCAATACCTACTTGTGAGTTCATATTAATTCACTTTATTTGGCCTCTCATTACTGCTCTGCCGTCCTTTTGTTCATCCCTTTATAATTGCTATTACAAATGTTTCCCACTATTCTGCAGTCATCAGTTCCACTTTTGAGCCCTTTATTCTCACAAAATAACCCCAATTCCTTCTCTTCCGGGATCAAGTTCAAACAACATGAAGCTCTTCTTCCTTTTCTTGTGCCTCAAAATGCTGCTTCTGCGTCGTTAACTACCTGCTAAACTTTCTCATATATGATCCTAGTCTTGTTTATTTCTGACTTCTTTGAAACCTTTTTGCAGCATTTGTCAATAGCATGTCCTATATCTTCATAACTCCATTTTATTAGCTATTTCCCCACACCTAGAAACAAATTTGTCTTTTTTTCTCCTATAAGAGATTTTCTTCAATTTCATATAATTTCAAGCTGTACTTTTAGCTTTCTTCTTTCCTGCAATGTATATTTTTCAGGAGAGTTTCTAAGCTATTTTCCTCTCATTGTCCTTTTAACATTAATCTCTTAGTTACTTTCACTTTAGCTTTTCTCCCCACTCCTCTGTGATAATTCATATCTTGAAGGTCACACTATGTGCCTAATGAGAAACTCCCAAGACTTTTTTTATCAGAGTACATATCGATTGGTCTCTTTGCCCCTGGTTTTCTTGAGATTTGCTCTATGCTACCATTTTGCTCTATGCTTCTCCTTCTCTGACCACTTTTCTGTCTCACTGTTGTGGCTTCTTTCCCCATGCCAACTCCATAAGCCTTTTCTCCTTTGGCTCCTTTTTGTGGCAATTGTATCTACTCGATAATTCCAGCTAAGATAGCTAATTTACATCCTTTTGAATATTTGGTATTAGACATTTAACTGTAATCATTCTAGTGTGTGTGCAGCAGAATCACATTGTGTTTCCACTGATGACTAATGATGTTGAGTACCTTTTCATGCACTTTCTTGCCAATTTTATGTAGGAATATATAAATATTCCTCTTTAAATTGTCTTTTTGAGTTTTCTTCCATCTTTAATTCTGTGGGTTTTTTTCTTTATTGATGTGTAGAAGTGCTTTACATATGTCCTGGATGACAGCTTTTTGACAGATGTATATCCTCCTTTCTAGTGCCTTGCCTATTCATACTTAATAGTGTTTTTTGAAAAGCTGATGTTTTAATTTTGAAGTCCAATTTATTTTATTTAAATTTATGATGGTTCTGACTGTGTCTTATTAAGTAAATGTATCCCATCTCAGTGTTGTAAAATTAGCTTCCTATATTATTTTCTGGATGTTTGAAAATGTTAGCATTTATATTTACGTCTATTACGCACCACATGTTTTTTTAAAATACATGCCAATGTGTTTTTTGTTTGTTTGTTTTTTGTTTTTATTTTTGGCTGCGTTGGGTCTTCGTTGCTGCATGTGGACATCCTCCAGTTACAGCAAGTGGGGGCTACTCTTCGTTGTGGTGCGCGGGCTTCTCATTGCGGTGGCATCTCTTTGTTGCAGAGCATGGGCTCTAGGGCACACGGGCTTCAGTAGTGCTAGCACGCAGGCTTCAGTAGTTGTGGCTCGTGGGCTCTAGGGCGCAGGCTCAGTGTTTGTGGTGCACGGGCTTAGTTGCTCTGCAGCATGTGGGATCTTCCTGGACCAGGGCTTGAACCCGTGTCCCCTGCATTGGCAGGTGGATTCTTAACCACTGCGCCACCAGGGAAGCTCAGTGATGCACCACATGTTAATTTTGTATGAAATGTGAGGTAGTGGTTGAGGTTTACTCAGTTATTCTGGAACCACATGTTAAAAATACTTTCCTCCGAATTTTTGTTGGAAGAGATCGAAGTGACCACCAGTTGACCCAAGAGCTTGACCCAGGCAACTGGAGGCCCCTCACGCCCTCCCCTGTCCTTGTAATGTACATTCTGACCACTCTTCTCATAATGGGAGCCATTTTTAAGGACTTAGCCTTGAGAGAGTAAGGTGTTGTTGCACCCCTCTGAATACTTGACTGAACCCAGGTGAGGCCTCTATACAGTCAACACTCTGTATCTGTGGGTTCTGCATCCTTGGATTCAACAAACTGCTGGTTGTAAACACTTTTTAAAAAATTCCAGAAAGTTTCAGAAAGCAAAACTTCAATTGCTGCATGTTGATAACTATTTACACAGTATTTACATAGTATTTACATTATATTACATGTTATAGGCAATCTAGAGATGATTCAAAGTATACAGGAGGTTATGCATAGGTTATGTGACAATACTGTGCCATTTTACGTAAGGGACTTAAGCATCCTCGGATTTTGGTGTCTGCAAGAGGTCCTGGAACCAATCCCCTGTGGATACTAGGGACAAATGTATAAACTTTTAAGATTCTTGTGGGCAGGGGCAGAGATCTCCTCTTGCGACCACCCAAGACAAACCTTGCAAGTTAAGTTCCCTTGCTTATAAATCTGCCACCTACCAATCTGTAGTAGCCTGTCTCTTTCTTTGGTCTACCCTTGCCCTTGGTGTATGGGAGCCAGTTTGCCAACCCACAATTGTTTGGCATATTTTTAAAAATCAGATGACAGTGGGTTTATTCCCAGTGTTCCACTGATCGATTTTTCTATCCTTGCAATACTAGCAAATTATTTTGATTACTGTAGCATTACAGGAATCTTAGATACTGTAACTTCTCCAAATTTGTGCTTCTTTTTCAAGGTTAATTTGGGAGTTCTAGGTCCTTTATATATATATATATGAACAAACTTGTCAGTTTCTGACAAAAAAATGCCTGCTGGGATCAAGATGGCAGAGTAGGAAGATTGTGATCTCACATCCTCCCACAGACACACCAAAACTACAACTACATATGGAACAACTATCTCTGAGAACAAACTGAAGACTAGTAAAACAGATTTTCTACAACTAAGGATATAAAGAAAAGGTCACATTGAGAGGGAATACGGGCAGAGATGCAGTCCAGTCAGACCCACACCCCTGAGTGGATGACCTAGAATGGAAGAGATACCACAGCCACAGAAGAACCCCTCTGAGGAGCAAGGGGTCTGAACATTGGGATCCCCTGCCCAGGATACCTGCAGCAGGAAGATGAGTCCCCATAATGTGTGGCTTTGAAAACCGTCAAGGCTTATATCTGGAGGACTATAGGAAGCAGGGACTCCACTCTTGAAAGACACACACACAAACTCACTTATTTCCAGTCCCAGCACAGAGATAGCAGCTTGAAAACAACTGGGTCACAGGAGGAGATTTACTGACAAATATTAGGGCATGTTCTAGAGGAGCAGTGATCTGGTTAAACTTTCTTCAGGGACGAAAGCACTGGTGGGTGCCATTTGTTTTTTACTCTCCATCCACCCAGCTAGACTGGAACTCATGGGCACCATTTCTTTCACTCTTAATCAACCTAGCTAACACTGTGTGCACCCCTCTAAAGTGGTTCCCACCCCACCCCACCCGACAGGAAGCCACCGCTGGTACCAGTGCCCTTTCAAAGTGGCTCTTGCTTCAAGGGGTCAGTCCTGTACACCATCATTCCCATAATAGTCATGGCCATATCATGCAGCCAGATGCACCAGGGGCCAGCTCTGTACATCAGTGCACCCACAGCAGTTACAGCCAGGCCTTATAAACAGCCAGGCCAGGGACCAGCCCTACCCGTCAGGATATCTGAAGCAATCAAGACCCAACCACAACAGGAAAGTGCTCACACAGGGGATACCCCTAGAGCACCTGGCTTTGTAACCAGGGGGGATTGTGCCACTGGACCCCACAGGACACCTTCTACATAAGGCCACTCTTCTAAGACCAGGATATATAGCTGAATACCTAATACATAGAAACAAACACAGAGAGTTAGGCAAAGTGAGAAGAGAAAGAATACCTTCCATGCAAAAGAACAAGAGAAAACCTCAGAAAAAGAACTGAAAAATTGGAGATAAGAAATTTACTAGAAAAAGAGTTCAAAGTAATAGTCATAAATATGGTCACCAAACTCAGGAGAAGTATGAATGAACACAGTGAGAACTTCAATGAAAAGATAAAAAAGATGTTTAAAATATATATCTGAAGAATAAAAAACTGAAATGAATCAACAGCAGATTAGAGGATACAAAATAATGGATTAGTGATCTGGAAGACAGAGTAGTGGAAATAGAAGAGCAAAAAGAAAACAAATTATTTTTAAATTGAAGGTAGTTAAAGGGACCTCTGGTACAAAATCAAGCATACTAACATTCACATTATAGGGGTCCCAGAAAGAGAAGAGAAAGAGAAAATGGATTTGAAGAAATAATGGCTGAAGACTTCCCTAACCTGGTGAAGGAAACAGCATCAAATCCAAGAATCACAGAATCTCAACAAGATGAACCCAATGAGACCCACACCAAGAGACATTATAATTAAAATGTCAAAAGTTAGGGCTTCCCTGGTGGCACAGTGGTTGAGAGTCTGCCTGCCGATGCAGGGGACATGGGTTCGTGCCCTTGTCTGGGAAAATCCCACATGCCGTGGAGCGGCTAGACCCGTGAGCCATGGGCACTGAGCCTGCACATCCGGAGCCTGTGCTCCGCAATGGGAGAGGCCACAATGGTGAGAGGCCCGTGTACTGCAAAATAAATAAATAAATAAATAAATAAATAAATAAATAAATAATGTCAAAAGTTAAAGAGAGAATTTTAAAAGTGTCAAGAGACAAACAACTAGTTACATATAAGGGAGCCCCCATAAGACTATCATCTAATTTTCAGCAGAAACTTTACAGGCTGGAAGGGACTGGCACCAAATATTCAAGTGCTGAAAGGGGAAAAACAACAAAAACAACAAGAAACAAACAAACCAAAACGAACTTACTACAAAGAATACACTACCTAGTAAAGTTATCATTCATAATTGAAGGAGAGATAGACTGGCCTTAAAAGAAATGTTAAGGGAAAGAATTGATGTCTTAACAAATAGAATCTTCCATTGCATTAATATGGATTATCTTTCCTTTTATTCCTATCTACTTTAGTTTTGTTCATCAGTGTTTTCTTCTTTCTCCAGTGCATAATACCTGCACATTTTTACTACAATTATCCCTAAGTATTTAATTTTTTCTAAATGATGACAAGTCATGTATTTTGATTTAATATCCCAATTATTTACCAGTCTACATATCTGTAAAGATGAATTTATATTGATTAATGATTTTGTTTCTTGTTCCTTTACTAAATTCACTTATTAAGTTGAGGATCTTTTTGTACTTTACATAAGATTTTACACATACATAACTGTATCTGAAAAAAATACATTTTACTTGTGTTTTTGCAATCTGTATGCTTTATATTTACTTATCTTGTTATAGATAAACCTTTTTGTACAGCATTCAAAGACACGATGAAAGTGAACATGCTTGCTGGGTCTCTAATCATTTTTTTTTTTACCATTAAGCATGATGGTGGCTTTAGGTCTTACATATGTGTGCTTTATAATATGGAGGAAGTTTCTTTTTATTCCAGTTTGCAGATTTCTTAAAAATTAAAATACTAAGTGTTGTTGAGAATGTAGAGAAACTGGAATCCTCAAGACAAAAAAATAATATATGTTGGTGAGGATGTAGAGAAATTGGAATCCTCAAAAAATGATCCAGGGCTTCCCTGGTGGCGCAGTGGTTGAGAGTCCGCCTGCCGATGCAGGGGACACTGGTTCGTGCCCTGGTCCAGGATGATCCCACGTACCGCAGAGAGGCTGGGCCCGTGAGCCATGGCCACTGAGCCTGCGCGTCTGGAGCCTGTGCTCCACAACGGGAGAGGCCACAACAGTGAGAGGCCCACTTTAAAAAAAAAAAAAAATGATCCAGTTGCTTTGGAAAACAATCTAGCAGTTCTTCAGAAGATTAAACATAGGTGTTACCGTATAAATCAGCAATTCCACTCCTAAATATATATCCAAGAGAAATGAAAACCTACATTCACACAAAACATACAGACAAATGTTCAAAGCAGCATTATTTGTAATAGCCAAAAGGGGAAATAACCCAAATTTATTTATTCATTCATCAGTCCATCAAATGATGAATGGGTAAATAAAGTGTTGTCTAGTCCATACAACAGAATATTATTTGGCAATAAGAAGGAAGGATGTACTGATACATACGTCAGTCTGAATGACCTTTGAAAACATGCTAAATGAAAGAAGCCAGTCACAAAAGACCACATATTATGAGATACCATTTATATGAAATGTCTGAAATAGACAAATCTGTAGAGACAGGAAGTAGATTAGTGGTTGCCCAGGGCTGGTGGGAGGGATTGAGGGAAATGGGAAGTGACTGCTAATCTGTACTCTGTTTCTTCCGGGGGCAGGGGTGATGAAAATGTTCTAAAATTGATGGTGGTAATGGCGTGCACAATTCAATGAATATATTAAAAACCACTGAGTTGGAGGGACTTCCCTGGTGGTGCAGTGGTTGAGAGTCTGCCTGCCGATGCAGGGGATGCGGGTTCGTGCCCCGGTCCGGGAGGATCCCACGTGCCGCGGAGCAGCTGGGCCCGTGAGCCATGACCGCTGGGCCCGTGCGTCCGGAGCCTGTGCTCCGCAACGGGAGAAGCCACAACAGTGAGAGGCCTGCATACCACAAAAAAAAAAAAAACACTGAGTTGGGTACTTTAAATGGGTGAATTTTGTGTTATATGAGTTATATTTCAGTAAAGCTGTTATGTTTCAAAAAAATAAATGAAATAAAATTATAAATGTGTGTTGACATTGTCAAGTCTTTTTCTACTTCTACTGAGCTGGTTATATTTTTATGTAGCCTTTATTCTATTAATATGGTAAACTATATTTATCTAATTATAAATATTAACTCAACTTTGCATTCCTGGTTTGAACTTTCCCTGGGGTTTTTTTTTCATTTTTATATAATGTTAATTTGATTTGCTACTATTTTGTTAAGTATTCTGCATTTAAATTCACAATGAATATTGGTTTGTAATTTTATTTTTTGTAATGTTCTTGGTTCTGGTTGTGGTATCAGAATTATTTGATTATTCTGGCCTCATAAAATAAGTTAGAAATGCTGCCTCTATCTTCTGAAATAGTTTATGTTTAATTGGTATTATTTCTTCTTTAAAAGTTTAATACAAAGTTCTGGTGAAGCCATCCAAGCAGGAAATTGTAATTGTGGGAAGCTTTTGAATACAAGCTCAACTTCTTTAATAAGTATTAAGCTATTTGGATTGTGTGTTTTGTCAGTTTTGAAATTAAGGCATAGAGAGTATAACTGAGTTTTTCAAAACTTTACAGTTAACAAAAAAAACCTCAATTTTAAGATGAACAAAATTTGTGCATTTTGCAAATGAAGACAATTTTGAGATGTATTTAGAGAGTCTTTATTGTGCCAGATAGACGTGAACACAGATAATGCCAAATTTCCCAAGGTGGGAGAAGTATATATAAAATGTAAAACTCCCCAGGGTTCCCAGAGGTAATCAGTCACTGACAGGCTGCCTACTTTGGACCGACCTCAATATGATTGTCAAGAAGCATCCAAGCTGTCTGTTGAGGCTTTAGCTGAGGCTGACAAACGCACATCCATATGGTTGAGACCCAGTCAAGTATCAGCATAGTAAAACAACAGAGGATGGAAAGAAAAATATGATGCACCTACTGCTTCTTTCAAAAACCAAATCACTGAACCAAATCATTGTAGCCTACTTGTGACTATTCACCTCAACATGAAGTCACTCTCCAACCACTAAGATCATCTGACAGCAGCACCTAAATATTTTTTTAACATCTTTATTGGAATATAATTGCTTTAACCTAAATATTTTTTAAGTTTATTTACACACTTAAAAAATTCAACTTTAATGCATGCATGATTATTGGAAATAATTTGGAAGATATAAAAAAGGAAAACAAAAACAAAAAAGCTCAGGAGCCTACTTTCAGAGTTAACCCCAGAATATTTACTTAATAAAAGTATGTTTTTATAATTCATAGTATCATACTATATATTTATCATATAAAATATATATTTATATAAATCATATACAATATAGCATTTATCAAATATAAATGTCATTCATTTGTATTAGTATGTTATCATGTTCCCATTCAAGTTATGCTTTTAAAAATTTCTTTATAGTAAAGCCATCCTGTAGCTTCACTTGAATTTGTTTAGCCATTACTTGCTTTGATTTTGATTTGCATAAAACCTATTTATTTTTTTGGTAGATTTTCTCATTCTTTGGGGTACATCCTATAAGATGAAATAATGAGTCAAATGGTAGAGACTTTCTTAAGGCTATTGATACTATATTCCTAATTTGTTTCTTACAGACCAATAGGAATATTTAAATTCACAGGATGGATGAATGAAAGTGTCATTTGCTTGCATACTTGCAAACACCTGATTTTTTAAAAATCTTTGAACATTTGCTAGATAAGTATTTTATTGTTTTGTTAATTTTAATTTCTTTAAATATTCATAAAATTAAACATTTTAAATAAATTTTATTTGTAAATACCTTTTTCTATAAATCACATTATTCCCTTTTCCTACTTACCTTTTGGGATTTTAGTATAATTCCTGTTAACATGTAAGCTCTTCAGAGAATAATATTAATTTTTTTCTGTAATATTTCACAGATATTCTCCTTGACTTTGTTTGCCTTTTAATTTGGTTTACATGTTTTGATATATAAAGAACTTTATTTGCATTTAAGCTTTTTAATTCCTTTCTGGTTTATTTAATTGCATGTATTTTTAGAAAAATCTCTTTTCATATTTATGAAAACTATTCCCTATACGTTTGTGAGTGTCTTACAGTTTATTATGCTCAAAATTTAATCCATTTCAAATTTATTTTGGTGTCCTAAGCCTTACTGTGAAGGAATCTACCTTTTCATTCTCGTTATTAAGTTTAAAACTTGCTAGGTAACGAAGCAGAACTTAATAGGTAATGAAGTTGGCCAGTGTATCTTATGTTCATACTTTCATTACTCCAAAAATATCATTTGTAGCTGCCTGTATGTTAGAAAGGCACACATTTCTAGGCCTTCAACAGTGCATGGCAATTAGTGGCTATGCATATTTCTGTTGTACAAGATAAAGAAGACATCTTTCCACAGGGTGAGCTGAAGAATAATCATAGAAGAGGGAGAGAAAGAGAGAACAGTATTTGAGCTAATGAGTGAATAATAGAAAGTTTATTTTCAGAAGTGGCCTTTGAGCTGCTTTTCTAGAATGTTTAGAGCATTCCCCCAAACACGTATAATGTGTGATTATCTGAATGTCATCATTATGAAATTGTCAGCAAATCAAGTATGTGGAATAATTTTTAGGAGAACTGACCTGGAGTCACAAAGCATTCAATATTTTGAGAAATATAGGATGGTGGAGGGTCTAGTTTAAATTGTGAAGACTAAAAGGACATATCAGCCAAAATAATTGCATGAATTTTTACTAGATCCTGCCTTTAAAAGGAAATCATAAGTATGCTTTTCAGACAACTGGAGATTGAAAATGGAAGGAATATGTAGGATATAGTTGAATTAATGTTGTATGATAGTAGTGTTGTGGTTGTGTAGGGCAACGTCTTTGACACTGAGAAATGGATTCTTCACTGTTCTTGTTCTTGAGATACACATGCGGAAGTATTGCTACGGGTGCACTCTATCTTCAAATGGTTTGGCATCCTGAGCCTGTGTGTGGGGAGAGAATGAAGCAGTTAGTGAAGGTGGGGATGTTTACTGTAATTATTTTCTAACTTTTTTTTTTATTGGTCTGAAAATTTTCTGAATATATGCTTGCAAACATGCATATGACCATAAGGATAATAGTAGTTTCTACATCATAGGCTTTTTATTAGCACTAAATGTACTAGTCGATGTAAAGGAGTTATTACTATGTTTAATAAATTATTACTATTTAATCCATGTTAGTTAATATTAAGTCACAGAGAACTTTGGTACAAGAATACTGAGAATACACTTTCTAATGAATCATCATAATGATGGTATGATGATATTAATAATAATTTAGCCCAATCCTCCATGCGATGCCTATATCTTTCTAAAGTAACCTTGTCACATGGTTTCTCCATTCATGCTTGAATACCTCAAATAAAAGTACCTTACTATTTTAAAAATTTTATTCTTGCACAAACCCATTCTTCATGTGATTTTAAATACCTTTTCTTTCATGTTTATCAAGAGCATTCTTGTCAGTGGAGATTATCTTTTTTTTTCTTAATTACAAATTAACTTATTGCTTATATTACTGCTCTGGGCATTTATATGTGTACCTCTTGTTTTCCTTGCCTCTGACTACTCTAAAATACTTCACAGAATTCAGTATAGTACCGATTTGTAGTATGAATCCAAATACAGTTTTAGAGCATAAAAAATATAGTTTAAGATAAAAGGAATAATTTATCCTATGGCAGGAGTTGGTGTTTAAGATTGTGCCCAATTGTAGAAGTAGTTTTCCTAAAAAGTCTGAAATATAAAGTGAGAAAAACCATATTTCTTTAAAGATTCCCATGATTGCATTATACAAGCTGCAGTACAAAGAAGGACTAGATTATTCTATGGACTCGGAATTCTAGCATTCCCTTTTTATTTCCTAAATGCACAGATATTATCTGTAATAAAAATTGGCCCCTGAATAGGATTAATGTAGATGAGATTCCCTCAAGCACCATACCAACGGTGATCCCTTCAATTTCACTTTCTACTTCTATGGGCTTTGCAAGGAAAGAAATTTAATTATTCCTGAAGACAAATGTATTAATATTTAATAAAAACAAAGTCAGATGACAGTGTTAGCAAAAAATAAGAAATGCACATAAAGCTTTTCTATATCTGAATAAGATGACTGAATTAAGCAGCATGAACCCCTAGACATGAAATAAGATGTGAGTGAGAAGAAAAATTTCAGGCAGAAAGAAATATTTGGTTATCAAGCTAAAATGTTGAACAGATTATGTATGGAAATAGACCACACAGCTTTATTCTCAGAAAGATTGTCTTTTCAGATACTGGTAGATATGGATGTGATTACTAATAGTCTAGTTAATTAGCAACTATGTTTATTATGGGTTACCTACCGTAAGACAAAGACTGTAGAATACATAGTGGGCACAGTTTTTTCTCCCATCTCTGTTCCTTTGCATAACCATTTGGATTATTCTGAACTCTTGCATAGTACTTATTTCAGAGATTAGCATGTAAGACAATTTAGTCCACCAAGATTTATCTCTGAGACTTGCATAAATCAGGTACTGTATTAATCAGGATAGGTTAAGATATGCTGCAGTAACAAATTAACCCTGGCATTTCAGCAACTTAACAAAATAAAGATATATTTATAGGTCAAGGAAAATCCAGTTTGGTTTGGGCCATACTCTTGCTTGTGACTTCACCATATGAAACATGTCGCTGTCAAGGTCACTGCACCAGAGAAATGAGGCTGGACGACACAGAAAACATATGTCTAAGAGCCAAACCTGAAAGGACTTAGACCTTTTCCTCCCACAACTCACTGGCAAGAGCTCAGTCACATGGCTCCAGCAATATGGAGATGAGGCTAGACAATGGGTCCTCCTGTGTGCCGAGGAGGAAGAATTGGCATGGTGACTTGGTATCCATCTCAGTGCTCTTTTTGTAGAGGCTAATGGGTCCATAACATATGAACCCTGAATAATGGTGTCCACTTTTTTACCCAATATGGAAAAAAAGTCTTCATAAGAATGAAAGCAGAGAGGCATTGTCCTGATTACATCTTTTGAGCCTTTGCATGTGACTTCATAAGTGTTCCCCTCCTTTTTTCTAAGTATACTTTAAGCTGGATTTCTCC
Organism: Mesoplodon bidens; assembly: GCF_964165515.1. Taxonomy (NCBI): domain Eukaryota; kingdom Metazoa; phylum Chordata; class Mammalia; order Artiodactyla; family Ziphiidae; genus Mesoplodon; species Mesoplodon bidens. The sequence continues at coordinate 22,710,206 of NC_138176.1, forward strand.
TTCTTACAATCAAGAGTCATCACTAATTAAGAGCTTTTAGACTGTCTAGCCCAATGCTTCCTAAAATTGGCTTCATTAATCAATTACGCAGTCAATCAAAATCCACAGTAAATAATTTATTAATTAAAAATTGTATCCTTAACACTATAGTGCACCTGGCAAACTTCTACTCATCTATCAAACTTTGTTCTAATGTCACCTGCTCAGTGAAGTGTCTTCATCACATTCTGTACACAGCTCCATCAATTCACATAATTCTCATTGGCAGCACAGCATGGAAGATAAAAGCACAGGCACTGAAGTTAGACTCCCTAAATTAGATGTAAATGCTGGCCCTTCCAATTATTAGCTTTGCACCATTGGGCACTGCATTTCATCTCTTTGTGCCTCAGTTTCCACAACTGTAAAATGGGTTGATATAAAGTTATTTTAAAGAACAAAGGAATTAATATATAAAGATATCATACAACAGTGTCACACTTCAGGCAAAGTTCAACAGATGTTAGTTATTTTATTACTATAATTATTACTTTATTTTTAATAGACTGAACTCTTCAAGAACAAAGGCAGTGCTTATTAACTGAATTTTTCTACAGTGCTCAAGAACATGCTTAGTACCTAGTAAGTACTCATTAAATTATAGTTGAAAGGATTACCTTAGTAGAAATATACTAGTAGTAGTAATTATAATGACAACTAGCATTATTAAGCATTTATTATTTGCCAAGCATGGTTCTAAGTGTTGAGCGTGTATTAACTTGTATAATGAATAAATAGGGAAAGTAGTATATCACTCAGGGTAATTAACTTGCTATTGTAATAAAAAAACTTCAGTTATTTTAAAATGTGAGTTTATTTATTTATTTATTTTAACATCTTTATTGGAGTATAATTGCTTTACAACGGTGTGTTAGTTTCTGCTTTATAACAAAGTGAATCAGTTATACATATACATATGTTCCCATATCTCTTCCCTCTTGCATCTCCCTCCCTCCCACCCTCCCTATCCCACCCCTCTAGGTGGTCACAAACCAGCGAGCTGATCTCCCTGTGCTATGTGGCTGCTTCCCACTAGCTATCTATTTTACATTTGGTAGTGTATATATGTCCATGCCACTACACAGACATACTAGAGAATGGACTTGAGGATATGGGGAAGGGGAAGCTGTGACAAAGTGAGAGAGTTTATTTTTCATTGACACAAAATGTAACTTTGATGTTGCTGGTTGGAGAGGTCTCCTAGGCAGCACTTCTAAAAGTACTGATGAAGGCTCCAGTCTTTGAACTTGGTACTACATATTCTTTACAAGGGCTTCCAATGTCACCGTGGAATGGAATAGATAAAAGAATCATACATAGGATTTTGTTTTACCTTTTAATTAGGAACATGTCTAGAAATATGCCTATTTCATGCCCATTCTGTCATTCTGTTGGCCAAACTTACAACATGATTGTACCATAATGAAAAAAAAAAACCAAAACTCCAGCTTCCTTTGTGATCATTAGTGTAATTAAAACACAAACAGGAAATTTAAAAAATCTGTTTGGGGGGAGGCAAGATTAACTCTCAAACACTTGACAAATAAAGATGCTTACCATTGGAGGAAACTCCACTAAAGAAGAACTTGAATGCACCCTGAAGGACGAGAAAAAGTTGGATGGTTGGAAAAAAGGTTAAGTTATTCCAGGTAAGGGGACTGACACACCCAAAGGTGTGCAGGAAGACTCAACGGGAACAGTTCCTATTAGAGAGCTGTCAGGTGCGAAAGCCCCAGACTCAATGCAGATAACTCCAGCAACAGACACAGCACATGGTCACTACAATCATGTAGCAATTAATGCAGACATCTTTCTTTATAGAGAACCTTTTTGACATAGAACTAAGCATATTGCTGATTGCAGATTGAGATTGACTTTACTGAACCTGGTTGTCAGATAAATAGATTCTTTATATCTGAATTCACTCTTATTTTTTCAAACTACTATATTGCACATAAGATGATCTTAAGATGATGGCAGTGTTTTCTGACAATTTTAACCTGTTGCACCAGTTCTGACTCCCATTTGTTTTCATCCAGTCTAGTCTTGCCTCCTCAACCTGACTATACTCCACTTGAAAATAGAGACTATTCCGTGTTCTAAGCACAGTGCAGAAAGCACAATAGTTGTTGTAAAAACACTTCTTTATCTTTCCTTCACTAGATATTTTTGTAGATATCTGGCACAACAATTCTTTTTTACTGTCTGTACACAGGCAACAACATAATCCCCAAATCCTATCTATCTATCTATCTATCTATCTATCTATCTATCTATCTAGTTTTTCTATTTTTTTCTTTTTCTCTACTGGACAGTGAACGAACAAAAAGCTACGTTGTGACATTTCGAGTCGTGGGCCCATCTTGGTCCCTGCAATCCATCTTGTGAGATATGGGGCACAGCTGGCCATTAGTAAATGATGGATACTTCCTACCTTGCCTTGTTTATGCAACCACCAGTAACCCATATTCTGTTGAATACGGTGTTCTCTGATATATTATTCTTTCACTCTTCTGCCACATTTGAAGGTTGGGTACCATGTCAGCTTGTGTGGGTATCCAAGCTTGGCTTAAAATTCTAGTGCCTTCTCTCTTTCAAGTTCTAAGGCATTTGGGGAAGTGTAAATGCTTCCTGGGAATGCCTCTGCCAAGTGAGGAGATTAAATAAGCAAAGAAATAGAAATGACATATCGTGTAAAGCCCAATTCAGGTCCAACTGGGGTGTCTCCAAGAAGCAACCTTTAAAAATAAGTTTCTAATACATATTAAATTTGTATTTTAAAGTAAATGGTTATGGAGATAAATGGTTCTCTATATGTGAGAAAATAATTTACATAAACTAACTCTTAATCTGAAACATGTTTTCTCTAAAGTTCAAAATACTTCGGTTCACAATGTTCTACCCTTCAAAGAATTGCATCTTTAGGCTTCTGGATAAAATATATATCTATAAAATATGTATTTTCTATGTTGAGTCAATGAGGTCTGGCTAAAGACATCTGAATTGAATTTTGAGGCCAGGGGTTAATGATTTGTGTTGTAACAGAGGCTGTGTTTTGTCTTCACTAATGCAGGAAATAAACTGTCCCAAGGAGGAGATAACAAATTGGCAAAATGAGGCAGCTTTGTTGTTCCAAGAAATAAGATTTGACTACCAACCTAAGTAGGTGGGACTGAGAAGCCTATAAATGCATGGCTTCTTGTAGGAGCCAGGAGATATGATTGTATTAATTGTCTTTATTACATCAGGGTTCAAAGTTGTAGAATTAGGCTAATGGATAAGTCAAGCAATGGACAAGAGGAAATGGTAGGAAAAGAGCAGGATTAGAATAAATTCTTGTTAAGGAAAAAGGGAAATGAAGTAAGGGGTTACTGAAGCTGGGTTTCTCTCTCTCTCTCTCTCTTTCTCCCACTGTGTGTATGTGTGTATATCTATTTACAGTATTTATGGTTTCTTTCAACCTTCAACTCAACCTAGCCCAACTATTTGTGAATAGAGCAGCAGGGTTAGTTTCATTCACTCAGTACATGCAGAAATAATAAGTCTCAACCACCTAGTCAGGAATAAACATGTCAGGGGTGCTTTTCTGATGCAACAAGTCCTCAACTTTTGTATATAAACTGTATAAAACTCAGAACTGAAGACTGAGGATCAATGATGAGGCTGCTGACCAATCAGTCAATAGATAGATAATACTGCTGTGATGACTGTGATGGTAATCAGCATGATAATGGTAATGGGAGTGATCATTAATATTCAGATTTTATTTTCTCTCTCTCAGACTCTGTTTTAAATAAATGGCATATAACTCATTTAATCGTCACAGTAACTAACACTTTGGAATAAATACTGTTATTATCCCATATTTTACAGAAATAAAAAGAAGCCAAATAAACGTTAAATATTTTTTCTTAATTCACAGAGCTGATAGATATCAAGGAAGACTTAGTAGTGATGAAACCAAAAAACAGCTCTAAATTGAAATAGCTGAGGTTCTGTGGAAGAAAATAGTACCAACAAGCCTTATGCATTTCTGTAGGGTTTTTTCCCCTAGAGTAGCACAGATCTTCCCAGTGAATCTCTTTTAGAAGACATCCCTAACAAAGGGATGGAGTTTTCTGGAATCCCAGTATCTAAGATTATAATGCTAGAACCTGACTAATTCTGATTTTTCTTCTTGGTACCCTTTACCATTCAGTATAGAATGTAATTCTCACTAACTACAAAAGGATGTTGGTGGTTAAAGGATTCTGTTCTCCTTCAACTAGATTAGATGTGTATCTAAATCCCAGTAATCAAGGTTGGATGGCTTAGACACTCTGCCGAAATACCTCGTTCCATTTTTTCACTCTCTCGTTTGATAATCCTTCAGTAAAGACTGAATGCAGGCACTGAGAGAAGTTATAAGTTTTACACCTTATTTGTGGTCGCTGTTCCTCTAAGACCACAGGGGATAAACTGCCAAGAAGCAGCACTCCTCAGGTTACTGATTCCTGCAACATGGGATTCCAAAATAATATGTAAATTACTGTTTTCAACATATATCCTTTCCTGCTATTTTCTTGCTCCTGTAGATTGGCATGTTAGAGGTTAGGATTTATCTCAACTCTAAATATAACATCCTGACATTAAGATAAATTATATGTCACTATGAAATCTGGCAAGAATGGTGCAATCCAATAAATCTGATGAGAAGAGTTAAATTTCTTTCCATGTACCAGCATTGGCAATTAGATTTGATTGAAAAATAAGTTGTTCTCACTTGCACTAGTAGCAGCAGATCTCAAATATTCATATATTAATAAATAGCTAATAACAGGCATTGTATATATCATTAAATTACCATAACAATTATTCTTCTTCAGTAGGACTGGAGTACCTTGTGTACTGCTGCTGAGTAAATCATTGCATTTGATGGTTTCCTATTTTACTCTAAAAAACAAAGACTGTAAATAATGTAAGCTGTTAGCTGTCACACAACTCATATCATTAGTAGAAGGAATATTTATAGAATGCTAAGCAAACCTAATATGACAGAAAAAGGAAGAAAGGAAGAGAGCAAAGGCATGGATGAAAATATTAGTAGAAGTAGCAAGTAATACAGTAGATGAAATATAATAATATTCAAACTAATTTTGCAAAAGCATTCTTCCAATCAACTAATGTGTTGATGCCTGGAAGTTCATTTATACTTGGTCAGATTTTTTGGTGGAAAAACATGTCCTGAGTTTCAGTATTATCAGTTGTTGGCTGATGTACAAAAGTCTCTTTATATCAAAATAAGAATAAAATGTTTAGTTAAGTATTAATAGTTCTTTGAAATTGTATTCAGATATAACTTTCACTCAACTGTTCATAGCAGTGTATGGAAATAATAGTAACCTTAAGAATATGGAAGAGAAGAGCCAGAAACATAGACTCACATTCATTGGAAATCCAGTCTTCTTATGATTTTCTTTCCTTCAATTCATATCATATATCATCTATCTTTAAGATGCCTTATGTTTCAAAATGATTTTTTGAACTGTGGAAATCTTGCCTATGTACTAGGCAGCTAAAGGAGTAGGGCAAAGGGGCTGACTCAATATGTTTTAGGGGACCACTGTTCAGCCTACTGCAATCATCAACCAGATTCGGGGAAAAATCTCACTTATATGTTGCCTACAGTAGATTCATCTTAAGTGTAAAGTTGACAGAAAAGGAATTTAAAATAATAATATACAAACACTAAGAAAAAAAAAGCTATAGGAAATTTATATCAGAGAATTCAGACTTTAAGATAAGAATTATTATTAAAGATAAACAGTGGTAATTTCATAATGATCAAAGAGTTCATTCACCAGGAAAATATAATAATTCTAAATACAAATGTATCTAATGAGACTGTATAAAAATTTACAAAGCAAAAGTATACAGAAATGAATAGCAAAATAGATATCTCCATGATTCCGGTAGAAAACTTTAACATAGCTTTCTCTTTAAGTGATAGAACAGTCCAGTAAATTCAGTGAAATATGGAAAATGTGAAAAATGAATGAGTCTACTTGATATACCTGGATAAACTTGATGATACTGAACCCAAGAATTTAAAAACACATACTGTTTTCAAATGCACATAGTATTTTTAACAAAATGGACTGCGTTAAGCTATTGTTCAATTCTTAACAAATGTCAGATAGTTGAGATACAAAAGAGTAAGTTCTAGGATTATTTTAGAATTAAGCTAGAAGGCAATAACATGTAATTGCCAAAAATTTAGAAATTAAGCAATATGTGTCTAAATAACTCTTAGGTCAAACAAGATATCACAATCAAATTAAAAGTTACTTTTGATTGAAGACAATGAATATTATCATTACAACCCAACACACATTCAGTAATTAGGGAATGCAGGTAATGCTGTGAATAGAGGAAATTTATAGTCTTAAACACCTACATTAGAAAGTAAATAAGCCTGAGAATAAATTAAGTATTCATTCCAAAAATTTTAGAAAGTGACATGAAATAAATTCTCCCAAAAGCGTAGAAGGAAGGAAATAATAATAATAGAAGCAGAAATTGACAAATGAAAGAATCAATAATTATCAAAAATCCCAAAGTTTGTTTCTTAACAAGGCTAATAATATGATGAATCCAAGGTAAAACTGAAAAAGAGACAGAGAGAGAGGTTATGAGAGGAGCCTCTTGGGTGCCAGGTGATGGGCAAGCAGGTAGGGATTAGCTCTGAGGTGTCCATTTCTGGACTCTTCCTTTCCACTCCAGGCTGATTGCTTATATCCTTAGATAGTTGTCATTTCCTTGCTGTTGATATGCCTCTAAGAGTCAGACTGGTTTCATAATGTTGGCCCAAACTGTTAATTTTTTTTTAATTTATTTATTTTTGCTGTGTTGGGTCTTCGTTTCTGTGCGAGGGCTTTCTCTAGTTGTGGCAAGTGGGGGCCACTCTTCATCATGGTGCGCGGGCCTCTCACTATCACAGCCTCTCTTGTTGTGGAGCACAGGCTCCAGACACGCAGGCTGAGTAGTTGTGGCTCACGGGCTTAGTTGCTCCATGGCATGTAGGATCCTCCCAGACCAGGGCTCGAACCCATGTCCCCTGCACTGGCAGGTGGACTCTCAACCACTGCACCACCAGGGAAGCCCCCAAGCTGTTAATTTTTAATATTGAGATAAAAAAGTAAAAGTATCCAAAGCAAAAATAATCTAAGTGAAAATGATACTCCTTTTAGATTCCTCAGATCTGAATAAGTTTCAGTAGCAGAATCTGTGTTTCTGCTGTAGGTACTTGGGACAATTCTAGTTAGGAGGGGGGAAAATAAGGTTTATTAGAGATTTATAGGACTGAATAGTCTAAATACAGGGACAGAGGGAAAAAATGGGCAGAAAGAAACTGTTGGTATAGTGGATGTTGGGAATCCTGCAGGTCACATCTCTAGGTCAAACCTGTTAAACTACGTACATCCAGAGCTTACATTCTTTCTCTCTCAACAATTTCCTAAGTTTTAATGGCCAAAGCAATCCTAACTAGATCATGAGGACCATGTGGAATATGGGATAAAATATTGGTTTCATTCTAAATATCAGGGGAAGTCATTGGAAGGGATTTTTTTGTCAAAGATCACTTTGGCTGTTGTGTGGAGAATGGATTTCATTAACATGAATGGAAGCACAGAGACTAGTCATGTAGCTGTAGCTACATGCACCTAACCAACAACTGGGAGATAATTGTGGTTGGAACTAGTAGGTCTAAATGACTCTGACCCATGGTTATGTCAGATATGGGGTTACTTCCTCAAGCTGTGTTAATTAACCATCCTCTTGCCTAATTAAGTTGGGGCAATCATTTTTCCCTGTGAAAATGATTTTTGGGAGAATACCTCTTCTTTTCTTTTTTCTTAAGCAGGGAGGAAGCTGAAAATCAAAAGTCTTCTGTTTATGGCCAAAAGTAATGTGAGAGACACTAGAAATCTTTCAGCTATAAAAATAATTACCCCAAATCAAAGACATGAAAATGCCATCTGGCTTTTATAACTATGTTTTCAGTCATGTAAGTCATGTTAAAAGTTGCAATTAGAGATGGATTTTCCCCCCAATTCACGCAATTTTCAGCTGCAGAAATGTCCTTTCTCTTTTGAGGTCTAGGCACCCATCCTTGCAAACTGTAATCTGTTCTCCTGTACTACATGTAAGAATTGTTGCCATGGTCAATGTCTTAGAGATATAAAATGTAGGAAGAATCACCTCTTGTGCCTGATATGTATTTTTCTGTTAGGAATATTAGGCTGAAATAGTTGAACAGCAGATATTATGGAACTAATTCTGTATCTCCGTTCTGATTTCTAGAAAATTGGTAACTCTCATCCAACAAAAATTATTTTCTAACATAATTTTTTCTCCAGTTCTGCTGTAGGGCTTTTAAGATTTTTTTAAGAAGCATCTTTCCTTCTACATTCATTATAGGATGTGAAAGAACAACCTACATTTTTTTGTCTGGAGTTCGTGGTCATTCTTTATTGTAAGCTTTTGGGTTATATTTTATTTGTGAAGTAAACTTTAAAGCAACTTTCAACAACCTCTAAGAAACATTCGGTTTTAGGACCTAGAAAGACCTTTTCCATATTCTTATTTTACAGACTTCTGATGTATCCATTATCAGTGCAATACTTTGTGAGCATGACTTTCATCCAGTCATTAGTAAACACTGAACAACATGTATGCAGCAGGCACTGTGTTAAGTTCTAGGCATGCGATAGCCAACAAAACTGATGGGATTCTTGCTCCCAAGGAGCCTTCAGTCTAGTATGAGCAAAAGTCCATTCATCCAAGTTTCCTCGCTCTGCTGAGCTCCAGTAAGATGTAGAGAAGACACCAGGTTCTGCACTTAAGAGTTTCTACTTTATTTTGAAGATGAAAGTCTGATATTTCCTCTGTGGCTTTAGACTTGCATGTGCATTGCCTGTGGGACGGGTGTCAAGGTTGTGTCTATGAGACATTGGCATCTAAATGGTTTTAAAAGATTTTTTAAAGTAAGACCCACAGAGTTTGACTTTCAGTTCCTGTTTTGCCAGTGTCAGGCACTTTAACGTGTGTGTACCGATGCACATGTGTGTATGTATTTGATTACACCCTTTGTGCCTGTTCAGTGACCCCAAAAAGCAGATAAGCATGATCCATTTACAAATGTGGGAGGTATTTTGAGTACACAAGATGTAACCTCAGAATGAATTTATTCTTTCTTAAAGCAGAAATCTCTGCTTATTTCCCTTCTCTGGGGACACAGTGAATAATGTGTGAAAGTGAAGGAGTAATTAAGAATAATGGCAGTGTCAACCTTAGGACAAGTGATAAATCTTAGTGTGTTTATGACTTGGAAACTTTATTAATGTTTAGTCAAAAGGCTATTTCTGAGTTGTAGCTAAAATATGCTAGAGTGATTCTTTAACTTCAGAAATGGAGAAAGACTTTCAAAATATGCTCAAAACTTTCCTCTCAGGAAGCATGAAGTAAACTTTGATATTCCACAAATTATTTTAGAGCATGTGCAATTTCTAGGCTTTTCTACAATATTTCACTTACGTTTAAATATGCATATGTCCTGGGGGCCTACTGTCTGCACTGAAGTTGCAGTTCTTACTCTAGGTATCCATGGGGAGCTGGGGCGAAGACACTAAAACATAAATAATTACAAAAATGTGATCAGTAAAAATATAATAATGTTCTATACAAAGTGCTGTGGAGTTACAAAAGTTGTGATGCTCAAATTGGTCCTTCCAATAAAGGAAATACGATGTCCTCAGCTCTAGAGCATTTAGTTTAACTGTCCTGTTATGAGGCCCAGCTTAGGTATTTGTTTTGAAGTTTCAATGATTCTGTCTATGTGCAGCCAAGATTGGGACCCACCACCCAACAGGTATATGTCTTGCTGAGCTTCCTTGCTCTTGGCAATAGGAGCTTTAAGATCTCTCCCAGAGAAAAGGCAATGGAAAAAAAAAATTTAACATCTTTATTGGAGTATAATTGCTTTACAATGGTGTGTTAGTTTCTGCTGTGTAACAAAGTGAATCAGCTATAAATATACATAGATCCCCATATCCCCTCCCTCTTACATCTCCCTCCCAACCTCCCTATCCCACCCCTCTAGGTGGTCACAAAGCACTGAGCTGATCTCCCTGTGCTATGTGGCTGCTTCCCACTAGCTGTCTATTTTACATTTGGTAGTGTATATATATTCGTTTTTATATTCAAACTTCAGGATTCACCATGATAGAACACTAGGTTCAATACCCCCTGTTCCTTGCATCTGCACAAAGCTACCCATTTGGCAGAAGGAAGGAAGGGGGCTAAAACTGGCCAAATATATTTAGAAACCAGGACTTTATCTTTCTGAATCTCAGTTCCTCACTCTAAGTTGAGATAATTGAGCACTGCTTACCTATAAAGTTAACAAGTACAGACAGTGCTGGAGAGAAGAAGGCTGGACAATGGTTTTAAACTTAGATGGGTATAAGAATCATCTGGAGGGCTTGTTTTAATGTGTAGTCCTGGGTACCTTCCCCAAGGACCTTGATTCAATATGTCTACAATGGGGCATAGAAATGTATATTTTTAATAAGCTATTTCTGTGATTTTTCTGTAGGGGATCTAAGAACATGCTTTGAAAAAAAAAAAAACTCCACTGGGGCTTGAGAAATCTCAAATAGTGCCAATTAAAGAGTTTCCTGGATTTTAAATATTTCTAAGAAGATAAAGAGGAGATGAACAGAAGAGAAGAAGTCTTTAGGAATAATAGAAGAGAGATTTTTTATATGTGCTAAAGCACATCTTGGTTTCAAAACAGTGCTTTAGTGTTGGAAAAAGGATTCCAAGGTGATTTGGTCCAATTAAATGTATTAAGATCACTTATGATATCACAAGTGAATGGCCCTGTAACCTTGGCTGAAATTCTCTCTGGGAGTTTCTTACATCTGTGTCCATTTGAGGATAACACCAGCTGTCCACTTAAGCTGACCATATGTACCAATTTATACCTTCTGCCCTTTTGCTTTTAGCAATAGCAAACAAGCCAGCTTCTTCATCCCTATGGCACCCTATATATATTTAATGACTGTCTTGTTAATGTCCTGTCATACCTCTCTTGTCCCTGAAGAGCCCTCTTCCTCTAATACTCTTCTTTCAGCAGTTTCCAGACCACTCACCATCTTGGTCACAGTATTTTGAAATCTGTAAGCCTCAGAAAGTGTCTTCTTAAACGCTCCCAGGAGAGCAGGATTACTGATATTTTATGCCTACATCTGCTGCCCCCTTCCATGAGTACACTTCCTGAGAACACTTCCTATTACTTATTTTAGTGTATTTACAGAATACTAGCAAATGAGCCTGAATTAGAACTTGAAGAAATGAGTGGTTTTCTGTGGATTCCTTCAAATCATTGCCCAACATGGGAAGGAGCAAACTCATTACAACAGAAAAGAAATTGAAAGATCCAGAATCATATAACCAAGTCTAACCTACCTGAAATCCTTCTCAGAATTGGTTTCCAAGTGTACTTGAACAAGATATGTCAGAATTCTGAAGGGGGCTCAGCGATAGAGGGAGCAGAGAAATTACAAAAGTTGTTTGCATGTATTAGGGCTTTACCTCTAATCCACACCCAAAACCATGTGTCTGGATTGTCATATTCTGATTCCACAGAATTTGACTTAGCACCAGAGGTCATAAATTTGTCATTTCATGGTAAATACTCTCTACTGGGTTGGCAAAGCAGAATCCTTGGTGAATCTTTGATTTGCAAAGTTGTATTTCTAACAACAACTATGGCAGGTTTTTTAATATACTATGCACAAACAAGGCTGAAGACAGTTTTTTAAGAGGCCAGGGGGACATGGGGGAAGGGAAGAGAGAATGTCTGTTCCTACCTATGGTTTGTGCAGTAAGAAAAAGTATTGCAAAAGAAAAACTGGGAACTGGGGTTAAATGATCTAAAACCTTCTAAGGGAAAAGCAAATGAAATATTCTATTCCTGGTGAAATTTTTATCATGTCGATCAGTCTACTAAGGTGGCTGGCAGTGGAGTGGGAGGTGGGAGTTGTGGGCAGACAATGACATAACTAGAAGACTTGGATGATCCTTCTTTCTATACTATGCATTTTATTTTTAAAAAGTCTGAATTTGTTTGGTAAGATGGTCAAGTATGCATTGCTGCACAAGTATCCATAATGATGTTTAATCCACTCAGTGCACGTCTCCACTTTACTTCATGAATTATTACCTTCTCATGGCACCCAAAGCCTCTGTGATGATGCTTCAAGGCACCTTCCTCCAAAGTCATGCCCCACTGGATACCTCAGGTCACCAGAGCCTCAGCAGTTGACATCTTTGCTGTGCCATGAACATGGTAATTTCATTCATACCTCCAGCTTTCGTTCTTGCTGATCTTTCGCCAGGCAGTTTACTGCCTCTGATCTCCTTCTATTGAAGATCTACTTATTTTTCAAAGTCAACCTCCATGATACAATATCCATGAAGCCCTGCTTGAATTTTTAATAATTGCATGATTTATAAAGGTTCTATTAGGTAACAGGCTTTGTACTAAGTGTTGAATATATTATTTATCTTCATCTTTATATCCATTCCATAAAGTGAAGTATTATCTTTATTATTTTAGGACAGGGACTGGAAGCTAGACAAGTTTTATTTGTTTACCCTTATTGTCACCAAGTTTATAAGGGGTGACTTGGAATTTGGACTTAATCTGCAGACAGAAGAATCAACATTGAGTCATCTGCAGACAAAAGAATCATCATCATTGTCCTCTATCACCTTTTAATATTACTCCTCCCTCTATTTATATTTCCTGAAAAGTACTTTTGCCTCTATTGAATACACATCCAGTTTTGAATACAATCAGTTGGTTGCAGGTCCTCATCCTTCCTCTGCTATAAGCAGTTCTTTCTCATTTCCCAATCCTCCCTCTCAGTGTGAGAAAGAGCTGTACCCAGTAAATATTTATTGAACTCAAGATGAAGGACCAATGGCTGAGATTTTTGCTTCTGGCTATGATGTAGAAGCCTGTGTCAGAGTAACTCACATGAACAGAAATACAAAGGGAAGTCATTTAGCCAGAAGAAAAATAATCCCAGATGAAAGATGAAGCAAGTTAAAAAAAAAAAAGGAAGAATGTAAGTAGATCTAAATAAATAGAAGCTATTTAAAACAATAAGGATAATGGTTTTTAAATTTTAATATATGCTGTGAGTAAGGGTTGTAAAAACATGTTCAGTGTTGGGAAAATAGTAAAAGTAATAATTTATTATATACTCTGATAAGACAAGGATAAACATGGAAATGAATTAAAGAAATGTATAGCTGTATAACAGGCAAGATATTATTAGAGGGGAAATTAAATGATTTTTTAAATTCTTAATTATTTTAAAAGAAAGCAAGACTATGAAAAATATGTAAACACACATAGAACAAAGATTAAGATGTAGATTTAAGCCAAAATTTATTATTAATTAAATTAAAACAGATTTAGTTTTATAATTAAAATAAGACTAGAAAAGATTTTAAAAAGAAGAAACTAAATTAGCTAAACTCTCATTATAAGAAATACCTTTAAATATAAGAACATAGAAAAGTTGAAAATTAAAGGAGGTAGAAAGACAAAAGATATAAATCCTAACCAAAGAGAAAGCTAATATTGCCTTACTACTATTAAAAAAGGAAATATTTATGGTCAGAAATATTTCCACAGTTAGAGAGACCATTTAATGATGATGAAAGGGTCAACCCAACAGCAATATACATTCCTCCTAAACTTGAATGCCCTATTAATAAGTCCTGAAACAATATATAAAATGAATAGTGGTGATTAGATCATAGCATCTGATTTCTCCTTCTCCTGACTGTTTCAGTTTAAAAAGCATTCTTGTCATCAGGTCCATAGAAAAAGCCTAATTCTGAATGTTTCACAATCAGCGTGGCTTCTGTGACATTATTATTGCAATTAATATGAATATTTTATTGTATATTTATACATACAGAAATATATATGCACTCACATATATGGAAAATGTGTGTAGGTGTGTGTGTAATGCAACCAAATAAGGTGCTAAGGTTCATAAGCCAATAAAATGATCCCTATTTGCAAGAGAGCTAACCAATTTGCCCAACCTTAGACCATCCTATCTATGTCCAGATAATACACAGGATATGCAGGCCTATGTAATCCCTAGCTTCATTTGAGTTTCTTGTGATGATGACACCGAATTAAGATGATCTGTTAATAATTGGATACTTTACCTTAATATTATTTTGTTTATTAATTGTTGAATAGGAAATGCATGCACATTGACCAAAATTAAAAAAAAAAAATGAGGTGAATGCAGTGAATATTATGCTTACCTACCTATTTTGTTCCCAGATTAACCAGTTATTTTCCTTGAAAGCAAACATTAATGTCTTTCTTATTTATTTTCCAAAGATATTCTATGTATTTAATAATAACATTCAGTAATTATATATATAATTATATACTATATAAAACAAGGAATATATATATGTTTATATATGTATATGTATGTATTTCCCTTTTTTTTTTACTCACATCACTCTATTGTGATGAAAAGCTGACTCTTTCATTCCCCATAATTTTAAAAAAATGCTTTTAAACCTCTCTCCTTTCCTCCCTCCCTTTTTCCCACTTCCCCTCCCTTCCTCTCCTAAGAATACTATTAAAATTCTCACAGGAAGGTGATTTTATTTGCTATCTTCACACAATTTTCACTTAGTTCCCCCATATAATCGTAGGTTTCTCAGGATGGTTGAGAAGCCTACCTACAAGACTAGCCTATACACTCCCAAAGCTACCTATGTAATGGATTTTAAACCATCTAAGATCTAGGGCTTTTCCCCAGCTGGTTCAGACTTGCATATTTTCTCATCCTTGTACCCCTGTATGGAAGCAGTGCTCCTGGGTGTATTTATTACACTGGTCTAGGATCTACTCCACAGCTTGGTTTTCAGACCCCAGGAGGCCAGTATCTGAGTAAACTCAGCAGGAGTTCTCAATGGCAACTTGCAGAAATTTGCTGCCTACTGTGTGGCCACAAGAAGTTGAGAATATAGTATGGATGTGAAGGAAGGAGTGGAATTTCATTGAGAAAAACTCTGTTCATAGTTCATTTTTACCTTCTTAAAAGCCCTACATAGTCATTAATCAAAAATATGTTAAGTAGAGGAAAGAAATCACTCTTACCCAAAGAGTAATCATGTTAAACCATTCAATTATATTTTCTTTTAGCCTTTTCTGTTTTAAACACGGTTTAGCATTTATTTATAGAATATCCATTAAGTGCCTGGTATTACGCTAGATGTAGTTGTGACAATGTCATGTAATCAGTTTTGGAGACTAAGATTTTTCATTTAATTTTGAAATTAAATATTTCCTGTTATTACACATTCTTTTTATAAATAGTACCTATATTCTTACATAAAATTATTGTTTAGAGATATTTATAGTATTTTTATATTAAAAAGTACAGCATAATGATTAAGATAATGTTCTTTAGAATGAGAATGAACTCAAATCCTGACTCACTTCTTTATTAGCAATGTAAATGGGGCAAGATATTTAGTTATTCTGTTCTTCAATTTCCTCTTGGATAAACTGAAGCTAATCTGTGTACATAATGTACATAAGCATGCATCACATTGAGTTTTTGTGAACATAAATGTGTTTATCCTGGTCAAATTCTTCTACATCACCAGGCTGAACCTGACTCCTTGTCTTCCTGTTGGCTGCATCCGAGTTATTGATCAGAGCTGAGGAAAATCATCCAGCACGGATGATTGGGACCATACATTCATTGTCATCCCATGCAAGTGAGCCTTCACAAGGGCTGGCCACTATTGGTAGTTCCCTAGTTACAGTCCCCTCAACTTCCCACTCCCACATCTCAAATTGATTCACTTCATCCATTTCATCTTATATTTCATAAAGGACAATGCAGGAGCTGACCATCTCTTCAAACACAAACTGCTCTATCGATGCTCTGGATCCCAGCTCCCTTTCAGCTCTTAAGAATCTCCTCTATGTCCCATATCTTCAACTGCTGCCTCACCACTCCCTACATTTCACCAGCAGTAGGGCATGCAAAAATCTTTTCCAGTTTTTATTAAAAACGAAGAAACCACAGCCAAAATTAAAACCACAACAACTACTTTCAAGCCTATATTTCCCGCCAGCTACTTCCATCTCATTTTTTTATTCACAGGTGAATCTCTCAAATGAAGTGTCTTCACTCTCTTATTCTTCTTTTTCACCTTCTGTTCCCTATCCTACCCACTTGAATATGTATGTAACCCTTTCCACTCCAGTAAAACTGTTCTCACAAAGGCCAAACAGTGACCTTCCCTTTTATGAAGACAACATACACTTCTAGATCCTCATTTTAATTAATACCTCAAGAGCACTTGATGCATTTGAGCACATCTTCCTTTTAAAAACACTTTTCCGTTGGATCTTCTAATATCAAAAACTCTTGGTTTTCTTCTTTTCAAGCTGCTCCATTTCAGTCTCCATTTCTGACTTTTTTTCCTACTCACCTTTTAAATTTATACTTTCTACATATTATCCTTACTTATTGATTTATTAATTACATACAGTCTGGGTTTAATTTTAAGCCCTCAAAATTCATATGTTAAAGTTCTAACTCCCTGTATCTTGGAGGTGAGAGTAAAGTAAAATGTTGTAATATGGGTGGGTCTTAATCCAATATGACTGGTGTTCTTTTATAAGAAGAGAAATTTGGACACAGATACACATAGGCCTATAGGAAAGACCAGATGAGGTCACAGCAAGAAGGCAGTCATCTTTAAGCCAGGGAAAGAGGCATCAGAAGAAATCAACCCTGATAACACTTTGATCTTGGACTTCTAAGACTCCGGAATTATGGTTGATGTTTTAGTAAGGGTCAGGCCACTTCTGGTTTGTCCCTCTTCCTCATGCAGGAACTTCCCTGACTTTTCATTCCAATCCTGGTGTGTCTCTGTTTCCTCATCCCAAAAAAGAATAAAGGATATTCAGCTCCACCCTTTAGATGTTTTGAACTTTGCTCTTTAGCCCCTTTCTTTGAAGCTTCAGTAAGGCAAGAATCTGATGGAGATCCAAAATGTGTGCTTGAGATAGACCTCTCCCTCTGGCAAGCTTTTGCCTTTGAAGCACTGAAAGATTATAGAAGTTTTTCTTCTGCCTTTTAGAAGATGTTTTCTAGTCCTTAAGCCTAGTGAGCACATCCTCATGTGGAAAACTGGCTGCTCTTTCAAGGCTCTGTAAGTTTTCAGTCTGTTACCAAGGGTTTAGTTTGTCTGCTAAGGGTTTACTGATTTTTTTCAACCATTTTATTAAATCTGTGTGAACCCAAATTGGTACTAAGTCCATGATCAAACTCTACAAAGGCCTCAGTCTTGAACATGGCCAGTGATGGCCAGCCCAACTTGGATGGGCTCCTGGGCCTCTGGGATTTCAGTTCATTTGCCCCTATTGCTTACATGGTGCTCTGATTTCTTTGAAAAATGATTTGTGTGGTTTATACAGCTTCTGGTTGTTGCAGGGAGTATATTAGGTGGATGATCCAGCATACTACATCTACATGGAAGCAGAAGGCATCTCTTAAGATACTAAAATTTGGAGCTTCTTGGGACTTAAATGTAGGTGCTCTTTTGCCTCTACAGTTTTCCCGGATGATCACATCTTTACAAGACTTTTACATTTATTTTGCCAGACGAGACCTATCTTCTGAGCTCAATATAGTTATATAAAATGGCCTCTATAGCATGCTTATGTTGATATTACAAAGCACCTTAAACTCTACAAGTCCAAAACTAAGCACATGCTTATCTCCCCCAAGAGGGCTCATGCACATTTTGGTGAACAGTGACATCATGCAGCTGTAGCGTTTCCATTCACTGCCCAAAAGCCTGGGAGTCTTCTTTGACTTCTCCCTCCCTTACACCCCCAATCTGGGGCACCACAAGCCTTTATTTTATCATTTGTATATTTCTTCACTGCATCCAGTTCTCTATATGCATAATACCTTCCTCCTGGTCCTTGCCTCCACCATTGCTCACTTCAACTTTTGCAGTAGCCACATAGTTCTCCCTGCCTCTGTTCTTGCCCTTCACAATGGTGACAAATGTTTGTTTTTTTCTGTTCAGGCTGCTATAACAGAATGCTATAGACTGGGTGGCTAATAAACAGCAGAACTTTACTTCTCACTGTTCTGGAGCCTGGAAAATCCAAGATCAAGTTTATGGTAGTTTTGGTGTCTAGTGAAAGCCCACTTCCTGGTTCTCACTGTGTTCTTACAAGGCTTGGGGGGTGAAAGAGCTCTCTAGGGTCTGATTTATAAGGGCACTAATCCCTTATGATCTAATCATGTCCCAAAGGCCCCACATCCTAAGACTATTACATTGGGGATTAGGTTTCAACATATGAATTTTGGTAGGGAACACAAACATTCAGTCTATAGCAGTATTCATTTAATACCCCATATGTAATGTTTTTACTTGCTACATTTTATTTATGGCTCCCCATTTTTCATAATAATATGTCTATAATATTTTAAAAAGGCATTAAGACTCTGTGTGATTCAGCAGATATCTGTATAGGCTGATGAGCAACACTCATTGCTTTACTGTGCTTTATTCAGTTTCAGTTTGAGTGTTTTGGGATTTTTTTTTGTTGATAATCCACTTAACTTCTCTCCACTTCAAAGATTTTCATATATGTTATACCCTGACTTAAACACTTTTCTCTACCCTATATGGCATGTGGATAACTCCTACTTATTTTTTAGTTTTAAATGTAAATGTCACTTTCTTGGAAGAGCCTTTCATGAGTCTCCATTTTAAGGTTAATATTTCTCTCTCATACATATTATACTCCCCTTTACTCCTCTATTGCACTATCAAGAAAGGGTTTCTTTTTTAAAAAAGGAAATTCCCAACATAAACAAAAGAGAAAATACTGTAGTATAATATACCCCCATATACTCATCATCCAGATTCAAAAATTGCCAACTCATGGCCAATTTTGTTTCATCTATACGTATAGCCCCCCTCCCTCACTTCGATTATTTTGAAATAAATTTACAAATATTGCAATATGTATCTTTAAAAGATCCTTACCTTATGTCATTGGTCACATATAAAAATATTTTCCAGTATTTTCATAACATTATGAAATACCTAGTCATTATTTCTGTGTCTCTGGCCTCTCTCTCTCTCTCACTTATACCAGTTTGTTCATTTGAATCAGAATTCAAGTCATGAACCAGAGAACAAGAACACATTACAACAGATTGGTGTCTCTCTTAAATATGTTTTTATACATGATTCTTTTATTTTGTTATTTGTTTTGCCATTTATTTTTTGAAAAATCATGAGTTATTTGCCCTGTTAATTTCTCTGCACTGTGGATTTTTTTTTTATTGCACCCTTATGATGACACTTAACATATTTCTCTCTCTTTGTTTTTGATATTTTGGGAAAACTGTGGCCTAAGTGGTCTCATGTGCTTTCATCAGGAGGTACATTATTTTGTTTTACCTTTTTTGTGAGCTCAATTTTCATTGATTTCTGCAACCATTACCCTAGGCTATTTTTCCATGTATATTCCACAAGGGCAGAAAATATTCCCATCCTGTGCCTGGTAGAATGCCTGTCATTAATAATGTGTTCAGTGTATCTTTAATTGACTGAGTGAATGAGAATATATAGCCTGCTCTTTTAATTTATTGCATTATCATGTAGTGTTTGCCTCCATATGGATTTTGGGTTGCTACAGTGACAGACCCTTTTAGGTTACTTCCTGGGCTGGACTAAAATTTTTGTCATATTATATATCAATGAACTATTGAACAGATGCTTCAGTCAGCCATACAATTTCAGATTCTATAGAGAACTGTCAGATGATGAAGGATCTCAGAGCGTATAAACCTCCACAGTTTGATCACTGTAAATCTGAGAATGTTGGTCAAGAAAGTGACTGACTCCATACATTTTTCAGCTGTAACATTTTTCATCCAAACTGCTCCTAGTTAAACCATGCTGCTGTTGTGGCCTCTAAATCTAAACTGACTGGAACCACTTGGAACTAAGTTTATGACATGAGATGTCACTTTGTTAACTCTAATGGTGCTTTTTTCTTTCTTCAGTAGACATAAAGAACTTCCATGATTGAAGATAAAGGTAAACTTTGTGTGTCTTTATTGCTTCTGTTGTCTGATCCATATGCTGCCAACTGAACACAGACATAATGTTTTTTCAACCTTTTCTTAGGTATGTTTTATTTTCTACCTTTCTCCTCTTTGTCTACAAAGACAGGACCAAGTGCAAAAGAATCCTACTACTCTACTGTTTTAGTCCCATTTCACATTAAGTTGATAAATCATGTGAGCAGAAGTCATTTGTCAAAAATACATTTATTGGAACCAGAATTACTTTATGTGCAGAGACTGCTGGATCATTTTGCCAACTCTTACTAAGTAATTCATCAAATCTTGATTTGCTAGAAATATAATGCAAAGGGAACATATAATAAAATTAAACAAAGTTCTTCTATCTTCATAGTACTTTGAAGGATATATAATTACACCACATTGCCATACCAGAAATACCATTATGTTGAATTCAGTAGTCAAATATGCACAGACATATTTCAAAATAGACATAATAATCAGTGGTTATATGTATATTTTTAATTTTTTTGATGTGGACCATTTTTAAAGGCTTTATTGAATTTGTTACAATATTTCCTCTGTTTTATGTTTTGGTTTTTTGGCCACAAGGCATGTGGGGTCTTAGCTCCCTAACCAGGGATCGAAACTACACCCCCTGCATTGGAAGGCAAAGTCTTAACCGCTGGACCCCCAGGGAAGTTCCAATCAATAGTCATATTATATGACTACTCTTTATTTCAAAATAGTGAGTGTTTTCAATCAAACCCATAACCCCTTCCCACATCTCTCTCCTTCTGATGAAGACAAAATAATAAAAATAATCCTCTTTGATAAAGACAGAACCTTTGTTTGTCTCCTAATTGAACTCCAGGTATTGAGGAACCATGTTTTGCTTACCTCTGAAATGCTGCATTAAGCAATATTTTATTCTGTGTTTCTGTAAAAACCACTGGGATCTCCTTCTAACCTAACCCTTGAAATTAAAATTCATTAGTCTCCCTGAAAATTAAAGAAGAAAAAGTAAAGTGCTTTCAAAAATTATTATAATTCCTGCCACTGAGGAACATAATAACAAACCTTTCTGTTAATAAATTTGTTACATTAATTTAAGAAATAGTGATGAGCACATCCACTTTGTAAAAACTCATTGGGAAATTTTCTTTCAGCTTCCCTTATGAGACCTACTTCTAAATCTCTTAAATGTTGTTCAACTTGTGAATTCTATAATTCACAAGCTAATCATATTTTCTCTTTTCTTTGGTTATTAGGCAAATTTAAAGTCAAGTTGTAGCCCATCTAGTATTTGAGCATGATTTTTCACCTATCTTTTGAATATTTACCACCACCCTTAACTTGGACTTGGATTTAGTTTCCTATATTTGTTTGTTTGTTTTAAAAATCTAATATCCTTTAGTTTTAGGAAAATTAGAAATGTAAATCCCAAGATGTCTTATCTTATTGTACATAATCACTGTCTTTGAACTAGTTATAAGAGTATTATATTTTTATTCTATGTTCCATTTCAATTTATTCTATCAAGTCTCTTTTTTTAGAAATTTATTTTTCTATTTATCGAGTTTGATATTTCAGTTTCGTGACTTGTATTTTCCTTATTGCTTGGTAATTTTTAGTGCTTTTTGTTCATTTATTCATTTGTTTTGTTTTTAAAATCACTTCCAGAGTAGTCTCTTGCATAATTTCTTTAGTTGTTTTTCTGTAGATCTCATTTCTTATGCTGTCTTACTTTCAGAATCGCCTTAATTTTTTGTATGCTTTTGGCAGCTATGATTTTCATTGTTTTTCTCGCATGTTTTCTATAATTGCATAAATTTTTGTAATTTCATGGATGAGAAGGACATATGAGCTCAGTTTTCCATCTTAATTCAGTTTCTCTCAATCATCACTTTTTATTCTGTTGGAGGAGGGGGTTTTTCATTTGAAGATGTGTATGGATCTATCTCTAGACTATCTATTCTCTTCCATTAGTCTCTGTGTTTATTCTTTCACTAATACCACACTCTATGATTGCTTTAGGTTTATAGTAAGTCTTGAAATTGAGTAATGTCTGTCCTTCAACACTGTTATTCTTCTTCCAGGTATTTTGTTTGTTAGTTTACTTTGTTTTTTTTTCCTTTCCATACAAATTTTAGTAACAGTTTATTGACATCTACAAAAGAGCTTGATGGGATGTTGATTGTGATTGAATTGAAGCCATAGATCAAGGTGGGAATAATTGAAATCTTGACAACATTGAGTGTTACAATCAATGAATATGGAATAATTCTCTCCATTTATTTAGCTCTTCTTTGGTTTATTCACCAGAGTTTTATGGTTTCCTACATACTGATCCTAAAAATAGTGTGTTAAATTTATACCTAAATATTTCATTTTGGATACTAATGTAAATGATATTGTGTGTTTTAATTTCAAGTTCCAATTAGTGTTTGCTGATAAAAAGCAATAGACTTTTTAATAATAATTGTGTGTCCTGTAACCTTGCTATAAGCTTTTATTAATTTCAGGAATTATTCCTTGATTCTCTGGGATTTTCAACATAGACAATCACGCCATCTGCAAACAAGAACAGTTGAATTTGTTCATTTGCAATTTGTATATTGTTTATTTCCTGTTCTTTTCTTAGTGAAGTAGCTAGGACTTCCACCTACAATGTTCATCACAAGTCATAAAAGAGTACATTCTTACCTTGTCCCCGGTCTTAGGGAGAAAGCATTCAGTTTATCACCATTAAGCATAGTATTAGCTGAATGTTTCTATAGATGTTACTTACAAATTGAGGAAATTCCCCTCTATTCCTACTTTGTTGAGAGTTTTTATCATGAATGGGTGTTGGACTTTGTCAAACGATTTTCCTGCATCACATAACATCAGTACCTTTTTTTCTTCTTCAGCCTGTTGAAGTGTTGGATTTTGAACCAGTCTTGTATACCTGGAATAAATCACACTTGATCATAATGTGTAATTATTATAATACATTATTAGATGCAATTTAACAATATTTTGTTGAGATTTTGGCATCTATGTTTAAGAGATATTGTTATATAATTTTTTATTCTTATAATGCCTTTATCAGTTTTGGTATTAGAATAATGCTGGCATCATAGAATGGGTTAGGAAATATTCCTTTCTGCTTATATTTTTTGGAAGAAACTAGAGAATTTTTTTTTCACACACACACACACACTGTATTTTATTTTTATAAGATATAAATAGACTGACACCAAGCATTGTAAATGGATGACCACAACAAGAACAATGATGATTGCAATTAAACACAAAACACACTCATACTATGTCATAATATTGACATTCAGTCCAGTAATCCTCCACTATAACAGCTCTTTACTTTGCAGTGAAAATTCATTTGTATATTTTTTGCCTCTGAGTCCTTGTGGGATTTTACTTTTTTTATACAAACAGAAAGTCACGTTGATGAGCACATCACAAAAATGACATAATGGTATAATTTTTTGCCCGAAGACAAGGAAAAAGATGTATTGGAAATCAAAAAAAAAAAAAAAAAAAAGAAAGTCACAAAAATTATAATCATCCTCATCAGTTCACTCAGTCCCATGTAATTAATTTTTTTTTCATCTTGATCTTTTGCTAGCACTTTTATGAGTTTATCAGTTTTCCATTAGAGTTCTGAAAAGGCCTATTCATTCAGTTCAGCAGTATAGTCAGTTACCAGAAACCTGTACTTGTCAGAGTCTTTTCCAAGAATTCCTTGAAGATGAAACACTTTTATAGGAACATATTTGCAAAAGCGTCAGAGTACACCCAGAACTGTCTGTAAATGACAAAAGACATAAAAATGACCACAGTTAAAGGTTTGATGAAAGTTCATTATAATGCAATTGACAAGGGAAATTTAGTTATTTCTGAGATATACATTTTAAAGTAATAACTAGAATTATGACTTATAATACCATAACATATAAGATTTTTAGAAATTTCATGTAATGTCTGAAACATTTATATTAACATATTTCCAGACAAATAACCCAAAGAAAGTTTAGTATTAGTTATTTCATTTGTTTGTTTCTTTATATTGCAGGTTCTTAGTAGTCATCAATTTTATACACATCAGTGTATACATGTCAATCCCAAACGCCCAATTCAGCACACCACCATCCCCACCACACCATGGTTTTCCCTCCTTGGTGTCCATACGTCTGATCTCTACATCTGTGTCTTAACTTCTGCCCTGCAAACCAGCTCATCTGTACCGTTCTTCTAGGTTCCACATACATGCATTAATATACAATATTTGTTTTTCTCTTTCCAACTTATTTCACTCTGTACAACAGTCTCTATATCCGTCCATGTCTCAATAAATGACTCAATTTCTTCCTTTTTATGGCTGAGTAATATTCCACTGTATATATGTACCACATCTTCTTTATCCATTCGTCTGTCGATGGGCATTTAGGTTGCTTCCATGACCTGGCTATTGTAAATAGTGCTGCAATGAACATTGGGGTCCATGTGTCTTTTTGAATTATGGTTTTCTGTGGGTACATGCCCAGTGGTGGGTGCTGGATCATATGGTAATTCGATTTTAGTTTTTTAAGGAACCTCCGTACTGTTCTCCATAGTGGCTGTATCAATTTATATTCCCACCAACAGTGCAAGAGGGATCCCTTTTCTCTGCACCCTGCCCAACATTTGTTGTTTGTAGATTTTCTGATGATGCCCGTTCTAACTGGTGTGAGGTGATACCTCATCGTAGTTTTGATTTGCATTTCTCTAATAATTAGTGATGTTGAGCAGCTTTTCATGTGCTTCTTGGCCATCTGTATGTCTTCTTTGGAGAAATGTCTATTTAGGTCTTCTGCCCATTTTTGGATTGGGTTCTTTGTTTCTTTAATGTTGAGCTGCATGAGCAGTTTATATATTTTGGAGGTTAATCCTTTGTCCGTTGATTTGTTTGCAAATATTTTCTCCCACTCTGAGGGTTGTCTTTTCATCTTCTTTATGGTTTCTTTTGCTGTGCAAAAGCTTTTAAGTTTCATTATGTCCCATTTGTTTATTTTTGTTTTTATTTCCATTACTCTAGAAGGTGGATCAAAAAAGATCTTGCTGTGATTTATGTCAAAGAGTGTTCTTCCTATGTTTTCCTCTAAGAGTTTTATACTGTCTGGTCCTACATTTAGGTATCGAATCCATTTTGAGTTTATTTTTGTGTATGGTGTTAGGGAGTATTCTAATTTCATTCTTTTATATGCAGCTATACAGTTTTCCGAGCACTATTTTTTTAACATCTTTATTAGAGTATAATTGCTTTACAATGGTGTGTTAGTTTCTGCTTTATAACAAAGTGAATTAGTAATAAATATACATATATTCCCATATCTCTTCCCTCTTGGCGTCTCCCTCCCTCCCACTCTCCCTATCCCACCCCTCTAGGTGGTCACAAACCACCTAGCTGATCTCCCTGTGCAATGCGGCTGCTTCCCACTAGGTATCTATTTTACATTTGGTAGTGTATATATGTCCATGCCACTCTCTCACTTTGTAACAGCTTACCATTCCCCGTCCCCATATCCTCAAGTCCATTCTCTAGTAGGTCTGTGTCTTTATTCCCATCTTACCCCTAGCTTTTTCATGACCTTTTTTTTCCCCTTAGATTCCATATATATGTGTTAGCATACAGTATTTGTTTTTCTCTTTCTGACTTACTTCACTCTGTTTGACAGACTCTAGGTCCATCGACCTCACTACAAAAAATTCACTTTGGTTTCTTTTTATGGCTGAGTAATATTGCATTCTATATATGTGCCACATCTTCTTTATCCATTCATCTGATGATGGACACTTCGGTTGCTTCCATGTCCTGGCTTTTGTAAATAGAGCTGCAGTGAACATTGTGGTACATGACTCCTTTTGAATTATGGTTTTCTCAGGGTATATGCCCAGTAGTGGGATTGCTGGGTCGTATGATAGTTCTATTTGTAGTTTTTTAAGGAACCTCCATACTGTTCTCCATAGTAGCTCTATCAATTTACATTCCCACCAACAGTGCAAGAGTGTTCCCTTTTCTCCACACCCTCTCCAGCATTTATTGTTTCTAGATTTTTTGATGATGGCCATTCTGACTGGTGTGAGATGATATCTCATTGTAGATTTGATTTGCATTTCTCTAAAAATTAATGTTGAACATGCTTTCATGTGTTTGTTGGCAATCTGTATATCTTCTTTGGAGAAATGTCTATTTAAGCCTTCAGCCCATTTTTGTATTGGGTTGTTTCTTTTTTTGTTACTGAGCTGCATGAGCTGCTTGTAAATTTTGGAGATAATCCTTTCTCCGTTGCTTCATTTGCAAATACTTTCTCCCATTCTGAGGGATGTCTTTCAGTCTTGTTTATGGTTTCCTTTGCTGTGCAAAAGCTTTGAAGTTTCATTAGGTCCCATGTGTTTATTTTTGTTTTTATTTCCATTACTCTAGGAGGTGGGTCAAAAAGGGTCTTGCTGTGATTTATGTCATAGAGTGTTCTGCCTATGTTTTCCTCTAAGAGTTTGATAGTGTCTGGCCTTACATTTAGGTCTTTAATCCATTTTGAGCTTATTTTTGTGTATGGTGTTAGGGAGTGATCTAATCTCATACTTTTACATGTCCCTGTCCAGTTTTCCCAGCACCACTTATTGAAGAGGCTGTCCTTTCTCCACTGTACATTCCTGCCTCCTTTATCAAAGATAAGGTGACCATATGTGCGTGGGTTTATCTCTGGGCTTTCTATCCTGTTCCATTGTTCTATCTTTCTGTTTTTGTGCCAGTACCACACTGTCTTGATTACTGTAGCTTTGTAGTATAGTCTGAAGTCAGGGAGCCTGATTCCTCCAGCTCCATTTTTCATTCTCAAGATTGATTTGGCTATTCGGGGTTTTTTGTGTTTCCATACAAATTGTGAAATTTTTTGTTCTAGTTCTGTGAAAAATGCCAGTGGTAGTTTGATAGGGATTGCATTGAATCTGTAGATTGCTTTGGGTAGTAGCGTCATTTTCACAGTGTTGATTCTTCCAATCCAAGAACATGGTACATCTCTCCATCTACTTGTATCATCTTTAATTTCTTTCATCAGTGTCTTACAATTTTCTGCATACAGGTCTTTTGTCTCCTTAGGTAGGTTTATTCCTAGATATATTATTCTTTTTGTTGCAATGGTAAATGGGAGTGTTTCCTTGATTTCACTTTCAGATTTTTCATCATTACTATATAGGAATGCCAGAGATTTCTGTGCATTAACTTTGTATCTTGCTACTTTACCAAATTCATTGATTAGCTCTAGTAGTTTTCTGGTAGCATCTTTAGGATTCTCTATGTATATTATCATGTCATCTGCAAACAGTGACAGCTTTACTTCTTCTTTTCCAATTTGGATTCCTTTTATTTCCTTTTCTTCTCTGATTGCTGTGGCTAAAACTTCCAAAACTAGGTTGAATAAGAGTGGTGAGAGTGGGCAGCCTTGTCTTGTTCCTGTTCTTAGTGGAAATGGTTTCAGTTTTTCACCATTGAAGACGATGCTGGCTGTGGGTTTGTCATATATGGCCTTTATTATGTTGAGGAATGTTCCCTCTATGCCTACTTTCTGCAGGGTTTTTATCATAAATGGGTGTTGAATTTTGTCGAAAGCTTTCTCTGCATCTATTGGATTATCATATGGTTTTTCTCCTTCAATTTGTTAATATGGTGTATCATGTTGATTGATTTACGTATATTGAAGAATCCTTGCATTCCTGGAATAAACTCCACTTGATCATGGTGTATGATCCTTTTAATGTGCTGTTGGATTCTGTTTGCTAGTATTTTGTTGAGGATTTTTGCATCTATGTTCATCAGTGATATTGGCCTGTAGTTTTCTTTCTTTGTGACATCCTTGTCTGGTTTTGGTATCAAGGTGATGGTGGCCTTGTAGAATGAGTTTGGGAGTGTTCCTCCCTCTGCTATATTTTGGAAGAGTTTGAGAAGGATAGGTGTTAGCTCTTCTCTAAATGCTTGATAGAATTCGCCTGTGAAGCCATCTGGTCCTGGGCTTTTTTTCGTTGGAAGATTTTTTATCACAGTTTCAATTTCAGTGCTTGTGATTGGTCTGTTCATATTTTCTATTTCTTCCTGATTCAGTCTTGGCAGGTTGTGCATTTCTAAGAATTTGTCCATTTCTTCCAGGTTGTCCATTTTATTGGCATAGAGTTGCTTGTAATAATCTCTCATGATCTTTTGTATTTCTGCAGTGTCAGTTGTTACTTCTCCTTTTTCATTTCTAATTCCATTGATTTCAGTCTTCTCCCTTTTTTTCTTGATGAGTCTGGCTAATGGTTTATCAATTTTGTTTATCTTCTCAAAGAACCAGCTTTTAGTTTTATTGATCTTTGCTATCATTTTCTTCATTTCTTTTTCATTTATTTCTGATCTGATTTTTATGATTTCTTTCCTTCTGCTAACTTTGGGATGTTTTTGTTCTTCTTTCTCTAATTGCTTTAGGTGCAAGGTTAGGTTGTTTATTCGAGATGTTTCCTGTTTCTTAAGGTAGGATTGTATTGCTATAAACTTCCCTCTTAGAACTGCTTTTGCTGCATCCCATAGGTTTTGGTTCGTCTTGTCTCCATTGTCATTTGTTTCTAGGTATTTTTTAATTTCCTTTTTGATTTCTTCAGTGATCACTTCGTTATTAAGTAGTGTATTGTTTAGCCTCCATGTGTTTGTATTTTTTACAGCTCTTTTCCTGTAATTGATATCTAGTCTCATAGCATTGTGCTCAGAAAAGGTACTTGATACAATTTCAATTTTCTTAAATTTACCAAGGCTTGATTTGTGACCCAAGATATGATCTATCCTGGAGAATGTTCCATGAGCACTTGAGAAAAATGTGTATTCTGTTGTTTTTGGATGGAATGTCCTATAAATATCAATTAAGTCCATCTTGTTTAATGTATCATTTAAAGCTTGTGTTTCCTTATTTATTTTCATTTTGGATGATCTGTCCATTGGTGAAAGTGGGGAGTTAAAGTCCCCTACTATGAGTGTGTTACTGTCGATTTCTCCTTTTATGGCTGTTAGTATTTGCCTTATGTACTGAGGTGCTCCTATGTTGGGTGCATAAATATTTACAATTGTTATATCTTCTTCTTGGATGGATCCCTTGATCATTATGTAGTGTCCTTCTTTGTCTCTTCTAGTAGTCTTTATTTTAAAGTCTATTTTGTCTGATATGAGAATTGCTACTCCAGCTTTCTTGTGGTTTCCATTTGCATGGAATATCTTTTTCCATCCCCTTACTTTCAGTCTGTATGTGTCTCTATGTCTGAAGTGGGTCTCTTGTAGACAGCATATATGTGGGTCTTGTTTTTGCATCCATTCAGCCACTCTGTGTCTTTTGCTGGGAGAATTTAGTCCATTTACATTGAAGGTAAATATCGATATGTATGTTCCTATTCTCATTTTCTTAATTGTTTTGGGTTCGTTATTGTAGGTCTTTTCCTTCGTTGTGTTTCTTGCCTAGAGAAGTTCCTTTAGCATTTGTTGTAAAGCTGGTTTGGTGGTGCTGAACTCTCTCAGCTTTTGCTTGTCTGTAAACGTTTTAATTTCTCCATCAAATCTGAATGAGATCCTTCCTGGGTAGAGTAATCTTGGTTGCAGGTTTTTCTCCTTCATCACTTTAATTATGTCCTGCCACTTCCTTCTGGCTTGTAGAGTTTCTGCTGAGAGATCAGCTGTTATCCTGATGGGGCTTCCCTTGTGTGTTATTTGTTGTTTTTCCCTTGCTGCTTTTAATATGATTTCTTTGTGTTTAATTTTTGACAGTTTGATTAATATGCGTCTTGGCATATTTCTCCTTGGATTTATTCTGTATGCGACTCTCTGTGCCTCCTGGACTTGATTAACTATTTCCTTTCCCATATTAGGGAAGTTTTCAACTATAATCTCTTCAAATATTTTCTCAGTCCCTTTCTTTTTCTCTTCTTCTTCTGGAACCCCTAGAATTCGAATGTTGGTTCGTTTAATGTTGTCCCAGAGGTCTCTGAGACTGTCCTCTGTTCTTTTCATTCTTTATTTTGCTCTGCATCAGTTATTTCCACTATTTTATCTTCCACCTCACTTATCCGTTCTTCTGCCTCAGTTATTCTGCTATTGATCGCATCTAGAGTATTTTTCATTTCATTTATTGTGTTTTTAATTGATGCTTGATTCATCTTTATTTCTTCTAGGTCCTTGTTAACTGTTTCTTGCATTTTGTCTATTCTATTTCCAAGATTATGGATCATGGAAATAGAATCTTGGATCATCTTTACTATCATTATTCTGAATTCTTTTTCAGGTAGACTGCCTAGTACCTCTTCATTTGTTAGGTCTGGTGGGTTTTTATCTTGCTCCTTCTCCTGCTGTGTGTTTTTCTGTCTTCTCATTTTGCTTATGTTACTGTGTTTGGGGTCTCCTTTTTGCAGGCTGCAGGTTCGTAGTTCCCGTTGTTTTTGGTGTCTGTCCCTAGTGGCTAAGGTTGGTTTAGTGGGTTGTATAGGCTTCCTGGTGGAGGGGACTAGTGCCTGTGTTCTGGTGGATGAGGCTGGATCTTGTCTTTCTGGTGGGCAGGTCCATGTCTGTTGGTGTGTTTTGGGGTGTCTGCGGAATTTTTATGATTTTAGGCAGCCTCTCTGCTAATGGGTGGCGTCGTGTTCCTGTCTTGCTTGTTGTTTGGCATAGGGTGTCCAGCACTGTAGCTTGCTGGTCGTTGAGTGAAGCTGGGTGCTGGTGTTGAGATGGAGATCTCTGGATGATATTCACCGTTTGATATTATGTGGGTCTGGGAGGTCTCTTGTGGACCAGTGTCCTGAAGTTGGCTCTCCCACCTCAGAGGCACAGCACTGACTCCTGGCTCCTCAATTTGGGATGATTTGTTGTCTATTCATGTATTCCACAGATGCAGGGTACATCAAGTTGATTGTGGAGCTTTAATCCGCTGCTTCTGAGGCTGCTGGGAGAGATTTCCCTTTCTCTTCTTTGTTCCCACAGCTCCCGGGTCTCAGCTTTGGATTTGGCCCCGCCTCTGCGTGTAGGTCACCGGAGGGCATCTGTTCTTCGCTCAGACAGGACAGGGTTAAAGGAGCAGCCGCTTCGGGACTCTGGCTCACTCAGGCCGGGTGGAGGGAGGGGCACGGAGTGCGGGGCGAGCCTGCAGCGGCAGAGGTCGGCGTGACGTTGCACCTGCCCGAGGTGCGCCGTGCCTTCTCCCAGGGAAGCCGTCTCTGGATCCCGGGACCCCGGCAGTGACGGGCTGTACAGGCTCCCGGAAGGGTGGCGTGGACAGTGACCTGCGCTCGCACATAGGCCTCTTGGAAGCGGCAGCAGCAGCCCCAGCGTCCCACGCCCATCTCTGGGCTCCGCGCTTTCAGCCGCAGCTCGCGCCCGTCTGTGGGGCTCCTTTAAGCAGCGCTCTTAATCCCCTCTCCTCACCACCAGTAAACCAAGAGGGAAGAAATAGTCTCTTGCCTCTTCGGCACCTCCAGAATTTTCCCGGACTCCCTCTCGGCTAGCTGTGGCACATTAACCCCCTTCAGGCTGAGTTCTCGCCGCCAGCCCCAGTCCTCTCCCTGCGCTCTGACCGAAGCCCGAGCCTCAGCTTCCAGCGCCGCCCACCACGGCGGGCGAGCAGATAAGCCTCTCGGGCTGGTTGGCACCGATCCTCTCCTCCAGCTCCGTTCTTTTCCCTCAAGACTGCTTTGGCTATTCGGGGTCTTTTGTTCTCCATACAAATTTTAAGACGATTTGTTCTTGTTCTGTACAAACTGCCACTGGTAATTTGATACGGATTTCATTGAATCTGTAGATTGCTTTGGGTAGTATAGTCATTTTCACAATATTGATTCTTCCAATCCAAAAAATGGTATATCTCTCCATCTGTTGGTATCATCTTTAATTTCTTTCATCTTTGTCATATATATTTTCTGCATACAGGTCTTTTGCTCCCTAGGTAACTTTATTCCTAGGTATTTTATTCTTTTTGTTGCAATGGTAAATGGGAGTAGTTCCTTAATTCTCTTTCAGATTTTTCATCATTAGTGTATAGAAATGCAAGAGATTTCTGTGCATTAATTTTGTATCTTGCAACTTTACCAAATTCATTGATCAGCTCTAGTAGTTTTCTGGTGGCATTTTTAGGATTCTATATGTATAGTATCATGTCATCTGCAAACAGTGACAGTTTTACTTCTTCTTTTCCAATTTGTATTCCTTTTATTTCTTTTTCTTCTCTGCTTGCCATGGCTAGGACTTCCAAAACTATGTTGAATCATAGTGGTGACAGTGGACATCCTTGTCTCATTCCTGATCTTAGAGGAAAGATCTAAGATCTAAAAACTGAAAGTTTTTCCCCATTGAGAATGATGTTTGCTGTGGGTGTGTTGTATATGGCCTTTTATTATGTTGAGGTAGGTTCCCTCTATGCCCACTTTCTGGAGAGTTTTTATTATAAATGGGTGTTGAATTATGTCAAAATCTTTTTCTGCATCTATTGAGATGATCATATCGTTTTTATTCTTCAATTTGTTAATATGGTGTATCACATTGGTTGATTTGCGTATATTGAAGAATCCTTGCATCCCTGGTATATATCCCACTTGATCGGGGTATATGATCCTTCTAATGTGTTGTTGGATTCTGTTTGCTAGTATTTTGTTGAGGATTTTTGCATCTATATTTATCAGTGATATTGGTCGATAATTTTCTTTTTTTGTAGTATCTTTGTCTGGTTTTGGTATCAGGGTGACGGTGGCCTCATAGAATGAGTTTGGGAGTGTTCCTTCCTCTGCAATTTTTTGGAAGAGTTTGAGAAGGATGGGTGTTAGCTCTTCTCTAACTGTTTGAAAGAATTCACCTGTGAAACCTTCTGGTCCTGGACTTTTGTTTGTTGGAAGATTTTTAAGCACAGTTTCAATTTCATTACTTGTGATTGGTCTGTTCATATTTTCTGTTTCTTCCTGGTTCAGTCTTGGAAGGTTATACCTTTCTAAATGTTTTTCCATTTCTTCCAGGTTGTCCATTTTATTGGCATAGTATTGGTTGTAGTAGTCTCTTATGATGCTTTGTATTTCTGTGGTGTCTGTTGTAACTTATCCTTTTTCATTTCTAATTTTATTGATTTGAGTCCTCTCCCTCTTTTTCTTGATGAGTCTGGCTAATGGTTTATCAATTTTGTTTATCTTTTCAAAGAACCACCTTTTAGTTTTATTGATCCTTGCTATTGTTTTCTTTGTTTCTATTTCATTAATTTCTGCTCTGATCTTTCTGATTTCTTTCCTTCTGCTAACTTTGCGTTTTGTTTGTTCTTCTTTTTCTAGTTCCTTTAGGTGTAAGTTTAGATTGTTTACTTGAGGTTTTTCCTGTTTCTTGAGGTAGGCTTGTACAGGTATAAACTTCCCTCTTAGGACTACTTTTGCTGCATCCCATAGGTTTTGGATCATCGTGTTTTCCTTGTCATTTGTCTCTAGGTATTTTTTGATTTCCTCTTTGATTTCTTCAGTGATCTCTTGGTTATTTAGTAACATATTGTTTAGCCTCCATGTGTTTGTGTTTTTTATGATTTTTTTCCCTGTAATTCATTTCTAATCTCATAGCGTTGTGGTCAGAAAAGATGCTTGGTATGATTTCAATTTTCTTAAATTTTACTGAGGCTTGATCTGTGAACCAAGATATGATCTATCTGGGAGAATGTTCCGTGCGCACATGAGAAGTGTAATCTGCTGTTTTTGAATGGAATGTCCTATAAATATCAAATAAATCTATCTGGTCTGTTGTGTCATTTAAAGTTTCTCTTTCCTTATTTATTTTCATTTTGGATGATCTGTCCATTTGTGTAAGTGAGGTGTTAAAGTCCCACACTATTATTGTGTTATTTTTGATTTCCTCTTTTATAGCTGTTAGCAGTTGCCTTATGTGTTGAGGTGCTCCTATGTTTGGCACATATATATTTATAATTGTTGTATCTTCTTCTTTGATCCCTTTATCATTATGTAGTGTCTTTCCTTGTCTCTTGCAACATTCTTTATTTTAAAGTCTATTTTATCTGATATTAGTATAGCTACTCCAGCTTTCTTTTGATTTCCATTTGCATGGAATATCTTTTTCCATCCCCTCTCTTTCAGTCTCTATGTGTCCCTAGGTCTGAAGTGGGTCTCTTGTAGACCGCATCTATATGGGTCTTGTTTTTGTATCCATTCAGCAAGCCTGTGTCTTTTGTTTGGAACATTTAATCCATTCACGTTTAAGGTAATTATCGATATGTATGTTCCTCTGAACATCTTCTTAATTGTTTTGGGTTTGTTTTTGTAGGTTCTTTGCTTCTCTTGTGTTTCCCACTTAGAGAAATTCCTTTAGCATTTGTTTTAGAGCTGGTTTGGTGGTGCTGAATTCTCTTAGCTTTTACTTGTCTGTAAAGCTTTTGATTTCTCCATTGAATCTGAATGAGATCCTTGCTGGGTAGAGTAATCTTGGTTGTAGGTTCTTCCCTTTCATCACTTTAAGTATATCATGCGACTCCCTCCTGGCTTTTAGAGTTTCTGCTGAGCAATCAGCTGTTAACCTTATGGGAGTTCCCTTGTATGTTATTTGTCATTTTTCCCTTGCTGCTTTCAATAATTTTTCTTTGTCTTTAATTTTTGCCAATTTGATTACTATGTATCTCGGCATGTTTCTCCTTGGGTTTATCCTGTATGGGACTCGCTGCATTTCCTGGACTTGGGTGGCTATTTCCTTTCTCATGTTAGGGAAGTTTTTGACTATAATCTCTTCAAATATTTTCTCTGGTCCTTTCTCTCTCTCTTCTCCTTCTGGGAACCCTATAATGAAAATATTGTTGCGTTTAATATTGTCCCAGAAGTCTCTTAGGCTGTCTTCATTTCTTTTCACTCTTTTTTCTTTAGTCTGTTCCGCAGCAGTGAATTCTACCATTCTGTCTTCCAGGTCACTTATCCGTTCTTCTGCCTCAGTTATTCTGCTATTGATTCCTTCTAGTGTAGTTTTCATTTCAGTTATTGTATTGTCCATTTCTTTTTTTTTTTTTTTTTTTTTTTTTGCTGTACGCGGGCCTCTCACTGCTGTGGCCTCTCCCGTTGCGGAGCACAGGCTCCGGACACACAGGCTCCGTGGCCATGGCTCGCGGGCCCAGCCGCTCCGCGGCATGTGGGATCTTCCGGGATAGGGGCACGAACCCGTGTCCCCTGCATCGGCAGGCGGACTCTCAACCACTGCGCCACCAGGGAAGCCTGTATTGTCCATTTCTGATTGTTTGTTCTTTAATTCTTCTAGGTCTTTTTTAAACATTTCTTGCATCTTCTCGATCTTTGCCTCCATTCTTTTTCCGAGGTCCTGGATCATCTTCTTATCATTATTCTGAATTCTTTTTCTGAAAGGTTGCCTATCTCCACTTTATTTATTTGTTTTTCTGGGGGTTTATCTTGTTCCTTCATCTGGTATATAGCCCTCTGCCTTTTCATCTTTTCTGTCATCTGTGAATGTGGTTTTTGTTCCACAGGCTGCAGGATTGTAGTTCTTCTTGCTTCTGCTGTCTGCCCTCTGGTGGATGAGGCTATCTAAGAGGCTTGATGGGAGGGACTTGTGGTGGGTAGAGCTGACTGTTGCTCTGGTGGGCAGAGCTCAGTAAAACTTTAATCCACTTGACTGTTGATGGGTGGGGCTGGGTTCCCTCCCTGTTGGTTGTTTGGCCTGAGGCAACCCAACACTGGAGCCTACCTGGGCTCTTTGGTGGGGCCAATGACAGACTCTAGGAGGTCTCATGCCAAGGAGCATCTCCCAGAACCTCCACCACCAGCATCCCTGTCCCCACAGTGAAACAGAGCCACCCCCTTCTTCTGCAGGAGACCCTCCAACACCAGCCGGTAGGTCTGGTTCAGTCTCCCCTGGGATCACTGCTCCTTCCCCTGGGTTCTGATGTGCACCTTACTTTGTGTGTGCCCTCCAAGAGTGTAGTCTCTGTTTCCCCCAGTCTTTTCGAAGTCCTGCAATCAATTCCCACTAGGCTTCAAAGTCTGATTCTCTAGGAATTCCTCCTCTCATTGCTGGACCCTCAGGTTCAGAAGCCTAACGTGGGTGGGGCTCAGAACTTTCACTCCAGTGGGTGGACCTCTGTGGTATAAGTGTTTGCCAGTCTGTGAGTCACCCACCCACCAGTTAGGGGTTTTGATTTTACTGTGATTGTGCCCCTCCTATTGTCTCATTGTGGCTTCTCCTTTGTCTTTGGATGTGGGGTATCTTTTTTGGTGAGTTCCAGTGTCTTCCTGTCGATGATTGTCCAGCAGCTAGTTGTGATTCTGGTGTTCTTGCAAGAGGGAGTGAGAGCACATCCTTCTACTCCACCATCTTGGTTCCTCCAATATGAGAATTTCTTAAATGTTTCTTATTTAACATTTGGTAGAATTCACCAGTGAAATCATTTGTTCCTGGTACTTTCTTTTATGAGAGATTATTATTTATCACTTAAGTTTATTTAATAGTTGGAGGCTTACTCAGATTATCAGTTTTTCCTTTTGTTGAGTTTTATTTTTTTTCTTTCAAGGAATAAATTTATTTCATCTGTTTTCAAATTTGCGGGCATTGAGTTGTTCTTATTTTTTTAATGGCCATGGGATACATATTTTTATTTGGCATTCAATTATAAAGACACACTGTCCTTTCTCCATTATTTATTTTTTGTTTGTTTATTTTTGAAAATTCTTTTTCCCACTCATGATCTTTCAACAACCATTTTTTTCCCCCAGAGTCAACCACTTTTATCAGTTTCTTTTGTATCTTTTCAGAAACATTTTGTAAATAAACCAAAACTAGACATATATTATTTTCTCTCTTTTTGCACAAGTAAACATTGCGTTGCACTTCTTTTTCATTTAACAGTAAATCTTGGAGATTATTCCATATCAGTTCATGGAGTGATTACCCATTCTTCTTACACCTTTTCTATTTTTAAATTTAACAGCATTTGTTTAATCAGTCCACTATGGATTGACATTTGTTTTTAGTCAAGTTTTTTTACAAATGACAATACAGTAAATAGTCTTCCACTGATATCATTTAGAAGGAATCTCTAGGCTAAACTCACAGAAGTGAATTTGCTACCTAAAATAGTATGTGCATTTTAATTTTGTTGCATGTTTGGTTATATAACATGCTGTATAGAATTGTACAGATATATACTTCTACCAGCAATGTAAGATTATCCATTTCACCTGAACCTTGACAATACAACATGACTTTTTTTTAAGTTTGACAATCTTATAAGTGAACAATAGTTATAGTATAATTTTATTTTGCATGTATTTTATATTGTGTGAAATTAAGTATTTTTCACATGTTTAATGTCATTCCAATTCCTATTCTGATGAACTTTAATTATATTTAATTTAAATATTTTCAATATCTTTTTTATTTTTAATAAAATATTTGGTATTTTTCTTATAAAGATTATTTCCATGTTGGGGACATTGGCTGTTTGCTTGAAATATGAGTTTTAGTTTTGTTTCCAATTTGTCATTCATCCTTTTCTTTGTCTATGGTAGTTTCTGACATTCAAACTTATTATTATTTTTATATTAGAATTAAACAGACTCTTCTAAATGTGACAGAAAATTCAGAAGTCCAAATTTTTTTATAAATCTAAGATTAAAAAATAATTTTAATTATCCTCTCATCTTTTTTTTTTACTGGTAATAACTAGGCTTCATTGTTTACATTTAAACCTTGGATCATTTGAGGATTCATTCTGGTATGACACATAAATCCAGATTTATTTGATTTTAGATAGGCATCCAGTTACTCCAACCCCAGTTCACTATTAAAAAAAAATCCTCCCTATGCTACAGCTTACTCTTTACTTAAATATTATGATTGATTTGGATCCATATAGAATTCTTCTTTCTGAAATTCTGGCCACTATACTTTCCTAATTTATAATTCTCCCTAGGATTGGAGGGAATCTAGAGCAAACTGGATGTATTTAGAAGCCTTCTGAACTCTTGCTTCTTGGGCTTGTCATGTTGATTTTAATCCATCATTTAATAAAATTTAGTATTTATTGGACCCTGGAACATACTGAATGTTATTGTACTTCAATGATTTCCGTATTCATTAAACTCTGTATGGAATGCAGCTATTTATTCCTACTTTTAAATTCAGTCAATTCTACAAGAATATCTATATCTACTATGAGCAAGGCACTCTGCTTGACATTGTATGACATACAAAAATATTTAAGACCAACCACAGCCTTCAAGGAACTTAGAGACAAGCATAGAGGTAAAATAGTATGTCAATACTTATAATAAAATCAGGAGAAAATATTTTTCTCAGTAATACACAGAGTGCTAATATTATGGGAGTACAAAAGAAGGAATGATCTCATATGTATGTGAGAGGGTTAGGCAGGAAAGGATTCATGGAAAGAGGAATATTTGAGGTGGTTCCTAGTAGGTTGGGAGGTCCTATATAAAGGTCATTCTAGGATACAAAAATCTGGGGAAAAATAATGAAAAGGTGGAGTGGTCAGAAAACTGTTCCCACACAGGGAGAAGTCTAGTTTAACTGGGAGCAAGGAGAAGTGAATTTAGAAAGGTACATCAGCATCAAATTAACAATGGCATTTCCTCAGAGTTTCCAGGTAGTAGGGAACCATTAAAAGTTTGAAGAGGTGGAAGGTAGCATAATCTCTGCTTCAGAAAAATTAACCAAGTAGACAGATAAGGGTATTAACACAGTTTTCATTTATTCATGAAGCATTTAAGAAGCAGTAATTATTCCTGTTGTAGAACATCAATTCCCTTGCCCTTAGGAGCTTCTACCCTTGTATTTTTATCAGCATGTGGTGAATGGAGGTGGGGTATGATGCTGAATATGGGGATCCCTCCTAAAACCTGGGAGATACTCGGAGTAAAATAATCAGTAAATGGTAGCTTTGGCGTTTTCTCTTTGATTTCATACCTCACATAACAAGAAAAGACTTTGAAGTTTCTGTTACTCTATGGGGCAGTTTAGGCAAGTGAAGGTGCTTGAGGTGAAAGTCTTCATCTGTGTTGAATGTGCTTTGGGGACTGGTAGAAAATCATATAATGTCTTCAGGTGAAAACAGGAAGAGTATGCTGGGATACTTTGTATGTTTGCCTAGCTTTTTTCTGAAACTTCCTGGAAGATTTCTAGCGACTAATGCATTAAAAAAATCTGTCATGTAAATTTAATTTGCTAAAAAGCTTATGAATAAATAACCAAACCACATTCTAATCAGTATTTTAAACTGGCATAATTATGTGATGCTAGCTTGAAGAGGGGGGTGGAGAGTTGGACCTGAATGTTTCCTGCCCTGCACCCATCCTCACACCTTCCTCCCTTCCATGAGGCTTCAATTTATAAAAATGTTTTCTTTACCTGTGAGGGCTGAAAGACCTTTAAAGGTTCTGACCCCCAAAGGTCAGGGTTGACATTTTAATTTAGCACCTGCATGTCCATATTTATTTCTTTTCATTTGATATCATCAGAATAGCTTTCCTGGGGAAGCAGGATTTCTAATAGCTAAGCCCTTTGAGTAACAGATGATATCTAGGGTTCTTTTAGAGTGATGTAGCTGGGGCTTCTATTTCTACCCCAGTCCATGAGGGAGAAAGCCATATTTCATATTTCACCCTGCTGGAGATTACAATAGACAAATGAAAGAGAGAGAGAGAGAAGTAAGAGAGATCACTGAATAATAATAGATATGAAGGAAAGGGAGTTTGAAAGCAAATGCAGGAGTTGTAAAAAGAGACACCGGGAATATAAGAAGTCAGACTGACAAGGAAATGGGGGAGGGTGCCCAAGATAGCAGCTCTTATCATATCTTAAACTGCAGAATTTCTTCTGCCATTGATCTGGTAACTGCCTTCAGTCAAAGACCAAAGACATTTCCTTGTTCCCTCAGCAGTAACATGTAGCTGTTCAACAAGAACATACATATCCACTGCCATTGTTTACTAAGTACATGGTAAGTGCCAGGATCTCAGGACTTCTATAAACTACTTTATAAGCACATGATTTAACCCTCACTGTGATCCTATATACTGATAGGATCATGAACCTGTGATCCTATCATGATCACCATGGTACTATTATCAATCTAGTTGAAAGAAAGGAAACTGAGCCTTAGAATTTAACCACAAATGTCTATTAGTGGCAGTGTTTGAATCCAGATCTATATTAACAGAACTGTCTTACTCCTTTTTTTTATTGGAGTATAGTTGCTTTACAATGTCATGTTAGTTTCTGCTGTACAACAAAGTGAATCAGCTATACATATACATATATACCCTCTTTTTTGGATATCTTTCCCATTTAGGTCACCACAGAACATTGAGTAGAGTTCCCTGTGCTATACAGTAGGTTCTCATTAGTTATCTATTTTATACATAGTAGTGTATATATGTCAATCCCAATCTCCCAGTTCATCCCCATCCCATCACCCTTGGTATCCATACATTTGTTCTCTACATCTGTATCTCTACTTCTTGGGCTGTATAAATAAGATCTTGTTATTATTGGGCTACTTTTGAGACAATTGGAACCAAAGAAGTACTTTCTCATAATTAGAGTGAGTGCCTTCTGTGGAAGAGAGTGGGGGCAGGCATTCCAGGGTTATATTTTATCCTGTCAAGGAGAGCCTTTGGCTTCCCATCAAATGTAAGCACCCTACAATTAACCGAGCATTATTGAAGTGAACTCTGGCTTGGAAACTTAGAAATATGCTTTTGAAAGCAATTGTAGGAAAGAAAGTTTTTTAAAAATCAGCATTTTTGAAGCAGAAACAAAAAGGTTTATAAAGAAAACTCTATTAAAGTCATCAACTTTCCCTTGCTTAAGGTCAAAAACGTACTGTATGCTGGAATACTATAATATTTCAAATGAGTTCCAACAATCATCTCTTTTCTTGATCTTGTCAGGTCTCTGCCTGGGGTCTTTCTATTTGATCACTGTTGTGTTAATAACTGTGAACCAATGAATAAGCTATGATACATACAAATAGCGAGGAGGGAGAGGAAATATGTGGTTGGATACTGTTTTACATCATGGAAGTCAATCTGATATAGAAACTATTGATCTATAGTTGAAGACAAAGAAATTTGTCAGGAAAGTAAACACAAGCACATTAACCCTTCTTGAAGGTCAAAAGACTCAAAGAAATGAGTATGTGGGGCAAGCCCCTCTCCAGTATGTGTTTGGCCACATCACTGAGATCAAAGTTCTGTTCCCAGAAGATTATTTTTCAAGACAAATTAGCCTCTGTCATTTCCATAATGCATCAAGGTTGGAAAATAACTTTTTAAACCACTTAGTGAAACAAACACATGGCTAGAATTTGAATCTCATCAAAAATAGAGACTTCAGCCAGAATATGGGTGCTTAATTCGAGACAGGTATGTATGGCATATTTTTGAACTTCCCTAGGGTAAGTACACACAGAGCAAGCATTTAATAACTATATAAATATATGAAAGAATAGAAAGAAAAGAAGGGAAGGTGGGGGGAAATGAACAGTCAAGTGTCAGGATTTATAAGCATGTTCTATAACTCTAGAGCAATCATCATGTATCAGAATTTTGATCTGTGAAATGATAGTAGCTTGGGGTGGCATCATCCTTGGGTCTGTGGGGTTAGTTCTATACAGGATTTCAGTAATCACCTACTCTGATATTTACAGTAAGAAATCTGAGGATCAGAGAAATGTAATAATTAACCAAAGTTTTAACTCTGGTCAATGCCCAAGCTAAAATTAAAATACAAATTTCCTGATATTCTCTTTGGTGAACATTTGGACTCTCTATTATTTTGAACCCAGGGTCAAGGTCAATAAAGTTTTCATTTTATTTGCATTTTCTCCTGTTCTACTTGCATTATGTATTACCTATTAGTGTTCATTTTTGTCAAATATATATTGAGTACCTTTTTTTAATTTTTATTTTATTTTATTTTTTTGTGTGTGTGGTACGCGGACCTCTCACTGTCATGGCCTCTCCCGTTGTGGAGCACAGGCTCAGGACGCGCAGGCTCAGTGGCCGTGGCTCACGGGCCTAGCCGCTCTGCGGCATGTGGGATCTTCCCGGACCGGGGCACAAACCCGTGTCCCCTGCATCGGCAGGCGGACTCTCAACCACTGCGCCACCAGGGAAGCCCCTTGAGTACCTTTTGAATGCCAAGTACTCTGCTCCGGACTAGGATTCAGCAATGAATTAAAGCAAGTGTAGTCTCTGATCTCATTGAGTGTCCAGTCTAATGGAAGCCAGATGTTAAACAAGTATTTATAAGTGTAAATGGTGTTGGAAACATGGAGCCTAGTAGGATCCTTGTCAGAGCAGTCTTTATTATTTCTACTTTGCAAAAGGGGACATAAAACTCTCCAGACTCTAATACACAGCTCAACCCAAAAGAAGACAAGATGGGGCTGAGGACAATGAACTTTCATGCATACTTGAGTCCACTTAAGGACATTAGTCCTTTCAGTCATCTTCCGGAGAATCCCTCTGCTTCCTACTTTGTGCTACCAGGCAGAGCCAATTGTTCTCCCATAGCAACCCCAGGCCTCCAATTAGACTTTGACAGCAGTGAGCTGGGAGAGCTCAGACTAAGATGTCATTATGATGATGGACTGTTCCCCATGCCCAGCCCTCCTTGTGGAAAGGAGATGATCCACTACCACCGAGTTCCCAGAGCTCAATGGTCACCTGCCTACAGCCTCAAAACACTCCCCCTTCGTTATGTTCTAACAAGATGTGTATCCTCTGATACAGAATAATCAGGACAGTGTTGGGTAGCACTTTCAATGTGTTCTATTCAGGTGCAGTAAAGTGAGACGGTTCCATAGAAACTTCTTCCATTTGCTTGGGTGAGTCTACCCAAAACCATGGGCGATAACTCTTTATCTGTTTCCAGGTATTGTTCCAATTCTTTTAAAGTATTTTGCCAATCAATTTTAGTCACTTATTTAACAAGTTCCCCAAATGTGATTTGGAGCCCAATACATGGCTTAAGGGCTTTATTTTTCCAGATACCCAAACTTTATTCAGTCCTTAAAAGAGGAAGTATAATAAATACATTTTTTTAGATCTTTACATTTAATATTCCCAGAAACTCTATGATGGAATTGCTGTTATTATCCCTATTTTAAAGAAGAAGAAGTCATGGCTCAGAAAATGTAAATGCTCATCCCAAAGTCACACAGCGAATAATTGGGAGCAGTGGGATTCAGCCGTGGGCAGCATCCTTCCAGAGTCCAGGTTCTTACCCACGGATTCTTTGATGCCTCTATGAAAGTTCTGAGAATTTAGGGGCTTATATTAGTTTTTTAAATTGCTGCTGTAAAAAAATTACCATAAACACAGTGGCTTTTAAAAACACAAATTTATTAGCTTGCAATTTTAAAGGTCAGAATCCAAAATTGGTCTTACTGGGCTAAAGTCAAGGTGTTGGCAGGACTGTGTTCCCTGTGGAGGCTTTGGTGGAGAGTCCATTTCTCTAAGTCTTCCAGTTTCTAGAGGCTGCTTACATTCCCTGGCTTGTGGCCCCTTTGATTTTCAAAGCCAGCAGTGGGCAACCCATTCTTTCTCATATCACATCTTTCTGACACTTTTGCCTCCCTTTCCCACTTTTTTTTCACCCTATCAACCCATACAGTTATTGCTGTGCATGAGCATGTGAGTGGTGAGAATATTTAAGGAATCACCTGCGATGCTTATTTTTAAAAGAAGTTTCTGAGGCTCTAACTCAGACTGATCTTGGGCAGGAGAAGAAGAACAGGAATGAAACTTGAAAAAAATTCTAAGTGATTTTTATGC
Source organism: Mesoplodon bidens (assembly GCF_964165515.1). Taxonomy (NCBI): domain Eukaryota; kingdom Metazoa; phylum Chordata; class Mammalia; order Artiodactyla; family Ziphiidae; genus Mesoplodon; species Mesoplodon bidens. The sequence goes on from NC_138176.1 coordinate 22,754,356, forward strand.
AGATGGTCCACGGGCCTCACTTTGAGAAACATAGAGACACTCTCAACCTTCTCCACAGTTAAGGACCCTCGTGATTATGTTGAGCCCACCTGGATACTCTGAGATAATGTCCCCATCTGAAATTCAGCTAATTAGTGACCTTAATCCATTTGCAACCTTAATTTCTCTTTGCCAGAGAATTTAACACGTTCACAGGTTGAAGGGACTATGACATGAACACCTTAGGCAGGTTGTTATTCTGTCCACTTGTAGCCTCAAGACCTAGAGATACTGTAGTGATCAGTTCTCACCTCCTGGGAAACCCCTGGTTCTGAAGACACAGAACATAGAAAAGCTTTTCCTGGGGCAAGTGTTGGTGCCCTTTGAATTATTTAAAGTAACTGGCCCCTAAAATACAATGAGGTAGCACTCCTTTTTCCCTAAAGTGAAAGTAGTTCAGGGATGGGAGAAACAAGTACAATGTAAGAATAAATAAAGAAAAATAAAGTGGAAGGTGGCAGAGGGGATTTATCCCTCTCCTCTTCATTCCTGAGGTTTGGATCATCTGAACTGAGAATTTAATACAAGAAGGCATGATGTATAGACACGTGGTACAACACAAGTACCCTTCTCACAGCAGATGTCCTGCCCTAGGAACTGTTTGCTGCATATTCGTGGACGCAAATCAAGTCCCAGGGCTACAAGTTTTCTGCAAATTCTACGGATTATATTTACCTGGAGGAGGATGGAAAACAAACAGTGAGCCCTGGGGAAACCAATCTTCCTTCCTTTTAGAGAGATGGATATTTCTGGGTAGTACTTCCCACACTTAGACCTTTTTGATCTGAGGCAGTTATAAAGCTTGAAAAGTGCAGAAGCACCCTGTACCACAAACTCCTACAGAGTTGCTATCTCCACTAGACAATAAGAGCTGTGAGGATCAGAATGCCCATTTCGCTCTAAGATCGGCATAATGCCATCTTAGGGATGCTCTGTTCATCACAGGAAGCACTCCAGTGCTTTTCATGACTTCCTCTAATCTTGAGAATTTACCATTTTGTATCTATATCTATATCTATGTCTATGTCTATATCTATATCTATATATATGACTAGAGAGAGCGAGACAAAGAGACACAGAGACAGAAAGTATTCTTAAGATATGTCAGACTCTGTGCTACAGTCTTTTTCTAGGGAGTCTCACTTAATATTCATAATAATTCTATGAGGTGTGTTGTACTAGTATCCCCATTTTAAAGATATGGAAACTGAGGCTCCAGAAATACAAATAACTTGGCCAGTGTCACAGTTATGATGCATACAACTGTGTCCATACATTTGCTTTTTTGTTCCTGCTGCCTAATTTGGGCAAAATACTTCAATACAGAAAATGACTTAATGGTAGGCCTACCATAATTTATTACATTTGAAAGTTAAGTAGGTGACTTTTATTAATTATGCTTGGACAAGAGGAATAAACTGGAACTGTCCCAGGCAAAACAGGACATGTTGTCATTGTACTTAGAGGTCACTCTTTTAACCATACTCTGCATTAATGTCAGGCTTTATGAGCTGAAAAACTTTTCTCATGTAGTCTCTCCTTTCACCTTCCCACCAACCTTCTGAAGAAGAAGAAGCACTAGGCTCAAAATGTTCAAGAGACGTTCAGGATGTTGCAGGCCCAGACAAGGACTGAGTCCCTTACTCTGAGTGGAATGCTCTGCCAACTGCGTCAAACTACCTCTCTGAAGCAACATGCTTGGAGGGACATTTCCCCCATCAGTAACCAAAGGTGGAAATTACAGACCTTGAAGTAGGTTTGTATAGGAGACACTGGGGGCAGGGGAACGTCTTTGGTACTCCTTCAGTGGCAGCACCAAGGCTACCTGCCTCCTTCTAGCTAAAGGCAGACCTCTCTTTAATCTAAGTCATACTGAATGAACTGGAGTCATGTCAGAATGGGATTGGGTCTGCAGCGTTGCAGGACCCTGGAGATTTGGGGAACAGGAGCTCATCTTACTGTGATGAAGAAGTATTTATTTGAAATTTAAAATTTCCTTCAATTTCACAATAGTTTCTTTTTGTCTGATAAGTAAAACTTTATATACATATATTATGTATATAAATATGTATGCGTGTATATATAAATACATCTTTGTGTATCGTTAATTATATATAATTTAAAATAACTGTGCTATGTGATCCTACTGTCATAAAATTATTCACTCTATGTGCACATCCATTCATTCATCTATCCATTTATTCATTCTGAACAAAGTGATGGCTAGAATAATTTTCATCAAACTAAAATACTAATGTTTTCCCCCTGGTTGGGAAAAACTATTTTGAGTACATTTTTCTGTTTGTTTTTTTTACTTTTCTACGTAGCTTAAAAGTTCCTAATGAACATATGAACTTTTGGCCACGCTGTGTGGCTTGTGGGATCTTAGTCCCCCCAACCAGGGACTGAACCCCAGCCTTTGGCAGTGAAAGCACGGAGTCCTAACCACTGGACTGCCAGGGAGTTCCCTTAACATTTTTAAAGATGTAAAATTTTTAGAAGACAAGACTTAAGGTTGTTTTCAAAGGCAAAAGGTTAATTAATGAAGGGCCCATACCATGCTCCCTCTGGGTTTCCATTATGAAACCTTAACCAAATTCATTCCCCGCTTCAGCCATGGTAAGTTGGGGTTATCATAAGTTTCTCTTTGCCAAGAGCAGTATTCGTTTTTCTGTTGTCACAGCAAAATTATTAACAGCATGCTTCCCCTCTAAAGTGTCCTTGTTTAGAAAATAAATATGTGGTCGCTGTAGTGGGTTGGGTTCTTCTGGAGATGAACGCTGATAAAAGGTTTAGTGTACAAGATATTTATATGGATGTGCGCTTGAAATCACCACCTGTGGAAAAAGAGAGGAAATAAGAAGGACTAGGCAGAAACTGAGCTGGGATAGACTTGGCTGATCCCACGGGGAGCTCTGGAGTTAGAATGGCCTTTGGAGTCATCCAAGGGGCTGAGATGCACTGACCAGTCCTCAGATATGAGCCATCTTGAAAGGGGCATGACTCGAGTGGGGCAGCTGTCTCCTGCTGAAGGAATTACTGAAGGGTCCCTCTGCTGACAGCACTCATAGCAGTTGAGCAACACAATCTTAATTAAAAGGAGATCTGGGTGGCATCTTAGAGTTTCTCTACCCTCACTGAAATGTAGTTTTATGAGGTCCAAGCACCTCTCTGGGGACCTAACTAGTTGTCACATTTCACTTCAATGGAGAGAAGAGCTGCCTCTAAAAGTAGCTACCTAATGAGAAGGGATCCCAGCAGACCCAAGTTGGAGTAAGATACTTTTCCTAATGGTTTTCAAGATATGCGTTGTCATAGTGGTTAATAGAGGTCACTTAAGTTGCATTAGGCTCCTTTGTTGTAAATTCCTCAGTAATTATGCCTTGCAATTGCACAAAAAGGACGAAGCCTTTCTCTGAGGTCCTTCCAGCTGAAGACTTTTTCTGCTGGAGAGAATAGCCAAGGTTCCACGTCCCCATTCCTTTCTCTGGGGAGGTTAATGTTTTTTAAACACACACATGCACACACACACAAACACACACACACATGCAAGACTAACACCCTCAGCACCAATATACCAACATCAATAAAAAAGTGGATTGTTGTTACCCTGATCGCCTTTGGGGTTCAGGACCCTAGAAGGTGGTTTTTATCTCTTTCAAATTCACATTTTCCTTGAGACATTTTGAATTAGATTCAAGAAGGAGACCTCAGATTATGGGAAGGATTCTTTCAGACTATTCTGTCTCAGATCTTTTATTAAAAGATGTGTCTGGATTTTTCTTTTTCTTTACATTCTATCTTTTTTCCTTCTCATTCTGAATTTATTCATTTGTTGCCAAGAATCAACACTATGGCCAATAACTCTAAAAGTAGATAGTATTGTCACATCCATTTGAAACATGAAGACTCCTAGACTCAAATATATTAAGTAACCTGCCCAAAGGTTATGCACCCTGAGATGAAGCTGTGTTCAAACCAGGGCTTTCTGGCTCCAGGGCTCATTCCCTTCACCATTAAGATACACTCTGTTCTGTGATGAAAGAGTCACAATTTTTTTTGACCATCTTTATTGTAGTATAATTGCGTTACAATGGTGTGTTACTTTCTGCTGTATAACAAAGTGAATCAGCTATACATATACATATAACCCCATATCTCCTCCCTCTTACATCTGCCATCCCACGCCTCTAGGTGGTCACAAAGCACCGAGCTGATCTCCCTGTGCTATGTGGCTGCTTCCCACTAGCTATCTGTTTTGCATTTGGTAGTGTATATATGTCAGTGCTACTCTCTTACTTCATCCCAGCTTACCTTCCCCCTCCCCAAGTCACAATCTTAAAAATGGGCAACCTCGCAGAGTAGAAGCTCTCCCTCCTTATCTTGTTTCGTTGACACTTGGAAAATAGCTGATTCAGCTTGTAAAGAGTGATTGAAACGTGAATACTTTAGAGGAGGCTTTTGAAGGATCCAGGTTCATTCTGGGTAGTGGCAATGTGTTGGGTCATCCAACTGAAAATAATTGATCGTTGTGATAATAATCAGTTCTTTTCAGGGTGGATTGTGCAGTGGTTAAAATAGGGTTCAGGGAAATATGTGTTATTTAGCAAAAGATCATTAGAGCTTTAGAGAAAAATGAACCATCATTTGTCTTTAATTTCAGTTTTTTTCCTCTGGATCCTAATTTGGACACAGGGTTTCCTCATTAATGGTACAAATGGGATTAATGACTTCACACCAGAAGAGAACATAAGGTACTTAAGAACTCCAGCCACATGACACATTATTGTAGTAGCAAATGGTGAGGTATTTAGCATTTATTTAGTACTTTATTTGCAGTGTGCCTATTCTGATCGCATATTCACACACATTATAACCCTAATGATCACTTTGTGCTTTTCTATTTGTTATACTTGTATGTATTTGCAGCCATTTAAAATGTGTAATATTAAGCAAAATTAATGCTCATGAAAGCCTGCAGCTGCCTTCCCTGTGTGGTCTGATGATTCATTTATCATAGAGCCTTTGCCTCCCCTGCTGAGGATTTTAACCCAAGTCTCCCAACTGGCGGGGTGGGCTGTTTGAGATGAGGGACTCTATATCAGTCATCTTCTGTTTATGGAGACTTGAATGATGCCCTAAGGTTATTTGGTTCACTGAGGGGTCTCTATGTTTGGCAGCAAATTCCATAGCCTGCAATCTCTTTAAATAGACTTTTCTTGGGTGCCCAAGTTCTAGTTGACCAACTCCCAGATAACAGCTATCTAGAAAAATGCAGAATAGATTTTATGGTGCTTTTTCACACCTTTCCATTGAAGGCCATGCATGGCTCTTCCAGTTTCTGTGTTTAAGTGATGATGATGATGATATAATAATAATATTAACAGCAGTAATAACAATAGAATAATAAATATGACTCAGGCAGCTGGGTACATACTCTAGATATACTGTCTTATTTACTCCTCAGAAAGCCTTTTGGGTTCATTACTAATATTATTTCAATGTTAACGAGGAGGAAGCAGAAACTTGGAGAGTTCAGTTGACTTACCTGTGGTTCCATATCTAGGAAGTCCTCTTCTAGTATTCGGTCCCAGGCAAAATGGACTCCAAAACAGCTAACTATGGACCTTTAATTCCACCTCAAATCACTTGAATCTCAATCAAGAAGAGGCTTTCATGCTGGTCATTGAAAACAGGCAGTACCATCTCTGATGCACTTTGTGCACTCAAATTGTTCTGACGCTTAATGGTAAAAAGTCAAGAAATTACACTTAGGGATACATTTCTCTCTGTCTCTCCATTTCTTCCCCCACCCCTCATTTTTTTCCTTTTAAGAGTGATTACCACTTTCTCATCATTGTGCTTTTCCTGCTCAGTTTAGAATTCAGAATTTATAATTCATCTCTTTCTACCCCATATTTTAATAGGATTTGTGTCTTGGGAGTGTTGCTGTTTAATGACATATTTGCGATAATGTACTATCTGACAAGCGGCCTCATATTTTTCTATAAAGAATGTGAATTTCATTGACATTTGGGAAATCACCACCTCTTGTTTATTTGTCTTTCCTCTACCCTCTTACCTCTGGCTATTCTAGCTCTCCTAAGAAATTCTTCTGTTGTCAGAAGGTGATCTGGGGTATAGATTCATACCTGGTGTGGTAACTTAGCGGGGTAACTCTGTCGGGGGAATTGGCACTGATATGACTGCATGTAGGTGGAGGGAGGGTGGTGTTTGAGTTAAAGATATGTTTCTCTAGCGGTAGAGTTTTAAGTAAAAGTAGTAATATCTTTTTTTTTTTAAATATGCTTACTCGTTTTCAGACAAGATAATAAACTCTCTCCACAGTATCTCAAACTCTGATCTGTTTGCTTCTACCTACTGCACCTAGGACCTAACCATTGAAATCTACCTGTGTGGAAAGCCACGTTGACAGGAACGTCTCCCATGCCATGGTCAGCCAGAGGTACCACACCCTCTGCCTACAGGCAAAGGTGACTCAGAGAGAATTGACCCCTCACTCTCAGGGTAACATTTCCTCCCATTGAGGTGAGAATTTACCTGGCTTCTAGAGATGAGGTGGCAGAAGGGGAGGGGGATTCCTAAACCCTAGCTGTTGCTGAGGGAGCAGTTTTCTGTCACAGACTCAGGGAATATGCTGGTGCAGCTCATCTTTGGGCAGAATTAACTTTTTCCTTCTTCAATTCTACTAGAAGACCAGTGTGTCCTTTGTGAGAAAGGAGGGAAGACCCCTTTGTGAGCACTTACTGTGTACTAGGCACTTTTAGACCTATGAAAAACCCATTACTTTTTTCTTGCTTAGTGGGTGCTGAAACACTGCTTTATGAGGCAGACAGATGAAAAGAAACCCTAGAGAACTGACTTTGCAGAAACATTGCCATCCTTGCCTTTCTCATGGCTTTCATTGCCCAAGGGCAGGTTTTAGATGGAAGCCTCCTGAACCTCTTCACTCTAGAATACTTCCACACACACAGCTGGGGGTTGCCAACTCTAGAGTAAAGATGTTGCCCTGGCTTTTTCTCCCAAATGATATTTCTAAATTCGCACCATGGACTTGGTGCTCTCTTTTTATTAATTACTGTCCCTTTTGATCTGGAGGTGAGAGGATCTCATGGCTCTGAATTCTTTTTACTATCACCCCCAGCCCATGAAAAAATCAAGAGAACACAGTGTGGCTGAGCAATGTCCTCAGTGTCTGTGGTTTGTGTCACAAGCCTGTTTTATAGTGTTGACCCCTGTAAATGCCATATGGAAAAGTCTGTGTCACTTTTAGAGCTGCTGCGACTCAGTCTCAGACAGCTACCATTTGTAGCATCAAATCAGAGTGAATAAGTTCCTCAGATTTAAAGTCTGTTGAGACCCAGAGAAAGATCATCCAAAGGGCCTGAAGATTAACCAATCTTTCTGTCTCAATAGAAAATGAGTAAAAATGTCAGTGAGTGAAAAGTGTCAGCATGTTGAATTTCATAAATCTGTCAGCAACCTTAACTCTGCATGTACATAACAGAAAACAAACTGGTTTTTCCTCTGATTTTAATATGAATTATATACTCTGCACTATAAACTACTTCCCAGCTGGTAGCCTCACTGATAGAAGACATGGATGTGTTTTATTTTAATTTTAACCTGCTTCTGATTCAGTGGTTCAGGTGACAAGTGGCCAAGCATCAGGTTAGGAAAATAACCTGTAATAGGTGAGTGCAAACCACTTTTGATTATGCCTAATGAGACATAATTGGTGATATTGACAACACCTTGAATTGCACTGATTTTCCAATCCAGCTGAAAACCTTGATGACACTTTTATTTTCACCTATGCTATTCCTCTTTTTTTATGAAACAATATGTACAGTGAAAAAAATACTAGTTACATACAAGTTCCAAGCATGTATCCATGCTGTTTTCCTGAAGGAAATACACTTGGATATATGCCATCTGCAAAGGCATCAGAATAGTGGTCAGCTAATGATTACTGGCTACACAGGGCCTCCATATACTGTTGTGCAGCTTGTGCATCACACAAGTGCACCCAGCCAAGAAGAAAAATAGCATCTGGAATCCTGCCCATAATCTATTCGCCAAGTTGGCCACCCAAAGGAAGGGGCTTCTTTTTCTAGTTTACACAAAAATACCACTGTATGAGCAAACAGAAGTCAGCTACCATGTGCCAGGAACAGACTAGATGCTCCATAGACTGGCTGTATTATGTTTAATGTGTACAAAGCTCATGCAAGATAGTTACTCATTTACTCACACCAGCGATATGGGAAGTGAAGCTCAGAGAAGTGGAACAACTACCTGGAGCCACATGGCTAGTAGGTGGATGTGTTGAATTTCAGTTACTGGTCAAGCCACTGCAGAGCTCTGGACTTATTCCAGTGGGTTCTGAGGCCTCTACTGACCTCAGAAATGGTTTCCTAGGGAAAGGTGCTGTGTCATGCCTGAGATGAACTGGATAAAAGGTAGTTTCTCTGTGACTGCCCCAGCCAGTTGTAGATTTTTTTTTTCTCCAAATCACTCTCATTAGCATCAACCACTGTGTATTGGCTCTTCAAATTAAAAAAAAAAAAAAGTTTACTGCTCAAACTCTGCTTTCAGAATGAACAAAGGGCCACTCTTCTAGTCAGGAATCATTTTGTGCCAAGAAAGACAAAGAAATTCAGATGCAGAGAAGGGACCACAATGATGTCTCAAGGGAACACAAGGAAAGCTGAGTGTCAAGCCTCAGGAAGATTAAGACTTGAATTTCTCTTCTTCTTATGACTTCTATGGATGTCTTCCCTCACATGTTCCATTCTGTTTTCCTCATCTGCTTCCTCTGGTCTCTAGTCCTTCGTAAATATATGTGCACTTGTTCTGATACTGGGAGCCCAGTCTTGACTTTGCAGCCACCCTGCCATCCACTGTTTGAAACTTGAGTGCCCTGATTCAAATTCCCAACCTTGGGGATCCCCTTGACTTACTTTTCTTTCTATCTTTCCAACCTTCTAAGGTATCTTCTCCTGTTATATTTGGATGGACATGGTTTCTGTAGAGATATGGTTGGGGACGGGATTTAGGATTGGGGTTCATGATAAAACACACACTTCAAGGTGTCAAGAGTTGGGAGCCCACATTAGTGGGCATAGATTGGCAATTTCCTAAAATAAATTTAATGTACTTTCCAGATTCTCAAGCTGATGTTACTCTTAGGAAGGGTCATTAATAGATCCAATCCATGGCAAAGGCTACAATAGCTAAAGTCGTATTCCAATGATAATGTTTGACAAGGTAAAAGAGTAAATAAGTCGTAGGGTACAGACAAAGAGAATGGAGAGGCTGTTAGATTTGGGGGGAGAATTTGGCCGTCTGTCTTTATTTTTGGTGCCCATACTAATACCACCCCTTTAAATACTATCAGTGGCTGGGGACCAATATTGCCTTCAGTCACCTGCTTATCAGATCTTATATCATGCTAAACTCTGATTCCAACCCTCTGCTTAAAACCTCCCTTGTTATCTGGTTCCCTTAGTTACAGATGTCTCCAGCTTCACTGGAGTAACCCGTTTAAATTTTACTTCTTGATTGACCATCAATTTTCAGATGATCTTCTTGGCACACCCTTAAGATGCAGCTTCTCATTTGGATCCTTGAGCTCCATCTAGTCATACACAGGCTTACCATTTTACCTTTATCTAACATATTATCCCACATTTACTTAATTCAGCCACTGTCTAGTTCTTCTCTTGCACTAGCTCATTTTATCTTTAAAAAGACCCCCTGTGGTGGCTAATACCATTATCCCTATTTTACAGAGAGTAAAATAAAGTTTTGGAGAGCTATAATATTCAAGATAACCAAGAAACTGGAAGGCTTACATGAGATTTAAATCCAAACTCTGGAACCTATACTCTGATGTACCACACTACCTTGGTCAGTGACAAAATACCAGATGAGGGCCCCTAACACTGAATCTCCTGTATGTGAGGAACACACTTGTTCCTCCAGTTGTTACACGTCTAAGAGTTGTCTACCCTCTTAGACTTATTCCTTGTGAGCTTAGGCTATTTGGAGATAAAAATCAAGTTTTCAAATTCTTGTCTGATGGGAGATGTCAGCTTTCATCACCATCAAAGGGAAGCTGTTACTGTAATGAGTGTGTGTGTGTGTGTGTGGTATATGTACATGTTCGTATATGTGTTTTCTGCTTAGCTTCAAGTCTCTTTTCCTAGGAGGAGACTTGGAGCTATTTCTCTGTGCTTTAGACTAACTGTAAATGATTGGACTCCCCCAAAGCCTAGCTTTTATTCTGAAGCAATTAGCACTTGTACAAGTTAAGTGTGATTACATGGTTTATTGATTTCTTCTGATGATTTATCTAATTAAGGCATTTGATGCTGATGATCACGATAATGACAATTTGGTGTTGATAATAATAATAATATATTATTTTTATTATTTGACCCTGCCAAAAATCTCTAAATTCCTGCTCCCATATAAATGGAACTCTGTGTAGTGAAAAACCTGGCATCTGTCACTTCCATCATAAAATACTGATCATTTTAAGCCATTTAATTCAAAAGCAGATGTTAATAACATGGTTTTTTTTTTTTGTCACTGATGGATGATTTAAAACAAAAACAAAAAAGCAAGGCAAACTTCTTTGCCTCTGCCTAATCCCCTAAAAACTACTCAGGTGATCTGAAAACTACTCAGGCCATTCTGGACTATAGTGGCCAAGATGCATGAGAAGAGGAAACCAAGGACGGCTCTGTGCCACATTCTAAAAACAAAATGATGGCATATCTCCAGCTCCTTTAAGCCAGTTTCTGTGACTGAGATGAAAGCATCAGGATTACCTGTACCTCTGTATCCCAACACTCACACACGTGCACACGCACACATACACACACACACGTTGTTCCAGGCATCTATTGCTGCTACGCAGAAATTGAGTAGCTTGAAATGACAACCACGTAATTATAGGTCACACTTTTGTAGACCATGAAATCAGGCACCCTTGGCTAAGTGATTCTTCTGTACCATGTGGCATCAGTGGAAGTCACTTCTGGTATACAGCTGGCAGACAGTCTGATCTAGCAAGTTCATAATGGTTTAACTCACATGTCTGGCACCTTAGAAAGGTGGCTGCAATGTTGAGCTTGGTGGAACTGCATCCTGGAGAGCCCACATGTGGTCTTTCCAGATGGTGATGTCAGGGTAGTCAGATTTATGTATCTTGGGGTATCTCAGGGCTCTGAGAGGGATTTTGTCAATGAACAAGAAAGACATTGTACAGTCTTATGTGACCTAGACATGGAAGTCATATAATGTCACTTCTGCCCACTCAACTGGTTGAAGCAGTTACAAGTCTATCCATATTTCAGGACACAGACCTCACCTCCTAATGGGAGGAATATCAAAGAATGTGTGGCTGTGTTTTGAAATTATCACAATTATGTAGACACATTCTTTTACTTCCCCAATCCCAAGATCTAAATATAAACAGGAAAAGTGTCCCAGGCATAAAGGCATCAAAGTTCACATCTTTCTCCAATTTCTTGCTTTCAGAGGTGACTTCTATCTGCTACAGTTTCCTGGGCTATAAGTTTAAAAAAACATTTATAGCTAAATATCCAGTCTGGACCTGGCTCTGCTAGCTTTGGATTATGCAACAAAATATGAGACATTTACTATGCTCATAGAAGGGAAATGAAAATACCCACCCTTCTTTTCTCACATGTTTTTCTAGGAACAGAATGGGATAACATGTCAAAATGCTCAGCAGCTACATGGATACTACTGTGTTTACTGTTGTTGTATTTATTAGATATAAATTATATGAATAGTATGCCTGGACTTTAAAAGCAATTTAAGGTAGAAGAGAGGTGGCTTTCCCTTTAATCAACTAAGACAAATCTTGACTTTCTGGAAACTCAAGAAGTAACAAACCTGCCCTTTTCACATTTGCATTTCACTTAATGCTATGAGCTATGCACTTTCCCTTCCTCAGTGCTGTTTTGCCTATTTCAAACTTGTTAGGTAGTACGTAATATCAGAGAACAGTCCAAAGAAGCAGTTCACCTCTGTTGATGGTTAAATGAGTCACCTCTCTCTTTTTATTACCATTTCTTCATGCCCATACACATCACAGGTTGAATTTGAACACGGTCTTCCATGGCAACTCAAAGGGATCTTGGGTCTATAGAAAACATGTAGGATAGATTTAAGACCAAGAGAAATGTTGATATTTCCCCAAATCTTATTAGTAACTAGCTGCTGATTATTTTGTGTATGGGACAGGGTCCCAAACAGCAAAGAGACTGGTTTATCTGAAAATGGTTCAACTATATTCCATTAATGTGGGTTAGTACATCAGGGAACTAGCAGGCTTTCACACAATGTTAAGATCATGGACTTTAGAATAAGAAAAACCTGGGCTTAAATTCAGGTCCCACCAATTACTAGTCATATTGCCCTGCATGGTCACTAATTTTCTATGTTTCAATTTCTTTATCCAAACAAATGACATTGGAATAATATCCTTCTCACAAGACAGTTGTAGGATTAAGTGAAATCACTTAGTGCAGTGCCTGGCACTAAGGACTTACCCTCCAAATCACAGCTAATACAATAATGTTACTCTCCTCAGCAGATAGAATTAGTAATATTGTTTACATTGTAATAAAGATCTATCTCTGTCCGGAACACCCAACTAACTCCCATCTTTCATTTAGCTCCATATGAGCTTTGTCTTATTTAGTTTCTGTCACCCAGTTTCCCCAGGGACTTCCTGAAGGTCAGGACTGGACTTGTAGGGAGCTGTCCCCCTCAGTGAGTCAGGCTGAGCTGGGGATATTGTGATTGCATTAGATCGGTGCCTGGATCAGCAAAGTCAAATCTGATCATTGGCTAACTCAGAAAGCCTGTCCCTCCAGAGGCATAACCTGGCTGATCTCTGCCACCACAGGACCCATCTTGTTTTTTTCAAACAACAGCTTATTCATAATTGATAAGATACAAGGACATCTCCATCATCTACCACCCTAATTTAACGAAATATATTGTTACCTAAAACAATAGTGCTTGAAATGGCTATTGATTCCAACTTTCATCTGGGGACAAACTAATTTCCTTTGAATGGGGATTTTACTGACAAAATGAGATGAACATCCAAGCATCTGTCTTCCTGGTTCATCTGAAGCATGATGTCACAATTGCTTAAAGCAACCAGACATTGACAACTTAAGCACCAGCCAATCAAGGAAATATTCCTGGGCTTCCCTGGTGGCGCAGTGGTTGAGAGTCCGCCTGCCGATGCAGGGAACACGGTTTCGTGCCCCGGTCCGAGAGGATCCCGCATGCCGTGGAGAGGCTGGGCCCGTGAGCCGTGGCCGCTGAGCCTGTGCGTCCGGAGCCTGTGCTCCGCAGCGGGAGAGGCCACAACAGTGAGAGGCCCGCGTACCGAAAAAAAAAAAAGAAAATATTCCTTATGAGACTTCTTTCTGCAAAAGGGAAAATGAGCAGATACTCAGTTTTGTGGTTCCTAGTTGGAACCAACATCCTCCTACCATTGTCAGACTTAATGTGTTGCTGAGGAAGAAAGGAGAGGGACTGAGTTTATCTAATTGCTTCTCAAGTATCATTAGAAAATAATTTTTTTTGATAGACCTGGGGAGAAGCAAAATGTAACTTCAGTGGGCACTTAGCCAAGAAACCAGTGTGTTAATCTGTTGCTGTGTAACAAATTACCATAAATTTAGCAACTTAAAATAAGATTCATTTATTAGCTCACAGTTCTGAAGGTCAGACATTCAGACACAGTGTAACTAGTTTCTCTGTTCAGGCTGAAATCAAGGTGTCAGGCTGCATTCTGATCTGGAGGCACTTCCCATTCACACAGGTTGTTGGCAGAATTCAGTTCTTTGCAGCTGTAAGACTGAGGTGCTGGTTTCCTTGTTGACTGTCAGCAGAGATCCACTCTTAGCTCCTAGAGGTCACCCATATTCCTTGACACATAGCACTCTCCATCTTCAAAACCAGCAGAAAAATTTTTCATGTGTTATAATCCCTCTTATATTTCTAATTTCTGACTTCTTTTGTCTCTGACTTCTAGACTTAGATTTAAGGGGCTCATGTGATTTTGTCAGGCTCACCTAGACAATTTTCCTATCTTAAAGTCAACTGATTGAGGGCCATAATTACATCTATCATATCTCTTTATGTTATTCCCTATATTAGTGTTTGGCTGGATATCTGGGAAAAGATGTACACCAGGTATTGGGAATCTTAGAATCCTGCCTGCCACATCAGGGCTAAGGATTATATGAATGCCAGGGTTAGAAGGCCTTTTATGTCATCTTAGCTAGGGAAAAGAACTTTTGAAGAAGGTTAGCAGACATTTGGTCTTGTCCAAAATGTCCATAAGACATTTGGTTCATGAGACATAAGATATTTAATCCATCCCAAAATGTCCTGGATATTTGAACCTGTCCAAAAGCATTTGTCATGGACCAAATATGCTTGTGGATGTTTTAGACAGGACTAGATTTCATGAACCTTTTGGTGTGTATTATGGATGTTTCTGACAGGACCAAATGCCCTGTGAAGCTTGCAGAAGTATCAGCTGCAGACTTTTGGCAAATGTTTCCAGTAACCACTACTTCAGAAGTTAAATAAATGCTTTTCAGTTCATTTGAATGGTCATGAAATACTATGTGTATTGAATATATGACTTAGACATTTTTGAACCAAATGAAGGCAAGAGAATTTCCTTCAAAAGCATAATTACTTTGTGAACTAGAATGTAAGCAGTATCACAATTCAATGAACTAATAACAACAGTAGCTATAATAAATAACTATGTAATTATATATTTCATTTTCCATTACCTTATTAGTTCTTCCTTCAAAAAAAGATATCTGAAATCAGCAACATGAGGTGGTTTATGGTCTCTAAAAATGTGGTCCAAAAGCCAATAATAATAGATGACTCAAGGTTAGTGAGGGAGGTGAATGTTAAAAATATAAATTCATGAGCTATATCCCAGAATCTACTGAATGAGAATCTCTGTGGGTTTGGCTTACAAACCCTTTTAAACAAGCTTCAAAAGTAATTTTTTTTTGCGTTGAGGATGGCTGATATTTCTTTCCCTATGATAAGAACTCAGTGTAATTTTTGAACTCTTTTTCCCTGCCCATTTACTCCCTTTACCACAAGGCATATATAATAATATGTCTTTCGGGTAAGTTGTAAAGTTGCAGAGAATAAACTAGGCATGCTTGACTTACCTCGTTTTCTTCTTTTTGGGAGAACCTGCCTGTAGGGAGGAGGTGTCTTCTGCTGTTCTGGTGCAGGCTTTTTCTCCATGCCCCATATAAACACTGAGGCCACCCTGTTCCAAAGTGACTGGCTTATAAGTCTGCCTAATTCTTTTATTTATGTGGTTATTTGTCCTAATCGTTAGGTTCCTATATCAAGCTATATCCTCTTATTTAGCCTGTTTTATAATGAAGATAACATTTTGAGCTCTTATCTGCCTTGCTATTTTCCTTCTTTGCTCAATTCTTTCAGAACCCAGGTAGGGCAGAAGGCCGTTTTTTATTTATTTATTTATTTATTTTTTGCGGTACGCGGGCCTCTCACTGTCGTGGCCTCTCCCGTTGCGGGGCACAGGCTCCGGACGCGCAGGCTCAGCGGCCATGGCTCACGGGCCCAGCCGCTCCGCGGCATGTGGGATCTTCCCGGATCGGGGCACGAACCCGTGTCCTCTGCATTGGCAGGCGGACTCTCAACCGCTGCGCCACCAGGGAAGCCCAGAAGGCCGTTTTTTATTGAACCTCCCGAAATCCCTAACACCTTTTATTGGCCCTTCCTACCATCACCAAGTTCACTCATCATAAAAAAGCATTCCTCAGAAACATGTTTTATTTGATGTATTTACCTCCACCCATTCACTCTGCTTGGAAGAAAACCTACTTTATTAGATACTGATAACTTTCTTTTTCCCCCAGAGAAAGAGTAAACTGGCATATTTTCCTATAACTCATAAACTCTCTTTCCTCTGCTGACTCTCCCTTCCCAGCCTAGACCCCTCAAAATTCTTCTTTTTTTTTTGGATTCTAGTATAGAATGTGTTCTTCAAGCAAAAGATGATTTTTCTTCTCCTTCGATCTTACTTTAAATCAGGAATGCCTTCATTTATTTATGTCAAGGTAGAAGACATAAACTTTCATAAAGTTTGTACACTATTCAAAGGTCAGAGCTCCCCAGCTGACCCTACCATAGGGGACGTGGCAGCCAGGAGTTCACCCTTTAAGGCCCTGAACACATAGAATTTCTTCCATGGAGTATTACTGTTTCTTTGACCAGTCAACAGCTTCCACTCACCTCCCAGAACATGAAAATTCTTTTGAAAATTAAGATTTTGTTTTTAATCATCAAATTGTTAATTCCTTAAAGGCAAGAAACATGTTTTTCCCTTTAATCTTTTGAGAATCTAGCAGAATGCCAGGGAAAGAGTAGTTGTATAATAAATGTATATTTACCATGAAATCACTTGGGATCTCTTACTATTATTTTCAATAATTCAAACAATACATACAAGTGTAGAAAATATCGAAATATGAAAATAAAATAATATAATATCATACTTGCTGTTGTATTTTAACACATTTAAAAATAAGTTAGATAACACTACTATATATAAAATAGATAACCAACAAGGACCTACTGTATAGCACAGGGAACTATACTCAATATTTTATAATAACCTATAAGGGAAAAGAATCTGAAAAAGAAAAAAAAATTATATATATATATATATAATATATAGAAACTGAATCACTTTGCTGTACACCTGAAAGTAACATAACATTGTAAATCAGTTATACTTCAATATTTTAAGTTATATAAATACAATTTTTTAGTTAAATAAAACATAATTTGAACATTTCTTAATGTTATTAAAAACAAAATGTAAAAATGTTAATATTTGAATTACATTCCAATGGATTTACTAATAAATATTTTATCACTTCCAATCTAACTATAGACTACCCTGAACATCTTTATGTATAATAGCTTTTTGAAGTTTACAGAAAGCATTTCCTTAGGATTTACTCCCATACCAGAGTTACTGGGTTAAAATTACTACTAACCTTATAATTATTTTTTATAAACTTTTACCACAATGTTTGCGGCCACTTCCTTTCCTTGCTCTTTGATGAGGGTTTCATCACATTTGAGCATGGATATCTATCAGTAATCTTTGTAAGTATATAAATTATATAAATCTTTGCAAATTTATAGGACAACTTTTATAAAGCTTTTCTTTGAGATCAGTGCTATTCTGCACAGTTTCATAAAGTTTCTACAGTATTCAAAGGCTCCTGGGTGAGGGAGTAAGTAGGGTTTACCGTCTAGTGTTGCACTCACCAAGCTCTTCACTCTGGGCTGTTTCTGCTCAGTGGTGTTCCTTTTTCTAATTTGTACAGGGGCATCCCATCCTCGCCAAGCCATTTGCCCATCTGCAGATGGTATTTTTTCTAATTAGCACAACAGTTCTTGTAGGGCAGAGGGACCCTGACCTAGATTTTTAAGGCTAGTGGGTCCAATTTTGTACATTGGGTTTTGCTGGTAATGTTACTTTCTGAAAGAAAGGGTGACCAACCTGTGGAGTTTAGCCTTGGGCGGGGTGCCAGGTAAACACTGTGAAGAGCTTGGATTACAAGAATATCTAAGTTTTGTCTTGTTTTGTTCTTCAGCATGGCAGTTGAAGTATTCCACAGGAGATCTGTCCAGCTTTTTCTTTCATTCTGATACATAGGGGAATGTCACTCACACTAAATCATGTTTGCTACTGTCTTTATGCTGATTTTTCTCACTCTGCTCTCCTCATTTCCTTCCCTTTGTTTATATAAATCTGTCTCATCTTTTAAGACTCAGTTGACTCTATACCTGGCTTATTAGGAGGCAGTTCTCTGAAGGTCTCTTGTGTTTCTGCTTGCCTTGTGAACAGAGTTATTGATTGCCTTTTTTTCTGGACTATATTTTCAAAGATTCTTTATAATGAACAGCTTTGGAATATACAAATAGCAGAGAAAGGTTTACTTACAGCTTTGGAAGACAAAGATACTATCTGCCACTGAAGCAAAAGGGCTGGTTTGCTTACTGCCCATTATAAAAGATTTTCATTCCCCAAACTTAAGGTTCCCCTTCTGTACTGTACTTTTGTACGCCTATACATATTGGGAATCGAAGAACCAATGTAAATGCTGATTGCTGTAATGAACTGTCCATTGTCTCTGACCCAGAAGTTTCATATCCTCTACCAGTGCCCATTAAACTGTGGCTGGACACCTCATTACCTTGCAAGTAGGGTAAAACCTCAGATCCTTTACAGTTTTTAACATTTCTATTAAACTTTTTTAGTCACTACAGTTCTTAAAGATCAATGACCTTTTCCTCCTTTGAATACAAAACATCTATGGTTTTTTTTGTTTTTGGTTTTTTTTTTGCGGTATATGGGCCTCTCACTGTTGTGGCCTCTCCCATTGCAGAGCACAGGCTCCGGACGCGCAGGCTCAGCGGCCATGGCTCACGGGCCCAGCCGCTCCGCGGCATGTGGGATCTTCCCAGACTGGGGCACGAACCCGTGTCCCCTGCATCAGCAGGCGGACTCTCAACCACTGCGCCACCAGGGAAGCCCCATCTATGTTTTTGACAATTATATTATGTAGCAGTTAGTGTGCAGGCTCTGGAAGCAGATTACCTTATTTAGAAAACAGGCTCCATTGCTTATACTCTGAGAGGCCTTGGGGAAATTTCTTAAATTCTTCATACCTCAGTTTCATTATCTATAAAATGGTAATGACAATAGTACCTATTGCCTGGGTTTACAGTGAGGAGAAACACATTCATATGATTACCGCTGCAGTGATTGGCAAGTAATTTTGCTGTTTGTTTTGTGTGTATTAACCTTGTTTTGTCCAATGGACTCTAAGTTATCAGGGGCAGAATTTTCTTTACCTCTCTTTCTCTCTTTCTCTCTCTCTCTCTCTCCCTCTCATGCACGTGCACATGTGTGTTTAACACTCTCTTTTAATTCTTATAGATCTCTGCACAGGCCAGACACTATTTTAAAAAAATTTTTTTTAATACAAATGGACAAGGAGTGATTTGACAGAACTACAGGTTATATTCTGTTACTTTCTTCCTCCCTCCCTCCCTCTCTCCTTCCTTCCCTTCCTTTCTTCCTTCCTTCAATGAATTAAACTTTATTGAACACCCAGTGTATTATTCCAACATCTGGGGATATAAGAGAATTATGATACAGATCACAGAAGCCCACATAACCAGACCCATGAGCAGATGATTGGGATGTGGTGAGAACAGTGCTATAAAACTATACACAGAAGGATTTTTAGTGCATAGAAGGGAGACAACTGACCTGAATGAAACCAGGAGAGGTTTACACATAGCTAGAACTATGGGGCCAGTTGTATGTGATTCTTGACTATAGAGTGACACTTATACTGTTAAGGAATCGATGATGGATGAAACTGAATAACTTGGAAGCAATCACCTCTTGGAGAGAGGTTGTCAGCATTGACAGTGTTTCTTCCACGAAAGAGGGCCTAGCCCAGGTTGACCAACTTGTACTAATAATGCTTTCTCTAGGCAGATGCATATCCTAAAAGAAAAAACAAACAAACAAGGTAATTCTTTTGCAAATAATTAATATTCCCACCAATTTCCACCCTAATGAAAGAAAAAGTTTGGAGATACATTCACAAACATTTTAGCTGAGTCAAATACTTTTGTTTGGTTCCTTTTCAGACAAGAACCAGGCAGCAAGCTACTTGTGGCTTAATTACTAGATCATATTAAAACAAGGTGATTTAATTGCAATTAGTGTTAGAATAATTTATTTATAAAATGCCAATATATGTATTTATTTCCTATAGTCCATTACTTTCAACTTGCTACTATGTGTACTCCATTAGATTATCAAGTACAAGGTCATTAACCTACAATTCTGCTGCCATGATGTTTTTAGATTACATTCCGTTTTCTCTTTGGTTGGGATTAAATTGTTAACCCTCCTAGGTTACTTATCTTTAGCTATTTAATTACTCTGTAATCATCTAAAGGCTCTGATTATTGCTTATTAAACAGGTGTGACCCTCTCAGAAAACAGTTGGCTTTCCTGGAACACCTGGTAGGGATCCAAAATCTAGTCAGCTCTCTTCAGCTTCCATTGTTCCTCATAATTTACTCCCATCGTTAGTGATTCTAAAATTGTAATACATGTCTGCATGTTCTGGATTATTAAAGTTTTGGTGGCCTTAATGAAGATCATGTGGCAAATGGAAAAGTGTACACATGTAGGCTTTTTTTTTTTTTTTTTCTGAGTCCAAGCTAGGACTTACCTTTGGTTGCTCAGGGGTGATCAGCTGAGCAGCCAGATAGTGAATCTGGAGTTGTGGAGGGAGGTTTCCCAGGCAAATAGTTTCACACAGAGGAAAAAACAAATAAACAAACAAACAAACTTATTTCACCGGCACAGAATGCTTGCACCCCTAGTCAAAACGAGTCTTCTACGTTCTTTCTGAGTATACTTGTTTGACAGGGAGTAGATAGTTCAATCCAAACCCACTCACGCTATTGGCAGATTGACTGCTTGTTGGTAGGAGCAGGGAGAGAAATCCAATTTATTAAGTCCCTCCTCCTGAAGTAGCAGGGAATGTGGAGATAGAGATTTTTCAGATCCACAGCCCTAGGCAAATTTTCTAACTCTCTAAGAGAAGTACTACTGCAAACACCATCTGGTATAGAGGGAGAAACTGATACCTAGAGATACGGTTACTTGCCCAATATATCTGGCATGGAATTCAAACCTAGGTTACCAAGATTCTGAGGCTCAATATATATCAAACCTAGGTTACCAAGATTCTGAGGCTCAATATATAATAACATACCACATTCTATTTTTTCTTTAGCATTACCGTGTATAGAACAATCAATATTTCAGGAACTAGTTAAACTGTTTAAGAATTAACCACATTTTGGCTTTATTTTTTTTCTTTCTATTCCACATTCTTGCTGCCCTCTGCTAAGCATGAGATTTCCAGAGAAGTAGGGAAGAAAAATGTAAGGTGGTCTATTTTGCATACTGCTGGTGTGTCACTGAGGTCACCCCTTCAGGACAAGGATATTCACTATCCCAACTTCAGGGAATGTTGCTGCTGATGTACCTCAACCGAGTTTCTCCCCAGAAAATGCTCTTAGCCAAAGGAAGCTGCTTCACCCAGGTTTAAACCCCCTTTCTACAGCACCCCTCATCTAAAAGCAGATTGATGTAGGGAAATAAAGGACTGGCCCTTGCCTCAATTAAGGATATCTCTAGCTATTCTAAATACAGAGCTTCCTGTGTAATTAGCTGAGGCTTCTATTGCAACTGAATCACAGTTCAACTTCTTCCTTTGTCTCTTCCTGCATCCCTCACTCCCATATAGGTGTTCTAGTTAAAATGCAATCCCAAATAAAACACCAGCATGCCAGTCTACATCTCAAAACCTATTTTCTGACTTCGATACTTGAAGTAAAAGGAGTCAGAAGTGGTCCTAGGGAACATTCTAAAATGGCGTTTTGGGGGACTTCCCTGGTGGTCCAGTGGTTAAGACTTCACCTTCCAATGAAGGGGGTGCAGGTTTGATCCCTGGTCAGGGAGCTAGGATCCCACATACCTCAGGGCCAAAAAACCAAAACATAAAACAGAAGCAACGTTGTAACAAATTCAATAAAGACTTTAAAAATGGTCCACATCAAAAAAGAAAAAATCTTAAAAAAATAAAATAAATAAAATGGTGTTTTGGAACAGGTATACCACCAGCAGGCAGTGAGAAGTCATCACTGATGGAAGGTGGAATGTTGATAGTCTCTTTGCTGCCTTTGCAGTGCATGTATTTAACATTCACCAGTGGTGAAATGGGATAGGATAATTGTGACAGGGAATGCACTGGCAGGTTAAATACCTTTGGTGTTTGAGAAATACAAAGTAGTTACTATAGGAACAGTGAGACAGGGTGCTTGTGGCTAGGGCTGATCAACGTATTGTAGAAAGACAGTGAAATGAAATGCCGAGGGCAATTAATCACCGGTTTGAAGATAAGGATGATTGGGTTTTCAATTAGAGGACAAAAAAAAAACTAAGGATCAAGTCTGCTACTCAATTATAAGGGAAGCAGGAGGTTCCAGAGAAGGTTGAATTCTCAAAAATATCAAGTCTGCTACGCTGGGGCAAAGCCCTGACTACAAAAGATTGGTGAGACTCTGAGTCTCACCAATTGGTGAGACTCTGAGGCTTGGGTTATCTGGATACGTAAACTCATAAACATGGATCCACACAAGTACCTAAACTACAGAAGTAGAACACCTTTCTCTGGTAAAAGCCAGTGCACCCCATCATTTAAAGGCAAAGATGAGTCCTCTGCCTTACAAGATAATATAAATACCCTCTGAGAATTGAACTTCATCACCCTTAATGGCCACAGGACCAATGTGTAGTGTTAATCACAACACACACTAGTCACGGAAGTCTGAGCTAAAAGTAGGAAAAGTACTTTACCCCATTGAGCTAAAGGAGTTGCAGAACCAAGTCAGCTCAAACTGGCAGTAGCCAGGAAATTATATGAGGGACTAGAACCTGAGGATTCTTCATCTAGGGACAGAAACACATAGTTGGACAGGAATGTTTTACTGAACAATGGGCACCATCCCAGATACAGGCTTTAACACCCTAACAAGGACTCTGGGAGACAGTGCTCATGTGCTGCTAGTATGGCTCTTGAAAGTTTTAAGAATGTAATAGCTCATAATAATGGAAGTAGAAATGTCAGGGCTGCTGAGGTAGATGTTGGAAAAGAAGATTAAAAGGTTCAGAGATGTGGAAATACTAGAGTGTGTATACTGTGAAAGGCCACCATAAAAAAAAAAAAAGAAAATAAAAAAGCAGCTGGCTTTGTTCTGTGAGAGAGCTAAAGGATTTTGTGTTCCAAAGAGATAAGGGATGTGCTGGTGAAAGGAGCCCCGGCATCACTGAAAAGTTCATACCGGCTGTCTTCTGTTGGTTGAAGCTATGATAGGAGACACTATTGTAGAACTGACCTGCCTAATAGCAATGGAATTATAGGATATCAAAATCACAAGGATCAGGTTGATGCAGTGCTGAAACATTAGAAAGGTAGATACAATGATCATAATGAGTTATAAGGTCTGAATGACAGCCAGTGCAGCCTAACTCATAGAGAGGTATGGAGGAAGTTAATAAAACACAGTATTTTGGGGGTGAGAGGGTTAGGCAGGATAGAAGAGTAATGCCCAACCTATACAATTGAGAGAGATCAAAGGCAATCAAGGGGCTAAGGGAAGACACCCTAATAATAAAACCTCAATTATTTGCCCAGTTTATGAAACTGAGTCATTTTCAGGTATATTACACATTGGTGAAGAGGTTGAGTCCTCAGGAAGAAGGATCATGTAACATCACAAATATATACAGTAACGGGAGTCCCTTGTTCTCAAAGAGACTTAAGATCATAAATTTGGAAAACTTTTCATATGGAAATGGGAATTCCAAGGCTTTTTGAGGAGTGTTAGATGCAGGATCTGCTTTGACATTAAAGCCCAAGGATCAAAAATGTCATTAAGGTACCCCTGGTAGAGTAGGGTATGACCCATTCCCACTGACCATTCCCCAATCCTCAAATGTATGGATGGAATGAACAATGTGGTTGTTGGCAGGACCTTCTATTGTTTTATTAGCCTGTGGCGTAAGGCCAAGTAGATCAAGATTTTAAATTAAAAATAATATTGTGTTCCAAGTTGGGCCAGGACTAGGGTGAAGGAAATAAAGCACCTAGGGAACAAAATTTAAGAAAACACTCACTTTCAAGATTGTGCACCCTAGCCCTGACCATGATCCTGAGTAGCAAAGATTAGTGGCATAATTAAAGAACTAAAGAATGCAGGGGAGATGGTCACAATGTTATCCATATTTAATGACCCCATCAAAAATCAGGTGGATAAGAAAATGTGGCAGTGAATTATTCCAACTCCACAAAGTAATAGGTCCAATTGCAGATGCTATGCCAGAATAGGTACCTTTGCTGAAGCAGATTGACAAAGTCTCGTAGTATGAGGTCATTGATCTGGAAAATGCACTCTTCCCCATCCCTGCCAAGAAGTAGTGTCAGAAACGTTTTGCATTCATGCAGGGTAAATAACAGTATACATTTACCTTTATCCCTTAGGGCTACATTCATCCTCTTGTCCTTTGGTATAAATGATCTTCACTGTCTGGATATTCTACAGAACATCATGTTGTCCTGCTATATTAATAACATTATGTTAACCATATCAGATGAACAAGAGGTAGCAAAAATGTTGGAAACTTTGGTAGACACATGCACTCCAAACTAGGTAAGCTCTATGAGTTTATGGACCATGACACAAAATTAGAGTTTTTAGGGGTCTAGTGTTCTGGACATGACAGGATATCTGCTCTAAATTAAAGTACAAAAAATTGCTTCTTGCACCTCCCACCACTAAGAAAGACTCACAACCTGATAATACTCTTCAGGTACTGCAGGAAGCATATTTCACACTTAAAATTATTTCAATGCGTTTACCAAGTGACATAAAACTACAGTGGGTCCTAGAGTGTACAAAGGTTCTGAATAAAATTCAGGATGTTGTATAAGTTCTACCATATGACCTATCCTACCTTTTGGTATTACATTTATCTGCGATAGGAAAAGATGCCGTGTGGACTTTTTAGTCAGATTCAGTAAAAGAACCAGAATGTAGATCCCCTATATTTCTTGAGTCAGGCCATGACATGACATGACCATGTGGTCATAACTACTGGTCACTAGCTGATTTCCCTCCCACCTGGCAATTCACAAGCCTGGGCATCATTAGATAGAAATGGTATATCCAAGATCAGGCAGGAGTAAGGCACAAGTAAGCAGATCAATCAGGTTTCCCAGATACCCATGTTATCTACCACTTTTGCTATAGTATCTCACTCTCTGCTAATACCTATGGTGACCAGCCAACAAATAAAGAAAAGTACTGAGCTTTATCCACAGTGAGTTAGCTCAGTATATTGAGGCATACTGAAATGCTTGGTAAATACATTACAGATTAACAACAGTGAACTTGAAAGACATAAGTGAGGGGGAATTATTCCTGTTGACAAAGTTTCAAGAGCTATACCTTAGAATCCAGTTTTTTAAATTAAGACTTCCTATTTTTTGGAGTAGTTTTAGGTTCCAGCAAAATCGAGAGGAAGGCACAGAGATTTTCCATATAGCACTGCCCCCCACATGCACAGCCTCCCTATCACAACACTCCCACCAGAGTAGTGTGTTTCTTAAAATTGATGAACCCGCAGTGACACATTATAATCACCTGAAGTCTATAGTTTACATTATGGTTTACTCTTAGTGTTATACATTCTAAGAGTTTGTTCAAATGTATAATGACATTTATCCATTATTATAGTATCATATAGAGTATTTTCGCTGCCCTAAAAATCCTCTGTGTTCTACCTATTTATCCCTCCCCATGCCCCCAACACCTAGCAACCACTGATCATTTTACTTTATCACTTATCCATAGTTTTGCCTTGTCCAAAATGTCATTTAGTTGGAATTATGTAGTATGTAGCCATTTCAGATTGGCTCCTTTCACTTAAGTAATAATGCTTTTAAAGGTTCATCCATGTCTTTTCATGGCTTGATAGTTCATTTCTTTTTATCATGAATAACATTTCATTGTCTGGATGTACCAGTTTATCCATTCACCTACTAAAGAACGTCTTGGCTGTTTGCAAGTTTTTGAAATTATGAATAAAGTTACTATAAACATCCATGTGCAGGTTTTTGTGTGCACATATGTTTTTAACTCCTTTGGGTAAATTCCAAAGACCACAATTGCTAGATAATTTGGTAAGAGTATATTTTGTTCTGTAAGAAACCACCAAACTGTCTCTCAAAGTGTCTGCACCATTTTGAATTTCCACCAGCAATGAGGGAGTTTCCTGTTACTCCACATCTTTGCCAGCATTTGGTGTTAGCATTCCAGATTTTGGCTGTTGTAATAAGTGTGTAGTGTCATAATACACCTTTGGTGAAAAGATGTGGCCTGAGATGTGGTTGTATGAGCTCATGGACCAAATGGTTGGTCAGGGGCCTAGAAGGAGAAAGAGTGGAGAATTAGAGAGAAAGAAGTCTGGGGAAGAGGTCTGTGGATAGACCTTGTAAGATGGAAAAGAAATGTGCATCTGTTGGAATGCACCCATCATAGAAAACTCACTAAACAATCAAGTGGACAAAATAACTCAGCTGGTTGATCACACTATTGCGGGCATAAAGGCTACATGAGTTGAGTAGTTATAATGACAGAAATGAAGACTACACAGGCCCAACTGCATGGGCTTGTACTCAACAAATCCCATCTAGCTATTGCCACTGCAACAGGTGTCCAACTTGCAACAGAAACAAATGCCTAGCTCCAATATCATACCATCCCTCAAGGATATAAGTCATTCAGTTGGTGGCAATTTGAATACATTGAGTTCCTTCCATCCTGGAGAGTGCATCAGTTCATTGTGATGAATTGAATACACAGTCTGGGTATGGTTTGTCACTTCTTGCCTACAGAACCTTAGCAACCACAGCTATCCAAAAGTCTTACAGAGCAATGACCATTATATGATGCGATGTCTCCTAAATGCTGAACATAAAAATCTAGGAATCAAAGGGCATGTAAGAGTGGCCCAGTGATACATGACTCCCAGTGACCCACTTGGGGAATTTGCACTTCCCATCTCTGTAACTCTATGTCTGTAGATCTAGATGTCCCTAATAATCCCACTAGCCTTACATTGTTGCTGTGAGCACACAAATGACTGAGATAATTTCTAAAAAGTGATTTTCACGGTGTTCAAAATATAGTGAACACTTCATGCAATGTTACTTATCATTTAGACATTTGACTAAGCAGAAATAAAATTTCTATTTGTCACGGTCTTAGGTTAAGCAGAGATAAAATCTTTTTCACAGCTAAATGCAAATTATCATTTAAAAGGCAAAACTTCATTCACTTAAATTTGTATTTAAGAAAAACATTTATATTTAAGTACTTAAATTTATTTGAATAAAATTCACACTAAGATGAAGATGACTAAAAGCTGCATTTGATGACATCCTCATACTTTGTTAATGATCCAATGTAAAAGAAGAAAACTAGTATATGGGCTGAATTGTGCCCCCCCAAAACGTTTATGTTGAAGTCCTAACTCCCAGTAACTCACAATGTGACTTTATTTGGAGATGGGGCATTTATAGAGGTTATTAGATTAAAGTGAGGTCATCAGGATGGCCCCTAATTCAAAATGATTTTTGTCCTTACAAGAAGAGAAAATTTGGACACAGACATACACAGAGGGGAGATGATGTGAAGGCACAGGGAAAAGACACTGTCTACATGCCAAGGAGAGAAGCCTGGAACAGGTCCTTCCTTCCCTCATAGCCTCAGAAAGAACCATCTTGATCATGGACTTTTAACCTCCGGAATCCTGAGGCAAATTTCTGTCTTTTAAGTCACCCAGTCTGGGGTACTTTGTTATAGCAGCCCTAGCCAACTTAGACTAAATTAGGGAGGCATTTCATCTATTGGGCTTGCTCTTTCCTGCTTTTCTGATAAGAACCATTTTTCATTTTGCCTTGTGAAGGGAACTAGGATCATTGGATTCCTATTAGCTGTACTTTAAGGAATTAAAGTCAGGACTCATAAGGATCACACTTTTGGAGGCACAACAAAGATCTCTCCTGGATGATCAGAATTAAGTATTGGACCAAGCAGGAAAATAAGGAAGAAAAAATGTTTCCTCAGCAGAGAAAGACACTATCTTTCATCAAGTGACAGATAGATCCATTGATCTCTTATTATATTTATGTTGCTGTTGATGTTTACACAATATTAAAGTGGTCTATTTTTAGTGTAAAATTCTGGTTTAAAGAATGTTTTCACTTGCTATTACTTATTTACCATAATCTTAGGTACTTTGGTGACATTTCAATTAAGCAACATAATCACAGAATGTAAAGGAACCAATCTGTTGTTTTGTTTTGCTTTGCTTTCTTCCAAATTGGCTTTGCTCTCTTCTGACTTAGGAGATGAGTAGGAAAACAAACGATTTATCTGCCCCATGTGTCGAACTAGTCTGGTCACTTCACTTATAATTTAGACAAATGAAGCAGGTGTCATTATAACCATTTTAAAAATGAGAAAATAAAAGTTCAGAGATATTTGAAAGTTTCCAATGGCTGTAGGTAGTAAATGAGAGTGACCACTGGATTCCAAGTCGTGGTTTCCCTCCTGTCTGCTCTCAGTGTAAACTAGATGCTGCTGCTCCTGTTATAACAGCAGGAGGGCTTCAAGCTTCTACACTACCCAAATTTATTTCATTTATTTAGGCAAACAAGCAAATAAATTACTTGTTACATTAGGAGGAAGCCATTTTTCTGCAAGTTTTTGTTTTTTTCTCAAGCAAGGGGAAAAAAAAGTATCAATATTTTATATTTCTGCACAGGATCTTTTCCTTCTCATCATCAATAAGCAGACAGATTTTTTCTCATAGACACGAGTAATCCAGTTTTGTGTTTTGCTTTTTCCCATTAATATTGCATTATCAATGTTTATTCTTTCTTTCACCTGTTCATCCCTTTTGAGAACTTACTATAGGCCAGCTCTCTGCTAGTTCTTCGAGATGTAGAGGAAGATTAAACATTCTCTTTGCCCTTGCAAATCTCACACTCTATAGGGTAAAGAGATATGGAGACCAAAAATGACAATATGGGGAGACAAATGTTACAAGTGATACCTCTGTCAGCTTAAGTCAAGGAGAATTAGGATACAATGAAGGAATGTCTCCTTCACAAAAGTGGGAAGGAGTATGGGACAGCAATTCTAAGTGGCTGGAATATATGTGGGGGAGGGATGCCAGGTGGCACAATTTGAGAGGAAAACAAGGATTAGATCATTAAGTTGAACATCAAAGAATTTGAATTTAAACAGTAAGCAAGAATTCTTGCTTAATATCTCCATAATGGGCAGTCAGTGAAAGTAGCCATCTTTCCACATTGCCCTGTTCTGACATGGGGAGGAAAGTCATACCACCACAGGGGGCAATAGAATGATTTACCAGATGTGTAGGAATTTGATGATCTGTTTTCAGAACAATTCGGGATTAATGTCTGACCACAAGCCAGCATATTTTAAATTAAAATAATTAGAGGAAATCTAGGATAATTTACTACCTCTTGATGTTTTCTAGGGAGAGTGAATTGGATTATTCTTTCCTTGTCATCCTGTCCAGCAGATTCTGTTCCATTCAAGTAATTTGAATCTGCATTTATTTGGCTCTAAAGTCTGAGTGCTTCATAATATTGCTGCAATTCTGACATGGTTTCTAGGTCTAATATTATATGGTTCTGTAGGGTTATTCTCTCCTGGCCTCTCCATTCACAAAGTATGTGTTTTCATCACCACAGTCCTTGACAAATGACCTCCCTGGGGCTTGTCTACAATTTTGGCTGGACATCAGAATCACCTGGCAGTGCTTAAAAGCCCTGACACTCAAGCCAAAACCCATGACAAATTAAATCAGAATATCTGATATCTGGAGCTGTGATCAAGATGTGTATGTGTGTATGTGTGTAATTTTTCAGGTTATTCTAATGGATAGTTAAGGTTAAGAATGACTTCTGTGTGGTCATCAGCATGAATCATTTATATTGCTTTAAATTTACATGCTAGGTATTCACTGTGTACCTGCTAGCAGAGTGTTAAGCAATGATTGGAACAACAAAAGGGATAATACAGGGTATTTGTTCTCTAGGAGGTGACATTTTAGATTGAGGCCCAAGTCAAGCATATGTGAAATGGTTAATCAAAAATCAAGAGATCATAGAAATAAGTTGGCACACATATATGTCCGTATATATGTGCTCTTTTCTATGGAAAGTGGTGACCATACATTTCAGTTTGTCCAGAGACCATAATGGTTTACCCTTGTTTCCTTGGAGTAATTATTAATAACACCTCATGCACTGTCAAGCTTCCTAGTTTAGCTAATGAATTATATGATTACCCTAAATGTTAAATAATGAAGCTTTGGGAAATCATGGGATGGACCCATGGAAGAGGCAAACGTGATGGACAGATATAGAGGAATTGGCCAGGAGAGAAAGAGAAAAAGATAGAGGGACTCACATGAGCAAGAAAATACTCAGATTAGAATCGCTTTGTATATTCACAGCAATAAAAATTCATTTTGCACAAATGCAATGGCAGCTTTGGCCTCTGCTTTGATTTTTTTTCCTCTTCCTGTAATAACTTTCTTGTGATGAGACTGTCACTTCCCTCAGTGCCCACAGCCTACTCTGAATTTGTTTTGGTTTGTTCAGCATCGATTGGCCCACAAAGGCTTTTAGAGGATTTTTCTGTAATATGATTGTCAACCCCAAAATAATATGATTTGTTGAGAGATTTTTCAGCTCTTACCACTGATGATAAAATGGCCATATTTGTAATATGGTGACATCAAGCAGTATTGTGGATAAAGTTTGTAGAGGGGAACAAAGTATCTACACATAACAATTTTTTCAGGGTCAATACCTCTCCCTTACAGAGTCAAAGCCACCACAGGAAGTTAATACAACTTATAATTATTAAATACCAATAGAGTGCTCAGCTATGTGCTCAATCCTAAGCACCCAGCATGGACCCCTAATTCCTGTTGAACTTCGTGGTCTATCAGCCTCATAATCTGCACAGAGGCCTACATGGAGTTGTTAAATAAATTATGAAACTAAGATAAGTATTTCCTACTCTGTACCATAGCATACTCTCTTCACTGGCCCCAGGATCAGCACTCCATCTGATATGAAGCAGCTAAGAGATGCTACACCCATAACGCTGGAGCTATATTCTATTTATAAACAGAAATCCATTCCACAGCGACTTTTGCAGCCCATGAAAATGTGGAGCTCTGTGTTCAAGGACTAGCTCTATGTTAACATGTCCAAGGAAGCTTACTGAAATCATTGACTTCAATCTGAAATTTTCCTAGCAGTTTGAGAAGCTAGCTGGCTGGAAGACTCTGTAACTAGATAAAATAGAAGAATACTGGGTGTCTTACTTGTCACAGAACCTCTTCCTCAGGAAAGGATTGTCCCTGGGGTGGGCTAGGTGGGTGTCTTAGACGATAATTTAGCTGAATTCCTCCAAACCAGTGAGTAAATAATTTATCACAAACATGTGTGTGCTCCAGTGGTATATTTAGATGGCAGAGTCAGCTCAATCTTTTAGCTTCTTTTTGAATTATTTTTCCTTCCTTCCTTCCTCCCTTCCTTTCTTTCTTTCTCTTTTTCCTTGTAAGCCTCTCATCATCTCTCTAACTTTACTTTTGTTTGCATTTTTAACCAAACTATCAGCTGAACATATAATTGGTGGGCAAGTGATTATTGTGCATTGATGGTATAGATTCACTTGAAACCCAAGGCAGAGAAAAGCAGAAATGATATTAGGCAGAGCATGAAGTCGTTTACTTCTTGGATATTCTTCCCTACAACTGATGTTTTTTAAACCTTTTTGGTGTGGAGCGGGGCTTAATGGCCAGGCTTACACTCTACCTAACAATCACATCAATAGCAATTTATTTTCTGTTAACACCTATTGAAATGAATAGCAGAATGGGATAGAGAGTGCGAAGAACCCCAGTCAATTAGAAATTACAGGAGCAATAAAGCAGTAAAAACATAATTTATTCATATGCATTGTGTCTTCTGTATTTTGGGCAGCCACCTAAACTGGGGGATACAAGGATGTGTGACACAGCATCCTGTGTACTCCAGGAGCTCACAGACCTCTGGTTTGTGTTCACCTCACAGACCAGAGGTGAACACAAACACACCATTACAAAAGACATAAGTGGGAATGTGACCTTACCTAAGGAAATTAGAGAAGATTTCTAGGAAGAGGAGACCTTGGAGCTCAGATTGGAAGGAAGTATGATGAAGATTGAGAGGCACCAAGGGGTGAGTTGGAGAAAGTGTTCTTTGTAGAAGTGTAAAACACAGAGATGAAGGAGATTATAACACAATGGGAAGCTTTAAGTAACTCAGTGTGTCAGGAGCATAGAGTTTAAGAGGGACAATGGAGAGACGTAGCTAGAGATGTCTGAAGGGCCAAGATGATAGAGACCACAAGAGGGGCCTCTCTATGCCTACTTATGGAGAGCCACAACACCTTCAGAGGCTCATGGCAGTCAATACAGACTTTCCCACAGAGAGAATTATCAGCATATATATTATAAACAGCAATACCCATTGTCCACTTTTCTCAGCCAGCAAGTGTGCAGAAAAGGAGGTGAGGGTTGCAAAGATCAAGCCTGGAGCAAGGGTGCCTTTTAGCCAAAGCTGTGCAGTTTCAGAGCATGTAAAAAAAACAAAAACTAAGCAGAGAGTGGATCAAGTCTGGCAAGAGAGAAGAGTCTGTATGAGTCATCAAAGTCAGATGGAAGTTAGAAGTACATATCATAAAATGAAATTCCTAAGCAGAGAATCATATAGAAAGAAGTAGTGGATGGAATCAATAGTTTAGGGGACACATCTGGGCAATTCCTGACTCATGGATTAATGCCTGTTGTTGATAGCCATGTGCCTTCTGCTTTGGAATGCTTGCTAATGTCAAAAGTTCAAGAGTGGAGGTGACTATTGAACCCCTTGATATTACTTAGTTACATTCTAGGCCAGATTCTTCAATACTGTTTCACTTTGGACCCAGCCTGCTTTATGACTTGCAGAATTCCAGGAGCTCCAGGATTGCAGCATATCACATATCAGCTGCAGAGGCTGGCAGGAGAGGCCATGTGGTCTATGCCTTCAGCTAGCAGGGGGACTGAATTATATTCTTTAAAGGTTCTGGAAGCTGTAGACCCAGTGCACAATATTGTCCTTGTGGAGAGAAGAGGTGTTTAGGCACTCAAGCACCTTCCTAGGTAGCAAAGAACAAAATGAAAGACCTGTTGTGGCAGAATTTGTTCAAGGGCCTGTGAAGCCCCTGCTGGGAATTTCAAGATACAAATGAATGAAACTTGGAGAGGAACTGACATTTTTGTATATGTCAATGAGTGGGGATGAGAGCTAATGAAATCCTATTGATTGCTGTGTTTATCTTATTTTTAACCCCATCCTGGTATGATCTGGAGAAACACAGTTTGGATCAAAACTATTGAATCCCTAAAATAATCACAGACATTAAAAAAAAAAGAATCTCATACAAGATCTTCAGATAGAATTTAGATTAGAAAAATGTTTCTGTTTCTCTGTATCTATTTTGAAAGGATAAACTTGCTTCTGCAAGTCACATTTTTCTAAGGCCCATATGTAAACATATTCATTCATAAAAACACAAAAAGTGAGTTGTATATGAAAAGTTTTCTTAGGTGTGGGGTATGGTTTTGATTTTAGTACCCCACTAACCCCTTGGCTTAGGGATCCCTTATTTTGTGAAAGAACCAAATGTTCCTCCCTAAATATCTAGTACCTCAAGATGTGGTAAACTGTGAAAGACAAATGTATTCCTGATGATTGAGAAGTATCTGCTATGACACAATCAGGCTTAAAAATGCTTCTCCTTTTTTTCTTCTTCCTCAAATTCCTCCTATATCATACATTTGATGGTGCCCCCAGAACTACTGTCTCTCGAAGGTTTCTTTATGGCTCCCTCTTGAATGTCAAGAGATCTCTATCATGTATTGCATTTTATGATGCATTCAGAATTGATTTATGGGTTTAAATTTCTGATAAGTCTGTCTGTGTCTAGAGACATGAAAGTGGGTAATACTATGAAATTATGAAGTTTGTTTATTCCTTTATTAAGAAAGTATTATTGAGGGCTAAGTAGGACCCACATGCTATGGTAGATACAAGGGATACATAGGAGAATAAGCATGGTTTGCTTTCTTAATATCCTAAAATATAGGAGGATAAAGGGAGTTGTTACAGTGGTGGTGGGGCATTGACCAAACTGTTATAATGTAGATTTAGTGACTTGATGGATTATAAATACAGTCAATTGTTTAGTGAACATAGTAATGCACTAAGTAGGGGAAATATCACAGTTTAGTGTAAAGAAAACCATTTGGGACACTGGATTTTTCCTATGCTTGGAGAATCTCATAGTATGTTAGGATTCAAAGGCATATAAAATGTTATCCAGCTTTACTCTATCTTGTAATTTGTTCTGGGACACATTTAACAGTATTTAAAAATTTTTTTAGCTGTTATAGTTTCTGCCTGGGGAAGATTTCCATTTTTTTTGTTTCTTTAGATTAAGATTAATTTTTATCTGAGAAATAGAGTCCTATGATGTTATTTAAATAGATTCAGGCATGCCTGACAAATCTACTTGCTGTCTAAGCATTGTAGATGAAAATTTGATCTGAAACAGAATGTCCGCATAGAATCAAATATATCTTCCCACAGATCATTTATTTTAAATAAAATGCAGGAAAATAAGACCTTTCAAATGGGAAAAAAAGTTGTGAAAACCATCTGAATCAATGTAATGTCACCAAAAATCATATCAGATACCTCCTGATATGGTGCACTGAAAATGACAATCATTACCAACATGGTTTTTTGGTCAAAAATGCATAATAGGGATCTATTTATGAGTGGAACATCAAACACAAATTAACAGATATTCTACAACATAACTACACTATTCTCTTCAAATAAAAGTCAAGTTTGGTAATTCCCTGGTGGCGCAGTGGTTAAGAATCCACCTGCCAATGCAGGGGACACAGGTTTGAGCCCTGGTCCAGAAAGATCCCACATGCCATGGAGCAACTAAGCCCCCGTGTGCCACACTACTGAGCCTGCACTCTAGAGCCAACGAGCCACAACTACTGAGCCTGCATGACACAATTACTGAAGCCCCTGCACCTAGAGGCCGTGCTCTGCAACCAAGAGTATCCCCCACTGCCACAACTAGAGAAAGCCCGTGTGCAGCAACAAAGAACCAAAACAGCCAAAAAAAAAAACCAGTCAAGCTTATGAAAGACAAGAGTAGAGTGAAGAATTTTGCAGAATGATGGAGACTGAAGAGCCATGTCAACTAAATGCTATTTGTGATCATGGCTTATATGCTGGACCAGGAAACAAGCATATAGACAAAGTTATAAAGAAAATCATTGTAAAAGTTGAAGATACTTGAATATGGACTGAATTTGCATAATATAATATTATATAATAATACATTTCATTATTGTGCTAATTGTGCTTTGGTTATGTGACAGAATGTCCCTCTTTTAAGAAATATTGATATATTCTGATGCATTTAAAGGTAAAAGGAAATATCTCCGAATTCCTGTAAAGTACTTCAGAAAAACAATTGTGCCTGCATGTGCATATGTGAGAGAGGGAAAGAGAGATTGAGAAAGACTGACAGACATTGCTCCCCTCTGATTTCCATGCCTTTGTTATGTTCATGATCCAAAAATAAGACTTGATAGTGTGAAGAAACCCATATTTTGATGAGGATATGAAATCATAACTAAGCCACTGAGGGTCACGCCACTAGCAAGTATCAGAGTCAGGCTACAAATCCAGGTTATGTTATTCCCAAATCCACTCTCTTAATCACTCAATTATTTGATATTAAGATGTAGACCTTGATATTTTAACCTTAAAGACAGCTCTCAGCTCCTTTGGCCTGACAACGATGCCACATGGCAAACAGGGAAAAAGCACCAGTCTTTTGCATTGATTTTGGATATGTAATGATCCCACTGCCCTGCTTTTCCATGTTGGTAGTATCAAGGGCTTTGAACCTCACAAGATGTTGGCCATAGACTCACACCATTTCACCACACACAGAGATGACTGGCCGTCCTGAATGCCCAAGTCCTCAGGTCCCTCAGAGTTGTAAGAACTGGGATGTGACTTGATGCATCTCCCCTCCCAGGTCACCTGCCATGCACCTGAGTTAACAGGGAGGACACCTGCAATGTTATGGTCAGCTTTATTCTATGTCTTTTCCTAGGGATATGGTCTTTGTGTCTTTGTGTAAGTGATTTCCTTTTCTAAGTTCAAGAAACCTATTCTCATCTCTCTACCTTCTTGGTCTCACTTTTCATCAACTATTTAATTGAATATGTAGATCAGCTTCCTTCTTATGGTTGTTTGTTTTTGTGTTTTGTGACTAGAAGTGTTAGCTGCTGGTAAAATATGGTGAAGGGAAGCCAGGACACAGTAGAAGTGAGGTGGAACCCTGGTGAGGACCTCCAGAACCTGATTGGTCCTGACTCTGGCGCCAATAATTCAGGTATCCCCAGGCCTCAGACTGCACATTAGTAATAAAGCAGGAGACCATACTCCTTGTTGGCTCAGGACAGTCCTTTTTATGCCTGTTTTCCCAGAATAGTTATTCATAGTGCTCAGTTTCACTCTCAAAAACTGTCCCCATTTGACTGACAAATTATACGCTCAACCAAATATTAGAGAGAAAAAGTGTGTTGATATGAGGCTCAAATGGAATAATGCAACATGGGGTGGAGATTACCAGCACAGACCCTGAACCCAGATTGTTGAGGTTTGAATACAGACTTGGCCACTTATTAGCTGTGTGACTATGGACAAGTAACATGGTAAGTTTGGCCTCCGCATCCAGGAACTTCATGTGTATCATGAAGTGATACACATATATAAAGCAATGTACTTTCTGAGATGGTCCTTTTAATGAACATTCCTCTTGAACGTGTAGGAGTCAGGTATTAGTTTATCTTGACACTCATTAATACATAAACTCTTGGGATTAATATAGCTAAACCAATTCCTGGTGTTGACTGAAAAAAAAATGTACAACGTGAGAGTTGCAAGTTAAGTTTTATTTAGTGCAAAATGAGGACTATAGCCAGGGAGCCAGAACTTTGGATACCTCTGTGTAACTGCTCCGAAGAGGTAGGGGGAAAGGTCAGTATATATGTGATTTTGGTGAAGGGAGATATATGCAACTAAACGCACATTTTGCAAAAGGTTACTGCTGGTCATGAGAAGAAGATGACTCCTTCTTCTAAGAATTGATGGTAGTGCTTTTCTAGATATAAGGAGATACAAGAATCAGGCACATAAAATCTTCTCCTAAAATATCTAGCTATCTGAAGACTTGTTCTGCCAGTTTTTCCCAGAGTACAGAGCACCTCATTCTTGATATCCACCCTGAATTCCTTTCAGGGTGTGTTGAAGGTCAGTAGCTGCAGTGGCTTAATCCTTGTACAAGCAGATACAAGTGTCAATTTTTAGTTGGCATTGAAAAAGTTCACATAACCACCATTTCTACTTTCAGGGCAATACATATCAATACATACACAGTTTTGACTAGCTCTGGGGAAAAGGCCTACCGACGTTTTGTTTATTAAAAAGAGGATGCCAAGATCCCACTGGCAGTAGAACTTTCCTTTGAAGATTTCCCCTAACAGTATGGATGGGATTGCTCTGAATAATCTGTACTGTCTAGATTAGGTTTCTCTGTCAGAGAGCTGAGTAGGACACTATCTGTACAGACTGTGTTTATTCCCAAAACTGATCCCATTGCCCCTTGACTGACCCTGTTGATACCCCTTATGGTCCTGAGAGATGTGGCATGTCCTCCTCTCTTGGGAACTGTGTTCAACAAACTATTGTTTAATGGCAATAGTCTCCTGATCTGTTGACCTGACCATATCTGAATCTAAAATCTACATTTTAAAACAGGTCCTGGTGCTCAGAGTCACCCATTTGCCTGGTCTTTGACGTTTGACTTTGGTTCCTTACAGAATCAATCACAGTGATGATTTGCTTTTCCACTGAAATGTCATGGACTTACTTATGCCTTTAGAAAACCCCATTCACATTCACAACATATTTGCAAGAGGTAAGAAAAAGGGACTATTAGTTAACAAAAATTATCACTACCTTAGGAAGAATTTTAATATATGGAACAAAATCTCCTTGTACTATAGTTTAAAATAACTTCAGAAGGAATACCTTTGCTCAAAACTATTTTGTAATCAATGGCTTATGATTTTTACCTTTTAAAGCACATCATGTATGTTTCCTCATTTGATCACTGTGGTTACAGTCTTATTTCCACTTTCTAGATGAAAGACATCAAGTTTAGAGAAGTTGTGACTCACTAGGCAGCAAAGCTAACATTAGAACTCTGGTTGGCTTGGTCCCAGCCTTGTGTTCCTTCCTTTCTATCACACTGTTTCCTGTTAATGACATTACTTTTCATGATGAGGTAGAGATAATAATGATAATAATGATGATGAGATGTACTCAAAGTGTTTCATGTCTGTCTTTTTAATCTTTATTTCTTTAAATGCAGCCTTTCCTTTATGCCCAAACATAAATAAGAGGTCATATTTCATGACTAGAGAAAAGAAATTGTTCTTCCAATTTTCCCTAGGCTTTTTCCTTCCATGTTTAGAACTAGTTTTTCATGCTGTTTTCTTAACTGTAAATAAGCTTACAAGAGGGAGTATTCAACCAAAACAATTATAATTGGCTACAAACATAATCCAATAACTTCATTTCATTTTAACACATATTGTTAAAAGAGTTAATTGAACCTTCACAGACAGCCGCCAGCTAAATATACTGCTGTATGCACACAGTAAATCTGATTTCCTCCATAAACATCCCCCTGCAAAAGTGATGTACATAAAAGGGGAAGGAGGGAGGATTCTTCAGTGTAATTCCTAAAGTTTATGCATTTGTCCATGTGGTTCCAAATATGTAATCCTGTCAATTCAGGAAGGAGAGAGAGAGGAGGAGGGAGAGAGAAAGAGGAAGAAAGAGAGAGTATGTATCTGTGTATCTATCATCTATATATCTACAAGCAAAACAGGTGAACAATAAAAAGACGCAACTTTCACATTACAGCCAAGCTCGGGCCAAATCTGAGAGGCTCTTTGTCTCTTTTCTGCCCCAAACACTGCATCTAACATTTATGTGCATTAATCTGGAGGAGGTGAGGTGTCTTTTGTCTGGGTAGTTGTTTCCCCTCTGGAAACATCAGCATACATTTTTCTCTTTAAAAACTCAAAATATAGTAAAATCTTATTTTTTCAGACCTTACTGACTTGGAAGTGTGCTGTCCAGGTCGGCAGTTACCCCATCAGAGATATTTGAAAGACATCTTGTGTCTATGAATTTCTGGTCCCACTACTCTCTTTATTCACACTGCAACCTGGGGCAAGCCAGGAAGCATTTAAACTTACATTGTTCACTTTTGAAAAGGAGTCCTAATCACTTTTCATTTTACTAATTGAGTCATGAATAAATGTGAATAGATTTTTAAAATGTGAAATACAGGTGTGAGAAAATAGTCAATAAATGAATTCAAGAAAAAATAGTGTAAACAACTATAAAAGAAAATTTCTCTTACTTCCAAATGAAGTTGTTTTTAGTCATTCTTAGAACATAAATTATACCCTAAAAATGAATTTCCAAATGGAAATATCCATCTTTAGTTCACTAAGGAAGGGTTCTTCTTTGAATGTTCTTTGCTCATACTTTGTTAATGCAGATTTTAGTTTTCGTGGCTTTTAAATACACCTCATCATTGGGGCTTTCCCCAGTTCAATTGCTGGTCATTTCAGTTAGTCCAAATTAGTAAGCTTGTATGCCAGCCATTTTCATGGTCTGAGTTGACAAGCCTCAGACTTGGAATTTTGTGTTAAGGTGTAATCTCTGTTTTTCTTCTAGAAAATAAATGAGTTATCTCTGTAAATTTTATTAACTACCTCTGCTTAATAAGGAAGAGGAATACTAGTTTCTCACTCTAAGCTCATTGCTAGTGGAACATTTTACCAGTTCCATGTGTTTATCTCTTAACAATATTATCCGGTATTTATTAGCTGTTTATGTCTCAAGAAAGAGATCATGCCCTTGCCATCTGTACTGCTTGCTTTTAGGATCTTCAACGTACTTTGTACAATTAGTGCTAACCTTACCTTCCCCAAATTTGTTCCTATTCATGTGTTTACCAAGAGTACACTCAGCGTTGTGCTGTAAGCTGCAGGAGCCAGAACAAAGGTAATTTTAGTTCTTAGTGTGCCAATAATAGTCATTGTAAAAGACTTATGGAGTTCACAGTCCTGTAGGAGAGTTGAACCACAATCCCACAGTTAATGAACAATATGAGACAGTCTATGATTAAGGAAAGCGATTTGGGAATCTAGCTGTTAGTGTTATGGGAATGGAGAAACGATAGAATATAATATTTGGAGGAGATGAGACATGAATTGAGCCTGGGGGTGGGGGTGACTAGGATATAAATAGGATAAAAGGTAAAAAGAGAGATTTCAGATTAGGTTTCAAAGTGGGACTTTAAGGGCCAAAGCTATTGATGTCTTTGGGTGAGTGAGTATAGCAGGCTACTCTTTTTTCTCCTTTGCTTAATGGAAGTCAATCCATGGTTGTCAGTGATTTGGGCTTTTCCTAATTAATGAAGCTTCAGTGGTATTTAATTGTTTTGTCTGATCTTTAATCTTTATTGGAATAGCGATCTACTTCTTCTTGGAATGTTCTTCCTTAGCTCAAGTTGTATATTTTCTAAAGAGATTTTTTCCCCTAGAGCTCTACTGATATATACATATCAGCAGATATATATATATATATATGTATGTGTGTGTGTGTGTCTGTGTGTGTATATGTATGTATATATATATATATATATATATATATATATACCTGCTGTCCATATTTGATTGGTTCTGGACAGGACCTTGACCTAAATTTAATAAAAGAGTCACCTATTCAAGAT
Source organism: Mesoplodon bidens (assembly GCF_964165515.1). Lineage (NCBI taxonomy): Eukaryota > Metazoa > Chordata > Mammalia > Artiodactyla > Ziphiidae > Mesoplodon > Mesoplodon bidens. Next base: position 22,795,345 of record NC_138176.1, read on the forward strand.
TTTTGGCCTTGGATCATTAGGTCAGTTTTTCCATTTACATCTGTTAAGATGTGAAACTTGGAAGCTCTAATCAATCTGGGATTGGCCATGTGTAAAAAGCTCCTTTGAGGTAGGAGAGAAGAATGAGGCTGACAAACAGAGGGAAATGGGGATGTGTGTGTGCATGTGTGTGTGTATGTGTGTGTGTGTGTGAGAGAGAGAGAGACAAATCATCTTGAGCAGCTTGATGGTTCTGTTTTGCCTAAGACCTAACCAAAATCTTGTTCTCAGTTTACTTTTTTAGTGCTCACAAATACAAAAATACTAAATTATTATTCAGTAAATGCTATTGTCTGAAGGTTTGTGTCTCCCCCAAAATTTATATGTTGAAATCTTAACCTACCAGGATGATGATATTAAGAGGTGGGGATTGTGAGAGATGATTAGGTCAGGAGGGCAGAGCCCTCATGAATGGAATTCAAGCATTTATAAAAGAGGCCCCACAGAGCCCCCTAAACCCTTTTTCCAAGTGAGGATATAAGAAGTCTGCCACAGGGAACAGGGCCCTCTCTTGGCAATGCTGGCACCCTGATCTTGGATTTGCAGTCTCTACAACTGTGAGAAGTACATTTCTGTTGTTTACAAACCACCTCATCTCTGGTATTTGTTTGAGTGGCCCAAAAGGACTAAGACAGCAAATTAACAACTGATTTGGAAATACAGACTTTAGCCTGTGCATATCCATATAGTACCATTATGCAAATTAAAATAAAGATATCGACTCTGGTCGTTGCATAATCGTAGGGCCGTTGCATAATAGTAGGGCTTATCAAGCGGATTACAGAATGCCTTACAGCGCCTACTCACCAAGCCCTTAACCTGTTGTCTTTGTGCAGTAAATAACCTATATAACCATTTACAGCAATCTTAGAGAGGTGCTGGATCTATAGCCTTGGCTGTAAATACTATTTTGGTTTAATGATTCCCCTCTATTTCCTTAACAGTCTATTAATTTACTTGTTTCTACCCAAAATATCCTGGGGTACCCACCGGGCACTTAGACCACTTATACGGAGCTTTCTAATTATCAGGAAATGATTTGTGATTACCTTCCTTTCCCAATAAACTCTGCAATAACAGAAACAGAACTTTTTTTCAATGAGAGTATAGAGTAGCAATAGATATGAGTGAAAAATGTAGACAAAGGAGACCCAATTCTATTTGCCTTTAGTTTTATTATTTGAATACTCTAAGCAGGAAGCTGTAACTTGGTTCCTGAATTGTTAATACCTTTGACAGTTACACTAAGCTTGGGCACCATATAATGTTCCCAGAGAAGTTGAAAATTGGTGTGTACATATTATATTGCAGCAACAAATGAAGTTATAATGCAAAGAGAATGCTCACAGCAAGAATAGTTATTCCTCGGCAGGTCTAGTCATGTCCCAAGGCCTCTAAAATCAGGGGAAACCCTCCCCAAGGCTTGGGAAAAGGCCAGGACATTTTATTTGCATGTGCTGGGGAGGGCCTTAATGGGGTAAATTCTTCAGCATAAATTATTGCACAATTTGTAAGTATTTTTATAAAGAATACTATTTCTCTTATCAGCTCAGAGATAGAAGAATCCATTTTACAGATAAAGGAGATATCTTGCAGTTCCTTTATGTATAAAGGGACTAAGAGGGAATGACCTTACTCAGGACAGAAATTATTCAGCAATAGATTAAAGATAAAAAAAAAATCTCAGGGCTTCCCTGGTGGCGCAGTGGTTGAGAGTCCGCCTGCCGATGCAGGGGACACAGGTTCGTGCCCCTGTCTGGGAAGATCCCACATGGCGCGGAGCGGCTAGGCCCGTGAGCCATGGCTGCTGAGCCTGCGCGTCCGGAGCCTGTGCTCCACAACGGGAGAGGCCACAACAGTGAGAGGCCCGCGTACCGCAAAAAAATAATAATAATAATAAAAAAAAATAAAAATAAATAAAAATAAAAAATCTCAGAGGAGCTTCAAGATGGCAGAAGAGTAAGACATGGAGATCACTTTCCTCCCCACAAATACATCAGAAATACATGTACATGTGGAACAACTCGTACAGAACACCTACTGAACGCTGGCAGAAGATCTCAGGCCTCCCAAAAGGCAAGAAACTCCCCACGTACCTGGGTAGGGCAAAAGAAAAAACAGAGACAAAAGAATAGGAACGGCACCTGCACCAGTGGGAGGGAGCTGTGAAGGAGGAAAGGTTTCCATACACTAGGAAGCCCCTTTGCGGGTGGAGACAGGGGTGGCAGGGGGGAAGCTTCGGGGTCACGGAAGAGAGCGCAGCAACAGGGGTTCGGAGTGCAAAGTGGAGAGATTCCCGCACAGAGGATCGGTGCCGACCAGCACTCACCAGCCCGAGAGGCTTGTCTACTCACCTGCCAGGGCAGGCGGGGGCTGGGAGCTGAGGCTTGGGCTTTGGTCAGATCACAGGGAGAGGACTGGGGTTGGCTGCGTGAATGCAGCCTGAAGGGGTTACTGCACCACGGCTGGCCAGGAGGGAGTCCAGGGAAAAAGTCTGGAGCTGCCCAAGAAGCAAGAGACTTTTCCTTCCCTTTGTTTTCTGGTGCGCGAGGAGAGGGGATTCAGAGTGCTGCTTAAAGGAGCTCCAGAGACGGGCGCGAGCCGCGGCTATCAGTGTGGACCCCAGAGACGGGCATGAGATGCTAAGGCTGCTGCTACAGCCAACACAATGCCAGTGTGCCAGCCCAGGTCACTGGCCACACCTCCCCTCCCAGGAGCCGGTGCAGCCCACCACTGCCAGGGTCCCGTGATCCAGAGAAAGCTTCCCTGGGAGAACACACAGCGCGCCTCAGGCTGGTGCAATGTCACGCCGTCCTCTGCCACCGCAGGCTCATCCTGCATCCGTGCCCCTCCCTCCCCCCGGCCTGAGTGACCAGAGACCCCACATCAGCTGCTCCTTTAACCCCGTCCTGTCTGTGCGAAGAACAGGCGCACTCAGGCGACCTACATGTACAGGTGGGGCCAAATCCAAAGCTGAACCCAGGAGCTGTGTGAACAAAGAAGAGAAAGGGAAATCTCTCCCAGCAGCCTCAGGAGCAGTGGATTAAATCTCCACAATCAGCTTGATGTACCCTGTATCTGTGGAATACCTGAATAGACAACGAATCATTCCAAATTGAGGAGGTGGACTTTGGAAGCAACGATATATTTTTTCCCCCTTTTCTCTTTTTGTGAGTATGTATGTGTATGCTTCTGTGTGTGATTTTGTCTGTAAAGCATTGCTTTTATCATCTGTCCTAGGGTTCTGTTTTTTTCTTTTTTTGTTTTTGTTTTTAGTGTAGTTTTTAGCAGTGTTGTCATTGGTGGATTTGTTTTTTGGCTTGGTTGCTCTCTTCTTTCTTTTTGTAATTACTTAAAAAAAATTTTTAATAATTATTTTTTATTTTAATAACTGTTTTATTTTACTTTATTTTATATTATTTTATTTTATCTTCTTCTTTCTTTCTTTCTTTCTTTCTTTTATTTCTCCCTTTTATTCTGAGCCGTGTGGATGACAGGCTCTTGGTGCTCCAGCCAGGCGTCAGGGCTGTGCCTCTGAGGTGGGAGAGACAAGTTCAGGACACTGATCCACAAGAAACCTCCCAGCTCCATGTAATGTCAAATGGCAAATATCTCCCAGAGATCTCCATCTCAACACTCAGCAAGCTACAGTGCTGGACACCCTATGCCAAACAACTAGGAAGACAGGAACACAACTCCACCCATTAGCAGAGAGGCTGCCTAAAATCATCATAAGGTCACAGACACCCTAAAACACACCACCAGATGTGGACCTGCCCATCAGAAAGACAAGATCCAGCCTCATCCACCAAAACACAGGCACTAGGCCCCTCCACCAGGAAGCCTACACGACCGACTGAACCAAACTTAGCCACAGGGGACAGACACCAAAAACAATGGGAACTACGAACTTGCAGCCTGCGAAAAGGAGACCCCAAACAGAGTAAGTTAAGCAAAATGAGAAGAAAGAGAAACACACAGCAGATGTAGGAGCAAGGGAAAAACCCACCAGACCTAACAAATGAAGAGGAAATAGGCAGTCTACCTGAAAAACAATTCAGAATAATGATAGTAAAGATGATACAAAATCTTGGAAATAGAATGGAGAAAATACAAGAAACGTTTAACAAGGACCTAGAAGAACAAAAGATAAAACAAGCAATGATGAACAACACAATAAATGAAATTAAAAATACTCTAGATGGGATCAATAGCAGAATAACTGAGGCAGAAGAACGGATAAGTGACCTGGAAGATAAAATAGTAGAAATAACTACTGCAGAGCAGAATAAAGAAAAAAGAATGAAATGAATTGAGGACAGTCTCAGAGGCCTCTGGGACAACATTAACTGCACCAACATTCAAATTATAGGGGTCCCAGAAGAAGAAGAGAAAAAGAAAGGGACTGAGAAAATATCTGAAGAGATTATAGTTGAAAACTTCCCTAATATGGGAAAGGAAATAGTTAATCAACTCCAGGAAGCACAGAGAGTCCCATAAAGGGTAAATCCAAGGAGAAACACTCAAAGACACATATTAATGAAACTATCAAAAATTAAATACAAAGAAAAAATATTAAAAGCAGCGAGGGAAAAACAACAAATAACACACAAGGGAATCCCATATGGTTAACAGCTGATCTTTCAGGAGAAACTTTACAAGCCAGAAGGGAGTGGCAGGACATATTTAAAGTGATGAAGGAGAAAAACCTACAACCAAGTTTACTCTACCCAGGAAGGATCGCATTCAGATTTGATGGAGAAATTAAAAACTTTACAGACAAGCAAAAGCTCAGAGAATTCAGCACCACCAAACCAGCTTTACAACAAATGCTAAAGGAACTTCTCTAGGCAGGAAACACAAGAGAAGGAAAAGACCTACAATAACAAACCCCAAACAGTTAAGGAAATCATAATAGGAATATACATATTGATAAATACCTTAAATGTAAATGGATTAAATGCTCCAACCTAAAGACATAGACTGGCTGAATGGATACAAAAACAAGACCTGTACATATGCTGTCTACAAGAGACCCACTTCAGATCTAGGGACACATACAGACTGAAAGTGAGGGGATGGAAAAAGATATTCCATACAAATGGGAATCAAAAGAAAGCTGGAGTAGCAATTCTCATATCAGACAAAACAGACTTTAAAACAAAGACTAGTATAAGACACAAGAGAAGAACACTACATAATGATCAAGGGATCAATCCAAGAAGAAGATATAACAATTGTAAATATTTATGCACCCAACATAGGAGCACCTCAATACACAAGGCAAATACTAACAGCTATACAAGGGGAAATTGACAGTAACACAATCATAGTAGGGGACTTTAAAACCCCACTTTCACCAATGGACATATCATCAAACATGAAAATAAATAAGGAAACACAAGCTTTAAATGATACAAGATGGACTTAACTGATATTTATAGGACATTCCATCCAAAAACAACAAAGTACACTTTCTTCTCAAGTGCTCATGGAACATTCTCCAGGATAAATCATATCTTAGGTCACGAATCAAGCCTTGGTAAATTTAAGAAAATTGAAATCATATCAAGTATCTTTTCTGACCACAATGCTATGAGACTAGATATCAATTACAGGAAAATATCTGTAAAAAAATACATACACATGGAGGCTAAACAATACACTACTTAATAACCAAGAGATCACTGAAGAAATCAAAGAGGAAATCAAAAATAGGTAGAAACAAACGACAGTGAAAACATGATGACCCAAAATGTATGGGATGCAGCAAAAGCAGTTCTAAGAGGGAAGTTTATAGCAATACAATACTACCTTAAGAAACAAGAAACATCTCAAATAAACAACCTAACCATACACCTAAAGAAATTAGAGAAAGAAGAACAAAAAAAACCCAAAGGTAGCAGAAGGAAAGAAATCATAAAGATCATATCAGAAGTAAATGAAAAAGAAATGAAGGAAATGATAGCAAACCTCAATAAAACTAAAAGATGGTTGTTTGAGAAGATAAACAAAATTGATAAACCATTAGCCAGACTCATCAAGAAAAAGAGGGAGAAGACTCAAATCAATAGAGTTAGAAATGAAAAAGGAGAAGTAACAACTGACACTGCAGAAATACATAGGATCATGAGAGATTACTACAAGCAACTATATGCCAATAAAATGGACAACCTGGAAGAAATGGACAAATTCTTAGAAATGCACAACCTCCCGAGACTGAACCAGGAAGAAATAGAATATATGAACAGACCAATCAAAAGCACTGAAATTGAAACTGTGATTAAAAATCTTCCAACAAAAAAAAGCCCAGGACCAGATGGCTTCACAGGTGAATTCTCTCCACCATTTAGAGAAGAGCTGACATGTGTCCTTCTCAAACTCTTCCAAAATATAGCAGAGGGAGGAACACTCCCAAACTCATTCTACTAGGCCACCATTACCCTGATACCAAAACCAGACAAAGATGTCACAAAGAAAGAAAACTACAGACCAATATCACTGATGAACATAGATGCAAAAATCCTCAACAAAATACTAGCAAACAGAATCCAACAGCACATTAAAAGGATCATACCATGATTAAGTGGGGTTTATCCCAGGAATTGAAGGATTCTTCAATATACACAAATCAATCAATGTGATACACCATATTAAAAAATTGAAAGAGAAAAACGATATGGTCATCTCAGTAGATGCAGAGAAAGCTTTTGACAAAATTTGACACCCATTTATGATAAAAACCCTGCAGAAAGTAGGCATAGCGGGAACTTTCCTCAACATAATAAAGGCCATATATGACAAACCCACAGCCAACATCGTCCTCAGTGGTGTAAAACTGAAACCATTTCCACTAAGATCAGGAACAAGACAAGGTTGTCCACTCTCACCACTATTATTCAACATAGTTTTGGAAGTTTTAGCCACAGTAATCAGTGAAGAAAAAGAAATAAAAGGAATCCAACTTGGAAAAGAAGAAGTAAAGCTGTCACTGTTCGCAGACGACATGATACTATACATAGAGAATCCTAAAGATGCTACCAGAAAACTACTAGAGCTACTCAATGAATTTTGTAAAGTAGCAGAATACAAAATTAATGCACAGAAATCTCTTACATTCCTATACACTAATGATGAAAAATCTGAAAGTGAAATCAAGGAAACACTCCCATTTACCATTGCAACAAAAAGAATAAAATATCTAGGAATAAACGTACCTAAGGAAACAAAAAACCTGTATTCAGAAAACTATAAGACACTGATGAAAGTAATTAAAGTTGATACAAATAGATGGAGAGATATACCATGTTCTTGGATTGGAAGAATCAACATTGTGAAAATGACTCTACTACCCAAAGCAATCTACAGATTCAATGCAACCCCTATCAAACTACCACTGGCATTTTTCACAGAATGAGAGCAATAAGTTTCACAATTTGTATGGATACACAAAAGACCCCGAATAGCCAAAGCAATCTTGAGAATGAAAAATGAAGCTGAAGGAATCAGGCTGCCAGACTTCATACTGTACGACAAAGCTAGAGTAATCAAGACAGTATGGTACTGGCACAAAAACAGAAATATAGATCAATGGAACAGGATAGAAAGTTCAGAGATAAACCCACACACATATGGTCACCTTATCTTTGATAAAGGAAGCAAGAATATACAATGGAGAAAAGACAGCCTCTTCAATAAGTGGTGCTGTGAAAACTGGACAGCTACATGTCAAAGAATGAAATTAGAACACTCCCTAATACCATACACAAAAATAAACTCAAAATGGATTAAAGACCTAAATGTAAGGCCAGACACTATCAAACTCTTAGAGGAAAGCATAGGCAGAACACTGTATGACATAAATCACAGCAAGATCCTTTTGGACCCACCTCCTAGAGAAATGGAAATGAAAACAAAAATAAGCAAATGGGACCTAATGAAACTTAAAAGCTTTTGCACAGCAAAGGAAACCATAAGCAAGAAGAAAACACAACCTTCTGAATGGGAGAAAATATTTGCAAATGAAGCAACTGACAAAGGATTAATCTCTAAAATATACAAGCAGCTCATGCAGCTCAATATCCAAAAAACAAACATCCCAATCCAAAAATGGGCAGAAGACTTAAATGGACATTTCTCCAAAGAAGATATACAGATTGCCAACAAACACATGAAAGAATGCTCAACATCATTGATCATTATAGAAATACAAATCAAAACTACAATGAGATATCATCTCACACTGGTCAGAATGGCCATCATCAAAAAATCTAGAAACAATAAATCCTGGAGAGGGTGTGGAGAAAAGGGAACCCTCTTGCACTGTTGGTGGGAATGTATATTGATACAGCCACTATGGAGAACAGTATGGAGGTTCCTTAAAAAACTAAAAATAGAACTATCATATGACCCAGCATTCCCACTACTGGCCATATATCCTGAGAAAACCATAATTCAAAAAGAGACGTACCAAAATGTTCACTGCAGCTCTATTTCCAATAGCCAGGACATGGAAGCAACCTAATTGTCCATCAACAGATGAATGGATAAAGAAGATGTGGCACATATATACAATGGAATATTACTCAGCCTTAAAAAGAAACGAAATTCAGTTAATTTCAGTGAGGTGGATGGACCTAGAATCTGTCATACAAAGTGATGTTAAGTCAGAAAGAGAAAAACAAACACCGTATGCTAACAGATATATATGGAATCCAAAAAAAAAAGAAGAAGAAGAAAGAAAGAAAATGGTCATGAAGAACCTAGGGGCAAGATGGGAATAAAGACACAGACCTACTAGAGAATGGACTTGAGGATACAGGGAGGGGGAAGGGTAAGCTCGATAAAGTGAGAGTGGCATGGGCATATATACACTACCAAACATAAAATAGATAGCTAGTGGGAAGCAGCCACATAGCACAGGGAGATCAGCTCGGTGCTTTGTGACCACCTAGAGGGGTGAGATACGGAGGGTGGGAGGGAGGGAGATGCAAGAGGGAAGAGATATGAGAACATATGTATATGTATAACTGATTCACTTTGTTATAAAGCAGAAACTAACATACCATTGTAAAGCAATTATACTCCAATAAAGATGTTAAAAAAAAAAAAAGAAAGATGCCAGGAATGAGAAAAAAAAAGAAAATCTCATTGGGAAGTTGGCAGCTTGTGATTTATGAAACCAATCAATCAGTCAAAATTTATGTGAAGGACAAGTAGGAAATATAGTTGAAGACACAATTCCTGCCTCTTATTGAGTATAATTTCTTTCCATCTTCAGAGCAGCCTAATTTTCTCTTATCCGGATTATGATAAAAGCTTTCCAATATCTCTGCTCTTAACATTATCCCCCTTTAGCTCTGTGGCCAAAATTAATTTGCTCAGTCATGAGAGGCATATATCTCTACAGTCAGTCTGCCTTAGTTCAAATCTTGGCTCTGTCACTTTCCACATATGATCTTAATCAATCTCCCTATCTTTTCAAGATCTTGTTTTCTTCATCCATGAAATGGAAATTCAGATAGCACCCACCTGCATGGTTGTTATGAAGCTATTGTATATGTCTGTTTCTGACTTAGACTGTAATCTGCCTGAATGCAGGGGACCATGTCTTAGTCATAGGCACAGTCTGGTATAAAGCACAGTTACTTGGAAATAGTGGGAAAGATGCCTAAATGTGATGGCAGTATATGCTGAGTGTGTAAAAGATTATATACAGACTCCATGCTGTAGCTTTTGGAAGAGACAAAGAACTCTGTGTAGCAGAGAATACAGGGAATTTTTTTGTCTCATAAAGAAGGCATCAGTTGACCTTGGCTAAAAGGATTGGTTAGGTTCAGGTAGATGGAGAGGGCATTCTTTTACAGAAATAGAGTGATTCATTTAAGTATAATAATACTTGTTACACAAATCCAGTCAGCTCTCAATTAATTGGGGAGTTAGGCTGGTCTGAAAATTATGATTAAATTCAAATCATAGTTACAAGAAATAATAAAAATATGTTTAATACAAATGTAGTTAAATATAGCAAACACTATTTAGGACACATTTTATTACTGATCAATCTATATACAATTTATGCACAATCACTGGGTGATCTTAGTGTTCCAGCATAGGTCTGGGGTGTAATAACTAGGATAGGCCATTTGGTGTAACAAATAGTTCCCCAAATGCATAAAAGCTCATATACCATGGAAGAAGTACTTCTTGCTTAGATAACAGTCTGAAGAATGAGAGCCTATTGTACCTTCAAATAAATCAAGATAAATGTACAAAAGTTCCATTATAACAAAAATTCTCTGTAAAAGAAATTCTATACCCCGAATCACTCACTATCCATTCCCCCTCCTGCCAGCCCATGGCAACCACTATTCTACTTTCTTTATCTACAGATTTGCCTATTCTGGAATTTCAAGTAAATGTGATCATACAATTTATTCTATTTTGTGTATGGTTTCTTTCAGTTAGCATAATGCTTTCAAGTTTCATTCATGTTGAAGAATTTATTTTTATGACTGGATAATATTCCAATGTATAGTTATAATACATATGTTGAGCAATGAACAAACTGATGAATATTTGTGATATTTCAGCTTTGGCTATTATGAGTAATACTGTGATGAACATTTATGTATAGGTTTTTATGTTGACATACATTTTATTTATTTTTAAAAAATATTCATTTGTGCTTTTGGTGGCACATCTAAGAAATTGTTGTCTAATGCAGTGTCACTAAGATTAATGCCTATATTTTCTTCTAAGAGTTTCATAATTATAGAGCTCTTAATTGGGATTTTGATTAATTTAGAGCAAATTTTTATATGGTGTGAGGTAGGAGTTCAACATTACTGTTTTGTTTATGGTCATTCAATGTTTATATGTTCCCAACACCATTTGTAGAAAGGACTATTGAATTTTTTGACACTATTGTCAAAAATCAATTGACTAAAAATATAAGGATTTATTTCTAAACTCTCATTTCTATATCTATATATCTATCGCTATGCTATGCCTTATGCCAGTATGCCAGTCTTGATTATTATGATTTTGTATTAAATTTTGAAATCAGGAAGTGTGAGTCCTACAACTTTGTTCTTTTTCAAGATTGTTTTGGCTATTCTTAGTCCCTTTCATTTCTACATGAATTTTAAGATTATCTTCTCAATTTCTGGGGAAAAATAAAAGGCACCTAGGGTTTTTTTTTATAGCTTTTTTTTTTTTTTTTGGCTGTATGTGGGCCTCTCACTGTTGTGGCCTCTCCCGTTGCAGAGCACAGGCTCTGGACACACAGGCTCAGTGGCCATGGCTCACAGGCCCAGCTGCTCCGAAGCATATGGGATCTTCCCGGACTGGGGCACAAACCCATGTCCCCTGCATCAGCAGGCAGACTCTCAACCACTGCGCCACCAGGGAAGCCCCACCTAGGGTTTTGATAAGCATCACATTAAGTCTGTAGATAAATTTGGAGACTATTGTCATCTTAACAACATTGTCTTCTAGTACATGAACATGGTATGTCTTCTCATTTATTTATGTCTTTAACTTCTTTTAACAAAGTGTTATAAATTACATAATATAAGTCTTGTGGTTTGGGTGCATTGTGTCTGGGAATTTTTGCATGTCACTTAGTTTAACTAATTTGGAACATTTAATTGTTGAGAATATTCCCTTTTAATTCTTTTAGTTTCTGTAAGGTTAGTAGCAATGTTTCCTCTTTTATTTCTGATTTTAATAATTTGAGTCTTTTCTATTTTTTATTCCTTAGTCTAGTTAATGGTTTATCAATTTTGTCGATCTTTTCAAAGAGCAAACTTTTGGTTTACTAATTTTCTGTATGTTTTTTTATTCTTTATTTTATTTACTTCCACTCTAATCTTTATTATTGCCTTCCTTTTACTTGCTTTGGATTTAGTATGCTCTTCCTTTTCTAGTTTCTTAAGGTACAAGGTAGAGAATTGATTTTGATTATTATTTTTTAATGTACGCATTTATAGCTATAAATTTATTTCTAAGGACCACTTTTGCAGCATCAAATAAGTTTTGCTATGTTGTATCTTTGCTTTCATTTATCTCAAAGTATTCTGATTTCCCTTTTGATTCACTTTTTAAAGTTTTGGTTCCATAAGAATGTGTTGTTTGACTTCCTCATATTTGTGAATTTTTCAAATATCCTTTCGTTTTTGTTTCTTAATTACATTTCACTGTGGTTAGAGAACATACTACATATTTGTTTTCAGTCCTTTTAAATTTACTGAGTTTGTTTTATGGCCTAATATATGGTTTATAGTGGAGAATCCTGCTGTTGTCAGGTAGAATGTCTTATAGGTGTCCGTTAGGTCTAGTTGGTCTATAGTGAGGTCTTAGTCCTCTTTGCCTTATTGATCTTCTGTCTAGGTGTACCACACATTATTGAAAGTAGAGCACTGAAGACTGTAATAATCCTACTAGTCTTTGCCAAACATTTCTTTATGTGTCTTGATGCACGTCTTCAATGCTTAGGCAGGAAGTTTGCAACTCTGCCTTAGCTTTAACTTCTTGATTGCATGGAGTCTCAAGGTTAGCCAGAAGTGAAAGGGTAGAGCCTTCTCAGGTATTTTCTTACATATGTGCACAGCCCTGGGCATGAGAAGAGCCCTGTGTATGTGTGTGGCCTTCTATATTCCCAAAAATATATCAGAGATTTCCAAAGCCTCCTTGGAACATCTATTCATCTATTTCACCAACATTCCCCTTTATTATAATTACTTCATTTTAATATTTTGGTGAGAGCTTATTTTGTGCCCCAACTCTTACCTCCACCTCAGGCAGATGTAATATTACATGACTGATGCAGACTTTTCTTTTCCTTTTTTTTTTTTTTAACAAATACCCCTGGGGGAAAGTGTGTTGACACAGTGTGAACTTTGAGTTAGGTCAAATTTTAAAAAGTGAGTGAAATTTAACAGGGCATTTCCAGGCAGATCAAATAACAGTTCTTTGGGAATGGGGCTTTGGAGGAGCTCCAACCCTATTCTGCTCCTTCCAGGGCTGCTGAGATCCTGGTTTTCACCATGATTGTGTGGCTATTGATTTCAAGACTACTACAGAGCTGGAGAGAAGGCGATGGCAGTGGAGCAAGTTAAATGCAATAAAGTTTACTATTATTACTAAATTTCAGTCATTTCTCTCCAATATATGCTTCTCAGATTGTAATAAGCCTTTGCTTAATTTCCAGAATTCTGAAAATTTTGATTTTCACAATTTTTGCCACTGTTCTTATTACTTCAGGGAGGAAAGATTTTCAGAGGTCCTTACTCTGCCATTCTCACTGATTTCACCCAGATGTAATTTTTATTTTTATCCTACTATAAATAATTATTTTATTCCCCCTCAAGCTTCTTTTAAGTTTTTATCTTTATTTATTTTTTTTTCAGTGTTATTAGGAAATGCCCCCTTTTTGGTGATTTTCTTGATTCAGATTTTAGTTTCCTGATTATGGAGATTAGAGTTTTATTCAGTAAATTTGGGGAAAGTTAGCTCAATCTTTCTTTCTTTCTTTCTTTCTTTCTTACTACACCAATTGTTCTCTCTTTCTTGGACTCCAATTATACATATGTAGAAAATCTGCTACTGTCATGGGTCCTTTTGTTGGTTTTAATCCTTATTTATTTTTCCTGATTGCTTCAATTCGTGTAGTTTCTGTAACTATGAAGTCAGGTTTATTGTTCTCTCTGTTGTGTCTAATCTGATGTGCTAGTGGTTTTTTAAAATTTTAAGATACATCTATAATTTCTGGAAATTCTATTAGGTTACTTTCTTCTTCTTCTTTTTTTTTTTTGTGGTATGCAGGCCTCACACTGTTGTGGCCTCTCCCATTGCAGAGCACAGGCTCCAGACACACAGGCTCAGTGGCCATAGCTCACGGGCGTAGCCACTCCTTGGTATGTGGGATCTTCCCGGACCGGGGCACGAACCCATGTCCCCTGCATTGGCAGGCAGACTCTCAACCACTGAGCCACCAGGGAAGCCCTAGGTTACTTTCTTAATCATTCATTTCCATTTGTGTTTTCCCTTTAATTCCTTGAGTATATTATAATAGATAGGGCAAATCCTTCTTTACATGTCCGAGTCATATATCTCATTCTCAGTTGATTTCTAATGATTGGTTTTTCTCCTTGTTATGAGTAACATTTTTTATTTCTTCTCATGTCTAGTCATTTTTAAATTAATTTTCTTATTGAAGTATTGTTGATTTACAATACCATGTTAATTTCAGGTGTACAGCACTGCCCAACAATTCAATTATATATCTATAACTTCTTCAGATTCTTCTTCAGATTCTTTTCCCCTATATGTTATTACAAAATATTGAGTATAGTTCCCTGTGCTATACAGTTGGTCCTTGTTGGTTATCTATTTTATATATAGTAGTATATATATATATTAATAGAACATTGGGATGTCTAGTCATTTTTGATTAGTTGTTGTGTAGCATGAGTTTTCTGAAGTTTTGTGTTTGATTTTATTTTCTATCAATGTTTACATGTTATTGGACTTTGACCTAGAAGCCAATTAAATTACTTGTGGTACAACAATATATTCAAGATTAATTTTTAAGTTTTATTAAGATAAGTTTAGGGTAACCTGTATTTTCTTGCTAGTTTGACACTTAATACGCTTCTTGGGTTTCTATTAAATGTGCTAGATATTTAACAATGACTTCTCCCTCTGGCTGATTGGAACTTGAAAGCATCCAGCCCTGTGTACAAGCTAGGAATTGTTCAGGTTGTGGCTGTTTAATAGTTCTTTACCCAGTATTATGGAGTTTCACATATGTTTCTTAGTATTTAATCCAAAGCTCAAAGGGACTTGAATGTAGATTTCTGATATTATTTGTCTAAAAATAAATCTCTCAAGCATTCAGCTCCTCAGATTCTACTTGCCTCAACTACCCTGAATTCTAAACTCTATCTCAGAGTTCAACACTGCAATACTGCCATGTATCACGCTCAAACTGTGATCCACAGAATATTTCTGGCCAGGACAATTGTAGAACTGACATTGTTATTTTCCCTTCTATCAGAGATCATAGTTTTGCACTGCCTGTTGGTCAATATCTGAAAACAGTTATTTCACAAGCTTTGTCCTGCTTTTTCATTAGTAAAAGTAAGAGTGTAAGTGCAGTTCCAGCTACAGAATCAAGGTTGGAATCAGAAGGTCCCATCCCTCCTAGCTGATTTTTAATTCCTTAGTATTTTTTTTCAAAAATACTTCATGTAATTAGCAATTTTAAAATGCACTGATTAACAGCAATAATAGCAAAAGCATCAGTATCTTGCTTAATCCTCCCCCCTGTCCTATCAAGCCTACCAAAAACAATTACTTTTCTCTCTTTTATCTGTTTCTTAAAACAGATTGGCTATCAGTTCCCTGGACTTTCCTTCCAGTGTAGACACTGATTTGTTACTTTCGGTTAAGAAAATTTCTTCTGTGCATTAATAAGCAAATCTTACTCTCTATACATTAATGCTATTATATTCAAGGAAAAAAACATGAAGCTAATTCATCACTTTAGCATGTATGATGAAAGCCCTCTGCATCAAAGATTTCAGAAATTCTTTCAGATAAGCAGTGGCATAGAATAATGATTAAAGATCCAGGCTCTAGATTTAGAAAGACAGCTCCATCTCTGGCATTGGCTAACATTTTAGCCTTCTGCAAGTTGCAGAGCTCTGTAATTTTCATTTTTATAATGGCTATAGTAGGCTGTAGTAATGCTTACTTCATAGTAATTTTTCTGAGAAGTAAATGAGATAATATCAGTTAAGTGCTTAGCCTAGTATATGCTATATCTAGTATATGGTGCACACTTACATTTTATCACTGTTAGAGAAGTAGAAGGAGGAGATGGGGGAAACAGGAGTAGGAAGAGGAAGAGAAAGAATAGCAAGGAAAAGAAGGGAAAGGGAAGAAGATATGAAGTACTAAAAACTATCAAGAAGTATTATATGAAGCCTTAGGTGGGATCTTGAAAACTTAAATTTTTTTTAAATTAATTTATTTATTTTTGGCTGTGTTGGGTCTTCACCGCTGCCTGCGGGCTTTCTCTAGTTGCAGCGAGTGGGGGCTACTCTTTGCTGTGGTGCGCGGGCTTCTCATTGTGGTGGCTTCTCCCATTGCGGAGCATGGGATCTAGGCGCACGGGCTCCAGTAGTTGTGGCTCGCGGGCTCTAGATCACAGGCTCAGTAGCTGTGGCACACAGGCCCAACTGCTCCGTGGCATGTGGGATCTTCCCAGACCAGGGCTCGAACTCGTGTCCCCTGAATTGGCAGCCAGATTCCTAACCACTGCACCACCAAGAAAGTCCCCTTAATTTTTAATGAGAGTTACCCTCTGCCATTGCAGTGGACATTTATTCAGCCCAAAGCTATTGAGCTGTATAACTTCACTTCTCCACCAGAGGAAAAACTTAATCTGTTAATTACATTAGTTAAATACCTTAAAAGGTGGTACGAGTAACTCACTGGGGGTAGTATCAACCACACTATTCTGACATATTTGTGTGGATAGAGTTAATAATAGCTTCCTTAAAAATTTAGTCACATGTAAATATATACTGTGGCCTCAGGGACTCCAACCAAAATTAAACCACAGGAAAATGACAGTACAAAAAATAAAGGAGATGAATGCTTTCAGTAGCTCCTTTAAAAGTAATCTTCAGGGAGTACAATCAGAAAGTTTTCCAAACCAGACTGATTACAAGGGTAGACAAATATCATTAACTTTAGGTGCACTAGTGATTTTCTTCTTCTATCTTCAGGCCCCTCTTCTTTCCTTAAGGGTGTTGTTACAGCCATAATGTATGACACAGAGTCACCTGCTCCCAGAGCTCAGATATTCTGTGGCCATGGTATGTGTACCCCACAACCCAGCTCGAAGGTAAATTACAGCCAAAGATAGTTATGAAGCTACACTGTTCCTGGGGCTCCCAGAAAATTTCCAGATAATTCTTCAGACTTCTCCTGACAAAGAGTCAGATACAGAACCTCTCCTGTTCCGAAAGACACCTTGGCCCCTGAGTATATGCTGTATTTAGTATATAGTATACATACCGAGTAATAGAATCAAGGCATCATACTGGTGGACAACTATAAAATAACTATAAGCATAGCAATTGCTGGCAACTCAGAGAAGCGTTTCAGCTCTTAACACACAGTAGATATTCAACATATGAATGTTGAACTGAACTAAATAATCTGTAAAAAAATATAATGACCAGGCTTATTCCACCAACACCCAACATAGTCCTGGTCAAACACCACAGCACAATTTGATGTCCTAGAAATAGTGGTTCCTTTCACAATAGCTGGGATAAAATTTACTTAGGAAAACAACCTGCTATAAATAAAAATGTAAAGCCATGTAGAGATGATATTATAATTTAACTATTTCTTTGTTTTTCCTTCTGAGCAAAATTGGGCTGCTGCATTACACCTGTCCAATTTAGAGTTAATTACTTACACAAAATCAGCATGATAACTTTGGGGCCATTATCATAACCAAATAATTTACTTTGGTTTTCAAATCACACACATATATATGCATACATGTGTGCACATGTATATACGACTATGTGTATATGTATATGTACTTATATATGTATATATTGTATATATGTGTATATAAATATATAATATTTAAACACACACATATATATGTATACACACTTAGGCGAAGTAAAATACAGCATAAACAAAACACTAGACAGAAGCCCAATTTTATTTGGAACAAGTGTGTTATTAACCACAGCTGTATAACTTCTACATGATATTCAGATAATAAGGCAATGCTCACTCCAGACAATACATCTTTTTTAAAAAATAGATCTTTATTGGAATATAATTGCTTCACAATACTGTGATAGTTTCTGTTGTACACCAAAGTGAATCAGCCATATGTATACATATGTCCCCATATCCCCTCCATCTTAAGCCTCCCTCCCACCCTCCCTATCCCACCCCTCTAAGTGGTCACAAAGCACCGAGCTGATCTCCCCGTGTGATGCAGCTGCTTCCCACTAGCTAGCTATTTTACATTCAGTAGTGTATATATGTCGATGGTACTCTCACTTCGCCCCAGCTTCCCCCTCCCACCCCGTGTCCTCAAGTCCGTTCTCTAGGTCTACATCTTTATTCTGACCCTACAACTAGGTTCATTAGTACCTTTTTTTTTTAGATTCCATATATATGCATTAGCATACGGTATTTGTTTTTCTCGTTCTGACTTACTTCACTCTGTACGACAGACTCTAGGTCCATCCACCTCACTACAAATAACTCAATTTCGTTTCCTTTTATGACTAATAGTCCATTGTATATATGTACCACATCTTTATCCATTCATATGTCGATGGATATTTAGTTTGGTTCCATGTCCTGGCTATTGTAAATAGTGCTGCAATGAACATTAGGGTGCATGTGTCTTTTGGAATTATGGATTTCTCTGGGTATATGCCCAGTAGTGGGATTGCTGGGTCATATGGTAGTTCTATTTTTAGATTTTTTTTTTTAATTTCATTTATTTATTTATTTATTTTTGGCTGTGTTGGGTCTTCGTTTCTGTGCGAGGGCTTTCTCTAGTTGTGGCAAGCGGGGGCCACTCTTCATCGCTGTGCGCAGGCCTCTCACTGTCACGGCCTCTCTTGTTGCGGAGCACAAGCTCCAGACGCGCAGGCTCAGTAGTTGTGGCTCACGGGCCTAGTTGCTCCGCGGCATGTGGGATCTTCCCAGACCGGGGCTCGAACCCGTGCCCCCTGCATTGGCAGGCAGACTCTCATCCACTGCGCCACCAGGGAAGCCCTATTTTTAGATTTTTAAGGAACCTCCATACTGTTCTCCATAGTGTTGTATCAATTTACATTCCCACCAACAGTGCAGGAGGGTTCCCTTTTCACCACGCCCTTTCCAGCATTTATTGTTTCTAGATATTTTGATAATGGCCATTCTCACTGGCGTGAGGTGATACCTCATTGTAGTTTTGATTTGCATTTCTCTAATAATTAGTAATGTTGAGTATCTTCTCATGTCCCTCTTGGCCATCTCTATGTCTTCTTTGGTAAAATGTCTATTTGGGTCTTCTGCCCATTTTTTAATTGGATTGTTTGTTTTTTTGATATTGAGCACCATAAGCTGTTTGTATATTTTGGAGATTAATCCTTTGTTGTTTCATTTGAAAATATTTTCTCCCATTTTGAGAGCTGTCTTTTTGTCTTGTTTATGGTTTCCTTTGCTGTGCAAATCTTTTAAGTTTCATTAGGTCCAATTTGCTTATTGTTGTTTTTATTTCCATTTCTCTAGGAGGTGGGTCAAAAAGGATCTTGCTGTGATTTATGTCATAGAGGGTTCTGCCTATGCTTTCCTCTAAGAGTTTGATAGTGTCTGGCCTTACATTTATGTCTTTAATCCATTTTGAGTTTATTTTTGTGTATGGTATTAGGGAGTGTTCTAATTTCATTCTTTGACCTGTAGCTGTCCAGTTTTCCCAGCACCACTTATTGAAGAGGCTGTCTTTTCTCCATTGTATGTTCTTGCTTCCTTTGTCGTATATTAGGTGACCATGTGTGCGTGGGTTTATCTCTGGGCATTCTATCCTGTACCATTGATCTATATTTCTCTTTTTGTGCCAGTACCATACTGTCTTGATTATTGTAGCTTTGTGGTATAATTTGAAGTCAGGGAGCCTCATTCCTCCAACTCCATTTTTCTTAAGGTAGTTTTGGCTATTTGGGGTCTTTTGTGTTTCCATAAGGATTGTAATTTTTTTTGTTCTAATTCTGTGAAGAATGCCACTGGTAGTTTGATAAGGATTGCATTGAATCTGTAGATTGCTTTGGGTAGTATAGTCATTTTCACAATATTTTTTCTTCCAATCCAGGAACATGGTATATTTCTCCATCTCTTTATGTCATCTTTGATTTCTTTCATCAGTATCTTATAGTTTTTGGCATACGGGTCTTTTGCCTCCTTAGGTAGGTTTATTTCTAGGTATTTTATTATTTTTTGTTGCAATGGTAAATGAGACTGTTTCCTTAATTTCTCTTTCTGATTTTTCATAGTAGGTGCATAGGAATGCCAGAGATTTCTGTGCATTAATTTTGAATCCTGAAACCTTAACAAATTCACTGATTAGTTCTAGTAGTTTTCTGGTGGCGTCTTTATGATTTTCTATGTATAGTATCATGTCATCTGTAAACAGCGACAGCTTTACTTCTTCTTTTCCAGTTTGTATTCCTTTTATTTCTTTTTCTTCTCTGTTTGCCGTGGCTAGGACTTCCAAAACTATGTTGAATAAGAGTGGCAAGAGTGATCATCCTTGTCTTGTTCCTTGTCTAGTGGAAATGCTTTCAGTTTTTCACCATTGAGTATGATGCTTGCTGTGGGTTTGTTATATATGGCCTTTATTATGTTGAGGTAGGTTCCCTCTGTGCTCATTTCCTTGAAAGTTTTTATCATAAATGGGTGTTGAATTTTGTCAAAAGCTTTTTCTACATCTATTGAGATGATCATATGGTTTTTATTCCTTAATTTGTTAATGAGGTGTATCACATTGATTGATTTACATATATTGAAGAATCCTTTAATCCCTGGGTATATGATCCTTTTAATGTGTTGTTGGATTCTGTTTGCTAGTATGTTGTTCAGGATTTTTGCATCTATGTTCATCAGTGATATAATTTTCTTTTTTTGTAGTATCTTTGTCTGGTTTTGGTATCAGGGTGATGGTGGCTTCATAGAATGTGTTTGGGCGTGTTTCTCCCTCTGCAACTTTTTTGAAGAGTTTGAGAAGGATCAGTGTTAGCTCTTCTCTAAATGTTTGATAGAATTTGCTTGTGAAGCCATCAGATCCTGGACTTTTGTTTGTTGGAAGATTTTTAATCACAGTTTCAATTTCATTACTTGTGATAGGTCTGTTTATATTTTCTAATTCTTCCTTGTTCAGTATTGGAAAATTGTACCTTTCCAAGAATTTGTCCATTTCTTCATGGTTGTCCATTTTATTGGCATATAGTTGTTTGTAGTAGACTCTTATAATCTTTTGTATTTCTGTGGTGTCTGTTGTGATTTCTCCTTTTTCATTTCTATTTTTATTGATTTGCATCCTCTCCCTTTTTTTCTTGATGAGTCTGGCTAAGGGTTTATCAATTTTGTTTTTCTTCTCAAAGAACCAGTTTTTAGTTTTATTGATCTTCACTATTGTTTTCTTCATTTCTATTTCATTTATTTCTGCTCTGATGCTTATGATTTCTTTCTTTCTACCGACTTTGGATTTTCTTTATCCTTCTTTCTCTAGTTGTTTTAAGTGTAGTGTTAGATTGTTTATTTGCTATTTTTCTTGTTTCTTGAGGTGAGATTGAATTGCTATAAAATTCTGCTTAGAACTGCTTTTGCTGTGTCCTGTAGCTTTTGGGTCATCATGTTTTCATTGTCATTTGTTTCTATGTATTTTTTTATTTCTTCTTTGATTTCTTTGGTGATCTCTTGGTTATTTAGTAGTGCACTGTTTAAACTCCATGTATTTGTGCTTTTTACTGTTTTTTTCCTGTGATTTATTTCCAGTCTCATAACATTGTGGTCAGAAAAGATGCTTGATATGATATCAATTTTTAAAAATTTTCCGAGGCTTGATTTGTGACCCAAGATGTGATCTCTCCTGGAGAATGTTCTGTGTGCACTTGAGAAGAAAGTGTATTCTGACACTTTTGGGTGGAATGTTCTATAAATATCAATTAAATCTGTCTAGTCTATTGTGTCATTTAAAGCTTGTTTCCATATTTATTTTCTGTTTGGATTATCTGCCCATTGGTGTATGTGTGGTGTTAAAGTCCTCCACTATTATTGTGTTACTGTTGATTTTTCCTTTCATGGTTGTTAGCACTTGCCTTATGTATTAAGGTGCTCCTATGTTGGGTGCATCAACAGTTATAATTGTTATATCTTCTTCATGGATTGATCCTTTGATCATTATGTAGTGTCCCTCCTTATCTCTTGTAACATTCTTTATCTTAAAGTCTATTTTATCTGATATGAGTATTGCTACTCCAGCTTTCTTTTGATTTCCATTTGCATGGAATATCTTTTCCCATTCCCTCACCTTCAGTCTGTATGTGTCCCTAGGTCTGAAGTGGGTCTCGTTTAGACAGCATATATATGGGTCTTGTTTTTGTATCCATTCAGCCAGTCTTTGTCTTTTGGTTGGGGCATTTAATCCATTTAAATTCAAGGTTATTATTGATATGTATGTTCCTATTACCATTTTATTAATTGTTTTGGGTTTGTTTTTTGTGGGTCTTTTTCTTCTCTTGTGTTTCCTGCCTAGAGAAGTTTCTTTAGCATTTGTGGTAAAGCTGGTTTGGTGGTGCTGAATTCTCTTAGTTTTTGCTTGTCTGAAAAGCTTTTGATTTCTCCATCAAATCTGTATGAGATGCTTGCTGGGTAGAGTAATATTGCTTGTAGGTTTTTTCTCTTTCATCACTTTAAGTATATCCTGTCACTCCCTTCTGGCCTGCAGAGTTTCTGCTGAAAAATCATCTGATAACATTATGGGGATTCCTTTGTATATTATTTTTTGTTTTTCCCCTGCTGCTTTTAATATTTTTTTCTTTCAATTTAATTTTTGTTAGTTTGATTAATATGTGTCTTGGTGTGCTTTTCCTAGGGTTTATCCTGTGTGGGACTCTGTGCTTCCTGGACTTGGGTGGCTATTTCCTTTCCCATGTTAGGGAAGTTTTCAACTATAATCTCTTCAAATATTTTCTCAGATCCTTTCTTTTTCTCTTCTTCTTCTGGGACCCCTGGAATTTGAATGTTTAGTGTTGTCCTATAAGTCTCTGAGATTGTCTTCAATTCTTTTCATTCTTTTTTCTTTATTCTGCTCCTCAGCAGTTATTTCCACCATTTTGTCTTAGAGCTCATTTGTTCTTCTGCCTCAGTTATTCTGCTATTGATTCCTTCTAGTGTATTTTTAATTTCAGTCATTGTGTTGTTCATCTCTGTTTGTTTGTTCTCTAGTTCTTCTAGATATTTGTTAAACATTTCTTTTATTTTTCAATCCATGCCTCCAATCTATTTCTGAGATTCTGGATCACCTTTACTATCATTATTCTGAATTGTTTTTCAGGTAGATTGCCTATTTTCTCTTCATTTATTTGGTTTTGTAGGTTTTTACCTTGCTTCTTCATCTGTGACATAACTTTTGCCTTCTCAATTTTTTTTTTTTTATGAGTGGGAATTGTGTTCCTGTCTTGCTGGTTGTTTGGCCTGAGGCTTCCAACACTGGAGTTTGTAGCCTGTTGTGTAGAGCTGGGTCTTTCTGCTGAGTTGAGGACCTCCATGAGATCTCACTCTGATGAACATTCCCTGGCGTCTGAGGTTCTCTGTTAGTCCAGTGGTTCAGACTTGGAGCTCCCACCACAGGAGCTTTGGCCTGACCCCTGGCTCATGAACCATGATCCTGCAAGCTGTGTGTGGTGGCAAAAACAAAAAAAAGGGATAGAAAACAATAAAAAACTAAAAAATAAAATTAGACTAGAAAACTAACTGATATGTTAGAAAGAATGTAAAAATAAAAATATAGATGAATCAACAACCAGAAGGTAAAACAGTACCACAATAGTAAAAAAGAGGAGGAGGGAAAAGAAAATAAAAAAGTGGTGGGGGAAGGCCTTGCCTGTGGAGGGCGGGGCCTAAGCAAGGGCGAAGTTTGAGTGGTGGGTGGGGCCTATGCTCAGGACTCACAGGGCTGGAAAAAGCCCTGGGGGCTGTTGGGGGTGGAGATTAGGCTTAACGGAACAGAAGGGGCCTGCATGTGACCCCACCACTGGCCTCAGAGGGCAGGGTACCTCACCCGGGAGCACAGCAGGCTTCCTGGCCTCGAGTGGGTGAGGCAAATGCCTCCCTCTTATGTTCCCAGGACCCACGTGGCCTGGAAGGGGCTTCAGAGGGGGGGTACTGGCCTGGGGGCTCTGCAGGCTCCCTGTGCCCAAGTGGGTTTGACAAACGCCCTTTGGTCCTCTCCTGCTCCTTCCAGAGGGCCCCCCCACCTGCCTCTCCTGATCTCCTCAGCCTCACGTGTGCCGATCCTGTCTAACTTCCACTTATCCTCCCCCTTCAGTCCCCCTATGTCCTACCGGTGCACTTGGCGTTCCTCCTGTCTCCTTGGGCATCAGGGTCCCCCACCAGCAGCCAGCAGGCATCCTAATTGTGGGGAGATGCTAACTCAGCATCTTCCCACACCACCATCTTTGTAGCTTGCTTCAGACAGTACATCTTAAAACTGCATCTATTCTATAATTTTCTTTTTTTGTAGTATCTTTTTCTGGTTTTGGTATCAGGGTGATGGTAGCCTCATAGAATGAGTTTGGGAGTGTTCCTTCCCCTGCAATTTTTTGGAAGAGTTTGAGAAGGATGGGTGTTAGCTCTTCTCTAAATGTTTGATGGCATTCACCTGTGAAGCCATCTGGTCCTGGACTTTTGTTGGTTGGAAGACTTTTAATCACAGTTTCAATTTCATTACTTGTGATGTGTCTGTTTATATTTTTTATTAATTCCTGGTTCAGTCTTGGAAGGTTATACCTTTCTAAAAATTTGTCCATTTCTTCCAGGTTATCCATTTTATTGGCATAGAGTTGCCTGTAGTAGTCTCTTACAATGCTTTGTATTTCTGCAGTGTCTGTTATAACTTCTCCTTTTTCATTTCTAATTTTATAGATTTGAGTCCTCTCCCTCTTTTTCTTGATGAGTCTGGCTAAAGGTTTATCAATTTTGTTTTTCTCAAAGAACCAGCTTTTAGTATTATTGATGTTTGCTATCATTTCCTTCATTTCTTTTTCATTTACTTATGATATGATCTTTATGATTTCTTTCCTTCTGCTAACTTTGGGGTTTTTTTGTTCTTCTTTCTCTAATTTCTTTAGGTGTAAGGTTAGATTGTTTATTTGAGATTTCTCTTGTTTCTTGAGGTAGGCTTGTGTAGCTATAAACTTCCCTCTTAGAACTGCTTTTGCTGCATCCCATAGGTTTTGGATCATCGTGTTTTCATTGTAATTTGTCTCTAGGTATTTTTTGATTTCCTCTTTGATTTCTTCAGTGATCTCTTGGTTATTTAGTAACGTATTGTTTAGTCTCCATGTGTTTGTGTTTTTTAGGTTTTTTTCCCTGTAATTCATTTCTAATCTCATAGCGTTGTGGTCAGAAAAGATGCTTGATATGACTTCAATTTTCTTAAATTTACTGAGGCTTGATTTGTGACCCAAGATGTGATCTATCCTTGAGAATGTTCCATGCACAACTGAGAAGAAAGTGTAATCTGCTGTTTTTGGATGGAATGTCCTATAAATATCAAATAAATCTGTCTGGTCTGTTGTGTCATTTAAAGCTTCTGTTTCCTTATTTATTTTCATTTTGGATGATCTGTCTATTGGTGTAAGTGAGGTGTTAAAGTCCCCCACTATTATTGTGTTACTGTCTATTTACTCTTTTATAGCTGTTAGCAGTTGCTGTATTGAGGTGCTCCTATGTTGGGTGCATATATATTTATAATTTTTATATCTTCTTCTTGGATTGATCCCTTGATCAGTATGTAGTGTCCTTCCTTGTAACATTCTTTATTTTAAAGTCTACTTTATCTGATACGAGTATTGCTACTCCAGCTTTCTTTTTGATTTCCATTTGCATGGAATATCTTTTCCCATCCCCTCATTTTCAGTCTGTATGTGTCCTTAGGTCTGAATTGGGTCTCTTGCAGACAACATGTGTATGGGTCTTGTTTTTGTATCCATTCAGCAAGCCTGTGTGTTTTGGTTGGAGCATTTAATCCATTCACATTTAAGGTAATTATTGATATGTATGTTCCTCTGACCATTTTTTCAATTGTTTTGGGTTTGTTTTTGTAGGTCCTTTTCTTCTCTTGTCTTTTCCACATAGAGAAGTTCCTTTAGCATTTGCTGTAGAGCTGGTTTGGTGGTGCTGAATTCTCTTAGCTTTTGCTTGTCTGTAAAGCTTTGATTTCTCCATCGAATCTGAATGAGATCCTTGCCAGGTAGAATAATCTTGGTTGTAGTTTCTTCCCTTTCATCACTTTAAGTATATCATGCCACTGCATTCTGGCTTGTAGAGTTTCTGCTGGGAAATCCGCTGTTAATCTTATGGGAGTTCCCTTGTGTGTTATTTGTCATTTTTCCCTTGCTGCTTTCAATAATTTTTCTTTTTCTTTAATGTTTGCAATTTTATTACTATGTGTCTTATTACTATGTGTTTCTCCTTGGGTTTATCCTGCCTGGGACTCTTTGTGCTTCCTGGACTTGGATGGCTGTTTCCTTTCCCATGTTAGAGAAGTTTTTGACTATAATCTCTTCAAATATTTTCTCTGGTCCTTTCTCTCTCCTCCTTCTGGGACCCCTACAATAAGAATGTTGTTGCATATAATGTTATCCCAGAAGTCTCTTAGGCGCTCTTCATTTCTTGTCATTCTTTTTTCTTTATTCTGTTCCACAGCAGTGAATTCCACCATTCTGTCTTCCAGGTCACTTATCCGTTCTTCTGCTTCAGTTATTCTGCTATTGATTCCTTCTAGTGTAGTTTTCATTTCAGTTATTGTATTGTTCATCTCTGTTTGTTTGTTCTTTAATTCTTCTAGGTCTTTGTTAAACATTTCTTGCATTTTCTCAGTCTTTGCCTCCATTCTTTTTCCAAGGTCCTGGATCATCTTCACTATCATTATTCTGAATGCTTTTTCTTGAAAGTTGCCTACCTCCACTTCATTTAGTTTTTTTTCTGGGGTTTTATCTTGTTCCTTCATCTGGTACATAGCCCTCTGCCTTTTCATCTTGTCTCCTGCATATATTCTAATACCAGAAAAGACAACATCCCTTGAAGAATGTGTATATTTTCTTTCAATTAATCTCTGTTGTCAGCATATGCTTCACTGACATCACCAACACCAAAAGATACTTATGAAGAATTACATGTAAAACATGTTCTTAGGCAGACTTCCCTGGTGGTCCAGTGGTATAAAGAATCTGCCTTCCAGTACAGGGGATGTGGGTTTGATCTCTGGGCAGCGAACAAAGATCCCATGTGCCACAGGGAAACTAAGCCCATGTGCCACAACTACTGTGCTTGTGTGCCTCAACTAGAGAGCCCAAGTGCTGCAAACTAAAGAGCCCATGTGCCCTGGAGCCCTCAAACCACAACACAGAGAAAACCCGCATGCCACAACTAGAGAGAAGCCCGAGTACCACAGCAAAGAGACCATGCTCTGTAACGAAAGATCCCATACCTCAACAAAGATCCTGTGTGCCACAACTAAGACCTGACACAGCGAAAAAAATAAGGAAAATTTAAAAATAAATAAATAAAAATCTATGTGTATAAAAAAAAATATGTGCTTGGAGCACAGTTTCTGAATGGAGAGCTGGGATCTGTTTATTGATTGTTTGTGCCTGGAATTTTACATTTATTCTTTTTTTTTTTTTTTTTTTTTTTTTTGCAATATGCGGGCCTCTCACTATTGTGGCCTCTCCCACTGCATAGCACAGGCTCTGGACGTGCAGGCCCAGCAGCCATGGCTCACGGGCCCAGCCTCTCCGTGGCATGTGGGATCTTCCCAGACCAGGGCACAAACCCGTGCCCCCTGCATCGGCAGGCGGACTCTCAACCACTGCGCCACCAGGGAAGCCCTACATTTATTCTTATAAAAACACTGAAAGGTAGTTTATTTTATGAATTAAGAGAGGAAATCTCAGACATCAGTCTAAGAATACACAGCTTATGTATTACACAGCAGAGATTCCCACTAGTTCAAAATTCAATGCTCTTCCATATTCTGTTGCATCAAGCTACAAATAGAAAGAAGAGAGGTATGCAGGCATATCTTTATTGTATAAATGAAAGCAAAACATGCACTTGACAATATTAAACAAGCAAGAAAGATTTTATTCAAGGCTATTGCAGTAGAGAAAAAGGCCAAAACTGAGTCAGAACTCAACTCCACTGAAACACAAAAACAGTGGGGCTTTAAGAGCTGAGCGGAGGAGGAGATCTCAGGTATCTGTGTTTGCTAGCTGCCTTTTACAAAGGAAAAGTAAGCTTTCTTATATTTTAATGACAAGAGGTATTTACTACTTAGGGCAAGGAGCCCCCAGGGGAAGTTAGGCTCCTACCTTCCCACAGAAACTGGGAGATAGGGACACTCCCTTCCTTGATGATGACATTTCAAAGGGATGGCTCCCAGGTCCTTGAGAAAGACATTCATAGATTGTAAAATTGGCAAAATCATTTCTAAAAGATTTACATCTCAAAGGGCCATAGAATGGATTTGTCCTTACAGGTCTTCAGTAGGAAATGCTCTAAGGAAAGGGAAATTAAGAACCTAGAGGCAGGAAAAAAATCCTGTGCAAAATATACTCAGGCTGAGGGGAACTCTAAGGTACTCTTGGCCAATGTGAATATTTCTGCACCTAGTTTCTTGCCTCTTCTACTTTGCCTATTGTACCTTTGACTTTCTCCTTAGTTTCTGTCTTTGTGTACCTCTCTATCATCTCACCATTGGTAAAGGATATATAAAAGATAAATATGACTCTCATGCACATATGAACACTTGTAGGAGCTCACTGTTTTTGCCTACCAATGATGGCACTAGTGCCCATGAAGGCTTTCTCTCCAGGCATCTCCTCCTGTCTTACACCTCCTAAAACTGTTCCTTTCAGTGGCTCCTCATGTCCTCCAAGGCAAGAGTTGTCTAAAGAATACGTTGTTGTTGTCTTTGTTACCCTTCTTTTATCTTTAGATTTGCTATTGGTACATTTCATTGTCTTTTATTCCAGTGTTCACAGAGTTAGATTTTAAAGCATGTGTTCTGGGCCTGGATTTATTTTTAGGTATGCATCTTGCTTTCTTAACTGGACAGTTGTGGTAAAAATGAAACAGCACCTTGGTAAAATGAAGGTCTTAAGAGTGTTCTACAGGCATTCATTTTCACCAGGGGAGCTTCTTCTCGTTTTCCTCATCTCTCACTCTTTTTCTTTATAGCTCCAAACTCTGGTACAGCTTGTCTGAGTTCTTTGTCAGGTCATAGTGAACTCACAGAGAGATCTTACATGAAAGAAAGTAAAATAGAAGCTGACTAAGCTGAGCAGGCTGTAACATTTGAAACACCACACTGTTTCCACTAATCAAATAATTCCTCTGGGTAAATGCTATTCTCCTGGAACTATAATCTTAGAAGATGGATATTTGAAAAATGAGCATAGTCTAAGGATGTGATCAATGAAATGAACTTTAGATATAACAGAAAATTAGAAGGAAGAATAAACATGTGACTAGCAGAGGACCCTAGGTTGCTATCTATCAAGGGATAGTGTTATCCATCCTAGTACATTAATCAGGAATGTAAATACTGAAATATTCATGAAAAGCATGGAAACAGGGAAGCTGTCTTACAGCCTAGAGCTCCATTTTGATGAATGCTATGCTGCCAAGATAAGGCAAGAAGAAGAAATGGTCATGAACAAAGGCAGAGGTCCATCTTCATTTTTTTCCCTTTTACTTTGTATAACACTAACAAAATGAGAATATCAGAAAATATAAATAAAAACACATGCCTTGTATTGTTATAAACAAAAATTCAACCATGGAAATTTTAAACATCTAATTGGCTTTATTGAACTATTCATGAATCAGGCAGCATCCCAGAAAGTAGAGAGGAGCTCCAAAGGGCTACAGAAAAGGTGTCTGATGACACTGATTCTTTGTGCACACCTGGCAGCCAGGGTTCAATGATCAAACTGCACTTAGACAATATTTCCCCTGTGGAATGAAGGCAGATGAGACACTTAACTCACACAAGATGAGCCAACAAGACCAGGGCCAAAGACTGGTGCAGATCAGTTTATAGGGTCCACAGGAATGAGACCTTTGCTTATCAATATCTCAGTGACCCTCTGCATTTTTACTACTGCTAACACTCAACTAAAAATATTAACTCGTCTCCTTTCCCTTAAAATGCATTTCTAGAAAGCAAGCTGAGGAAATAGTCACTATATAGGAAATAATGAATACCCTGATTAAATTTCTGAGAAAACCAGCCAACAATACTGTTGAATGCTTTATTATAAAGATATATGTAAAAGGCAACAAGTTGTGCTTGAGAATATAAATTGCCTGGAGTGCTAAAAATGCTAGTTGAGCACTTATTTAATAAATGTATAGAAAACATGCAAGCTGTTTTCCATTAGATATATTTTGTTTTTGTATTCTAATATAGGAAAATTTGAATAACCTTCAACAACTTTTATTCAATTATAGATAATCCAGTTCATATATATTTTGATGATACAAAGTATTGAAGCTTAAGATAAAACTCTGTCCAGTACTTATGGTCAAAAACAGTCAGTAAATAGATGAATTAGGGTAAAAAGGAACATTCAGCCAATTAATGAAGTAGGGGTCTGCTATACTTCTAGTGTAAAAGGTAATTCATTTTTCATTTTCTCAGAGTTAATCATAAAAACAGAACTTAAGGGAAGTCCTAGAGTAAACTGGTAAAATATATGAAGTTAAAACAGAAGTGAGAGAAGAAAAACATCTTAATGTCCACTAATGACTTAATCAGGATAGACCATCACTCTGTTAATGAATTATTACCCTTGATGGATAGAAGTGTGCCTAATGGATTTGGCCATTAGTTTTCTCAGTTCCATACTTGAGATAGTTATTGATCTCTGCCTATGACACATATTTATGATGCATTTGTCACCAGTCTTTATGTAGCTTAAGAGGCTGGTGGGTCTTTTCTTATTCTTTCTATGCTATTCTTATGTAACTATCCTTCAGAAGTGCTATTTGGGAGTTTGTGGTTTTAGCTGACTTGATGCTTGGGTTCCTGTTTGGCTGAAAGCACTTGCTCAGGATCAACTGCCCTTTATGTCTTAATTTCATATTAAACTTGTCTGCCTATTGCTACATTTTCTCACTTGTCTCTTGCTCTGTTTCTACTTTGTCATGCAGACATCAGGATGCATGTAAAGTGCTCCACTCTTTTTGCCCACACTGCAGCTTTGTCTCTAGATGGACTGAGACTTCAAAACATAGTACCTTATACTACTGGGAATTATGGAGATCACCAATTTTTCTCACTATACTTACTACAAGGAATTTCAGAGAATAAGTTGTATGCCACCACTTACAAGCATGCAGAACTTCAGTCCCTTCTGGGATAATATTTTTATTTAAGGAAAGCAAGAAAAGAAAAGAGATGAAGGATGAATGGAGGAAAGAGGAAGGAAAGGAGGAAGGATGGAAAGAAGAGGTTTATGTTTTTCTATTCCTTATGCCTCCTAGCACAATTAATAAGCAATATGCCCTCCCCACATCACTCCCAACTCACCAACCAATCCAAAAAGGATAAAAAGGGTAAATATAACTCTTGTGACTTATTTACTCTGGAGAAAGTCCTTATTTTAAGGTTGAAATTAGAAAACAGGTCATTTTACTGGTTGAGTACAGGTGTAATTGCTGCTTTTCAAGCTTTCTGGGAAAGCTACAAGATGACTGATGTCCCAGCTGTGGCTGAGAAGCAAGAAATCTGCCTCTTCACTCTTTACCCACAAGTTATAACAGCTGTCACTTCCCTTGATCATTTTCCTTGATTTTGTGAGCTGTTGGTTTTCTGTGAGGACATGCTTGATTCCCCTCCAGGAGCTCTGTGTTCTGGCATTGTTTGCTGGCCTTGCTCCTAATAGTGTAGCCCAAAAAAGATTCAGGGTGAGAGGGTAGCATAGATAGAGTGACATATACAAAGGTAGCTTATATGATTTTTTATGGGGATTTAATGCTAATCACTAAGGTATATCTGATTGCTGAACAAACTTTATAAAAGAGGTTCTCATCTATATTCTGTGCTTCTCATTGGTAGCCATAAGGGGCTACTATAAGCAAGGAAGTTACCTTCCCTTTGGAACAATAAAACAGTTGCCTCTGTTGACTAACAACAAATAGAGTGCTAGATATTTCTCCAGAAAAATTGGGTTTATCTGGGATCAATAGAGAATTGCAATTCAGGGTCTGCAACCATGGTGAGCCATGTGCAAGTGTCCACACAGCAAGAGAAGGAGAATGCATTTACAGAGGGGGAAAGAAAGTCAGGAGGGCTATAGTCAACAAAAAGTCCATGGCTTTTCACTGGCTGAGTCCTTGCCAGGAAAGAAGAGGTGTCTTTTTTCTTCCTGTTGGACTCTTCTATTGTCACAGGGTGTGAGGACTCCCCCTTCTCCTCTCTCAACTTTATTTTATTAGTATCCTTTTTATTAATTTTTTAATTTTCCCCATTTTGATCAAGATCTTTCTCTGAAAACATCACTGATCAAGAGTCAGGTTTTCTAGTTTCAGGGGCTTTTTGTCCCTCAGTGCCAGAAAGGACCTTTCCCTGGTGTATGTCTCACTTCAAAAAGAAAGTGTACAGTTTAGAAATCTATTGAGGTCACATGCAAGGAAAAAGGAGAGGTAAGAGGGAGAACTCTCAGGCACTTTTTTATCTAAAGTCCATATGTTATCAAGATCACAGATATTGGATATCATCTGAAGCACTGTCATCATCAATGGTTTGGTGAAAATTTTCCAACAGGCCTGGTCCAGATACCTTGGGAAATTTGTCTCATCTGGTATTAAATGCTTCAATTCAAGGAAATTTTTACTTTCAGGTCACCAGATAATGTGCAGGTCAAGACAGGGTTCTGCACTTTATTTAGATGTGTCACATGAATCCAAGAGTCTCTTCCTTGGAGCTTAGTAGCACAAGAATTGGTTAGCAGTACCTGATTGGCACCTTTCCAGTGAGGTTGAAGAGAGCTCTTCTGGAGTAATCTTCCCCAATAGATGAAATCTCCATCTGATGTAAGTCAGAGAAACCAGGTTGATAAGTTTGAATGACTATATTAAATTCCTCAGCTAATCTGTGAGGATCTTTAGTTATTTTGGAAAAATCTTTGACTATGGCTCAGAGTTCAGCTTTAGTCCAGGGAGTATAAGATATTAAGGATTAAATCTTTGGATCCTAAGAAGACTTAATTTTAAAGGGATAGATTCTGATAAGTTCAGAGGAAAAGGGAGTGGGGAGAGTTTCAGAGAAAAAAGGAAGTACCAAGAGAGAATTAGCATGGGGGAACTGTGGGTATGTAGGAAGTGTAAGTATACAAAAGGGAAGGAGGAAAATGACACCAGAGGTGGGGTCTGACCATGAGGATCTGAGGGAGGAAAACAAGCTGATTCCAGAGGCAGTCTGAGACAGAAGCTAAGGAAGAAGAGCCTGAGGCTCCCGGAGCCATTTTATCTATCTTTAATTTTTTATTTGTCTAGGTTAATCTTAAAATCTTACTTTGCAGAGAGGCGATTTTAGACTACTGGTAATGAAGAGAAGCCTCACAATATCAATCAAAATAGGCATTCCATTCAGTTCTAGAATTTTTTGAGCTATTGTAATCCAATTTGATTTTAAGAAAATTAAATTTGGGTATTTCAAGTTCCTCATAATGACCATTGATAATCTAAATTGCCTTTCGTCAGGTCAGTCCATTTAGTTAAAACTATAGGTGAGGA
Source organism: Mesoplodon bidens (assembly GCF_964165515.1). Lineage (NCBI taxonomy): Eukaryota > Metazoa > Chordata > Mammalia > Artiodactyla > Ziphiidae > Mesoplodon > Mesoplodon bidens. The sequence goes on from NC_138176.1 coordinate 22,829,011, forward strand.
AGGACCACAGTTTTTTTTTTTTTTTTTTTTTGCGGTATGCGGGCCTCTCACCGCCGTGGCCTCTCCCGCTGTGGAGCACAGGCTCTGGACGCGCAGGCTCAGCGGCCATGGCTCACGGGCCCAGATGCTCCGCGGCATGTGGGATCTTCCCGGACCGGGGCACGAACCCGTGTCCCCTGCATCGGCAGGCAGACTCTCAACCACTGCGCCACCAGGGAAGCCCATGGACCACAGTTTTTAAACATAAAATAGGCTGGAGTCTTTATGCACAGGAAGGGGGCACCTTCAAAATATCTAGATAACTGGGATCTATTTCTCAGAGACTGTTTTTCTAGAGTAAAGGAACAATTTTTAAACAGCTTACAGCTCAAACAGCTCAATTCAAACAACTTGCTACAGAAACAATCTGAAGGTCTAACACCAGCCAGTTCTAAGGAAACAGCTTGGTCCCAGAGGGGCCAAGCCAAAGGCTTCTCACCTGGTTTCCGTAGAACATCCTCTATTCCAAAGTAATGGGCTGACAGATGAATTGGCACAGTTTCAGTGAAGCAGCCCCTGCTCCTGAAGGAATAGGCTGAAAGCATCTCAGCCAGCTTTGTTTGAAAAACTCTGTTTTCAAAGTCAGACCGAAGTGCCAAATGAGTACTTGCACAGAGAACAAGGCCTTGACCAGAAAGAGCAAAACCTTAAAATAGATCCCAAATAAAGCCTGGAGAGTTTCAAATGCAAAGGGGTGTGAGTGCAAATGCAGGAGAATTCCAAAGTCAGTGAGAAAAGCAGTGAGTTCAGTGGGCTCAATTGTGGGCACCACATCTGTTTGCTCACCAGCCCTGGAGGCTTTGGGCAGTCTTCTCTGGTCCCTGTACAAGCCATCAAAATGTCGATCTAAAACAAATAGACTATAATATATTTCTCTGGCAAAGATGGGTTTATTCAGCAGAGAATTGCAATTCAGGCTCGGAAACCATGGCAAACCACGTGGAAGTCCATGTACAGCAAGAGAAAGAGAACACTTTTATAGAGAAGAAAAGGAAATTGGGAAGGTTACAGTAAACAAAGAGTCCACGGTTTTTCACTGGCTGAGTTCTTGAAGGAAAGAAGAGGGAGGGGGTGTCTTTCCTCTTCCTGTTGGGCTCTGCTATCAATTCAGCTTCCCCTTCTGGTCTCCTGACTTTATTTAATTAAGGTTTCCACTTATGAATTTTCTATAACCCAAACTCATTGCTCTCTTCTATAAATCATCATGAATCCAAAATCCAAGATTCTAAAGAAAGTGATGTGTTCCAATTAGAGGAGATTTCCTGATGTGAACAGGGCACTTATTAAAAATTCTTTTACAGCCTTCAAAACCTGATAGTTCAGAAAAATATAATTTCTTCATTTGTCTGTCATTTCTCCCATCTCTTCTCTGCACTGTGTCCCTCTTCTTCTTATTCTAACTCTCCTGTGATCTTTCCTAATTTCCTGTAATCAGCACCACCCCTCTCCATGCTTTATCTCTGCTGTGAAGTATATACCACTGCTGTTAGGAGAAGTTGACTGCTTTGGGTCTTAAAAGAGCATCTCTACTTGGTATTTCTAACAATCTCCTTTTCCTGTTCAGCAGACTGTTCATTCACTTCTGGAATCAACATTCCCTATCCAGAACTCCTCTTCTTCAAACAATCTCCTCCTTCAATATTCATCATCCCAGTAACTGGTATCACTATCTCATTTGCCATCCAAGCATAGATGTTTTTCCCATTTTTTCCTTTCTCAAATCTCGCATCTAACTGTCACCAAGAGTTGTTGACTTCGCATTCAGTGTTATTTCCCAAGCCTTCCAATGCCTTGTCAACAGAAGTTCCCCATATATTTTTTCCAATTGAATTACTGCAAGGTTCACAAAGCTGTTAACTCTAGTCTTGTCCCTTATCATCCATATCCCCACTGTCACTAGTAAATTTTACTAATATGCAAATGGGATGTTTCTTCCTTGTTTAAAATCCCATGGTGGCTTCCTACATCTCAGACTACAAAACTCAAATTCCTTAGAATTATATACCAGGCTCTTCATTATCTGTCAGCTTTCTCTTATTATATGCTAGTCTTTCCCCCTCATACCCTTTTGTTCTATGTACATTTAAAGTGTCATGCTTCCAAATGACTCTGCATCCGTGCACACACTCTGTCTTCTTAAAATGCTTCAATCACCCTTCTTTCCCTAGAAAATCAATACTGAGACCTCAAAACAAGGTTCAAATATCACCTTGTTCCCTTCCCAAGTTATGAACTAATATTTTAATTTTTACTCTTTAGTCTTACACTATTTTCTAATCCAATATTTTCTGATATTTCCACAGAACTGTGACCTTAGAATGGCAGGGACTATATAGAATTGATGAAGTCAATTCAAAAATAAAAAAGCATACTTTCACTTCTAGCCAAGAAGATGTCACCAGGGCCAGATTTACCTTACTGCACAAAATAACGAAAAAACTGGAAAATAAAATATATGAAACAACTGTTTTCAATCCATTGGACACTAGAGAAGAGTGATCCCTGAAAATAAGAAAATGAACAAGGTTAACTATGATTAACAACTTACTACCTGGAGAGAACACCTGAGTCATGACACAGTGAAGGAGACCTTCAGAGAGAGCTTGGTGGTCTCCTTGAGTTGAGGAGATAAAGGGGATTCAGGGGAGACTAAGGTAACTAGAGTTCATAGGACAGAGTACAGAGAGGAGAGACCAGCACAGAGGAGAATGATCCATTAGGTTTGTTTTGTCTTTTAATGAGTTGTTGTTATAAAATTTTTCTCTCTATCCCTGATAATATTATTTGTTCTGAAATTTAGTTTTATAATATTTATATAGGCTGTTCAACTTCAGATTTTTTTTTAATTGGTGTTAGGGTGATATATTGTTTTCCATCTTTCTGCTTTTAACCCATGTGTGGGTAAAACACTTTATATTTCAAGTAGTTTTTTTTTTCCAGCATTACTGAGATATCAATGACATATTACCTTGTGTAAGTTGAGTCCAGAATAGGTTTTCAAGTTCCCATTCTTTTCTTCTTCCCATGTTATTAATCATTAACAGCTCTTGGGAATTGCTATTACTTCTAAATCCTAGCACATATAGGATGATTTTCTGACATGTTTCCTACTGCAATTAGAGACCCTCTAGAGGAAGTTTTGTCCCAAACTCTTGATGGAGTTACATTGATTGACCTAAAAAGAAATGTGCTGAATGGCACCTGACAATTACTGAGCACTTACAGTGTGCAAGAACTAGTGTTTAGCACTTCACGTATCATGTCACCCTGGATTCACACAAATTTTGAAATTGTTGTAGATATATATATATATATATATATATATATATATATATACACACACACACACACACATATATGCATATACATATATTTATATATACACACAGATACATATACACACATATATGCATATATATGCATATACATTTATGTGTACATATACACATATGCATGCATATAAACCAATTATATAAAGATACATTCCTAAAATTCTAGGACTTTCATTAGCTATTTTGCTCTTTATTTCCCATATGTACCCCTTAAATTTTACGGCCTTCAAGAGAATTTATTCTGGCAGCCTTACAAACTGGAGACATATAATACAAATTCATTAAACTCACAGTACCCCTGATGTCTAAGTCAAAAGCAAAAAATCAGGCATCTTCAGGACTCACACCTTATCTTATATCTCACACCTTATATAATAGATTCTTATGTCTATTTGCATCATGCTTACTAAAGCGTTTCTCAAAATGGGAGAGTGTATGTGTGGAGAGAGAGAGCTAGAGAGGAAGACTAATAATAAATAGATTACGGACTATGCCATACAAAATGAAAGGAGAGGGCCCATAAACTGAGTATTCAAGATATCCTGTAAAGTATGGACACATAGGCAGATACACGTCATGTCATCGATTATACCTTCAATGTTAACAATTAATAATTATCATATTATTTTCTATGTTTCCAGACTAAATGTATAACCGAAATGCTGGTGGGGAACTCAGCTTGCTCCCTTAATGAATTCCTATTATTTTTGCTTCTAAAGGTCACATACAAGAGAAAAATTATTACAGGAATGTTTCATTGAGATTTTTTCTGGACATGCTTGACAACACTATATGTGCAACAATCAGTCAGAGTTTATGACTTTAAAAAACATCAACTAAGAGCCCTGGCCACTATGATTCATAAAATATGCAATAACGTGTTTTGAGAAAGAATGAAAAACAGGAAAAAAAAATATGTGCTCCCAGCAGGCAAAATATTGCTGGCATTGTAAAAAATAACAAAACCTGATAACTCAATCCATTTCACATGTCAAAGAATAGACAATTTGTTTAGGTTACTTGGTTAAATTTTCTGTTTCTTATGGAATAAGTTCAAGAGTAAGTTCTAGTGATTGTGGAGAGGCAAGTGACTGATAGTTGACTTTTACAATCAGACTGAAAAGATATTTATGCAACAAGTGACTTATCCTTTGCTTCACCAATATAGTTTTGTTTTACTTTCAGAAGAAATAAAAGAAAATCAAATATTAGCCAACTTACATTAATACAATATATGTCCCTATGGCTGGGGGAAAAAATATGATGATCCATAGCATCTGGTGGCAACAAAAGGTAAATTGGTGCTTTGGTTAAAAGAAAGGATGGGGCTTCCCTGGTGGCGCAGTGGTTGAGAGTCCGCCTACCAATGCAGGGGACACGGGTTCGTGCCCCAGTCCGGGAAGATCCCACATGCCGCGGAGTGGCTGGGCCCGTGAGCCATGGCCACTGAGCCTGCATGTCCGGAGCCTGTGCTCTGCAATGGTAGAGGCCACAACAGTGAGAGGCCCGTGTACCACAAAAAATATATATATATATTACATGTTTTTAAAAAAAAAAAAAACCAGTAACTGGACTATGATACCCACTTGGAAGTAACGAGGCACCCCTCTTATCCAAGCTAAGATGGGATCAAGGAGACATAGTGGAGAGTCAGGACTTTGACCACCACCTAGTAGGAAGGCAGATGAGATGTCGGAGGAGGCCACATGTGGAGCAGTAACAAGGCACTCTTACCCATCCCAGGGAAGGTAGTATCAGCAGATACTACTAGCGGAAGTCAAACCTCCCACCCCCACCAGGCAGTAATGAGGACTCCACCACACTCAGGAATCCGTGGACACAGAGTGGAGAATGTGGACTTCCACTCCCACCTGGCAGTAATAAAGCTGTACACTCCCATTCCCTTGCTGAAACATTGTCAGAGGAAGCCAGCTCATATAGAGGATGTAAATAAGATCTAGGTTCTTATAAAATCATAACAAAATGCTAAGTTTCAATTGAAAATCACTCATCATGCCAGAACCAGGAAGATCTTAAACCGAATGGAAAAAGTCAGTCGATTAGTTGATTGATGCCAATATCAGAATGACAGAGAAAGAAAGACGAGAACTAAGGCAGAATATTCCCCCTGCCCTCTGGGTGTATTTTCAAAGATTTCTACAGTGTATGATACCCCGGGTAGAGAAGAGGCAGCAAAAATGCATTATTATTTTGGTTTCCTAACAGTTGGAGATGGAGAACTCTAAATCTAGGCTTGAATAACAAACCTGAGGTTCGGCCAGCATCAGAGAGGTGGGTAGGTAACTTGATGAGGTCATTGTTGAGAGGGTTTTCCTCGTGATTGCAAGCTTAATGTCTGCAATAGCATCTCAGGAAAATGAAGAGGTCTCATACAGAATAAATTGAACCTTAACGCTTTATCTTCAAAAGAAGTAGGATAAAGAATAAAGTTCCGGGCTTCCCTGGTGGCGCAGTGGTTGAGAATCTGCCTGCTAATGCAGGGGATACGGGTTCGATCCCTGGTCTGGGAAGATCCCACATGCCGCGGAGCAACTAGGCCCGTGAGCCGCAACTACTGAGCCTGCGCGTCTGGAGCCTGTGCTCCGCAACAAGAAAAGCCGCGATAGTGAGAGGCCCGTGCACCGCGATGAAGAGTGGCACCCACTTGCCACAACTAGAGAAAGCCCTCTCACAGAAATTAAGACCCAACACAGCCAAAAATAAATAAATTAATTAATTAAGGAGCCAGATGGAAAAAAAAAAAGGAATAAAGTTCCATCTGTTTTTAGTAAAGTGGATAGGCTATATAAAGTGAGTTTTTAAAGGAAATGTCCTTTTGACAGAGGCTACAGTAAATGTTCATTATTGGACAAATGTGTTGCACCATATTTTATCAATTAAATCAATTAAACCTCATCACAAAGATATTTTTTCTGTATTTTCAGGTATTATCTGTAGTTCTGGTAAAGGAAAATATATAAACCTGGTGTATTTTATATAACTCATTATCTTGGTAGGTTAATGACAAATGGAATAGATAGACATATGATTCCATACCCGGAATATAAATTCCTCAAAGAAGAGCTTATGCTACATACCTTTTAATATGAATCAGGGTTTCTTAACTTTAGCACTATTGACATCTTAGGACTGATAATTCTTGGTTGTGGGATGCTGTCCTATGCATTATAGTATGTTTAGCAGCATTCTTGGTTTCCAAATAGTAGATGCTAGTAGCATCTCTCCTCCACAGCTATGACAACCAAAAATTGTCTCCAGACATTGCCAAATACCCTGCGGGGGGGAAAAATTGTCCCTAGGCTAAGAAACACTAATGTAACTAAACTTTTAATATAGTGCTGTGGTCAGTATTTCAAACAGAAATGGAGAGATATTTGGATGAGTGTTCTTCCACCTAGAGCAATGGCATATGCAAGAATGGTTGGCAGGACAGCTTGAAGGAGGATATTGTGTCTATGTTCTGATGGGGTTCAGGATATGACATCTTGCCGTATTGAATATTTTAAACTGTAGTAGTTGGAGAAAACGGCAGAAGCAAAGAGGTCTTTCTGACCTTTCTCTCTGCCATTCTCCCCTGAAGCAGGTCATAAGACCCTCAAGTGACAGGTGCCCTCCCCGTACTAGGAGGAAAAAAACATCCTTATCTCCAAGACTGATGGACACTGAGAAGAACCCACAAAACAGACCTTGTTAAGTTCCTCCCACTGTACAATACTTAGTTCATACTCTTTGTCCTATCTTATTTCTCCACAACTCTCCACTCTTCATGAAACTGAGCATAAAACCACTCCACTTTAACCATTTCTTCAGGTCTTTATTTCCTTATGAAGGCTCCCTTGTCACATAAAACTTATATTACATAAATGTATATGCTTTTCTCCTATTAGTCTGTCTTCTTCAGTTTAATTTTCAGACCCAGCCAGGAACCTTAAGAGGGTCAAGGAAAATTGTTCACTCCCCTACATTTCTTATCTGTTGTATCCCCAGGGTTCAAAATGCCCACACACTAAAGATCAGAAGTTGACTTATAGATTAATGAATAAAGAAGTGAATGTCAATGAAAAATTTTAACTTACAAGTGGGACTTACTAGTTGTCTTCAATTCCTTACTGATATGCTCAATGGGGGAAAAATTGTGTTTATTGTGTTTGATGTTAAGAGTGTTATTCCAGAGCAGTGAGTGTGATTTGAGTCAGGAGAGTACAGTTCTAAATAAGGAAACATGCTATGTTATCTCTCAATCTATTCCTTCTTCTCTAGGGTAGAAATTACATATACCTTGATCACTATTATGTTTCCCTTGCTAGCTGAGTGACTGCCTAAATAGTAACATTTGTTTTTAAAATTACATACACTCATAAGTGGAAAAGTTTAGCACTTTTAAAATATAAAATCAGAGAGTTCCCCAATCATGGGAGTTATTTGGCACTCCCCAAATGATTACACAATGTGGATCTTATAACAAGAAGGCAAGCATCAGGTAGGGGTGGAACTACATGATAGATAAGACTATTTGCCTATTCTGACCATGATGTTGTAGAGTTCCATTAAATTTATGCACATAATTTGACTACTTTTTTCATGACTATTAGGAAAATCTGTCCCACCATCTGTAAAACATTCCTCAAAAGATGAAGCTCCTTGTTCGTGTGAGATGAGAGAGCTGGACCTCTTATCATGGGGTCATGAGATGGTTTAAAAACATGTAAAAAGCCCTTCTTTTTCTTATTCTTTCAGATCACCTCACCCTGTTACATAAATTTCAGAATTTTTAGGTTTCCCAGAACTGTGGTAGGAGGCCCCCTTGCTAGAGGCTAACTAAATAAAATTTTCTTCCTAAACAGTGGCTGGTTATGGGATTTCTGTCAGGGAATACACCATGGAAGCCAAGCTATAGTCAATAAAACTTATGTTGTTAAATTTTCCTGAAATGCTGCTCCAAAGTGTCATACAAATATTACATATTGTGATGTGTGTGCATTCCCTTCCTTGTGGTTGCATTAACAGAGTAAACAGAGAGCAGTAACTGCAGGGTCCTTATGGCCCCCTAGCTCCTGGAGTACCTTTTCTCTGGGGACAAAGTCACATTGGTTGAAATTCCTTTTCTGCTGGAAATATTCTTTATTGGCAGATATCCCCAGAGCAGCACTGTCTGGTGCCACAGAAGAGCATCTTAGTTTTAAAAATAGCACCTGCTGAGGTTTTCTTAATCTGCCTGGAAATGATTGTGTGCCATTTGGGCATTTGCCTGCTTATTTCATCTCTTGTGCACATATTGCCCAACAAAAACATAATTTAGTGTTTTCATTTTTCCTTAATTTAAAAATAGCTTCAGCATTTGAGAGCCAATAGAAATAATAATTAGTAATAAATAGTGGTTTCAAAATTGCTGAAAAATCTGCAAAAGAGACTGTAGTAGATTATAAAATGGTCACAATACTTTGCAATACCTCTGATTTAAAGATGGGGTTTGAATCCCCAACCCGTTCTGCTGTGCTGTGGTATTTTGACTTGCCAATGGAAAAGGTTACCTCGTGCAGGTTTCTGGCCAAGGCTTCAGGATGCCTTGCAGCTCCAGCTGTTGCTGCTTTTGGATTCCTGCACCCTTGTGTGAAGAAACTGAATTCAACACTACCCCCCAATTCAACCCTACCCCCCTTTTCCCTTTTGGTAGCCATAACTTTGTTTTCTATGTCTGTGAATCTATTTCTGTTTTGTAAATAGTTCATTTGTATCATTTTTCAAGATTCCACATGTAAGTGATACCATATAATATTTGTCTTTCTCTGTCTGATTTACTTAGTATGATAACCTCTAGGTCGATCCATGTTGCTGCAAATGGCATTATTTCATTCTTTTTATGGTTGAGTAGTATGCCATAGTGTGATATATATCACATCTTCTTTATCCATTCATGTGTCAATGGACATTTAGGTTGCTTCCATGTCTTGACTATTGTAAACAATGCTGCTGTGAACATTGGGGTGCCTGTATCTTTTTGAATTAGAGTTTTATCCAGATATATGCCCAGGAGTGGGATTGTTGGATCATATGGTAGCTCTATTTTTAGTTTGTTAAGGAACCTCTATACTGTTATCCATAGTGGCTGTACCAATTTACATTCCCACCAACAGTGTAGGAGGGTTCCCTTTTCTCCACACTCTCTCCAGCATTTGTTATTTGTAGACTTTTTGATGATGGCCATTCTAACCAGTATGAGGTGATACTTCATTGTAGTTTTGGTTTGCATTTCTCTAATAATTAGTGATGTTGAGCATATTTTCCATGTGCCTGTTGTCCATCCGTATGTCATTTTTGGAAAAATATCTATTTAGGTCTTCTGCCTATTTTTTGATTGAGTTTATACTGAGTTGTATGAGTTGTTTGTATATTTTGTAAATTAATCCATTGTCAGTAGCATTGTTGCAAGTATTTTCTCCCATTCCACAGGTTGTCTTTTCATTTTGTTTATGGTTTCCTTTGCTATGCAAAAGTTTTTAAGTTTAATTAGGTCATATTTGTTTATTTTGCTTTTATTTCCATTACTCTAGGAGACAGGTCCAAAAAGATCTTGCTGCGATTTATGTCAGAGTGTTCTGCCTATGTCTTCCTCTAGGAGTTTTAGAGTATCCAGTCTTACATTTAGGTGTTTAATCAATTTTTAGTTTATTTTTGTATATAGTGTTAGAGAATGTCCTAATTTCATTTTTTTGCATATAGCTTCCCAGTTTTCCCAGCACTTATTGAAAAGACTGTCTTTTCTTCATGGTATATTCTTGCCTCCTTTTTAGTACTTTAATTAACCATAAGTGCATAGGTTTATTTCTGGGCTTTCTATCCTGTTCCATTGACCTTTGTGTCTGTTTTTGTGTCAGTACCATACTGCTTTGATTACTCTAGCTTTTTAGTATAATCTGAAGTCAGGGAGCCTCATTCCTCCAGCTCCATTCTTCTTTCTCAATATTGTTTTGGCTATTTAGGGACTTTTGTGTTTCCACACAAATTTAAAAATTTTTTGTTCCACTTCTGTGAAAAATGCCATTGGTAGTTTGATGGGGATTTCATTGAATCTATAGATTGCCTTGGGTAGTATGGTCATTTTAACAATATTGATTCTTCTAATCCAAGAACATGGTATATCTTTCCATCTGTTTGTGTCATCTTCGATTTCTTTATCAGTGTCTTATAATTTTCAGAGTACAGGTCTTTTGCCTCCTTGCATAGGTTTATTCCTAGGTATTTTATTCTTTTTGATGAAATGGTAAATGTGATTGTTTTCTTAGACTACAAACTTTTAGTAAGTCCAGCTGAAATCAACCAGAGAACTCCCAACTGACTCCCATTATTGGGATAGACCTAGAGTCTGTCATACAGAGTGAAGTAAGTCAGAAAGAGAAAGACAAATACCATATGCTAACACATATATATGGAATTTAAGAAAAAAAATGTCATGAAGAACTTAGGGGAAAAACACAGACCTACTGGGGGTGGGCTTGGGGATATGGGGAGGGGGGCGGGGCTGTGACAGGGCCGGGGAGAGGCATGGACGTGTATACACTGCCGGGTGTGGGGTGGATGGATGGTGGAGGGTGGCCGCATGGCGCGGGGGGATCGGCTCGGTGCTTTGTGGCCGCCTGGAGGGGTGGGATGGGGAGGGTGGGAGGGAGGGAGACACAGGAGGGAGGGGATGTGGGAACAGATGTATATGTATGACTGATTTACTTTGTTGTAAAGCAGAGACTAATAATAATAAAAAAAGGTCGTTGTTTTAAGCTACCAAATTTTAGTATAGTTGGTTACATAGCAAAAAATAACTGATTCAGAAATTGCTTCATAAAAATGAGGTAATGTGGTAACAAATTTAGATCATGTGCCTGTTTTTAATTCTTCTTCTAGAATGCAAACTTATCAAAGCAGTAAGCTCATCTTTCTTGCTTGTGGCTGTATGGTCAGTAACTAGAACAATACATGAGGAAGAGTTAATGAATTCAATTTAGTGGCAAATACTTTCAGTGTGACACTGTCTTAATTTTATAAGAGTCTGTCCTCCCTTTAAACTCTAAGAAAACTTCTATCAAGGGGTAACCTCTGTTCAAATCAAAGCAGAAGATCTCACTCATGGGTGTAGTTTGAATTTTCCTCTCATCCTGAAATACAACATCACACGAAGAATGGTAGCAAGCAGTCACTCTCTCTCTCTCTCTCTCTCTCTCTCTCTCTCTCTCCCCATCCCTTCTCTTTGTCTATAAAGTAGAATTTAACATACATCATGCCTTACCCCAGTAGTTCAATAGTTAATCAGCCACAGGCCACTGGTTACAACTGGTTTTAGAGTTGGGTTGCTGTCAACCATAATATCTAAAGATGCTTGTCTTTGGAGAAAATAGCTTTCCCTAAGACGAGACTGTAATAGTGATGTAAGAGACACAGCTCTCAGTTGTGGTTTAAAATAACTGTTTGCAGACAAGAATAATATTATGCCCACTTCAGGGGATAAACTTCTCTTGACTGGACTGCGGTTTGGGAGAAGAGAAGAGCTAGGGATTATATTTCCCTAATTAGGTATGGAAGATAGCAAAATATTGTCCTGACACATTCACAGAAGGCAACAGCAATCTTATAAATTCTATAAACACAGACAAATTTGAAAAGTTGCAAACTAACATCAGATGGCTAATGTCAATGTGTACTCAGGCAAACAAGCAAACAAACAGAAACGAAAACTATCTACAGTCTCAGTCAGTATGGGAAAGAGTCAAACGTTATAACTTAGATTGTAATAAAATGCTGAATTTCATATTTGATTGTTATTAATTGCAGGGCACAGTTCATTGCTTCATATTATAAATATGTTTATGTAAAAGAAATGAATACATATTTACATAAAAGAAAGGAACTACCATGTTTATGTTTTATTTAGTTAATAAATAAATTGATGTGGGGAAATAACTTGATGGGATTGATCAGTTAACTTCTATCAGTTTCCTACAAAACAATTTGAATTTCAAAATGTTACTAGTAATTGGTTAATATTCTGATTAGTAAGTGCTACCCCTACACTCCACCCCCTCTAAAGTGGATCCTTAGATCAGCAGCCACTAGGGAAGAAGGATTTAAAATCAAAACTTATTATTTTACTACTGCAGCAAAGGCATATATAGACAGGTTTAGAAACAGATAATCACTTTTTTAGCCTGTTCCTTTAGCACTCATTTAATGATTGATGACATTTAATCATGGTGAGGATGGCAAGAGTGAGGTAGAACAGCTAAGGAAGCAGAATAAGTAAGCTTAACTTAATTCCTCCTTCCCTTTTCTGTGTGTTGTTCAACCCTAGAAACACTAGCTGGCATTTCAGTGTAGGTTTATATATATACACACATATATATAAATTCAGTTCTGTAGTTGCACTAGCCACATTTCAAGGGCTTGGTACCCACATGTGACTACAGCTTGCCATTTTAGACAAGAGAAGTAAAGAACATTTTCATCATCTCACAAAATTCTATTGACCAGCACTGTTCTGGAGTATGGTTTCATCCTTCTAAAATCCCACTCAGAAACTATATACCATAGCCAAGTATGGGTTCAATTTTGTTTTAGATGAAAACTTTTATTCATATTATTTTTTAAGTTGAAGTATAGTTGATTTACAATATTGTGTTAGTTTCAGGTATACAGCAAAGTGATTCAGTTATATATACATTTTTTTCAGATTCTTTTCCATTATAGAAAATTACAAGATATTGAATATAGTTCCTCGTGCTAGACAGAAAATCCTTTGTGTTTATCTATTTTATATATAATGGTGTGTATCTGCTAATCCCATACTCCTAATTTATCCCTGCCACCCCCCCACCTTGGGGAATCATAAATTTGTTTTTCATGTCTGTGAGCCTGCTTCTGTTTTGTAAATAAGTTCATTTGTGTTATTAATAGTTTCCAGGTTCCCTCTAAGTTAAAAATGCATGTAGCAAGACTTCTCATTGAATTTAAAGTGTTTGTGCTCATGATGGCTCTTCAAGAAAAAAGTATAATATATGCATTGATTCCTAAAGTTATTTAACCTAAGAAACCGATTTTTAAAGTTTTTCACTGGGCTGTTCTTATTAAGAACTCATAGTTCTGTTGGCAACATTCAGTTTGCTTTATCAAAAAGTACTAGCTAGCAATACATAAATTCCAGCAACCCTCCTCAAAAGGCCACAGATTTTCTCTGCACCAAGGAAAGTTGCCCATCCAAGGAAAATTGTGTTTATGTTAATGGCAGAGCCTACATATTCTCTCAAATTCTCTCTTATCCTATAGATTTAGTAGGTTATTAAAACTAAACTTCATAGCAATAGGCTAGATTTCTTCATTCTAACATAAGTAAGGATAAGGTGAGTCACTAAGATTCACTATTGTGATCTATCAATCACCAAAGCATTTACATTGGTCCTTAAGTCTCAGGAAGTAGAGAAAAAGTGATGGAAATTCAAATAACAAGATAGGACTTGTCATTCCCCTTTCAGTAAGCAACTAATGCTCAAGTATTTTAAATGTTTCTCTAACTTATAGAACTGGGAAGTGGTGGAGCTGAGATAGAAGAACAGGGCTTCTGATTCCAAAAAACCTTTTTCCCCTTCGTCAGCCACAGCTCTGACCAATGCAACTGGCCCTCCTTGATGAGAGGAAAAAGAATTTTAGACTCATTCAAATAATTAGAGCTGAAATAGAGCATCCTGTTAAAAAAGAGTGCAATAAGAGGCAAAGAGCAGTCATTGGACTACAGTCACTGCTCCAAAGAGCACTCATTGGACCATAGTCCCTGCCTGAGCTGTGAACATGATGTTTGTTCCTTGATTAGGGTTCACTTCTGCCACCTGAGAATCATTCTCCACAACTCTTGGGTCTACCTTCACACCCCCAGTTCCATTCTCTGAATCATTTTTTTTTTCTTAATTGCAATTCTCTTAAAATCTTCATGGGGTTCTTCTTAATGTTTTGCGATTCAGTTTATTAGAAGTCACACCTGCAAATCTTTTCAAGACAGGTTCCTCTCTGCTTGGGCTGAGAGCCAGAATGTGGAAGACAACACTCTTAAGATTCTTAAAAGCCTCTTTATCTTGTTAAGAGGGTCTATGAAGCATGGTTTTAAATTCTTTTGAAATCTTAACAAAAGCCTTTGGTTTTAAACCTTTTAAATGTTATTTATCCTCTTGACATTTTTTACTTTGAGAGAGGAATTTGGCTTTTGGATAGGCTGGTAATGAAAAATAGTTTTATTTTTGAATCCAGAAAATCCTGGCTCATTTATATTTCATATAAATGCTGCCTGCAATCAGAATAGTTCTTTGTCTATATTCAAGATCGAAATATAGATAGATAGATAGATAGATAGATAGATAGATAGATATCCATATCTTATCATCGGTCACTGAAAGAGACCAGGTGGCACTGTCAGTGATTTGCCTAGAGATCTTCTTAGCCAAACCACCAGTTCATTAGGTACATTTTATATTTTCCATTTTACCCAGGTGACAATATTTTTGCCAAACTTTCTGCCACCCCACCACATTACAGGGGTGATTTTTATCCACACTCCAGTACTAATTTCTTCCCTGTCCTTCCAGCCTCCATCATCAGTCTGCCTGAGCTTTTTTCAACTTGTCTACCACCCAGTCCAATTTCATTGCCACATTTCATAAAATTTTGTTACAGCAGCACCCCGATTCTAGGTACCAAATTCTATTCCAATAAGCTATTGCTGTGTAACAAACTGCTCCAACACATAATGGCTTAAATTATAAATATTGTAGTTCAGGGCTTTGGGTAATGCTTGGGCTATGTAATACTTCTATTCTCATAGAATTAATGTAGGTTAGTGGATTGTATTCATCTGCAGAATGAGTTGTTCTGGAGGGTCAAAAATGGCTTCATTCACATCCTTTGTACCTGGATGTGGATGGCTGGAGTTCTGGGCTCACATGGGAATCTCAAGCTAAGCATTTGTATGTTGCTTCCTCATTATGGAGGTTTCAGGTTTGAATTTCTTACTTGCTGGCTCAACACCCTTAGGAGTTTTTTAAGAGACCTACATGGAAGCTACAAGGCTTCTAATGACCTAGCATCAGATACCTCAGAACATTACTTCTCCATATACATTTGGTCAAGTAAGTCACTAATACCAGATTCAATAGGATAGCATTAGATTCTACCTTCCAGGTAGTAGGAAAAGTAACAAATTATTTTTCATCTATCTCTAATCATGAAAGAGTTTTCTTCTAGATGGTTTTTCATAGGAATGTGAAGTGTGGGCTCACACTAGATAAAAACATAAATTGCAGATACCTTTTTGTTCTCCAGAGATTTTTTCCTTCTCTAACCAGTTTTTCACTGAAACCTCAGTGTTTTCCCAGCTTTATACATTTGTTCAATAATCAATTAGGTCCTTTGTTATAAATGACTGAAAATATGACTAAAACCAGATTTTCAGATACAAAAATTTTTTAAAAATCTTGGTCCAAAGAACAATTTTTCTGACCCAAGTAATGGAAGAGACTATTGTGGCTAGCTTCAGATGATGTTTAAACTAGGGGATCAAAGAATGCCATCAGGTCTCAATTTCTCCATTTTATGACTCTAGATTGAGTCAAGTCTCAGGTCTATGCATGGCAGAAATTCTGTAAGATTTTTTAGGCCTCTATATTTCCATGTTCAAATCCAGTGGCAAAGAAGCATACATTTTCAGGATTAGTTCTGATTGGACATGAGCCAACCATTATGGAGAGGATAATATAAACTGTGGGCCTAAATCACATGCCTGTTTTTGAATACACTCCTGGAGAAAGGCTGTGTGAAGTCATATGGATTTAAAAAGCATGAAAGTAGGACAGGTGCTTCCACAGAAAAAATTGGGTTATTTCTACTAAGGAAATAAAGACCTAGATTGGTTCAAGATGGCAGAGTAGAAGGACATGCACTCACTCCCTCTTGCAAGAGGACTGGAATCACAACTAACTGCTGAACAATCATTGAAAGGAAGACACTGGAACTCACCAAAAAAGATACCACACATCCAAAGAAAAAGGAGAAGCCTCAGTGAGACAGTAGGAGGGGCGCAATCACAATAAAATCAAATCCCATAACCACTAGGTGGGTGACTCACAAACTGGAGAACAATTATACCACAGAAGTCCAC
This sequence comes from Mesoplodon bidens, assembly GCF_964165515.1. Classification (NCBI taxonomy): domain Eukaryota; kingdom Metazoa; phylum Chordata; class Mammalia; order Artiodactyla; family Ziphiidae; genus Mesoplodon; species Mesoplodon bidens. Next base: position 22,845,586 of record NC_138176.1, read on the forward strand.
CCTCTAGAGTGCAGGTTCTGAGCCCCACGTCAGGCTTCCCAACTTGGGGGTCTGGCAATGGGAGGAGGAATTCCCAGAGAATCAGACTTTGAAGGCTACAGGTATTTGATTGCAGAACTTTGACAGGATTGGGGGAAACAGAGAGTCCACTCTTGGAGGGCACACACAAAATACTGTGTGCATTAGGACCCAGAGGGAAGGAGCAGTGACCGCATAGAAGACTGAACCAGACCTACCGGCTAGTGTTGCAGGGTCTCTTGCAGAGGCAGGGAGCGGCTGTGGCTCACCACAGGGACAAGGACACTGGCAGCAGAAGTTCTGGGAAGTACTACTTGGTGTGAGTCCTCCCAGAGACTGTCATTAGCCCCACCAAGGAGCCTCTGGGCTATGGTGCTGGGCCACTTCAGGCCAAACAACCAACAGGGAGGGAACTCAGCCCCACCCATCAGCAGACAAATGGATTAAAGTTTTACTGAGCTCTGTTCAACAAAGAAACATCCAACTCTACCCACAGCCAGTCCGTCCCATCAGGAAGCTTGAACAAGCCTCTTAGATAGCCTCATCCACCAGAGGGCAGACAGCAGAAGCAAAAAGGACTACAATCCTTCAGACTCTGGAACAAAAACCACATTAACAGAAAGATAGACAAACAGAAAAGGCAGAGGACTATGTGCCAGATGAAGGAACAAGATAAAACCCCAGAAAAACAACTAAATGAAGTGGACATAGGCAACCTTCCAGAAAAAGAATTCAGAATAATGATAGTGAAGATAACCCAGGACCTCAGAAAAAGAATGGAGGCAAAGATCAAGGAGATGCAAGAAGTGTTTAACAAAGACCTAAAAGAATTAAAGAACAAACACCTAGAAGACTTACAGAACAAACAAACAGAGATGAACAATACAATAACTGAAATGAAAAATACACTAGAAGGATTCAATAGCAGAATAACTGAGGCAGAAGAACGGATAAGTGACCTAGAAGACAGAATGGTGGAATTCACTACCTCAGAACAGAATAAAGAAAAAAGAATGAAAAGAAATGAAGACAGACTAAGAGACTTCGGAGACAACATTAAACACAGCAATATTCGCATTATAGGGGTCCCAGAAGAAGAGAGAGAGAAAGGACCAGAGAAAATATTTGAAGAGATTATAGTCAAAAACTTCCCTAACACGTGAAAGGAAATAGCCACCCAAGTCCAGGAAGTGCAGAGAGTCCAGGCAGGATAAACCCAAGGAGAAAGATGCTGAGATACATAGTAATCAAATTGACAAAAATTAAACACAAAGAAAAATTACTAAAAGCAACAAGGCAGAAATGACAAATAACATAAAAGGGAATTCCCATAAGGTTAACAGCTGATTTCTCAGCAGAAACTCTACAAGCCAGAACGGAGAGGCACAATATATTTAAAGTGATGAAAGGGAAGAAACTACAACCAAGATTACTCTACCCAGCAAGGATCTCATTCAGATATGACAGAGACATCAAAAGTTTTACAGACAAGCAAAAGTTAAAAGAATGCAGCACCACCAAACCAGCTCTACAACAAATGCCAAAGGAACTTCTCTAAGTGGGAAACGCAAGAGAAGAAAAGGACCTACAAAAACAAACCCCAAACAATTAAGAAAATGGTAATAGGAACATACATATCGATAATTACCTGAAATGTGAATGGATTAAATGCTCCAAACAAAAGACATGGGCTCACTGAATGGATACAAAAACAAGACCCATTTATATGCAGTCTAAACGAGACCCACTTCAGACCTAGGGACACATACAGACTGAAAGAGAGGGGGGGTTCGAAAAAGATATTCCATGCAAATGGAAATCAAAAGAAAGCTGGAGTAGCAATACTCATATCAGATAAAATAGACTTTAAAATAAAGAATGTTACAAGAGGAAAGGAAGGACACTACATAATGATCAAGGGATCAATCCAAGAAGAAGATATAAAAATTATAAATATATACACACCCAACATAGGAGCATCTCAATACATAAGGTAAATGATAACAGCCATAAAAGAGGAAATCAACAGTAACACAATAATAGTGGGGGATTTTAACACCCCACTTTCACCAATGGACAGATCACTCAGACAGAAAATAAATAAGGAAACAGAAGCTTTAAATGACACAATAGACCAGACAGATTTATTTGATATTTATAGGACATTCCATCCAAAAACAGCAGAATACACTTTCTTCTCAAGTGCACATGGATCATTCTACAGGACAGATCACATCTTGGGTCACAAATCAAGCCTCAGTAAATTTAAGAAAATTGAAATCACATCAAGCATCTTTTCCAACAACAACGCTATGAGATTAGAAATAAATTACATGGAAAAAAACCGTAACAAACACATGGGGGGTAAACAATACCTTACTAAATAACCAAGAGATCACTGAAGAAATCAAAGAGGAAATCAGAAAATACCTAGAGACAAATTACAATGAAAACACGATGATCCAAAACCTATGGGATGCAGCAAAAGCAGTTCTAAGACGGAGGTTTATAACAGTACAATCCTACCTCAAGAAACAAGAAAAACCTCAAATAAACAATCTAACCTTACACCTAAAGAACTAGAGAAAGAAGAACAAATAAAACCCAAAGTTAGTAGAAGGAAAGAAATCATAAATATGAGAGCAGAAATAAATGAAATAGAAACAAAGAAAACAATAACAAAGGTCAATAAGACTAAAATCTGGTTCTTTGAGAAGATAAACAAAATTGATAAACCTTTAGGCATACTCATCAAGAAGAAGAGGGAGAGGACTCAAATCAATAAAATTAGAAATGAAAAAGGAGAAGTAACAACGGACACCACAGAAATACAAAGTATCATAAGAGACTACTACAAACAACTATATGCCAATAAAATGGACAATCTGGAAGAAATGGACAAATTCCTAGAAAGGTATATTTTTTGAAGACTGAACCAGGAAGAAATAGAAAATATGTACAGACCAATCACAAGCACTGAATTTGAAACTGTGATTAAAAATCTTCCAACAAACAAAAGCCCAGGACCAGATGGCTTCACAGGTGAATTCTATCAAACATTTAGAGAAGAGCTAACACCTATCCTCAAACTCTTCCAAAAAATTGCAGAGGAAGGAACACCCCCAAGCTCATTCTATGAGGCCCCCATCACCCTGATACCAAAACCAGACAAAGATGTCAAAAATAAGAAAACTACAGAACAGTATAACTGATGAAACTAGGTGCAAAAATCCTCAACAAAACACTAGCAAACAGAATCCAACAACACAATAAAAGGATCATGCAGCATGGTCAAGTGGGGTTTATCCCAGGAATGCAAGGATTCTTCAATATATGCAAATCAATCAATGTGTTACACCATATTAACAAATTGAAGGATAAAAACCACATGATCCTCTCAATATATGAAGATAAAGCTTTTGACAAAATTCAACACCCATTTGTGGTAAAAACTCTCCAGAAAGTAGGCATAGCGGGAACTTTCCTCAACATAATAAAGGCCATATATGACAAACCCACGGTCAACATCATTCTCAGTGGTGAAAATCTGAAGCCATTTCCTGTAAAGTCAGAAACAAGACAAGGATGCCCACTCTCACCACTTATTCAACATAGTGTGGGAAGTTTTAGCCACAGCAATCAGAGAATAAGAAGGAATAAAAGGAACCCAAATTGGAAAAGAAGAAGTAAAGCTGTCACTGTTTGCAGATGACATGGTACTATACACAGAGAATCCTAAAGATGCTGCCAGGAAACTACTAGAGCTAATAAATGAATTTGGTAAAGTACCAGGATACAAAATTAATGCAGAGAAATCTCTTGCATTCCTATACACTAATAATGATAAATCTGAAAGAGAAATTAAGGAAATACTCCCATTTACCATTGCAAGAAAAAGAATAAAATACCTAAGAATAAAGCTACCTAGGGAGACAAAAGACCTGTATGCAGAAAACTATAAGACACTGATGAAAGAAATTAAAGGTGATACAAACAATTGGGGAGATATACCATGTTCTTGGATTGGAAGAATCAACATTGTGACAATGACTATACTACCCAAGCAATCTACAGATTCAGTGGAATCCCTGTGAAACTACCAGTGACATTATTCACGGAACTAGAACAAAAAATTTCACAATTTGTATGGAAACACAAAAGACCCCAAATAGCTGAAGCAATCTTAAGAAAGAAAAACAGAGCTGGAGGAATCAGGCTCCCTGACTTCAGACTATACTACAGAGCTACAGTAATCAATACAGTATGGTACTGGCACAAAAACAGAAATATAGATAAATGGAACAGGATAGAAAGCCCAGAGATAAACCCACACACATATGGTCACCTTATCTTTGATAAAGGAGACAAGGATACACAATGGAGAAAAGACAGCCTCTTCCATAAGTGATGCTGGGAAAACTGGGCAGGTACATGTAAAAGAATGAAATTAGAACACCTCCTAACACGGTACACAAAAAATAAACTCAAAATGGATTAAAGACGTAAATGTAAGTCCAGACACTATCAAACTCCTAGAGGAAAACATAGGCAGAACACTCTATGACATAAATCACAGCAAGATCCTTTTTGACCCACCTCCTAGAGAAATGGAAATGAAAACAAATGGGACCTAATGAAACTTAAAATGTTTTCACAGCAAAGGATACCATAAACAAGACAAAAAGACAACCCTCAAAATGGGAGAAAATATTTGCAAACGACGCAACTGACAATGGATTAATCTCCAAAATATATATGTAGCCCATGCAGCTCAATATCAAAAAAAAACAAACAACCCAATCCAAAAATGGGCAGATCTAAATAGACATTTCTCCAAAGAAGATATACAGATTATCAACTAACATATGAAAGGATGCTCAACATCACTAATCATTAGAGAAATACAAATCAAAACTGCCATGTGGTATCACCTCACACCAGTCAGAATGGCTACCATCAAAAAATCTACAAACAATAAATTCTGGAGAGGGTGTGGAGAAAAGGAAACCCTCTTGCACTGTTGGTGGGAATGTAAATTGATACAACCACTATGGAAAACAGTATGGAGGTTCCTTAAAAAGCTAAAAATAGAACTACCATATGACCCAGCAATCCCACTACAGACCATATACCCTGAGAAAACCATAATTCAAAAAGAGTCATGTACCCCAATGTTCACTGCAGCACTATTTACAATAGCCAGGACATGGAAGCAACCTAAGTGTCCAATTGACAGATGAATGGATAAAGAAGATGTGGCACATATATGTAATGAAATATTACTCAGCCATAAAAAGAAATGAAATTGAGCTATTTGTTGTGAGGTGGATGGACCTAGAGTGTGTCATACACAGTGAAGTAAGTCACAAAGAGAAAAACAAATACCGTATGCTAACACATATATACAATCAAAAAAAAAAAAAAGGTCTTGTGAACCTAGGGAAAGGACGGGAATAAAGACACAGACGTAGAGAATGGACTTTAGGATATAGGGAGGGGGAAGGGTAAACTGGGATGAAGTGAGAGAGTAGCATTGACATATGTACACTACCAAATGTAAAATATATAGCTAGTGCGAAGCAGCTGCATCACACAGGGAGATCAGCTCGGTGCTTTATGACCACCTAGAGGGGTGGGATAGGGAGGGTGGAAGGGAGATGCAAGAGGGAGGGGATATGGCGATATATGTGTACGTATAGCTGATTCACTTTGTTATACAACAGAAACTAACACAACATTGTAAAGCAATTATACTGCAATAAAGATGTTAAAAAAATCATATATTACTGCATATATGTGGAATCTATAAAAATGGTACAGCTGAACCGGTTTGCAGTGCAGAAATAGATACACAGATGTAGAGAACAAACGTGTGGACACCAAGGGGGGAAAGCAGGGAGGGGGTGATGGAGGTGGGATGAATTGGGAGGTTGGGACTGACATATATAAACTAATATGTATAAAACAGATAACTAATAAGAACCTGATGTATAAAAAATAAATAAAGAAAATTTAAAAAAAGAAAAAAATTTTTAAAAAAGAAAAGAAAGACCTGATGCCATGAGGCAGATGCAGTAACTTTCTATCACACTTATGCTCTTCATTCACATGAAGAACTGGCCCTCACCATCTCCAGCTATTGAATCCTACCCAAGCTTGCTGGTCTGTCTACAATGCCAGTTCTTCTATGAAATCTGCCTTGACTCATTCACACATTCTCTTACCTGCACTGGATATTCTCCACAATTTAGGTCAAATTAAATGTTAACTTTCTCATCTGGATTTATATAATGAACCTATCTTTTAGTTGTTCTTGCACTTATCTTAGATTCTCCACAATTGTGTACAATTCTTAGGATTAGAAACTGCATTTTAGTCATCTTTGATGCCTTTGCAAATCTAGATCAATAACCTATACTTAGCAGATATATTGTACAGATTTGTTGAATTAGATGAGCTCAGTGACCCCATGATTGTAAGACAGAATTATGGTTTCATTATATATTTTTAAATTTTATAAAATACTTTTAATTTCTTTTTTCTTTTATTTTCTCTTGTGATTAGTTTAAGGGTATCCATGTGACTGATCAAAAAGTGTGAGAGGAGACCTTCTGGAGGGGTCTCTGAGTAAATTCTTTCCGCTCTTGAAATAAAATGAGAAGAGACAACAGTCCCATGTCCTTGGTGAGATGTTTCATATCTGTGGGACACATGGAACTGTAGCAGATAATTTGTGGCCCTTAATGAAGTTAGCTTGATGGATAAGGCAAATACAATGAGGCTGGAAGAGCATAGATGAAAATAGCACAAGCTGAGTTGATGCTGTTAAACTTCTGCCTTAATAATCTGTCAACTGCGAAACCCTTCACATGATAAATGTGTTCATTGTTTAAGCCAGTTGGTGTTGGGTTTTCTAGTATTTGTAGCCAAAAGCATCTCTATTAGTGACCAGAGTCAGGAATGGAATGTAGGTTTATTGTTTTCCAGCCCAGGGATTTTTCCAAGAGATCTTTACATTTAGTGAGAAAGAACTCTGCCTGGAGCAGGGAAGCAGTGCAATTTGGGGGTCTGGCCTAAGCTGATGGAGAATACTGTTTACCTGGATACCCATTTCACAGATGTAATGCTTAGGAAATAGCATGCTGGAGTCCTTAGATAGTCTTAGAATAATAGAGCAACATTCAGAACATAGTTTCTATCCTTCACTGTCTTTCATTCTTCCCTTGTGCCTGAGAACAGACCCTTTCCGACTCAATGCGTTATGTCAGATTTTTCTATTTGTTGTCTCAGCAATGTTGGGTAGGAGGTAGATGATGACTCTCAGTCACTTGATCTACACAAACTGATTGGCTGATCATCTGACTCCAGAGAAAACAAATCCCAAAAGCATTGAGGAAGATTGGAAAATGCAGGACAGAAAGAAATATTTAGCCAGTTCCATCTCTGTGGTGAAAATATCATCCTAATTTTTATTTTGAAATATGATCAGGTCTAGTCTTAGACATAGGCATGACTTGAACTTAAGAGTTCAGAGTTTCCATGTGGATGAATGAGGAACATCTCATAAATTATAAAGCAGAAGCTGTTCCTTGTAACTCTTTCCAACTTGCCATCTTAGCATGGCGATTGTTTTGTGTGGGTATGCCCTGAGCAGATATTTAAATCAGGAAGCAGAGAAGAGAGTAGGGAGAGACACATCGTTGGACAACAGTAATGTTTCTTTGTGCAAATTTTGGCTCCTTAGAGCTGAGGTATGTTTCATAAACATGGCACAGAAGCTATTGTCACATTTTCCTAGAGAGTTGTGGTACCATTAGAACAAAACAAAATGAAAAACTAGTCAGTGTCTTCTCATCTGTAATGGCTTATTTTTCCTGTTTTATAAATTAAGCACCACAGTAAAATCCACCCTGACCTCTAATTGATGGGCAGATGAAACTGAATTATAATTTAACTTCTACAGTTTTAAAATGTGTTTTATTTCCTAGGGAGAAAATATAGCTCTGAAATTGGTATTTTCTTTTTTTCTTATGAGCTGATTGATTAAGACCTTTTCAAATGACATGATTTAATAGACTATCCTTTTATTGTTTGTGTTGTGTTTACAATGAATTTATTCATTAAATATTTATTGAACACCTATGATGTGCTAATCATCCTACTGGATAGTGCATTAATTTCCTATCACTACTGTAATAAATTACCACAAACTTAAAACAACACATTTTTTTTCTTACACTTCTGGAGGTCAAAAGTCTGAAATGAGTTTTACAGGACTAAAATCAAGGTGTCAACAGAGCTGGCTCTTCTGGAGGCTCCAAGGGAAAATCTGTGTCTTGCCTCTTCCCCTTCTAGAGGCTGCTGGCATTCCTTCATTCATTACTACATTACTCCAGTCTGTCATTTCTGTCATCAGTCTCCTATTACTCACTCTGACCTCCTGCATCCGATTTGTAAGGATTCTTGTGGTTAAATCAGACCCATATGGATAATCCAGTATAATCTCCGCATCTCAAGATCTTTAACTTAATTACATCTGCAAAATCCATTTTTCCATATAAGGTAACACCCATAGCTTTAGGAAGTCAAACTCTTTTTTTGGGGGGGCGTGAGGGTACTTTTCAATAAGCCACAGATGGAAAAACGGAGATAGCTTGCTTCTTAAGAATGGTATAATCTAGCAAGGGAAATTAATAATTTAATTACAATGCCTTATACAAATAAACACTAAGAGAGAAATCCTTGGGAAGTGTGAGGTCAGAAGAGAGAATATTTATATCCATCTGAGGGCACAGGAAAGGTTTTCTAAAGGAGATGGGTAAGATGGAATTTGAAGTATGGGGATATTTGGGGTTGGAATGATGATAACTGACATGTTTTGAATACTTTCTAAGAGAGAGGGCACTTTGGTAAGTGCTTTATGAATCCCCTCATTTGTTATAACTGTGTCATAAGGTAGGGGCTACTATTATTCCATTATAACAAATGGCTAACAGGAGATAGGGAAAGGTTAAGCTATTTGCCCCAAGTCATACAGTTCATGAGTGGGAAAACTCTGCTGCAGGAGATCCAGGCTGAGGTAAAAGGAACTGTAAGGGCAAGGACATAGGGGCAAATGGAAAGTGGCTTTACTTCCTGCATCACCTACACCCACCACAATGGCCCCATGTCATAGACACACGTCTCAAGACCCTAGTTGGGCAGGGAAGTTGCCTTGTACAACAACAAGAAATCTAGAGACTGGAGACATGGGAAAACTAATGTATCCCAAAACTCTTAAAAAGAGCTCTGCTTTTAGGGGTTTTTTTCAGTTTAAAAAAAGTGTCTTCTAGAAGATATTCATCTTGCATAACAGAATCTTTGTACTGCAGTGTGACTTTAGTTGACAATATTGTATTACATGTTTGAAATTTGATTAAGAGGGTAATGTGTTCTCATAAGAAAGGAAAGATGGAAGGAAGGAAGAGAGAAAGAAAGAAAGGGAGGAAGGGAGGGAGGAAGGAAGGAAGGAAAGAAAGAAGGAAGAAAGAAAGAAAGAAAGAAAGAAAGAAAGAAAGAAAGAAAGAAAGAAAGAAAGAAAGAAAGAAAGAGAAAGAAGGAAAGAAAGAAAGAAGGAAAGAAAAAGAAAAAGGAAAATGGTGACTGTGATGTGATAGATATCTTAATTAACTTGATTATGGTGATTATTTCACAATGTATATATATATATCAAAATCTAATTATATACCTCAAACATATATAATTTTTATTTGTCAATTATAACTCAGTAAAACTGGGAAAAAGTGACTTCTAACATTGGGTAGGAGAATTCCTGTCTCTGAGCCATGATGCCTCTAACACATGGGTCAAAAGTGTCCTCATTTTAGCAGGAAGTCCCATACCAGTCCTCCCACTAGATGATGGGAGAACAATCAGAAGAAAACTGACCCAAACACACTGGCTATACCCACAGAGCTATACAGCAATGGAAAGATGGCAACATAACTTGTATCTATGCAACCATTAAAATTATGATGTGAATCTATAGACATGGAAAGATGCACTATCTTGTTAATTGGAAAAAATAGGTTACAGTCTCACAGAACTTCAATTCTGTTTAAAAATATGAGTACAATACCTTGGATAAATTCTGAGAGAACAAACAAGGTATTAGCTGTGATTGTATTTGCTTGTTGAGAGTGTAGATGATTTCTATTTTGTTTTCTTTTGGTTTCCTTTGGTTCTATCCTTACCGCACTCTTTTATAACACTGAACATGAATTTTATTCATAGTAAAAAAAGAAAATGTTGTAAATAAAGAACTTTTGAAAGAGAACTTCATACTCCTGTTCCCCTCTATGTCACCCCACATGTTGCAAATATTTTATAGGATTATCTCTGGGATGTCCCTGAGGCCTCAAGAAAACAAAGGTTCCAGAGCAGAGAAACATGAATATGAAAATGCTTGAGAAAAAAAGTAGATTTTGCTGCTTTCCCCCCAGTGACTTTTGTCTCAGTGGGATGACTACAACAACAAAGTAGGAAGAAAAATAATACAATTATACTTAATTATTTCCAGTGGCTGTTGGCTGTTTTCGCCCTCATTTATGAATATTATTAGCAGGCATATTGAATCTTGTGTTGTAACTTATATAAAACAGGTTTTTTGTTCACTTGCTTATTTTGTTTTTATTCCTTGTTTGTTTGCTTTCCTTTTCCTTGGCAAGTACTACCAGAGTAATAGATTAAATTACTGTTAAGCCTATTATATGAGATATTATTTTAGCAGTGACTATAAGACAATTATAAAGAGAAAATTCAATAGTATTGGCATGATAAAGTGAAAACTATTAATAAGGAGAAAGAGTTCATCATAGTCATTAGATTTGAGTGTTGGAAAGAAGCTCGGTATGTTAGAGGTTGGCAAAATTGCATTACAAAGTCATTTAATTTCTATATGGATTTTTTTTAGTGAGTAATTAGTACAAATAGTTCTGACTGGTTTTAAAAACCATGGATACTGACAAAAATAAAGGAGTAGATAATGGGAAGCAGATGGATCATTTAATTTATTTCTCAATTACAGTTGACACATCAGGCATAGAAATCTTCAAGTCATCTGTTTCTTTATGGTCCATTTTGCAGCTGTGTTTATTGTCATAACAAATAAATACATTATCTCATTAATGGAACACTGAATATTTTTTATTCCAAAAAACACATTCACATACAATGCTTCTTCTCCAAAGAGAGCACAAAATAGGGAGAATATTTGCCTGACTGAATGCAGCAGAAGAGTATGGCCCGTGTGGAGTGAAGGCTTTAGAAAATAAGATGTGGTCACAGCAGAGTGTAACCTGTTATCTTTTAGATATGATCTACTAGTCATTGGGACAGTTTCCTTCTCAGAGAGCCATACTATCAAGTGGAGTCACACTTGTAAATCTTTATTCTTTCCCTAGTTAATGTGTATTGCATCTGAGATGCAGATGGATAATAAACTTTAATTACAGTCCATTTTAGGATCTCTTTTCAACTAGAAGTGCCAGAAAGACCAGAGGAAATATCAGAGCCTACCTCTGGTGCTGTATTTAAAGCTGTAAAAGCAACACACATTGGATTAGGAACAAATAGATGCTTTATTCTCAAGTGAACAGATGGATTGTTAAATTCTAACAGCTTCTGCATTAGAGGAGTGCAGCTGGTGGTGGGGTTGTGTTTGGGGTGGTTGCTAAAGATTGGGTCTAAGGATCAAAAAGTATATAAATTTTGATTACTTACTATTTCTTCACTTTGGATTAGGAACTCATCTGGTCTATGAGTATTCAATGTTGGTAAGGATTATAGAAATGCAAGTGCTGTTATTGAAAACGTACTCCTTGGTTTTATTTGAACCTATAACCCATTTATTGACCACATTCATTAATTCTCTTGATTATTATATCCTTTGTTATCTGACCAAATGGGCCACCTTTATTCAATAGTTGTATGCATTAAAAATCCATGCAAACCAAATCTTAGGAATATTACATTTAGTGTACATATTCATAGAGATCTGTACACAAATCTCAATTTTTCACACTTTACCTTTTTTTTTTTTTTTTTTGCAGTACATGGGCCTCTCACTGCTGTGGCCCCTCCCATTGCGGAGCACAGGCTCCGGACGCGCAGGCTCAGCAGCCATGGCTCACGGGCCCAGCCGCTCCGCGGCATGCGGGATCCTCCCGGACCGGGGCACGAACCCGTGTCCCCTGCACCGGCAGGCGGACTCCCAACCACTGCACCACCAGGGTAGCCCCACACTTTACCTTTTTAACCTTAGATTATTGATCTAATATCTCTGGACCTCAGTTTCTTAATCTGCAACATAGGGGTGATAAGAGTACCTATTTCATTGGATTGTGACATTATATGAGATAATTCCTGTGAAAGAAAAGTGCCTAGCACAGATTAGGTGCTAAAATTACTGTTTTAATATTATAAGATTTATGACTACATTATTACATGTTCATATCACATATTGTTATAATCTTTAATATATAATGAAAAACATAAAATACTCCACTAAAGAGGAGAAACTTATTACATGTGTTATGTATCAGCTTCCTCAGGATGTAAGTTTGGAGATTTGAGTTGGATATATTCTTAAAGCAGTATACCAGTTTAGGATATAGAAAAATGACTCATGTTCTAATAATGCATGCTAACCCAGTAATGCATAACTTCAAATACTTTGTATCTCCATATAATTCTAAGGTACAAGCATAATGTACAAACCCTTAAGCTTCAGAAGGATTGCTAGTGATTAGACTAATGTTAAGACTTTGGTCTGATGATAGATTTGATGCCATTCAAGAGGTAAAAGTCAACCTAGGAAAAGTGGTTTGGATGCCAGCATATTAGAATAGCTGGTGCCTTTTTTTTACTATATTTTCTAAAACTCACAGTTGACCATAAATGGAAAGATCCTCACTAATACACCTATCATACACACACAAACACACACACACACACACACACACACATACACACATCCAGGATTTTGGGGTCTGTGCATTTCTGGAGATCTGGTGATGCTTGGCTACAGTGTTCTCATCCCAGAATACTTCCTGGTGGCATATGTATCTTATGGTGAGTCTAGAACAGAGAGAAAGGTTGACGAGAGAAGAGAAGGAGAAATTAGCAGAAGAGAGAGGGTTGGGTCTGACTCTGAGTTGCAGGGTGCTAAAAAGGACTTCAGGAGGAAAAATATCTCACGAACACTAACAAATAGGTTACTATATGGTTTGCAATGTGATTGATGCCTTCTTCATGACCTCTAAGTCTTTTTATTTCCTTAATAACCTCTAAGTCTTCAGTGAAGTAAAAGTTAGTGAATTAAGTGTGTGGTTATGGCACTGATGGGGAAAGCATTGAAAGATTAAGTGTTAAATCTGGATTAGGCTACAAGAAGCAAATAAGTATACCAGCCCCAAGAAGCAGAAAAGGTCAAGGAAACTGAGGCCCAAATGAAATTCACAGAAATATTTTGGGGAGCTGTGGACTCCCACAAGCCATGGAATTGTGTGTATCCTATACTTCAAGCAATTTTGTCAAGATCTTTAGGGTCAGAAGCTCCAGCAACCATCTGAATTACAGTTATAATTTACAAGGCATTTACCATGGAGAGCTTGTCCCCTAGATATGCCACGTGAGTAAAAGCACAGGCTCTCTAGACAGTGATGGGGAGGAAGGATGGCCACTGCAGCTACTGCTTTAAGGAGTCATCTTCACAGGGGATGTTTTTATCTTTCACCAAATGATGAGCAAAGAGAATGCAGTTCATTCCAATTTTTCTCAGAAGTACAGTCTGTAAAACTCTGGGCTGTCTCTCTTTGTGAAGCTCAGTTTTCCTGAGTTTACAGCTCAACTTACTCATGAGCAAGCTCAGATAATCACTTTCTTGATCCCTGACTAGTGGGGGTGTTGCGTGAATAATGGTGACAGCTAAAGACAAGCAGTCCTGGGGAACAATTGTGAGAAAGCAGGGGTGGTTGGCAGTGGTTTTCAGGAGTGTAAAAGGATGTGTGGGTTCCTTTAAGATGCCAATTCCATGAGGCTCAGTAGGCAGCAGTTAGAAGGATAAATGGGGAAACAGAGTGGTTTTAATTTCAGACTTAGGTCACAATTGCAGTAGAAAATAAGTGACAGGTGGTGGCTGCTTCCATACAGTGATTTTAAACTCATTTAAAAATTATATAACTTGGCCATCAAGTGGCAAAAAATTAAGGCTGGAACAGACTACTTCCAGTTTTTAGTCCAATATTGCTTCTTCCACACATATCACCTCTGTCTCAAGTTAGAGCAAGGATTAGACATGAATGTGTGCAAAAATCTTGGAGAGAGTATTAGAAATATCTGGCAGAGTAGTGCATGGGCGTGCCTGCATTTTAGAACTTCACACAAATGATCATTTCATCCCAGCAAAGTGCACGACAAAATTTATCATTTCTTCCTAGAAATGGATCCTGAGTCCTGTAGTACTTAAGTTTTGGAACCAAAATAGAAAACTTCTGTTCAAAATAGAATTTTCTGTTCACTACCATGGTTATACACCTATTCATTTGTTCTCTCTAAATCAATTAGTTCAAGTAATCTTTTGGATACTGTTAGTTATGGATTTTATTAGACTGTACATAACAGAAATCCTATTATAATGGCTTAGCCAAATGGAGATTATTGATGCTCATCATGTAACAGGAATCCAGGGTTGGGTAATCCTGGGCTTCTGCAGCTTCTCTAGAAACCAGGGTCCTTCAATTTTCCTGTACATTCACCCATCGCTTTCTTTCTCAACTTGCAAAAAGCCTTCTCCTCCTCTTGCCTCAGTCAGTGTTCCAGGTAGGAGAAAAGAAAGAAGTAACAAGAAACGGTAATGCTTGCATTAGAAAAACAAAACCTTTCCAGAAATTACCAGTAGATGTTTGCTCACAGTTTCTTGGAAACTACTATGACATTTGCCCTCTTTTACATTCAAGAAAAGCTGGGAAATTTAATATTTTAGTTAGGCACATCACTAACCAAAATAAAGTTTATATAAAAGAGAATAAAAGTAGAAGGGATATCAGGAAGACAATGAGCCATGTCTGCTCCTATGATGGTCACATTCAGATGAACTTCAGCTGTGGAGGAATCTAAGCCATGAAGCAAATGTTATTAATTCATTAATATACTCATTTAGTCGTTAAGCAAATGTTGAGTGTGTTATTATAATAGTGGAGCTGATGGTACAAAGATTAGATACAATCAATCCTTTGAAGCATATTATGGTCCAGTGAGGGAAACAGACCCCTGAATGATCGCACTGCAATGCAGTCCCTGCTGTGAGAGGAGAACCACAGTGCAGCCAAGGAAGCACAAGGCAAGGGTAGCTGAGCCCCCAGGAAGGCAG
Source organism: Mesoplodon bidens (assembly GCF_964165515.1). Classification (NCBI taxonomy): domain Eukaryota; kingdom Metazoa; phylum Chordata; class Mammalia; order Artiodactyla; family Ziphiidae; genus Mesoplodon; species Mesoplodon bidens. The sequence continues at coordinate 22,861,013 of NC_138176.1, forward strand.
TGAGTGAAAACTTTCCAGATGAGGTGCTCTCTAAAGAAACACTTACACTTTACATTTCAAAGGGATGGTGTTGAATATCATGTCAATTAAGAAGTAGAAAATTTCAGAGCAGATATGCTACGTATTAACTATGTGATCTCGATCAAATTGCTTAATCTTTCTGATCATCAGTTTTATGAAAATCATAGGGCTAATAGAAAGATTAGATGAGCTAATAGGAAATGAAATTAACTTGCACTGGTAACTACTAAATCAGTGTTGATTGAACACAAGAGTGAGTGCAGATTCTACCACAATCTCCAATTCATAGCTAAGGACAATATAGTTCCGAAAAGTTGTGTACCTTTTTAACAGTCTCACAACCAACAGGTGAAAGAGCTGAGGCCCCTAACCCAAAAAATTTTACTCTAAAACTCACCTGCTCCACACCTTCCTCACCTCCACCTTGGCACTTAAAAACATCCAAAAGCATAATACAGATTATACTATGGATTGTAACATTTATGCAACGACCATGAAGAAAATGTGTTGGTTCTGTGAAGTCATCAAGTTAAGGCATTCTGGCCTTTCTCTTGCATCACTTCGCGTCTAAGCAGTCTGATTCAAACAACAATAATAGAATGTAGTTCCTGTGTTGAAAGCACTGTAAAAGACACAAAGAATGCATTACATATGGTAGCATATGTAACAGAACTCTTTAATGGAACTTTGATTTATATGTGAAAGTATTCTTGCTTTCTGTGAATGTCTAGTGTATTTATACATATTAGCTCTTCTTTCCTCAAGAGCTTTCAAAAAACGCTTGAAATAATGTTTAATGAAATGTACAAATAGCAGGGCATAACTCACCAGCCCCAAATTCCAAAACAACAACAAAGCTCAAATAAACCTAAATATAACCACCAAAGGAAAGGGAAGAATTAAGAAATAATGAGTGATAATGATAAGGATGAAATCAGAAGATCTAAATTTAAGAACTGTTAAGTTCATGAGATATAAAACTCGGTAATAATCTTCCTGAGAACCAAAGCAAAAACTGAAATAAGATGTATGACAGAGTTCTTACTGCATGATGAAAAGAAGTGCTTCTTCCTACATAATACAAGGAATGGAAGCCAAATTTTAAGTTGTTTTTGACCAATTTTGAAATCACAGGAGTTTGTCATTTGACTCTTTATGAAAGAGGCACTTAATAACCTAATTTATAAGATTGTTAGCTTCTGAGTATTTTAAAATACAGATGACCTATTTATCAATTTTCTCAAAGAACTATTTTAAAATAGATAACATGTCCATAGACGTGCCTAAGACCTAAAGTGGTCTGATGATAAGATACAGAGTAGACAGGGAGCTTTTGAGGAGCACATGTGTTCTGTTGCTCTGGACAAGTAGGGATCTGTGTAACTGGGTTAATTCTGTAACATCAACAAGGCTCTAACACTAGTTGCAACTTTGCAGACAGCTGTCTGCAGAGAATAAACCAATTACATCTCGGAGAAAGGGGCTGGACCCTTCAGCCTTGCTTCTAATTGGCATAATATTGTTTCCAAACATCTTTTCCCAATGTCCCCTAAGTATTTGAGAAGCAAATCTTGTTTTATGCTAATTTCAGTGAAATAAAGCAAGAAGAGAAATACAGATACCTCTGATATATAATCAGTTCAGAATTGTTTTCAAATGGTACTTAATTTTACTCATCTGCACATTCCTACCATTTTAAAGTTCATTTTATTAATTTTATTCTAATCTGTACATGGGTGACTGCCAAGTGCAATGTCTCCAAGGGAGAATTATTTTATAAGAAGAAAACCCGAGAATGCTGAGATGTGTTTGTAAGTATACAGCTTCTGTGTTTTCTTAATGAAGCATTGGAATATCATACCAATAAAACAGAAATGGAAATGGAATCCTTTTTTGTGTGCATAATTGGAGAACTGGATATTGGAGAGACTTGGAAGGGATCACATTTGTCAATCAATGGCTGGGAGGGGGAGTTAAAGTCCATGCATTTGTTAAAATCACTGAACAAAAATCTCAGCTTCACATGAATAGACATAGTATTTTTCCTATTTCATTTTAAATATATTTATGAGGGAAAATTTTCACTTCATCACTGACAGTTCCATCAGAGGACGTTGACTTAAAATTGGCATGCAAGTGCCTGGGTAAATTGTTCTGCAGATTCATCACTATTCAGAGCAGAGGGACATTCTCAAGGGAAACAGAGCAGAATCACTGACCTGCACCTTATTAAACCCACATAATCCAGAGTTAGAAACTGCCATGAAATGAAAGATCAGGTGAGGAGGGTGGGGAAAAGGTATATTCTTTGCCATTGATGTGGAAGTTATGACCCAGGGGCAAACCTTGGCTCTGTTTTTGGTCTCTACTTGTCCAGATCTGCCCCTCAGCCTCTTGTCAGCTCTATGTCTTACCCAAAAGTTTCTCTAACTCTATTTCAATTTTATAATAATGAATTATAGTCTCCTGAAGAATAAATTCTTGTTGTTTCATACCTATACCATTCCTTCTTTCACCACTGTACACATAGATTGGACAAGCAGATAGCTAGTCATACCATTTACAGTAAATTCAGATTATACTATTCATATAAACTCAGCTCATATAAACTCAGGGAATCTCCACTACCTTTATTTGAATGTGGCTATACCATATTGCATCTCCATCAGTTTTTAACATCCTGAGTGGAACCAGAACTCTATATAATGCTTATAAGCTTACTCTATGAGATATTTAAGGTTTATACATGTAACAACCATTCAAATATCAATCAAGAAATACTAGTGGTCTCTTCTAAGAGAAAGACATAGTGTTAATCTCCAAAAGACTTAAAAATACCATCTCTGTCATCATGGAGCTTGCAGAATACAAGGGGTAACAGGACAATCATAACAAACTAGTTCAACTAGATGGGGCATTAGGAAGTAAGGGCTCACAGTACCTATTCAAATACTGATTCAATCAACATGAATGATTACCGTGACCTGGCCGCTGTGCTAGGTTCTGCAACTACATTAATAAATAAAACCCACAAGTCTTTGCCTTCCTTAAACTGCCAGTGTAATGAAGGGACAAACATTAAATAAGTGATCAAAAATCATGCAGTATCAAATTATTTTGAAGGAATAGTCCAGACTACTATAAAAGAGAAAAACACGGAGACTTAATTTATATTGGACTCTCAAGATATCCCCTCTGAGAATGTGGATTTTATTCTGAACAGTGGAAATAAATGAAGCGAGGTGGAGAGAATGGAATTCAAGATATAGTTTGAACATAAGGAAGATGTGATCTTGTTCCATTTAAAAAACAGAAAGAAGACAGCTGTGGCTAGAGTATCCTCCAAAAGATGGTAAATACGGTTAGAATTAAGGAGGTAGGCAGGGGTGTTATGGAAGAGATGGAGCTTCAGTCTTGATGGACTATGATGGACAGTGTTCCTCCTGTGATGGGGTGAACAAGCTTGAGCTTCTTTATCCAGCAATGCTCTGTGGTCCCAACAAATTTCAGCAGTTATCATCCACACTGAAGAAATTTCCAAAGCCCCTTGGAAAAGCACAATGTGAAACAGATTAAATCAAAACATTTCTTGGAGAAGATCAGCTATTTGCTTACAACTCTTCCTTTGCTTCCCACAGGAAAGGATATGGTTTCCGAGGATCCTTTAATGCACAGTTTTCCAGATGATGCACCAAATGACAATTTTGGCATTTGGCCCCTGGCTAATTCATAGATTTTCATTGATAAAATTGGGTTATGGGAAAAGCCTTTTTATAAAAATCCCTCCATGTCTTCCCCATACTGTGTTTCTATCTCTCCCCCAACCCATGTTCCATCCACTTCAGTATATGTATACCATCTTCTAGAGAGACTGCAGGAATTTGAGTGGTTAAAGCTCAGAGATGGTACCATTTGAACTGAACTGAGTCGTGGCTTTTGATTCTCTCTGTGTTCCCTTTATTGCTTATAAAGGCTGAAAATTCAGATAATACACTTGATTTCCTAGCTTACTTTGAGATTAACTGGTACCTAAAGTAGGTCAGTGGGACATAGAAGAGGTAAGAGAGTATACACCAAGAGAGATCAAGTGTGGCAAAGGTAAGATGGGAGAAGTAGGCAATGGATTTATGGAAGAGACACATGAGAATGTATTTCCCTTGCTCCCACCAATCATGGACATGTGGGAGCATGCCTGTAGCAGAGACAACCAACTTAGGTTCTAGAGGGCACAGACCTGAGGGCTGAAGCCAACAAGCTGAAGATGGCTAAGGAGAAAGATGGAAGCACTTGGGTTATTGATGATGCCAGTGTGATGCTTAATAAATAAACCCTAGGAGGAGCCTCTTTATCTTCTTAGTGACAAAATAACTATACATATTATAAGCCGATTTTAATTGGATTGTTCCATTAATTACAGCCGAAATCTTTGAGTCAAGTCCGTTATATACTTTGTGGGTTTCTTCACCCCACTGCCTTTTGTACCATGCTTTAATTCCCTGCCATGCCAGAAGGAAGGCAATACATTCTTCGTAATTTCTAAGGAATAGAGGAAATTTTAGATGTAATAAATGAAGTTGAACTGTGAAGAGTACATGGAATGACTAAATTTTGAAGCATGTAAGAATTATTCTGAAATTGTATAAAACATGTAATTTTGATTAAGGTAGATATAATATCAAGGAAAATGTGAGCACTAGAAAGGGTTGGACAGGAAACTGCGTGCCCTCCAGGTTATAAGCATACTCTGTCACAAATAATAGTCTAGAACAAACCCAAGGCTCATTCAACTCTGACATTTGAGAAAGGCAGGCTATAACACCTATAGTTGGTTCTCTGGGGGGGGGGGGGTGCTGAGGGTAATATAAACATGGCTAAATCAGGAAGCACTATTCATTGTCTCCTGACTCTTGTCAGTGGCATTCAAAGGTCTAGAGAACATCATTAAAGCAATAATAACCACATATCTAAATTGTGGCTCTTGTCTTGGTTTAGTTACCTGTTTGCCTCCAAGTCATCCCTTGCAAATAGTATTGAGATTCGCTGAAAAATGATAGTTGCTTTCCCCAGCGTCCTGTAATAAACAGATATCTTCCTCAGGGTGAATTCATGCACAGCTCCAGTAATACTTGAGAATCTGAGGAATTTAAAAATGGCACATCTGCTATCACTCGTTGATGCTTTGTTCACTAGAGAACATTTTTAATTTGTTTAATTATTTTTGAAGTTGGCTTTTGCGTCACACTTACTGACCTCTGGGAATCTTACTGTGATCTATCCATTGGCTGTGGCTGACCATGTTGAATATACTGCTCTAGATTATTAATTTGATACTTTTAAAAAGTAGCGACAGTTTCATTATTGAAATAAAATTTAAAAGTGCATTTTATTTCTGAGGACACAAGCTGGTTAAATGGAAATTAGGGGAGTATAGTTAGTGAATTGGTCTCCGCAAGTGCCCTGTGTCCCCTGGGCTGGGCTGCTGTTCCTGGTGGCAGGCCTCATTGCTTAATTGCTTTCATCAGCATGTCAGGCTGAGGTGGAAAAACAAACAACATGTTTCACAATGTCTTCTCTTTTAATTAATTATGACAGAGTAATTTGCTTCAATCTTAAACCAACTCAGAGCTTGACAATATTTTTTTTCTTAAAATGTTAAGAACAAGTTAATAAAGGCATGGAATAAAAGTATGTGTCCCTGCAAATTTTTTTAAAATGAGATGGCCAAATGATTTTTGCAATTTTGCTGAACTCACTGTTATAAATATTAACTTTTTAAACTGACATAATCTTATACTCTCATTATTGAACTAAAGAAAATGAGGTCTAGATGCTGAAATCATTTGGCAATTATTCAAATAGTTGGAGTGTCTTCTCCCAGGAAGAATTATGAAAAGTGAAGTGTCAGTGTTGGATGGGAACATATTTTATACTTTCATCAGTAATTGGGTAATCAGTGGAGTTACTTCTGATATTGGGACTGCTGAGAATTCTTTACATAGAATATCAACTAAGACTTCAACTCAACAAATTTTTATTAGAACTTTACTAAGTTCTAATGTTTTGGGGAATCATCCCTCCTACCTCACACACACCCAGCCAATCAGTTACAAAACTGAGATTACAGATAGTTTCCTACTCAAGAATAAAAACACCTGCAATTTACAGGGGAGAAATAGGTTCAGTGCTTAACATCTGTGATACTCAATGCACACACCTCTGTGCGTGTGTGGGCACCCACACGTGCACACACACATGCATATATGTAAGGCTGATGCTAACTGCAGTGAAGGAATGGAGAAAGAATTTACTAATTGGGTAAATTAATGACAGTCAAAGCCAATGGATCCATTAACCTTCTCCTACATTACCGTGAAAGGATTTGGTGACTGTCACAAAGAACAATTGTAGGACATGACTGTAGGCTCCAACTTGAAAGCATGAAAGCAAAGCTTTGAAGCACTTCCTGTGCCCAGATTGAGATGCACTAGAAACTAACTGAAGAAATCCAGTACAGACAGGACCAGAGCATAATCCTATTAATATTTGTGTTGAAATACTTACTTTGTAAATGTAGTAAATTATTTTAGATACAAACTTTATAGTATGCACTTATATACTTATATCCCAATGAATTTTTAGAATGAATATGGTTAGCAGGAAATACATCATGCTTAACTTAAGAATTTTTAAAACTCAAACATCTAGAACAATACAATCATATTTTCATTTTTAAAATATTATTAAAAGATTCTATAAAGCCAGTTTGGGAGAGGAGTAAATTGAAAAGGACAATTTTAAAAGTAAACATGACAGTAAAAATAAACAGCACCTAGCACATAGTAGGTGCTAACTAAATATTTGACAGACAGCTGAATAAACGGCAATAGCAATGTAATAAACTATTGCTTTTGTAGTATATAAACATTTACTATGATGAAAAATTTCAGTGAGCATTGGCAAAATGTCAATGTCTTGAAATTTTATTAAGAAATAATATCTGAAAAGATGTTTCTTTCAGGTTAAATCAGAAAGAAAAACATCCTGAATTTTTGGATATACAAAAATAATAATTATTGTAAATAAGATAAAAATACTCCCAGTGGCTTGTATCATTTTAGATTAAGACTTTGAACAAATAATCAACATGAAATTCTTAAAAAATAATGAGTATTGCCTATACCTCAAGGAGGATATACATGAGTACAGAGAAATGCTTCCCTTTTTTTTCAAAATGATTTTTAGATTTTTCATTTTATAAAATTATTTTAGAAAAAATTCCTTTCTTTTACTTCTATGTTCCAAACATTAAGGTATTTTTTTAGGAATCTAAAGCTCTCCTGGTGAAAAATAATATTAAATTAAATTTGCAAGACTGTGTTTTTTGTAACACTGATTTTCAAAATATAAAAACAAGGAGGGGTTGCTTGAGACAGATTCAGAATCAATCTTATTTTAGTGATGACTGATCAGTGACTTGCATAAAATAATTAGTCTTGTTTAGAACAACAGGAAGCACATAACAGAAAGTACAGTTAAGATTGATTTTAAAGTAAGACAGCATGATTGCCTATCTGGCAGAATAACAGAAGAAAATATTCAGCTCATCTTTGTTAATTTATTAATCTGGTGCCTTTTTACAACACCATCAAAGTTTGAGGCAGAAAATGGAAGTGGACATCCAAGTCTAACTTCTCTAGCCAGCAGCCTAGTCAAAGAATGAAATTACTTTGGTTTAAATGCATTATATATGCATTGGGCTTATTGTAGTCCAAATAAAAGATTTATTTCTCGCTGTTAAGAATAAAGTTTGGTATGAAGTACATGACAAAAATTTACTTAACTTTTGCTTGATTTTGTACTATTCTCAAATCTGCAGGGGTTTGCTTTTTTTTTTTTTGGATGATTCATAATAAGCTAATGAATCTAATCCATTCCATTTGCATCAGTGTTAACAACAGATGTTTGATGGAGCACTGATTATATGCAAGGCACCATGTGTGTTAGGAATTGGAGCTAGGGGCTGCTGACCTACTGATCAAGAGTAATTTGAAAAGTACAGTTATTTTCCAAGTCAAGCAAAAACAAAACTCTCTGGCTTCTGCTCCAAGAAACTGGGGCTTGTTCACGGTGACAGAATTGACACTCTTCTTAGACCCCCTTAGAAGCCTTTCACCCAAATTATTGTATTAGGGAAATTATTACACCCTTTGCCCTTGAGTATTTATTTGTCAAATTATTCTCTGAAGGTCATTTTGGTATCGTAGACTATTTCTCTGTAATAGAACCTTGATATTTTTTCCTGGCTTTTTCCCTCAGGAACACATAAGGCAGGTTTAGTGCACACCCCATATAGTGCATGTCTGTGTTAGTGTATGCCCCATGTCAGCACACATCTGATAACAGTCCATGTTATCATATATCAGCCCACCTCAGGGTAAGTCATGTTCCATTTTAGTGTATGTCCCATGATAGTGAGCATTCTCGTTAGTGTATATTAGTGCATGTCCCATGATAGCCCATGTTAATGCATACCTCAAATTTGCACATGTACCATGTTAGTGCATATCCATGTCAATGCATGCCCCATGTTAGCTTACATATCAAGTTAGCACACACCCCATGTAAACACACATCCTACGTTAGCACACTCCCCATATTAGTGCATGCCCAATATTAGCACATGTCCCATATCAGTGTACATTCTTGTTAGTACACAGCTATATTAGTGCAAATCCCATATTAGCACACATCCTGTATTTCCACACATTTAAGCATTGAGGTACAGGGAATCCAGAACTGGTGTAACTTCTAAGTGATGACATTTGAGGTCTAGATTTCTTCTGTCTTTTCTCCTGCTTTCCTTGGTGAATTTTTCTACGTGACTCTCGCCTCATGATCTGTCAAAGGCTTCTGTGCTCCAGACCTCAGATCAGCATTCTGGCAGGAAAGAAGATGATGGCAAAGCTGTGGAAACAATAACCTTCTTTGTGTCTTTTTGACTAGCATTGTGTTTTATGGCCTATCTCTAACTACAAGAGAGCCAAGGAATCTAACGTTTTACAGACTCTACAATAGGAAGAGATAAGGGAAAAAGTGGATGAAAATGGAAATAGTGTCACCAATGTAGTGTCAGGTAGCGATGAGTGTGTAAATAGAGTTGACCCTTGAGCACCAGGCATGCGGGGGATGGTTAGGGGTGCCAGCACTCTGCAGAGTCTAAAATCCACGTTAAACAGGCAATCTGTATATGTACCCCATTCCTCCCCATCCTCAGATCTGCATCTGATTCAACCAGCCATGGATCATGTAGTCTGCAGTATTCACTACTGAAAAAAATCCACATATAACTGGACCCATGTAGTTCTAACCCATGTTGTTCAAGAACCATCTGCACTCCCACATTTTATATGAACATTTAGTAAGAGTTATTGCTAAAAGCTCTGTGAAAGTTCTTTACAAGTTGAGAATTTTTCTTTTTTTTTCTGTACGCGGTCCTCTCACTGTCGTGGCCTCTCCCGTTGCGGAGCACAGGCTCTGGACACGCAGACTTAGCGTCCATGGCTCACGGGCCCAGCCACTTCACAGTATGTGGGATCTTCCCGGACCGGGGCATGAACCCGTGTCCCCTGCATCGGCAGGCGGACTCTCAACCACTGTGCCACCAGGGAAGCCCACAAGTTGAGGATTTTATCCCCTTTCATGTCTAATGTGTTTCTTTCGAACCAAGTGGGAGAGATTTTTTAATTAAGAAACCCAAATCTTCCAAAAATTGTATCCAGTTGACAAAGCACCAGCAAACATTCACTACTTATGACATCTACCAAGTTAAGGAATTTGAGGGACCTGCATTATGTCCTTTTCTTATTTGATTTCAAATTGGTTTATTTCATTTTTCTAGACCTAAAATTTGATTTAAGCAATTTGGTGAATGCCATTACAGATACCTCTGAAATGTCCTGGGTTTTCTACATTTCTCTATTGGACTACCTGAAATCTGTTTCTCTCTCTAATATTTATTCTGGCAATCCTAAATGTCCTGTGTGGTTATAAGAGCCTGCCTAGGACAGAGAAACATGTATTGATGTGAGGCTGACTCTAAGATCTGTATCACTCAAGGGAGGTGATTTTCCCTTATTTATTAAACCATCTTCCTGACATGGCTCTACCTCAGCACAGAAGACATAGGATATTTGTGGTTGCCATCCAAGCACCTCACTTGGTGCAGTTTCAGGGACTAACCCAGTCCTTAGTACTTCTCATGCTAGTGTTTTTCCAAAGCTCCAGCCCTTCTTTTGTGTTATGTGCTTGTATATATGAGCTTTGATTAAAAGTGGATTCTTAATGGTCTCTCCTGTCATTAGTGTGTATATCAAACAGGAATCTTGAGGGTGCTGAGAAAGTAGCAATAGTAGGGTGTCTTTTGCTGGTTTGGCCCTCTGGTGTTTGAGACTTCTTTCATGTTAAAGATGCAAATGAGAAGCTCTTTTTACTCTTTAAAAACAGCATTAATGACATGGAAAAGATTTATGAGGGCCAAGGAATGCACTTAATGTGCATCTAAAGAGCTTAAAGTTTGAGTAAATACAACTTTGGTGAAGCTGGCTTTTATTAAAGGACAGCAGCAGACACTGAGGGCTGGGGCGGTCAGCCCTTGATAGTTGGCCATACAGGTTTCTGCAAATTTACGCCTGTGGATGATAGAAGAGACGAATCAAGATACAGGCAAAGTCAGCTGGCCCTGCAACCTCTTCAGTCATTTGTCTTCCTACCCTTCACTCTCAACCCCCCTACTGTATTTTCCTCATTTTCCAAAGCTCCAGCTGCAAAGAGGCCATACGTGTAAGGAGACCATGTTTGAAGATATCATAGGCAGAATCTAGAGAAGTAGAAGCATTTGTGACTATCAGAAAAGCAGGTGGACAAATGAAAGGCAGCTCAGAATTCTGAAATATCAAATAATACTGGGAGTGGGACAAGTGTGATTTTAACTGTTAGTCATTTTCCATGGAGAATTATCTGTGCTGAGGGTGGCAGCACTTGATTTATAGCTGCAAGAGGGAAGACCATACTTCTTCCTGCAGTGTAGGGTGGCAGTGTAGAGATCTTCTTAGAAGCCCATCATTTTTTATGTTTTTGATTAATTATTCAATTTCATTGGTGAATTTTGCATCTTATTTTCTTTATTTCCTTTTTGCCTATAAAGTTCATTATTGGGATTTAATTATAATCACTTTATAATTACTGTATTATAGCACAAATTGATGTCATATCAAGCCAGAAGCTATGTCATTTCATCTAAAACTTATCAAGTCTCAGTGATAATGTAGCCTCCCTATAGTGGCAAATCTCCCTTCTCTGCCACTTTTTCTGTTTTTTCTAACAGATTTGAAAGTGCTTTTGGATCCATACATGGTCTTAAATCCTACCGTTAGTAATCCACAATGCCAACAAACGTCTTATGGAGTCTTCGTTCTCAAACACAGATTTGTCTCCCTTCATACACAATGACTATGTTCCTCTCTCCTTCTACCAGCTTGAACTCATTATTTTTCTTTCCAAAAAATATAAAAAAAGGGATAACAGTTTCAGAAACATAGTGTTGTTTTATGACATCCCTCAGGACTGTCCTCTCACCACCTAACATCAATCCCTATGCCTGCCATTCCACTATTAAGACTTTACTGAAGTATGGATGTATTTGTGGATACTGCATCAGAGCCCCATTAGAGGAGCAGTATGCAAAAAGAGAAGAGAATAGGATGCTTTTCAAGAAGATTTTTATTTTATTTCCACCCAAAGTTTATATGAGACCCTTAGTAAGTTACCTCACAATTGTTGGACCTTAGTTTTCTCACTGTAAAATGTAGAAATTGGGCGGGATAGTGGTGAAAATCCATTATAGCTCTATTTTTATTATATCAATTTAATTTAAATACAATTATATCCTAATTGCTTACAAGCTAAAAGAGCCCTATCACTAGCTTTTACGGAAATAAAAAATCTTTCCTTTTATCATTTGCTGGAAATTAAAAAGTATATATCTATGTTGATTTTTAATTTAAATGAGACTCCCTAGAGTTGTTTAAAAAGAAAAAAAAATTATAAATATTAGTTGCCTGTGAACCCTTAGGCAGCGGTTATCAGGTACAAGATGGGCATCGATGTGAAGAAAGGAGTAAAAAAGAGAATTCTAGGCAGATGGAAAAAGTGGCTGATGTGGTGATGAGAGATAGAACAAGAGGTCAAGCTTATCCTGGAGCAGAGACAACAGTCAGGTTCCATCTGCCATGTCAGCTTGAATTTATAGTGGCCAGGTATTGTTTTGAGGAGGATTTTGAGGTTGCACCCATGCAATAGAAGAGTGCCTATGAGTATTTAACAGTGGGTAGAAGAGAGGAGAGGTGGCATGTGTTTTCCATCTTTGACCTCGAGGTAGCTCACTGTTCCATGTCCCTTTGGAGCAGGATGCCCTTGAGGACTGAAACCCAACTCCTTTTCAGCAGATGCATATACCCAATCTGAATCAGTGTAAGGTATTCAGCTGAGGAATAGATATTGTTGTAGAGAGGGTGTAAAGGGGAGTAACACAATTCAAAAGTCCTGATACTTAACCCCATTTTACTTCTAATATTTATCTGTTCTCACATTTAAGTAGTCTATAAAGTTGTAAAACATTGCAAACCAATTCTAAGATCAAAGTCTTGATCTTAGAATCTGTTGTTTCTACTTGAGTAACTACAGAGATAGAGAGCTCATGATCTTCTTCTTTAGACATTTTTAATGAGAGGATATCTCTTCTTGGTGAGAAACTTCCATCAGCTTGTTCCAGTTCTGCTCCTTCACAAAACACAAAATTAGATCCCATTCTTTCCCTGCAGACAGTTCTTTTGGGTATTTAAATGCAGTCTCCATGTCCTACCAAAGTTACTTCTTCAAGTGAAGCTGCCTTAATGCCTTAAACTTTCCCTCATTTGGTTGGTGTAGAGACATGCCCATTTCTGATTCAAGTATACTACAGTATATTTCAGTTCACTAAACAGGTGGCTCTGAAATTAGTACTTTAGATGTAGCATGAATAACAATGAGGAAGAGGATAGAAATGCTATTACTATTTCTTAAGACCCCATCAGCACTTTTGAGGACCACATCACAATGTAAACTTATATTCAAGTTCATTGTCAACCCAATTGTCCAGGTCATTTAAAAATAGCTAGCTACAACTGTTTCACACTTCTCAAAAAATTAACTCCAAATGGTTTAAAAACTTAAATGTAAGACCCGAAACCATAAAAGTCCTAGAAGAAAAAATAGGGGAAAAGTTTATGTCTTGGCAATTATTTTTTGAATATGGTACCTAAAGCACAAGAAACAAAAGCAAAAATAAACAAATGGGACCACAGCAAATTAAAAAAATCTTCTGCATAGCAAAGGAAACAATCAACAAAATGAAAAGACAACCTATGGAAAGGGAGAAAATATTTGCAAACCATATATGTGATAAGGGTTAATATCAAAAATATATTAAAAAACTTACATGGCTCAATAGCAATAAAACAAATAAACTGATTTAAAAATCAGCAAAGAACCTGAATAGATGTTTTTCCAAAGAAGGCATACAAATGGCTAGCAGGTATATGAAAAGGTTATCAACATCACTAATCTTCAGGGATATGCAAATCAAAACCATGAGGTAGCATCTTACGCCTACTAGGATGGCTTTTATCAAAAAGACAAGAGCTACTTCAATTAAAAAAAAAAAAGGTCATGAAGAACCTAGGGGTAAGACGGGAATAAAGACACAGACCTACTAGAGCATGGTCTTGAGGATATGGGGAGCGGGAAGGGTAAGCTGTGACAAAATGAGAGAGTGGCATGGACATATATACACTACCAAACATAAAATAGATAGCTAGTTGGAAGCAGCCATATAGCACAGGGAGATCAGCTTGGTGCTTTGTGACCACCTACAGGGGTGGGATAAGGAGGGTGAGAGGGAGGGAGACGCAAGAGGGAAGAGATATGGGAACATATGTATATGTATAACTGATTCACTTTGTTATAAAGCAGAAACTAACACACCATTGTAAATCAGTTATACTCCAATAAAGATGTTAAAAAAAAAAAGAAAGGCAAGAGGTAACGAGTGCTGATGAGGATGTGGAGAAAAGGGAACACTTGTACACTGTTGATGGGAATGTAAATTGGTACCACCATTATAGAAAACAGTATGACAAGTCCTCAAAAAAATTAAAAGTAGAACTACTACCATACACTCCAGCAATTTCAGTTCTGGATATACATCCGAAGAAAATGAAGTCAATATCTCAAAGAGATATCTGCACTGCCATGTTCATTGTAGAATAATTCACTATAGCCAAGATATGGAGGCATTCTAAATGCCTATCAAGGCACAAATGGATAAAATAATTAATATGTATATATTATGAAAAATATTCAGCCATGAGAAAGAAGGAAACCCTGCCATGTGTTATAATGTGGATGAACCTAGAATACATTATGCTAAGTGAAGTTAGCTAGAGAAAAGACAAATACTGTACGACCTCACTTATATGTGGAATCTTAAAAAAAATAAAGTTGACTCATAGAAATAGAGTAGGATGGTGGTTACCAGGGGCTGAGGGGTGCGGCAGATAGGGAGATGCTGGTCAATGGATACAGGCCTTCAGTTATAAAATGAATATGCTCTGGGGATCTAATGTACAGCAAGTGGACTAAAGTTAATACTACTGTGTTATGTACTTTAAATTTGCTAAAAGAGTAGACCTTAGGCATTCTCACTGCACAAACACACAAATAATGGTTAATATGGGAGGTTTTGGATTTGCTAATTAGCCTGATTGTGGTAATCATTTCACAGAGTATATGCATGTCAAATCATCATATTGTACATTTTAAACATATACAAATTTATTTGTCAGTGATACCTCCATAAAGCTGAAAAAATATTAGATACTAATAAAATGTGTGCTTCTCAATGAAGAATGATTTAAATGAACCAAGTATTACCTCCTTAGAACGTCTTGGATCTCAGGTCCTGTAGCAGACCAAAGAGTTGTCCAGTGGGGACACTGGCACAACAGTGATCAAAACCCCCGAGAAAATCAACCCAAGAAAGACCATTTTTGTCTCAGGAGAGTCTGCAGAGCAAGAATTACCAAGCTGGCATGAGCCCGGCAGTTTCTGGGCCTTAGTAGATGACACACGCTTGAGAGGGACCTCGGCAAGCACTCTAAATGCAGTAGAGAGGTCAGTGGACAAAATCAAAAATCTTAATTTCAAAAAGCCTGTACAGTTGTACCAATTTTACTCAAATATCTTCCCTATTGGCCTGGCTTGCCACCAACTAAAGCGTTCTAATCTGGTAAGACATTTCTCCCACTGGCACATTTCTTTGGATACGGCAACAAATTATGTCATCTTCTGAAAAATGAGACCCCAACTGTTCTCCGTCGTGCAATATTTTCAAGCTTTAGGAGATCATTTGATTTCAGGACAGAGGATCATTCATACTTTTTTGGAAACGTTCTCTAACTGTAGAATCTTTAATGTCACCCATTTTCAATTTACAGTTTAAAAAAAAGTCTTTGAATTTTAAAGTTAAAATCCAAACATAAAAAGCTTATATTAATGCAGACCTTTCTCCTGTAACACTTTTCCCTTTCCTGTTTTGTTCCCTGGAGGAAAGTTCTTTTAAATGATCTAGAGATATTTATGTTGCTTTTTTTTTAACTTAATTAATTAATTTATTTATTTTTGGCTGCGTTGGGTCGTCATTGCTGTGGGCGGGCTTTCTCTAATTGCAGCGAGCAGGTCGTTGCGGTGCGCGGGCTTCTCATTGCGGTGGCTTCTCTTGTTGCGGAGCTCGGGCTCTAGGCGCAGGGGCTTCAGCAGTTGTGGTTCGTGGGCTCTAGAGTGCAGGCTCAGTAGTTGTGGCGCCCGGCTTAGTTGCTCCGCGGCATGTGGGATCTTCCCGGACAAGGGCTCGAACCCGTGTCCCCTGCATTGGCAGGCGGATTCTGAACCACTGCGCCACCAGGTAAGCCCTATGTTGGTATTTCTAAATAATTTATGTACATTGATATGTTTTAATTTTCCACATCGTCTATTTATGTAGAATTGTCACTGTTGAACACACCACTATATCTCCTCTTCCACATTCTCCTAATAAAGTTGTATCATATGTTTTAGTTAAATATATAATCACAGTTTAAATTATTATATATCTGTTTATATTATTATATATCTGTTGCTTACCTGAATAGGTACCTATATTGTTACCTATCAGCTGCTCTCTAAATAGATAACGAGTACACAATAATCATGGGCTTCTTTGAGGGAAAATTTGGGATTTTATTTCATAGAGTTAATAGTGATCATTTTTTGAACCTAGGGGCAGGACAGGAATAAAGATGCTGATGTAGAGAATGGACTTGAGGACAGGAGGAGGGGGAAGGGTAAGCTGGGACAAAGTGAGAGAGTAGCATTGACATATATACACTACCAAATATAAAATAGATAGCCAGTGGGAAACAGCTGCATAGCTCGGCAAGATCAGCTCGGTGCTGTGTGACCACCTAGAGGGGTGGGATAGGGAGGGTAGGAGGGAGACACAAGAGGGAGGAGATATGGGGATATATGTATACATATAGCTGATTCACTTTGTTATAAAGCAGAAAGTAACACACCATTGTAAAGCAATTATACTCCAATAAAGATGTTAAAAATTAGTGATCATTTTTTACCTGCATATTCTGTAATGTACTCAATATCGCTTACTTATGGCACTATCAACATGTGGCAATTAGTGGCTTTACTATTGTTGTTAGTTCCATTTTGTTCCCCTTTGACATGCTTAAACCTTTCAGAGAATCTATAAATTGCTTTTTTTTTAAATGATTTCCCTAGAACCTTCCCTCCTGGAGCTTACATTCGCCATTGGACTGGTTGCTCATTCGCCTTACTAGAGAGCTATTGTTTCAAGAACCTTGGCTCTTTCTTTTGTTGGATTTATTCCCCACATTTTGTTGGGAAACAACCTCATTTGCTTTTTCACAAAGGATTCTGGGAGGAAAAAAATGAGTCATTGCATATCTTAAAAGGCTTTTGTTCTATCTTCATACTTGCTTGACATTTTGGCTGAATGAATAATTCTAGTATACAATGATTTTCCCTCATAACATTACTGAAGTTATGGATCTTATGTCTTTGGCATGTCAGACTGTTGTTGTGAAGCCTGATGGCATTCTGAGCTCTATACTGCTTTAGCCACTGTGGAACCTCTCAGGATGTCCTCTTTATCCCTGGTGTTCTGAAATTCCAAAATATGTTCCTAGATTTGGATTTATTTTTATTCATTGTGCTGAGCTAAGAGTTAACTGTTTCAGTTGAAAAATGAGTGTCATTTAGTTTTCAAAAATTTAGAAAGTGTAGTAAAATTATTGAATCCCACTATGTTCACTGGAAAAAAATTCACATTTATTCACACACTTCTTGCTTCTTTGAGGCTCTGGAGACATTGTTTGACATAGACATGATCATTTCTATACTCATGCCTCACTCCCCTCCACCCCATACCATGCTCAAGTCCAAACTTTATGCTTTTTTAAAGTCCTTTCCTTTCTCCCTTCCACTCATTCAAATTTCATTAGTTGTAAGGACTCGGCCCAATCCCGAGAGCTCTAGCAAGGCCTCTGACGATTCTAATTTTCATGTGTTTATCATTTTGAATCCTGTTGTCAATACCTCACACTTTAGCAACAAATTATATACATGGCCATAGACATAAGGAACTGTAAAATTCTTAGTTTTTACTAATCTCTTTCATTTAAGTATATCTCTCTCTCTTTAATTTCTCTCTTTATTTTGTTGTCAGAAGACTTCAGGTGATATAAATCACATAGTAACTAATGATGATAATGTTGATAATAATCATAATAGGTTAGAACTTTAGTTTTATAAAGAATCTAATATTGTTTCAATCACTTTCCCTTGATAGCTTCTTCCACCACTTCATCTCCCATTTCATCTCCCAAATAAACTATACAAGTTCTTTTCAATTTTCCCAAGGAAAAATGTTATACCATTGCAAATTACTAGGAGATTTCTTGGAGGAGAAGACAAAAGTTTTTTGAATGCTTTAAAAAAATTAAATTTAGAAAATTAAGCCCTTACTTTCTCATGGTGTCTGAAATAAAAGCAGGATCCAATGAAAAGGAGCATAAATCAATTTCAATGTTCTCACTGAGCTGCACACTTTGTTTTTGTCCCTCTAGCGCAATATAGATGCTACAAACCATGTCTAAGTAGGCAGAAAAAAAGCTACTTCCATTAGATGTTTTCACTTGGATGAGACTTTTTAGGTTTCTCTGTTCTACCTTATAGGTACATTTTAATTTAAATGTATTCTTAATCTAGCTTAAGAGAACTCATCTCACAAAATAACCAAAGTGCATTAATTTATATGTAATGACATATTTTAAAAATTCATCCAAATTATTCTTAGTCTAGGTCTTAAATATTCTACTTGTATTATTTTTAAATGTATTCAGTTGCACTGTAATTATTTAGAGCATTTTAGTAGTGGAACACATGATGTGATTGCAAAATTTCCAGCTTCCATTTCCAAGCACATTATCAGAAGAATCCATGAAATAACAGAGACTTTGCAAAAACAGAGACTTTCAGGAAGCCACCTGATAAAGATCTAGGAGATGCAATTTTCTGAAAGGTAAGGCAATCAAAGGCAAATTTAATCAGATACAAGAAAGTGGGGTTGTGAGATGGGGAATAAAAGAAATTCTAATTTACATACAGTGCTTTGGAGGATATATGATCTGCTAAGATAAAATGCCAACTTCCTTATGTTCATATTCATGGAAAATGTTCACTTTCAATGCTTTCATTTCAAAGGAGTCTGCCAGGGATGAGGAAGGGGGTTAATTTTGGTATATGAGTAATAAAAATGAAATGTCAGATTTCTGGACATATCCTACTAAAGGCAAACTGATTGATTCCTCCAAGACAGTGTGCTCACACTGTTTCACTGAGATGCCCACTCTCCTTTGAATCTAAGTGAACAGATGACTTGTGTGTAATCAATAAAGTACAGCAGAAGGGACACTGCATGACTCTTAGGTCAAGTACAGCTTCTACCTGATTCACTGGAACACCTGTTTTGGTGCCTTGAGCTACCATGTAAAAAGTTTACCTACCCTGAAGCATCCATGCTTTGAAGAAGCCAAGCCAAATAAAATTATCACATGTAAACTTTAAGGTTGGCAATACTAATTTTTGAGTCATTTCAGCCATGTGAATGCATGTGAATTATCCCTTTGATGATTCTTGCCTCCAGCTATAGGGTCACTCCCAGTCTCTGAGACTACCCACCTGAGGCCCCAGATATCAAGACAAAGAGATAAGGTAGCCCACTGAACAATAACCAAATTCCCAACTTGCAGAATCCACAAGAATAATAAAATGGCTATTTTAAGCAAATGAGTTGAGGGGGTGTTAATTTGCTGCACCACTATTTGAACCAGAAAAGAAATTTGTGATTTGCAATTTGGGACATATAAAAATATATATATGTACCACCAGTGGACAAAGAATACAATAATTTGAGTGAAACAGGTGTGGCTTCTTATTTGCTTTCTAATTTAATGGGGGGGGGTTGGAGATAGAGAATATAAGTAATAAACCTAGAAATATTGGTTCAAACCAATATGTACTTTGAGCAGAATTTCACTTTATGTACTATTTCAAAAGAGGTTATGCAAATACCTTCCTTGATAACATTTCTCTTTTATTCATTCCCCTTAGCAGATTTTGCCATATTGAGCCTTAATTAAAAATCCAGTACCCAAGATTTTGTTCCACTTTCCAGAGTGTCACAAAGAATGCTAGGGTATAGAACTACTGTTAGACATTTTGAGCATCACAGGCTTACTACTAACAATGAATGCCACCCTTTGGAGATGTCCTCAGAAGAATTGTTTCCAAATTGTGATGTTTATGAGTTTTATATTGTTTTTTGTCAAGAGACAGGGGCTGTAATTAAACTTTGAACTTTTACAGTAATGTGTTCTGTACAGCCTGAACCTTGATCTGCCACTGATCTGCTCTATTCCATTTTACTCCGTGTCAGTGAACAGGTTGCAGAGTTCTTTTCTACTTTTTTAGAAGCATGTTTCTTTTGAATTTGGAATGGATGCTTCAAAGTAAGTGTGACACTGGCATTTTTCTTATTTTTTTGAAGCACTTAGCCTTGGAAATATAGCTGCTTTTCCAAGGTTTAACAGCTAGTTAGTAACTCATTCAGTACTAGAACCCACACCAAAGAACTTGAGGTAATTTAACAAACTTATTATTTAGTGAGAACCTCTCCAGCACCAAGTTTTGGGTTAATAAGACAAAACTAATAAGTCATTTTCCTTGTTCATGAGAACTGAAAGCTTGCTCCAGAAAAGAGACCTTGCAGTCAACATGGTAAAAACTGAGGTCTGAACCAAGTACAATGAGATTACAGAGGAAGAAGAAAATAATTTTGAGCCAAAAGGAAAAGCTGGTGTGTTTCAAGCTAAGTCATTGAGGAGGAAAATAATAGTATTGGCTATGAGCCAGAGGGGAGCAGAGGGGCATTTAAATGTGTTCCAGTCTCAGGGAAGAGAATAGGCAAGGACTTGAAGTGCTGGCCTGTTGATGGGGCAGGAGGGCACTCAGTGTAACTGGAGAGGGGTCCGAAAAATGCAGGTAGGGATACGAGCAAGCTAATATCTAGCTGTCCCTTTAGACCATTATAAATAAATAGATATCAGTATAAATACACACATACACACACTTACACACACACATACACTAGCAAATATTCATTTATTTTAAAAAGTGTGGCTTGCCTCCTTTGTCGTATGACAAAGACCTAAATAGACATTTCACCAAAGAAGACATACAGATGGCCAAAAAACACATGAAAAGATGCTCAACATCACTAATTATTAGAGAAATGCAAATCAAAACTACAATGACGTATCACTTCACACAAGTCAGAATGGCCATCATCAAAAAATCTACAAACAATAAATGCTGGAGAGGGTATGGAAAAAAGGGAATCCTCATGCACTGTTGGTGGGAGTATAAATTACTCCCATAAATACAGCCACTATGGAAAATACAGCCACTATGGAAAACAGTATGGAGGTTCCTTAAAAAACTAAAAATAGAACTACCATATGACCCAGCAATCCCACTACTGGGCATATACCCTGAGAAAACCATAATTCAAAAAGATACATGCATCCCCAATGTTCATAGCAGCACTATTTACAATAGCCAGGTCATGGAAGCAACCTAAATGTCCATCAACAGAGGAATGGATAAAGAAGATGTGGTACATATATACAATGGAATATTACTCAACTATAAAAAGGAACGAAATTGGGTCATTTGGAAAGACGTGGATAAACCTAGAAACTGTCATACAGATTGAAGTAAATCAGAAAGAGAAAAATATATGTATTAACACATATATGTGGAAACTAGAAAAATGGTATAGATGATCCTATTTGCAAAGCAGAAATAGAGACACAGATGTAGAGAACAAATGTACGTATACCATGGGGGAAAGGGGGGTGGTAGGAGGAATTGGGAGATTGGGATTGATACTTATACACTATTGATACTATGTATAAAATAGATAACTAATGAGAACCTACTGTATAGCACAGGGAACTCTACTTTATACACTGTGGTGACCTGAATGGGAAGGAAGTCCATAAGGGAGGGGATATATGTATATGTATGGCTGATTCATTTTGCTATACAGTCAAAACTAACACAACATTGGGAAGCAATACTGCAATAAAAATTAATTTAAAAAAAAGTGTGGCTTACCATCAGCTGGGATAAAGACCAAGGAAAAGGACTATTGAGAAACTGTCTGGTTTCTAGTATAGTGAGAAGTTCACCTCTACCCTAACTTCACCTCTAGCCAAACTTTCCTTCACTAATTACACTTGTCTTAGATGGAATTGTAGTGACCAGATGATGAAATTCAGGCTTGCATTTTGGATGTCTCACTATGAGCCCAAAATAACCCAGCAAAATATTACTTATAACCATTGTAAAGTTATCCCCAAATGAAATGTAGTCAGTGAAATGTTTTCCTTATTGTAACAATTTGAGCCCTATCTTAGTGCTGTTTATAGATTAGTGTTCTGGGCAACTAGTTTCCCAGCAATTAGGTCCGTTTGGGCTGAAGCATAGGGGGAAAAACAGAAGTGACAGAGGACAAGGCTGATGGTGAATGGTCTTGATGGTGAATGGTCTTGATGGTGAATGGTCTTGCATATCTGGTTACAACATTGGGACTAAATTCTTCAGCCCATTGAAAGGGAGAGGGGAGCTCTGAGTGAGTGTGTGTGTGTGTGTGTGCGCATGCATGTGTGTGCACACGCACGCAGAGCTGGACCTCCTCTGGATCTGGAATTAGTTCTTAATACCAGGTGAACGATCTCACTGGTTTTAGTTAGTCTTAACTTAAGAGATAGTTTTAGCCAGGAAATGGCCTTACAGCCTATTTAAAATGTTTATGCCATAAGTTAATTGGTTTCCATTTTCTTTCAGCTTCATTCTTTTTTTTTTTAAAGTTTTCTACATACAACAACTTTCTTTTATTAATTTATTTATTTATTTATTTATTTTTGCTGTGTTGGGTCTTCGTTTCTGTGCGAGGACTATCTCTAGTTGTGGCAAATGGGGGCCACTCTTCATTGCGGTGGGCGGGCCTCTCACTGTCGCGGCCTCTCTTGTTGCGGAGCACTAGCTCCAGACACGCAGGCTCAGTAGTTGTGGCTCACGGGCCTAGTTGCTCCACGGCATGTGGGATCCTCCCAGACCAGGGCTCGAACCCATGTGCCCTGCATTGGCAGGCAGATTCTCAACCACTGCGCCACCAGGGAAGCCCGCAGCTTCATTCTTAATTTTAGTTACACCTTAGTTCTTCCTTCCTAATTCTACCTCAAAATCCTAGTCTCCCTATTCTAAGCCCAGGACTCTTTTTATAATACTCTACAGGTTCTAACTTTATTTTGTAATATGGAGACAAAGGAGTCTTTCCCTCATTAAGTCAATAAGCAAGCCAAATATCGTACCATCTCAAAACACTTCTTGTGGAAGGAATGACCTGAGCGACCTCAAGTCATCGTATCACAAGTTGTTGATGATCTCAGGAGGTAAAGTACACAGAGAACCTAGCAGAGTACACATGCAACGGATGTTCCATGATAGATGCTAATGATTAAATCTCAGAGGATGAGGCCAGGCAAAGGTGCATCTCAGTATAGTTCTGTTCCCATTGTGACTAAGGGGGCTTAAGTTCTTCATCAGAGGGAAACTTCAGTGAACAATGTAGCCCTATTAGATTTATTGATTTGTTTTCTTCTGAAATTGTTTTCTCCTGTAAGAAAAATATGTAGTGTCATTTCATTCTAAAAAGCAAACAAACAAAAAATTGGGGCACACAATTTCAGGAGTCATCTGTAAATCTGAGGACAGAGAATAACTCATGGATTTTGACCTCAGTTACTTCCTGAGCCTAGACCCCAACATGGTGCCCGCCAATGGCATGGTTCATTTGAGTGATATAAAGTGCATATGTGAAGGCCATGATTATGTGGAACTTGTTCCATGATTTTAACAAGGCCAGGTATTACCTTGGTGACGACTATCATGTGTAACCATTCAATTTAAGTCAGCTAAAAGAGTAATCAAGTTTCAGTGAACAAAACTATTGCTTTGGAGGATGAGAAAGTATTTTCTTCTCCCATGGTGCATTATTATGTAATTTTCTGAGATATTGTTCAGTTTGGGGACAAGATTGCAACATTACACAAGGCTGCTTTCAAATCCAAATAGGTCACACCTAAGACTTCAGGAAACCTGGGAAGTGCCTCTTTAGTCTCTCTAGTCGCTGTCTGGAAAAGAACTTTGAAATTACTTATTTTCATGACTGCCAACCTTATTTTAGCTGCTGACATTTTTTTCTCTCTAAATCAATCTTGGACAATTAATTCAACACAAATAGTACATAGAAGCCAAGTGCTCTGATTAGAGATACAAACTTTCAGCTTAGCATCTCCACTTCCTAAATATGTGAAAAATTTTTTTTGTTTTGTTTTTTTGTTTTTTTGCGGTACGCGGGCCTCTCACTGCTGTGGCCTCTCCCATTGCAGAGCACAGGCTCTGGACGCGCAGGCTCAGCAGCCATGGCTCACGGGCCCAGCCGCTCCACAGCATGAGGGATCCTCCCAGACCAGGGCACGAACCCGCGTCCCCTGCATCGGCAGGCGGACCCTCAACCACTGCGCCACCAGGGAAGCCCATGAAAAAATTTTAAATGTTAAAAATCACTTAACTTTTCTGTGCCTCACTTATTTTTAATCTTTGAATGGGAATAATAGTACCTATGTTAGTTCACAGAGTGGTTGTAAAAATCAAACAGGTAATTTGTGTGAAATACCTTTAAAATGTCATATGTATCTAAGATATCATTAGGGCATGAAAATGAAAACACACAAGTTAGCACACCTTAAAATTAATAAATTGTGTTATAAACCAGGAGTATTCTAAAAATGGAAAGAATGAAATATTCTAAGTAATTTATGTAATGACCCTTTTCTGGATGTTCCTTGCTAAATCCAGGAATTAGGATTTTGTGTCTCTGGGGCTGGGAGACAAGAGTACATACTTTTTGCCATGTGTGGGAGAGGGGAGTGCTGTGCATTTGCCACCTCTGTCTTAGATTTTATTCTTTCCTCTCGCTTCTTTTTTCTAAGTTCTCCATTCTTGTTCCTTGGTGTTAGGACCCATACTGTTTCTCAGAACACATAGGGCACATTGCTCACAATTGTCTGGTGAGGCTGAGAATCACACACTCAGGATTTCATTAGAACAATCTGTATCTCAGGAGTCATAGCCTTGCTGTTATGAATTCTGACCCCTCTGGCTACTGTTCAGTGTCTTTTCTCCATAGTACATTCTCTTTAAACTACACCACTGTAAGTGATCACCTAAAGTGGTGAAATTCCATTGGGATCCGTATCCCAGGAGACTGAAAAATTTATTAACAGAACATTGTAAATGCCTCTTCTCTCTTGCCCATTTTAAATGGAAACCAAGAGCTCTGTGTAGGGAGAGGGAGAGTATCCTGACTTTGTTCAGTGGACTGTGAAATAAGAACATAGGTGGGGCTTATCTGTGAATGGTGGCTGTAAATTCCTATGCTAAGACGTGTTTATCTGTTTTCACACCTGGCGCACCTTCTTGGCCATTAAGAGATGGAACAGGAGGCTGAGATGCACAACCCCACAGGCTTCTCGTAGATGTGATGAGAAAGCACGTTCCTTGTGCTCCAGAAGCAGACCCGGTGCCTCCTGACACCTCATATCTAGGTACTGCCTCAGAACTCCAGGGTCTCTTATATATGTGCAAACATCCTGCTGCTCACAGCAATAATCCACATTATATGCCAAGAAAGAGGTGGTGACAACAGCATTTCTATATCTTGGTCTTGACCCTCTAATTGTGATGGCTCATGAAGATACTGGTCTTCAGTCTGTCTTTGCAATCACCAGAAAACAATCGTTTTTCCATTCTGAAGCAGGCATGATGACTGACTGGAGTAGGTATAAAAATCACTTTCTGATTTACAATGTGTAGATTAATGAAAGTATTAAACTATTCTAATGATAGATAAGGAAATTATTTCCACTCTAGCTGAAAGAAGTAAAACTGTTCCAACTTAAATTAAGGAGGTCTAAAACTTTGCAATCTCATCAAAAGTCCATGGGCAACAAAGAGGTACAAGTTTATAACCCATTCTGGAGTACCTTAATTTCTTAACATCCATCATTTTTCTGCTTCATTACTGTTGATGTGCTTCTCAAAAGCTTCTGGGAAAACTAATTTTTGCAGAAAAAATAAATACATATGGGTCAAGCTAATATCTTTTTTAATAGGGAATACAGGGATCCCCCCCATTTTATTAGCATGATGCACTGTTAATTTTATTTCATTGATACTATTGCCTTTGTAACAGCTGGTTCCTAAGCTTGAATGGCATGATCTACTTACTACTCAAAGATTAAATCTGAACTTGGACAAAATCCAAGCAGTTTCATTCTTGAGAATGTCACAGTTTGCCTGCATACCCCTTCAAATTGGTGAGATTTGGTCAAGTTTTGTTTGTAGAGTCAGCATAGGCTTGTAGAAAATAGGAATATAAAAAGTGATGTCAGATATATGTATCAGGCATCTCCTATGCAACACTTTTTCCTCCCATTCCTTCCTCAGATTTCAGGAAGAGTTTTGGTTCCCAGTTTACTGCAGACTTTGACCTGCTTTGCTCAAATTCAACTTCAGATCCTGAGCCACCTACACTTTGCTTAATGAGGTTGTGGCTTGGGAAACTGACAGGAAGTTATTTGACATTCATGCATGCACAGTGGGAAAATTCAGTCAATTAAGGATGATGGAGGTGCCTTAACCACTGGGCAAGGGGTTAGACATACATGCTTTCACCTTTTATTCCCTGGGCAAGAAATTTAGAGAGCCACTTCAGATCTTCTCAGAAGGCATCCTGGGATCAATCACCCTTAACTGTGGCCAAGTCAATAACTTGTCCTTGTACTGGCTTCACTTCATTCCCCCTGTACCTCATACCTGCTCTTTGAGGTTACATGAAAAAATAAACTACCTTCTCAGAAGCTTTTATCTCATGCTCAGCTTTAAGGGGAACCCATACTAAGACAACATTTCTCTGACTTTTCTTCAAAGACGTTAATTATAGGTCACATGTGCTGTTCTCTGTCTCTTCCCTTTCCACCACTAATGAATCATGGAATTCTTCTGCACTCAGCCAAGGAATGGCCTTACAAACCCTTTCAGCCTAAAGTCCAGATTTACCACTTGTTTTAATATGGCACATAGTAACCTTCCTTACCTTATGTCCCCTTCCTTTATATCCCCTTCCGCCTATGTTCCCAGAGGCGATGCAAGGTCAACATTGCCTCTGCCTCTCTTTCTGCAATCAGTTGTCTTCTATAAGTGCATGAGAAACTAAGTCCTCCATTTCTCTCTGTCGTGGATGCTGGGCAGCAATCTAGGCTACTCTTTAGCTCAGTTCCCTTTCTTACATGTCACTTAGTGGAACTTAGGATTCAATTTTCTGTCTCACAAAGTATCAATCACTATTGGATTTTCACAGCCATTGATCACAGTCAAAACTTCAAATGTCAACTCTGAAAATAACATGTTTCTATCATTTAAAACCATTGCCCAAGACCATTTGTTCCCTGACCTAGAACAAGGTCGACCTCTGCACTTACATTCTCCCAAAGAAACTGAATATTTTACTTCAAGACTTTTTTTATCTTTGACACTTATCATTTTTCTCCAACTTACTAACTTAATATCCCAAAGTTTTCCATCCCTGTTTTACCAAATTAGACCTCTGAGATGCTAAACCATGTCTTGATTTCTTGACTCCAATTATTTCTTATTTCATCTCTGAAATCCTGAAATAGTGTCCTTTGAACTAAAGGATGTAAAACTTGCTTCCAGAACTAAGAATGAGAAAACATTATGGAGGTTCTGATACCTATTTTTTCCCAATTATTTCAAAACAATGTGAAGGTGAAGTGTATCTCTGGATAATTACTATGTCCTCCTCAACATCATTACACATTAAAGATTTACCATATGTAATTGTTGAAAGAAATTATTAATGGATAAATTGATATTGGCTGGAGAAAAGCCAATAATCTTGAAGAATATCTTGACAAAGTGAAATGAAGAATTTCAGGCAATGGAGAAGAGAGTTTTTCCTTGATCTCACATCCTGTAGGCAACTGTAAGTTTCTGAAACAGGCCCTGAAAATTTCATTTAAAAAGAACTGAAAGGGAAAAGCATTTGTCCCAATGCTCTACACATAGATACCTGCATGGGTGGGAATGCTTTATGGCAGTGGTCCCCAACCTTTTTGGCACCAGAGACCGGTTTCATGGAAGACAGTTTTTCCACGGACGGAGTTGGGGGGATAGTTCAGGCAGTAATGTGAGCAGTGGGGAGCAGCAGATGAAGCTTCACTCAGTCATCTGCCGCTCACCTCCTGCTGTGCAGCCTGGGGGTTGGGGACCCCTGCATCGGATATTACTTTTATCCAAACTCACCACTTCTCAGTCCACATTTTATTCTGGTTATTGCTGCATCCACAGGTGCAGACAGGTGTAAGCTGAGCTGCTTGTTGCTATCCCAAACATTTTCACTGACTCTGAGTTGGATACCTGTAGAAACCCACTCAGCCGTTTGATGCATGTGCAAACCCAGGCATGGAAGGTATTTAACACCCCAGTGAAAACCCTGCCATCAATGGGGAAGGAAACTAGTAGGTAATACATAGTCCCTCTCTGTCCCTTTGATGGAAAACCCTTATCTTTATTCTACATGGTACCTCAGAAGATGCAGAGTGGGGTTCAGTCAGAGTTGTGATAAAATCAGTAAGTCGTCCTTGAATTAGTGTTCTTGCCTTCCATTGTTAACTCTTGGAAGACCCAATCTACCATTCCTTAGGGCCACTTCCAAAAACAACTAGACAGCATGCAAGTCTTTATCTCAGGCTTTAAGTGTGACATAATTTAATATGATTTGAATGAGAAGCGGCCTGGAAAGCAAACCTTCAGGACAGGATTCTGAAACTGGACAACTCATAGTTCAGTGACAAAAGGCTCCCAATGCTGATGGTAAGTGGATTGGTGACACCTTGGCATTTGAAAACATCATGATAACCAGGATTGTCATTAGTGGTGGATTAGAATTAGATCACATAAGAAGGTAAAGTATTATCATATCGAAAGGAGATATTTAAACGATGTGTGAACCATTAAATTATAAATGTTTTAGAGTCAATTGGAAGCTTTAGAAACCTTGAAAAATGAATACAACATGCTCAGAGTTAACCAGCTATCAACTCAAGGCATACTATGAGAGTTAGAGTGGCTCTGTGGTACTATTTAAATAGATCCCTAACTCTAGCAGTAGCTGGATGAGGCTGCTGGATATTAAGCTCAGGATTTAACTGTAAAACTAGAAGAGCTACAAAGTAGAGTGAGTGCAAAGCCTCAGTAAGTTTGATATGATACAAACAAGATTATGGGAGGAAACAGATCTGTGAAAAGGACATTTAATAGATCAGCATAAGTAAAGTGAATGCCTGTATTCCCCTAAATATGTATGGACAGAAGAAGCAGCAATATTCTCTAGTTAAGAAGTAGCCTTGAGATATGGCCAGTAGTTCCCCTGAGTCAACTGCCTAAAAAAAACAATGATGTCTGCTTTTCTCAATATAGACCTCACCTTCCCCTACTGCATTCACACTAATAACTATGATTACATTTCAACACAGTCCAAATAGAGAAATACAGTGCATATGGTAGGAAAAAAATAGTTTATATCCCCCCCCCAATAATGCAATATCTGGCTATTGTTTACTGGAAGAAAATAAGAGGACCGTGTGTTAGGATGAATCTTGAGGATATTGGACCAGTGAGACTGAAGAAAATGCTGGGCAGAAGACCTGGTGAAAAGAAGGCTAACTGAAGGTGCCACAATGAAAAATTATGCTGTCACTGAGCTTTCAAAAGAAAGACAGTTCCCACTGACTGAAAGGAATGCCTTGTCCCCTTTAGGAAGGACTGCAATGCCATTGCTTGTACATATGATATATAATAGTCTGTTATTTTCTCATAGGGACTTGTAGTCATCTACAGGAAACCTGTACTCTAAAGAAAGAGTCATGCCCATCATTATCAATGGCTGTTGGTAAAAGGTCTAAATTAATACTGAAATTAGTGCTCTGGTAAAACCACAGTAGAATCTAAGATAGACTGTGGACTTACAGAAGTCAGATCACAAATGTTATGATAGGTTTAATGGATTTAACAACATGCCCTAGAACCTGTGCACATAACTGGGAAGTAGCCCTTGTCACGACCCTGCCATTGGCTTGTTAGTAGAATAAGTCCCAGTCCCCCACACCTACTCCATGAGATGACTTTCCAAAGTAAACTACCCACATGAAACCTCTCCTTTTAGGCTATGCTTTTCAAGGGGAACCTATTCTATGACCAATGCCTCAAGGCATAAGTCAGAACTCCTTTCTAGATCTTCTGTTGGAAACTGTGGGGACAGAGAACATCACTTACTGCTAAACCTGACACTATTTGCTCTACCCTTGTAGCTGGAAAGGACCACCATGCAGGGGAACCTGCTCCAAAATGAAGCCATTACAGCATAAAAGCAGAACAGAAATATGGAAATAAACCAATTACTGATACAACTACTTGACCATGGGTCCAGACTTGTTTAGATTTAACAGTTATTTAGGCCCATATGTTACCTTGTGTTCTTAAGCCAATTTGAGTTATATTTCAGTCACTTACAAGCAACCCAGACATTTATTCCTGAGTGGTCTGGGCCCATGTTGACATGTACTTATCTAGCCATGGTTGCTGAAATTGCCTATTTACAGTTAAACATGGGCGTGGAAGTAACAGTAGATGTCCCAGGATATTAATGAGAGTGTCAAACACAGTCTTCATGTCTGCTAATGAAGTAGCACTCTATCTTTTGATGATCAGCGTAAATTAATAATGCCTATAAGAAAATTTTTTTCTCTTTTCCTGCTGAGGAGGCAGAAGTGACCAAGTGCAGCTTCAGCTTTTAACGTTAGTGGAACTCATATTATGTTACCTGGCTAGGGTGACCTGCCACCACACTCTGTCTGTGACTGATGAGGATTTGGGGAGGTGGGACTTTCAGCTTAAAACCTGGATAGTCCCAGGCAAGCAAGAACAAGTTGGTCACCCTACCCTAGGTCAAGGTGTTCCCTGATTAGGAAATAAGAGCCTCTATATCCATGGGGACATTATGCAAAAATGCCCCAAGTGGTTCACTAGGAGGGTTGGAAGCAGGCCACTCATCTTTACCCATAAATCCCAGACCTGTATATTCTACTTATACGGGTAACACCATATAATGACTGTTGGTTTAAGTTTAAAAGATATTGCCTAATACAGAATGTCAGTGCAATCTGGTGCCTCAGCTGTGCCTTCAAGAGGCAACTATTAGTTTGTTCCACTAACCCTGGTGTATTAGGTCTTTTGAAGAGATTAATGGTTTGTCATAGCTTAAGAGCCTTTTTATGAATTGGACTTAATGTAAATGCTAGCTGATCTGAGCAACCCGAGGGATGGACTATATCAGGAACTTTCTGTGCCCTGCTTAATGAAACACCTGCAGGACTGACTTAGCCATTTCTAATACTTGTGCAAGTCTGGAAATGGAAAGAAGTTAAAACCCCACGAAGCAATCTGCGATCCAGGAGGACAGAAGCCAAGGGTAAATATTCTCCTTTCTTATCCTTTCACATAAAATACTGAGGCTCAATCTCCATGGAGTCTCACAAAATCCCTTGTGGGATCCAGCCCCATTTGTTCCTAGTGGTGACACGCTTGACCACACTCTGTTGGATTTGCCTCTCCTCCTTCGCTGTTTCACCTCTGTTCCTTGGGTATAATGAGCAGAATAAACTAGCTGCACACAGCCTTGTTTCAGACTGATTTATAGGGTTTAGGGATGAGGTTCAGGGATTATTAGCCTAAAACAAATGCCTTAATATTTTGTGTAAGGCAGAATTCTTGCTGCAAGTGACAGAACTCTAACCCAAACTGGTTTAAACACACAACGTGACTCATTAGCCAAATGATTTGTTAACTCTAGCAAGTCTGTATCCGGGGGCTCAGATCATTTAATTAGTATTTGGCCCTTTTGCATTTTTCTGCTCTGCTTGTTTTCTCTGGTAGCTTCATTTTGAACCAGGTTCCCATGCATAGTGGCCCTATGTAGCTACAGATACAGAGCAAAATAGATTCAAGGTCAGCAGAAAGATGTTTTCTTTCCCATCAATTCCAACAAAAGCCTTGAAATTGAATCTCATATCATTGCCTTTGATAGGCTTGGGATTTATCATAACCTGAAATGATGTGATGCTCTGATTGACTGCTCTTGAGTTATATTTCAATCCTTGGGGCTGCAGGGAGGGAAGACACCACATCTCTAGCTCAACAACATGGTTTGAGGATAGAAAAGCGAAGGTTTGCCAGAGACAATGAGGCAGCAATGACCACTAAAGGGGAAATGGATGTTGGGCAGGCAAAGTCCACAAGGGTCCACTACACACTGCAACCCTCTTGTTCTGACTCCTCAGCTCCTTTTCACACAGGAAACTTGGAAGCTTGTGTTTTCCCCCCAACCGTAACCTCTATCCCTAGACAAAACACGCAGCCCCCCTGCTAGGACCCCCACTTCTCTTCCACTGCTCTTCCTGGTAAACATGCATCCCTTTATAAACTCTCCATTAGTTTTTATATTGGCCTCTGTGCTTGGGTGTGCTGAGCAGCTCCTCTAAGGTCTGCTGACACATCTCCAGTGCCCTCTGTGAGATTCTGCATTCCTTTATAGGACCATCATTCAGGGAAAGTCACTCACTCATCAATATCCTTTAACACTGTTTGCTTTTGTGAGTGTGAGAGCATTCAAGCAGCAAGGGAGGCCTACCGAGGTCATCAGAACTTCACTGATGCATTTTGTCAAGTACCAGGGAGTCTCCATAATAAACAGAGAAACAGGCTGAGACATTTTGACTGCTCAATCCATCATGGAACTAACAGGACATATGAGTTGGGCTGATGGAGAAAATACCGAGGGGATAGGAGAGAGACATATTGCTAAAAAATGTCTAGCAGAGCCTCTTATTTTTTTATGTTTACTGCACAAGGTTAGCACTTGAAAATGGATACGTTTTTCAGGAACTCATACAACAGTTCTATCTTGAATCTCAAGGAAACGTGTTGTCTCTCCTCTCCCTGCTGCTTGTCAGCTGTATGGTGGGGAAAACAGAGCTATCCTTGATTGGATCAGGTACTTCTCCACCTACTCATGTCAAAGGGACTAAAAATTATTGCCTATTGCATCTATTAAGTTATCCATGGTTGGTGCCCAGTGCAGTCTATAGTGAAGGATTCAGTTCCCAGGTGTCCTATTTAACTTTAGTGCCGGTCCTTCAGTTGCAACTAAATCTTACTAGTCATTTCATAAAGTGGCATTATTTTGTAACAATATGAATGAAGGGAGAGAGTATATTTAGGTCAGTGCATTAAGCTTAACCCTACTGAAAAGGGGAATCAATGTGTATGACTTATTCATGATGAGTTCAGGAATGTCATCTTCAAGATAAAGAATACCTATAGCAATTAGAGCGTGACTTGGGCTGGTGGACGAGGTGGTCTAGAACCTTTGCCAGAATGCCCACCCCTTCTTAAAGCTACAGAAAGAAGATGGATTCTTAAAAGTCTTAAAATAGTGTATCTCGGTTTCCTCTCTAGTTCGATTTAGGATCTTCATTAAGTGGCTCTATCAGAAGCATTATGCCACTATTTTTCAGAGTTCCAAAGAATGTCTGTATATCTGGGAACACTTATTCTTCCTAAACAAGATTATGTGCTCCCTGACATCACATTTAAATATCACACATGGTATCTCCACCATGATTCAACATTTAATCTTGGCTTTGCATTCCATATAGATTATATTCCAAATTCTTGACACATCATGTTAAAATTTTCAGCTTTTTGTCCCAACCTGACATTCCAACCATAGCTACAATCACACTTTGGCCATTTCCTAAATATACCATGTTCATTGATGCCACACTGATGTTACGAATGTTTTTAGTTCAGTATGAAATAACTTTCTTTGACTGGTGATATCCTATATCCAACCAGGATGTTACCTTTCTGAGAAACCTTTCCTAATCCTTCAGCAGACGTTAGCCCCTCCATCCTTTGTGCCTCTCAAGCAATGGGGCCTCTTTTTGATTCATTATTATTATTTTTTTGCTACCAGGCCTAGCTTTTGTCACTGTGCTTCATATAAATGATTTTCAATAAATTTGTCCTTCCTTCCTGTTTGTTTTTTTCCCTTTTCCCTTCCTTTCTTCCTCCCTTCTTAAGCAATTATTTTTGCTCTCTAATTTAATAGAAGTACACTCTTA
Organism: Mesoplodon bidens; assembly: GCF_964165515.1. Lineage (NCBI taxonomy): Eukaryota > Metazoa > Chordata > Mammalia > Artiodactyla > Ziphiidae > Mesoplodon > Mesoplodon bidens. The sequence continues at coordinate 22,895,215 of NC_138176.1, forward strand.
CTCTATGTAAAACTAACTATATGTGCAATACTGAAAAAAATAATGAAATCCCTGGCTTCAAAGTATTTTCCTTTTAGTGGCGTGAGACCCTGTGCCTCATGGTGTATGCTGAATAGTGATATAGACCATGGTATTTATGACAGGAGGTAGTTTTACAACTTGGAGGAAGACCCTCATGGCCGTTAGGCTCCTACCCCCAGAGACTGTGAGATGGAGGACTCTCTCTTCCTTACTGATTACATTTCAAAGAAATGGCTCCCAAATCCTTGAGAAAGACATATAAAACTAGCAAGAGGTTTTTAAAAACCTTTGTGTCTCAAACAGACAGATTAGGAATTTGCAATTACAAGTTTTCTAAAGAATATACTCTAAGAAAAGGGAGGTCAGGGGCCTCGAGTCAGGAAGAAGTCTGTCTAACGTTTAGGCTAGCTGAGGGTAATATTAAGGTCCTCTTGGTGTGGGACAGCTGGGCTAGGATAGTCTTGGATGAGACAGCTTTGCTCTGCCCTAAGTAGTGCCTCATCCTCCAGCAAAGTAGCTCAGGCTTGTTCCCATGCCAGATTCAGAGGTCAGACAGTCAGAATAGAATCAAAAAAGCCCACTTGGGGCTTAGGCTCAGACCTGACACACTGTCACATGCTGCATTCTTTGACCAAATTACAAAGGGATTTTATAATAAGGTCTAAAACTGTGGCGATAAATTCCACCTTTAAAGGTGTGGAAATATGCAAGTCACTTGGCAAAATGCCATAGGTTGGAAAATTGGGGCATTTGGGCACTGAATTAATCAATCAAGTGATTCTCCTTGCAGGACTCTTATCATTAACAGCAAAAATACATATATTATTTTCAATCTTCTCTGAAAACCAAGACTTACTTCTCTATAATCAGGAAGATGGATTTTTTAAAGGCACATTGTGAAATTTTCTCATAACTGCTAGTGTAGAAAACACTTAGTAATCCATGAAATATATTTCAGCAGTCACATACTTATTAACTTAGCTTAAATTTCCAAGAATGAATGTATTCCTTATTCTCAGAGCCAGCATGTGCAGCTGAGTATTCAACTCTGTTTGCACAGTGCAGAGAGACTTTCTCCCTGCGGTTTCTGTCTGTACTGTCTCCACCTGTGTTGTCACAGGTTCAACACTATTGAATAGATCTCTTAGAGGGTTTGTGCTGAAGGTGGAAACTTGTGGAGATTTGTAATGTGATGCAATTCACAGGACTGATTGTCTAGAGTCATGCATGCTGTTAACTAAGTTATTGATACTCAATTTGAAACCTGTAATGACGTTGGATTTGGCTTTTTCCAGTTTTAACATTGTTTTACCCCCTTGGGATTTAGTACCTATATGCAATTTGTCATGAACCTTTTTCGATGGAAAGTTTCAGAGAACTTTTTAAGTTCTTTAAAAAAAGTCTTTGTGGTGTGTGATATTGTAAGTGCAATATCTGGAACTATCATTGTCATTATTGCTGTCTTTAACTGAATGCTTTTGATGTGTCAGGCATACATTGCCTTATTTACTCCTCTCTTCAGATAATTCAGTAAGAGAAATACTATTATTCTCATTTTACAACTGACATTAAAACAAAACAAAATAAACAAAAAGCTCTGAAACTTGAAGGGAGCTTGCCCAAGTTCCCATAACTTGGAAATTACAAAATCTTTGTTAGGTTTGGGTCTGTGTGATTCAAAGATCATGTTCTCTTCCAGTCAGCTCTCTGTTCCCCCTCACGTGCCAAGTAAGAGCAAGCAATGATTGGACCTTTTCAGGATTCTTTACAAGGTCCAGAAATATTAGAAGGACAGGTTTTTCCATTCTTGATCACTCCTACCCCAACCAATATATACCCACTGTGTTTTCTTTAAAACCAATCTTCTATATCTTACCCCATCCAATGAAAATAGTCTCAGGGACATGATAATATTAAGTTTTCAATATTTATAGTTTTAAAATATTACCTTTACATATTTTTCAGTTTTAAATCTTTTTCACTAAGAAGATATTGGCTGTGACTGTAATTTCTGTGCTAGAAATTTCCATATATATGTATTCTGAATTCTGAATATACCATATATTTATTCCGATTCTGGATTTTCTAAATATGAATACATTTAGTCACAGTAATCCATAAATTAAAAGCCAAAATTCAGAGTGACCAGTGTACTGATATTCTCAACCTCCAAACAGACAGTGGAATAAGACCCACAAATATTTTTTTCCCTTGCACTGAACCATTGAAAGTGGAAATTAGTCATACTTACTTCTTAGTTGCATTTCTTTACAAAAAATTGGAGCTGGTCATTTCCTTAGAGACACCACTAAAAGATGAGGAAAGCAAATAGTTCCACAGACAACTGCATAGTAATTTTAAATTACTCTCCAAAGACTGGAACCAGAGGGAGAACTGCTGGAAAGAATTTGCATATATTGCTTGCCTATATTTATTTAATGCACACCAAAATGTTTTCCTATGACCTTGACTTATATATTCAAAAATCAAATAAAATTTGGATACTTCTGCTTGTTTTCAGGAATGAAATTCAGAAAAGGTATATTTATAGTGGCAATCATTCTGTATGTTATCACCATGAGGGATATGGTAAAAACAGCAGAACCTATGTGTCAGAATCAAGCAGTCATATACATATACTGAGTGCCCAATGGATGCCACCTCTTAAAAGCTGTTCTTTAGTAATTTGTCAAACAATTTTGGATGCATATGTGTATGATTTATTAGTTGAATACATATTAAATAGTAAGTGTTTAGAGACATCATCACACCAGCCCTATCAGGTTAGTATTATTATCTCCATCTGGTGGGTAACTAAATGATTGATTCAAAATGTACAGTCTTTAAACATCAGAATATATGTATGTATGTATGCAGCGTGTTAGGTGCAGTGGATGATAAAGACAAAATTTTTGAGCTCTTTGGGAAACTAACTGTGACATGAAATGTCGGTAAATAACACAAAATATCCTGTTTTAAGCACAAAGTTGGGTATTCACAGCTATAAAAGAGTTTCTAAAGAAAGGGAGTTCTTTTAGGGGGAGCCTAGTGGAAATACGGTAAGGGAAGAGCTTTTCCAGCAGAAGCAACAGCAAAAGCAAAGACATTCAGGTGGAGAAATTAATAATGACATTGTGAGTTCAATGTTTTGCATTATCTATCACATACTAATATTAGGAAGGAAGGACTAGACTTAAGGGAAGGATGGTTAATCTGGAAGAATTCTCCAGAAAACAATGTGTCATGGACTATTAGTCTTTTGTGACCTTTCCCCTCCCCTCCCTGTGATTCTTCTCTGGCTGCTAATCAAGGGGTGCTCCATATTTCTTCCCTAGGAAATGTTTGCCCCAGCTCAGCCAATCACATCCCTTTTGAAGAGTGAAGTGAATGGAACATCTCTGTGCTCATGAACATTAAGGACCACTTAAGAGTGCAGCTGCTGGACATCAGGGTGCTGCCACCATGGGACAGAATCTGCCTACGTGAGAACGCAAGCAGCGGCCTCAGCGCCAAGAATCAGAGACAGAATTCTGATGATGTAATGGAACTACCAAACACAGCCCTCCCCACAGGTATAATTTCAATTCCTTTTTTTTGTTTTTTGTGTTTTTTTACCATGAAGGAGAATCTGATAGCTTTAACCACAAGGAGCAAAAGGACTTCGGGATCTGTAAACGAAAGGCAAGTCAGGAGAACGCTAATGTTTATTGCAAAACATCCACAACGAGTGTTGTTCCACTTTGTCTTATTTAGAAATATTCAAGTGTGTTAGAAACTGGAAAGAGATGCATTTTTCAATCACCAAACATCATTTATTTAACTTGTGTGCTGGCTTCTTATTTCTTTTATGGGAGTAACTTCACATACTGCTGCTTTAAGAGAGCACTACCTCCCCTTTCTCCACTCCTCCCATACTTCTGTTCCTTCAACCGTCAATCAGTCTGTGTATATGACTGTTGTTCTTTATTACTTCACTTCCTCATCGCTTTGCATCTCAGAAAGAGGATCTTCTAACTCCAAACAGGGAAAGTGATAAGAAACCTAGAAAATTATCTTCTTAATGGGATTGAATTATTTTTATTTATCCACTGAAGGACATTTTCTATTCCTTGTCCCACACTAAAACAAAAAGTGGTGACTTGCCTGCCTTCACATCTTAAATGGAAGTAAGCTTTATTCATTATCTCTGGTTTCTTATGGTCATAACTTATACTAATGAAAGTTGATGTAATGGGTAGGAAAGATGTAAATTTGAGTTTATAATGAGGATAAACCTTTATTGTTCCCAACAGATCTTGTGCTCTGGGTAGACAGTAATTAAGTAAGCATCTCAGGATTCATAAAAACATAAATAAGTTTTCTAGTAACAGATTAAAGTTAGGTTTGGATTAAGCTTAGAATAACTATGTAGGCTTTCTTGATCCAGGTGGGGAAGAGATTGTGTCAACTATGTTGAGGTTCCAGGTGATGGCCAGCTCTGTCTCACGTGTACTCAGAAATGTAGAAATGTAGCTTATGGGGCTATCACAGCTATTAAAAAGGGAAAAATAGATCTCTGAGAAAAGCTTCAGATTCAATGTGAATGGCTCTTATGTAGGGTAAAATGTTCAGTCCCTAAACTTAAAAAATACTGATCTCTAAGCAAGAGGGGATGAGCTGGCCTTGCACTTAGAAGAAGTTAGGCTAGGCAGTATTAAAATCTTCTGACCAGGGAGATGGAGAGAGCTTAGAATGGAGGCCAAAAGGTAGTGATTCAAGCTACGTCTCTCCAGGTCTGGACAGGACAGATTCTCACTTGTAGTAAAAAGCCCCACAATGTTCTCACAAGATTACTTCTTGTTACAGAAATAAATGTTTAGGTATGTGTTTGAGAAGAAGGCATAAAAAGAAATAGATTAGTTCCTCCTCTTCCTATCTCTAATTCATAGCACAGAGGAGAAAAAGAGAGCAGAGAAGAGAATGAGGGGGGTGGTGGAGAGAATGAGGGAAAATGAATGAACATGGAGGAGACATGACAAGAAGCAAAGAATAGGGAAGGCAGGAAGAAAGCTTGCACTACATGCATCAGTCATTCAGCAACCTGCAGAACAGGTGTAATCAGGTTGAAATGAATATCAATGGTATCCAAGGAATAAGAATAGGAATCTGTGCTATAAGTGGCAACTTTCAGCTTGGGAGCTGGAGTGTATGACAGCCAGGAGAGGGATGTTACTGCAAAGTCAGCCATCCTAGTTCTTTCTTGGCATCAGGGCATGACTTAGGCCTAGGAGTTTCTTGTTAACTGCATGAGTCCTTGATTCCTTTTGTAATCTGTTGATAGTAGCACCTTTCTCTTCCTCCCTCTCCCTCCATTCCCCTTTCTGTTCCTCTAAATTAGTGCCTTAAATCATCTGACCTTGAGACAAGCACGAGGTTGGTTCAAATGTCCCAGTTTGACACACGCTAATTATGGCTGAAAATAAAGAAGGGAGGAAAGATCTGAAGTAAATGATATAAATTTGGAGAGCAGGCAGACAGACCTGGATGGGATGTCTTATATTATACTCTATAAATGCTGCATCTTTACCAAGTTTTTTAATCTTTCTGAGACTCAGTTTCTTCATCTTTAAAATACGAGTAAATGCATTCATCTTGTGATTGTAATGAAGAATGAAATACAGAAATGCTTAACATGGTTCTTGGTGTTGAACACTACAAAATCCCATAGGAATGAGGTAAACAGTCCAAGATTAAATTCTTGATACTGAGGAAGAGCAAGAGGCTCCTAGGGTCCTAGAAGGTCCTAGAAAGAGCTTTGGCTTAGGACATAGCTCTTTGATGTACCAGCGCTTTTCATTAAATAGGCCATTTTAGTTTTCTGAGCTTCAGTTTGCACATCTGCAAATGGAAATGATCTACCTTGTGGCTTTCGTAAGGATTATTCATAATGTTCGGGAAATAACAGCTCAATCATAAAAAGGGATAATTTAGGGGAAGAGGATATGGAAAGTGTATGTGTCCTTCTTAGGCTACCTCTTGAATTAGGCTACAAGGATTGGAGTGTTAATGAGTAGTTCAGGTAAAGATTATCAATCCCTGAATAGAAGATGCAGAAATTGCTTTGCCATGTTATTTGAAGCTTGAGGAACATCTCTCACTGGCAATGGAATTAGTGTCTAATGGTTGGAAATGGTGAAAAAATAGCAGGGTCAACTGATGAGCATCCAAAGCTGACAACTACTGACATGATTGTCCTGTAAAAAAAAAAAAGGCAAAGCAAACATAAAAAATAAAGCTATCAAATAATCACTTTAACAAGCATTGTTTGCCTCTGTCAGATTCATTCTGACCTGTCTTCCTCACTAAACATGTAGCCAGATTTCCAGGAGTTTACAAATCCCAGAAAATTAACTTCTAGGAACCCAGGACATGGCTACTAACCTTCTCTATATTCCTCATATCTACTTCTCTCTGTTTCTTTCTCTCTCTCTCTCCTTCTCTCTCTCCTCTTTACAGAGCCCTTTTCTCTGCTGTAGAAGCCATATGCTCATAGAACATACCTTCCCTCAACTCTAAAATGTGCATATTTTAATTCCACACATGAGCAACTATTTGCTCTGTCCAAATCATCTCCAAGTCTGCATTCAAAACACCTATTAGAGAGAAGGTAATATTTACTCAACTTGTATCAAAGACCGATGGGTTGTTCAGTCAACTGCTCCAGAGGGTCAGGGTCATTCTGTGGTCAAGGAAAACAGTATGAGTTGGTGCAAAACGTAAATAAGCAAGAGTTGCCTAAAGGGATAGGGCCACAGTTTCCCACTTTACAAAGAGCACTTAGTGAGGGGTTGCTTTTCTCACTCACTGGCTTTGTTCAAGTGAAGTGATGGGAGGCAGACATCAGGAAGAGAAGAAACGCTCAACTGGACCAAGTCAGAAGGGAGAAATTTGGTGTTGTTTTCCTCTGCCAGTCAGAAGAATAGAACAAGCCAGACTTTTCCACCACTCTTTCCATATTTCAGTTTCCCATTAGAGAACATTTATTGCTTACTTTAGGCTAAGGATTTTCTTGGGAAGTCAGAGTGAGGGAAGTTTCTCATCACATCCTGTTCAAATAAAGGAGCCTAGCTAGAGAGAATGCACCAAATTCCATTCACTTAAAGTGAGGTGGATGGACCTAGAGTCTATCATACAGAGTGAATTAAGTCAGAAAGAGAAAAACAAATACCATATGCTAACACATATACATGGAATCTAAAATAAAAAATGGTTCTGATGAACCTAGGGGCAGGACAGGAATAAAGAGGCAGCTGTAGAGAATGGACTTGAGGACATGGGAAGGGGGAAGGGTAAACTGGGACGAAGTGAGAGATTAGCATGGACATATATACACTACCAAATATAAAATACATAGCTAGTGGGAAGCATCTGCATAGCACAGGGAGATCAGCTCGGTCCTTTGCGACCACCTAGAGGGGTGGGATAAGGAGGGTGGGAGGGAGACACAAGAGGGAGGGGACATAGGGATATACATATGCATATAGCTGATTCACTTTGTTATACAGTGGAAACTAACACAACATTGTAAAGCAGTTATACTCCAATAAGGATGTTTAAAAAAAAAGTAAACCCAGCATTAATCCAGTAATTATCTGCCTTGACGGTTAATCAACCTTCCGGTAAGTGAAAGAATAAATTTCACGGTATTTCCCCACTCATTAAGGATAACTGCCAGATGACATTCTCTGCATTTTCCCTCCTCCACACTCCAACTTGCACAGATAAAGTCTACTGTCATTTTTATGGAAGTCTCTATATGAATCTGAAACTTTTATTATGTTAGTTTTTGCATTGATAAATTTCCCAAACTAGCTAATTTTAAGGTCTTGTAAATCACCACAGTGGGTTAGTGAAGAATGACAAGGGAAGGAGTTGTGCAGAAGCTACAGGGGATATCGGTCAATCTTTGTCCTCTTTCTGACCACCTTAGCCAGTCCCCACTCCTTCCTCCAGCTCAACTCTCTATCTGAGCTGCAATTCAGAATGATTTCAGCATAAGATTGGAAAATTGGTTGTATCTCAGGTACTGGGATGGATTAATAATGCTCTCTAGAATATATGTTGTAAAGGATTCTGTGGTTTTGTCTAGATATAATTTGGAGGGAAAGCAGGGATTGATGCTGTTGGCTCTCCTAGAGTAGAAGAGACTACCTACAGGTGTGCCATTCAATACACACTGCTGCATTTATCAAAAGGAGCCTGGAGTCTGGGGAAGCGCTGTTGTTGCCGTACTGACATTAAATCATTTAGAATATAATTGACACTTAACATATGTAACTATGCTCAACACAATCTCTCTCTCTCTCTCTCTCTCTCTCTCTCTCTCTCTCTCTCTCTCTCTTTATTAACTACCATTTCAAGTAGGTACTATTATCCTTACAAACCAGGAATCTGAGGGAGTGGTGGAATTGAGAGTCTATGCCAGACAGTCTGAGCCCAGTACTCTTAAGCCCTGTGCTTATATGGGCTCCAGAGTGTAGAGAATTAACACTGTAGAGAATTAACACTGACCGAGACATGGATGTGGGACAGTCAGGTAGAGACTGTGAGAGCTCCCTAATGCGCTCCTTCACACCCCCCAGCCTCATGGCTCACTTGATTCAGATCCCTCCTTGTCTCTTTGACTTCCACAATATCCCTAGGGGATAGCTGTAATTACTCTTAAATATGCACCTTTAGAATGGTTTGCAAACACTCAAGACAGTGACCATTATAACCCTAAATAAGAAGGAGAGCTCCAAGTATATTTTGCTCACTAGTTAAGACATTGGGATTTGGAGAAGTGTTCAGTAGAACCATAAATGCAAACACATTTGCACGGCCCTAGTAAGTCTCAACAATGATATATTTCAGTGAAAAATAATTAAAGGGACAAGTTAAAAAAAGAATTCTAGTTGCAGTGGAGGGCTGTGTTTGTGTATATTTATTGTCAAATGGTATCAGATCCACTTCACTGAAGGTAAATATTTTGTGAACTCATTTGTGTTTATAATTCATTGTGTATCTCATTTCTCATCTGTCAATTATTTATGCTTTATTTTAAAAGACAACGATTTCATGAAAATTACAGTATTAGCAAAACCTTCCATCAGCCACTTCTCCTTCCTCTAAATAATTTGTGTCTAGAGAATGTGTTTCAGGTTGATTTATTTTTATCAAACCTTTGCTTGGAAAAGTCTCTTTTCTGCTTATGACCAGTGCTGATAAACCTGATTCTCCTCTTTCCCAATCCATTGCCTAGGCAACACACACAGATGGTCAATAGTTCACAAAAGTAGGCAACAGACCTGTAAATGGTCTTCAAATTATTACCAGCACATCTTGGTAATAAAGCCGAAATTCTGCATAAGAGCTGATTGCATGAGCACACCTCCATATCAATCCCCTTGGGAAAGGCAACAGCTAGGCTTTCTAGTACTATGTGATCTCAACCTATTATTAGCATGGCTGCTTCTCCACATAGTCAGTGAACATCAGAGAAAGAGCCTCAGCTGGCAGAAAAGGGGTTCATTTTCTGTACCATTGTTTTAGAGTCAGGAAGAAATGAGAAATAAGAAATGAGAGAAAAGGGGATCTGTCAGTGTGCCAAATGGAAAGCTGGAATTGTGCCCACCACCCACACAGAAGACAGGGAACACGTCCCCCATGACACAGTGGAATAAGCAAGGACTATTACACATACAGAGCCAGGATCAATCCTCTTTCAATTATTTACCTTCTGTGAGACCCTCAATCAGGTTACTTAATATTGTGAAGACTATTTCTTCATCTGTGAAGCAGAGATAATGATAGCCCAGATTGTCGTGCTGATTAAATGAGGTAGTGTCCACAGCTCTCTGGCTACATGTCTTCATCAATGTAGTTGTTCAGCAAAAGCTGGTTCCCTGACTAGTATTGTCCAGTGCCTCCCAACAGAAACTGAGATTGAATTTGAATCCCAAATCCATCATCTCAGCAAAGACCTTTGGTTAATTGCCAAATGAACACCTCTACAGGAGAAAGAACAAAAGAACAAAAGAAAATTCTTTTGTTGAATTCTAATGATATCACAGCTGATATTTCTCCTCCTTTTCCTGTGTGTGTGCATGTGTTTGTGTGTGTGTGTTGTGTTGTGTGTTTTGAGTAGGGTTGTCTGATAATTTCAAGGTCATTCTGCCTTCAATCCAGTTAGCTCCCTCTAATTGTTTAACTTGCCCTTTCCTCTGGGTAATTGTACCCTGCACTCCCCTCCAACATACATTTGAGAAATCATCTCTTTCCCATTCTCTGTTCATTCAGGTTGGGTAAATAATACATCCTGGTTCTAGGGGTAAGCACATAACTCAGGCCCTGGCCAGTTAATGCTTTCATTGATCTTTTTGTTATAGCAAGTTCAAAGGAGGCCATCTTTTCCTTCAGAGATTGTGGGCCAAGATCAAATGTACAAAGAACGTTTCTCCAGAATGTGTCTGGAGACATTCTGGAAAATGGGGGAAAAAAGATTTTATTGGCATGATTTGAGACCTTAGATCCAGTTATGTATGAAGAATAAGGCTTCTGATATAAGCACAAGATGCTAAAGGGTGAGAGACTTCTTTTCCAGACTGAGTTCAGAAAGCCAGAGATGTCTTCCCTGAGAGGAGTGTTTGGTCAGGGTTAGCCAGGAGGAGAATATAGGTAATGTGAGCCTTAAAAAAGAACCACAAGTGCACTGCTGTGTTAATATGGAAGAAGATAGAGGTCCTGGCAATGGGAAGAAATTAAGAAACGCTGGAGGTGTAGTTTGATGGGGCAGGTATGTGGTGAAACATTTTTGATGTTGGCTCTTTCATGTTTTTCTTCTTCTTTTTTTTAACATCTTTATTGGAGTATAATTGCTTTACAATGGTGTGTTACTTCTGCTTTATAACAATGTGAATCAGCTATATGTATACATATATCCCCATATCTCTTCCCTCTTGCATCTCCCTCCATCCCACCCTCCCTATCCCACCCCTCTAGGTGGTCACAAAGCACCGAGCTGATCTCCCTGTGCTATGCGACTGCTTCCCACTAGCTATCGGTTTTACATTTGGCAGTATAGAGACTGGCATGTACATGTTTTTCTTTTTAACTCATCTCCCCTTAACTACAAAAGTGAATGATGGGAAAACTCCTAATAATTAGTGAACACTGAATTACCTGGATGATAAGGCAGTTCAAAGAAATAGGCAGAACCAAATATCAATGGGGACACAAATGAGAATAGTATTTACTACCAGCAGAGTGGTTTGAAATTCCCAGTAGAGACAGAGAGGCATATTTTCCTTCATATAAGTCTGTGCTTAAACTGGTTTCTCATGCGTTATGTAAAATATTTTCTCCTTCTATGCCCTATCTGTTCTCCCTTTAATTTGTTCCTTTCTACCTCTTCTGGAAAACCCCAGCAAATTCTTCCCATATAAGCCCAGACTGCAGCGTAATCCTTGTCTTCAACAGTTATGATTTTGCCTTTATTTTTACCAAAGTTTAATAAATATTTGTTGAATGAATGAATAAATGAATATTAAATGAATGTGCTTTGAATGTTTTGATCATTTATTCAGTAAGCAATTATTGATCCTAGATTATTGGAAACTGAGGATATGGAAATAAAAGATTCATTCCTTGTGCTCAAAGAGCTCACATGATTGTTTACCAATGGAGAGTTTTCTGAGAGCAGGATTTGTTTCTTCTTTCTTCTGCTTTCTGTGTGTGTGTTTAGAGCTACAAGATGAAATATTTAGAACATGAATAAATTTTAATTGACTTATTGTATTTCATACCTTGTGGAAAAGGGGCCAAGTGATTTTCATTGCAGGAGAGGTAGAGTTGCCCAGGAGGTAGGGTGAAGCTATATATTTAGTGGATTCCTCATATCTGCTATGAAAATGAGTCAAGAGCATTGTACGGATCCCAAAACTCTGATTTGTTCAAAGCTGAACACTGTCTCTTTGTACCGTGGAGCTAGGGAAACTCTCAGAACTAAACTCCTGGGCTTCCCTGGTGGCGCAGTGGTTGAGAGTCCGCCTGCCAATGCAGGGGACACAGGTTCGTGCCCCGCTCCAGGAAGATCCCACATGCCACGGAGCGGCTGGGCCCGTGAGCCATGGCCGCTGAGCCTGTGTGTCCGGAGCCTGTGCTCCACAACGGGAGAGGCCACAACAGTGAGAGGCCCACGTACCGCAAAAAAAAAAAAAGAAGAACTAAACTCCTGGGGTTTAGTGCCAACATGCGAAGGGGTGCCGAGGATTGAGTAATATCATCCATAGTGTGAGCAAATATTGATATTCCTATAAAAGGGTTAATTGTCCCTTCTGGCTGCAATGTGGGGTAATGTAAAACCTGGAAAGAGGGAAGGAGTTTTGCTTTCAGTGAAATAAATCTTTAATGCTAAAGTTCTAAATTATCCCAGCATTAATAGATTTGTCTGAGTCATAATTCATAAGTCAGACTTGATCAACTTTGAATATTTTAACCAGATATGAGCTACCATTATATACTTATTGTTACATTATAAGATATTTGAACATTAGAATTTTTCTGTTTATGGTAGAATTTCTTGTTTCTATATTTTCTATTTTTTGAGAAGAATATGTAGCAATAAACTGGAAGGCAGATGATGGATTTTTACTCCTTCTTTACCAGCTTTTGATTGGGAAAACGTTCTTAGTTGCTCTGTGACTCTATCACCTCATCTAAAAAATGGGGATAATATTCCTGGATGGTTGAGCTGAAAGTTTATTCAGAATTCTGTGATGATACCATCTTGATCACTCCCTGCTCTTAACCTCTTTCTGAATCATTCTCTTCTTTATATGTTGTGTCCTGAGACAGTCCTTCACGTTGTCTTTTCTCACTAGACTGTACAATCATTGGAGCCAAGGTCTTATTCGTTATAGTCACAGCACAGCATAGGTACTAAGTTAACGTGCTTGAAAAAGGAGGGAGAGAAGGAGAGAAAATAATATTATTCATTTACTCATTCACTCATTCAACAAATATATATAGGATAAAGTGCCATAAGAATCCAGGTATCAGTAGGATTTACACCAGTAAGACAATGTGGTTTCAACCTCAGCTCTCCTCATGCTTCTCTTCTGGGAAAGCTGCTTATGGGTATTATATCCACTTTGTCATCTTACAAAACTCTTAGAGACCTAAAGCAGTGGAGCACAGCTAAACATCTACTGAATAGACTGGGGAAAGGGAGGACCAAACTGGGGAAAAAATGACTGGTATAAACTTTTCCTAGCTCATTTCTGTGAGTACAAGTTTTCTCGAGCAAATGTGAGCAGAATTCCTTGATGTCTGAGAAAGAACTTTCCCTCAGGCTCTAGTCTGTCTTTTGTTCTGTAGAACAAGTGTTTTATATAACACATGTATTTTATATATTAACAAATAAATATTTATAAACATAGAGTGCAGTGGAAAGAACATATGTTTTGGAAACAGTAGATCCTAAGTTCAAATCAGATCTCTACCACTGATAATCTATGACTTTTACTTCTTTAAACCTCACAATTCTCCTCTTAAATATGGGGTAACAATACATACCTCATGGTGGGTATTGAAATAATGAATGCCAATAGCCTGTCTGTGTGTAAGTTAGGGGATAAGGAATAAAGACCTTAAAATGTTTAAGACTCTAAGACGCCAAGATTCAGAAATCAAATTTGAATAAAATTCACTATTTAACAAAGATTAATCTGTTCTGTCATAATCCTAACTATGACTGTATCTGTCTTTATTTGGTTCTTTGTTAGTGAGAGAAGACCAAGACCTGACAACCTCCCCACCACCTAGAATCCAGTCTTGGTAGTGACCCTTGGTCCAGGACCACGTGCTGCTTTGCACTGGATCACACAGTCATGATGGAACTGTTCTCTATGGATGGATGACAGGATGTCTTAGGTATGCCCCAAATCAGAGAGCTGTTTCTGGAGTTAGGATGTTTTGTCCTGAGATTCTTTAATCACTCAGCATCCTCTCTTCACAGATTTAACTTTCTTCCAAGTGACCTAATGTTGCACATATATGCTTCCTGTAGTCTGGGAATTCATAATGGGCAGTAATTCATTACAGATAAAGAAAAGAAAATAGGAAATAAGGTAGCAGTTTTAACGTTCTGAACAGAGAGAGTCAACTGTTGGACCTAAACTAATTGGCTTCCTGATGAAGTTTTCTTCCAGGGGCCCTGGGAGACCTTCTATTTTAATGAGTATTTGCCACTATTAGAGGCTTTTCTAAGCTACTGCCACCCAGTTATCATGGAAAAAAAAAAAAGCTGAAGAGTCTAAACTCTGTAACAGAGTCCAAGTTTTGCTGGATTAAAAAGGATATTATACCAAAAATTACACTGCAGTTTGGGATATTTAATTTGCCTTTCTCCAAGTTGCCACCCAGGGGATCTTATTTGAATGTTAAATCATAAGAGTTGTGACTTGGAGTGGATGGGATTTGCTCTGTCAAAAGTTTCTAAATTAAAGCTGAGGTGTCTGGATCCTCAAATCTGTTCCTCTACTACAGTCTCACTCAGCAAGGGAATTAAGAAATTTCTGTGTTTTTATCATTATGGAGAGACTTCTATTTCTATTATTGGTATCATAAGTGACGCTTTGATATTCTGAATCACTGAATTAGCCATTCAAAGATGGTCTTCTCTGTTAAGGCCTCACTATATCTTTCTAGTTAAAGAGGTAAGACATGCACATGCAAGATGATACCTTGTACTGCATGCTGTATAAAGAATTGAAGAAAGTAGCTCTGATATCACCAGTGGCTGCTGTGATAAGTGAAGATTTCCCAGAAGAAGTGGCAGTTAACCAATATTAAAATAAATAGAACTTAGATGGGTGGGAAAAAATTAGGTAGTCCTGGGAAATAAAATCTCTATTAATACAGAATAAAACATTAATAGAATATTAATGTCCTAATATTCTATTAAATATTTTGAAAGCACAAAATATTTGTTTGGTGGTATAACACTTTCACATGTCTACAATTAGGAGTTGGTGTCTAATTCCATAACCCTGGAGTATATCCTGGCCTTGGTGACTTGCTTATAATAAATAGAATGTGGCAAAACAATGCCTCATGACTTCCTCCAAGGCTAGATCATAAAAGGTGTTAAAGCCTCAGCCTGGCTTTCTCTTTTGTAACCCAAAATTGCCATGTAAGAAATCTGGTTGCGCTGAAGCTGCCATGCTGGGGAGACTGCATGGATAAACTACTAGAGAAAGATGGAGATGCCTGAGGAGATCCAGCTGATTCATCCCACAGGTCTTTGAGTCTTCCCAGTTCACGTACCAGAATTGTGGAGAAAGAAGCCTTCAAGACAGCTTCAACCCCAGCTGCTGTCTGCCTTCAACTGCATGAGAAACCCAAACAAAGAATGCCTAGCTTAGTTCAGACAACCCCAAGAGCCATGAGAGACAACAATAGTAAAGTCTTGTTGCTCTTACCTCTAAGTTTGGGGTTGATTATTACATAACAATAAATAACTGAAACAGGAAAATAGTGACAGGAACAGTATGGCTGGAGAAAAACATATCACCCTGGGGATAAGAGTAAAATAAAACTGGAAAGCATGGTTAAACCAGACTAAGGGAACCTTGAATGTTGGACTGAAAAGTTCAACTTTTTCTCTTTAACAAAAGCAAAATATTTGGCATCTTCAGAAGATCATTTTGGCAGGAGGGTACAGACCAACACTTGGAAAGAGGTGATCGAGTCTGGGCAAGATAATTATTGGAAAGCTCTAAGTAGCACCATGAAAGCCCTAAAAGGGGGGGGGGGGTTGGAAATGGAGATAAAGAGACTGATTCTAAATTTATTTTTTAAAAAATCCTATTTTAACTCGTGGCAGATCAAATGTTCCTGCCTTATTCTTGTTTTATTGTCACTCTAGTGCCTTAAACATGCTGAGCACATAGGCCCACAACACATATTCATGGGCAAGAAAGCAATCAAAGCTTAATAAAAATATTTTTGGGTTAATAGAGGAAGAATGGGCTTCCCTGGTGGCGCAGTGGTTGAGAATCCGCCTGCCAATGCAGGGGACATGGGTTCAATCCCTGATCCAGGAAGATCCCACATGCCGCGGAGCAACTAAGCGCGTCTGCCACACTACTGAGCCCACATACTATAACTCCTGAAACCCACGTGCCTGGAGCCCGTGCTCCACAACAAGAGAAGCTACTGCAATGAGAAGCCTGAGCACTGCAGTGAAGAGTAGCCCCCACTCGCCGCAACTAGAGAAAGCCCGCGTGCAGCAACGAAGGCCCAACACAGCCAAAAATAAATAAATAAAATAAATAAATTTATTAAAAAAAATAGAGGAAGAACTTGGTTTGATTATTGGCTTCGCAACTTACCTATCATGTAAAAATTAAGTAAACTCCATGGGACTAGTTTTCTTCTATTGAAAATGCAATAATATTATCTGCCTCATAGGCTTACTGCAAGCAACTACTCTTCCTTTTAAACCTCCCCTTGGACTTCGCTGGTGGCGTAGTGGTTGAGAGTCCGCCTGCCAATGCAGGGGACACGGGTTCGTGCCCCGGTCCGGGAAGATCCCACATGCTACGGAGCAGCTGGGCCCGTGAGCCATGGCCACTGAGCCTGCACGTCCAGAGCCTGTGCTCCGCAATGGGAGAGGCCACAACAGTGAGAGGCCCGCATACCACAAAAGCAAAAAAACCAAAAAACAAAACAAATAAACAAAAAAACACATCCCCTTGGCCAATTATATTAATATCTATAGCTTCTTCTATCTTGTATATACAGGCCCTTCCAAACATAAATCTCTAACCCCATTCTATCCCCTTAATCCAGGCCAATATATCCACCTGACATCTTCATCTAGGCGCCTACAGATAACTCAGAATAAACATCAAAAATAAAATTGATCATCTCCTTATTTCAAATACCCCACTACCACCACGGTCTAAAATATGCTATTTCAAAGAAGCCATGACTTAATCAAAAAGTAAATTTCAATGACAAAATCTGACCCCAGTGAGAGACTATTAGGAGAAAAATGTTTGATTTGGGAAACTGTCTGGCACTAGTTACACTTCTTACCTCATAACCAGCTATCTCTTCTAATCAAATTTAGGTATACCCAAGTTACTTCTTGTGCTTGCACTTATTGTTTATTAAATATGAATGAATTAATGAATGGGAAGTGTGATGTGCAGTGTATACACACATAACTGATAGATTTAAAAGTCATATGCCCACATTCACATACTTCAGTTCACATACAACTAAATCAGCTACAGCCCAAAACAAACAACAAAAAGTTAAATTAAATATATAACCAGGAAGCCTAATGATGCCATAGACTGTGTAGGTATCTGTGATTAATATACTCATTTCCTATTGTCTCCAGAATATCTCAGTTTCCTTTACTTAGAAAACACAAAGCATCTACAGTGACTCTGGGGGTTCTCTTGAATCATAGGATGAAAACTCAAATCATAACTGACACATGGGATTCTGAACAATATTAATTTGGACTTCCAAATTTGAAAGGAATCAGGTGACATGGTTTAGTCCATATTTTGGAACCAAAGTGTATATGGATTCTAAATAAAACATAAGGAAATAAAGCTATGATTATTTCCCCCTGCTGATGAAATTTGGAAAGGGATTCTGGACCCCACCAAGTCCTTATACCTCTGGACCTTACTCTGTGGTATCTCATGTCAAGGAAAACTCTTAGCTAGATTTCAAATCAACTTTAATTAAGATTACAGCTGAGATAAGAACTTTCCTTCTAGTCTGAATAATTGAACTTTTACTCAGTGCAGGCTTGATGCATTCTTTTATGTAATAAGAGAGGTGGAAGAAATTATAGTTCCTCATCCTAGAAGCTTCTTAGAAGTCAGTGGGATGGAGAGTTTTGAAGAGTTTCTTCTGCTCATTTTCTTAGTGGCTGCTATTTCTTTATTTCTTTTCTTTCTTTCTTTCTTTCTTTCTTTTCTTTTTTTTTTTTTTTTTTTAGCAGCCTGAACCAATTTACATTTGGCAGGTTTGGAGGCAGCTCGGGCAGAGCCCAGGTTTACTGAGGGTGACTGAATAATTACAAGATGAACTCTGCATAAAAAAAGGCCAGGTTGACACTACCAAAGATGCCACCTGTTTTCTGGGCACCCAAACTATAATGCTTTTCAGATTATCATCTACATGCAGATTCAGCTGTCACTGATTCCGAGGAATAAGTCATGAATACAGGATAATGTCAGCTACTTGTGCACCCAGGATATACTACAAGTGAAGTCATTACTCCCCTCAAAATCCTTGAAGTCATTCTTCAGGAAATGGTTAAAAGGACCCGCGATCATAATAAAATATATGAATTTCTTTTTCTAGTGGTAGGTAGGAAAAACTGATACTTATATAAACTAAACTCATTATCACAAAAATATTTTAGTGCAGTTAGAGGCAATGCTTACCAAAGAGCCATTTAATAACTATATTTGGAAAGTTTTATGCATCCAAAATACTAAGCATAAGCTATGGTCTCACCTACTCTAAATCACCAGAAATGCAATAGATAATTTTTTTTTTTTTTTTTTGCGGTACACGGGCCTCTCACTGTTGTGGCCTCTCCCGTTGTGGAGCACAGGTTCCGGATGCGCAGGCTCAGCGGCCATGGCTCACGGGCTCAGCTGCTCCGTGGCATGTGGGATCTTCCCGGACCAGGGCACGAACCCGTGTCCCCTTCATCGGCAGGCGGACTCTCAACCACTGCACCACCAGGGAAGCCCAAAAGATAACATTTTTAAAAGCATAATATTTCTTGAGTACAATAAAGAGAAAGCTCAGTAGATGAGAAACAAAGAAACTTCCTAATAATGTTAGAAATTGAAAGGGAATGGGTTGATTCCAGTTTCAGTAACTCCAGAGTGTCTTGTATTATATTAACCCCCCTTAAATAAAAATTTAAAACTCTGGAAAAAAATCGTAAAAATACTGTTTGCAAGTACTATAAAATGGCAAAAAAGCAGGCAAAACCACGAGGCTAATTGAGCTTTGAATGAGGGAAAAGACTGTGTGACGAATTTGTTTTACAGATTTTATCCTTGGAGGGCACTCCACATTATTATGGTATACAACTGTCTTAGAAAACCGCAGGCTTGTAGGTGTGATGTGGTAGAGGACAGAGACTGCAGCTGCCATAGGGGCTGGAAATTGAGACAAAAACTCAGCAAAAGAAAGAGCCACAGTTGGGGCAGCCCCAGCATTTACATATGATCTACCCTCAAATCCATAGCTGCCCCCTGAATTTCACATTACAGGAGAACCTCCAGAAACCCAACAGAAAGCAATCACTGCAAAACTGAAAGTGCTGAGTAGAAATTTTAGCTGCTCACCACAACAGGGGAAAATGAATAAAGAGTTTGGAGTTTGAATCCTACAAAATTAAATAGGTGTGGTAAAAAATGTTGGGATTTCCATTGAAACACCAGAGGGACTAAGCCTTAGAAATAAAGACTTGGTCCCAGGATTAAGAATTCACCAAAAGATTAAGGGCAAATCTGAAAAAAACACGAAACTTACAAAGTATAAGCAATGTACAATTTCAATATGATTAACTAATAGTTTAATTGTTTACAAGAGTAAAAATGAACACTCTAGAGGAAGACAGCAGAAGCAAGAGTCTACAATGTACCATTTAAAATGTCCAATATACAGTCATAACTTTCTAGAAATGTGAAGAAACAGAACAATTTTAGCTAGGACTGAGAGAAAAAGCAGTCAATAGAAAAAGGTGTCACTGACACAGGTGTGGTTAGCAGAAGAGATATCAAGGTGAAAATCAACACATAAATTAATTACTTGAAAAAGAAGAAAATGGAAATTCTAGGATCTCAAAGTGAAATATATGAATTGACAAATGCACTGATGGTCTTAATAGCCAATTGCAGCAGCAAAAGAAAATAGGGTCAGGGATAATGGAAACAGATCAATAGAAATTACTCAATCTGAAAAGAGTAAAAAATAGATGAACAAAGCCTCAATAACCTATGAGATAATTACCAGTGACTTACCATATATATAATAGGACCCCTAGAAGAAGAGGAGAGAAAAAGTAGTGGATTGCTTATTAAGAGTTACGATAATTATCATTTATTAAGCACTTACCATGTTCTAGGCATTATGCTAAGCCCTTTCATATAGAACATCACATTTAGTTCTCTTATCAACTCCATTATTAGGTATTAGTACATCCCAATTTTATAGATGTGTAAAATGAGACTCAGAGAAGTTAAGAGGCTTTCCCAAGTTCCTACAGTGACAGAGAAACCTAAATGCCACACAGAGCTTAAGTCTCTCTGAACCCCATGTTTGTGCATCTAACACGTACTACCTTCCATTAATACAAGTTTTATGAAATATTTCAAGTGTTCTAAATCTACCCCTACTACAGTTTTAGTGGGGATATTATTTTTCATCCTCTACTGACAAATGAAGGAGGAAGTGTTCCAGGAATCATCTTGTCATAGCAACATTTTACAGATTGAAAAAAGAGTGTAATATTTGAGAGCTGGTTCTTATGAGCTTGCAAGAGCCAATTATACATATCTCTTTCCAGGTCCATGTTCAGTCACATCAGGCTGGTAGCTTGAAACTGGCATGGTAGAACATTTACACTACAGAGATTGGCAAACATTATAAACTGGAGATTTATTTCCACCCCCAACTCCACTTCCTCTCCCTCCCTGCAGAGCCAGCTTTAAACATTTGCCAGCATACCACTGACACTTAACAATATACCTTTGAGTCCTATCTTAATGGCTTGAAATAAAATCTGTTTTTTTTCATCAACATACACACACGCACACACACACAAAATCAAAGATAACACTTATCTTCATGTGTTGTATACATCGAGGCATATACTAGCAATTTATTTTCTCCCTATATGTGGGCCCCACTTTCTTCTTTGCATTGACCCCATTCTCAGACAGACTCTTACTTTGTGATGGAAGATGGCTAGAGAAATTCCAGTAGAAACAAACAAATATGTCCCTCTCTTGCTCATCCCAAATACATCCTAAGATTAGTTTTATCGGTTCTAAGTTGGTCCCCTAACTACCTGTGCATCAAATTTTGTGGCTAAGGGAGAGGTTTAATCCTAAGTCACATGCCTCTCTCTGGAGCTGGAAGTGGTGGGGTCAGCTTCTCCCAAGCACAGCACTTGAGATATAGGAGCTACAGTTCCTCAGAGGAGAGTGAGGGCATTTTTACAAAAGAAGGGGTATTTTAAGTTGCATGCTTAAAATAATAACAGACATCCAGTACAGAACACAGCAAGTACATGAATATTCTATTTTAAACTGCAGTGTAGAATAGGAATCACACTGTCATTCCTAGGTCAAGGCATGAAATAAGGCTGATAGTACCTTTCTAAGATTATGGAGACTTTTGGCCTTTCTACAACACGCGGGTCTTTTATGCCCACTGGAGTCTTCTCTAACACAACATCTTCCTTGCCACTGAAGTATTTGAATCTCACCCAAATTTCTTAGCTGCCGAATTTTGTCCACGTCGTGCCTTTTATGTTGTCTGGTCACCTAGCACAGTCCCAGAGCAGTGTGGATGAATGACACTGACCTGGGTAAAGGATGGAAAAAAAAAAAGAAAAGGCAAAAACTTTATTTTTCTAATGTTACAAGAGTATAAAAAAAGAACATGTGTTTAATTTTCTGTGGGTTTTTCAAGTGATCTGGGATTTAGCATAAGAAATATTAAATGCAATCTGAAACCTTGAAAAAGAATGTGAATCTATATTTTAGTCTTATTTAAAATGAATGAGGCTGCCAGTTCCCATTTCAGCAACAATATTTTATAAAACTATGCTTTGTAGATTGATCCAGCTGCACACATGGATTACTAGAGAGGTACCGCTCAGGTTTGCAGAGCAAGGAGTGGTCCTTTGAGACACAGCTAAAGAGACAAGAAGAGGCAGGTAAATCTCTCGCTTTCAACTTATTTTTCCCTTTTTCACATCCCCTTGCTCTTTGAATAGGGTCACATTGCTGTCACAAATGCTTCCTCTGCCTTGGATATGTTTACCAACTCCTTTTGCCCAAAATGAAGCTGGTCCACATATTTCCAGACCAGAGTCTTGGGTGGGGACAAGGGACTCTACTGGTCAAATGTGTGGTCAGATTTCACTATTACAGAAAGATGTATACATTCTCTATGCTGGATCAAGAGACCACCTTTTCTCAAAAATACAGCAATGCCGTTTGAAATCGTTGGATCTCAGACCTTGTCATTATGACTTTTGGAAGCACTTACACAAATGTGTATAACCTTTATCATCAATTCATCCTCTCAACTTTCCATTAATCTAAACCTTATATTGATTATAACTACACATTTATTCTTACCATTCCTTCCCTCGCTACAGTATCTATTTTCTCTGTCATCCATCCAATCAAAATCCTGATCACATTTTAAGACCTGTCTCATTTTAAATCCCCTCCTTCCCAAACCATGAGCATCTATGATGATGATGACTGATACCCTATAGGACTTGTCATCAGTATAATTCATTTTAATACTTAACCATGAAATTTTTTCTTATGTATTTCTTATGCTTTTTTGTTTTGCTTTGTTTTTTACAATTTTAGAGCCAAAGCCACCTCCACACACCTAAATAGCTGGGCCCCCAACTTTGTATTCCTTTTTATAATAACGTTTGTTGCTGTAGTGAACCCAGTTATTTCCTCATACATTATCACATTTCTCTAACTACCGGTTTCTTAATTCTCTAATTTGGTGTATTTCAGTATTATCCAGGGGAATTGGGAAAAAAAAGATAAATACACATTCCTGAGATTTATTCCTGAGGTTTCAGTTCAGAAGATCTTGGATAGATTCAGGAACTGTGCTTTCCTTTTCAAAATTTAAACCAAATTATTCTGAGGCACATGAGGCAAGACTGACTCAGGAAGTTAAGTGTTTTCAAATAACTATAGAGTATTTAAATGGGAGGGAAAGGGTTAAATTTTGCCTTCATAGATCTAAGGGTTAGAGTTAGTATCAATTCAAAGGCACCTTTTGTTTTGGTAAAGGGTAGCACTTCTCAAAACAATCACAAGTAGACAAGTCTATGCCAAGAAATAGTGAGTTTCTTGTCACTGAAAACATAAAGCAAAGCTAGAGAAACAAATAGTGGGACTTCTGAAAGAGGGATTTGAACATTAAAAGGTGGGGTGAATGTAGTACCAGTTCACAAACCTGACTGCTCATCAGAATCATCATGGCTTTGAAACATGCAAACATAAGAGAATCTGATTTAATAGGTCTAGGGGGCGCCCGAGAACTTGTGTTTAGGGCAGGCAATGCTCAGTTAATCTGTTGTAACCACCTGCCATGGGAACCAATGGACTAAGTTCACCGAAAGACCTCCTTCAGGTTTAGAATTCTCTAAAATAGCTTTAAAAATATTTACCTTTTGTGAGCCATGCCTCCTGTAAAGTCTTCTACATCATACAGAGCAATTGTGATTACCAGTCCCCCGACCCACCCTGGAGCACTAAGAGCCTTCTATATAAGAGCCTATGAATGAAAGTAATTCAAGAGACAAGGATCATGAAGAAGGAAGGTGCAAAAGAAGAATCTAGGGGGAAAAAAAGGATTTTCCAAATGCAATGATATTTATCTGACTAATGCCTTGGCTGCCTGCCCATATCTGCACTGAGAGGCACACAGAATTTTCTCAAAAGGAGCTGACTGAGCAGGAATGTGGTGAACATGTAAAGCACACTCAATAACACAAAGACAGTCAGGGTGACCAGTTTCAGAGGAGGGGAAGTGCCCATGGTATTACAAATTTCCATTTCTGATGTTCCTTAGCTGCAGAAAGGCAACAAGGGCACCTTATGTTGATCAGATGGCTCTGTGTACCTCTATAGTTTATTTTTCCCTCCAGGATAGGACAATAGAATTAAGAAAGTCAATTTTTTCAATCCAAAACAGAACAAACTTTGCTAACTTAAAATGATTTTGGATAAGTAAAGGTCAGTCGGGTCTTGGGGCTCTTTCTTCATTAGCAAAAATCAACATCCAGTGTTGTTGCTTCGAGCTCTTGTTTTATCAAATGGAGATGCTGGCAGATGCCATCAGCAGGGCCCAGTGAGGCATGTGCTATATTACTGGAATCATAAATGGCCAAGGCAAGAGCCAATTATTATATATATATATATATATATATATATATATATATATATATTCATATAATAGCATTATAACTATATATTTCAATGTTTTAAATAATACTATTTACACTAGAGATAATGACCTTTCTGTAAACAACAGTGTGGCAATTGTACTGTATAATTCATCTTACTTAGGTTCTATGTTCTTCAGAAATAAGACTGCAACAACAAAGGAAGTCAGATGGCCTCTGAGACATGGTGACAGTTCTCTTTAGCCATGAATTGGACTATGTTGGCATAATCTTTGTAGCACAGAGTATCTGTGAGATATTAAGAGAAACTATCTTCAAATCTTGTCAATGAATACAATCTGGATGGTGTAGAAAAAGATTAGACAGAAGACCAAGTAGGAGGCTTTTTATAATGAGACAGTAGCAATATTGTTGAAAAACAAACTGAGGCATATTAAAATTTTTAAGAGTTTATTTGAGCAAAAATCAATCTGGATTGGGCAGTCCCAAACCAGAGGTGGTTAGAGGTGCCCCATTGACAGGAGCTAGGGGAAAGACCCTATACGTCCTAGAGAAGAGGCAGAAACAAATCAAGGAAATTATTTGATTGGCTGTAGCTTAAGCAATTGCCTTATTTGGGAAAGCCTAGTTGGCTGTTTGTGATTGGTTGTCCTTAGATTTTCATTTCTTCACCTTGAGGCATTACAGACAGGTTTTGGTTTGCTTATGTAAGCTGCCTAAGGCATTCAAACAACCTCAGTCTGATGGTCTCCTTGTTTAATTAATTTAACAGTATATAGTGGTAGGTACCTATGAAACTTGCTTCAGAGATAAGATTTGTGCCTTTTACCATGGAAGGTAAATAGCATGTATTAAATAAATGTTTGTTGGACTGATTTGAATTTGGAATTTGATTGGTCATAGACATTAAAAATGATTATCAGATATAGTGCCTATATCAGAGGTAGGCAAACTACTTCCCAGGGGCCAGCTGCCTGTTTTTGTAAATTAAATTTTATTGGAACACAACCATGCCCCTTTGTTTAGATATTGTCCATAGCTGCTTTTGTGCTACAATGGCAGAGTTTGAATAGCTGTAACAGAGACCACGTGGCCTTCAGGTCTACAAGTCTAATGAGTTTAATTTGATTAGTTGGCTTTGCAAATAACTGCCATTGCTGCAAGAAAAAATATATAAAAGAGAGCATAAAAGAATAGATCATTAGTTGCCAGTAGTATATCAAAAGATTGTCTTTATATTTAAGAAATATGAAATTTTTATATTGTTTAACATACTAGACTCTTTAGGTAAGTGTGATCTGAAATGTGGTCTGGAAATAAGGAATAAATAATATCCAGACATTAGGAAGGAAATGAATAATTATTATCACTTTTTCTCACATCTTGATACTGTTTTATGAAGAATAAAAAAGGCATCTATCAGAATTGTGTATTAGTCAGCATGCTATCAGGAAATTAAAACTCCACTACCTATTTCAACAGTGTGAATTTATTACAGTATGTTTAGACAGAGAAAGGGCAGGTTAGCCTCCTTTGATATTGGAAGGCAGGATGTTTATGAAGAGACTCAGAGACTAAGAAAGACTCAAAGTTTCAAAATTCTTAGCCTCACCCAAATCCATCCACTATTCCCACCAATTTTCAGAACCCCATTTCATCTGTATCAATGCCTTGATTATCACATAACGGACTCATCAAATCTGTGAATTCAACTCACATTGTAATTCCACAACTCAAACAAATGTATTTTCAGTGTAATTATCAGTAGGGTCATCCTTGTGTATATAAGGAATTAGAGAATCTTTCAGGAGCAACAAAGATACACTCTAATCCCTTGATAATAATTTAAGCTAGAGGTTTGAAAGTCAGAACTTGTTATTTTCTGTTTGTGATCTCTCCAGTACAGTCACAAATAGCCACACTTCTCCTACAGTCCTTATAGCTACTATTACAACCATAGCAGTGAAGTACTTTGCTGACTAGGTCCTTCAAAGCACCTACTTGGTAAGCACATCATTTCATTCAAGCTTACCCTGAACCTCAGTAGACCCAACTACATTGTGCCACAAATATTTTACTGTATATACTTTACCATTTATCGTGCCAAAAATCCATAACTTTATCCATCTTATTGTTAATTCCTTTACATTAATTGCATACATTATTACACTTCACCTTAAGTATTTACTAACCACAGTGTTAAGTGGAGATGTACTGAATTTTTACTCAAATCTGTGTAAATATTTTGTTTGTTTCACTGTTTACATGCATGCTATAAAATACTATTGATTTTTAGATATTAGTATTACCTTGTGGTCTTGCTAAAT
Organism: Mesoplodon bidens; assembly: GCF_964165515.1. Classification (NCBI taxonomy): domain Eukaryota; kingdom Metazoa; phylum Chordata; class Mammalia; order Artiodactyla; family Ziphiidae; genus Mesoplodon; species Mesoplodon bidens. Next base: position 22,921,813 of record NC_138176.1, read on the forward strand.
GAATTGTCTTGTTCTAGTAGTTGTTTTGCAGGTTTCATAAAACTGTTCATGAAAAATTTTTTTATTCATTTTATTTCCTTTATTTTGATGATTTTCTTTGTGTCAATGATTAGGACTTCTAGTATAATGCTGAATAGAAGAAGAGAGCAGGATCATATATGCTTTGTTCTCAATCTTAAAGAGAAAGTATTCAGTATTTCATAATTCAGTATATGATGTTACCTGTGGGTTTTTCATAGATGCTTTTTTATTATGTTGAGGAAATTCCCTTCTATTCTCTAATAGTTTTTTATAATGGGTAAAAGTTGAGCCTTTCAAAGGTACTTGTGCAAATATTGAAATGATCATATGGTTGAATAAATTCCTGCAGTATGTCTTATTGTTAAGTTATTCTGGCATTTAACTCTCTTATGTCTGTTTGTTTGAAAAAGTCTTTACTTGATTTATTTTTGAAAGATATTTTTTATGATTATAAAACACCGACCAGATAGTTTTTTTTCCTTTTGTTTTTTGTTCTTTATCCCCCCTTTCAATAGTTTAAAACTTTAAAGATGTTTGTTTTTTTTCTAGTTTGCCCAGGCTCTGAAAAGAGATCTATGGCAATGCATATATTTTTTTCTTCTGTATTTTATGTTTCTTTTCTCTGGCTACATTCAAGGTTATTCCTTTATCTTTATATTTCAGAAGTTTGACTATGATACGCCTATGTGTGTGTGTCTGTTTCTTTTAGTTTTTTCTGTTTGTTTTGTTTATTTCTTTTTCAAATTCTGAATAAGGATTTCTGAGCTTCATGGATCTATGGTTTGTTGTCATTTATTAATTTTGGAAAATTATTGACCATTAGCACATCAAATAGTTCTTGAGCAAACGTTTTTCCTTCCCCTCCATTTGGGACTCCGACTCCATATATATTTGATGTAAAATATTGTCCCATGACTGTTTGCTACTTTCTTCACATTTTTTCTCCTTTTGTTTTATTTTAATAATTTATATTGACCTATTTTCAAATTTGCTGATTCTTCCTGTGTTACAATCATGTCATTGAAAAGATTTTTGAAAACACTATATGTATGTATAATAACTATATTCACACAAGCACCCCTTAATTTACAAAGCTTCAATCATTCATACACATATTAGTGGAATCCACAGTGTTCAAGTACCTTAAATATAATGTATCATACTGACCCAAGTAAAGCAAGTACAAAAAATATGCATATAAAGTTGTTCACATGTAGGTCCTAGATAACTAGCTTCTGTGCTAAAAAAGAAAATAAAGAAAATAGGTTTATTAACTAGCATTTGAAACTAATCTTGTGCTTGGGTTAAAACCCCCCTCACACCTAAATTTAGTGTGTATATATATCATATTATAATATATACCATATTTTATATATATGGGTGTTTTTGTGTGTGTGTGTGTATGTGTATGTGTGTATGATTTCTAGCATTTTTATTTCAGTCTTCTTATTGATTCCTTTTGTGGTAGGCAGAATAATAGCCCCCCCCCAAATATGTAAACAATCAAACTGTCAGATCTGGTAAAAATGTTATATTTCATGGTGAAAGAGACCCTTGAAGATGTGATTAAAGTTAGGGCCTCAAGATAGAAGTATTCTAGATTACCTAGATAGGCCGAATCTAATCACACTAGGCCTTAAAAATCAGATAACTGTCTGGAGGCAGAAGAGATGCAGCAGAGGTGAAGTCAAACAGGCTGGAAGCAAGAGAAGGGCTTGACATATCAAGGTTTGTTTGAAAGTAAGAGCGGATAATGTGATGATGAATTCTGCCAACAAACTAAAATTGTATAGCCCTCTATTTATTTAAGCCTTCTTCATTTATTTTATTAGTGTTTTGTTTTTCAGCATTCAGATTGCAGATATTTTACAAGATAATAATGAATCCTTTTTTAAACTATTTTAAATGGTATTTTTAAAATAATGAAGGTTCTTAAAAATGTATTTAGAGGTTGCTGTACAGTTTAATGCATTGAACACATTTAATTTATAAGATTTTCAAGTACTTTTATACCACTTCACTTGTAGAGGTCTGCCAAAAATGAATTTTCTCAGTGGTTATATGTGTAAGAAAGTCATTTCTCCTTCATTTCTGTCATTCTTATATTTGTTATTCTGTATGCTATGTGTCTTTTTTTCCCTTGGCTGCCTTCAAGATTTTCTATTTGACTTTTGTTTCTAGCAGTTTGAACGTGATATGCCTAGATGTACTGTTTTTGGTATTTATTCTTCTTGGAGTTCTCTGAGGTTCTCAGATCTATAGTTCGAGGTCTGTCACTAGTTTGGGAATATTCTCAGCTATCATTTCTTCAAATATTCCTTTACTCCTATTTTTTTTCACTTTTCTTTCTGTGATTCTAATTACACATATGTTAGACCATTTGATATTGTTCAATACATGTCATGATGTTTTGTTTTGTTCCCCCTTTCTCTCTGCTTTTTTATTTCAGTTTGATTATTTCTACTGACAAATCTTCAAGTTTGTTGATTCTTTCCTCCTCTGTGTCGAGCCTACTGATGAGACAGCGAAAGGCACTGCTCATTTCTGTTTCTAGCACTGCCTTTTGATCGCTTCTTATTAGTCCCCATCTCTCTGTTGAAACCTCCTATCTGATCTTATGTGTTTACAACATTTTCATCAGAATCTTTATAATATTAAGCATAGTTCTTATAAATTCTGTCAAATACTCATAACTTTTGTGCTATTCATGAGCCTGGTCCTGACGATTAGTTTGTTTCTTGACAGTTTTTGGTTTCTTCTTGCATTTTACATTCCTTAGTATGTTTAGTTCTTAAAAGCTAGACATTTTGTGCAGGATAGTAAAGACTGAGATAAACAGCTTTTATAACTGGAAATGGGCACACCTTTCTTTTTTTCTACTTGGTCTTTAGTGATGAGTTTTTATTTAATGTAGTTAGAAATTCCACTGATATTGAGGGGTTTTTTTTGTTGCTATGGTTACTGTCAGTGCATTACATTCTTCAGATCTCAATAGCTATACCTCTTATTTAAAGAGGTGGCTGATTTCCAGGGTTTTGTTTTGTTTTGCCTTTTGCCTTCAGTTCTATTCCATCTTTAGCTGCCCTGGCACTGTGTCTTTGGGGCATATCCTGCACTATGGTCCTGCTTGTATCCTGGCTGTAGTTCTGAGCCTGGCACACATTTCTCCCTCCCTCCCCTCTAGGAGAGGAACTCTTTTTTTCTGTTCTCTTTCCTCAGTTGCAATGGGTTTTCACAAATGCCCTAAGTACAACAGTGTTTTTTCCCTTTCCCACAGATATTAAGACTTTTGTTCCCTAGAGGATAAAGAGGAAAGTGTTACTGAGTCCAAGCTCATACTGCTCACTGCACAACAGGCCAATAAATCAAGAGGAGGTGTGGGGGCAAGGAACAATGACTTTATTTGGAAAGCCAGCAGAACAAGATGGTGGACAAGTGTTCCAAAGAACAATCTTGCCCAGGTTTGGATGCTAGTTTCTTTTATAGAGCAAAGAGGGGGAGGTACGGAGGTAAAGTAAAAAAAGGAACAAGTTGTTGCAGATTTTTCTTGGTTCTGGCCAGACTCAGGAGGGGATGTGTTAATTTCTTCTTTCCTGCTGCCATTTACAGGTAGGCCTGGTCACGGTGTTTCCTGTGAGATTAAACAAAGGTATTTTCGCTTAACACTCAGGCATGTGAGGCAGGGTTCCTGAAGATGGGCCATTATGTATACTTTAAGCTATAAGCAACACCCTTTTAGTGATTAACTTGTAGCAAAAGCAATAGAATGCAAAAATTAAAGTAAAAGAAACGGATCCAATATGGAGTCAGATTTGTTCTTCCCTATTACAAAAGGAGTCTCTCCACTGCTTGGAATCCTATTCTCCACACACAGTTCTGTATCATAAAGAACACTTTCTCCAACTTTTTTCCAGTCTTTTATATAAGCACCCTGTGGAGTTCAAGGAGAAAAAACAATTCTAGAAAACCCATAAAATTTCATTTTTTCTGGGTTATATGTTTGTTGTAAGAATAAGGATTCTTCTCTCTCTCTCCCTAAGGATCTCAATTAATTTTGGAGTATTAAACCCACATCAAATTCCTGGGATACACTATTAATAAATTGTAACAAAAATGCCTGCGAAGAATTACTAGTATCCAGTTTAACATTTGTAAGGAATTCAATTCTGTGTTCAAGGGCAAGGTTATGGCCAAAATCATCCAGGATCCCTAACTTTGAGTATCTGTTATATATATGTAACTAATAAGAAAAGTGAGAGTCACGCTAGATAACTCAACAGTGAGCATTTAACTTAGAGTATTGTCAAACAGGTATGGAATGATGAAAAAGCAGAAATGGGATTATGGTAACATAGAAGCAATAACTTCAAAAAGTAACTCTTACCCATAAGACTTGAAGGGAACAAATGGAAGAAGATAAAGTTATGAAAATCTAGAATTTCAGAGGAAGGGGTTTGCAGGGATGAAATCATACCAATGAGGAGGGTCGACCCTTGGTTGCTCCTGGTATTACAAGAGCTTAGAGAAGAGACCCCTTGAAAAGGGGGATGAGATTTCTGTGGAGTGAGTATTGCTCAGCTACTGCTCAAACACTAGCAATCATAAGAGGGGTCCTGTGGATCAGGGCTCAGATTTCCAGGAGAGAGGACTGCTGAGCGTAGCTAGTGCTAGTGCCTGTGAGGGGCAGGTGAACTAGTTCTAAGACTGTTGAAAGAAGTTGGAAGCTAGAGTCATTTGCTGCTACTGGATTAAATTCCTTTGTCAGAGAGATACTGATAGGCATAGCAAATAAAAGAGTAACCATGTACTTTCTTTCCTCTCCCTTTGGAGTCTCACTTCTATTGGTGGCACTCAAAAGGAAGCCATCTAACACGGGTGAAATATGTTTTTCTTAATTTATTTCTAACATAAAACAGAGTAAATAAAAGTAGGAAATTAACAGCAATAATTGCATGATAATTTCCAATATACATGGGCTTTAAAAAAGACTTAATGTCACCTTTGACCATATTTTGTATAAAATTTGGGGGAAATATATAAATTCAAAGAAAAGGAAAGGGTCAATGGAGTGTCATCTGTGGGAGAGGAGAGAGAATAAACATAAATGTAGTCATACATTATGTTTATATACAGTATGGAGGTAAAATATGTGTCAGTGTGGTTTCAGTATTCTATGATCTTAGTTAAAAAAAACTTGATACATATGTGTGAGGGGAAGAGTCCAGGTATATACATGTATATGTGTTTCTGTGTTTTCATCCATTTCATAGTATTTGAGCTTAAACAGCAAGTTTAATTTGTACAGATATTTACTCCAAATAAAGTCAATTCTCATTCATTTTGTAATAAAGTTATTTTATTATGTATAACAAAGCAATACAATAAATAATTACATAAGAAGATCAAATAAGCATAAAACAAAACTATTAGGTAACAAGAGCTTTTTGAAATTACCTTATACGAGATCTTCTTTTTCTAAATGGTTTGTCTTTCATGAAGAAACAGTATATGGGAACCCAAATGCAATACAGTTTGTTCAGTCATGAAAGAGTAGAACCATTCAAAATTTCTCACTCTAGTTCGCATTATTCTTCCTGTATAGCCCTCAGAAATATACTTAAGATGGTGAAATATTACTCCCTCTACAGGAAATGAAAGGAGTCAGAAGTGTTTTCACAGTAGTTAAATATTAAATATAAACCATGTTCTTTGGAATAAAGACAAATAGAGGAAATGGGTTGGACTGGAAAGTTTTGTTTTGTTTTGTTTTGTTGTGGTACGCGGGCCTCTCACTGTTGTGGCCTCTCCCATTGCGGAGCACAGGCTCCGGACACGCAGACTCAGTGGCCATGGCTCACGGGCCCAGCAGCTCCGCGGCATGTGGGATCTTCCCAGACCGGGGCACGAACCCGTGTCCGCTGCATCGGCAGGCTGACTCTCAACCACTGCGCCACCAGGGAAGCCCCCTGGAAACTTTTTAAGAGAGATAAATAAGAAGGAAAGCAAAGGGCTAGATTTAGAAAATCAAACTACAAATTGGCAGACAGAAATTCTGGACTTCTCTCAAGTTCCTGTGTCTACAAATAATTATACCATTAATTGCCAGATAACCCAGAGCAAACAGGAGGGAGAGTCACAGAAATAATTTGGACTCAAAAGCAAGGATTTGTTTATGAAAATGAGACTTCTCAGGCTGAAAAATCCTGCTAGGAAATTTGGAGGTTGAACGTATTGTTAAAATTATGCTCCTCTAGTGCATTTCCTGATCGATGAGCAAGTTCAGGGGATTTGAATAAGAAATAAAAGATAGGGGAAAACAATCTCCTCTACAAATTGTAGATACTGTCTCAAGGTTAAAGAGCCTATTGTTAACACCAAAAATAGTGATATTTCTAGAAAGAGCAAAGTAATCAAACTAATAAAGGGCTGCTTTGAAACCCTGCATGATTAAAATGGGAAATGGGCCTCATTCTCATGCTTATGGCTCTTGGAAATTTAGAAAAACTGGCAAATTCAACAAAATGTGTACATCACATTTCTATCAGATGTTGATGATGATTATTTCCCAAAATTTCAGTTTCTCAATTTTGATATTTTTCTTAATAAATCAACCTATACAGGATTCCTTGACTGACCCTGGGTTTGGAATCAACTGAATGGTTTAGAATCAAAGTCAGCTGTCTTTGTCTTGAGCCAAGGTTTTGCTGGTTCACAGTTGTTTTGATACAAGGTTCTTGAGGCATGCCAGATTTATCAGCTCTTATGCTGGTCAGTTCTCAGCTGCCAGAATATGACCTAGAAGCTGACTGAGTAAATAACTCCACTGAACTAAAAAAATTTCTGTCCCTTAGCAATCTCTTTATCTATGACTACACATACTTATTGCCACTAAAGCTGGACCCTGATGTTCTTTAACTTCACAAGGAAAGTTCATATTCATTGCAGTGAACCAGTCATTGGTATGAGGGACTCAAAGCTAAATGAGGCACCGTCCCTTCCCTCAGAATGTTTACAGTTTTCTGAGGGGTTAGAAAGTTCTATGCTGTGTAATAAATATTGTAATAAAGGTATGCCCAGGGTTTGATGGAAACCCACTGGAGGAATGAGAATGGGTTATGATAGTATAATTCCAGTCCAAAATGGGTCCACAAAGATGTATGGATTGAGTCTGAAAACACAAATAAAGCCTTCAGAGAGAGAAAAATGAGGAGATAGAAATATTAGTATCAACACTTAACATTGTGGAATGCTTGTGCCAGTAACTATGTTAGCCTATTTGCAAGAATTATTACATTTAATACCCTAAACAACCCTATGAAGTATATGTCATTACTGTTTTCATTTCATAAATAAGAAAAGGGTAGTTCAATGAGATTAAATGGGAACTCAACGTCCGGAATCAGGGTATCTAACTCTAAATACTTGCTCTTAAGTACCATAAGCTCTGCCTTCCATATTACAATAGAGGGAAGAGCACTGCGGGCAGGTAGAAGCACCCGTGATAATAGGGAGCTGGGCAAGAACACAGAAAAGAGGGAAAATGACAATATACTAGAGGGACAGGAAAGAATAAGATCAGAAAAGACATTGATGCCATAGTAAGGAGCCTGAGTTTTCAAGTGGAAAGCAATTGAAGTCCATTGGTATCTAGCTAGAGGGATGCCATGGTCAGATTCGCATTTTAGTAAATGTATTCCAGGAGAATTGTGAATAATTGAATTAGAGACAGGTGAGACCAGGGCCAGGGAGACAAGTCCAAAAGTTGACATAGAATTTAGGTTAAAAATGCATAAAACAATACATAAATAAAGCAGAGACAATGGAAAGTAGAGGTTAAACAAGAATTAAAGTCATTTTAAGGTAGAGCTATAGGACTAGTGGAAAAATTGTGTACAGAAGGTAAATGAGAGTACGAATCTTAGATGCTTTCATGGTATTAGGATTAGGCAACTGGATAATTGTGTCATTCACTGAAATATGGAGTATAGGAAGAAGAGGGACAGCTGTAGGAGGAAATAATGTTTACATTTTATCCAGGTCAATTGGAATTATTAGGTCATCTACGTAGAGATATTTATAGGAATATGTGGGTCTAGGATTCAGTTTAAAAAGGATTCAGGATATATTGAGATTCTTACCTTTGGAGAGATTGCCTTAGTGGTGATGTAGAGAAGGCATTTAATCATCAGATGGGTGTTTAGGTTTATTGCCACACATATTGACTGATTATGTTCTAGAAGCTAAGTTGCAGTACTGGAATATTTAGTAATATATCTGCTTACATGTATACCTAATAATGATGATAATATGCACTTACCTAATGATGGTGATAACATACACAGGATTTTAAAATATGGCTCCAACTGTCCCACTCCTCTCAGCATTCACATCTTTGATAGGTGTGAGTCCCTTTACACCTCCTCCCATCATCACAAACAGTAGGCATATATTTCCCCAATCCTTAAGTCTGGGCTAACCTTTGACTTACTTTGGATAATAGAAGACATTAGAAGTTCTGAGCCAAAGTTTCAAGAGGTCTTGTGTACTTCCACTCTCTGCCTCTTGGAACATGACCACTCTCATGATAAGAAGTCACAGTGAATCTGTTGGAGCATGAAAAGTGACATGAATTAAAGTCTCAATTGATCCAGCCAAGCCCATTCCAGAGCAACCAGCCAGCAGCTGACACACCAACTGCAGCACAACTGAGCCCTGTGGAACTTCCCACTGACCAGTAGACTCATCAGCAATAGCTTATGCTTGTTGTTTCAATCCACTGATTTTTAAAATATTTTGCTGACTGCTAAAACCTCTTTGAATATTTAAATCATCTATGGAGTTTTCTATAGGAATTCAGAAAAAAAATAATGAGAAAATAAACTCTAAAAAGACTTCAGTGATATTAGACATTCAATTATATGAAAAATCGGCTTTTGTGTTCTATGATGCATATAGATATGTATGCATGACATAGTCTTTTATTTATGTGGTTTGACCCATGTAGAACACAAATATCACTAACCTAAAGGGAACTTTTTCCTGGTATCTGAATCACTTGTCATTCAGAAAGAGGTAGTCATTCAGAAAGAGATAATCATTCAGACCTTTGAAAGAGGTAGATCCAAGGCTAAATTCCATTCTACACACTCATTATTATCATGGCTCAGAGCAGAACCCTTTTGCTCTGTATTTCCTGTGTATTTTTTTTCCTATTTTTTGTAAGCTCATGTGATGATTTCTTCTTATATTAGTGGGCAACTTACTCCTTAAATAAAAACAAATATATTCAGATGAATTTATATCCAAATAGTCATAAAAGGATACTGCTCTGCCACCTCAATCTCCAATACCTTCAACATTTCTTTTAAAAAAATGATTTTTAATTAAAAAGGGATTCTGATAAAACTTGTTACATTGACCACATGTTAGTGACCAGGAGGCCATGAGAGTAGGACTATGGATTGTCCTTGTACAGCTTCCACATTCTCTGTTTTAGATCCATTTGAGCACATCTGGTTGACTGGATAGAAGATATTTCTCAGTAAAAGATTTTCAGGCCCAAATCAATCTACCAGCCCATTCTCTCTTGGCCCAGCCTTCTACTATGTGTTTGAACTGAACTGGGCCCTAAATATCACAACCCTCCTGCAAAACCTGCTCTATTCTAAGGCACCAGGCAGCCGGAGGTTCAGAGAGTAGACCAGTTTCCTATAGCCACATAAGGCCTTCCCGCCTGAGGCCGGCTCTGATGGGCCCAGCTTGTAGTGTTGGTCAAGCCTCTTTACTGAGGACATAGGAATTTGCTTTGCTCTGACATGACTGTGTTTCTCTTGGGTTCCCAGATTCCACTGCCTCTTTTTGATTGTTTTGCTCTTTTTCCTAATCTGCCTTAACAGTCCCAGTTCTGTTCAACAGATGAATTCACAAAGATGAATGAAAATAGGCAGGGTCCCTAAAATGCATGGATCTTGTTCTTGTTTTTAAAGTGGGGTCAATTTTCAGTTGTAACTTCCTGTGTCCTGAAGGGGAGTGGAAGCCTTCCACAGATGTCAACCTAAAGGAGGGCATTCCTTCAAGCAGACGTGACCGCAAATTGAAACTATTACTTATTCCACCCCACCCTGTACATGAGCGTGGCTGACCTGATAGAAAGTTCGGGAGGCACTCTGACTTCAATGTGAAAATCTAAACTTGCAGAAGCAAATCCAAATATTTTTGATGTCATTCCTCTTCAGAATACAAAAATATTAAAAAAGACAGGTAACAAGTGTTGGCAAGAATGTGGAGAAATTGGAAACCTCATACACTGCTGGTGGGAATGTAAAGTGGTGTAGCTGCTTTGGGAAATAGTCCATAACTTCCTCAAATAGTTAAACATAGAGTTATCATATAAATCAGCAGTTTCTCCACAAGGTATATACCCAAGAGAATTAAGATGTCCACCAAAAAACTTGTACAAAAATGTTCATAGCATAATTTATAATAGCCAAAATCTTTTATACAGTTCAAATGTCCATCAATTGATGAATGGATAAATAAAATGTGGTATAACCACTGATGGAATATTATTTGGTAATAAAAAATGTATGAAGTACTAATACATGCTACAACAAGGATGAACCTTGAAAACATGCTAAGTGAAAGAGGCCAGACACAGAAAAGCACATATTTTACAATGGCATTTATGTAAAATGTCCAGAACAGACAGATCTATAGACACAGAAATAGATGAGTAAGAAGGTCTGAGGAGATTTGATTGAAGGCTGAGCAGTGTAGCATTTCTTTTGGGACAATGAAAATGTTCTAAAATTAATTGTGGTGATGGATGCTCATTTGTGTGAATATACTGAAAGCCATTGGATTATATACTTTAAAAGGGGAAGTATGGTATCTGAATAATAACTCAGTAAACTGTTTAAAAATAAACAAAACAAGGCTTTAAATGTTCAGAATATTCACTGCAATTTTCCCTCAAATATTGAATTGTGCTAGTGAATTACCATGTTGGATAAAATTCGATTCAGTTTTTAAAGCCTATTACTGTGGTATAAAGTAAGGCCCTGAGGTGTGAGAATTGAGTGGATATTGCCTCCTGTGGCCCAGTAAAGTCTCTTTTCTAAGCGGAGGAGCCTCATAAATCTGTCAGCCTGATTTCTCCCCTACAGGACTTATTGGTGTGAATCAAATGTACAGCCCCAGAAATGCTTCTTACAGTTACCTCCCTGAGAGTCAGCTTTTTAGCTGTGGATCCAACTTTAATTGCCCTTGACATAGGTGAAATTAGGGAACACAACGAAAATAATCAAGGATGATTCCCCACTCTAGGAAGGCCCCACCATCAGCAAGATTTTACTGTCTGAGAATTTTAGTGCTTTTTAAAAATATATATATATATATATTTGGTTGCTGTACCCTAAAGGATGGTGGCCCTCCCTTATCAAAAATTGTGCAATCTTAAAATCAAGCTATTACCCTCAGGAAAGACACTGTATGATCCTCCTGGGGAAGCCAGAGTGAGACAAGAGGTTGGGGATAAGGGAGGAGTTATTACAATCCAGTCCATTCTGCTTATGGAGGGTTAAACCTGTACAACTGACAATCATTTTTATCCCTATTACAGTGAATAGATCTTTTATTTTGTGTTTCCAAGGAAAGTTTGGCTTCACTTAATATTGGGTTTAAAATAGCAAATCTTGGCTTTGGTGCTTTGTTGGAAATCTCTCCAATTTCTTTAATACCACCTTTATTTGGGGCTGCCATGTGCTGAGGATATAGAACCCTTGGTGTTCCAGGAAACTCTGTCTTCATCCCAGCTACAGTTAAGTCTGTGGACCCAGATCCACCCCACTAGCTCTAAGTAAACCATCTCTGCCCTAGAGTCAGAGCTAAGTAGAGCTTCTGTCTGTCGATGTCTCTTCTCTGATATTAGGCACTTGTCCCGGTTTTAAACCTGTCATTTACACTAGCCTAAGACCACCAGTCTTGTCCTGGAATCTGACCTGTTACGGAATCATTGGGTACTATTCCTGTACCTTGGGAGGGTATATAGTCTGTGGAGAGAGAGTGAGAGAGAGAGAGAGGATATATTAAGGAGTTAGGAAAAACAAAGTTGTTAAAAAATGTAGTAATAAAAATCACTGGGTTTAGAATCAGAAAAGCTGATCTTATAATCGTCTTAGTCGGGGGATGATACAGAATAAGCCACTGGCTTCTCTAAATCTCATTTTCCTAATCTGAAAAATGGGCAGAAACAGGGAACCAATTACAGCCTTGTCCTGAAGATAAAATGTGATAAGATACATGAAATCGCTGTTAATATAGGGCAGTCTTTGACAACAATAATTTATGTGACCCCCTGGTTCAGATGGTAAGTACTATTAAAGGTTCAGAAGAGGGAGATAGTAGTGTTTAATATTGTGTGGGTCCTAACCAGAGGTTTGCTTCCTTGCTCATGAGTGTGGTGTCTTTTGATTATTTTCCTATGCGGAACTATAGTCTCCCTTCCAGCTGTTTCAAATTATGGAGCAGCCAGGGTAGGATCTGAGCATCCCACAGTGTGAATTGGCCAAGCACTTTCTCTTCTTTCTGCATTCTCAATAGGATGCAGGCAGCTGACCCTCTCAGAACAGGCACCAGCTATAAAGCTCAGTTATGTGAAATATGCACCCTGGGGCACTTGCAGCTGCCAATTGAGGGAATTTGGGAAATTAGATTGAAGTAGTAAGGGCTGCCAATTTGCATTTTCCAAAGCTTCTAGAGACTAAGACTACCACTTAAAGGATTAATGGGTAAATGTGTTGGTTCCCTTGCAAGACTTGTGCTACTATTAAATAAATTTCTTAACCAAGGACCAGTCCCTTTCATGAAAGTAGTATTGCACTGGTCTGAATGCATGTAAACAACCCATAGCCTTGCCCAAACATGACCCTAAATGAAGCAGAAGCAGAAACCTGTTACACATTGCTTTAAGGTTTTGCTACTTAAACAAAGTATCTACCTTTTGCCTGAGGCAAGAATATGCTGCAAAGATGTGCCTTAGTCCAGGATGGTTATTTCTAAAGTTGATCTTAAGATGTGAATGGAGATTTCTACCATGGACACCCTGATATATTTTAAAACCAGCAGATGATTTGTTTGAGATCCTGAGGCACATTTTTCAGATTTCTTCTTCCTGACCATCAGTGATGGTCTTTCCATCAATCAAAAAACAATATCCTTCAACTATTTTTCTTTTCTCACTTTAAATCTCCCATTCCCATCATCCTCACCCCTCCTCCTAAATGAAATAACACCACATATACATACAAGCCTACACACATATACATATATACGAATATGCATACACAATCAAAACATCTATAACTATTTTTTATCTATTTATATTAAAATCATAAGTTCATACTGATAACACCAATTCCAATCAAATACTGAAGAGTTCATTATGTCCTTCTCCCTTTCAATGTTTATAACTTCCTTTTATGACAATGAGAAACCTGGCTCCCTTATGCTACAATATTGTTGCTTATTTGCTTAGACTCAGAATACACAGAAAGTTGTTTTCAGAATTCTTCACCCATCATTTTGTGAAAAAGAAACTTAACCAGGGTCCAACATATTTTAAGATTAATTTTATCTTTAGCCTGAGGCATATAATCTAAATACTGAAAAGTTACCTGATTTAGTTTTTTTTTTTAATCTCTCCAGTGTGGTTGCATTATTTCTCCAGTATAGCTTGTAAAATGTGCTTCTAGTTGTACTGTGTTTTAGTAATCCCCTCATACACTTTTATTTTTTTGTTGTTTTTGAGAATTTGAAACATTAACATTGCTGTAAAATCCAGTGTTCAAAATGGTATGCTCAGAGGAGCATCATTCCCCATTCCATATTTCTCACCCATGCCATATAAGTGACTGATTTCATTAATCTATTGTTTATACGTCCTGTGTTTTTGATATGCATAATTAAAAGATACAGGCACATTTTCTCACTTCCTCATCTTCCTTACACAAAGAACAGCATACTTTATACAGCTGTTTGTATTTTAGCTTTTTCACTTAATTGTACATCCTGAAAATTACTCCATATCATAGAGATCTTTCTCATCCCCATTCTTTTACTCTGGCTATATTTTACTCCATTATGTGAATATACCACCATTTACTGAACTTATTTTCTCTGTATTAGCATACAGGTTTTTGCCAATATTTTGCATTTTTAATCAACGTTGCAATGAATATCCCCTTACATATGAATCTTCCTATTTTGGGAGATATATCTTCAGGGTAATTTCCTAGAAATTGGCTTGTTAGGCTACATTGTGAACATACATGTATTTTTGTTGAAAATGAAAAATTCTCCTCCATAAGTTTATAATCAAAGTTTATTTCAAGTAGCATCCCATGAGTAGCAGAGTGATTGTTTCTCCACATCTCCACCAACAAATTATGTCACCATATTTTTTATTCTTGCCAATCTGATGAGAAAAGGTAACCCAGTATAGTTTTATTTTCTGTTTTGCCTTTATGAGAGATTAAATGTATTTTCATATCTTTATATGTTTCCTGTGATTATCTGTGAATGTCTTTTGCCCCTTTTCTGTCATACTTTTGGCAATTTTTCACTCATATTCAGAGTTCTTTGCATTTCAGAGTATTAATTCTTCATTTATGATATATATTGCAAATATTGTGGTTTTTCAGCTGAGTTTTGAATTTGGATATAGGAAAATTTTTGCCATGCAATTATTATTTTTCTGTCACATTTATTACTATTCTATGTACATCTAGACATGAAAAGACTTTAGATATTATGGCTAACCCTATGGAACAGATGAGAAAATTGAGCTTCAAAGAGACTGAATTGTCCAAAGTCAATATATATGTATATATACACACATTATATATTGAGTATATATTAGGTAAACTCAGCCATATATCTAGCCATATATATATATTTTAGCCATATAGTTTTAAAGTTGCTTTTTTTTTAACCCGTGGCCCACGCCCAGGCTCTCCCTGCACCCTGAGATACAGTGATGGGGTCTGGGGGGCCGGACCCCCTTCCCACGCTTCCTCCATGCCACGGCCCCCCAGCGACTTTGCTTCCACTCGCTGAGGAGCTGCTGGCAGCGCGAGACGCATTGTGTGTCACGTGGCCGGTCACGTGATGGCAGCGGAGTCGTCCAGCGAGGGCGTGCAGACCCCCGGGCAGCGTGCAGCTGAACGTCGCCATGTTCTCCTCTCTGGGGAGCTGCCAGGGGCCGGTAGGCTCACCTACACGCTGGCCTGCTTCAGGCTGCCCAGTGAGGTCTTGCCGTGAGCCACGGACCAGGGCACACCCTGCAGCTGCCTGGGCGGCCCAGCTCGTCCCTGGGCATAGGCTTGTTCTGCTGCTCCACAGGTCATGGCCCCGCCGGTCGGTGCATGCAGCGTGTCCTTGGCAGGGCGGGGCCGCAGCTGTGTCTGCAGGCGGGGCCTGGAAGTCACCCACCCAGTGGCAGGCCAGGTAGGCAGCGATTAGATTATATATTAGATAATTGGAGCCATGTATGTTCATATTTAAACTTATGAAGCTGGTTGCTTCTGAGGCTACAGTGCTGAGGATAATCAGATATTTTACCTCTAATGAAATTGTGCTCTGGGAAATGCGTTTTAAAGAGGACTACAAACACTAATAAAATATAGATAAATATATTATAGTTAATTATAATTTAATTTGGGTATTATTAGAGCATATAATAGAAATGATTGACGTTGTCAGGAAAGTTACTGTGACTATTTCTAATGGAGTAAGAAATGAGCGGTTACTTAAAGTTCGTGTTAATTAGGAGGTGATTGAAGGGGAGTAGAACTGTGGACCAAAAAGAAGACACTGTCTGCAGGGAGGATGGTGATTGTGAGGAGCATAAAGCAAGCTGACGGTTTTCCCAGTGAGAAGAAGGACAGAGTGGGGCTACACGTGTGATGGGCCTGCAGAGAGACAGAGTGGCTAACTGATGTGGTTCCTAAAGCAAAAACGTTTAAGTCATTTCAAGTAAGGAAAGGGAGATGACACGATCACATTTTGCTCTGTAAGCATTCAGATTATTGGTAAAATAAAGAATTGTTAGAGTGGGGCTGATTTTTTAAAACTTTATTTTTTTGAAGTATAGTTGACTTACAGTGTTTTAATTCCTGCTGTACAGCAAAGTGTTTCAGTTATACATGTGTTTACATTCTTTTTCATATTCTTTTCCATCATGGTTTATCACAGAATATTGAATATAATTCTCTGTGCTATACAGTAGGACCTTGTTGTTTATCCATTCTATATAAAATAGTTTGTATCAGCTAATCCCAAACTCCCAATCCATCCCTTTCCCATCCCTCCTCTCCCTTGGCAACCACAAGTCTGTTCTCCATGTCTGTGAGCCTGTTTCTGTTTCATAGATGAGTTCATTTGTGTCATATTTTAGATTCTACATGTAAGTGATATCATATGGAATTTGTCTTTCTCTTTCTTACCTACTTCACTTAGTATGATAATCTCTAGGTCCATCCATGTTGCTACAAATGGCATTATTTCATTCTTCTTTATGACTGAGTAGTATTCTATTGTATATATGTACCACACCTTCTTTATCCATTCATCTTTCAATGGACATTTAGGTTGTTTCCATGTCTTGGCTATTGTCAGTAGTGCTGCTATGAGCATAGGGATACATGTATCTTTTTGAATTACAGTTTTGTCCAATATATGTCCACGAGTGGAATTGCTGGATCACGTGGCAACTCTGTTTTTAGTTTTTTGAGGAAACTCCATATTGTTTTCCATAGTGGCCACACCAATTAACATTCATAGTGGGGCAGATTTGAATTGAGGTGACCAATTCAGAAGCTCTTGCCCAAGGCCAGGCTTTTACTGGTGTGTTAATGATAGAGATTCTTTAATTCAAAATTTAATTTTGAGTACCTTCTATATGCCAGGCCCTGAGTTCAGGCCTGGAAGTATAGAAAGACGTAGATAGCTATAAACAATATTTAAGAGCTGTAATATACAGTACATCTTCATAGATTGGATGTGAAGTGTAAGGAGGCTATTTTTAGGATGACACTCAAGTTTCTGGCTTGTGAAAAACAAAACATATAGTGGTTTTGAAGGAAGCCTATATTTGGGGAGGAAATTCAGGCATTTGGACTAGGCATTTTGAGAATTTGCAAAGATATTGAGATAGCTTTTGGGAGATGTCAAAGATTCACCTGGTCAAATGAATCCAGAGCACAAGGAGATATGTGCGTCAGAGATGCAGGCCAGTTTGTGAGTTGCCTACAAATAGATAGCACTGAAAGAAAGAGTGAATAGAAGGAGGAAAAGAGCTGAGCTTGTACTGAGCCTTGAGAGGCAGCATCATGTAATGACTGGGTGGAGGGGAGTACACTTGGCAAGAGATATAAGAGGGAAGCTAGAATAGCATGATGCCATGGAAACTAATTGGCTGTAGTTTTGAAAGAAGCAGGAATGTATTGATAGTGTCAAATACTTCTCATAAATCAGGTAAAAGAGAACGAAAACTATTCATTTGATTTAGTGACACAGATCCCATTCTTGACCTCAGTGAAAGCTGGAGAGTGAGGGAGAGGTGAGGGAGTGGAAGAAAATGGGGAAGTTTTTGGCTGAAAGGAGGAAAAAGGGAGATTAAAAGCTGGATAACTTTTTCAATGAAACCATGCAAGTTTTTCTGGGTCTGAGATTTTAAATTTTTCTCTCCCTTTAGTTCCATACTTTATCAAACCAGCCAGATGCGGATCTTCGGTTTTCATAGGTGGTAACCCCAGAGATCATTTAAGAGAACCCATCCAGGTTCTGAAATACACATGAAGATCCCACACTAAGCAAATCATCTCAGAGAATAAATGCCCAGGTTGCTGTTGGAAGGGTTCCCAGGATGGGAAGATAACATTTAACAATCAACATAAGGGTTTTATCTTCATTAACCAAAGTGCAGCTCTGGGGAACATCTCAATATGAATAAATGATGTGTTTGCTAATGCACCCAGCATTCAAAAGTAACAAATTTATAGCTTTGTATGGCAAGCAATAGTGACAGTTCTGTTTTCCTAAATAATCTATCTCATTAACTGAAGTTGTGTATTTTCTTAGCATTAACTCACTCAATGCTGCCACTTGTATAAACACAAACTCCTTGAAACTGATAGATATTCTTTATGATCCCCCAAACTCTGCATCCCTATGATTCCTTTTGTTTTTATTGAGTGAGTTTTATTGTGGCAAAGATGTTGCTAACTAAGACTTGTCAGTTTCTGGTGGCAGTAATTTAGCATCTAATGAGCAAAACTCATAAGCCCTAGAGAAGCGCAGTAGCTCAGGAGCTGATGCTGGGGACACCAATGGGTTTGACTTTAAAAGGCAGTGAATGTGACTCAGAATTGGAAATCAAACTGACAAAGCATTCTCCAGTGTGTATGTGAGAAGGAACAAAAAGGAAGTGCTGAATTCTGATGATTGGGATATGTTAACCAACTAAGGAAGGGCAGCTGATATCCTGGTAGTAATGTTAATAAAATAATAATCATGATATTGACAATAGCCCTCATTTATCAAGTGCTATAAACTAAGATGTCGTACACTGCACCACAGGCTTTGCAAGCTCAACTTGTTTCATCATTCCCTTATGAATTGTGCAAATGTCTTCTTGAAACTCCAGTTATAAATCTGAAAGACAAATAAACATAATGACTGAAGTCATGAAGCAAGCTTCAAGTCATGGAGATAGATTTTAAATTTGGGTTCATTGTTCAAACTCTTAACCAACATGTCCATCATTCAACTTGTAATAAGGATCCTTCCACACATGGCTACAAATCAACTATGTGATTCAGTAAGGGAGAGGCTAAGTGAAAGGTTTACATATGAGTTTTGCCTGATATGTAAAATAAGGAGATTGAACTAGACAAATTATCTGATCTTATTCAGAGTGAACTATCCTTTCTATTGCTAGAAATTTGTGCAGAAAGGCTGTGTCTTAAATCCCTACTATCACCACTAGAGAAAACAAAAAGAGTCCTTCACAGCCAAGGACCTGGATGCATAAATAAAAGATTAAATAGGTGAATGAATGAATGATCAAAGATCTATGTTCATGGCACTATTTTAAGTGCTGTGGATATATAAAGCTATGTGAGGCTCAGAGTAAGCTCCAGCTCTCTCTAACATCCCTGGCATGAGATGTTTTCTTATGTAAGATCTCTTAGGCTGGGTGGAATACTCAGATGTCATCAACAGGATCTGTCCCTTATTCTTGGTGCAATGAATCTCTTTATTTTTTTTTTCCATTTTGGTTTTCCAATATGCAGTGTCCGTGGAGTGTACAATGTACTTTCCTATAGATATGGCAGTTACTAGTAAAATACTATTAAGTGACTATCCATAAATACAAGTGTGTTCATATGTCTACACTTATATTAATATCAGGCTCTCTGGGACCAAAGAGTGTGTTTGAGCATAAAACCCAACTTCATAATGCGTATCATATATTGGAAAATTTTATATTCAAATCAGTTTTCTCTGATGTCAATATTAATATACTGGATTATTCTTAATAGTCATTTGGCTTATTTTTTCTCCTATTTTTGTTAGGTATATCTCTTATGATTAGTATATGAAATAATTATTTTAAAATCTGGAACATATTTTTTAAACTTGAAAATGTACTCAATTTAAATTTATTAATTTACCATTGCATTTATGTATCTATTTTATTATTTTGCTTTATCATTTATCTCACTTTTCCTCTCCTTCTCTTCTTCCTACATTGTTGTCTTTACTTTCTTCTTTTCTTCCTAAATTATACTATTAAAGATTTCTCTACAATTCTTTCAAATACATTATTTTTTCTATAGATATTTGCTATTTTTTCTTCTTATTCATTTGACAGCATTAATAGTTATTTTGTTGTCTCTTTAATGTTGTTTTATTTACTTTTGATTTATTAAAAGGATGATTGATTAATCCTATAAATTCTATTTAATACTTATATTTTAATCATATCTCATTTTTTATCATATCTTTATTTTTAAAAATAACAATAAGGTTGTGGAAGCAACCCAAGTGTCCATTGATGAATGAATGCATAAACAAAATTTGGTATATACACACAATGGAATATTATGCAGTCTTTAAAAAGAAGGAAATTCTGGGGGTGTGGACTCAAGATGGCATACTAGGAGGATGTGGAATTCGCATCTCCTCACAATTAGGGCACCTACAAGGCACTGGTGGGGACCACAGACATCTAAGGGGATGGGAGGAATCCCCAGTGACTGGTTGTTTCAATTATAGTTTTATTTTTCCTAATATATTCTTTATCTTTCTGATTTTATTTTGTTTTTTATTCTTTGATATTTTACTTCTCCTTTTTTTTTTCTTTCTTTCTTTTTATTTTCTTTACCATGCCACAAAGCTTGCGGGATTTGGTTCCCAGGCTAGAGGTCGGGTCCAAGCTCCTGTGGTGCGAGCTCTGAGTCCAAACCGCTGGACTAACAGAGAACCTCAGACCCCAGGGAATATCAATCGGAGTGAGGCCCCCCGGAGGTCCTCATCTCAGCACCAAGACCCAGCTGTATCCAACTGTCTGCAAACTCCAGTGCTGGACATCTCATGCCAAACAACAAGTAAGACAGGAATACAGCACCACCCATCAAAAAAAAAAAAAAAAAAAAGAAACAACAAAATAATTTGTTACAGACGAAGGAGCGAAGTAAAAACTTACAAGAACAAATAAATGAAGATGAAATAGGCAACCTACCTGAAAAAGAAATTAGAGTAATGATAGTAAAGATGATCCAAAATATCGGAAGCAGAATGGAGAAAATACAAGAAACATTTAACAAAGATCTAGAAGAACTAAAGAGCAAACAAACAGTGACGAACAGCACAATTATGGAAATTAAAAATACTCTAGAAGGAATCAATAACAGAATAACTAAAGCAGAAGAATGGATAATTGAGCTGGAAGATAAACTGGTGGAAAAAAACTGCCAGGGAGCAGAATAAAGAAAAAAGAATGAAAAGAACTGAGGACAGTCTCAGAGACCTCTGGGACAACATTAAAAGCACTAATATTTGAATTATAGGGGTCCCAGAAGAAGAAGAAAAAAAGAAAGAGTCTGAGAAAATATTTGAGGAGATTATAGTCGAAAACTTCCCTAACGTGGGAAAGGATATAGTCAATCAAGTCCAGGAAGCACAGAGAGTACCATACAGGATAAACCCAAAGAGAAACACGTCAAGACACATATTAATCAAACAATCAAAAATTAAAAGCATCAAGGGAAAAGCAACAAATAACATACAAGGGAATCCCCATAAGGTAAACAGCTGATCTTTCAACAGAAACTCTGCAAGCCAGAAGGGAGTGGCATGACATATTTAAAGTGATGAAAGGGAAAAACCAACAACCAAGATCACTCTACCCAGCAAGGATCTCATTCAGATTTGATGGAGAAATCAAAACATTTACAGATAAGCAAAAGTTAAGAGAATTCAGCACCACCAAACCACTTTTCCAATAAATGCTAAAGGAACATCTCTAGGCAGGAAAGACAAGAGGAGGAAAAGACCTACAATAACAAGCCCAAAACAGTTAAAAAAAATGGTAATAGGAACATACATATTGATAATTAACTTAAATGTAAATGGATTAAATGGTCCAACCAAAAGACATAGACTGGCCAAATGCATAAAAAACAAGACCCGTATATATGCTGTCTACAAGAGACCCACTTCAGACCTAGGGACACATACACACTGAAAGTGAGGGGATGGAAAAAAATATTCCATGCAAATGGAAATCAAAAGAAAGCTGGAGTAGCAATTCTCATATCAGACAAAGTAGACTTTAAAATAAAGACTATTACAAGAGACAAAGAAGGACACTATGATCAAGTGTCAATGAAGAACAAGGGATCATAATGATCAAGGGATCAATCTAAGAAGAAGATATAACAATTGTCAATATTTATGCACCCAACATAGGAGCACCTCAGTACATAACACAAATGCTAACAGCCATAAAAGGGGAAATCAACAGTAACACAATCATACTATGGGACTTTAACATCCCACTTTCACCAATGGACAGATCATCCAAAATGAAAATAAGGAAACACAAGCTTTAAATGATACATTAAACAAGATGGACTTAATTGATATTTATAGGACATTCCATCCAAAAACAACAGAATACACATTCTTCTCAAGTGCTCATGGAACATTCTCCAGGATAGATCATATCTTGGGTCACAAATCAAGCCTTTGTAAATTTAAGAAAATTGATATCGTATCTTTTCCAACCACAATGCTATGAGACTAGATATCATTTACAGGAAAAAAACTGTAAGAAATACAAACACATGGAGGCAAAACTTTACGCTACTAAATAACCAAGAGATCAAAAAATACCTAGAAACGAATGACAATGAAAATATGATGACCGAAAACCTATGGGATGCAGCAAAAGCCATTTTAAGAGGGAAGTTTATAGCAATACAATCCTACCTCAATAAACAAGAAACATCTCAAATAACAACGTAACCTTACACCTAAAGCAATTAGAGAAAGAAGAACAAAAAAAGAAAAAATGCCAAATTTAGCAGAAGGAAAGAAATCATAAAGTACAGATCAGAAATAAATAAATGAAGGAATGATAGCAAAAATCAATAAAATTAAAAGCTGATTCTTTGAGAAGATAAACAAAATTTATAAACCATTAGCAAGACTCATCAAGAAAAAAGGGAGAAGACTTAAATCAACAGAATTAGAAATGGAAAAGAAGGAGTAACAACTGACACTGCAGAAATACAAAGGGTCATGAGAAATTACTACAAGCAACCATATGCCAATAAAATGGACAACCTGGAAGAAATGGACAAATTCTTAGAAAAGCACAATGTTCTGAGACTGAACCAGGAAGAAATAGAAAATATAAACAGATGAGTCACAAGCACTGAAACTGAAACTGTGATTAAAAATCTTCCAACAAACAAAAGCCCAGGAACAGATGGCTTCATAGGTGAATTCTATCAAACATTTAGAGAAGAGCTAACACCTATCTTTCTCGAACTCTTACAAAATATAGCAGAGGGAGGAACACTCCCAAACTCATTCTATGGGGCCACCATCACCCTGATACCAAAACCAGGTAAAGATGTCACACAAAAAAGAAAACTACAGCCCAATATCTCTGATGAACATAGATGCAAAAATCCTCAACAAAATACTAGCACAGAATCCAACAACACATTAAAAGGATCATACACCATGATCAAGTGGGGTTTATCCCAGGAATCTTCAGTATACACAAATCAATCAATGTGATACACCATATTAACCAACTAAAAGATAAAAACCATATGATAATCTCAATAGATGCAGAAAAAACTTTCGACAAAAGTCAACAGCCATTTATGATAAAAACTCTCCAGAAAGTAGGCATAGAGGGAACCTACCTCAACATAATAAAGGCCATATATGACAAGCCCACAGCCAACATCATTCTCGATGGTGAAAAACTGAAACTGTTCCCTCTAAGATCAGGAACAAGGCAAGATTGCCCACTCTCACCACTATTATTCAACATAGTTTTGGAAGTTTTAGCCATGGCAATCAGAGAAGAAAAAGAAACAAAAGGAATCAAAATCAGAAAAGAAGAAGTAAAACTGTCACTGTTTGAAGATGACATGATACTATACATAGAGAATCCTAAAGATGCTACCAGAAAACTACTAGAGCTAATCAATGAATCTGGTAGAGTAGCAGGGTACAAAATTAATGCACAGAAATCTCTTGCATTCCTATACACTAATGATGGAAAATCTGAAAGAGAAATTAAGGAAACAATCCCATGTACCACTGCAACAAAAATAATAAAATACCTAGGAATAAACCTACCTAAGGAGACAAAAGACCTGTATACAGAAAACTATAAGACACTGGTGAAAGAAATTAAGAAAAATACAAACAGATGGAGAGATATACTATGTTCTTGGATTGGAAGAATCAACATTGTGAAGATGACTATACTACCCAAAGCAATCTACAGGTTCAGTGCAATCCCTATCAAACTACCAATGATATTATTCACAGCACTAGAAGAAAAAATTTCACAATTTGTATGGAAACACAAAAGACCCCGAATAGCCAATGCAATCTTGAGAAAGAAAAACTGAGCTGGAGGAATCAGGCTCCCTGACTTCAGACTATACTACAAAGCTACAGTAGTCAGGACAGTATGGTGCTGGCACAAAAACAGAAACATAGATCAATGCAACAGAATAGGAAGCCCAGAGAGAAACCCACACACATATGGTCACCTTATCTTTGATAACAGATGCAAAAGTATACATTGGAGAAAAGACAGCCTCTTCTATAAGTGGTTCTGGACAAACTGGACAGCTACATGTAAAAGAATGAAATTAGAACACTTCCTAACATCATACACAAAAATAAACTCAAAATGGATTAAAGACCTAAATGTAAGGCCAGACACTATAAAACTCTTAGAGGAAAACATAGGCAGAACACTATGACATAAATCACAGCAAGACCCTTTTTCACCCACCTCCTGAAGAAATGGAAATAAAACCAAAAATAAACAAATGGGACCTAATGAAATTTAAAAGCTTTTGCAGAGCAAAGGAAACCATAAACAAGATGAAAAGACAACCCTCAGAATGGGAGAAAATATTTGCAAATGAAGCAACTGACAAAGGATTAATCTCCAAAATATACAAGGAGCTCATGCAGCTCAATATCAAAAAAACAAACAACCCAATCCAAAAATGAGCAGAAGACCTAAACAGACATTTCTCCAAAGAAGATATACGGATTGCCAACAAACACATGAAAGGATGCTCAACATCACTAATCAGAGAAATGCAAATCAAAACTACAATGGGTTTTAACCTCACACGGATCAGAATGGCCATCAACAAAAAATCTACAAACAGTAAATGCTCTAGAGGGTGTGGAGGAAAGGGAACCCTTTGGCAGTGTTAGTGGGAATGTAAGTTGATACAGCCACTATGGAGAACAGTATGGAGTTTCCTTAAAAAACTAAAAATAGAACTACCGTATGACCCAGCAATCCCACTACTGGGCATATACCCTGAGAAAACCATAATTCCAAAATAGTCATGTACCACAATGTCCATTGCAGCACTATTTACAATAGCCAGGACATGGAAACAACCTCAGTGTCCATCAACTGATGAATGGATAGAGATGTGGCACATATGTGCAATGGAATATTACTCAGCCATAAAAAGAAATGAAATTGAGTTATTTGTAGTAAAGTGGATGGACCTATAGTCTGTCATACAGAGTGAAGTAAGTTAGAAAGAGAAAAACAAATACCGTATGCTAACACATATATATGGAATCTAAGAAAAAAAAAAGGTTCTGATGAACGTAAGGGCAGGACAGGAATAAAGATGAAAATGTAGAGAATGGACTTGAGGACATGGGGAGGAGGAAGGGCAAACTGGGACGAAGTAAGAGAGTAGCATTGACGTATATACAATATCTCATGTAAAATAGATAGCTAGTGGGAAGCAGCTGCATGGCACAGTGTGATTAGCTCGGTGCTTTTCAACCACCTAGATGGGTGGGATAAGGAGGGTTGGAAGAAGCCGCAAGAGTGAAGATATATGGAGATACACGTATGCATATAGCTGATTCACTTCGTTACACAGCAGAAGCTAACACTATACAACAGAAACTAACACAGCATTGTAAAGCAATTATACTCCAATAAAGATGTTAAAAAAAAAAGAGGAGCTAAATTTGACATATGCTCCAACATGGATGAACCTTGAAGACATTATGCTAAGTGAAATAAGCCAGTCACAAAAAGTTATGTATTGTATGATTCCACTTACCTGAGGTACTTAGAGTAGTCAAAATCATAGAGACAGGAAGCAGAATCATGGTTGTCAGGGGCTGAGAGAAAGGGAAGACTGAGGTATTATTGTTTAATTAGTATAAAGTTGAAGTTTCACAAGGTGAAGTGAGTTGTGGAGATGGACCATGGTAATGTTAGCACATTTTGCATGTATTTAATATCACTGAACTATACACTTAAAGATGGTTAATAATAAATTTTATGTTTGTGCATTTTACCACAATAGAAAATTTGGGAAAAAATAACCCTGTGGTGGTGTGTTTTGTTTGGTATTCCTGTGGGTAGTCCATGCACTCATGAATTTCTATTGAGTTTGAAAATTTCTTTTGCCAGGAATCTAGGTTTTCATTGGTCCTACATGAGTTTTGTGTTAATACCTCAAACAGAAATTTCAGACTCATGCAGCTCTTTAAAATGTGAGTCACAAGCCATCTGTGGTTCAGGCCTAGGTTGTGATTTCTCAAAGTTCTTTTTTTTTATTTTTAATTTTATTTTAAAGCTCCTTATGTCCAAATACTATCCCAAGTACTGGTTATTTCAGCAGCTCATAGGGCAGGGATTATCTCATCAATTTAGCAAAGAAAGATGAATGTCAGAAGTAATAACCAAGACTATTCATAATTTGAAAACAGAAATTAAAAGCTTAGTCTTATATTTATGGTTTTCAGTTACTTCATGTTTTTACATATCTATGTATGAACTCATGCCATAAGTTAAAGCTCTAAAATTAGCATATGGTAAAAAAAGTAAATAAAAAAGTATTAATTAGCTGAAATTTTAATTAAAATGTATGTTTTGTACTTTCTGATTCAATAATTCTACCTAGGAATTTACCCTAAGAGTATAATTGGAGAAGTGTGTAAAGAAATGTATGAATATGAATATATATATATATATATGAATGTTCATCACAGCGTTGTTGTTTGTATTGGACAGTCTAATTATAAGTAATTGGTTAAATTATGACATCAATACAATGGACTATGATCAAGCTATTAAAATGATGCTATATAAGTATATTTATTGAGGTAGAAATATGTTCATATTTAGTTGCTTTTAAAAGTTACAAGATATTATTTTATAAGTCAATTTTTAAAAGAAAAATTAGAGAGAAAAATATGTAGAGGCTTACATACCAAAATTTACAGGGATTAATTTTAGACGGTGGGTTTAAGAATAATTTTTGTTTTCTTCTTTATGCTTCAGTATTTTAAAATTTTCATTCAATGCATACATAATTTTTATGCAAAGTACATATCGGTGAAGATTTTGATAACTTAAATTATTTTTCTTTAGTTAGGTTTTGCTGGAATTATCTCTTGCAAGTGGCTAATAAACATGAAACCTAGGATCTTGCAGTTCTTTTTTTTCCAGCTGAGAGCCAATTAGTCAAGCTAATATCTAGCTTTTAGAATTAAAATGTGATCATCTGAATAATTCATAAATTGGTTTTTCATGCTTCCTGCTGGGGTCATGGTACCCACCCATGGGCTGTCCAAAATTAGAGCGAAAACAATGCATTCTCTTGAATGGAAGCTGCAATAGAGATGCCACGTTCATTTTCATCATGAGTCATTCTGCACCCACTCACACCTCTTTCCTGATACAGTGCAAACACTTAAGGATTCCTTCTGTGACATTCTGACTTCAAAAATTATTCTCCTTTAAGTATGCTCTTCTATCAGATAAGATCTGGTCACATGGAAGAAATATGACTCTCTAAGCATCTTATCTCCCAGAGAAAATTTCCTTGCCAGAATGGAGGCAGTGTGGCCTCAGGGCCCTGTAGATAGCTCTGCTTCACTTTGTGTTACTATGAATAAAGACCTAAGTGGGAGTCATAGCTCAGCTTATACTAACTGACCTGAGAATGCTAACTGTGAAATGCTAAATAGGTAATATAAATTATGCATCATGACAGCATTAATAGAAAATTATTTCATTTGATCAAATTGTACTAAATTGTTTGTATTGGATTGTGTTGAATTGAACTGATCTGAAAATGCTCAATGCCATGAATGCCAGTAGATTAACTATCAAGTGCATTATTCTATAATGATAAGAAGACGGGAACCTTAACATTCTTTCTCCTTACTCCCAATCTCCCTTTATTACTTTTTGTTTTATAATTTTCCCACATTCAAATTAAACAATATGTGTGTTAGGGCATTTATTTTTCCCTGTGTCTGCACTTTTACTTATGCCATTTATTCTACTTTGAATGCCTTCTCTTTCCATATTGCTTATGTAGATCGTATCCTATCAAATATTGCCTCCTAGAAAATTGATTACCTTGCCTTCAATATGTAAGCAGGAGTCTTTTTTTTTTTTCAGATGAGTAGTATGTCTTAGTGCCTATCATATATATCCAATGTAAGGTGGGACCTAATTGTTGCTAGTTGCATTAATGAGTCAATGGACAGAGTCTAATACATAATGCATAAGATACGTCTATATATCTACACATAGATATATAGATACAGCACATTTTTTATGTCTGTGTTTATTAGGGGCACACATTTTCTTCCTTTTCTGATGCTAAGTCATTTTAGACCAGGGATTATATCATTGCTATTTCTGTACTTTGCTTCCTTTATTGCAACAGTCCGAGTCACATAGATTAGGAATTCAATACAAATTGATTAAATGCACGATTTTATATATAAATGAATAAACTTATTGCCATCATGCATGTTTTATACCATTCATATTGCAATATTCTCATGTTACCATGTATTATTTGTAAGTCTTTTCCTTTTTATTGAATGAATCAATTGAAGAAAAAACTTACATCTCGTGAACATTTATACATACTTTACCTTTTTCCACTTTCTGTGTCTGAAGCTGAAGAACTCACATCATCCACTCATTGTGTGTTTGTTGAATAAATGTTTGCACAAAGGCACCTTCACATCCTTCCAGTCATTCCTTTATTCACTCCTTTATTCTTGTAATTTGAGGCTCCTCTTCTGTGCCAGAAATTAACTTACTCACTACATGTTCCAAGTATTCAGCACAGGCCTACTCACAATCAACTGTGTGTGTGTGTGTGTGTGTGTGTGTGTGTGTCTGTACACTCATAGAAGAGCTCATTGTTTGGAGATGGGGTGGAAAAGGTAGGTGTCATGCTTAGATTTAAGAGGAAAGAGCACTAATAGTCTGCCTTCCTACAGTGATGACAATAATGATTGAATGTGTACAGAGGGCATGGCTAGAAGTTGAGTTTATAGCAGGAAGAGCTAGGGTCCTCTGAACATAGACCCATATTTTGGGTTCTGAGGACACACCCAGATGAAGGGATTGAGAGATCAGCCTTAAGGTCTCAAAAAAGCTAGAGAACTTGAAGACTATGGTCCAGGCAAGATGTCTATTTGGGAAGTTTTGTCAGCAGAAAGGAATCCAGGACTGGCGCTACTCAGAAGTGAAAGGAGTCAGGCATTTGACAAATGGAAAACTTTCTGGAACATGATTAATGCTTTCATTTTAAGGAGGTAGAGTAAAAGAATAGGAAATCACACTCAAAGAATATAAGAAGGAAATCATGGAGCTATCATGTTATAAAACATTAACAATCAGTTGATAAAATAAATAATAAGTAGATTCTTTGATAACAAGAATAATATAACAATCCACATCAACATCTATACAAAAAAATAGAAAAAAGCTATTAATACCAAGAATAAAAATAGCAGATCATTTATATTTATCCAGATATTAAAAATAAGAGTAGATAATATGAGCAAAAATCAAATCAGTGGTGAAATATTAAATAATTTCCCACAGAGAAATGAAAAAATAAAAATATGCCCTCAGGAATCATTTTGATTTAACATCCTACATAGTGAAGATTTTAACTATTTCAATAGGTAAGCAAAAATAAATAAGAAGCATAAGTTTGGAAAAGTTTTTTTGAAAAGTACCCTGTCAATTTTATCAAATGGTGAATATGCCTTTGGAATAGCTAAAAGAAATCTACAGAAAAAGATTCAATTAATAAATAAATTTAGCAAGACAGGTCTAGATGTAGAAGTCAGTTTTATTGCCATATGTCAGCAATAGAGAAATATAAGAAGAAATTTAAAAAATAAATCCCATTTTAACTAGCAACAAATAGCATCAAGATACTTGGGAATAAGTCTTTTTAAAATGTCCAAAGCTCTGGGCTTCCCTGGTGGCGCAGTGGTTGAGAGTCCACCTGCCGATGCAGAGGACACGGGTTCGTGCCCCCGTCCGGGAAGATCCCACATGCCGCGGAGCAGCTGGGCCCGTGAGCCATGGCTGCTGAGCCTGTGCGTCCGAAGCCTGTGCTCCGCAACGGGAGAGGCCCACGTACCACAAAAAAGAAAAAGAAAAAGAAAAAAAAATGTCCAAAGCTCTGCACAGAAAACCACAAATGTTATTGATATAATATGTTTAAAGTTATATAAATGTACATATTTATCTTTTACATGAATTGGAAAAATTAATAATGTGAAGAATTGTTTTTCTCAAAATTTTCTGTAAATTCAATACAATCACATGATTAGTCCCATCAGGGTATTTTGAAATTATAACCTGATTCTATAATATATTTGGAAATTCAAAATGAAAGGAAAAAATAAACAGCCAAGACAAACTTGAAGAAGAAGAAACCTGAATAACTTACACTACCAGATCAAAATACTTGTCAATAAGCTACAGTAATAGAGACAGTCTGGTACTGGCACAAAGACTGACAAATCATCCATCGGAACAGTAGAAAAATTAACAGGCCCACAATTAAATGGGCTTTTTATTATGTAAAAGATAGTGCTGTAGTGTAAATGGAAAAGGATAAATATTTCAATAAATGATACTACTCAATGGAATATTCATATTGAAAAAATACATATATATAGTACTCTACCTTCCAGAATTAAAAAAATCATTTCCAGATAGATTGCAAATTTAAGTTTCAAATAAAAAATAATTTGTTTATATCATAGGAGAATATCTTTGTGACCTTGAGGTTGGCAAATACTTTTTCAAAAATAAACATAAAGAAACTATTGCTAAAACTGAAGTACATTAAAATTAATAATATTTTAACTTAAAGTCATTTAACGAGTGAGTGAGAGTCTTTAATCAATGTCGCTGGGTCAATTTTCCATATCTATATCTACATAACTATATTGAAAGATGGATAGATATGGATAGATACAGACATAACCTTGACCACTCTTTTTACCATACATTAAAAAATTTATTTGAAATGGATCATAAATTAAATATTTAGAAAACATATCTTCTAAAATATAGAGAAATATGATCTTGGGGAAGGCAAAGATTCCCTAAATATAACACAAGAAGGACAAACCACAAAATAAAACACTAATAATATAGGCATTGTAATTAAGAAATTTTATTCATTCAACAACATTATTAAGAGAATGTAAATGAAAACCACAGAGAGAAAAAAATATTCAGTATATTTATTAAGAGACTCACTACCAGAATACACAAATAACTCCTTCAAAATAATGATTGAGAGGCTAATACCCAATAGAAAATGGATAAAATAATTGAAGCTTCTCTTCACAGAATGAGATATGGCAAATTACCACATAAAAGGGTGTTCAGATTCATAAGTCATTGTGACATGTAAATTAAAACTGTCATGAAATATCTGTACACGTACTAAACAAAATTACTAAAATGATAAGGACAGATGATAGTAAGCCTAGGTGATGATGAATCTGGAAATTCACTGCTGGTGTGAGTATAAATCAGTTAAAACACCATTTAAAACACTGTCTGCATCAAGCAAAGCTGGATATATGAATATTTTATAATGGAATGATCCTATTGCTAGGTATCTACTCATTAGAAATTCAGAATCTTCAAAAGGTCTGCACAAGAATTTCCAATAATAGTTAAATAAATAGTGGTATATTTTTACCTTGAGATGCTAAACATCAATGAGAATGAGTGAACTATAACTGCACACAGCAATATGGGTGAATCTCACAGTCAATACTGAGCAAAAGAACCCAAAGTACATACTATATGATTACAGACAACAGTAATCTATAGTGCTAGAAGTTAATGTAATAATTACTCTTCTTGGCTGTAGGGATGGGGCAGGCAGCGGATATATAGACAAAGAAAATAAGACTTCTGTTATTATGAAAATTTTATAAATTTGATTTTGGTGCTGGATTCGTAGGTTTACTTTACAAAAATTCATTTTGCTCTATGTTATGATTTCCCTTTTTTGTGTGAATATAAAAATTAACATCTGAAGCAACTAAAAGCTGATTTGTCATTTTCTTCATCCATGTCTTTTTCTTTTATTCTTTTTCCCCTCAATCTCTCTATATTATTTTCTTATTCTCCTCTTCTATTTTTCTTTCTTTCATCTGTTCTCTCTGTTTTCTTGATCTGCTCCATCAAATACCTTTGTCAGTTGAAGCTCGTGGACTACAGGGTTCCTGATTGAGCCCAGCCTTTAGGTGTCTCTATGCTTCTCTCCTTGCTGAGAGTGCCCTCTGCCCTTGTCTCTGTTTCTTTGGTGATACTCAGACTTCATGGATCAACTGATCCCCATTTCCACCAAGAATCCTTTCCTCAGATCTCCAGTTGACATAGACCCCTCCCTCTTCTGATAATCTGTCTTTACCCACTTGCCACTTACCCACCATTGCACAAATGGCATATGTACCTCAGAACATACATTTGTGGAGACATATATGCCCAGCAAAGAGTAGGTGCTCATACAATGCTTGCTGATCAACTCAGTGATGGCTGGTGAGAAAGAGAAAATGGGAAAACAGAGACATGTACTTACACAGGCTTCTTATTTGATCCATCTCTTATTTCCTTCAATAATCTTTTCTCTGCACATTTTCTGTTATGACTTGTCCTTCATTGTTTCTTGGCTCTCTATTTTATTTTTTTACCTGTTTTATTTCTCACTTCCCTTATCCTTTGACAGGAGGTCACATACTTTTTCTCCTATTCCTTCTTTGAAAGATTTCCAAGGCTGTGCAACTTCCCTTCCCCCATCCCCACTTCTTTCTCACCCTCGTCTTCTGTTCACCCATCCACACACTCTAAGTAATTCAGGTTTTATTTAGAATGAGTAAAAATAAAATTGCTTCAGGGCTCAAACCATGTAGGCCATGCTTTGCCTGGAGACAATATTTACAGCTGAGTGATAAATTGGAATTGTTATCAAGGGGTTGACAGCCTGCTAACTAAAGCACGGCTGGAAGTATTGTCATAAGAATTGCTGAACCTGAGAGAGTAAATACTTGGTGGCTCCTGCAATAAAAATAATTTCATAAACATCACCCAAGGCAATAAGAATTACCATAGTCATAGTCAGTTTGGAGATAGAGTTGTGATAAGGGTAGGCCTGTCAGAACAGACTCATGTAGCCTGAAGACATGACCTCCAGGATAAGACAAGGGTTGGTTGGGAGTCTAGGCTGACAGTTTGCAGTTTGGGGGTCTAAGAGCTAGTCCCTGGACAAGTAGTAGCTGAGGGAATCTTTCTAAAACTACAGAGTTTTCTGTCTCAAAGTACTGGAACTATAATAAAGGCTGTGACTCAGATACAGAGAACAAGGCAAGAAGCTCATTTTTCAGACTGGATCACAGTTGTTTTTTTTTTTTTTTTCTGGGAACCCAGAAGAAATAACTTGTTAGATTCAGTGAATGAAATCCAAGTTCCTTCTGTGCTCAGGAAGAACTATGTTTATCAGTTCCCCTTGCAGTTAGATTTAGCTATGTTCCTAAGTTGTGACCAGTAAACTGTGGAGGGAAGTCATATATGACCCTCCAGGCTTGTCCCCTGATACTCTCCCATGCACACTCCCATCCTTACTACCTTCCTCTAGCTGTGGCTGGTTGGAGAAAACTTTGAAATGGTGAGTCTCAAGATAGAAGAAGCCTGGAACGTTGAGTTACTCCTGAAGGGGAGTCATTCAGAAAATAAAGAAAAAGGTTAAGCTCAAACAGACACATGTCCAGTCACAAGCACCAAGAAAACCTTGGTAAGCCTATAGATTGCATAAGAAATCAGCATTCATTTCATGAAGAAATTAAAAATGGACAGAAATTAGTCTACCATGACAAATATAGGATCATAGAACAGTTGGTAATAAGGCTGAACAGTATGAACATGGGTTGATTGTGATCTTCCAGTTTTTGCCATTCCCCATTGTTTTTTGTTTGTTTGTTGGTTGGTTTAAAGCAATTCCTAATCTCAGTCCATGTGGTTTGGATTGATTGACCCTCCACCCTACATCCTCCATATTCAGAGGTGATATATGACTCAGGCCTGAATAGTCAGCGTATTCAATCTCTCAGCCTCCTAGTTATATATGGATTCATTTAAAAAAAAAAAAAAGGTCCAGTCAAAATGATTCTTGGGACTTGCAAGAGTCAACAGGAAAGAAGTCTCCCTTTCCGATGACTATGTAGTTACAAGAATGTCAGTCTGTATCTTCAGGAGGTCTCCATGAGGGAAAAGCCTCTTGAGAATGAAGCTAACATAGTAGAAAGAAAAACTGAGACATAGAGATAGCTTCCTAATAACATTGTTTGAACACAAAGCCAACTATTCCTGAAGTGAGGTGGCTTTGAACTTTTAATTTATGTAGGCAATAAATCCACTTTTCCTTCAAGAAAGTCTAAATGGACTTTCTGAGAATCAGAATAAAAATAATTGATTTGAACCCTTTTACCTGACTTCCTATCCAGGTTGGGTAAAGTAGTCCCAGATAAAGTTAAAAATGGGAAGAGAAAGTGTGTGGAGCAGGACATCTTCATGTTGTTCAAAGGGACATATAATACTGAGCTTATTACATAGAGAACACTCAATAAATGTTTTTAATGAATCAGGTACATATCTCACACCATGTAAATAATATCTGACTGTAGTTATTTGATTTCTTATACAGTCTTAATCATAAACCTTCCTTGACTAGTATGACAATATGATTTATCATCAGAACTGAAATCCTTTTGAGAGTGAAAGAAAGCTATTAATAATCACACCGAGTAACATGCATAAACTAGGACTTTGCTGGGCAAAGTTGGGCATATATTTTCCCTACATGAGAGTAAAGATTTTTGATATAAACTTAGGCAGAAACCTATTTATTCAACTCCCAGTGATAATACCCAATTCTGATTTTGTCTCTTTAGAATATAGACAACAATAAAGCGAAGTATGAGTATGAAAATAAAAACATATGTATTATCCAGTGTAAATACATGAGTATTTATCCTCCTATGATAAAAAAAATTTGTGAATATATGTGTATATATATGTATATATAAAACGGTGAATTTTTATGAGGACAATGACCATAAGAAGCTCTGCAGTCGTTGTGATCTTCTAGAAAATAATTCTTGCTCAATTCACAAATTCTTAACAGGCTATTCTAAAACTCTTTCTTTCTTTTTTCTTTCTGTCTTTCTTTTTTTAATTCATCTATTGATTAAGGATATATTTATTAAATCTTAATGTTTCATTCACTGTGCTGAGACATAGACCAGTAATAGGCATTTAAAGAGAAAGGGGGAGAAACTGAGAAAACCAAGAAGGGGTTCATGTAAAGGAAACAAAAGGATGTGTCACATTTGAAGAAGAATTAAATGTTGCATGAAGATAGAGAGGATTTAACAAAAAGAAGAATGAGTCCAGACATTGAAAGGCCAAATATTTGGAATTTTGCCTTCATATTTGTAGTCAAGTCAGCAGGAAGGCTTTTAAGTATGTGAGTGATGTGGTTCTGAAGACTGTATGGTGGCTGGGATACCATAAGGCTGTAGTTCATGATGAAAATAATAATAATGATCTTGAACATTTACTGGGCTTCTACTATTGTCTGGGTACTGTTACAGGTGCTTTACATGTTTTAAGTCATATAATCATCATACAATCCTGTAAGTTAGTTATTCTTACTCCATTTTATATCAAAAGAAAACAAGACATTAAAATATCAAGACACTGTTCAAGGTCACAAAGGTTGCAAGTAGTGTTGCTGAGATTCAAATCCATACTCTTTTTCTTCAAACCCCACGTGGAATCACTAAATTAAAAGACCTTCTGAAATGAATAGGCCTCAGCTGAGGAGAATAACCTTAGGGAAAATGTGAAGAAGCAAGATATACGGTATAACTTTGGAGTGGCAAGTTTTGATTTTCTAATCATATGGCAAGATCCAGGAAGAGGAAAGAATTGGGGATAATTTTAAGTTTAGAACTTGGACTATTGAATGGATTGTATCAGAGAAGAACCCCAACCTCATAAAGCAAGGAGGAATAAGAACATGGATAAGCCAGCAAACAGGCTGGCCTGCAATAGCTCCATGGGTACAAAAAAATAGACAATGGGACTCAATGGATCAGAATATGACAGGTTTTTACTCATTGCACAGCACAGTAAAGAGCCGGACTATGAGCATGGTAGCACCAGTCCCCTACCCTTAAGGCCCACAGAGTGATGTGATGGACCCAGATGGCAGTTGCATACTCAGTGGGTTGCACTGAAGCTGGAGAACCCAGGGCCAAGGGCAAGCTGTAAATAGGACAGTCCCCAGTCTCCAGGGAGTAAGTGGTAGAACTGTAGTCATTCTGCCTCAGTCTTGGCCAACTTAATTGCCTACACGACTAACAGCAGAAATGGCTCAGGGTCAGAGGACAATTAAGCCTTGAGGTTTGTCATACCCAGCAAGAATGGGCAAGGACATCAGGGACATGACAGGCAGCCTCTCCAAACAGATGGTGATGAACTTAGTCAAGATAAGAACTATACATAGTGATAGTGCCCATTTTTAAGAAAAGATAACAATCTCAGTATATATGAGAATGTGTTGAATTTGAGATATCATTAGGATATCCAGAAAGAACTACTTTCCTAGAGCCAGTGAGAGGAGTTGGGGGTGAAGGCAAACATACAAGAATTATCAGTAAGTAGTTAAAGCCACAGCTAAGGAAAAAATAAATGAAATTATTTTTTTTCTCTTTACTTACTTAAAAACATGGAGAAATGAATCCCAATTTCTCTTCCCTCTCTGTATTTCCTATTTCTCCTTCAAAGTCCAACTCAAACATGACCTCTAGCACAGTTTTTAGGGCAATATTGCCTTTCACTAGTATTAGGGATTGGCAGACTAACTGGCAGATTGATAGACTAAATAAAACAAAACTTGATTTTTTTGTGAAATGTTTTCCAAGATCATTCCTTTCCCTCATCCCTTATATATAAGTTCCTATAGCACTTGCTATCTTCATTTATTAGGCCCCATGTGTATAAAACCTTTTGCAACTCATTTTTTCCTACTTTTGTTTCACTGGCTTGGAAGATATTTAAGGACAAGGGCTACTAAGTAAACATCTTTGTATTCCCCACAGCTTCCAGCAAACTGCCTTGTCCAAGATTAGCACTAAATAAAGGCCTTCATTTTGACACAAGCAAGCAGAAGCACAACACATATTTTGTGTTTGTATCTGTGTTCCCCAAAGAGGAAAATGTCAAGGAAATAGCTTTCTTATTTGAACGTTAAGTATGTGTCCATCACAATACTCCTCTCATTACCTACATTTTCTCATTTAATAACATTTAATCACAACAGACCAGAAAGGCTAGCATTATTATCCCATTTAAACAGATGATAAAATTGGGACTCCAAGACAATAAGTCATTTGTCTAGAAATATAAAGACAATGAATAAGGACTGGGTTTTATGCCCCATATATCCAATTCTAAACCCCATGTTAAACACAAGTGTAACCTGTTTACCTTTTATGCTGCTCTTTCTTTTAGAAAGGCGTAGCTCTTACCATCATTATTTCTAGAATCTGGATTTTAGGAATAAGCCTATCCCTTTGCAGACGAGCAGGTTTCCAGACCACAACCAATGAGTAAGCCTGGGGTGCAGCCAAAAATTAAGGAACTAGGCACTGCAGGTGTAAGAGAAGTTCCAAATTCTTGGTCTGCCCAGCTCACCCTACACAGCAAGACACTGCTTCATCTGCTCTCCCAAGGGTGAAGGGGCTGAGGCTGATGAAGGCAGACCCACTGTGTGCCCTCCTCTTGACAGTAGGAACAGCAGGGACCTGCCCAACTCATGCTCCAGTCAAGGCAACATTATTAGTAATAGTCAGTGATCTTCTATGCACCAAGTCTTCTTAAACCCCCATCATTCAATGGAAGTTTTCATCTCAGGCAGTTGACCTATTTTTGTAGCCTGCTCAGACTGTGGAGCATAACCATTTAGGCCGGGTTACTCCACGTTTATACAGGCTTGTTTGGCAGCTTCCAAAAGGCCCCCAGTAGCCTGAAGTCCATTCAACAAATCTCACTCATCTCTAACCTTTGTGTATATTTACTTGTATTTTATACTTTATTTCCTACCAATAAGCAATTATGGTAAATATTAGAAGGATTTATAAATAAGTTCTAAGCCAACACACTAATTAACCTTCACAGAAATCCTGCGGGAAGCCCTTTGCCCCCATTTTTCAGATTAGAAAACTGAAGCTCAGGGACTTGAAATGACATGAACAAACTCACTCTGACAGTAAGTGGCATCACTTAGGATGTGAATTCAGTTCCTGTTAATCTGACTGCTTCTCTGCAGCAAAGCTGCCTGTCAAATAACAGCACTTTCCATTTGCTTAGTGCTGTACCATTTAAAATTTCTCTCCATATAAATGATCTGACCTCATCTTCACAGTAGCCCTGATGAATAAGGCAGGCAGGCAATGTTCTCTTCTTTTATAGATGAAGAAACTGAGGCCCAAAGCGTTTAAGATATCTGTCTGAGGGAACTTAGCAAGTGAGTGCCTGACTCAAAACTGAAAGCTGCTCTGAAGAGAGTCCCATCACTGCTCCTTCCCGTGCCACGCTACATGGCCATTAATTACAGAACGTTCCATTTTATAATGGTGTCTTTCCTGTCAGTGAGAAGAGGACATAGTTAAGTTTCAAAGGAACACGCAGTTGACTGAGAAAAGAGAGAAAAGAATATTTGGGGGGCACAAAGATAAAGTAGGTGGAAGGAAGGTAGCCACGGTAGAGAGCCCTGGGCACCCTGAAGCCAGGTCTCAAGGAGCAGCATGTGGGCAGCAGGCCCCTGGCTGCAAGGTCTCTGTGGTGCAGCCATAGCAGTCGTGTAGCAAAACTGTGTAGCCAGCCTGGCATTCAACAGAGCTGTTGTAGTTTCAAGGCCATCTCATCAAGGACTGTGACCTTGGGCTCTTTACATGTCTTACCTCAGTACCACTTTCTTTATCTGGGAAACGAGGTAAAAATAATGCCTACTTCATCGAGAATTTGGGAGGCGGAGGAGGTAAATATACATGTCCTTTACTTACACAGCATTTTGCCACTAAAGAGAAGGAGAGTGAAGTGAGGGCTCACATACAAATGGAGGTGATGATGTGTGTGAGCTGGAATGGAAAGGAAGTATCAATATATGGGAGGTTGAAGTCTGGCTTTGTCTACTGCCTTGTTCCCAGAACTTAGTGTGAGTTTAAAATGTCAAATTTATCCTCCTTCTCTCAATCTTACACTGACACTCTCCATGACAATTTGGAAGGCAATTTCATAGAAATTAATTTCTAGAAGTTAATCTTCACAGCCATCGAAGTGCGAGAGATACTAGAGGGGGAAAACTTCCCCTACACTGCCCATGTTGTATGCTCTGTGTATGCCCCACTAGACACGGAGGGGAACATACCCATGCAACGAATGAGAGGGAGAGCTCAGAAATTAATTTTTTTTAGACCTATATACCCATTTTGGTGAGACTTACACAGCAAAGCCACAGAATGTGAGCCTGAGAAAAATGTTGGAAGTCATCCATCCATCTTCCATCCAACTCAGGACTTCCCTGTTATGACTTTGGTGTTCTTGATCCCCCCACAATCTTCAAGAGCTCTTTCCTTTGATGAAATTCTTCTTTGCCTGTGCTCAGACATGCCTCCAGGCCCAAATTCCAGCATTTACCATAAGGCTAACTTATTCTCTCTTCTCTTCATCTAAGCAAGAGCAATCTGCTCCACCCAATAGCTTTTACTCACGGACAGTTAAACAAACTTGCATTTCCAAATGCCATATCCTGCTTAATTCATTCCTGGGTTTGGAATGTCCTTTCCCTCCCTTTCATCCAGGCCAAATGTAGTCATCCTGGAAGGAGTAATTTACATTTTCCCCATATGTGATCCTCCCTAGCTCACACCAATCTCTCCTTTGAATTTTAAGCCCAAATTCTTATGCAGTTTGTTTGGCAGTAGATCATAAATAGAGTTGCTTGTGATTCATTAACATATATTCATGCCTTACTGTCCTATCCATATTGCCTCCTCCTTAAAATGAAGGTCATTTTTATTTTTTGTCACCCACATTGTATAGACTGCCACCTAGCACATATTAAGATTTTGATAAATATATGTTGAATAATATCTTTAAATTCAAAAGGAGAATAATCTTTCTTGGCACTGTGATTGACTTAGCACAGAATTAGTGTCTCTTGTGGTTGATAATGATAGTGCCCATTTACTGGGCCTTCATTATGTGACAGTCACTGTTCTACATGTTCTGCAAGGGTTATCTGGTCTTATAATTGCAATAACTCAACCTATGACAAAACAGAGGAAGAGAGAAGTTAAGTTGCCTAAAGTACTCATCTAGTAAGATGGTGGAATTGAGCGTTTCCCAGGCGGTCTGACTTCAGAGCCCACATTTTTAACTACTTCTTTATATTTCTGCTTAGTACTTGGTTGACCCTGGGATTCTTCTACATGCAGTAGGTACTTGTAAATGAATTTTGTTGCCGGTCATAGTGTTGACTGGCAAGATGCCATGGAGGAAAGCTATTCTTACCTCAGATCTCTGGAAAATAATTGTATCTGAATAGAGGATTTCTAATCCAGTTTGATTCTGTCATACCTACAATGAAAGGAAAAGTGAATCAGACACATCTACTTTTACACCCGCTCCCACCATTTGGCCCCAAATCCCCTTTCCATAATTATCCATATGTGTTTCTTGCAAAACGTGCAATACCCAAATATCCTGAGTGGAATTTCATTTTCTATCATAGTCCCCTTCTAGCCATAATAGGCCAACTGGCAATTGTCTCCAGAACATGGTTAAAACATATATTGCTATCTGTACAGTTATAGAAATGTCACTTGTCCTATTATCCCCTTAAGCAGCAGGAGAGAAAAAGAGAAAGTGCACATGAGAGAGAGAGAGAGAGAGAGAGAGAGAGACTGTTTAGTATGATTCTGCTTTTAAAATGAATGGTTCTTCTCTCTCTTCAAATAAATGTTTCAATCTCTAAAAAGTTTTTGGGTTCTGTGCCCAAGATTTTTTTGTAATCACTTGCAAGTTTCTCTGTAGTCTTGGCTTATTTGGAATTCAGAGGCCTATTTTTAAAAATAAAAAAAGGAAAATAAAGAAATACACTTTTTTAAAAAAATGTTTTTCTCTGAAAGGTCAAAAGCTATTCCTCCCATTAATTAGCATAGGTCTGCAGGACCCCAGCGAAGCAGTCTCGTAATCCAGCTCCTCAGTGGATGCAGCCCTGGAAAGGAGAGGTCCACACACTTACTCAGGGCCCCCACAGCCAGACTCTAGGAAGAGCTGTCCCATGTCCATGTCCTCTGTGTCAGCCCAGTGTGATAGCTCACAGCCTTGGAATCGAGAACTGAGGAAATCTTTATGACTCTAACAGAGTGAGGGAAAAGGAAGGAGCAAAGAGAGCTGGACTTCTGTGCAGTCACTCTAGTACATGTCACTGCCTTAGCTGCTCTGTCCCCTGGTCTCTGAAACAGTCAATTTCCTGTGTCCTCCTCTTGGTCCTGATTCTCACTGAAAGTTGGTTTCAGAAAGACCACCTGGTACCATCCTCACTTCCTGGGAGATGCCTCCTCACCCTCCACATCTCAGCCCATTCATTCACTCAACCTACCTTTTGTTACTTCTGAGTCAGTTACTATCCTAGACACGGTGGATAGAGCAGGGAACAGAACCAAGTGTCATCTCATGGAGCTTACATTATATTCTAGGAGAAGGAAGTCAATATTCAAATATGCAAATGCATAGGTACTATTTCCAGGATTCAGAAGTGCTGCAGAAAAGAAGCAAGCACAATAAGGCAACAGATAAGGACAGGAGAGGAGGGGTGCTCCTTTACTTAGGTTGCTCAGGAAACGTTTTGTTAATAAGGTGACATTAGAGCTGAGACCTGCGGAAAGTGAGGCATGAGACAGGCCAGTATTTGAGAGAAAAGTGTTCTGGGCAGAGGGACAACAGCCTGTATGGTGGGCT
The DNA here is from genome assembly GCF_964165515.1 of Mesoplodon bidens. Classification (NCBI taxonomy): domain Eukaryota; kingdom Metazoa; phylum Chordata; class Mammalia; order Artiodactyla; family Ziphiidae; genus Mesoplodon; species Mesoplodon bidens. The sequence goes on from NC_138176.1 coordinate 22,964,102, forward strand.
TGAGACTACAGGGAGGAGAATGGAGCTGGTGGGGAGGGTATGGTGAAGAGATGTGTGAAATTAGAGCAACAGTCGGGGCCAGATTATAAAGAGACCTGTAGGTCATGATAAGGATTTTGGATTTTATTCTGAGAAGGGATGCCATTGATAGTTTATGAGGAGAGATGTGATATAATGTGACCAATGGTTGAATGGGATACTGTGTGGCAAATAGGCTGACCATGGAGTGGGTAGGTAGAAGGAAATCAGTGTGACAGTAGTGCAATACTGTAAGGTGAGAGAGGATAATTTAATCAAGAGTAGTAAATGTTATGAAATAATTGCAATTTGTGATATATATTTTGAGACTGGTCTCTGTGATAATCATGATTTACACACAACGTGAGAAAAGGGGGAGCACTAAGAGTGACTTTTAAGTTTTGAGCCTGAGAAAATTAAAAATGGAAAACTGAAATTGCCATTTAGTGTATGAAAGAATATCAGCAGAGATGATTTGGGATAAAAAAAATAAAAATTTTCCTTTTGAAAACTATTAAGGTTGAGATGCCTATAAAATACCAACTTGAGAATATCCCCTTGATTTCTCTACTATTAAGTATTTTCATGTAAAAACAAGTTTGGGCCAAATGATACCTCCTTGTGACTTTCAAACCCCATAGTCTTTTCTAGAGGTTTCCAAACCTGACTGCTCATAAGACAGACACAGAAGGCATTTTTATATTTCTTTGTCAACAATTGTGTCACTACTTGTGGAACCACTTCTGACACTTTCAGCAGCCTCATGACCAAACATACTGTGCTTCTCTATAAGGACTCAAAGGACTCAGCATATAGTTTTACTCATGGCCAAGATTTATTGCAGTGACAGAATACACAACCAGATCAATAAGGGAAAAAAGACATATTAAACAGTGTCTCGTGTCTAAATCCATGTGTAGACTTTTTTGCTCTCCCTAAAGAGGCCACATAAGCACCTCTCCCTCCAGCCCTGAAATGCAGTAACAAGTATGCACCAGCTCTTCTGCCCATGGAAGCCCATTTGAAACTCAGAGCCCAGGATTTTTACTAGGGACTGGTCACGTAGGCACAATAGCCAACCGTAACTGTCAGACTCCAGACTCCTAGAAGAAAATTGGGTGATGGTGATTGGGGCACCAGGTAGGCAAAATAGTCTTATCACTTAGAGAACATTACAAAATCCAAGTAACCAGACAACTGTCAAAGGCCAGTCATGCAAGCAGATCCTTCTAAAGATTAGGCTTGCTGTATTAACTCTTTCCTGCCTAATTACAGATTTCAGGACAGGGACGCTAGCATAGATTGAGGTATCACAATGTATGGAATGGGATTTGGCAATCTGCAGGTTTGGTTTTTTTGAGCATGTTTACATGCTGAGGGGAAATAGCCGGTATAGACGTAGAGTGTGTGAACACATGAGATAGTGACATAAGTGATAGCGGGGACCCATGGAAAAGCAGGAGAAGATGGGATCCTGAGCAAAGGCAAGATTAGCCTCGGGCAGGAGGGTCTCCAGTTCCACCAACACTCGAGGGAAAGAGAATAGTAGCCAGAGTATGAGGAACAATTATTTCCTCTGGGCAGGATGTGATGAACGTTCAAGGCAAATAGATAAAGTTTACAATAACCACGACAGAGAGAGGAGTGTGTTGAGAAAAGAAAACTTTAAACAGGAAGGGAGTGATGTTGAGAGCCCATTTGTGTTTTATAACCCTGAAATTTATGAAAGTGCCAAATTTTATGGTTTTGAGTAATTCGTATTCCCAGAAGCATTCCAGGCACATGAGGAAGGCAGAGGCACATCAACTCTTCTGCCATATTTTCAACTTCCCTTTGTTTTTTAAAGGTTTATAACGAAGTCTGATGATCACCCAGGTTTGGGAACCATTCATTTATGCCACTTGAATTTCATCACAGCCCAGTCACCTGAAGCAACCTTTCCAGGGAATAAGCAGCAAGGTATTGGGGAAGGGGTTGGGACCTTCTCTGTCAACAACTAGCTGAGGTTCTAGGCAAATCACCTCACCACTCTGTTTCTTTATCGGTAAGAGAATGGAGCGTGGATTAGATGATCCCCAAAGTCCTTTCCCCTCTAATATTCTTTGATCAAAGTCAGAGAAAGCAGTATGAAATGAAAAGATAGCAGCATCTTGGCCAATACCCTTCCTCCCTCCCTCCCCCACTCTCCTTGAAATCCAGAAAGCAAAGCCCATACTCTTCTCCTTTATCTCTGTTTGCACTTGAGGGATGCCTGAGCGGAGGCATGCTGCAAGATCAAGAGAAGCAAAGACTGCCTTTAACAGATTGCCTCTCTACATTAATGTCACAAGTGACAAGACAATTTTACAGGGGAAAGAGGAAATGTACTTGTTTTGTGAGAATGAAAGTAAGAGATTAAAACTTGAAGAGCCACAAGGGCCTTTTGGGGTATTTTAAAGACAATTCTACCCTAAGAAAACTCTACTGATAAATCTTAGATTTCCAGGGGAGCTCTTTAGCCTATTTTCTGTCTGTAATCTTTTATGATCTTTATGAGAAAACTGGCTGTGTTACTCATAGTAACCAAGATGAAGAAAGAAACTAAAGTTGGTAGCTCTGTCATAGATTTAAGAGATCTTGATGCCAAGCCTCCTCCTTAACAGTTAGGAGTTATTGAGGGGTTGACTGGGTCTAAGTCCCCCAGCCACTAAGGTATACATCAGGACTAATAAAAATGATAACAGGTATCAATATTATATGTATTAAAGCCCTGTTAATAGAACAGATAACCAATACTAATATAATATAAAGGCAAGTTTCTCTTAAAATTCTAAAATTAAGAAAAACACCTCTCCTTCATTTATCTTCCCTCTCTTTTGCTATCTCAAATTCTCCTTGTCTCCTAAACCTTATCAGTATACAAGCATATGTTAGTATGCCCAATCTTTAAATACTCTCTCTTGGATTAAGTTTCATTACTAATTCATTTCTCTGTTATTCTTAAAAGACAAAGTTTTCCAAAGAGTCTTTTAAACATGATAGCATCTCAAATTTCTCACCTCTTATTCACTATTACATGTATTATAAAATGGGAATTCTTGCTACAATTTCCACAAAAACTGCTCTCATGAAGTATATCAATGACCTCCATATTGCTAGATCCAACATAAACTACAGTTTGCATTTTACTCAATCTTTTTACCACATTCAACACACATAGTAGACCATTATTACCTCTAGATTCTGTGCTACTGTACTTACCCAATTTTTTTATAACTCACGGACCATTCCCTCTTAGTGTGAACGCACACACACACACACACGTGTGTGTGTGTGCCCACAGATGTGTATAAGGAGTGAGAACAACATGCATATGAGTAAATACTTAGCATTTCCACTCAGTGAATTTTTGCATATGCACACAGTTGTGTAACAACCATCCAAACAAAGATATAGAATATTTGCAGAAGTCTCTCTCATGCCACTTCCCAGTCAATACACTTCTACTCAAAGAAGTAAATACTATTCTGACTTCTGTAAATATACTGCAAGGCTCCCAGTAGCAGCAAGAGACGGCAAGGCCCGTTGGGAAGTAGTCCGCATGCCTCTGTGTGAGACACATTTTTCTGATATTTCACTGGCCAAATCAAGTAACATAGGCAAGCCTAGATTAACAGTGGAGTAAGAGATGCCACTTCTTATTGAGAGGAACTGCAAAGGTACATTACAAAGGGATGTTTCCACTTGTGCTAAAGAGAGAGAGGAAGGAAGATAGATGCATCTGTATACTGTCTCCTTGTTTACCAACACTTGTAATGTAACATTATACCATGACAGGGACCAAGCCTACTGTGTTTTCCAGTTCGTCTTTAGTGCCTAGTCCACTGACTCTAACATAGATAGTAATAAATATTTTGTTGAAGGAATAGATGATTAATGGTTGATATGTATTTAGGTTCAAGTTTCATCATTTATTTGATGCTTAGAGAATGGCCTTCGGACAGGGCTTTGTATATTTGCAGAAGAAAAAATCTAGGGTAGTGTGCAGGTTACAAATATGGGTGAATATTACAAACAGATTAAGCTAAGGTGACAATCCTCTCCCAAATCTCTACATTCCAAACCAAGAAAAGATCTGTATTCCTTTGTTCTATGTTCCAAGCCAAGAAAAGATCTGTATTCCTTTGCTTTCTTAAAGCACATTGCTTCTGTTTTATCTGCTTGGGGTTTTTTTGTTTGTTTTCTTTTTGCTGGAGAAATTGTTTATAGTTCCTTCTGCTTTTAATTACATTCAATAAAAATGGCAATGACAATAACAGCTAATATTTGTTGAGTGCTTTCAGTGTGGTAGTCACTGGGCTACGTACCTTTAATTATTACATTTAATACTCAAAACCTTTCTATGTAGTAATATTGTCATTCCCATTTCATAGGCTAGGATACTGAGACTCAGAGAAATTAAGTAACTTTTTTAAGGTATTGAAGAAAATATGTGGTGGAACTGGGACCCAAACACAAGACTATCTGATTCAAAGCTCATTATCTTAAGTACTGTGCTATCCTGGGAGCTCATGATTATATTTATTTGGAACTTTTCGAGTTAAAAATTTAGTGGAATTTAACTGCAAAAATAGGTTCTTGGGATTGTGCACAACTTTAAATGTCCTCTAGTTCAACATCCAAAGTTTGAAACTTTTCTCCAGTGTACTTGACAAGCACTTACCTGGTTATTTTTGTAATCTCTTCAGTAATAAGGCAGCTAACAACTTTGCTAGAAATCCCATAACATTTCTAATGTAGAAAATATATTTTATAATCATAATGAGGTTGAAACCCAACAGATCCTCTTGAGTTTTAGGTGTGCTAATCTTACAATCACCCATCTCAGTGTCTGATTGGTAACAAACAATCAAAAACAAGTATCTAATGGAGATTGAGATGCACTTATTTTATTACTGGAAAATCATTTATGGCTTCCCACCTCAGAACTTAATTTAGATTTACCTGTCAGATCATAAGTGAATGAAGAGACTGGGGATGGGAGATTTACTGCATTGTGGGGAGGAGGACAAAAGATCAAAAGGATCTGGTCATCATGCTCTGTAATTTGGGGCAGGTGCTCAACACTCAAGACAGAGAAAGAAAAAGAGTCAAGTAGGTGGACCCCTGCTCCCAAGATTCCAGTTCAGTACACCTTCCTTCCTGTTTGAAATAACCCTGTTGATTTTAGATTCTCCCCAGTATCTTTTCTTAAATTAGGACATTGTTCTTTTCAGGAGGATCAGAAAGTGAGAGAATTGGCAAATGAAATAAAAGTATTCTCTCAGAAATGCAAAATTTGGAGAGTATTGTGTTTGTGAGTGTGTACATGTGTGCACATGAGTGTGGATTGGGGAAGCTGAAACAAAAATCTCCTCAGGGAATCATGAAGCATGAGAAGTGCCCCACCCCTACCTCAACAGGAACTCACACATCATCACTTGCGAAGTAGTGAGACTCCTCTTGAAGCAAAATTGAAGTAAAGGATAGTAAATATAGGGGGAGAGGAGGGTGTTATTTCTTTAGATAAATGCTCTTCTAGATCCATTTCATAGAACATTTTCCCTGGAATTGGTCCCTGAAAAAAAGATTGTATCCTCCCCCTGCCACCTCATCCTTTGGACCTAGAAATCTGGGGAATGCAGTTATCCTCCTATTTGGAAATCTATAAAACCCATTAGTTTATTAAAGGAGGATGGCAAGTATAACAACTGAAACAAAGCACACTAGTTAAACAGAGCTATCTATCACCCATTTCCCCATATAAAAGTTTTTAGTAGGCTATGGAACTAGTGTCTGAGAAAACACAAGCTACCACTTACTGTTGTTCAAGTTGTACGCTGCACAAGGTCAGAGGATGACTTTCGCCTTTCTGTTCTTCTAGATTTGTGTAGCTGTTATTCCAATTTTCTGGCAGATGGCAATAAAGTTTCTTAAGGAAGGGATGCCTTTTTTTCCCTAATTCACCTAAATTCACCCTTTACAGATGCTATGAAAATGTCACCAGTCATCTCAGAACCATGCTCTTCACTGGCACTGGAAGAAATTCTGCAAGCCAAGACATGGTTCTTTTAAGGTAATAAGCTGAGTTGTATCCCTTGAAGGTTTTTTAAAGACATAAAATTGGTGTTCCTGGAAACATTAAATTCAGTTGCCTTCACATACACCAATACCTTCAACTGGAGACACATTTTGTTTTCTTTCTCTCCTTTAGAATCTGCATAAAGCCAATCAGCAAACAAATGGGTTTCATCTCTGATCTCGGACAATGAACCATGCCAAACACCAGAGTTCTTTGTCCCAAGGCAGTGGGATTCATGGACTTCGTTAATTTTAGGAGTCCATTTACATGTTGATTTATAGAAGTCACCTGGTGCAGGGATTGGACAATGAGCTAGTAGACAAAGTATCTTGGTTCTAATTCTGTCTTTGTGATGCATATGATTTTGGCATACCAATGACCTTCTATTTACCCCAATTTTCTCATGTGGAAAATTGAGATAATCATAGCTACCATTCCTGTCTTTCATAATTGTGGAGTTGAAATGCACTACATTGATAAAAAAGAATTGTGGAAGGACATTATAGACCATAATATACTACATAAAATATAAAGGTTTTGAAAATACCATTTCAATTTCATCTTTAAGGCAAAGGTCACAGGATCTAGCCTTTGAAGGACCAGTTAAGTAGTTGTACCAGCTATTAAGCTATTGATTCTCAACTTCCAGCCCACCTTTCTTTATACTGTTTTGTAACGTTAGGGTCTGAAAACCACATTTTGGCTTAGCAAACCACTGAAAATTCTGCCTACAGAAGCACTAGAGGAGACTAGGAGGCTAGAGGAGGGTGAAAGACTTTACTCTCTTCAATTTGCTTCCTTTTCCTCTTTTATTTAAATTCCTGTTTTCCTTCTGTTCCTACCTCTGCATTTCTGTTTTTATCACTGTCAGCATAACATTTCTCCACCTCAGTAACCTCAGCACATTCCAGAGCTAGCAGTTAATTCCAGTTTTCAGATTGTCAGACCTTTGCAGATTGTCTCATCATACCTCCTCAAGACACCCACACAAGCCAGTGCCCTTTTCTGCAAAAGTCCAGGTTGCAGCCTCAGAGGGCTCCTTCGCAGAGGTTGATGTCATCTCTGCAGGGGCCCTCCCACAGACCCTTCGAATTTAACAATACAATCTCTTCCCTGATTTTCTCCCAGCCCCAGGGTGGCAACTGCTTCCTATAGTTGTATAATTTCCAGTTTCTCACTGGCTCCTGATTAATACAGAAATATAAATTAGTGAAGCAGGCTTGGTATAATTGTTAATCTCACATATTTACACTTGATTTGCATAGTAAACATGCAGTGGTCTTTATTTCCATAGATTTACATGACCTTCCTCTTTTTATTGCCCACTCGTGCTTTCTGTTTTTTACTGAAGCATGTAACTCTCTCACACTAGCTCAATTTACCCACATTTGCTAAGCACGTGTCCAATGAATATATCACTTTTCTGTTAACATTAGTGGAAAAAATTAAGCACAACTGCAACAAAAAAAGACAACTATCACTGGAACTCAGTACTGAGGGGAAATAGGGAGAGATGGAGAGAGTGACAAACTGGAGAGTACACGCTAAAATTAATGACTGACTCAGTTCCTGCTGATTGTTACCAGGGAGGAGTGAGCTCAATGTCCCTATATCCCCACATTTTCATGAGAAGCCAGAAGTCCAGAGTTTTCTATCCCAATTTAAAATGCGTATAAGTTACTGGAAAACAATTTAAAATATTGTGCTGGCTAACATTATGTAGATCAAACAATAGCCATCTGTGCCCAGTACTTGTCAAATTAGCTTTGTAACAACATCCGATCCTGTTTCTATAAACCAAATTGTCATGCACATACTCATACTTTCAGATAATCACATTACAGCAGAAGAACAAATACCCTGTAGCCAAGAAGAAAAGCCCAGTAATTAAGGGAAATCGTTGATCACATAACCATGATTTCAGAAAGACCTATTAAGAAGTAAGTTATCTTTATCTTTATAACTGAACCAATTTAGGGAGAAGTTGCTATTGAAAGGTTCTGAGGAATAGAAGCTAGATTGGAAAGAAAATCTTCTAAATCACCTTTTTAAAATCACTTGACTATAATTGGCATTTCCTTCTAAGATATAAACCTCAGAATAGTAATAGCAAGTTCCAGACCCATGAATAGTATAGCAATTACCTGTACAGAGAAACTGCTGTTCACTAGGGGACTTCTGGTAAGTTTTGGAAGATTCTGATGATGGGTTACCACTTTTCAGTACTGTATGATTTTAGAACTTCTTAATGGTAGGGAATTGAAACAAATTTGGAGTAAGAGATATTCCTGCATATGATGGTGGGTTGTGAACATAGTATTTACAACTGGAAGATTCCTGTTTTAGTTTAGAGTCAATTAATTTGTTAATAGGACTACCTGCTAGTTGGCTTAGAAACTGTGAGGAATGCTTTTCTCTTTCCTCTTCATTCTGCTCAACCTGTTTCAGTTACCTAGATTCTCTCCCTATCTTATTCCATTTCCACCTTTCAGGGCAATGCTGAATTTTCACTGCTCACCTAAGTAGATAACCTTTTTTAAAAAGACTTTATTTTTTAAAGCAGTTTTAGGTTCACAGCAACATTGAAAAGGAGGTATAGAGATTTACCAGAAATTGATGAACTAACAGTGACACATCATAATCACCTAAAGTCCGGAATTTACATTATGGCTCACTCTTGGTGTTGTGTATTTTGTGGGTTTATACTAATGTGAATGCTATGTGTCCATCATTGTAGTATCATACAGAGTGTTTTCACAGCCTTAAAAGTCCTCTGGGCTCTCCCTTTTAATATTTCCCCCTGCCTCCAACCTGTACTTACCTTTCTTGCCTTTTCTAGAATTCCATTTAGTTGGAATAGTACAGTAAATAGCCTTTTTAGGTTGGCCTCTTTGAATTATTAATATGCATTTAAGTTTTCTCCAGGTCTTTCATGGCTTGATAGTTTATTTCTTTTTAGCACTGAGTAATATTTCATTGTTAGGATGTTTCACAGTTTATTTAGCCATTCATCTACTGAAGGACATGTTGGTTGCTTCCAAGTTTGGGCAATTATGAATAAAGCTGCTATAAACATCTATTTGTTGGTTTTTAAGTGGATATAAGTTTTCAGCTCCTTTAAGTAAATACCAAAGAGTGTAATTGCTGGATAATATGGTAAGAATATATTCCTGTTGCTTCATATCCTTGTCAGCATTTGGTGTTGTCAGTGTTCTGGATTTGGGCCATTCTAATGGATATGTAGTTGTATCCCATTATTGTTTTAACTTGCATTTCCCTGATGACATATAATATGGAACATATTTAAATATGCTTATTTGCCATTTTCATATCTTCTTGGGTAAAGTGTCTGTTGAGATTTTTAGTCCATTTTTTATTAGATTGTTTTCTTCTTGTTGACTTTTTAGAATTTTTTGTATAATTTGGATAACATGTGTCTTCATCACATGTGTATTTGGCAAATATTTTCTCTCAGTGTGTGACTTGTCATCTCTTGATATTGTCTTCCACAGAGCAGACGTCCAGCTTATCAGTTATATCTTTCATAAATTTTGCCTTTGGCATTGTATTGAAAAAGTCATCCCTAAACCCAAGATTATCTGGGTTTTCTTCAATGTATCTTCTAAAAGGTTTATAGTTTTATGTTTTACATTCGTGTCTATGATTCATTTAGAGTTCATTTTTGTGAAGCATATAAGATCTGTGTCTAAGTGGGTTTTTTTGTTTTTTTTGTTTTTTTTTTTGCATGGGGATATCCAGTTTTTCCAGCACCATTTGTTGTGCTTTGCTTTGGCTTGTTTGTCAAAGGTCAGTTGACTATATTTTTGTGGGTTTATTTCTGACCTCTGTTCCATTGATCTGTGTATTCTTTCACGAATACCACATAGTCTTGAATACTGTAGCTTTATAGTAATTCTTGATGTCAGGTAGTTTCAGTCCTCCAACGTGTTGTCCTTCAATATTGTGTTGGCTATTTTGCATTTTTATCTCTCCATATAATATATAGCTTTTAAAATAACCTTCATTGATTTCTCTAACTTTTTTTTTGTTTGTTTTTCTTCTCCTCTCTTGGTAGGCTCTTTCTATAGTTGGCTTCCATGATTCCATATTTTATCTTCCAATAATCCTAGAAGTGAGACTTTTCCATTGTATCTCCTTAAATATTTTATTTTTGAGGTTCAGTCTTCAGTTCATTTCCTTCTTTCTCAATACCCATATGCTAAACAATTTTATTACACTTTCCACTTTAATTAAAGTCTATGTTCTGAGAGATCCTAAAGTTAGAGATTGGGTTTCACCCTCTTTCCTTGATTTCAGACAGATCACTCTGCCTGAGTGTTGGGCATCTCCAAATGGCCGTCAATTAGGCATCTCCACCTTGTAATCATCACAACAGCCCTTGCCTTTTTACAACGAACTCTCCCTTTGTCCATTGATTTCTACCATCTCTCTTGGAGTGGAAGCCATTAAACCTGAGCATTTACCTTGACTTTTCCCTCTCTTTTATCTCTCACAGCTAATCAGTCACCAGATTCACTCTTTTCCTCCCTCTCAGTATTTATCAAGCCTCTCTGACCTATCCCCCTTCCCACAACTGCTATCATCTCAGTTGAGGCCATAATTCCTCTCTTACCTATATTCCTGCTACAAACTGTGAACAAGTCTTGCAGGCTCAAATCCCGCCAATCCATTCTGCACATCATGGCCAAAGAAATTTTACCAAAGCTCAATTTCAAGCCACTTTCCAGCTTACAAAATATGCATTGACTTGTTTTATAAATATTTTGTCATCTAGCCTGTGATTAACCTTACAGCTTTCTGTATATTTCCCTTTGCACCCTTTACTCCTGTGTTCATGTAGGATCATTTCCATTTCACTGAACTTGCATTGATCTTGAATTTCATATTGCAGCTGCTTGGAAAGCCATTTTCAACCTCTTCCTTCCTTCTACTATGTATTAAGTATTCTCTTCCATCCTTCCTTCCTTTTATTGTGTTGAATTTACATATTTGCTTGCTGGTTTCTCCAGTAAGACAAGGAACAATATAAAGATTATAACCTGCATATCAAATCCAGTTAGTTGGTGGATATTGTATGAAGCTCTGTGTGTGCTGAAAAAATTCCTGAAGATTGACTGGACCCACTAAAGAAAAGAATAACATGATTGATTATTTTTTTTTAACTTTTTGTTTTATGTTGGAGTATCGTTGATTAACAATGTTATGTTAGTTTCAGGTGTACAGCAAAGTGATTCAGTTATACACATACATGTATTTATTAATTTTTCAAATTCTTTTCCCATTTATGTTGTTATATAATATTGAGCAGAGTTCCCTGTGCTATACAGGAGGTCCTTGTTGGTTATCCATCTTAAATACAGCAGTGTGTACATGTCAATCCCAAACTCCCTAACTATCCCTTCTCCCCACCCTTCCCCCAGGTAACCGTTAGTTCATTCTCTAGGTCTGTGAGTCTGTTTCTGTTTTGAAAATAAGTTCATTTGTATCATTTTTTTTCGATTCTGCATATAAGCAATATCATACAATATTTCACTTTCTCTGTCTGATTTACTTCACTCACCTAGAGATTATGACAATCTCGAGGTCCATCCATGTTGCTGCAAACGGCATTATTTCATTTTTTTAATGGCTGAGTAATACTCCATTGTATATATGTACCACATCTTCTTTATCCATTCCTCTGTCGATGGACATTTAGGTTGCTTCCATGTCTTGGCTATTGTAAACAGTGCTGCAATGAAAGTTGGGGTGCATGTATCCTTTCAGACCATGTTTTTCTCCGGAGGATATATGCCCAGGAGTGGGATTGCAGGATCATATGGTAGCTCTACTTTTAGTTTTTTAAGGAACCTCCATACTGTTCTCCATACTAGCTGCACCAATTTACATTCCCACTAACAGTGTAGGAGGGTTCCCTTCTTTCCACACCCTCTCCAGCATTTATTGTTTGTGGATTTTTTTGATGATAGCCATTCTGACTGGTGTGAGGTGATATCTCAATGTAGTTTTGATTTGCATTTCTCTAATAATTAGCAATGTTGGACATCTTTTTCATGTACCTTTGGCCATCTGTATGTCTTCTTTGGAGAAATATCTATTTAGGTCTTCTGCCCATTTTTTGATTGATTTGTTTGTTTTGATGATATTAAGCTGCATGAGCTGTTTGTAAATTTTGGAGACTAATCCCTTGTTGGTTACATCATTTGAAAATATCTTCTCACATTCCGTGGGTTGTCTTTTCGTTTAACATGATTGATTATTGATGTCTGCTCCATACAAGAGAGTAACAGACACATTTTTGCATTCCTTGTACTAGAAGGCATGGCTGAATCATATTTATCTGAGCACCTGCTATCTGTAAGGCACTGTGTTAGAACCATTATGCCTATTATTTTACTCTTGCAATCATTGTCTGATTGCAAGCATAATCCCATTTTTTCAGATGAGATTACTAAATTAGCTTCTTATATAAGAACACACAATAAATGGCAAAGGCAAGATTAACCTCATACTATACCCAATGTTTTTAGAATTAAATAGATTGATAGGAGTATGTGATACCCATCCAGCCCTGCGCCAGGTACTGCAAGAAGGATATAAAAGAAGGCATTATCCTTGCCCTCAAGGAGCTCGTGTGAATGTGACAGAAAATATGAAATAATTGGCAAAAAAAAAAAAAATGAAGGGCTAGACCCTACTCTACATCTTTGATTGTTTGAGAAAAGCAAATGAGAGAAATGAAGAGGAGGTGTTTTATAGTTGGGAGACTATAATGATGGTGGTATAAATTCAGATGCTGTGAAATCTTTCTTGGAGAGTTAATTTCCCCTTATTAAGACAGATCACATTCTCTTTTAGAAAAACAGACTACCTTATGTTCTAATTAGGCCTTGCTATTTTTGGCATGAGTTCGCCTTCTTGAGAAAAGTTAGAATGGACAATAACCTTGTTATTGAAGCTGCAGTTCGGCAGTGAGAATTATCTTTTCCATACACAAAAGGCCATGTAAGATACTGGAAAGAACCTTGATTCAGTCATCCAAGGACAGATAGAAATTCTTATTCTACACTTAGTAACTTTATAATTTTGTGTAAGAGCATATTCTCTGCATCATCCATAAAATGAAGATGATGATACCTACTTCCCAGAATTTTTGTGAAGATTAAGTGAAATAATGCATGCAGAGTGACTGACATGAAGTAGGTGCTCAGGAAATGAAAAGAGCCTTGATGGTGGAAGCAATGATAATGATGGTGCCAATGGCAACAATGACAAGGGAATAATGATGATGTTATAATTGACTTTGGTCAGGATGCAGACTTGGGACCTTCTAGTTCTATATTCCAAATATAGCACTGAAGCCTGGCCAGTCTCTCCAGGCTTCTTTGGCCTCCATTCTCCCTAACCTCCTCCAGCATGTAAAATCTGCATCACAAAATTCATTTCAGAAACACATTCATCTTGAAGAGTTAACTTCTGCTTCATGTATTTCCATACTCAGAGGTAATAATCATGCTTTGAATTTTGCTATAATATTTGGTAGTTCACAGATATTTTTCTTATTAAGTCAATTAATATACACAACACACGAAATAAATCCTGCTACATAGTAAGTCCTATATAAATCTTAGCTGCTATTTGTATTAATGCTATTATCAATATTACATGTTATTTCCTTTAATTCTTAAAACAACACACTGTGAAATAAGTAGAGTGGATTTTTAAATTCCCAATGAACAGATTGAGATGGCAGACCTCACAAAAGTCTAGTGATTGTTAGCATTTAGCTCTTTGCTCAAGGGCAGGGAACTTTTATGTTTAAGATTACTTCTCTCAGTACCTGGTGCTTGGCTGGCTGCTCACAGAGCAGGTGCTTGGTCAATATTGTTAAATGTTTATGTAACTGATTTATGAAGGCCGTAGAAAAACATTGGTTCAGATGCCCAGTTAGGTATAAGGCAAGGATAACATCCATATTAAAGTAAAAAATAAGAATGAATAACTTGATTCAAACATTTATATACAAATAAAACAAAGGACAAACCAAAAATAGATGCTGTATAAGTTGCATGAAAGCTTTGCTTGAAATCACAAGGTCATGAATGATTTTAATTTACTTGCTTTTGTTCCTTTTAAAGAAAGTCTGAAAAGGGCTAGTGATCAATACAGTACTTAGAGAGCTGAACAAAAGAAGTAAATATCCAGGCTCTTGACTGGGGCAAGAATGATTGAGATGATCTCAGTGATTATCTGTTGAGATAAGGTTCGCTTATAAGCAGACCTTGGTGTTTCCCTTTGTAGGATGTGGTAAAAGAGCCAGAGACCTGGAAACTAGCAACTGCCATACTCACAACAACAACTTGTTATAGAAACATATTTAACTGAGGTCAAGAAAAACAAGTGCTCTGACGTAACTTGATTCCAATGGCGAGGGAGCATTTGCATTTGCAAAAGTCCACCAACCTTAGACTGGCTTTGCACCAGTGTAGGTGGGGGAGAGGGTGTCTATGCTACACAGGTAATTCAGAGAACCATTTTTTTACAACAATGTTCATCACTCAATGTCTAGTATTATTCGGACAGATGTACCGGGATAAGATGATAACTGGCAAAGGAGTATACAGGTTTCTCTCTGTATTATTTTGACAACTCTTCTGTAAATCTAAAATTATTCAAAAATAAAATGTTTATTTTAAAATGTCTTTTAAGCTTCCTATTAGTGGAGCAAGGGTACAAAGAATGACTGGGATAGTCAGGGAATGTTTTCAAGAGAAACTGGTTGTTAAAGTTCTTTCCTTTAAATGAGTAGTGGTAAATAAGTTGGATCAGGGGTAGGGAAGTACTTTTTAATAACCTAATCTTTTTCTCAAATAATATTTCACAACATCTTGCTATGACAGTTACTGAACTACATCATTTTTATTGGATTTATAGTAGTTTCTGGAATAGATGTACACTAAATTAATTATTTCATTGTGAATATTTAGGGTATTAACATTTTTCTTTCTTTTATAACCAAATCTGTAGGAAACTTATTATTTCCACTTCTATTTTAAGTGCCTGCTTAATTTTCTCCCAGTAAACTATAATCTTTCTGAGGACAGCAGCTGTGTTTATCTTGTTCACTCATTCATCCCCAAAATATGGTGTGATACTCAATAAAACTTCATTGAATAAATGAAGATGTAGTATATGCAAAGCCATGAAGAGGAAAAAAACTCAGCAAGACAGGTAAGGAACTTGCAAGTAGTTTTGTATAGCTGGAGTTAAGGATGCCCACTGTGGAATTTGGGGAGGCAGGGTTGACATTCACTCTTTAATACAGTCAACAAAATGTTTATTTTGGACCCACAGTGTGTCATGCATTGTAACTACAAAGATAAGGAAGACATATTTGCTCACCCAGAGAGCTTATAGGATTGCAGGAACTACAATATGAAGGACTTTTCTTTCTCTTTGTCATAAAAATTATAAGAAGCTTTTGAAGTATTTTAAATAGGAATCTTAGATCTTTGCATCAGCTGTAGTTCTGCAGAAGGAAACAGAGAGATTCAATATTAGGAAACAGAAGCTCAGTTAGAAGTTTGTTGCAATAGTCTGAGTAGAAATGACGAGTGCTTCCACTAAATTAGTTGTGTAGAGACTGCAAAGGAGTGGCTGGAGGGGTAGCTGAGATTAGGAGGAAGTGACCTGGTGGCAACTCTGAGAGGAGATTTAAGAGGAAGAAGCTGGATTAAGATCAACCAGGAGGCAGCATCAGCTGTCATCTATGACTTGATTTGTTGTGGAGAAAGAAGAGCAAAGAAATGGAATATGAATCTCAATTTGATGGCTTGCATCACTGCAGGGTGGAAATAGCACATACTCAGGTAGGTTAGATCAAAGACAGTACAGTCTGTTATGGGTATGGGATGGGCTTTTGCAACATGTTGAGTTAGATTTAACTCTGAAACTCCTAGGTGAAGATGCCCAGTAGGTAATTGAGTAACGTGGTTTCTAGGAAGAAAGCTCTGGGCTGAAGATATGGATGTGTGTCCATATTGATTTGAAAAACCATATCTCTAGTCCTTCCTTTATATAATCATTATAAATGAGTTTACTCATTTGTAAACTTATGAGTTTACTTGAGACTAAGTAGACAAGAAGGAAAAATAATCTAGAATGGACTCTGGAGAACACCAGCGTTTAAGATGAAAAAAGAGGAGCATAAGAAAGAAACACATTTGGAAGTCATGGTCAGAGTGGTGGGAGGGGTAATAGGTGAGAATGATGTAGGAGAGTGCATTAAAGTGTGGCTCAGGAAGTAGGGACAATTCCACACTACCAGCTGTGAATGAGGGGTCAAATGATGATGCTCCTGTAAGTGATAGAACATACAGTTAGGAAGCCATCCATAGTCTTAGTTAGAGCAATGCCAGGCACTGTGCTGATTTCTTTACAGGGAAAATTGCATTTAATTTATACAACAGTTTATGAGGCAGGTAATATAATCCTAATTTTACAGATGGAGAAAGGTTAGCTTAACTGCCTTACAGCCACACAACTAGTTAGAGGTAAAACTCATAATCAGACCTAAGAAAGCTGATTCTGAAAACTGTACTTTGAGTAACTAAGCTCTACTGTGCCACCCACTGACACATCTAATCATTTTCAATTTAGCACTGGACAGTTTAGAGTTTTATCTTGTCCTTCAATTTTTCATAAACACATACTAATTCTCCAATGCTATTCTGAAAGCATTCTTCCGAATGAGACATACCATATGCCTCCATGTGTTTCCCCAAGTTTTTAGCCCCAAGCAAGTTACCCATAGGTGTCCTGTAAATTCCATTCAACAAATTAGATTGAAAAGAAATGAGCATTTAAGGTGTTAGAGTAAAGGCAGAGAAGCCAAAGTGTCCTCCAATGAAGCAAGTGGCAGAATGAAAGGGCATTGCAACTACTATTGACTATGATCCCTAGTTCTAAGCATTAAATCATTATACTTCTCTAATGATTTATGTGTGGAATTTCCAAGGTTATAAGATGAGGCTACACACAGACCTTTAATACAACTGTAATGGGTTAATAATGCATACTCTATACTTAATGCATGAGAAAGTAAACTACAGGAATTGCACAAAAGAGGTCAAACTTTGCTTGTAGACAGGTCCTTTGAGCTTAGAGTCTGGAACAAACTATTGTAGAAGGAAAATACTTTTCCTCTTCCAGCTAATAAATAAATCACCAGTTGTTTTATATTTTAAAACAACTGAACA
The DNA here is from genome assembly GCF_964165515.1 of Mesoplodon bidens. Classification (NCBI taxonomy): domain Eukaryota; kingdom Metazoa; phylum Chordata; class Mammalia; order Artiodactyla; family Ziphiidae; genus Mesoplodon; species Mesoplodon bidens. The sequence goes on from NC_138176.1 coordinate 22,981,499, forward strand.
GCACCCCAGGGCTCTGTAACAGCTTTATTCTCTAGATCCATTGGCACACAAGCCATTGTCTTAATTGTGTGCATAATCATCTGCATAAGAGACACCATGTATTTTGCATCCTTCTGAAAAAGTGGGAACCATGGATATCTTTTGCATAAAACTGGCTGCCATGATGCAATTAGGGGAGAAATATATCTTACCATCTTGATGACAGCCTGTGAAACTGAAACTGGGCAATACAGATGACTTTGAGCAAATGGAATCTTGTATTCTTTGACAGTGTAATTATTACTCTTTGTCAGCTTATTCTACTTTTTCATAAAAATCACTTAATAATTCACAAAGATATTACTTTTGCCATCAAATATTACTTTGGGAAACGTTATTGATTTAGAAACTCCTATATTAAAAATGGCTAATTTGGGGCTTCCCTGGTGGCGCAGCGGTTGAGAGTTCGCCTGCCGATGCAGGGGACACGGGTTCGTGCCCCGGTCGGGGAAGATCCCACATGCCGCGGAGCGGCTGGGCCTGTGAGCCATGGCCGCTGAGCCTGTGCATACTGAAAAAAAAAAAAAAAAAAAAAAAAGGCTAATTTACTAAATGCACGAGGTGCCATAACCTGAGAGTCTTCCCATCTTGAAAGTTTTGTTTGAATAGTTCAGTCCCAATGTAGGACATTGGGGAGACCTAGAGGGCTGCATTAAGTATCTACTGTTGGGTATTGGGAACCCAGAGAGTCAACAACTCAACTGCAAAGAATTTAGGAAAGTAATGCTACTACTTTTACAAGAGAGAGTTTTTCTAATAACAGACATATGTTATTATAAGCTCATTTTTTAAACTTATATTTAAAGCCTTGTCTTTAAAGACTTCTGTTTGAGCTAAAGTACACTGGAAATGGGTGATTTTTGCTTTTTTTTTTTTAGATTATTTTTAGAATTTATTTACACGAAGTAAAATTCACTGTTTTGGGTATAGACTAACATGAATTTTTACCAACATATTCAGTCCTGTATCCAACACCACAATCAAAATACAGAGCAATTCTGTCACCCCTTCCAGATTCCTTTTTTTTTGCCCTTTTATATTCAATCTGCTCCACCCCCCCTCAGTCCCTGGCAACCACTGAGCTGTTTTTTGTCCCTATAGTTTTGCTTTCCACTGTTGTATGAATAAAATTATACAGTAAGCAACATTTTGAGTCTGGATTCTTTCACTTAGAATAATGCATTTGAGATTCATTCATATTGTGTGTATCAATATTTTTTATTGATGAATCCTATTCCATTGTATAGAATACCATAACTTGTTTATCCTGAAAAAATGCATTTGTAATGCTATGATGGCAATGATAATGACACATGGCATTGTGCAAATGCTTATTGTGTTTCAGACATTGTTTTAGCTCTGTCCATATACTACCTGTTGGGGAAGGTCATCAAGAAGACATGACCAATGGTTTGACCTGCCAGTTGGACCTGGAGAATTGGGGGATCCTCACCCTCTTTCCTGTCCTTAGAATGTGCCTTCCATTTGCCTTCCCCACTCCCAGAAGCTGCCCCAAGGATACAGCCTTGAGATAATAATGTGGTAATGAGACTCTCTGGACTACTCTGAAACCAGTTAAGGCCTTTATATAAACTTTTAAGATTCTGGGATAAGGGAGGTGCAGAAATCTACTCACCTTGGGGCCACCCAAGATAAGCCTTGTAGGTCAGTCCCCTTGCTTATTAAACTGGCCACCTATCAACCTGAAGTGGTCTGCCTCTTTTTTTGGTCTCTCCCTGCCCTCTGCCTAAGGGAGGGAGTCTGTTTCAGATTACACCCCGTAGTTTCCTAAGGAGGTTCATGAATCAATAATGCCTCATTTAATTTCGTCATCATATGAGCCAAGCAAATCACTATTCAACTTCATAGAAAAGAAAATGGAGGCAAGAATGTTAAGTAACCTCCCTAGGATCACACCATTTATAAATGCCATAGCCTGCATTTGAATCTGGGCAAGCTAACTTCAGAACCTATCATTGGAACCACCATCATAAACTGTTTCCCATTAATAGCTAACAAGTATTGAGCTTTTGCCCTTCGACCGTGGTAAGCATCTCCTCAATTCATTTCCACATGAATAAAGGTAGGTTGAGAAAAATGAGGCTTACAGAGATTATGCAGTTTGCCCCAAATCACACTGATAATATTATCTAATTTTCAACCAAATTGTGAAAACTAGGTCTCAGTACCTTTAGAGGTATTTAGTTTTGATCACTTTCTGGGTTTCAATTTTTTTATTATTTCGTCTTATGACATTGCATTTCCAATTCATCTCAGCATGCACAGAGCCTTTTGCAGTTGGAATAACTTGTTGGGCATTGATATAAATCATCTTCCAGGCTTTAAGATTGGATAATAAAATATATATGGCACAAAAGAGACCTAGTCTCTATCTTGATTTATCTCTGTCTGTGGGGAATTGAACAATTTTTTTTTAATCTACTATCCTGATTCAAACTACATAGAGTTGACACGTGAAAAAAATGTTATATTCATTTTAACTTAGGTTGTTCCTAAAGAGGTTAAATCTTTATTCCAGAGTAAAGATAATAATAAAATTTGTTCCTAGAATGCATATGTTATCACCTTAGCACTGAGCACTGCAGAATTGAAAGCAACCATCTTCAGTAGAAAAGACTAAAGGGAGGATGTGATTTTATTTTTCAACTGTATTTATAGTAATTATAATGTAATTGGCTCACATCTTTAAGAAAAAAGGTCTTGAAGTACTTTACATATTTTAATTAACAGTCACTGTACTAAGGACATAGATATTATATCAATTTTATTGAGGCATAGGACATAGAAAGCAAATTTGAAGTCTTAGGGTTGAAGTCATGGCCTGCTGGTAATAATGTTTCCTGGTGGAGACAGATCTGTTAAATGAAAGACTAGGAAACAACAGCCAGCAAACTCTGTGGTCTAACATTTCAGCAAAAAGGCACCCTGCACACCCCAGCAGTCCTTCAGATTATTAATTTCTCACTAACTTGCTATGTAAGAAACATATCCTGAATACTCTTTCCTACCCTCCTTTCTGGATTCATTTATAATATATTATTGTGGAAAAGGGAGGAATGTGGGAAGTACGGGTGGGTGGGTGTATCTCTTTTCTGAACGACCTTAAACATTCTGGTCAACTATCTCACCTATGATTTTGATTTCCACATATATTTGGGTTATTACAGGATCTTTGTCATGGAACAGAAGATGTGTTCTGAGGTGAGGTTAGAACAGGACCAACCTTGATATGGGGCAGGGATTATGGTACTGTTTCTCATTCTTCATATGAATGGTAGTTATTAGCTACTTGCAAATTTCAACTCAATATAAGGTAATTATTTTTTTAGATAATTGGAGTTGTACAGAATGGACTAGCTTGTCTTTGAAGGCAATGAATTATAAAGAAAAGATTACTGCATTTAGTGGGTAGTTTGACTAGATGCCAAGCAAGGCTTCATCCAGTTCTAAGAAACTGACTGGAAAATTAGTTTAAACTTAGTTTAAACTTTTAATAATAAATTTATTGAAGTATAATTTACATATACTATAAACTGTACCTGCTTAGATATATAATTTGATGAGTTTATTTTGCCATCTTAACCATTTTTAAGCATACAGTTCAGTAGTGTTGTCAATTCACACTGTTGTGCAGCAGATCTACAGAACATTTTCATCCTGCAAAACTGAAACTCTATATCCAATAAGTAACAACTCTCCACCCCCTTTTTCTGCCCAGGTCCTGTAATCACCATTCTGTTTTCGTTTTTTTTTGTTTGTTTGTTTTTTTGTTTTTTTTTTTTGCGGTACACGGGCCTCTCACTGTTGTGGCCTCTCCCGTTGCGGAGCACAGGCTCCAAACGCGCAGGCTCAGGGCCCTGGCTCACGGGCCCAGACGCTCCGCGGCATGTGGGATCTTCCCACACCAGGGCACGAACCCGTGTCCCCTGCATCGGCAGGCGGACTCTCAACCACTGCGCCACCAGGGAAGCCCACCATTCTGTTTTTTGTTTCTATAAATTTGAGAACTTAAATGCCTTAAATTCCTTAAGTGGAATCCTACATATTTGTCTTTCTGTAATTGGTTAATTTTACTTAGTGTAGTGTCTTCAAGGTTCATCCATGTTGTAGCATGTGACAGGATTTCCTTCCTTGTTGAGACTGAATAGTATTCCATTGTTTATATATACAACATTGTGTCTATCCATTCATTCACTGATGGGCATTTGGGTTGCTTCTACCTCTTGGGTATTGTCAATATGCTGCTGTGAACATGGGCATGCAAATATCTCTTTAAAATCCTGCTTTCAGTTATTTTGCATATATACTCAGAAGTGGGATTTCTGGATCAATTAGTAATTCTATTTTAATTTTTTTTGAGGAACTGCTACACTGTTTTCCATAGTGGCTGCACCGTTTTACATTCCCACTAACAGTGCACATGGTTCCAAATCATCCACATCCTCACCAACACTTATTTTGTTTTTTAATAAAGTAGCCATCCTAATGGTTGTGAGGTTTAGTTCAAACTTTTATAACTATAAAATTCATGAGTCGGGGCTTCCCTGGTGGTGCAGTGGTTGAGAGTCTGACTGCTGATGCAGGGGATGCGGGTTCGTGCCCCGGTCCAGGAAGATCCCGCATGCCGTGGAGCAGCTGGGCCCGTGAGCCATGGCTGCTGAGCCCACGCGTCCAGAGCCTGTCCTCCACAATGGGAGAGGCCACAGCAGTGAGAGGCCCGCGCACCGCAAAAAAAAAAATTCATGAATCAAAACCCACAAAATTTTCCTGGTTCAGATAATTTTAATTCTGTTATTAATTATAAATGACTTTGTATATGCCCCTTCACCTCTCCTTGCAATTTTTCTAAGACATTAGGTGAGAATAAGAATAATACACATCCTAAAAATAGTTTTGGATATTGTATGTGATATATAGATACAGATATATAGATATATAGATATAAGCATAGTATGTAGAAAAATATAGATATAAATATAGTTGATTATATGTGATGGATCATTATACATGATTGAATCCTTGTATACAATAAGATACAGTAAACAGAGATATGGTAAACTTCCTTGGCAAATTTCCTTATATAGCTGCCTTCCATTCTCTGTCTCACGCCTCACTTCCCTGGGATCACCTCCCAAATTAACTCCTTGCCTAGAGTCCTTGTTTCGGGGTTTGCTCCTAGGGAAACCAGACTAATACAAATACCTAATCCTTCTTAATCATGAAAATATAATATTTATTTAAAGTTTGAATTAGGAGGAGTATATTTAATGGACCTAGCACAGTTCCTGGCAATTATCTTTATTTCTGGTGTTCTGTTTTGATTGCTATACTCATCATATAGAGTGAAGAATGATTCGTAATCCTTTAACAACCCCCCCCCCATCTCTTCCCCTAGAGGGAGAATGATAGCTCTGCATAGAGCACTACACAATCAGAGGTTGAGAATCTCAGACCTGAGCAAGACCGACAACAGCACAAGAGCCATTTTCTCCATGTCTATTAACAAATATAAGGGTTGTGTTTAACAGTGTCATTTGTCCCTCTGCATTTTCTCTTCTGATCATCGGAAGATAAGCAGTGATGAAAAATAAGAGGAGTAGAAATAGGAATTAATTCTGTGCAGATTTAAAGACTGTTTGACCTAACTGAGGCTGATTCCTGGAAAGAAGTGTGTAGAGGGTGGATTTTTCTGTTCTGGTGAGGCCCACATTAAACGCTCCGCTCTTCTGAAAATGGGTAGGTATGTAAATGAGTAGCAGTCAAAATGCACTATGGGCATGAGGATGCAGCCTCCAATTTTCTTATGAAATCCTTCCTCTTACTGATTTCTGCCTGCTCTAATCTATCTCAATAATCATCTGGATCCTCTGGAGGTGGGATCAAAAATGAAAAAAAAAAAGAAGTGTGTTCCATATTTGTCTGACAGCAACATCTGCACAACTCAAGTTCTAAATCAAAGCATCTTCACTAAGGCCTTGCTACAATCCACCCATTCCCAGGTCAATATTTTTTCTTCTCTTCCCTGTGTTTCCATTGTGTTCTATACTGTCTTCGTGACTGTCATTTTGTATTAAACTCCGTTTACTCTCACCCTGGATTGAATGTGAGCTCCTAGGGGATAGGAACCAAACTTCTTTCTTCCTTCCTTCTCTGGGATCCAGCATAATGATTGGCATATATTTATAGATAAAAGTTTCAGTATCTAGCATTAAATCTATAAACTTTTATTTCAGTGACTCAGGAGCAGCGGGCATTACTGACCACCTACTCTGTGCTAGGCACTGTGTTAACTGCTTTATAAATTCATTTAATCTCACAAACACACTATCCTTTATATGTGGCTGCAAAACAAACCATCTTAAATTCAGTTGCTTAAAACAAAAGCCACTAAGCCTCTGAAGTTGATCTTCAGAGGGCACTGCCTTGGGCATGTGCAAGGTCACCCTGGGATGACAGTGGTTGTAGCAGATCTCTCTCTGTCCCTCTCTCTAATTTCTTTGTTAAGTTCTCTCTCTTTTAGTATGACACCTACCTGTTAGTCTCTACTCTTTGCTGGATGATTGCTCAATTGATATTGACAATGCCACAATTGAAATTGCTGAATTGACATTGCCACACAGCCTGAGCTAATTAAATTTGCGGTCTTTTACTGAGCTAGTTTTTTTCTGTTTGGTTTTGGGTTTTTTTTTGGTTTTTTTTTTTTTTTTGCAATACGCAGGCCTCTCACTGCTGTGACCTCTCCCATTGCGGAGCACAGGCTCCGGACGCGCAGGCTCAGTGGCCATGGCTCACGGGCCCAGCCGCTCCGCGGCATGCGGGATCTTCCTGGACCGGGGCACGAACCCATGTCCCCTGCATCGGCAGGCAGACTCTCAACCACTGCGCCACCAGGGAAGCCCTGAGCTAGTTTTTGATGCCAATCTCAGGTTTGTTCTGACCTGGGGGTGAGCTTTTCTTAGTTGTCTCCTTCCTTGGTTCTCTCTGGTAAAGTAGCTGGCCTGTGGTTTAGCTTCTTGTTCTCATGAAGCTACATGCCTCCTCTTATTTGCCATCAAAATACCCGTTTTGAGGAGGGAAGTAGAGTTCCCTTAGGTTTGAACTGCTCCATACTCTGTTTCAAATAAAGTGAGTTTATTTGAGGACAGCTTCAGGGCTCTCTGCTCTTAAGGACTACCTCCACCCCTGCAGAAATTCTTAAAGTCACTGATCTGGAGCTGGAGGCTCAGGAACAGTGGTCTGCTTTTCTTGTAGACACACACGCTTTATGAGAAGGAAGCTGTGTGGGAGCAGTAGCTTCTGGTCTTCTCTACTTGCCTCTCTCAGTATGAACCCCCTGTCCTATGAGTGAGCTGCAGGAGGGCAATTGGGGCCCTATTATTCTCAGCCTCTATGCCTAGTGTAGAGCCTCTGCTCTGTTTGTGGGAGGAGAAAGGGACACACCCTTGGCCACACTCACCAGGAATTTAGCTTCTGCAATTCACAGGTGGAGGAGGGGGTGGATGTGAAATATTTACCCCTCTTCCAGAGAAAAAATGGCTGAAGTCATGCCACATGTCCCGTGGTGATACCACTGTGCTCAGGAACTTCACAGTGAGCTGAAATGTCATCACTGCTACCACTCCTGCTTCTGAACCCTGAATGTAGTGCTTCCTGCTGCTGTCCTCACCTAAATTGACTCTAAAATGTTCTTGTGTCCTTGATATTTTGCCTCACTAACATTAGAGTCAAAGTTGAGTGTTTAGGTGCAATAGATTTGCAGAATCGGTGTCACAACCCTGCATCCTAGCCGTAAGAGAAGTTGGGAGAGTGAGCATCTAGCATTTTCATTCTGATAGTGAGAAGTGAAACTTGTTTTCTATCAACAATTATGAAGTTGGAAATTCCTCATAGATAGAAAGGGAGTGCAGATGCTTGTTATACGTGTCTTTAGAAAGCATATTGAATTAATGAATAACAGAACTGGGAATAATTACTCAAAGAGGTTATACTTAACTGTTAAAAGTGGATTTCCCTCAGGTTTCTTTTAAAGACCAAGAGGAGGATGACAATGAGCCAATCCTCATAAGAAGCCAATGAGAGGACTAACCTGAGTTTCATTCTGTCCATGATTCTTTATTGAATGCCTTCTCTGTGCCAGTCATTGTGTTAGGTAAATGGGATTCAGTGGTGACGACAAACAGACATGTGCCTGCATTGATGGAGATTATAGTCTTTAAGAGGAGAAGCATGTTAATTTTTAAAAATGTACCCGTGTAAGTATCTTATAAGTATTAAGAGAGTGTGTAATCGGGATATGACCTAGGCAGAGGATTCAGCAAAAGCTTTACCAGGGAAAAGAATGAACACAGATCTGAAGGATAAAAGAAAATGACTATAAAAAGGGAAAATAGAGATTGTAAATGAAGAGTATTCCTCATGACAGGAAAAACACTTGCAAAGGTCATGTGGAGGCTGGAGCAAGGTCCCTCTGAAGACCTTGAAAAAGAGCAGTTATTGGATGCAGAGGATTTTGTGCAATTTCAGGATGCAAATGGACACAGGGATAAAACAATATTGAGTTTTGAAGAGTTTATTAAGGATAAGGACTTTTTTTTCATTTTTATTGGAGTATAGTTGTTTTACAATATTGTGTTAGTTTATACTGTACAGCAAAGTGAATCAGCTATATGTGTATATATATCCCCTCTTTTTTGGATTTCCTTCTCATTTAGGTCACCACAGAGCACTGAGTAGAGTTCCATGTGCTATACAGTAGGTTCTCATTAGTTATCTATTTTATATGTAGTATGAATAGCATATATATGTCAATCCCAACCTCCCAATTCATCCCATCCCCCCACCCCCTTTGTATCCATACGTTTGTTCTCTACCTCTGCGTCTATATTTCTGCTTTGTAAATAAGATCGTCTATATGAATTTTTTCAGATTCCACATATATCCGTTAATATATGATGTTTGTTTTTCTCTTTTTGACTTACTTCATTCTGTCTCTAGGTCCATCCACGTCTCTACAAATGACCCAGTTTTGTTCCTTTTTATGCCTGAGTAACATTCCATTGCATATATGTACCACAACTTCTTTATCCATTCCTCTGTTGATGGACATTAAGGTTGCTTCCATGTCCTAACTATTGTAAATAGTGCTGCAATGAACACTGGGGTGCGGGTGTCTTTTTTTTTCTTTTCTTTCTTTTGTTATACAGCAGGTTCTTATTAGTCATCAATTTTATACACATCAGTGTATACATGTCAATCCCAATCGCCCAATTCATCACAGCACCTCCACCACCACCCCAGCCGCTTTCCCCCCTTGGTGTCCATACATTTGTTCTCTACATCTGTCTCTCAATTTCTGCCCTGCAAACCAGTTCACCTGTACCATTTTTCTAGGTTCCACATGTATGCGTTAATATACGATATTTGTTTTTCTCTTTCTGACTTACTTCACTCTGTATGACAGTCTCTAGATCCATCCACGTCTCAACAAATGACACAATTTCGTTCCTTTTTATGGCTGAGTAATATTCCATTGTATATATGTACCACATCTTCTTTATCCATTTGTAGGTCGATGGGCATTTAGGTTGCTTCCATGACCTGGCTATTGTAAATAGTGCTGCAATGAACATTGGGGTGAATGTGTCTTTTTGAATTATGGTTTTCTCTGGGTATATGCCCAGTAGTGGGATTACTGGGTCATATGATAATTTTATTTTTAGTTTTTTAAGGAACCTCCATACTGTTCTCCATAGTGGCTGTATCAATTTACATTCCCACTAACAGTGCAAGAGGGTTCTCTTTTCTCCACAACCTCTCCAGCATTTGTTGTTTGTAGATTTTCTGATGACGCCCATTCTAACCAGTTTGAGGTGGTACCTCATTGTAGTTTTGATTTGCATTTCTCTAATAATTAGTGATGTTGAGCAGCTTTTCATGTGCTTCTTGGCCATCTGTATGTCTTCTTTGGAGAAATGTCTATTTAGGTCTTCTGCCCATTTTTGGATTGAGTAGTTTTTTTAATATTGAGCTGCATGAACTGTTTATATATTTTGGAGATTAATCCTTTGTCTGTTGATTCATTTGCAAATATTTTCTCCCATTCTGAGGGTTGTCTTTTCATCTTGTTTGTGGTTTCCTTTGCTGCGCAAAAGCTTTTAAGTTTCATTTGGTCCAATTTGCTTATTTTTGTTTTTATTTCCATTTCTCTAGGAGGTGGGTCCAAAAGGGTCTTGCTGTGATTTATGTCATAGAGTGTTCTGCCTGTGTTTTCCTCTAAGAGTTTTATAGTGTCTGGCCTTACATCTAGGTCTTTACTCCATTTTGAGTTTATTTTGTGCATGGTGTTAGGGGGTGTTCTAATTTCATTCTTTTACGTGTAGCTGTCCAGTTTTCCCAGCACCACTTATTGAAGAGGCTGCTTTTCTCCATTGTATATTCTTGCCCCCTTTATCAAAGATAAGGTGACCATATGTGTTTGGGTTTATCTCTGGGCTTTCTATCCTGTTCCATTGATCTATCTTTCTGTTTTTGTGCCAACCATACTGTCTTGATTACTGTGGCTTTGTAGTATAGTCTGAAGTCAGGGAGCCTGATTCCTCCAGCTCTGTTTTTCTTTCTCAAGATTGCTTTGGCTACTTGGGGTCTTTTGTGTTTCCATACAAATTGTGAAATTTTTTCTTCTAATTTTGTGAAGAATGTCATTGGTAATTTGATAGGGATTGCACTGAATCTCTAGATTGCTATGGGTAGTATCGTCATTTTCTCAATGTTGATTCTTCCAATCCAAGAACATAGTATATCTCTAAACCTTTAGCCAGACTCATCAAGGAAAAAAGGGAGAGGACTCAAATCAATAAAGTTAGAAATGTAAAAAGAGAAGTTACACCTGACACTGCAGAAATATAAAGAATCATAAAAGACTACCACAAGCAACTGTATGCCAATAGACAACCTGGAAGAAATGGACAAATTCTTAGAAAGGTACAAACTTCCAAGACTGAACCGGGAAGAAATAGAAGATATGAACAGACCAATTGCAAGTAATGATATTGACACTGTTCTTAAAAATCTTCCAACAAACAAAAGTCGAGGACCAGATGGCTTCACAGGCAAATTCTATGAAATATTTAGAGAAGATCTATCACTTATCCTTCTCAAACTCTTCCAAAAAATTGCAGAGGGAGGATCACTCCCAAACTCATTCTACATGGCCACCATCACCCTGATACCAAAACCAGAGAAAGATACTACCAAAAAAAAAAAGAAAAGAAAACTACAGCCCAATATCACTGATGAACATAGACGCAAAAATCCTCAACAAAATACTAGCAAACAGAATCCAACAATACATTAAAAGGATCATACACCATGGAACTTCCCGTGGTGGCACAGTGATTAGGGATCTGCCTCTGCCAGTGCAGCAGACACGTGTTTGATCCCTTTTCCGGGAGGATCCCACATGCCACAGAGCAACTAAGCCTGTGTGCCACAGCTACTGAGCCTGCTCTCTAGAGCCCACAAGCCACAACTACTGAAGCCTGTGCACCTAGAACCTGTGCTCTGCAACAAGAGAATCCACCACAATGAGATACCTGTGCACCGAAATGAAGAGTATTCTCCACTCACCGCATCTAGAGAAAGCCCGCGTGCAGCAACAAAGACCCAATACAGCCAAAAATAAATAAATTTATTTAAAATAAAGGGCCATACACCATGATCAACTGGGATTTATCCCAGGGATGCAAGGATTCTTCAGTATACACAAATCAATCAATGTGATACACAATATTAACAAATTGAAGAATAAAAAAACCATTTGATCATCTCAATAGATGCAGAAAAAGCTTTCAACAAAATTCAACACCCATTTATGATAAAAACTCTCCAGAAAGTGGGCATAGAGGGAACCTACCACAACATAATAAAGCCCATATATGACAAACCCACAGCAAACATTATTCTCAATGGTGAAAAACTGAAATCATTTCCTCTCAAATCAGGAACAAGATGAGGGTGCCCACTCTTGCCAGTGTTATTCAACATAGTTTTGGAAGTCCTAGTGACAGCAACCAGAGAAGAAAAATAAAAGGAATACAGCTTTGAAAAGAAGTAAAATTGTCACTGTTTGCAGATACCATTATACTATACATAGAAAATCCTAAAGATGCCACCAGAAAACTACTAGAGCCAATCAATGAATTCAGCAAAGTTGTAGGATACAAAATTAATACACAGAAATCTCTTGCATTCCTATACCCTAACAATGAAAGATCAGAAAGAGAAATTAAGGAAACAATCCCATTTACCATTGCAACAAAAGAGTAAAATACCTAGAAATAAACCTTCCTAAGGAAGGAAAAGTCCTGTTTGCAGAAAACTATAAGATACTGATGAAAGAAATCAAAGATGATACAAACAGATGGAGAGGTATACCATGTTCTTGGATTGCAAGAATCAATATTGTGAAAATGACTGTACTACCCCAAACAATCTACAGATTCAATGTAAACCCTATCAAATTACCAATGACATTTTTTACAGAACTAGAACAAAAAATCTTAAAATTTGTATGGACACACAAAAAACCCCAAATAGCCAAAGCAATCTTGAGGGAAAAGAACGGAGCTGGAGGAATCATACTCCCTGACTTTAGACTATACTACAAAGCTACATTAATCAAGACAATATGGTACTGGCACAAAGACAGAAATATAGATCAATGGAACAGGATAGAAATCCCAGAGATAAACCCACACACATATGGTCACCTTATCTTTGATAAAGGAGGCAAGAATATACAATGGAGAAAAGACAGCCTCTTCAATAAGTGGTGCTGGGAAAACTGGACAGCTACATGTAAAAGAATGAAATAAGAAAAGGGACTTTTATCCTAAGAACTGTGGGAAGTCATGGAGGAATTTTATAGAGAGCTCTTCCTCTTATAATCATATTTGTGTTTGGAAAAGGTAACTCTAGTGCCAATGAGGAGAATGGATTGGAGAGTGCATGAATGGTTACAGGACACCAGCTAGGAGGCTTCTGGACTAGCCAATTTAAGAGGGGATGGTGGCTTTGCCTGGGGTGGCGGCAATTAAGATAGAAATAAAAATAACCATTCTGGGCTGAAGCTGAGGGGGATACTGAAGAAGCAGGGGGCAAAGGAAGACAGACACCAGCTTTGCATTCACTGAAACCCAAGTTAAAGCTGTACAAGGGATGGTGGTCAGAGTCCAGCCAGATCAGATTTTTCCCCAAATTCATTATTTGCTGCTATTTAAAATAAGCTTTTGTCATATGAAACAAAATATACTTAGGTTTTCTTTATTCTTCTCTAGTAAAATTTGAAACATCAAGTTGATCCTGTAAAATTCTTAATAACTTATTTTATCTCTCTCTTAAAAAGCCATCTTTTAAATATTTTAGGAAAAAATATTTATTTACTAGAGATAGTATTTTCCTAATCCACAACTATTTCATTAAATATCAATAGCTTTAAAATGCTCAAAAATCTAAGATCTGTCTGACAAATAATATACTTTATTTAATAAGTGTACTAATTTCCTTTCAAATTATTAAGGTGTGGGGGAGAAATTTTAGTTAGGCTGAGAAGCTCTGGGTTTATTTTTAGATGTGATCTCCTCTGGCTCAAGTAAGACAGAATTGATCTGTCATCAAGATATGAGGCAGGATGGATTATGTGCCTTGTTTCCTGTGTAGTGTGAATGTGTGTGAACATGTCTGTATGTTTTAATTTGTGTGCATGCATGTGGTGTATATGTGAGCATATAGAGTGTGACTTGTCATAAAAGCAAAGTGTGTTTCACCAACAGGTAGCCTAATGTTGAGTATGCATGTATGTCTCAGTGACCAGGAGTTGTAATAAGTGATTGTCTTTGTGGCATGAGTATTTTCCCACCCTGACCCCATGCCACCTAATATCCCTCTTCAGTCTCTTTCTCAGTACCAGAAATGTCTTTGTGTTAGATAGAAATACAGCTGAGTCTTGAACAACATGGGTTTGAACTGTACTTTAACATGGTCCACTTATATGCAGATTTTTTTCAACACGTATTACTACGTTTACAGTCTGCAGTTGGTTGAACCCACGGACGCATAACAGCGCTTAAGGAGGGCCTACTATGAAGTTACCAGCAGATTTTTGACTGTGCAGGGTTGGTTCCTCTAACCCCTGCGTTGTTCAAGGGTCAACTGTACTCCTTAGAGTGGTGTCCCAGGAATTTTGGGAAAGCTCTTAAATGCTCAATGGGATCATAATTACCAGATCTTCTGTACTTGCCATTGGTGGGGACTAAATCACAGGAACCATGAAAGTTTTGAGGTTTCATGTCAAAATCATAAATTTGGGACCCATGGTACTTCTGAGAACTACATTGAGTAAATAGAGGGAAGTGGACATTTCTGAATGGATAATGATTGTGGGAATAGATAACCCAGAATAAACTTAGGTAATTTCACAAAATTGCTGGGGCCACTCTGTCACCTATCTCGATAGTCTTCCCACAACTTATCATGACTCATCCTTTTAGAAACAGATCTGTTATCCTTCAGAGGGCAGTCATTCTCACAGTGTGGTCTCCAGCAGCATAAGCATCACAAGGGAACAATATTCACCCCCCACATTTATAAGTAAAATATACTTTACTGGATATTTTAAGGAAATTAGAGGAAGGGGTCTGAGTGCACACTCAGTCCACCATCTCTGGAAGTTCTACGCTACTATTGCTTTCCTTGTCTCCTCCCTCTAGGGCTGTCCTGGGAGTTTCAAGTCCTCTTCCTTTATGAGCTAAATGTTACCCTCACTTGGCATCAGGCACTCAGAGTTTCACTATCTACACTTAACCCCTAACAAAAATGATCCAGTAAATCAGTCTCCCACCAAGAGGGCAGCTGTGATTGTAGATGCCTGTGTCAGAAAATAGAAGGCAAAGGAATTTGGGTCCACACCTAGAAGTAATATGGAGCCACTATAGGCCCTTGAGCAGAAGAGTGACATGACATTAACTCTGGGTAATTCTTATGAATTACATCCTATATAGCAGACATTTTCATGTACACAATTTGTACCCCCAACTACCCTGTGGGTGAGAGCTTAACTGTGTTTCGAAGATAAGAGAACTGAGGCTCAGAGGGGCTGAGTGATGACTTTCCCAGGGTCATAAAGTAGTGAATGATAGAACTAAGATCCATGCCAGATCCCCACATCCAAGGCCAGTGTCCTTTAAGGAAAAATAAATTAGGCAGTCGTGTGTGAAGAGGCATCATTTTCAGAAAAGAAAGTTATTGGTCTTGAGGTGGCCCTCTCTTTTATGGAAGGTGGGAGAAAATTGTGGGGGGTTGGGGTAAAACTCTCAGTAGATGAAGATTCCACACAGCAAACACTCAGAAATACTCCAGGCTCCCAGTTTACTCTGAATCAACTGAGCACTGAGAGGTACCCAAAGCAGAGAGCAGTCTGTGAGTCTTTCTAAACTTTCACAGCATCACCCTTCTCTGGGCTGTGAATTGTGTGCCAGAGAAATCACAGCAGGGGCAGGCATGGTGGGAAATGGATATTTCCTGCCTGAATGTGAGCCAATGCTGCCTTGTCACTCCAGTCAGTTCCTATTGACTTTCTCGGCTGAGTTTATGTCCACTTTAAGGTTTCTTGATTTCCTGCTGGGCCTCTAATGGACATGTGAACCCAGAGTGCAATTGTGAAACCAGGGAAGGGTGAGGCAAGGGGAACAAACTGAAAAAGAAGGACGAAAGGAAAGGAGTCCATACACAAAGTCTGTAACTGTTCAGTATCCTGATCCAAGAGTTTATAGGGTCACACAGCAGGGAGCCATCTCTGGCAGGCAGACATTTCTGTGGGACTCTGTGCAGGCCCCACATCAATATGATTACAAGAAAGTGTTGGCAGCCCCAGCAGGTCAGGCTGCCATTTTGATTCTATGAAAGTAGGAACCAGTCAAAGAGGATGTTGGGCACCGTCTTTGTATGCTCTCTAGTCAAGCATGGCTTTTGTTGACAGTTCCATGAGGGTTTTTTTCTTCAGTGTTCGCAGAGGCACTGCACACTCACCATTCCTCGTTTACATGGAATAGATTGCTTTTTCTGTCAGCTGAATCTCTCTGCTGGAGATGAGAAATGGCCCTTGCCACTTATACTGTCTTATATGAGACAGGTGCTAAGAATAGAGAATATTAGATCCTATTTGAGTTTCAAGAATAGAATTAGGATATTCATAGAAGCAATACAAGTAACTGTATTCACATGATTAGTTTTAGATATATTTCTCATTTACCAATGCATTTTTATGAGCCAGGCACTGGGATAAATTATTTTTATGTATTATCATTAATCCTAACTGTGTACTTTTAAGTAAATGTTATGTTTTCCAGTAGAAGAATTTGAGAATTAGAGAGCTGAGGTTACTTGTCTAAGATCATACAGTTCACACATTGTAAAATTGGGATTAGGATTCTAGTTTATCTGTCTCTGAAATGTTAACACTATCTGTACACTGAAATCTCAATCAACAAAATATTCAGAGGTTGTTGTCACAGTTAGGGCTTTACTTGGAGCCAGAAAAACTGAATGTATGCTATATGCTCCCAATAATAAATCAAAGGTTTGCTTTTGTTTTTGTTTTTCCATAATTGACATGTCTGATTCTTTTTCCTCAGAAAAGGCATACATAACAAAAGGCATACGTAACACTATATAGTATTCTTATAATATGAATTAATTAAAATTATAATCAGGTTTTATTTTTCCATATTTTACTCCTTATCCATAAAGTACAAAAAGCTCTATCAATCCTTCTCAGAAGGATAGTTTCTTTCTAAGAGAGGTGCCAGGCAAGGAAGTAATACAACATGAGTGGAAATGGGATAGTCTTGGCCTCCATAGTATAGAAGCAAAATGGCATCATTTCAAGGATCAGAGCATTTCTTGTTACATTTCAGTGGAAGAGAAGGTCATAAGAGCAATATGAGACACAACAAATTGGAAACACACAGGGCATCAAGAGGCCAGCGATCCAGCCCTATATCTTCTACTATCTCATGGAGGGACCCAATGAGGAAGGTTTCTTCCCTTTGGGTCTCAGTGGAGTCACATGTAGATGGAATAGTTTATTTTATTCACATTTACATCTACTTAAATTTCAAATAAATTACTACCAAACTTAAAACCTTTTTTGAAAAAGGATAAGTATAATTACATAGGAAAATAAATGTAAAACAAAAATTATTCAAACCCTCTATGAATTCTCATTTTGTTTGTAGGGATTACCAGTTGGTATAGGAATTCTGGGAACAAAATTAGTAGTAAAGAAAGAAAGAACATTAATACCCTCAGCTCTGAAATGGAATGGGCTACTTCAGGCAGTAAATTCTTTTTTTGTTTGTTTGTTTTTTGCGGTACGCGGGTCTCTCACTGTTTTGGCCTCTCCCGTTGCGGAGCACAGGCTCCGGATGCCCAGGCCCAGCGGCCATGGCTCATGGGCCCAGACGCTCCGCAGCATGTGGGATCTTCCCGGACCGGGGCATGAACCCGTGTCCCCTGCATCGGCAGGCGGACTCCCAACCACTGCGCCACCAGGGAAGCCCAGGCAGTAAATTCTTAAATGATCAGTTAACATATGTTTCTCTTTGAAATATAGCCTGACTACTACAGAGTTCAAATTGTTTTAATAAACTTTATTCTGAACACCAGAATACTGATAAAGATAAGAGGCACTAAGTTGAAACCCAGTTAATTACAATGACCACAGAATTTTAACAGCAGTGTTATTGCTTGGGATGCTATGACCCCACAACATAATAAAACCAGATATTAAGGGTGTCAGACAGCAGGAAAACCAGGAGAATATCTACTGGATCCCACAAAGTTCTGTTAAGACAGATAATATTTAGATAAACACGACTATTTTTATCTTAAAGGCAAAAATCAATTATATTATCAGCTGTGTATAAAACGAAAACTCTTTGAATAGTTGAAGATTAAGAGAAACAAATTCTTACACCCTAGACACTCAGTAACCATGGTAGTCTCAGATCATGCAGCTGTAGTGGAAGAATAGGAATCGTTTTGGATTAAGTTAGGACAAAGCCCCTATCCTTGAACAGACACCAGAGTTTTATTAAGGGCATTGAGGCACAGCACTTGGTCAAGATTAGCAGCAAAAAAATATCCACTCATAGAAGTCAGTGCCCAAAGTTACAAGACATGGTGTTAGAAAACTAAAATTTGTAATACGAGGACTGATAGGAAAGCAAATTGTGCAACACTTTTCAAGTGTTACCTCATAGTCCTTTGAAAAGTTGAGGATAAGAAGACCTGTGATGGGACTTCCCTGGTGGTGCGGTGGTTAAGAATCGGCCTGCCAACGTAGGGGACACGGGTTCAAGCCCTGGTCCCACATGCCGCAGAGCAACTATGCCCATGCGTCGCAACTATTGACACCCTCGCTCTAGGACTCACATGCCACAACTGAGCCTGCGTGCTGCATCTAATGAAGCCCGCATGCCTAGAGACCATGCTCTGCAACAAAAGAAGCCATCACAATGAGAAGCCCACGCACTGCAACAAAGAGTAGCCCCCACTCGCTGCAACTAGAGAAAGCCTGTGCACAGCAACAAAGACCCAACGCAGCCAAAAATAAATTAAAAAAAAAAAACCTGCGACCTGGCAGTTACATTTTGGGGGTATCCCTAGAGAAACTTCCTCACCTTTGCACACAAAGACATCTGTAAGAACGTTCAATATTTTTTTAAAATGCAGCAATCTAGATTCTAATCAATGGTAGAATGGATAAATCAATTGTATTATGGTCGGACACTGGAACACTATTCAGAAGCAAAAACAAGTAAAGTAGAAGAGCACTGTCTAAGGTTGAATTCTCTAGAAAATAGACTCCAAGTCACACCTTTCACACCGGAAGTTTAGTGGGGATTGCTCTTGGGAACAACATCCATTAGGGAATAAATGAAGCAGAACTGAGCAGAAAAATGTTTCTGCTGTGTTACAGTCATAACAAAGACTTCAGTTAATGACATGTGGAGCTCTGACATGGGGACAATTTTCAAAGTCATCCAAAATCCAGGTAAGGGGGCCAGACCTTTGTACCTTAATTGATTAATTATTGGATAGTTGCTCCTGGGGAAGTGTAACCTGGGGCAAGGCAGATATCTTTGGCTAAGGTCAATTCCTGGAGAAGGCAATCCCTGGAGAAGGTCTCTCAACTGAGAGCAGCTGAGGGAATGAATGGCTCAATTCTGAGACTTCTGAAAGAAAATCTGAGAAGCATACCAGAGCATCCAGAATAGACATGCATCAACACGATTTTATTTCCTAACACAATGTTGAAGCAAAAAGCAAGTTGCGTAAGAATACAGAAAAACACAATGCAATAACTGTATAGCATTTTAAAGCATGAGGAAACAGTGATGTATGTTATTAGACATCCATAAATAAGAAATAAACATAAAAATATGAATAGTAATGAGAACATCAAGTTCAATATAATAGTTACTTCTGAGTACAAATGGAGTTGTAGGTAGATTTTCACTAGGTGTCTAGATGTATTTAGTAACTCATACTATTCTTTACAAATATTTATACCTTTGACATATTTCATTGGGAAATATTAAAAGCTTAATCTGAAAAAATATAATTATGATTTCTCATAAACTCATTTTTTCATCCACTCATTGTGTGTATGTGTGTGTGTGTGTGTGTGTGTGTGTGTATATATATATATATATATATAACATTTTTTTTAAACAGGGCTTAAAGTCTAAAATCAGCCTCTTAAATGCTAAGAGAAACAAGAGAAGTACAGGTATGGCCCTTGCTCTCAAAGGTCTTTCTCTAGTTGGGAATACAAGACCCACAGGAAAATTAAGATAATAATGTAAGATTTATGTAGGGGAACCTGTACATAAAGTGAAGATGTAGCTTTAAACAGTAGCACATAATACAGGCTGTCTCTCAAGGACCCGGATAAAGATAAAAGAAAGCATGAGTGAGAAGCTAGAACATAGGAAGAATAAAACCCTCACTGAGTCCTTCACTTTCCTTTCCAGGATGCAGAGGAATCTATTAACTGGACAAGTGCTACTATTTGAGACTTACTTCAAATGTTTCTTACAAGAGCATAAAATCCTACACCAAGGGTGATTTCTATTATAGTGTGTCCTTTGTGTAAGTATCACAACTCTTTTAGAGGCATATCAGTGATAGGAGCTGTATTAATCAGTCATTATGATATCTTGTGTTAGGTAATACTTGTAGCTGTCTTTCTACCTTGAGAACTTTTTCTTTAAGAGCATATGGAGTGTACCAGAAAACATCTTTCTTGCTAGAGGAGAACCAAGTGATTTACTGTAGGAGAGTTCTGAGTCCTTGACAACCATTTCTGAATGTTTGTATAGACAGGATTTACTTCCCACTTAAGGGAATGGCTAGAACACCAGGGAGGACCTATCAGTACTGATATCCCATAGCATCAACTCTCAGAAGTGAGGGCTGCATTATAAGGTCTCTGGCCGCCTTTAAGAATTGTTGTGTCATTGTCCTCCATGAGTTTCCCTAAGCCCCATGATTCGTTGTAGTTGTTATCATTTCATTGTTTATGTAGGATATGCATTGGATAATTTTAGAGGTAACAGTCTCCAAAATGACTTCCATTCATGTGAAGATGATGGGAGGGCTTATTTTTGCCTCTGTCTGCAAATAATGTAGTTTGAAATTCAAAGGAGAATTCAATGTTATGATATTTCAACATTCTAGTAATTCTCTGAAAAATGATGCCACTGAACACATCTGAAGTTATCTCATTAAGCCTCCAATATTTATGATAGCTTCAAACCGAGCTATTCACTCTGCTTTCATTTTTACTTCATGAGAAGCTATTTAATTTTGAGTTATATTTCACATGTTTTTACATTTTTATTTTATGACATCCTCATAAATTAGTGATGTTTCATAAGGAAACTGAGGTCTAGAGAGATTGCCTCAGGTCACATGGTGGCCATTGCAAAACTAAATTTAGAACCAGAAAGCCTCGTTTGAAACCCTCTTTACCAGCTTTTTAATCTACCTAGTGACCAATCATTCAGTATTACATTGAAATATGAACCAAGAGGTGATGTCAGCAAGATGGAGGAATGTGAGCTACCATCATCTCCCAACGGAAGCCTCAATTTTGACAACAACCCATGAACAAGAAGAGTGCTTTTGTGGGAGTCTGGTAGTCCAGCAGGGAAGTTCCAGCACACCATTGGAGCAAAAAAAAGAAAAAAAAATTGAGAATACATGCATCAAAGAGGGTAAGAAGAACAGTTTTACTTTACCTGTAACTCCTTCTCCAAGGTGGCACAAAGAAGTGCCTAGAGAGGCCTTCTCAGCCTGTAACTTCTCCCACAAGGGAAAGAGAGAGCATAGGGTGAGTGAGTACCTGGCTGCCCTGGCCATTCCAGACACTGTCCAAGATGCCACTTCTATCTTACCTCACCCAGATTACTGAGGAGATCAGCACAGCTGAGTCATTGGGAGAGTCTGAGACCACGGAGGAGAAGATGCACACCCTCCCAATCACACTATGGACTCCAGTGGGAAGCCTGCCCATGAGCTGCTTGGGATATCTCAATTGTGGACCCCTCCCAAATGATGCATGGGCATGTCAAATGCTTCGTTTGCCTCACCTTCTCTCTTCCCAAGGCTGGATCCCAAGCACACCCCTGCAGAGAGTGAGAACAGGTGTCTCAGACAGCTTGCCTCTGTGGGACTGGGAGAAGGTACACAAACTTAAGCATATCACAGCACCACCCGAGAAAAAGAAATAAGATATTCTAAGCACACATCCTTCTTGCTTTGCAGGATAGAGAGAAGGTATACAATCTTAAGAAAAAAATCCCTCACGAGGTGTGGAATGAGCACATTGATAGAAAGATTTATGAGAGCCTCAGATCCCTATCCAGTCTGCTGGTGAAGGTGTGTCTTTCCCAAAACTAATTCGTAGAGACTGAAGGAGATGACTGCTTCTTCAACTGCAAAGGCAGCAATTCAAGACTTCAAGGAACATGAAAAGTCAAAGAAGCATGACACAAAAGGAACAAAATGATGTTCCTGTAACCAATCTGAAAAAATGGAGACCTGCAATTTGCCTAACAAAGAATTCAAAATAATTGTTTTAAGGAAGCTCAGAGAGCTACAAGAGAACACAGATAGAAACTCAACAAAATCAAAGAAGCAATACATGAACAGAATGAGAAGTTCCATAAAAAGATAGAAATCATAAAAAAATGAGAAATTCTGGAGCTTAGAATACAATGAATAAAATTAAAAATGCAATAGAACATTAACAGTCGATTGGATCAAGAGAAAGAATCTGTGAACTCAAAGATGAGTTATTTGAAATTATACACATGTAGGAGGAAAAAAAAAAAGGAATGAAGAGATCCTAGGGGATTTATGAGACCCCTTCAACAGAGCTAACATTCTTTTTATGGTAGTTGCCGGAAGACGAGTGAGAGAAAGAGTCAGAAAGCCTGTTTAAAGAAATAATGGCTTACCCTTCCCCCTCCCTGTGTCCTCAAGTCCATTCTCTAGTAGGTAAGCTGGGACAAAGTGAGAGAGTGACATGGACATATATACACTACCAAACGTAAAATAGATAGCTAGTGGGAAGCAGTCGCATAGCACAGGGAGATCAGCTCAGTGCTTTGTGACCACCTAGAAGGGTGGGATAGGGAGGGTGGGAGGGAGACACAAGAGGGAGGAGATATGGGGATATATGTATACATATAGCTGATTCACTTTGTTATACAGCAGAAACTAACACACCATTGTAAAGCAATTATACTCCAATAAAGATGTTAAAAAAAAAAAAAAAAAAGAACGGCTGGGAATTCCCTGGCAGTCCAGTGGTTAGGACTCTGACCTTTCACTGCTGAGGGCTTGGGTTCAATCTCTGGTTGGGGAACTAAGGTCCCACAAGCCATGCGGTATAGCAAAAAAAAAAAAAGAAAATTTCCCAAATCTGGTGAGATATATGTACAACCTGGTCCATGAAGATCAAAAGTCTACAAAGAGGTTCAACCCAAAAAAGACTTCACCTAGACATATTAAAATGAAACTATCAAAAATGAAAGACAAAAAAAAAAGATTTTTGAAAACAGCAAGAGAAACATTTCCAAACTCAGTTTATGAGGCAACCATTACCCAGATACTAAAGCTGGACAAGGGCACTACAAGAAAACTGCAGGCAAATATCTCTGATGAACATAAATGCAAAAGTAATCAAACAAAGCACAGGCAACAAAGGCAAAAATAAACAAGTAGGACTACATCAAACTAAAAAAAAATTACAGTAAGGGAAACAATAAAATGAAAAGGCAACCTACAAAATGGGAAAAATATGTGCAAACCATGCATTTGATAAAGTGTTAATATCCAAAATATATAAAGAATCATACTACTCAATAGCAAAAAAACACAAATAATTAAATTATCAGAAAATGTTTAGAGTAAGAGATCGCTAAGGTCCCATTCTCCTTTCACAACCTATGAACATGGGAAGCATAATTTATCATCAACACACATATTGTTAAATAATGTACATGGGAGAGGATAATCATGTTAGCAGAGCTAAGCTGTCCCTATGTATCCCAGATGTCTAATAGGTATTTAACAAAAAACTAGTGTTATTGTTGCCATAATCTCTTTTGATTTTCCTGTCTGTTGTTTAGTGAAGATGGACATCTTTAAAAATATGAAAAAAAGTCATATGTATTGCACATTACTCTCTATTTGGTTTTAATGCATGAGTATATTTTATCATTAGCATTACACAGGCTTAAAAAATGGCTGCATGTTTTTCAGATATATTGGGGTAAATGTTGTGCAATAAATGCTCTCCTTCTTTCCCTGTTCTCCGGTGTCATTCACTGATCAACTGAATGACCTTGGATAAATCACTCCATTTCTCTATGCTTAAATTTCCCATTTTACATATTAATAGGGTTGGCTTAGACAAGTGTTTTCCAACATATGTTTGTCAAGATACACATCTATTAAAGAGTCTATTAGATCAGTTTATATGAGGGCCGTTATTAATGGTTGTCAGCCAAAGATAAAGGATTCCCTAAACAAATAAGCCTGGGATAAGCTCAGTGAAATAATGTGAAGTACATGTCTGTTGAGCCAGAAAATAAGGACTGTGGCTTTCCTTACTGGGGGTAAGCTCCTTACTGCATGCAGGATTCATCAGCTACAAATTTCTGTTAAGAAATATTTCCATATAGATCTTACTTACCCCCTTTCTAGGGAAATAATGGCACTTTTTTCTCATCTCTAAATGTCATCTGTGCTGCATTTAGTCATTCTGATTTTTGACTAGAGGAGAAAGAGTGTTGCTCCTCAAGCACTTGAGCATTTATTTTGGGGCAGGTTTGTGTCATTATGAAAGCTCATACTGTAAGAGGAAGAACTACACTAACTACATTAGCTTCACGATAACAGATTGCAGCTGCCTTATGACTGTGCATTTTACACTTAGGGAAAACCAGGTAATACAGTCCAGCATGTATTGGATTTACCTTACAAAAGATTAACTCTTTCTCCTAGAGCTTAGAAAGTTAGTTAAATTTTTATATGTGTATATACTCTTATGACATATATCAATACATCAGACATGTAATGAAGATCCAGACACCTGCATGCACATGTAAGTGCAGAGCTCATGGATTTTTCCCAAACTGAACACACCCATGCAATCAACACCCAGGTTAAGAAACAGACCTTCACCAGCACCAGCATCCCTTCCCTTGTGTTATTTTCCACAGTGGTCCCTGTCGGATAAATACTAACCTCATTGCTGACAACATGGATTAGTTTTGACTGCTTTTGAAATTTACATGAGTACAGTTATGCAGTATGTGCTCTTTTGTGTGATTTCTTTTGTTCAACTGTTTGTTCGTGCAGTTCATCAATATTGTTGTGTGTATGCCTCTACTTACACATTCAACCATGGATTAGCAATTGGGGAGTTTCCATTTTGGGGCTATTACAAGTAATGCTGCTATGTGCATTCTAGCATTCCATTCATTACCTTAAATTGTAATTGGTCACATTAGTCATTTTCTCTTTTCAGTGTTTCAGTGGTGCTCAGCTGTAATCACCCAGTTCTAAGACCCTTATAATTACTATTTTCCCCATACCTGTCAAATCCTGGAGGTACTGCACAACTCCTCCCATTAGTATCCTGACCTAGTTCGGCAAAGATAAAAGCCTAAGCCATTTTAATGCTACTGCACGCCAATGGTTACGAACATTCCACTTTCCACTAGTAAGGGGTTCCTTGTTTCCAGCTAGCCAATAAGTACTCCAAATCCAGAATCCTTTTCTTAGAAGTACCAGCTGTCATAGGTCAGATTTCTAAAAGGAGCCTCCACATTTAGAGTACATATTCAAATGGTTTATTAAGTAAACATTCCCAATCAAAACTAGTAAGTGAGTGGGGAAAGTACATTAATGAAAGAGAAGCCAGGCTAGAACTCAGTTTCAGTTGAAGCCCCATCCTCCATCTGATTTCATGAGAAGCATTAGAATCTAAACAACTCAGAATTTGTCCTACATTGATAAAAGAAGGTTGAGCTATTGTATTATTTACCAAGTATTTACTGGCTGTGAGCTGCTGTGGAACAGGGTGAGTGGTATGACTCACAGAAAGCTCTAGAACTTCAGAAAAACTAAGTGCCCCTGGTAGCCTAAAGGCATACTCTTAAGAAGGTTGTTGGTGGAAACCCTTAACAGGAAAGCTAATAGAAGCTGGAATATGGCTGCAGAGGAGCAGTAAAGGGGATCGAAGTGAACCTGGGAAGAGAACCAACAGCATCTGCTATACTTCTGTAGTTTTTCTGGCACCCAGAGAGCACTATAGTACCATAGTATCATGTTAATACTAATTCCTGGGAATTTGCCTGGCATTAAATATATTTTACATCCATTGTCTTCTACATTTACAATATCTAAGTAGGATAGGCAGAAGAGAGATCATCTCTTCTGATTGATGAAGAAACAGTTACAAGGTCATTAAATTAGTTAAGTGCCCAGGTAGGGCAAAGCCAAATTGTCTGACTCCTTGCCCAAGTCTCTGGTTCTCCCATTAGCAGATGCACCTTATTATATTGTTGAGCATCCCCCAAACTTGTCGTTCACCTGTCCAAAGCAGCTTTGTTATGTGTGTCATTTTTGCTGCCATAAGTCAATTTTCAACAGAATCAATATTCTGTGGTGCATAAAATATCAAATATTAGTGCGATCAACAATATAAGAAGACAGGTGACACAGAAGAGGATGAGAGCAACTTCTTTGTCTATAATGGGCTTATGATCTGTTATGTGTTAAATTGTGTCCCTAAAAATGATATGTTAAAGATCTAACCCCCATTACCTGTGAATGTGACCTTATTTGGAAATAGGGTCTTTGTAGATTTAATCAAGTTAAGATAAGGTCATTAGGGAGGGTCTTCATCCAATATGACTGGTGTCCCTATAAGAAGACAGCTAGGAAGAGACACAGACACAGGGAGAATTCCATGTGATGACACAGGCAGAGATTGAAGAGTCGCAGCTGTAAGTCAAGGAGCAACAAGACGGGTGTCCTCCACTAGAAGGCAGGAAGAAACAAGGAAGTGTGCTCCCTCTACAGGACTGAGGGAGCATGGTCACCTTGATTTCAGACTCGTAGCCACCAGAAATTTGAGATGATAAATGTCTATTGTTCTAAACCTCGCACATTGTGGCTTTTTGTTTTGGCAGCCATAGGAAACTAACACATGATCTATGTGGAAAGACAAGAATACCAGGCATGATAAGACTCAACATATGGCTGATAAATGTAAAGAGACAACATTGAAAGATTTACTTTAGAATCTTGAATCTGGGAGGTCTAGGTTTTAACTTTGTATAAAATCATTTGACCTCCCTGAATCTTAAGCTGTCTTGTTCCTTCCGCAGACCTAGCACCAAATCAAGTAAAGGAGCAGTGAGGCAATGAACAGTGAACAGTACTACCTGTCTAATTTCTGTTTTAACTTGAGGGGAGAGATTTACACTATTACTTTTAAATGCTGGTGTAAGAACAAGAGTCTCTATATAATTTCTTTAAAAATATTTCAAAAGCAGTCAAAGATACAAAAAGCTCTCTGGAGTTGCGCTGCATTTAACTTCTCTTCGCAAATTTCCGGGGACTTACAGGCATTTGGTTTGTTTGGGTTCCTTGTTTAACTGACAAACATTGATATACCTGTGCCATATCGAAGAGAACACAGAGATAAAATGACAGGGGGATATTGTTCTGTTGTTTGGACGATGGCAACTCCTCAGCAAAAAGCCACACCACGTAAGGAGATTAAAACCTGTGCAGAATTGTTGGAAATCACTTAACGTCACTGAAATACTGCACCAAGTTACTGTGCATAAAAGAGAGATGTTTGGAACACAAGCCCTCCCAGAGAGTGAAAAGTTCTAAATATTTCACACCTGTCTCCCCTGAGGGTTAGGTTTTGCTCCAGGGCCAGTTTGAGAGTCTAATTTCAAATAAAAGCTTTTACTCAGTCTGTAATTAATTCAGATTCCAGCAGGTAGAACTAATTGAGTGAAATTGCTTCCTGCGATAATATATGATTCATTCATTTATATCTCTGAGATATTTAGAGAAAATTATCCATGGGCTTGTATCATTAGTTTAAAAGCTGCTGCAGTTGTTTTTTGTTTGTTTTCATCAGTGTAACTTTAAATCATGTTAGAGTATTTGTGGGGAAATATTTTTTTCAATGCATCTCTTTCCATATTGCTGAAATTGGGACATCAGAGATTTATTTTTCATTTGTAGCCAATTGCATAGATAAGCTTGAGAAGAGAGCATTCTCCTACAAATATAATAAGCTGTAATTCCCCCTTGTTAAGCCCTTTATTAGAAAGACTTCGTGTGATCTGTGTATAGTGAGGGTGAAAAAGGTACCAAGTTCCATTCTTGAAAGCTGCTCTATAATTGGTCACTTGGTTATATAAACTAAGGTTTGAGTTTCCTGTGGAATTTGATCTACCATTCTAAATTCCAGATGGAACTCAAATTATCCTCTGAGTTGCATATGAAATTGTTTTTGCTAATAGAACAAAAATAGAAAACCATATTCATGAAGGAAACATTAAAACACTGGGGAAATAAGAGATGGGGACTTTATGCCTTCATAGCATGTCATATGGGTTTTCCTGTTGAGAGAATTTTAAATGTCTAAAAGAAGCAAGTAAATAAATGTCTAAATAAATAAATACCCCAAAGAAGTGAATGGATGAACTTTGAAAGAAAACTTAGTTGGAGTTTATTAGGTAAGCTTTTGCTTCAGATAAACAAAAGCATTTTTAGTTTATATTCTGTTTCTTTGTTTTGTTTTGCTTTTCCTTTAAGAGATGAATGATTGTTGGTCTGCATGGGGGAACGTGGACTTTTTCTTCCACAGGTTATTGCTATAACATTAAACATACAACGTTTGTCTATGGCAAGCAGTATATAGTTGATTTTTGCTTTTAAGTAGTCTGAAAATCTAAAAACTTTCACCTGGAATAATTCACCCAATTACAATTAATGTTATTAATGATATAGTAGGTTTATAGCTCTCATCTTTATTTTCCATTTGTCTTATGTTTTCTGATCCTCTTTTTGTTACTCTTTCTTTTCTTCATTTGAATTAATCTATTTGAATTAATCTGCTTTATTCTATTAACATGTTAATTAAACTTTTATAAATTTTATTGGCTATATTAGAAATGACAGAATGCATCCTAGCATCCTAGACTGATTACAACCTAATGAAAATCATTACTTTTACCATTTGTTCTTCCCATTAAACTTTAAAATTTTAAAACAGTATGTACCTCCTCCTCCTTTTTAAGTTGTTTTTCACTCTGTTTCTAAGTTAGAAATTTTCTTTCGCTACTGTTTTTTTACTATTTTCTTATCCTGACTATATGTATTTGGA
This sequence comes from Mesoplodon bidens, assembly GCF_964165515.1. Taxonomy (NCBI): domain Eukaryota; kingdom Metazoa; phylum Chordata; class Mammalia; order Artiodactyla; family Ziphiidae; genus Mesoplodon; species Mesoplodon bidens. The sequence goes on from NC_138176.1 coordinate 23,010,612, forward strand.
AATTAACTGAGTTGTATTTTTGTTCCTTTAAAGATAGTGTCTGTTATTGATCTTGCGTTGCTTTTAATATTATTTCTTTCTCTTTGGTTATCATCATTGTTTGCATGATATGCCAAAGTGCGCACTGTGTGTGTGTGTGTGTGAGTGATATGTGTGTGTGCCCTGCTTAATGCTTAGTGTTTGATGAGCTCCTTTTGTTTGTAGATTTATAGCTTTTAGCAGTTTTAATAATTTCTCTAACATTCTGTCTTCAAATACCATGTCCTATTCTCTCTTCTCCATCTGTGACTCCACTTATAAATTTTTGTTATAGCCCAAATCTGATCGACTTTCATCTCATATATTTTATTATTCACTATATAACTCTTTATGGGAACTTTTGTTGGAATTGGCTGATTTTGTGTTCATGAGTTCTTTATTCAGTTAGCTAATAATCTAGTGACTGAAGATTGTCCCTTTTTTCCCACTTCACTTGAAGTATAACTTATATATAATAATATTCAACAATCTAAAGTGTGTAATTCAATGGCTTTTAATAAATATATACAGTTTTGTAACCACCACCTTAATCATTACATATAACTCCGTCACCCCAAAATATTTCCTGTGCATCTTTCAGTGATTGCCTTCCTCCCTCCAGTCTCTGACTACCACCAGTATGAATTCATTCATTATAGTTTTGCCTTTTCTAGAATTGTAGATTAATAGAATCTTCTGTTATATTTTGTTTCTGGCTTCTTTCAATTAGTATTTTTAAATTTTATCAGTGATTTTTCTGAAAGTATCAGTCATTTCTTCTTTTTTATTGATGGATGGTAAGCCCTGTGTGGATGTATAACAATTCGTTTATTCACATACAGATGGATATTTATGTTGCTTTCAAATTTTCCTATTATGAATAAAGATATTATGAACATTTATGCATGAGACCTCGCATGGACATATATTTTTATCCTGCTTAAGACAATAACTCGGTAGAATGTCTGGGTCATTTGGTAGAATATGTAACTCTTTTTTCAACTTTACTGAAGTATGATTGACAAATAAAATTGTAATATATTTAAAGCGTGATGGTTTGATACAGGTATACATTGTGAAAGGATTCCCACAATCAAGTTAATTGACATATTCATCACCTCACCTCACATATTTACTCAATGTTTTTGGTGAGAAAATTTAAGTTTTACTCTCTTAGCAAACTTCGGTTATATAATACAGTATTATGAATTATATTACCTTGTTATACATTAGATCCTCAGACCTTATTCATCTTAAAACTGAGAGTTTTTACCCTTTTCCCATCCTCTCCCACCTAGCCAACCCCCCAGCCCCTGGCAACTACCATTCTACTCTTTGTTTCTATAAATTTGACTCTTTTTTTTAGATTCCACATATATGCAATATCATGCAATAATTGTCTTTCTTTGTCTGACTTATTTTATTAGCATAATACCCCATAGTTTCACCCCTGTTGTCACAAGTGGCAGAATTTCCTTCTTTTTTAAGGCTGAATAATATTTAATTGTGTGTCTGTGTATGTATGTGTATGTATAATTTTTTAAAGAAATTGTCAAATGTTTCCAACATGGTTGTACTATTTGACATTCCATTTTCGATGTATGAGAGTTTCAATTGCTCCACATTCTCATCAACACTTGGTATGGTGAGTCTTCTTAATTTAATGCATTCTTATGTTGTGTTATTCCATTATTATTTTGATTTATAATGAATAATCATGCTAACATATTTTCATATACTTATTCACTACCCATGTATCTTCTATAGTCTTAAAACATTTGTAACTATTGTTAACTGAATTGTTTTATTATTATTGTATTTTTAGAGTTCTTTTTATATTCTGGATACAAGCCATTTACCAGATTTACAAATATTTTATCCCAGTTTGTGGCTTATATTTTCACTTCCCTAATAGTATCTTTTGAGGTACAATTAATCAATATTTCCTTCTAATGGATCTTGCTTATTGGTACCATATCCAGGAAAACTTTGCCTGAAACAAATATTTGTTCATATGTTTTCCTCTAGAATTGTTACAGTTCTAGGTTTTACACTTAGGTCTTTCATCCATTTAGAGATAATTTTTATATAATTTGAGTTATAGGTATAGTTTCTGTGTGGTTTTTTTTTGCATATACACATCCAGTTGTTCTAGGACCATATATTAAAGTGACTATTCTTTCTCTTCTGAATTGCTTTTGTCCATCTATCGAAAACCAGTTGAATCTGTGAGTGTGAATCAATTCCTAAGCTCTACTTTGTTTCTACTTTGTTTTATTTATCAATTTGTCTACATTTAGTCTAATATTTGGAGGGGGGAATCATGTTACAAATGGAAGAAGTGACATCAACATACTGAGGATGGAAAAGTAGACAGAACCTAGGTTCTTTATGATATTGTTGTGATACCATATCATGCCTATAAGTGTCTAACTTTAAAATTTCAAACTTAACTATAAATGCCATTGTTATTTTTGTTAGTGTATTTGTATTGTTGTTGCAGTCTAAAGTCCCCTAGATTTTTTAGGCACTGTATCTGTGGAGAACATGCTATTTTATGGGATAGTAATGTGTTCAACTTTTCTGAAGCAGTGATATGTGATATTGAAGGAACTATTGAATGTCCCTAGGAAGGAAGTCCAATTGATCATAGATGCAAGAATCTTTAATTTGAAATTCTCACAGAAATGCTATGAGTCATATAGGAAAAAATAAACTAGATGTTGAAACTCAAATTATTCTCAGAAAAGACATCTGAGCCTTTTCTATCCTTGAAACCTCTTGTAGCAATCTACAATGATAATTCATACACTGAAAGACATCTAGAAAGTTTGGAGACATTTCTAGTAGTTCAGAATACTACTTAAGAGTGATTTCTATAAGATATTTAAAGAACTATGATTATAAAATATGACTATGTTATCAAACTTAGCAAAACTCCCAGAAGCCATTCTGAAGCTTCATTATTCTGTTTGTTGTTGACAGTGAGGAAATTTAGTTTTTTAAGTGTGGTGACATTCTTGGAAATTTATGTCTGGCTTCTTACAGCTTCTTTGGTCATTAATCAGGAAACATCATCACTGTTTCCACCTTTGCCCAAATTGATAATGCTGCCATTATAATTTAGGTTCAAGTCACCTGCCCCTCTTTCTACATATGAGAATAGAGCTGAAAAGACAGTGTAATTCACCATCTGTTTCTCTTCATACAAAATAAGTTTTTAGACCTCATTTTGATGGAAAACTAGGATGACAAGGGATAGATACAAGTGCTCATTTTAAGACTCTAAAGTGAGAAATAAATTCTAATAGAGAGTCAGAGAGTGGGATAAAGTGAAAGAAGGGCTAGAAATCACTAAACAGCTGCATTTTTCAGAACAATGGTATAGGGATTGGGTAGGTCAAATTGGGGGCTTATAAAATCTGGTGAGAAGCATTAGGTTCTATTTCAACTCAACATTTGTTGATTAAATTTAAAATTAACCTTAATGGAAGGGAGAATTACACAGTCTTTTGAATCAATGCATATTTTATTTTCTTTCCTAAAACAGTTTTTGTAAAGTTACACAAAGGAAAGAAAACAGGAGAGGCACACGTATACAGTGCAATGGGAAGCAGGCTGCTATTTCTACACATCCGAGAGGAGGTGACCTCATGGGCTCTTCTGATCATTATAGGCCAGCCAGCACGGCGTGTTAAACCCGGGCATATCGCTTCTGTTTTTTCTCACTTTACCATTGTGTGAGATACCATCAGAAGGGGTGTTTGATTTCATAGCTTATACACACAAATACAGAGCAAGGGGCCCTAGTGATTTGAATATTAGGGACAGGAACTGGCACTCATTCCACAGAATTCCCCTGATTCACCTGTGAAAACAGACTTTCAAATCAACCATACAGACAACCAAATCTCAGTTTGGTGCCTACACCAGTAATTATGTACAAATAAACTGATTTCTCAGTGACATATAGTCACCATCTATAAATCTGAGTTAATACTAACTAATACTAGAGTTTTGTGAACTAAGTATGATATGTATAAAATGACATGTGAAATATTTACACAGTGTCTGGGCTGTATGATTAAGTGTATAGGAAAAAATCTTTATGGGGGGGAGGAAGAGAGCATCCCATACTAGTTAGGTTTTTCATTCGCTTTTATTTACGTGTTTCAATTTAAAAGAAAAATGACTCTCAAGATTTTAATCCAAATTGTTACATAATTAAACAACATATTTCCAGACTAATTTTTTAAAGGACAATTTAATGGTTTACTTTTATAAATATGTGAGAATACAGTGTAATTGTATGGTATCTGTAAGATCTGTTCAGGGATAATTACTGGCAAATATTTAAGATTGAAGGGCCAAGTATTATAGCAGTTTAATGACACAGCAGAGTGGCAGTTTCTACCATTTTCTTGATGTTAGGAAAGAACATGACTGTGACAGGAAGAAGGCAAATCAAATAGAAACAAAATGTTTGAAAGGGACTGGAAAGTCATTTTTCCACATCTGCTCAAATGCATGCGTGCGTGCCCGTGCGTGCACACACACACACACTCTCACACACATACACAAAGCAGTTCTCTGCAGCTTTTTTCTCTGGGCTCTGGACTTTTCTTCCCCCTCTAAGTCATCCTTCCTTTTCCATGAGGGATGGCCAGTGTTGCAGCTGGATAGCCTGTTCCTCCTTGCAGAAGACTGGGAATTCAGAAGACCCTTTTCTTTTTGAACTGTCTCTGTACCTTTAAGAGTTTCAGTAAAATATTGTGGGTTTTATAAGCATTAAATTATAATATCTTATATAAAAGTTACATTCAGTAATATCCTGGAGACTGGCCCCTCTCTAATTTGGGTTGTCAATGGTGCGCATTGTGTTACTGGTAGCCCTCTAATTTTCTACCTGAGAGTGTGCACACAAGCAGCAGTATAAACCTTTCTGAAGTCTTAACAAGGGTTGTTACAACCACGCACTTGATATACCTCTACCCTAAGACTTGAGTTTTACATGCAATAATCAATATTTTATCTTCCCTCTAGGGCCATTTGTTACCTTGAGACCCTTTTCCGAGCTGGAAGTGTTAAAACTTCTTCTAGTTCGATTTATCCCCACACAATTCTTCCTTGCTTTCCTCCATTCCATATTTGTATCCATTTTTATCCATAGTGCGAACTCGGGGTCTCACCAGTATCAGCACTTTTGCTCATTTGTACAATCTTACGGTACACTAAAATAATTTCAAAATTCCTTCATCCATACCAAACTCAAGACAAAGAGTTCAGTTAACTTTCTCCCATCCCGAATGAGCATGTATCGTTAAATTACTCAAATTCTGTACATAAAAATTTGCTTGAATTAGTTATTTTGTTTTATTTTGTTAATTTTCCTTGAATGTGGCTATAATGTCTATTTGAGATTGAATTGGGTACACTTGTTTTGATATGATTTTAGTTCTTTCCCCTAATGGATTTAGTGGGATTTGTTTATTTTATTTTGTTCTAGAACATCGACATGTTTCCATAAATCAAAAAAGATACCGTGGCATCTCTATATATAAGTGTATCCCTTTTGTATTGTATAATGTCACTCATTTCTTTATTTCTCCCACACATCCCCTGAACCCCTTACAAGTATTAGCTTCAACATTTTCTGCTTTATCCTCCCTCTTTTTTTGTAAGTAAAAAATTATAAATATGTAATTATAAAATTTTATATATATTACATTATATATATAATTATATGTATATAATTATTTCCATTAATTTCTTACATACTATATATAATCTTCTGTATTTTGCTTCCTTCATACCAAAAATCACACCTTTTTAGTTCATAATTTTTTTTATTCTCAATTACAACTTCATAGTACTTCATTTGGTAAATATACCATAGTTTATTCAACTGGACTTCTCTGTCTAGATATTTAGGCCTGAAATATTTGGCAGTTACAAATAATGCTGAAATCTTCCCACATGAATTTTTTTATTGGTAAGGATCTTTCTTCAGAGTGAATTCCTAGAAGAACCATTTCTGAGAGAAAATATAAATGCATATATAGCTTTGTTAGATATTGCTGAATTTTCTTCCCCAAGCTGCACTAACATTCAGATTTTTTGCCAGGATGATAGATAGTTGAGAAATGGTATCTCAATTTAGTTTTAATTTGCATTTGTACATCTCATAAATTTAAACTCCACTTTATATATTTCTGGTAAATTAGCTGTTCACATCTGTTGCCAACTTTTTGAGTCTACTGTCCTTTTTCTACAAGATTTTTGATATTTTTCCTCAATTTATAAAATGTCTTTTTATGTTAGGGATATTAACATTTATTTTTTACATATGTGGCAAATATTTTATTCTAATTTTTAATTTCTCTTTTATCTTTGGTATAAAGATTTTATCACGAAAAAGTTATTTGTATTTTAATTTTCTATAGTCAAATTTATCCATGTTTACTTTTATGTAGATTTAGAGTCGTAGAGAGCTTTTCCTTACATTTAAATTATAAAGAATTTGATTTTCTTATAGTATTGTATAGATTGATATTTTTATTTCTCTATAATGAAAGAACTGTAGCTAATTTTGTGCATTTTAAAATAGTTATGTCATTATTTATTTATAAGTCTATCCTTGATTCATTAATTTTAGATACAATCTTTATCACATACTAGATTTCCAAAGGCAATTGGGTCTACTTCTCAAATTTCTACTCTATTCCATTTTATACATTTCCCTGCCAGTTCATTTGCCAGTATCATAGTGTTTACACAGAGGGGCTTTGTACCATGCTTTAATAGCTCTTAGAGTAATTCTCTTTCCTGGTTCTTTTTCAGTATTTTCTTAACTATTCCTGTATGTTTATTTTTCTTTACATCATTTAGAATCAACTTTCTAGCTCCATAAAATCTTTGTTGATATTCCCTTTGGGATCACACAGAATTTATAAGTTGATTAGGGAAAACTAAACTTTTGATGATTTTGAGTGCAGAACAAAACAAAATCAGTGTCTTTACACTTTTTAAGTTTACCGTTTTGTCTATAAGGGACATATGCATAGTTTTCCAAACAGACATTTTCAACAGGATAGTGTTATCATAACAGCTGATACTTGAGATTCTCTTGAAGCAAAAATTGTCTTTTATTTGAAAAGAGTATCTTGATAATTGTGTTGGATAGAAGGGAATAGTGGGTGACAAAGTGTTAAGATATCAGATAGAGAAGAAATTGCACTAGAGACAGAGAATTCTGAATTTGGGGAATTATCCAGAACAAAGTGGAAAGAAAGATAAAATAGGCAGAAGAGAGAAGAACCAAAAAAGTGGTGGAAAGTTGTACAAGACATAATGTCAACTGTGTCCCTTTCAAGTCCTCTCTGGAAATCAAAAAATCTTCCAAGAGTCACAAGAAGGCACTGAGTTTCCTGTCAAGTTTATAGTTCTTAGGGAGAGGGAGTTCACACAGAGAAGCAGAAATGTAATGATTCATAATGCACAACCAGCAGTAACTCAGAAACGAAGTCACACGGTGCTTGGTTGAAATCTTAGAAAAGAACACATATATCCAATTGGTTGGGGTTTAAATTAACTTAAATTACTTCTAAATTATAATTGCCTTGGATACTGAGTGACAGTGAGGCCCTCATTGACCATCTGAATTACAACAATAAATAAGAAATTAAGAACATCCTATATAAGTACTTTGACACACTAACTTAAAAAGGGGCTAAAGAATAGTATCATCCCATCATCCAGCAGGTATGAGGCTCTTAGGGATGTGTATGTCAAAATATGTAGGATAAAAGGGAACTCTTTAAATTGAAGACAGCCAACTATGCAATACCATAATTGGCAATGGTATAATAATAGCTAATAATTTTTGAGTCATATGTGTATATATATATATACACACACATATATGTATGTATATATGTGTGTGTGTGTATATATATATATTCACAATAATCATTTGAAATAACTACTATGGATCTGTCAATCTTACATATAAGGAAATTAAAGTTCAGAAGGACAAAGTTACTTCCCTGAGGTCACACACCTAGTAAACAGCAGTATCAGTGTTTAAAATAATGAAGTTTGATTCCAGAGTGCAAGTAACTAACGACTATGCTAGTGCATCTCAATCTGTTACTACATCTGGTTAGATGGAAGCTCACAAACTTCAGGAGAGAAAGCATGATAAATAGAGGGGATATTTGGAGAAGGACTATGCAGGTCAAAAAGAAAGGTCAAGGGTGACCTGAAAAAACCATTCAGTGCTTCTCTTATTCTGCCAACAACAAAAAAAAAAAAGAATATCAGCCAAGAAATAAATCACATGTGTAAGTGGCATTTGGTGTAATAGCACTTTGAACTGCTTCTATGTCCTAGAAGGTCATCAGTTCCTGAATTTTCTCTTGTCCAGGATGAGAGTTGCTCTCTTTAGAAGAACTGAAAGAAATGCATGAAAAAAAAAGAAAATTTGGAAAATATTTATAATATCTGTATCTGTTTTGGGGGAGTAAAAAAGCAGGTAATTTTTAATTTTTTTTTTCAAATTTTACCCCCGTTGGTCACTGTTAGCTCTAAAGGCACAGCCACAGCCACAGGATCTGTTAATATTGTGTTAATTAACCCATGCTGTATAATGTCTCATTACTTCGATGTATGCTTATTGTGTATTGCCAAGATGCAATAAAAGAAAATTAAAATAACCAAGGAGGCATAATTTATGGCATTTTTTCCCTAAAGCATGCTTTTAAATAGCATTCAGTCTGAGCAGCATCATCCAAGGCATTTGGGGATTACACATTGTACTATTAATAAATAGTTTGGGGAAGATGAATTGTGTTAGTAGTGGCAATGCAAGTTAGATGTATATTTCATAGTGTGAAGAAATGGCTTCCTAGGGGAGGGTATGAAACATCCTTCATTTGTCACTGCATGGACCCAAGAAGATTATGAGAAAGAGGTATTGGGAAAGAGGTATTGGGAAGGTGTCAGAAGATCTGGGAAGATGAGGATCAGGGGCCACTCCGCCCTCAAATTCAGGCATTTTTTTTAAACATCTTTATTGGAGTATAATTGCTTTACAATGGTGTGTTAGTTTCTGCTTTATAACAAAGTGAATCAGCTATACATATACATATATCCCCATATCTCTTCCCTCTTTCATCTCCCTCCCTCCCACCCTCCCTATCCCAGCCCTCTAGGTGGTCACAAAGCACGAGGTGAGCTGATCTCCCTGTGCTATGCTGCTGCTTCCCACTAGCTATCTATTTTACATTTGGTAGTGTATATATGTCCATGCCACTCTCTCACTTTGTCCCAGCTTACCCTTGCCCCTCCCCATGTCCTCAAGTCCATTCTCTAGTAGGTCTGTGTCTTTATTCCTGTCCTGCCCCTAGGTTCTTCATCACCACTTTTTTTTTTAGATTCCATATATATGTGTTAGCATACGGTATTTGTTTTTCTCTTTCTGACTTACTTCACTCTGAAGACCTAAATAGACATTTCTGCAAAGAAGATATACAGATTGCCAACAAACACATGAAAGAATGCTCAACATCACTAATCATTAGAGAAATGCAAATCAAAGCTACAATGAGGTATCACCTCACACCAGTCAGAATGACCATCATCAAAAATCTACAAACAATAAATGCTGGAGAGGGTGTGGAGAAAAGGGAACCCTCTTGCACTGTTGGTGGGAATGTAAATTGATACAGCCACTATGGAGAACAGTATGGAGGTTCCTTAAAAAAACTTAAAAAAAAAAAAGTTCGAACATTTTTTGACGGAAGAGGGAAGGATGACTGTACCAGACTGTGTGGGAGGGGGTGGTAAAGCCAGCTTCCACTTCCCTCCTGCTCTCTGCAGAGTCATGGTCATGAAGTTCCTGTGGTGGATAAATTCATTCTCTGTCTCCAGCATGATTCTTATGGCTGGGGGGTCCCTTATAAACATAATGGATTCATTTAAAGTCATGTCTGGATATCTGTTATGTGCAAACCTTATTTCCCCACATAGAAGGGAACAATGCAGAGAACAGGAGAGTGGTGTGATATGTGGGTAAGAAAAAAATAACAGGAACCAGAGAGAATACATTTTCTTTCCAGATTTGCAAAGCTAAGAATGATAAGGCACCTGAGACACAGGAAAGAAAACTCAGAAGAGCAGTACTATGGAAAAGAAGGCACAAGCCCCTCAGAGGACAGACAATAGTAGTGCGTAATAGTGGCTGGCAGTGGGAGGGGAGCAGCCAATAGACTTAATGTAGCAGGAGCTGAGAGTAGCTGTAAACAGGGAGTGCACAACTGTGAGAAATATGCTCAGCTTGAGTAGATATTGCCAGTTTTCAAAGTAGTTATACTGATACCCTCCGAGTATAAGTATATGAGAATTTTGATCAAATATTCTAATAATAACTTGGTATTTTCCATCTTTAACATTTTGACATTTCTAATGATTCTTTAGTGCTATTTTATTATTGTTTTAATTTGCATTTCTCTGGTGATAAATAAAGCTGAGCACTTTTCATAGTTTCACTGGCCATTTGGATATCTTACTTTCTGATGTGTCTAATCATCTCTTCTATTTTTTCTACTGAACTATCTCTGTATTTTTCTTATTGAATTTTAGGAGTTAATAATAAACATGATTACTCTGTCCAAAATACCTCCCAAATCGTTTTACTCCATGCAGGGTGCATTTTCTCTCTTTTAGTCTGAGTCTTTTAGTTAACAAACATTCTGAATTTTAGCATAGAATAATTTATTATTTCCTTATTATTAATTCTTTGTTTATCCTGTTTAAGAAAATCTAGTCAACCACAAAATAGTAAAGTTTTTCCCTGATGCTTTCCTTTAAAGCTTCTATTTTTCCTTCTTAATGTAGGTTTGCAACTAACCTAGCAATTAATTTTTTATATGGTATGAGGTAGGAATCCAGATTCATTTTAGTCCAATATGAATATCTAATATTCATAGATAGATTCATGCAGAGATAGCATCAGTATGCAAAAAACCATCCTTTCTCGCTTTTGTTATAAGTTAGGTTACCAAGTAACTGTGGGCGAGTTTCCAGAAACTTTACTTCATTCCACTGTTTATTTTATCTATCCTGTGCCAAGATTTATTACTATAGATTTTTTTAAGTCTTGATATCTGCAGTGTAAGTCCATCAGCTTTGATCTTCTTCAGGACTATCTTGACAATACTTGGCCTTTTACATTTCCATATAAAATTTTTAAAGAGCTTATTAATTTCTGGGAAAAATACTAGAATTTTTATTGTAAATATATTGTATTTATAGGTTAATTTTGGAAGAACTGACATCTTTCCAATACGTAGTCTGCCCATCTATGAACAGGAATTATTTCTCATTTTATTTTGGTCGTCTTTAATTTGTCTCATTTATGTTTCATAGTTTTCAGGGTAAATATCTTGCACAAGTATTAGGAAAGTTGTTCCTAGGTGACTGATTTTTAATACTAAAATAAAGTTGAAACTGGAATCAAACAAAATGACTTTCAATAGGAGAATAGATAAACTTTGGTACATTCATACATAAAACTTAATCAGAAAAGTCTACATACTGTATGATAACAGTTATATGACATCCTGAGAAAGGCAAAATTACAGCTATGCAAAAAGATCAGTGAGCTTTAGGGGCCTGGGCAAAGGAGAGCAGGAGGAAAAGTTAAATAGATGAGTCACAGGGGAATTTTTAGGGTGGTGAAACTATTCTTTATAATTCTGTAATAGCAGATGTATGCCACTATATATTTGTCAATACCCATAGAATTTTATAGCACAAAGATTAAACCTTAATGTATGCCAGTATTAAATAGTCATTTCAGAATTTGGGGATCCCATGACATAATAAAGAATGTGATATAAACTTCCCTCTTAAAACTGTTTTTGCTGCATCCCATAGGTTTTGGATCATCATGTTTTCATTTTCATTTGTCTCTAGGTGTGATAAAACTATGTAACTTTACTATGCATGCATTAACACCTTCACTGAAGAGTTTGGGGGGAAAGATGCTGATCTAAGTAACTTTTGAAATTAGTGGTATCTGTAACACTAAAAGCAAAAGAAACAGTATGTAAGCACCATACTTTGGGTGAAAAAGCTGTTTCCCATGGGAATATGATTCACAATTTGATACCACTATATATGTTTACTGGAATTAAAAAATTAATGAAATGGGTCGTGCATTTCTCACCAACAGTGAGAACCAAATTTCTCACTGTTAGAATGGAAGTTGAAAGATAAGCAAAGTGGAGAAACTAGAATGATCCACGCGGTAATGGATTAGTGTTGGAGAGCTCAGTATAAAGTCATACAAATACAAATACCAATGGTTGCATACAGAAATATCTATAGATGTGGGGTATATTAATGGGTTAGTATATACATATATTTCCTTGCTCTGTCAGCTGGGAGGGCTTAGAAACAACAACAAGCCCACAAGGCACACCTTACTTGAATTCTGCTTCCATTCTCCAGTAAAAATAACCAGAACTCTTAAGAGAAAAGGCTTATTCTGGGACTGGGTAGGAAATATAAAGATCACCTGGAGCATCTTTATAGTATCAGAAAGTGTAAAACCTATCAAAAACACACAATGATAGTAGTATGTCAAAAGGACATAGAAGCCAACAGAAAAAAGTGTTCTATGGCCAAAGCTGGAACAATTGGGCAACAAGATAAAGAAGTTCTGGATTATAAGATTATAACCCCAAGTATAAAATAAATATCACGAGTCCATCCTGACATAAATGATTGAATAAATAAATAAATAGAAGAGAAACAAATCTCCCAAGCAGAAGAATTCCAAATAATTTATGTACATACTCTGTCCTCTCAAGAGGTGAGACACCTTTCTACTCTTTAAGTGTGGGCTGCACATAATGACCTTCTTCCAAAACATCCAGTATGGAAAGGAGGGAGGAGGAGGGGAGAACAACTTTACAGTGGAGAAACTGACAAGACCTCAGCTAGGTGAGCAAGATCATCATCAACCATGATAGTCACATTAATCATTGATATAATTTGATGAAAATGACCCTTTCTTTCTATGTTCTTCTTTCTGCCCCCAACCCATAATCCCAGTCTAATCATGAGAAAAATATCATGCAATTTCCATTTGAGAGACATTCTACCTGACCAGAACTCCTCAAAATTGCTCAGGTCATAAAAACAAGGAAAGTGCAAGAAGTCTCACAGTTCAGAGAAGCCTATGGAGAAATGATAATTATATGTAATGCAATGTTGTGTCCTGGATGGGATTCTAAAACAGAAAAAACACATTAGGTTAAAAAGGAAAAAAAAGGAAACCTGAATAAGGTGTAGAGTTTAGATAGACATATCACTTAAGAATTGGCTCATTAATTGTAACAAATATACTATACTAATGTAAGATGTTAAAAATAATAAGGGAAACTGGGTGTGGGATTTAGGAGAACTCTCTGTGCTATCTTCATAGTTGTTCTTTTTTTTGTTTGTTTTTGGTCTATCCAAAACTATTCTAAATTAAAAGATTTTTAAGTGAAATTGAGGATTTTTTATTTTTCTCATTCTTTGTTTTTACACTGTTGAATAAAATATATATTTTCTATAATGACCTTGAATCCATTGACCTCATTAATTCACTTATTAAACAATCTTTTTTAGATTTGTATTTGGATTTTCTTGGTACAAAAATCAAGTCATTTGAGAATAATGACAGTTTTATTTTCTCCGTTTTAAAACCATGTGCTCTTCTTTCATTTGTTTGTCTTGTGACACTGGTTAGGACTTCCGTTATAGTCTGCAATCTCCTGTCTTGTAATGTCCTTGTCAGATTTTGGAATCACAGTTATCCTGGCCTCAGAAAAGGACAGTTAAGAATTTTCCCTGCATTTTTTTTTCTTTTTGGAAATGTCTGTTCAAGATTGATGATATCTTTTTCTTAAGTATTTTTTTTAATTACCAACGAATTCTTATGAATTTGTAGTGTCTTCTTCAGTGGAGGTGTATTTTTTAAATAACACTCTCAAATTCAATAGATTTAAGAATCTTCAGTTCTATTCATTTTACTGTAAGGTTTGGTCAATTTCATTTTTTGAGTATTTTGTTTGTATCAATTTATTAATATATTGCATAAATTTTTCATAATATAAAGGTTTTTATTTTCTTTTTAATGCCTGTAGGATTAGAAGTGATGTTCCCTTTTGGGGGGTTGGAAGGATGAAAAAATAGTAAAGAATGAACATAGGCAATATAAAGATAAATATAAAATTTGATTGAATATCTAAAACAACAAAAATGGCAAAATCTTGAGGGGACTATAACAGCGTAAGCATGAGTAGCATATACTCTGACCATTGTAAACAGTAGCTTTTGCTACATGAGCAAAAAGCCAGGAAGACTTTGGATACATCCACATATAATGCTAGGTGTTATGACCAAATGCAATGTAGAATAAAGCTAATCTCAAGTATTTAATAATATTTATAATCATAATGTGTAATGGCAACTAGGTGCTAGTCATAAAATTTTAGTAATAGTAGGAGCCTTAGTAATCAGTTTTATGCCTCTTATAGTTGTAGTCAAAACTAAAATCAGGAAAGGAAATAGAAACACCTAAAGTCACATTTCAACACTTCATAATGTTGCTCTTGAATAGCCCAGCTAGTTTGACTTTATTCAATTCCCAAGGGAAAATCTTGAACTACTGTCATCTAGTAGCTAATTACTCCCTTTGGGAACACCATACATCTTCCTTATTTTGTCTGACTCCCAGAACTGATAGTGTATGCTGAGTGGGGGAGATTAAGAATGAAGGAACAGTCCAATTGTGATTTTCTTTTTCCTATAGATTCTTGCTTCTTTTCTATTTAGAGAAGACCTTTCAGATGCACACTACTATATAAAAAATAGATAATAAGGTCCTACTGTATAGCACAGGGAACTATATTCAATATTCGGTAATAAACCATAATGGAAAAGAAAAAATAAAAGATTGAAGGAACAAAGGGAAGAAGGAAGAAAGGATGGAAATAATGTTATTATTAGACAAATATAGAAAAATGTGAATAATAAAATCTGAACGTGAGTGAGGTGATATTCACTGCAAAAATGTTTGATCATCACTGTGTGTTTCCAAATAATTAAAGTGCTGTAAATGTTATTAGAGTGACTGGAAGAGATGTTTATAGTCAAAATTCAAATTTTATAAAAGAAAAAAATTTGAATATCAAAGATCTCAGCTTCCAGTTGTGGAAGAGCGCTAAAAAAGAAAGCAAATTGAGACCAAAAAAAGTATAAAAATTGAAATGGAAATAAATAAAATAGATACAACAGATATAATGAAATGGTGTATTTAAAAAAATACTCAGTAGATAAATCAACAAAGCCAAAAGTTGGTTCTTAATAGATATTAAAGCAATAATAAAGCCCTAAAAACTCTGAGAAACAGAGAGAAATGGAGAGAGTAACAGAGACAGAGACAGAGAAACAGAGACAGAGAAAATTAACAATAAATAGCAGATAACACAGCAGATTCTGCAGACATTGCAAATAAAATGAAAAACTATGTGCAAATAACTTTCAAAACACAGATTTATTTTGAAAAACACAAAAAGTGACAAGAAGAAATGGGAAATCTGAATAGTCCTTTACTTGTTTAAAAATGTAAACCCATTGTATATTGTTGCCTCTTTTAGCAAAGATAAGGTGACCATATGTGCGTGGGTTTATCTCTGGGCTTTTTATCCTGTTCCATTGATCTATATTTCTGTTTTTGTGCCAGTACCATACAGTCTTGATTACTGTAGCTTTGTAGTATAGTCTGAAGTCAGGGAACCTGATTCCTCCAGCTCCATTTTTCTTTCTCAAGATTGCTTTGGCTATTCGGGGTCTTTTGTGTTTCCATACAAATTGTGAAATTTTTTGTTCTAGTTCTGTGAAAAATGCCATTGGTAGTTTGATAGGGATTGCACTGAATCTGTAAATTGCTTTGGGTAGTATAGTCATTTTCACAATGTTGATTCTTGCAATCCAAGAACATGGTATGTCTCTCCATCTGTTTGTACTGTCTTTAATTTCTTTCATCAGTGTCTTATAGTTTTCTGCATACAGGTCTTTTGTCTCCTTAGGTAGGTTTATTCCTAGGAATAAAACAGGAATAAAATAGGAATAAAATAGGAAAATTCCTATTTTATTCTTTTTGTTGCAGTGGTAAATGGGAGTGTTTCCTTAATTTCTCTTTCAGATATTTCATCGTTAGTGTATAGGAATGCAAGAGATTTCTGTGCATTAATTTTGTATCCTGCTACTTCACCAAATTCATTGATTAGCTCTAGTAGTTTTCTAGTAGCATCTTTAGGATTCTGTATATACAGTATCATGTCATCTGCAAACAGTGACAGTTTTACTTCTTCTTTTCTGATTTGGATTCCTTTTATAGATTTTTCTTCTCTGATTGCCATAGCTAAAACTTCCAAAACTATGTTGAATAATAGTGGTGAGAGTGGGCAACCTTATCTTGTTCCTGATCTTAGAGAAAATGGTTTCAGTTTTTCACCATTGAGAGCGATGCTGGCCGTGGGTTTTTTGTATATGACCTTTATTATGTTGAGGTAGGCTCCCTCTATGCCTACTTTGTGGAGAGCTTTTATAAATGAATGTTGAATTTTGTTGAAAGCTTTTTCAGCATCTACTGAGATTATCATATGGTTTTTATCCTTCAGTTTGTTAGTATGGTGCATCACATGTACAGTGGAGAAAAGACAGCCTCTTCAATAAGTGGTGCTGGGAAAACTGGACAGCTACATGTAGAAGAGTGAAGTTAGAACACTTCCTAACACCATACACAAAAATAAACTCAAAATGGATTAAAGACCTAAATGGAAGGCCAGACACTATAAAACTCTTAGAGGAAAACATAGGCAGAACACTCTATGACATAAATCACAGCAAGATCCTTTTTGACCCACCTCCTAGACAAATGTAAATAAAAACAAAAATAAACAAATGGGACCTAATGAAACTTAAAAGCTTTTGCACAGCAAAGGAAACCATAATCAAGACTTAAAGGCAACCCTCAGAATGAGAGAAAATACTTGCAAATGAAGCAACTGACAAAGAATTAATCTCCAAAATATAAAAGCAGCTCATGCAGCTCAATATCAAAAAAACAAGCAACCCAATCCAAAAATGTGCAGAAGACCTAAATAGACATTTCTCCAAAGAAGATATACAGATTGCCAACAAACACATGAAAGGATGCTCAACATCACTAATCATTAGAGAAATGCAAATCAAAACTACAGTGAGGGGCTTCCCTGGTGGCGCAGTGGTTGAGAGTCCGCCTGCCGATGCAGGGGACACGGGTTCGCGCCCCGATCCCGGAAGATCCCACGTGCCGCGGAGCGGCTGGGCCCGCGAGCTATGGCCGCGGAGCCTGTGTGTCCGGAGCCTGTGCTCCGCAACGGGAGAGGCCACAGCAGTGAGAGGCCCGCGTACAGCAAAAAAAAAAAAAAAAAAAAAAAAAAAAAAAAAAAAAAAAAAAAAAAAAAAAAAAAACTACAGTGAGGAATCACCTCACACTGGTTAGAATGGCCATCATCAAAAAATCTAGAAACAATAAATGCTAGAGAAGATGTGGAGAAAAGCAAGCCCTCCTGCACTGTTGGTGGGAATGTAAATTGATACAGCCACTATGGAGAACAGTATGGAGGTTCCTTAAAAAAACTACAAATAGAACTACCATATGACCCAGCAATCCCACTACTGGGCATATACCCTGGGAAAACCATAATTCAAAAAGGGTCATGTACCACAGTGTTCATTGCAGCTCTATTTACAATAGCTAGGGCATGGAAGCCACCTAAATGTCCATCAACAGATGAATGGATAAAGAAGACATGGCACATATATACAATGGAATATTACTCAGCCATAAAAAGAAGTGAAGTTGAGTTATTTGTAGTGAGGTGGATGAATCTAGAGTCTGTCATACATAGTGAAGTAAGTTAGAAAGAGAAAAGTAAATACCATATGCTAACACATATATATGGAATCTAAAAAAAAAAAAATGGTGATGAAGAACCTAGGGGCAGGACAGGAATAGATGCAGATGCAGTGAATGGACATGAGGACATGGGGAGGGGGAAGGGTAAGCTGGGACAAAGTGAGAGAGTGGCATGGACATATATACACTACCAAATGTAAAATAGATAGCTAGTGGAAGCAGCCGCATAGAACAGGGAGACCAGCTCAGTACTTTGTGACCATCTAGAGGGGTGGGATAGGGAGGGTGGGAGGGAGGCACAAGAGGGAGGGGATATGGGGATATATGCATACATATAGCTGATTCACTTTGTTATACAGCAGACACTAACACAGCATTTTAAAGCAGTTATACTCCAATAAAGATGTTAAAAAAAATGTAAACCCATATTTAAATATTAAATAATTAAATATCTTTCCCTCAAAACTTCCTGGTCCAGCTGTCTTTATTGGTAAATTCTTCCATATATTTAAGGAATAAATGATACCAGTCTTACACAAACATTCTGAGAAAAGGAAAAGAGAAACCACTTCTCATTTCGAGGCTGGCATAACTTTGATATCAGAACTTGATAAAATTATAACAGTAGAATAGGATAACAGGGTTCAATCTGTATTAACATAGATGCAAAATTACAAAATGAATTATTAATAAAATTACTATAATTAAATTTTAATTAAAATATTAATATGCACAACAATCAAATGGTATTTATTTCAGAAATGTGATGGTTAAACATTTGAAAATGGTTCATTATACTGCACATTAAACATTTTTTTAAAACATGTATTATCATAATTGATGGATGAGCCTTTGATAAATTTCACCACCCATTTATGATAAAAACTGTCAGCAAGGTAAGAATAGATAGGGGACTTCCCTGGTAGCATAGTGGTTAAGAATCCTCCTGCTGGTGCAGGGGACATGGGTTCAAGCCCTGGTCTGGGAAGATCCCACATGCCACAGTGTAACTAAGCCCATGCGCCACAACTACTGAGCCTGCGCTCTAGAGCCCGTGAGCCACAACTACTGAGCCCACATGCCACAACTACTGAAGCCCACGCACCTAGAGCCCATGCTCCACAGCAAGAGAAGCCACTGCGATGTGAAGCCAGCGCACAGCAAGGAAGAGTAGCCCTCACTCTCTGCAACTAGAGAAAGCCCACGTGCAGCAACGAAGACCCAATGCAGCCAATAAATAAATTAATTAATTAAAATACTTAAAAGAAAAGAATAGTTAGGAGCTTCTTTTCAGTAGTGTGCTGGATGTCCTAGCCAGTACAATAAGGCAATAGGGTAGATAGAGTAGATAGATAGATGATAGATGATAGATAGATAGATAGATGGCAGACATAAATGTAAATATCAGAAAATAAGGAAAAACCCTTAATCCTTTAATCTTAAGATTCTGTGTTGAAAAAATTTCTAAAAAGGAATCTACCAACAAACTATGAAAATCATAAACAAATTTAACAGAGTTTCTGAATACATATCCAACCACAGATCAAATGTATTTCTCCATACTAGCAGTCAAAAATAATGGAAAATTTTTAAAAATTAAATTTACCACATAAAATTAAATATTTGGGCTTCCCTGGTGGCGCAGTGGTTGAGAGTCCACCTGCCGATGTGGGGGACACGGGTTCGTGCCCTGGTCCAGGAAGATCCCACATGTCGTGGAGCAGCTAGGCCCGTGAGCCATGGCTGCTGAGCCTGTGCATCTGGAGCCTGTGCTCCGCAGCGGGAGAGGCCACAACAGTGAGAGGCCCGCGTACCGCCAAAAAAATAAATAAAATAAATAAATAAATAAATATTTATGAGTAAATCTAAGAAAACACCTCTACACTGAAAATTAGAATGTATTGCTCTGGGAAATTAAAGAACTAAATAATTTGGAAGATAACTGATGCCCATGAATCAAAAATCTAAACAATGTTAGGATGTCAGTTTTCTTCAAATTTATCTATAGATTCAAACCATTCTGCTCAAATTTATAATAGTAAGTATAATTAAATAACATTTTGTAAATATATGAAAATCGGCATTCTGGTTCTGAAATTTATATGGAAATACAAAATGTCTATAAGACCCAAGACAATCTTAAAGATGAGCAAAGAGCAATTGTGTTAACAGATTTCAAGGCTTATTATAAAACACAATAGTTATTTCAGTGTTATATTGGCAGAAACAGGGACAAGTGGACACAGAGACTTCAATAGAGTCCCCAAACAGATTGATATATAATGGGCACTTAAGTTATGACAAAAGGCATGCCTATAGTCCAGTTGTGGAAAGGATAGGCTTTGCATTAAATAGTGCAAAAGCAAATATATATTCATAAGCACCATATCCTTAACTCCTAATTCACAGTATTTAATTAGAGATGTATCATAGACTTAAATATGACAGTTACAATTTTAAACCTTCCTGCAGAAAATGCAGGATATCTTCACAACTTTACGCTTTTTTAAAGCAAGCTACAAATGCACTAACCAAAACAGAGACAGATAAAAGATAGAAAGATGATAGATAGGGCTTCCCTGGTGGTGCAGTGGTTGAGAGTCCGCCTGCCGACGCAGGGGACACGGGTTCGTGCCCCGGTCCGGGAAGATCCCACATGCCGTGGAGCGGCTGGGCCTGTGAGCTATGGGCGCTGAGCCTGCGCGACCAGAGCCTGTGCTCCGCAACGGGAGAGGCCATGGCGTTGGGAGGCCCGCATACCGCAAAAAAAAAAAAAAAAGATGATAGATAGATAGATAGGAAATAGGCAGAGAAACAGGTAATAGAAAACCAGAAATGTATAGATAGGTTTTATTAAAATTAAGAACATCTGTTTATGAAGGACATCATTAAGAACGTGTAAAGGCAAGTCATAGACTTAGAGAATATATTTGATAACAGAATATATCTAAAAAAATCTATACCCAGAATGTATAATTTTCAAACATGAGAATTTAAAAAGTCAAAGAATCCAATTAAAATGTGAGAACATTTTTGAACAGCCTCTTCACAAATAGCTAATAAGTATATCAAAAGTTGCTCAATGTCTCTAGTTATCATGTGAATGAAAATATTAGCATAATGTGATACCACTACAATCACAGCAGATGAATAAACTAAAAATACTTAAAATACCAATGCAGGCAGAAATGGAAGCAACTGGAACCTCTGACTACTGCTGGGAGTGTAAATTAGTTCAACAACTTGGAAAAACTATTTTGTAGAATCTATTAAAACTAAACATATACCTATACTATAGTCCAAGATTTCCACTCCTTGAAACATTCCCAAGAGAAATAAGTACATAAATCCACCAAAATATGGGGTTAACTTTATTCATAATGGCTCAAAACTAGAAATATTACCAGTGTCCATTAACGGTAGAATGCGTAAATTTTTGTATATTCATAAAAAGAAGAAAATACCGATGCACGTGGCAACATGGATGAAACTCACAAAGTTTATGTTCATCTACAGAAGCCAGAAACATACATGTCATATGATTCTGCTTATATGATGCTTAAGAACAGGTTAAAATAATCTATGTGTTAGAAGTTTTAGCTCAAAAAGATTACCTCTGTGGAAGTATTGACTTAAATAGACATGAGGGGACTTTCTGGGGTTCTGGTAATAGTCTATACCTTGATGTTTTTGTGTTTACCCAGGTGATTATATATGAAAAAATGTATTGAACTATGTACATAAGATACTTTACTGTGCATGTTCACTTAAATGAATGAAAGAAGGAAGTAGGAATGTATGAAAAAGTGAATGAGTGAATGAAGCATGTGCTATGCTACCTCATCTTGTATATACTAAGCATTTGACCAGAAACCATCAAGAATGCATGATAGGAGCTCTCCATAACGTGCTGAGTATCTTGATGTCCATTTTACTGTGAAGGAGGTGAACAAAATGCAGGTGACCATGGGATCCTCTCCTTCTACCATATACTACCTCTCAGACATCCCCTGCTAATGGAGTATTGAAATAACCTTATTAAAGTTTATCTAAGGCACCAGATGAGGGTGACCCTCTGAGGGGTTGAGGTGTTGTTCTTTAAAATTTGTTTTATAGTTTGAAACAACAGTCATTTTGTGGGGTAGTTTCCCAAATAGGTAAAAAATGTGAGTGAGAAAATCAGAAGGTGGATTTAGTAATGGACCCACCTACCATCACTCTCAAAGATACATCTGGGGACTCTGTTCTCCATTGTATTCGTTCGGTTTTCCAAGATGAGGATGCTTCTGCTAAGAAACAAAAGTTCTATTAAACCTGAAAATATAGACGCTGTTGGTCATTTGGTCTCTTACTGTGTTATATAAGCAGGAAAAGAAAGGAGTTGCTATTCTGGTAGTGGTAATCTTCTCAATTATCATGAGATCTGGTTGCTGCTAGATAATGGATAGGAAGAGATGTCTGTAATTTAAGGTAGTTACTGGGATATATTTTGGTACCTCTATCCCCAGTAATAGCCCAGAATGGGCAATTACAACCAGAGCTTAACAAGGGCATGATAAATAGATCAGACCTTGCAGGGATACACGTCTGGTTTATGCCACAGGATAATAAATCTAGAGCAGCCAAAGTGCAGGAGAAGTTTGAAGGGGATTTTAGAATGTTTGGTAGAGGAGGGAGTGTTGAAAAGCAGTGGGTTCCCTCGCAACAAGTGCAGCAGCAGAAACTATATTCTCTGTCTCTGTTTCCATCTCTGTCTCACTCTCTCAAATGTAATAGGCCATACATCATTGAAGTATCAATGACAAGATGAGCCAAATTTAATATGCTGCTGAGCGGATGCATGGTGCAGAATAGCAGGCACTGTGCTGCCCAGCATCTATGCTGCTTGAACCGTGCTCTCCTCCAGCTACCCTCATACACAACTCTGTGCTTGAAAGTATTCTCTGGTCACTTCTGCCAGCTCTGCCTACATGTCAAGTATGCTGAACATTCCAGAGAGTCAGTGCCACCTGGGAGCAACCTTCAACAAATGAGGAATGGATAGTAATGTACAAATGCCCTCTCATTCGTTGGGTGTGATAACTCTGAGACATGTATTACACTGGCTTCAGGAGTTGTCCAGAAGTATTAAGACTTGTACACCCAATGGTACCTTGCTTGACATGGCATCTTCTATGAACTGCCTCCACTTACCTATAGCTTATCCCCACTTACCTACCATTGTGTCTTAGAATCACCTCTCACATAAAATCCCTACGTCAAAGTTGGCTTCTGGAGGGACACTAAACAGAGTTCTACATACAATATTGCCTGACATTTTTAAACACAAGAAAAGAGTGTATGTCATTAAATATGTTTAGCTTGCCTTTGGGGGCAACTGTTCATTAAAATAAAAAGAGTGCAAAGCACTGAATTTAGAAGATAGGGAATATAGGGAATAAAGCCCCAGCTTTAGTTACAGAGTGATCTTGAAAAATTCATATAACATCTCTGGATATTATTTCCTTCCACTATGAAATGAACTCTTGATGCAAAACTGGTATCCTATAATTCAGTTCTTTTCATCATTCTACTGAAATCTTATGGTTTTTTGTTGTTGTTCCCACACTCTTTCCTCTGTTTCTCTCAGGCATGGCCTCTGCACCACATCATTTTCAAATACATTATACAAATTGTATTTTTGTCTGGTTACTATGGTGATCAGTGCAACTCGAATCCTCAGATAGAAGTGCTGAATTTTGTTCTCATCAAAAATAATACTTATTGTTCCTGTTGTATCTTGTAGGGAGTGGAGAAACCTATGAACTGGCGGCTGCTGGTACTTGAGCATCTGAACATATGCTGAAACCCCCTGCAGTAAGAGGAGTGGCAGAGAAGAAAGAGTACAAGTTAGTAGTACCCTTAATAATTGGAAAATAAGGTTGTACAAAGGATCAGTGATTTTCTATAACTCTGGGGGAATTTACCTCTTTACTTAATTTTAGCAATGGACTGATTAACTAGATGGTGAGTTTGGACTACTGGAAGATAAAAGGTAGGTCATTTGAAAGCTGCAATTAAATTTCAGGCTAGTCAATTTTTCATAGGCATAATACTTTAAGTGGCAAATGCTAGGCACACATGAATTTTCCTCTGTCAGTATCTCTGACTCCAACCTGAAATGCTTTCCCCTAATGCTTCACAATGTAAATGGAACCGCTATACTTCCTAAAAAAGAGAGGTGTTAGTCTTCTGAGGTTACAAAGTGGCTGCCCTCGGGCTGAATATAGGCCATATATGGGTTTTTTAATTAGGGTGATGAAGAGTTCCAGTTTTCCCTGGATGCAGGACATTCAGTTTTAAAACTGGGACTGTCCCAGGCAAATCAGGATGAGTTGGTCACTCTATTTGTTTTTCTTTGAACTACACAGTATTTTAAAAAATATATCTTGAATCAATATCCCACATATAAAAACTGAGAAATTCTACATAGTTATTTAGAATTTGAATTTCTCTTGTAAAACCATACCTGGCAACATTGGGTCTTCAAAGCCTCGTATCAATGAGTATTTGAATAGCAGCTGTTCTTTTCGTAGGTGAGGCTTAAGCTCTCCAGTTTGTCATTATCCCCACCTCTCCCTATTATATCCCACCAATGTGGCCAGGACATTATCTTCTCTCTGATGCTATTTTTCTTACCCTTGCCTAACTTTACCTATTTATATTACCTGCCTTGCCCCTAGGTGTTTTTAAGATCACAACCCATGTTTTTCAAAGTCTTTTCTTTTTTTTTTTTTTTTGCCATAAAGGCCCATCCTCCAGCTGCATTCAGAGAACACATTCTTATCTTTAAAGACAATTCAGCCATGCTTTGACGTACTCTAAAATTTGAATCAATTATTTCCTTTTCTACCTTTCCTCTCTGCACATCAATAGAACATTCATCACATGATTGTTCATTTATTTATAAGTGTTTCTATTCCTTAGGAGACCATGACACAGAGAAAGAGACAGAGACAGAAAGACAAAGAGAGACAGAGATAGAGCGAGAAATAAACATTTACTGCATCATCAGTTTAAGTATAAAATTTGCAAAATGTAAGTTGAAGTAGGGAGGTTATGTGGAGTAAGCATTGGAGAATGAAAAGAACTCATTTAGAAAGGTTCTGCTGATGAGAATATAAATTTGTAACAACACTTGGGAAAGCAGAGTAAGGAAGAAAAGTCTATGCTCCTAATGACCCATCAATTTCACTTCTCAACATCTACCTTAGAGAAACGCAACTGCGACTCAAAAGGCATGCACGGTGATGTTCCTTTTAGCATTTATTCAAATTGTGAAGATTTGGAATAGTTAAATAAATTGTGGCGTTTCTATTATGTGGTGTTTCTAGAAGGAAACACACCAAGCTGGTAACAATGAGTATGTCTCAGACGGGAAAAAGATTTTAATGTCATGAAGGGGGCTTAGGCTATTTATCTTTTTTTAAGAGGGAGAATTCAAAATGTAGAAAATATAGAAAAAAAGGAAATAGCAAGCATTCATATTGCTATCACTGATAATCACCCACTGTTAACTGTTGCTTTTTACTTCCACTTTATCGTTTGTAAAAATAATGCATGTTTATTATAAAGATCTCAACCAGTGTGGAACACCACAAATAAGTGAAAATAGCACCCCATAGCACACAACTCAGAAAATAAGTATATTTTATATTAGGTGAACATCATTCCAAAAAGTTTTCTTAAGAGTATAAACATAGAGACACCTAGATATATATACAGAATTTTCTAAGTATGTCCCCATAATGTAAATTGATGCTCTTTTTAATAAAAAGTGCTAATATCAATTTAATTTAAATTAACAGGGGAGAGTAAACTAAAACAGCTCTTGAATTTATAGCATGTGATGCATTACCACAGAGATATCATTTCCTAAATTGTAGCTTAAAGTCTAAGGAATAAAAGATTAAGAAAAAAACGAGGATAAAAACATAATGTGTTTCTTTAACTTTGTGTTTGTTTAATGTAATATCCATTCACTCCTACTGTGAGAGATGAGGATAATAGAGTACTCGTCTTCCCTTTTTACCTTCCGATGTTTTAAGTTGCACTATTACTTTACACTGTCAATTTTAAGTCTGTTCTGTAAGTATAATTTGATATAGTTTTACATATAAATTTATTAACTACCCACCATCAGTCTTTTTGCACAGTTTATCCATTCCTGAGTGATTTTTAAAACATCTTAAATCATAAGATTTGATCATTAGAAATTTTCTAATTCAAGAAGGATTTATGGGTGTTTTATTCCCTGAGATATTTCATGTTTGAGAATACCTACCTCTTGACTTTGTATTTGAATATTCTTGGATTACACTTTCTTATCTTCAGAACATTGTTGCTGTAGAGAAATCTGAAGCCCACCTGAATTTTTTTTTTTAAACCTGTAAGTGTTTTTGTTTTTCTTCTTCTGATGCCTGAAGTGTCTTTCTTTATTCTTGATGCTCAGTAGCTTACTGGTAGCTTGAATGTTTTGTATCAAATTTTCATGGACTGTTTCACAGTCTTTCAATATTTGGATACACCATATGCAATATTTGGATACAGTTTTTATTCAGCAGTGATATGTTTTATTAAATAGTTAAATGAATTTTCTGTTTTATATTTACTCAAATACTCCAGTTATTCTTGCACTGGAATGTGTTTATCAGTGATCAGTTCTTGTTTTAATGAGTTAAAATCATTTTTATGTAGTAACATAAAATGAAAAATATATTAATAATTTTCCTTTGTTTCTTGAAATACATTTTTCTGTTTAGATCTGCACGTCTTTTTCTTCTTTCTTTTTCTTTCAGTTAGGTTGCTTGATATAGGGAATCCTTGGAAATTATATCAGTTCCGCATTTCACTGGATCACCCTGAAGTCTCACCATTTGTCAGAGGCAGCCTATGGGTTCCCTTTTTCACCAGTTAGCAATTCTCTTAAGTCAAAAAAAGGTGAAACTTATAAATATTTAATTGTGCTTCTTTCCCAATTGGGTGTACTAGTAAGAATTCTCAGAATTTTGTTGACACACTAAGAATGTTTGGGATGGTGGGGATCCAAGTAAGAATCAAAGTCTCTGCTGTAGCTCTCTGCTTCATTCCAGAATCTTCTGTTTCTTTCATGTGCCACCTGTTTTTTTTTTTTTTTTTTTTTTTTTTTTTTTGCGGTACGCGGGCCTCTCACTGCTGTGGCCTCTCCCGTTGTGGAGCACAGGCTCCGGACGCGCAGGCTCAGCGGCCATGGCTCACGGGCCCAGCCACTCTGCGGCATGTGGGATCTTCCCGGACCGGGGCATGAACCCGTGTCCCCTACATCAGCAGGCGGACTCTCACCCACTGTGCCACCAGGGAAGCCCTGCCACCTGTTTTTGAAGACTGTCAATTTCAGTTCTAAAACCTAGATTCATGAGACTCATTTGGGAATTTATTTTTTTTAATGCAAATACCTAGGTCTGAGCTCTCAGAAATTGGATCTGGGGTGAGATGTGAGCATCCTCATTTTTTTAATTACTTAAGAAATTCTAATAAGCAGACAAGTTTTAGAACTACTACATCATTCTCTGCTTCTCTCTTTGTTTGACTTCTATTAATAATTACTTTTTAGGGAGTGGAGTTCATTTTTTCTCAGTTAATTAAGGGTAAGAATCTGAGAGACAGTATCACTTCACTCTCTCAACATTGAAATAGACTGCATTTTGCAGAATAGGCTATCTCTGTATCAATCGATCCCCAATCTCGGAGTCCTATGACCAATAGTTTTTTTTTTTTTTTTTTAACATCCTACATGAAAAATCCAACACAGGTGTTCCTGACTGTGTAACTCTCCTGAGCAATCAGAGACAACAGCTAGCCAGGTTATGGTTCTACCATGTTCACCACATGGTTTGGAAATTATGCTGTCATCATCCAGCTGGCAGATGGGGGAACAAAGAGGTGACAGAGAAAACAAACCACTCCTCACTGCCACTGCCTGGAAGGGATCTTATGTGAAGTGAATAAGATGCACAGCAGTGGCCCATGGAGACAACCAGCCAGTCCCGACCACATAGGCTCACTAATATTTGTGTAGTTTTCCATAGCAAATATTCATGTATTATTTGCTACAACTATATTCAGTTTCCAAAATAAGGAGGAGATTAAATAATTTTGACAAAGAGATCTGGCAATGAAGAGATCAGGCTGCTTAGAGAAGAGAGAGTTTTCTGAAGAAGAGAAAAAAAGAATGGTGGATTGGGGAGAATAAACAAACCCCCAAACAGAGAATGCAGACTTCCAGGCAGAGGAGCTTAGACTGGGTAGGACTGGCAGCAACAGCCGCAGAGTTTCCCGGCCAGGGGCGGAGGCAGTACGCATGGAACTGACACGATTCAGCGTGCAGGTGGTTAGACAAGATCCTAGCCAAATTCCCCAAAGATAACCAAAACTCGTACACAGTTAGATGCCCTAGCTTTTTTTGTCCCAGTTTGTTCGTGACTTCCCATCAGAACTGTGCTCCCAAATCATTTCTTTGACCTTCAGGTACAAAATTAGGGGGGCAAGAATGTTTACAGGAGAATAAAAAGGCATCAAGAAAGCAAACCCCATATCCTGACAACAGTCTCCTTTTTTGGTTTTTTTTTTTGGTGGAAAAAGTGATAATAAAACTAGATAAATAAGGGTCTACAGAATCTGGGAGGGAAGAATGGCTTTGCTTCCTGCAGATGTTTAGAATAAAACTATCTGCTAAAACAGAGCGCCACTGACTTCTTTCCCCGACAAATTCCCAGAGCCCCCATCTAATAGGAAACTGGTGACGTTGCAGTCTGCAGCTGAATAACCTCACAATCCCTGTTCTCATTCCTCCCTGCCCTATACTAATCTTTCGGAAACACTAGGTAGGATGGTTCCCTGAAATGTGGTACTGTGTCTGTACACTGGGCTCCAGCTCTGAGCATAAATTCTAACACAGTTCTTGGTACATAGTAGGGGTTAGTGATATGAATAAATGCATGTTCACCTACTTTGCCTTCCGGTAAATATTCTAAAAAGACTGTATAATAGAAATGCCTTGGAGTTCAGAGAACTGAGTCCTAATTTCTATTCTGCCTCGAACTTATAATGTGACCTGGAATTACTCTGAGAGTTTTGCAACCTGAAGAAACAGCTGGTCTCCAAGTTTCCTAAAAACCTAACATTTTGTTGTTGTTTGTTTGCCAGTCTTCTAATTAGTCTGTGTCGGGGTTTATAGATGAACAAAAGAAGAAAATTAGAAAAAAAAAGAGTCAAATTTTGCTAATGGAACTGATAAAAATAAAATGGTTTTAACCAGTGCCTTTATATTACATGAATTTCCAGTAGTCATATAATGAAAAAACGAAAAATGTCCCATCCCACCTTCTCTATGAAATTGAGCATACAGAGCACACATTCCCATTAACTGGGATGCCAAGTGTGAAATTAATTCATGTTGCCCACCTAAGTCAAGGAAAAGAGAAAGAAAAGCTAATGCCTCAATATTTGTTAGCTGTAAACACCAGAAAACACTATTATAATTTCATGGAGTGGCCACATTAATTCGTCCATACGTTGCCCTCCAAAATTATTATTCCTGCCAAAAAGGTTAATCAAGATAGGAATACTGGGGCTTCCCTGGTGGTGCAGTGGTTAAGAATCCGCCTGCCAATGTAGGGGACATGGGTTCGAGCCCTGGTCCGGGAAGATTCCCACATGCTGTGGAGCAACTAAGCCCGTGAGCCACAACTACTGAGCCTGCGCTCCAGAGCCCACGAGCCACAACTCCTGAAGCCTGTGCACATAGAGCGTGTGCTCTGCAACAAGAGAAGCCACCGCAGTGAGAAGCCCGCGCACCGCAACGAAGAGTAGCCCCTGCTCACCGCAACTAGAGAAAGCCCGTGCACATCAAAGAAGACCCAACACAGCCAAAAATAAATAAATAAATTTTTAAAAAAAGATAAGAATACTAATATTTTTCAGGAAATATGTGACAGTGTTAATCTGGAAAGTAAAGTGCCAATTGGCCTTAATTGCATGTATAATCTCAAAATGGTCAGTGCATATAAATTCCTAAAACAAAATGTCTGAGCAACACCTGATAGTCAAAAATATTTAGTGAAATGATTCACCACTTGAGATTACAAAATCTTCTCTGAAAAGGACAGCTCAATATGTTTTCAATGAGGTAAATTGACCTTCCTACATTCATGGTAGTTTTCTTTTCCTATTTGAGTAATGTTTAATGTCTACAATACTGACTTTAGCTTATTTCCATTATCACTATTATAAACAACCTTGAAATATTCATGTTTTGTACTCAGTTGCAGTTAAGTATCACAAACTGGCAATGGAGTGCTAGGGGGTGATGTGTTATCTCCTGGGTACCCTGCCACCAAAAGTAGCCAATATATTAACAATATTATGATGAATACCTTGAGAATTATTAATAATCAGATTAGCTACTTGTTTGATTGTTATGACAGATGTATTTAGTATCCATGTACAGAAGTAACTAAATGTAGGTTGCTGCTTAGAAAAGTACAAAAATCATAGCAGCTGAAGTTGTTATTCTTAATATCATGTGATCCTTTCGGTCTACTTTTCATCCTAGAGTCAGATGCCAGTGAAATTAAGAAGGAAATAAGGTTATCAGCATTTCCCAAGTTCTCCTTTCAAAGCTACTCCATGTGCTATCACATTCAGACACGTCACAGCCAAATCTTACCTTCATGTTGTGTTTTGGACACCCAAAGAGGATCCACATACAGTCCAGGCCTCTCCAGTTGGTATCCATGTACAGGACATCACACATTCCTCCACATTTACTCTTTCTGACTTTAGTTCTGTGTACACTCATTGCTGTCTTCTCTTAGATGGAGGTCAATGGAAAAGAGCTGGTGGATTTCATGGAGAGTGTTAGTTATCCTGCTCTTTCATTTCCAATGATGAGAAAAAAAGGTATTGAAAATGTCTTTCACTTCCTCCATGGCTCCACACTTCACTCTATTTTTCTACAAGAGAGTGACTTATCTGCCTGGGAAAATTCAATCACCTGACCTTTAATTCCCTGCCTGTGTTGCATGCTTTATGGAGCACAAAGCCCCAGGGATCTTCTTTGGCCATGTCTCTCATTGGGCGGGCAGACCAGGCTAGTCTGATTGAGTGACTCCACCATCCCACCAGGGTCTCATCAGGTCACTCAGTGGTGATTCAGTCCATTTCAGTAGCAATATAAAGCCCTCTTCTGTCCTCTTGTCTGAAGCTTGGTTCTCTCCATTTCCTCATTGATTTTTAGAGCCCAGAAGAGAGGAAAGATACTCAAAACTACTGAATATGCAGAGCAAACTAAGCAGACTAAACAGTGTTTACATTGAAATAGGATGTTAACTCTTAGTTATCACAATGAAAAAAACAACTTAAAAGAGACATTTTATTTATGATTGATAGACCAGTGTGAAAGATATTTGAGGTTAGGAGACTTAGTTGAGGTACCATAGACACAGGAAAGCATTTATCTCCCCATCTCTCTACTCCTAAGATACATACTTAAGATTAATCATGCCATCAGATTTTATATCATTTTGCTTCAAAATACAAATTCTGGATCCAGTGCCTCTAGCTTCTGAGCCCTGTTCATCTTCCTAATAGATTAGTGACCCTGGACATGTTACTTAAAATCTCTGTAATTCAATTTGCATATCTACAAACTAGAGATACTATTACCAAACTCATATGATTGTTTTGAGGAGTAAATGAATTAATGCGTAAAAATTCATAGAATAATACTTAGAACATAATAAGCATTCAAACTCAATAAATGTGTGTTATTATGATGATAATTATTATTTTAATGACTATACTTTATTCCTTCTTTAGCTTTCCCACCTTCCCTTTGTATCTTGCTCCTTGATCCCCTCTCTCTTTACAGCCCTCCTGAGTTTCTATCCTTCATATATTGGTTACATGTATTTCTTTCTCCTTGGGATGTGTTCTCTTCTGGGGCTTGGGAGAAGTTGTCATTCACAGTTCACAGTCAGTAATGTACTGAAAATTAGCTGGACACTTGGAATATACTAAGCAACTTGAAGTGTTGGGGACATTTAGAGGCATTAAAGCTAATTGCTCCAATTGGAATTTATGCAGAACAGCCATGGAAACTGCATCGTGAAGATTAGATTAATAGAAGCAGAAATTTGACATGGAATTGTCTTTTGGCCTAAGTTCTTACTATAGTAGGACCCTAAACTCTACCTAATCTCACCCAAGTCTTCATTAGTGCTTAATTACAGGGAAAAAAAATGTAGACAGAGTTCCTCATGAGAGTCCTCCCAAGAATCTTTAAGAGTCTTCAGGAATGCCCCCATCTATCAGCCAGCATGTCCGTTCTAACCTTTTTCTCCTGCTGTGTCTCAATTTCATCCACTTACTGTGCTTATGATGACACCATTGTCTGTGTCTGGAGTACCGGCCCCTCACGCTCCAGAGTCCATCAGTCCTGAAGGGAACAACAGGCTTCTCTACAGCACCGAGGATAACCGTCCTTTCCTGGCTCTACACAGACTTTTGTCTTCTAAACTCCACATTGACACTACTTGGACCACAGACTCCTGGGGCTCCCATTAAAATAGCTTCCTCACTGTCTCTCTTAACCAGTCTCTCCTTGGGGACCAAAACTGACTGACTGGACAAGGGTATGCATCCTCCTCTTTTTCTCCATCCCTCCTGTATCAGCTAACAATCAAATATCTTCCTGCCCAAATCAAAACTTAATGAAACAAAACCTGTGCATTTCCGTTTATGCAATTGGGTACCCTCAGGAGTCATTTCTCCACAGTTTGTTTTTTTCAAACACCCCAACTCTGGATCCCATTCCAGGTCACTCAAGAGTCCCCGCTAAGTGAGAACTAAGGGAGATAAAGCCGATGGAGTTTGCTGGCCCTGTCCAAAGTCCTCCCTGCTGTGACTTTAGCAAATAAAGTTTTGCTTTTTAGGAAGTCATCACCTTGGCAGAGGGTAGCCCTGTATTTCTCTGTGACTTAAGCCATGCCATTACTGCCTAGAGAATGGAGAGAGAGGGGACTTACTGCTCAAAAGATTTCTTAATAAGTCATTGGCCTCAGCAGAGGTGCTTTTCCTTAATTTATAGAGGAAGTGATCAATCACTAGGAAATACATCCTGCTCATTAAAGTGAGCCATTGGCCTCCTGCCAGCTCATCCCACTGAACTACAAGGTCTGGGACAAGGGTGTGAGGGACAATCTTTCTCTGCCCCTGGTTTTCAGTTAGGAGTTTTGTCATTGCATCAGAGGCCCCAAAGCATGTAACGAAGCTGGGACTTGGAAAACAGTTGTGTGGGATGATATATGAGGGGAGAAGAGGTTTATGTTACACGTGGTTACTGAAAGAAAGAAACTTCTAGCTCTTCCTGAAAGCATAAATGACCTTTATGACAGGGATCATCTGTAAGACTTGGAAACCTGAGGCTGATGGTCAAACTGAGAGATGTACAATGATGTACAACAAGCATTGAGTTATCAAACACCTGAGCCTTTCATTTTCAGAATAAGGGGAAAGGGCAGGAGGAAGGTTGGAGGAAACAGGAAAGCAAGAGGAAGGACAGGAGGAATGAAAGAAAAAAGAAATTGAACACTTCAAATCAGGGAACCCAAAGAGACAGAGGAAGTTGAAATCAAGAGTCATAATGTGTCTAAATTGCTCAGCAGTCTGGCAAACTTGGCTCAAATCTAATGTTATTCTTTTTTTTTTAATACTTTTTTTTTTTTGGCTGCGTTGGGTCTTAGTTGTGGCACACAGGCTCCTCTCTAGCTGTGGCTGCATGGGTTTTCTCTCTCTAGTTGTGGTGCACGGGCTCCAGGGCGCATGGGCTGTGTAGTTTGCGGCACGCACGTTCTCTCATTGAGATGCACAAGCTCAGTAGTTGTGGCACATGGGCTTAGTTGTCCCGTAGCATGTGGGATCTTAGTTCCCTGCCCAGGGATCACACCCATGTCCGCTGCATTGGAAGGCAGATTCTTTACCACTGGACCACCAGGGAAGTCCCTCTAATGTCATTCTTATTTTCAAATGTGCAGGATCGTTAAGAGATAGCCGTTCCTCTCCCTGTCATTTGTAGAAATGAAAAGAATCCCAGACATCAGGGCAGCTCAGCAGACTTTCCATCTGGTTCTTTGGACCACACAGAGGCAGCTTTTGGGTCGTTGCTTCCTGACCCACAGGTCCTATCAGTGAGCTCCTTGCCCTCTGGAGAGAAGGAAGGCTTTGGCCAGTAGGAGCAAATGAGAGCGATTTTGCTCTACTGCTTTTTACCAAGGCATTGGTATAAGGGCCTCTGTAGCTCAAATTATGAAATAACCCACCCTCCCCCTGTAGTTTTGTTTCTTTCACTCAAGGCTCACATAGGTGAATCCATCTATCTCTCTCCCAATGCAATCTGCACTCAGTGACATCATTTACACTGAGATGTCAGTGGATTATCCCTTCATCTGTGTTTAAACCCTAAGTCTAAAAGCATTAATTGCTAAAAGTGGAATTTAATTTCAATCTAGCCTTTTGAGGAGTCTGTAGTCATCTGGAATCCAGGGAAATCGCCCTTGGTGTGGTCTCTAAGATCCTAATTGATCTTGCCTCTTCCCAGGTCTCTGACCTATATTCTACTACTCTGATGTTTCTTTCTCCTCTCAAACCATCATTCCATTGGCACAGGGTCTTTTTACATGTTCTTCTTTCATCTGGAACTCTCTTCTGCTGCTCTTCACATAGTAAAATCCAGCGTAGCCTTTACATCTCAGCTCAAATGTCACTCCTTCATGGAAGACTCCCTCGCCTCCCCAGACTGGGTCATGCCTCCCTACTGTTGGTGCTCAAATCACTGTGCACCACTCCCCTATAGCATTTATCATCTGTTTCTTATTGGTATCATTCCATCAATGGACATCTTTTCCCCTGCACTGTAAATAAAAAGTCTGGAAGTTTGTATGCATTTTTTAGTATTGTTTTCTCAGTACTAAATGAAAATCTAAGGGGATGATATTCAAGACAGAAAGGAAAGCTATTCTAAAGGCCCTAAGGTATGAACAAGGTTGGCATGTCCCCAGCTAACAGAAGATGGAGAAATAGCAGAAGATGAGATCAAGGAGGAAGACAGGGACAGATCATGTAGAAACTTCGAGATCTTGTTCCAGTTTTTCTGCTAAACAGATGAGAAAACATTGGAGAGGAATTTATATATATATTTGTTTTGTTTTACTTTTAATTTTGCAAAAATACTATCGATTTCCTATATACCTTTAAAGCAGCTTTCCATAATGAAAACAGCTTTACAAGTACATTATTAAAATCAAGAAATCAACATTGATTTAGTACCACTAACTAAACTACTGACTGGATTTCATCAGTTTTTACATGCATTGTATGTGCATCAGTTTTTACATGCATTGTCTGTGTAGTACTATGAAATCACATCACACGTATAGATTTATATAACTAGCACCACAGTTAGGATATAGAACAATTCCATCACCACAAAGAAACTACCTCATGTTACCCTTTTATAGTCCCAAATACTGATCTTATATCTATCACTACAATTTTGTCATTTCTGGAGTGTTATATAAATGGAGTCATATACCATGTCACTTTTGCAATTGGCTATTTTTGCTCAGCGTAATGCCTTTGTTTATAGTCATCTTGCAGAGATGAAACAGACACCCAATGCAAAATTTGGTTTGAATGTCAAACTTTGATTTGGATGCTACACATTCACCAAGAGGGTATGGAAGTGTTTATTACTCACATAATGAGGCTTTCTGGTGAGAGCAGAATATTCTCCCAGTCAGGTACCAAAATGTCTACAGAAAAAAGAGGAGGGGCAACTATCTTTATCTTTTGTTGAGATCAGGGAGTGGCACTGTGGTGAGGGTTTTACCTGCCCAACTGTGTTCTGTCTGGATGCAGAATTGTATCGATATGATAGTCCCCCAAAACACAGATATCTGGACATCTACTCTGTGCCAAGGACTGTCCTTGATGTTGGAGACTAGAGATGATGGAGATGCTAAACTTGCTTTAGTGAGCAGACAGATTTGTATGCTCAAATTTGGGCATTATAAGCAGCTTAAATGAAATAAATAACTAGACATATGTTATAAAATAGTTTTCTCTGTGCTGTGAGGATATTTGACTGAGTCCCAATCAACTCTGCACCCCCCAAAGTGCCTGAAACTTAATCTGTTTTTTGTTAAAATAAACATTTTGTTGGGAAGACAAAGCAAAAATACTTGAAAAACTTGAACAATATTATGAAGATACAATAAAAATGCAGTCCTTAATTCAGAACTGATAACAAATATTCATTTACCTGAATTCCATTTTTGAAGGCAATATAAGAAATAGAATTCCTATTTCCCTTTTTTTCTTTTTACAGACCTTGCAACTTTATGGGAAGGCACCAAAAACAAGTACTGAAAACATTCTAGAATGTTTAGAAAGAACATACGAATACACAGGAAGACAAAGTGCATGTGGTGGGAAGGTTAGGGGGTGCAGAATACTCTTTCTTCAGTATTTTGCAGTAGTTTAACTTATTCTTTGGGAAGCAAGCAACCCTGAATTATGGCTGGTAAGGGAAAACGGTGTGCTTGAGGTTAGGCTACAGACAGTAAGATCCAAAAAGCAACAGGTGTTTGCTTTGAATGCATTTACGTTATAAAACAGCCATGATTTTTGGCCTACTGGAACGTTTTGAAAAGATTCTGCTTCTGCCATTAATAATCATAACATCTCACTGGCCATCAGAAAGCCATTCTTCTCCTGCTTCAACCCTTCAGTTAAAATGGATAGTTTTTGCCTTCAGATTTCTATCTTGGAGTACTTAGTGGTTATAAACATTTCGTTAGCTATCCTCTATAAAATATATTTTTCTTTTAAATCTAAAAAAAAAAAAGTTTTCTCTTTTAGTTCATGACAACTGCTAGGAGGGACAATTGGAGTCATTTGGATAGTGTGTTCTGCTCTACTGTCCACTTTAAAATGTCCCTAGTGTCCCTAGATAGTGTTCCTAGATAGTAAATTATCAGTTTTCTCTTCTATGGATTTTAGCATTTCTCCATCAAGTAATTTTATTACGAATTCCAACCACAAGTTTAGGGTCTAATGGCCCTATTTTGTTTCCTGCTAGTTCCCAAATAATCCCCTTGGCTCAGAATTCTATCTTCTATGCCTCTAACCATCTCCCATATCCAACGAGCAAAGCTATAGTCCAACCTGTGAGACTCTGGGACGCAGATGATAGTCATCTAGCTTTCTTTTTCTGTGAAACTGCCCACCTTACCTTGGGGAAAGTTTGGGCAGCCTGGCAGTAGAGAAAGGAAAGCAGGGGTACATCCTCGCTGCATTTTCAGATTCCTGTCAGTCATTATAGGATGGAATATATATAAATAGGAGGAGGGAAGGGTTGAATTCAGGTTTTAGGGAGCCTGAGCCAACAAACTTTCACAAACTCTTTTAAGGAAAAAAATCCAAAATTATCAATAACAATTAGATACAAAAGTGATTATTTATTAGAATGAGAACATAGAGAGCTTTGTCTTATTGCTGGTTTGGCAAGGTCTTCAGTTCTGGGTGTTTTACAGACATAAAATGTATGGGGATGGGGAATGTAATGTAGTGGATTGGGAAAAATGTTATTCACCAAAAATTTTCTTACGGGTGTGACGTCTGGCTCAAGTACATACATATAGTCGCTTGACTGTTTTTTTTATCAAGGAAGAACATGTGTGGCTCCTGACAGAGATCGTAAATGAGAATGAATAGAAAAACAAGAAATGAAGGGGCACGCTAGAATATTCTAGTGTTCCCCTGGTGGTGCAGTGGTCAAAAATATCTTCAGGAGAATATTTCTAATAGGTGGGTTTTAGATTGGCTTGCTGGAAATGTACAATATAAAATACCCTCACTGCTCTCGGCCCATCCTTATAACCCCCATGAGGTCTTCAGTATAGGCCTTTTTGTTCACCCATATACTAGAGAAGAACTAGAGGCAGTCCCTTGTCTGGCATCCAGAAAGTTAACCTCAATAGACACAGACCAAACATAGCTACATCTGATGCTTTACAACCAGAGTAAATGTGAGGGTCCTGGTGGAAATGAAGCAGTCAAAGGGAAGAAATCATTTTTTTTTATGTTTGCTAAATGCAAAGGCATTTTTGTTTCACCTCTCATTATTCCCCACTTTACAGCTGAAGAAACAAAATGAAAACCTAAGATAGTGTGTGCTTCTTATGGGTTAGATGATGTTTATCCAAGAGTACAAGTTCTTTGACTCCGAGTCTAGCTTTCTACATGAGGACCAAACCACTCTACTCTGACTGACTTAGATAATCCTTTTTCTTTCCTCTTGGAGATAAAAGGGGTATCCATAACCTGCACTAAGATCTGAGCATTGACATCTGCTAGGTATCACAGAGAGAGCCAGCAAAAGCTCCTATTGACCTAAAATAAATAGACTGCCAGTTACTTCTACAGCAAAAAACAGAAACAAAAAAAAATGAGTTTATTTGGGATCAGCAGATAATTACAATTTGGGGTCTGCAACCACAGCGAGCCACTTGCAAGTCCCTGCACAGCAAGGGAAGGAGAACTCTTTTATAGAGAGGAAAAGGAAGTTGGGACGGCTATACTAAACAAAGAATATGTGTCTTTGCATTGGCTGAGCTGCCAGGAAAGAAGAGGAATACTTCTTTTTCCTGGTGGCTCTGCTAATCACTGGGTGTGAGAGCGCCCCCTCCTGGCTTTCCGACTCTATGTAATTGAAGTTTCTGTTTAATTTTTTACTTCCCAGATCATTGTACTTCAAAGTTTGCATGTCACATCATTGGAGCCTTGGTATGAAGACACAGAAGCATCCTGTTTGCCTATTATTTATACTCAAATTTTTGTGTTCTCCAAGGCAGGCTTTTATCAAGTGGGGAATTGACTTGGAAGCATTACTCATTGATGAGACCCTTCTCAATAATGCTCTGTTTTGCATTTTGTTGGCCAGAACTCATTTTTTTTTTTTTTTTTTTTTGCGGTATGTGGGCCTCTCATTGTTATGGCCTCTCCCGTTGCGAAGCACAGGCTCTGGACGCGCAGGCTCAGCAGCCATGGCTCACGGGCCCAGCCGCTCCGTGGCATGTGGGATCTTCCCAGACTGGGGCACGAACCCGTGTCCCCTGCACCGGCAGGTGGACTCTCAACCACTGCGCCACCAGGGAAGCCCAGAACTCATTATTATTTAAAGATCTCTCTAGATATTCTGATGATTTTTATGAACACAATAAAATGCTGAGATTTTGTCTCCTCTGTCTTAGAGCCATCTCCTTCTTAGAAGCTTGTAGGTAGCTCGCCCCAGCTGTTCTCTTTCTCAGTCTTCTAATATATTTAGGCATAAGAGAAAGACACTTCAGGAAAGATGTGGGTTCTGACTGGATATTGTGGCCCTGGACAAGAACTTCAGCTGTGCCTGTCAGTTTCCTGGGTCAGAAAAACTCAAGTCAAACTTGGAGATGGAAGCAGGGCTGGGAAAAATTGGTGGGCAAATACTCAATAGATCTCACATGAAATGTTCGGCCAATTGCAATTTCGAGATGCCAGGTTTTTTAAATCTGTATATAAAGAATTTAAAGCCTACAATTACTCTAAATGTGTACTGTTGAGTTCCACGGTACATGAAGTGCCAAAAAGCCACATTCACAATTCACTTCTGACATGTCTCACTCTGTCTTTAGAATCTAGACTGAAGGAAACTTTGGGTTTATCAGGCTTCCATGCGGTCATGCCCTTAATACTTCTGAGAATCCATTTGCCCCGCTGAAAAAATAGAGTTGTATCACCTTAATCCTTTCAGAGTTTCTTAACAAAGAATGTGACAACCACATTCTACATTTCTTTGCGCTTAGGTGTGTCTTAATGGCAGTGTCCAGAATTGGGGCTTTGTCCTAAAGTTTTATTTGAACGGCCAGCATTTGAAATGATTGAAAAATTTTACTGTTTTCCTGCAAATCTTGGAGTGTGTGGGCTGTATATATTCCCTCTCAATTATATTTGCAAATCTTTTTTCTGAACTCATCAAATTCACCTAGTAGCCACCAGCTCACATTTTCAGTATTACGACTCAAAACCATTTAGCTGAAGGTTCAAGTTTATTAATAACATCCTGGCTTCCAAGTTACCACAGGTGATAGCTATGCCAAATATGTTGCCGCTACATAACATGGGTTGCCACCTTTCCAGCATCCTCTGGTTTCTCACTGCCCATTACCAGTCCCCAGGACAATATTTTAAACTTCTGTTATGGTAATGTCCCACTTTCAATACCAATTTCTGTATCAGTCAGCTAATGCACAGTAATATTGCATAATAAATCTTCCCAAGTATCAACAACTTACAACAGCCAGTACTTGT
Source organism: Mesoplodon bidens (assembly GCF_964165515.1). Classification (NCBI taxonomy): domain Eukaryota; kingdom Metazoa; phylum Chordata; class Mammalia; order Artiodactyla; family Ziphiidae; genus Mesoplodon; species Mesoplodon bidens. The sequence goes on from NC_138176.1 coordinate 23,051,134, forward strand.
TCTTATTTTATGAGTCTGTGCATTGCCTACAGTTTGACTTATCTAGACTGGCTTAGCTCCAGGCTGTAGGTTCGGTTTATGTCTGCTCCATATATGTTTATTCTGAGGTCTAAACTGAAGGAACCTAACTGAACCAAACTGAAGCTATTCAGAGCATGCTCTTCTAATAGACCACTGAAGCATAGAAGGACAAGCTTCTGAGCACAAAGCTTCTGCTTCTATCATATCAATTTAAATCCCATCGACCAAAGCGTATTACATGCCAAAGCCCAAGGAATAGTCTCTGCTCACCATGAAGCCATCACAAGGGTGTGAATGTTATTATTCTTCTCTAGAGAAATAACAAATTAGGAACAACAATCTAATCTACCATAGAATCCAGCACATGCTAGGCCAATCAGATAACTTTTACTGACATTGAACAGTTACTTTTGATCTAAAGAACCAAAGGACAGTCCTTTCTACCATGTAATTGAATTTGGGGGTAGGGGAAAGCTAGTCTAAGGAGAAAGAGCCGAAGAGAGCAGAATGACCGCTGCATAAAGCAAAATGTGAACGGCACGGAGGACTCCCTTGATTCCTGACACCTTTCCCTTTCCTGCTTTTAGTTCCTTCCTGTGGCTCAGAAGTTTTCTTCTGCTTCTTTAAGACCCTTTCCTTAACCTTAAAATATATTTCAATTTTATTCTTAAACTACGTATGTGCATTTGGTCTTCGTCCCCATTTCTGGCAGAGTTCCTAAAACATTTGGAATTTCCTAAGTGAGGAGAGCAATAAAGGTATCTTATTCTGTTAATGAGGTGACTTTTGGAAAGTCCTAGGTAACCACAGAGGGCTGATAGAGGGCTGATTGCCAGAGAAGTCAACCATTTGATTAAGAGTCAGAACTTTCAGTCCCACCCCCAACCTCCAAGGAGGGAAGAAGGGCTGGAGATTGAGTTCAGTCGCCAATGGCCAACGATTTATCAAGCATGCCTTGTAATGAAGCCTCCATAAAACCCCAAAAGGCCAGGGTTTTGCAAGCTTCAAGTGGGTGAACAACATGGAGGTTCAGAGAGAGCAGCATGCGAGGAGAGGGCATGGAAGCTCTGAATCCTTCCCACGCACCTTGCCCTATGCATCTCTTCCATAGGGCTGCTCCTGAGCTATTTCCTTTTATCATAAACTGGAGATCTAGTAAGTAAAATGTTTCTCTGAGTTCTTGAGCCACTCTAACAAATTAAACAAATCCAAGGAGGGGGTCATTGAAGCCTCCAGTCTGTAGCTGGTCGGTCAGAAGCACTGGTGATGACCTAGGTTTGCAACTGGCCTCTGAAGTGGGGGTGTGGGGGGAGTCTTGTAGGACTGAGCCCTTAACTTGTGAGATCTGATGCAGGTAGCAGTGTCAAAATTCAGTTGAATTATAGGACACGCAGCTGGTGTCAGAGACTTGCTTGGTGGTGTGGGAGAACTCCCCTTCTGTGTTGAAAATTGGTCCCAGAACTTTTACTATACCAAGATATTTTCCTGTATTTTGAAATTAAGCATTACCAAAGAATACAGAAGGATGCTAATGAGGGCAAAGTTCTGTATTAGGTCCCCACTGGGTTCAACATCCTAGCCCTGACCAGTATGAAATTAGACTAGATAGATGGTCCCTTGGGTTACTTCTTGCTTAGAAGCTCTAGAAGAGGTTCTTTTGAGTGATATGGCTGTCCTGAAGAATCCATGCTTTTGTCACACTAGCAAGAGTTGCCAGTATTAGTGAAGACCACCCAAAATTGAGAGGACAACTCAACATACGTCCATGCCACACAAACAAGTCAAAGTGTGTGTACCCTTCTGGCAGAGAATAATGATTATCTAGGCATCAACTATGTACCTTCTTTTAGGGTCCAGAATAAGCACATTAACTCCAGATTTATTGTCTTTTTTTTTTTTAATGTGAGGAAAAAAAAAGGAATGATAAGCCAAAGAATGAACAGGAAGCAAAATGAGTTTATTTTATACATGTTATCTGCGAAGACTGAACTATGTGTACAAGCTGCTTGGGGGTAAAATTACTTTTTTTCTGGACATAGGCCTATTTATCCAATCACTTTAAGCTGCTCTCCACTTCCTCAGAAAACTGGATGGCACGTTGAAGAATCATGTCCTTGGGGATATTGTTGGCAGAGATGCTGCCTTGAGAAGGGATGAGCAGAGCAGTTCTCCATCTTGCATATAATTGACATGAATCAGATTTTTTTTCTTATTTAGTTGAAGCTGCACTTTTGACAGGAACATGTGAATTCCAGATTTCTTCACTCACTGAAGAACAAAACCTCCTACAGTCTTTCCTGAGATGGTTGGCCTGTGTAGTCCCCAGTGTATATCCGAGTATTAAACCCAGCAACTTGGTAAAGAATATGGTTTGGTACCAGGCTTCTTCCCTCTTGGGTTGGCAGTGTTATTTACTTCAAGAAGATTTGGATTGTAATACAATATACATAATTTGTTAGTGATCCGACATTAAACAAATTGCCTAACTTCTCTAAGGCTCATCTGTAAGGTAGAGATAATAGTGCCTACTTCATAGAGCCATTGTATTATAAGAAGACAATATGTACAAAGGGCTCAGTATAGTGTCTGGCAAATAGTCAGATTTGTTTTTATCTCCCCTGCTATTTTCTCTTATCTTATCTTGCCTTATTGCACTCACATTATATACGGATGGATACACTATGGATGATACACCTTTTTTAGGGGAAAATGAAGGCATTACCTCTTGACATTTTAGTATCTATTGATCTTCAGTCTTATCCAGGTATTCACTGGACTAAAACAGTTCTGTCCCTCTCCAGGGCTTTCTGGCTTCTGTGCTATGTCTTCATAGAATATTAGAACCAGAAAAAACCTTAGAGTTATTCATGTTCCAGATGAAGAAACAGACAACTGGGAAGATGAGGTGGCTTGCTCAAGGTCATTCAGCTAGTAGCAGCAAGGCTGAGGTTACACTCTATTCTACCCCATGTTTCATGTTGCCATCCAAACTAGTGTCTGAAAATGAAGAATTGACAAGTTTCTCTGGTTAGTTTCCTGGTAATTTCTTAGTGAAAACCATAACAAAGATAATAACAAAATGGAAAATGGTCTATTTTTCCAGCTTCTTCTTAGCTCCAGATGACGTGCTTATATATTAAATCTAAAGTTTCACAATCAGGAGACAGAAACACAAATGACTGTGGGCAGATTTTAGAAATCAGTATGAACTAAACAAGTTCACAGAGCCCAAATATCTCTAAAATCCAGTAATCTATGAAGGGTCCACCACAGGATCCAATAAGAGAGTAGAAGGGCCCTCTCAGAACCCCCACAAAGCTTAGGACCCAGGAATACTCAGCAGGAAGCCAACAGTATGATCCAGAAACAAGCTTAATTAAAGCACACAGCAGTGTACAATGGTAGACCCCATGCATTGCTGAGACCTGGCATTTGTTCAAAACAGATAGAATAAAAGAGAAAAAATGCAGTGCTTTAGTTAGCTCCAAGAGAGATATGTTGTGTTTGCTTTACTGTCGCATGAGAGGGTGTATGCATGAAGTAGCCAGGCCTGAAAATTTACAGCTGTGCAGTTCAGATTTAAGACCAAAACATGTAGTGAGTTGGAGGATGTGCCTGGTGATTGCTAGCACTGTAGGTGGGAACGATGCTTGTGACTTAGACACAGCGAATGGCTGTTTTCAAACCTGAGACATCTGTAGGCACCGTGTTTTGTGCCATACGTAGAGGTAGCGAAGAGAATGGCTGGAGATGCTGCATTTGAAGATACTTATTACCAGAAGCATCAAAACCTCAATGGTTTGTGAGAAAAATAAGCAGTGAGTGCATCAGAGTTTCAGCCCAAAGAGACCACTAGGACTGAGGAGTTGAAGGAGGGCGTACCAGGCCCTACAAATCTGGGCTGAGCTCCGCACTCCCTTTCTGGTCATCTTTTATTGGGTCTTTGTGCCCTGACCTTGGCAGTTCACCAAGGTTGTTCTGGTATCATCCTTGCTAAACTCTTAATTCCAATTCAGAAGTTTTCTAAAAATTGTGACGCTAAGACTATTTCTGAGATTGCCTCATTATATTTTCAACTGTCAGTATTAGTCTCTGTGGAATACTCTTTACCAACCCAGACTTAGCACATTGATTGTTTTTATGCTTCTACTGACATAATTTTCAAGCTCCTGTGTCTTCCTAACAAAGACCATCAAACATTATTATTTATTCTTATTTTTACAAATATCCATGTTTTTTTTACCCCAGCAGTAACTCTGAAATAGATTTCTTTCCCCCAGATTATAGCAGCACTCCTTTTTTACACTGACACCTGCAAATGCTGGATTTTAAACCTACCACTGCCCGTTATTCATATCACTGAGTGATTCAGCTTCTGAATGATTGAGGACTTGTTCCTACCTATAATAGGAAATGTCTTCATTCTTCTAAGCCAGTCGTTATATCTACATGAATTTGAATATCACATTTAGCCATATCACAGTTAGTGATCCACTAACTGGAAACTGCTCTGAGAGCCTCTTAATTTTTTCAAAATATAGTCAATTGTTGTTATCTTTAATTAGTAAATAGTATTATATCTAGTTTTTTGCTGGTAAATATTTAACAATCAACTCTCCAGGGAAAACAGTGCTGATTTCTACTACTTACTGATTTCCATGGTGTAAATACTCCCACCATGTCTGACTTAAAGCTACATATTTTACATGACTGAACACAGAATTGGGAAGAGAAGCTCACAATCAGCTCTTTCGAGCCAATATGAGCTGGCTTCAACAACACCAGTGGATAAGTGTTATTTAACAATGTGCTTCTTGCTGTAACAGAATAAGGATGTCATTATTTTTCAGTGGGTTTACAGTGTGAATGAGGAAAAAAGAGCATGCATACACAAACGTGCATATACTCATATATAATGTAATAAGTTGCAAAGCATAAGGGGAATTTTTTCAGAGTCCACAGTGGAAAGGTAATTATTAGTATGGATATTTTAGTATATGGAGAGTAGTGTTTATAATAAAAACAGAAATCTATTACAAGGTATTTGCACATGCTTAGAATATTGCTTTGATGAGTTAAAAAGGCAGCAATTAAATTTCCATGTTGAAAATGCTTTTTTTATTCAGTTCAACTATTTTGAACAGCCATCCACAGGTCTCTGAATTTGGATGGTTACTCTCTGTTCATTCTCAGGGTTGTAATGTACAAAGTCATTTATCCAACAAAAATCTGTATACTATGTACCAGGTACTGCGCAAAAAACCAGTGGTAAAATAGAGAATGAAATAGGCTAGGTCCCTGTCCTTAAGGAGCTTGCTGTCAGTGGGGAAAAAAGATATATCTGCATATTTACCTATTCACTTGTGTGATTATATCTGCTATGAAAGGAATGTACAGGGTATTATGAGAGCTCATAACAGGAAAATTTGATGTAGTATGGAAGTAGGAGTGGTCAGAAAACTTTTCTATGAAGATGTGATAATTAAACAATAATACAAAAAGTGGACGGAGTTTAATTAGAGAAAGAGGAAAGTATTGGAAGGTGTAATAAAAGCCAAGGTAACTGTAGCATGTGGAAACCTCCAAGGCATTGAGGGGTGACGCATTTTAGAAAGTTGATCGTTGTGGACAGGATGCAGGGAAGATGGCCAGAGATGAAGCTGGAGAGACAAGGAAAAGCCAGATAAGGCAGCATCTGGGGGATGGTGTTCAGGAATTTGAATTTTATGCCAAGAAATAAGATAGTCATTGGGATGGGGATGGGAAGGGAGGTGAACAGGAGAGTGTTATGATTAGAGGTCCCCTGAGGACCTAGAAAATATGGCATTAAATGTATATAACATGAAGCAGGTCTTGATTCCATTTAGAGCATTTCTGCTTTGGGGTGATATAAAGAAATATTTCTTTGAGCATCAATCCTATTTCTGGGCATCTTTTTACAAAAAAAAAAAAAAGACCCCAAGAATATCATCAGATGCTTTTATCTTTATGGTACCCATCTGGAAATAACTCTAGACTACCCTGACAGATGGCTGGGGGGAAATCTGATGCTTTTTGTCTTCGGGGACAGTGGAGACTTTCTGAGTGCTACCTGCCAGCCTCTTGTTGTTAGTTGCAGAAAGTCAATACTTTGAGAATGCAGAGTTCCAAAATTGATGGACAGGCAGATGTTTTGGGGGTGGGGAATGGGAGGGGAGTTGTTGTCTGTAGACAAAGCAGCAGATATGTTCCAGTTTTAGAATTTGAGGAGAGTTAAGCTAGCCCCTCATCAGAATTTCCTAAACCCTCCAGCACAGATGTTCAAACTTTTATTGTGTGGGTTAACCTGGATAGAAATGGATTTTTAAGTGGTTAAATATCAATTTTAAGTTAACAACCTGAGACTTGACCAAGTCCATAGCAATGATCTAAATCAGTAACTTGAGGTTCATTTCACACAGAGAGTGGGAGGAATTAGAAGATTTGCTATTGATTCTTGACTGCTGCTGCCTCCTCAGATCCATTATGGGGGACATGTTTTATTTTTGTCTCCTCTCAACTCCTCCTTTCTTACAATGTGTCCTGGTACTACCTGCCTCCTCTCTGCCCCCTCCCATCAAAACACAAAGCAAGCAAAAACACTTCCTCACCTCACTAGATGCCACTATTGCTTTTTTTCTTGCTTTTTTATTTTTAGTCTTATTGATTTCTTTATGGTGGTAAAATTGAGTAAAGGGAAATTTCTCCAGAATTAAACACAAGAATATCATATCATGAACTCCCTGACAGTCAGCTCCATTATATCATAGAATAAGATCCCAGGAGGTAGAGTAAGAGGGCAGTCATCTGCGATACTTAACACTCAACAGGACAAAGTCACAGAAAATGTGCTACCAGGAATGTCAGAGCATGAGCCAAATGGGAATGAAGAAAATGAACATAAAAAATTTAGCTTCTATCCTCAGTTCAGTTTTTCTCTAGGCTGAATTCTGGAGCTCCTGCTAAAATCAGCTATATCTGCAGACAGAAAATTCCTTGTTTCTCTGCTACCACATTCCTTACAGTAGGGGAAAAGAAAAAAAAAAGATTCCTCCTTCAATGATCAAGAAGGAGCACACAGACATAGAGAATGGACTTGAGGACACGGGGAGGGGGAAGGGTAAGCTGGAAAGAAGTGAGAGAGTGGCATGGACATATATACACTACCAAATGTAAAATAGATAGCTAGTGGGAAGCAGCCACATAGCTCAGGGAGATCAGCTCGGTGCTTTGTGACCACCTAGAGGGGTGGGGTAGGGAGGGTGGGAGGGAGACGCAAGAGGGAAGAGATATGGGAACATATGTATATGTATAACTGATTCACTTTGTTATAAAGCAGAAACTAACACACCATTGTAAAGCAATTATACTCCAATAAAGATGTTAAAAAAAAAAAAGAAGAAGCAGCACAGACGCTCAGGTAAAAATTTTCAGATCCAAGTTGTAATTCCATGCCTGTTCCCAATTCTATAGCAATTCTATCGAAATTATATGGGAAAAGCTCAGTATGTAGCACTTCTACAAATGTGCCTACTTATATTACACATCACTTCCTGCAATTTCTAAGTGTCACTTTTATCCACAAATGAGTAATGCTTTCATCCTACAAGAAAGCACCTATTTTCTGATCGCAAGGTATTACAGCAATTACTCTGAGTCTATTCATATATTTCTTTCTTTGCTTTTTAATATATCCCAGCTGAGGAGTCTGGCTCCAGACCAAACTCCTATGTGATCTTTCAGCCTGGCCGTTGGCAATTCCAAGGCTTTGCTTGGCAGGTCCTGCAGGGGACAGCTGTCCTCCCCACCCCTCACTCAGTACTCTGTCAGGGCATTGCCATCAAGGACTGGAGCAAGCTGCAGTCAAGGACTCGGGCTCAGGCACCTGCATTCAGAGGACTCCTTGTTGGAAGTCTCTGCTGAGGCACCTCCCAGGAGCTTTTGCCAACACCTCCTCATCAGGGGCCTTAGCTTAAGTACTTTTCCTCACTCTGACTCAGTTTGTCTTCACTCCTGGCTCTTCCCTCCCTCTGATCCCAGGGCTCATAAAAAGGCAGGAACCTCTTCTGCAGAGCTCCTCAGCAGTAAGATGATTCCCTCCTCTGTGCTACATGTCATCTGACCCAAACCAGGGCCGTTCTGTGGGGGAAATGGAACCCTGTGGAGCTGGTACCTTTTACTTTTGCCTCTTACCTCTACTGTCTTAAAAGGGAAGAAAGGCTTGATTGCTGATTTCCGGTTTGACTTAATTGTCTCCTCACCTGGCAGTTCCACACCAGTGTAACATGATGGTACAGAAAACTTTTTGACCCCAATTATGTTAACTACACGCATCAACGTGTTGAGGTAAATCAATGTCCCTATTGCCTAGCACTCTAGGTCCAAGGAAAGGTGAAGTGGTTTTCTATGACAACAGTGAAAGCCAGGTAACTATGCCCCTCATCCCTCCCAAAAATTTCAATAAAAAATCACCATGTTCTGATAAGCGAATAGTACCGTATGCATAGCTCTCATAGTTTATGGAGCTCTGTGGAAGACAGAATAATGTTCCCTCCAGAGATGTCCACATCTTAATCCTGAATCCTGTGGCTATGTTATTATACTACATGGCAAAAAGGACTCTGCAGATGTGATTAAATTAAGGACGCTGGGATAGGAAGGTTATTCTGGATTATCCAGGTGGACCCAATGTAATCACAGGAGTTCTTAAACATGGAAGAGAGAGACAGAAGAGGAAGTCAAAACTATGCAACAAAGGCTTTGACTCACCATTCCTGGCTCTGAAGATGGAAGAAGGGACCATGAACTAAGGAATGCAGAGGGTCTCTAGGAGCTGAAAAGGGCAAGGAAATGCATTTTTCCCTAGAACATTTAGAAAGTAATGAGCCTTGCTAACACCTTGATTTTAGTCCATTGAGACCTATGTTGGACATCTGCTCTACAGAATTGTAAGATAATAAATATGTGCTGTTTTAACTCACCAAGTATACAGTAATTTTTTTTTTACAGCAGCAATGGTAAACTAATACAGGCTCTTTCACAGGCATCCTTTCACCTGGATAACAAAACAGCTTCATGAAGTAGATAGTATTATTATTATCTCTACCTGAAAAATTATTTCCTATCTATAAGCTTTAGGTTGTCCATTTGGGGAAAATAATTTGCTTAATCTTGCACATCTGGTAAGAGGCAGAGCTGGAACTCAAATATAGACATATGAATCAAATCCCTGCCCTTTTTCTGTTATATCCTCTGCTCTTCCCAAGTTTCTTTGGGACCTCAGGCTCCAGAAACATTCAGATGAGGTTTATTGCTAATACTCACTGCCTCATACCCTAATCCTCTATCTATGCTTGACCAAATAACCACATGCATAAATACAATGTTTTAACCAGTACCCCAGAAGTCATTACTGCTTGTCTACTTGCAATCAATTTTAACACACAGGAAAACTCTCTTGCAAATTCTTTTGAGTTTTATGACACTGGGATGAAGAAATTAACTCTGTACTTGATCATCATCATGATCACTTTGCAGGACTCTCTGTCCCTGTCTCCCTGAGCAAATCAAGCTCCACTACAACCATGTCACAGCACTTGAAAGCTTTCCCATGTGCTCTGAGAAGGCAACATGTGTGGGTAGGAACAACTTACCACTGATTAGAGTTAACAGAAGGTCCAAGCAATGTCTACCATCCCACTGTCATAAGCAAGAGCATGCTGTCTCCTACAGCTGATTGGTTCCTTCTGCCAAGTATAGATAACCATCAAAAACTTCATAGCCCTGGCCTAGAGGATGACAAGTGTAAAAGTAGCAAACTGGTGGACATGGAATTAATACTCTGAATACCGTGAATACTGCTTAGGAAGAGTGTGCCTCAATAAAGAAGTTAATCAGACCTCCACTCAGTCATCCTTCAAGGTTGAACTGCTCTACATTCACTCTTCATGACTCCCCAACAGGAGGGTTCTGCCATGGTCACCTGCCCACATAGTTTTGTGTCTTTAACCTACTGTATGTCTCTTTTTTCCATTCAGCAATTTCTGTACTATTGGCCCAGCCTTTTGATTTTTAACAAAGATTCATCTCAGAAAAAAATAATTATTACTTCTCTCAATTTCTGTCTGTGGTTCCCTGCTCTCATGGTTCCCTGAGAAAAGGCTTGCCTTGCTAGGAATAATAAGAATATTAATTCACATTCTCACTTAATCATCACATCAACCCCAGCAGACATGTATGCATATTCACATCTTTTTCAGATGAAAAAAACCGAGCTTAAAGAAGTTAAGTACATTTCTGAGATTATGTGCACACAGATCTGTGTCTAATTCATAAGCAAGTACTTTCTACTGCTGCTGGGCAGGGTGAGAAGTCAAAACTGGCTTTCACAGTTGGTGACTTCTTTGAGCCATATATGTCTGATTCCTTCCCATCTCATAACCACTTTATGATGAGTGAGGACTGGGCTCAGGGAAAATGGAAGGAGAAGGAGCCCAGTGAAAAGGCCAGGCAGACTGCTAAACTGAAAGCAGTCTAAATGGTTTAGACAGAAAGAATCTGGACTCAAAGCTAATGATATAAAAATTAGCCTACAGAGGTAAAAGCCAAGGTTGGGGCAGAAGTTTAGTGGTAAAGCCTGGATTAATTCCCCAAGCTGACTGGCACCAGGATGGTATCTATTATAGTGAAACCATGTCTCTAGCACTTAAGAAGACAGATTAAAATCAATAAATAAAATAAAAAATAAACTAAGACTGGCTTATGCTCCGTATGGACAGTGTAGGTTGGTGACTTGCAAGAGAATTCAGGTAATACAGAGAAAGATTTTTTTAAATAATTTTTTCATGGATACCAAGAAAAAGTCAAGCTTAAATAGTGTGTTTAACTCATAATTTCATATTTTCAATGAAGCTAAGCTTGAGGGGAGAGAGAGAGAGAAAGAAAGAATTTAAAGCCAGTGTCAGGAAGTACCACTAAGTAAATAAAGTGCGGGATAAAGTTATAACAAATTGGATAAAGCAAAAATTATTAAGCTCTTATGAGATTATTATTTAAAAAAAGGAAAATCCTTTATTAATCAATATAATTACAGCATTTCCAACTAAAAGAGACTGATGACTCAATACTGCTATAATTGAGCAGTATTTCTTGTGATTCTCTTATAAGCTCACCAATGTGCTGGTTCCTTTAGTGTTTGACAACACAGGGGAAAAATAAAGTACCTACTACCTGTCTTCATGAAACAGATAGTCTATTGTGAAGGCAAGATAAAACCTATAGAAAATTTGGCCAAAACAAATTGAGTGTGAATCTGAGAAGACCAGGTGGTAAATCAGAGACAGGAGGAAAAAGGCAGCATGGAATGGCCAGAGAGGTTTCATGGAATGGAGGAAGTGTAGTCTGGCCCTTGAAGGATATGTTGAATTTGCCTAAGAGTGGAGGAAAGGGACAATATACGAGGCTAAACAGTGTTATTCAAGGTGGAATGAGTAGGTTGCATTTTTTAGAGATGTACAGGTGAGGTGAGTAAAAAGTAGGCGTTAAAGAGGTACACTGATACTGGGAAAAGTAATCTAAGCAAAGTTAGTGTGTCCAAGTAATTCAACCAACATAAAGGCTTGGGATTAGTGTCAGCTGGGAGATTCTCTAGATTGATAGTGACAGAGATTTTCCCTCTCACCAGCTTATCCCTTCATGAATAATATGGCTCAAAAACTCACCTCTTTCAAACAGTCTCTCTGAATATGAAGTCTATAGTGATGGAGGCAAAAATATTTATTCATAAAACCACTGAGACATAGTGTAGCATATGCTATATGTCAGGCACTATACTAGCAGAGCCTGAGGATATTGAAATGTACAAAATTCCCTCTGAATAAAAAACTCATTATCTAGGAAGGAAAACAGACAAATAAATGTCTGATGATAATGTATTATGAAAATGGTTTGGGGACAGTTAAGGACAACATTTCAAGGTATCATATGCAAGAATTAACCAATTCAGCATGGTGGGGAAAAAGAGACAGTTAAAGATGTGTTGAGTAGTAGCTGGAAAGACAAGTGAACATTGACAAAGTCAATTAGGTAGAGAAAGGCATCAAGGGAAAAGGGAATACCATATGTAAATACAGGGAAATAAGAAACAGCAATGTTCAGAGACTAGTAAATATTTAAGTATACTGATGTATAGGCTGCATTAAAGTAGAAATTTAAAAATGAAGTTATCAAGAGAGGCAGAGATACAGCTAAACAAAGTGTGATTGGATTAACCTTCCCATAGAAAAGAAATATAGATACACATAAACACACACAAATATATACAGATATAATATGTATGGTTAGACGTTTGTATTGAAGAGCAACCAACTTAACTGAGGGGCCATGGTACTTGAGATAAGAGTAATACACAAGGTGAAGGACAATTTAATCTTGAGTATTTTCCGAGTACATTTTCTGGTTGGCAGTGCAGGGGATAGAGCTCCAAGCAGTAAGTGTCAGTTTTAGTGAACTGAACAGTCTGAAGAGTCAGAGACCAAACCTCAGGCCAATAACAGCATAAATGTGAGGGTCAAGGATTTGGAGCAGAGGGAATCACAGAGAAACAAGTCTCAAAATCTGCATACAAATATCCTCGTCATTGAATAACCCCCAAATTCTTCACGCAACAGGAAAACTCCATGAAACCCAGCACAAAACTTTAGTAAGTGAAAGACCAGAGCACAGATTTATGCTGTCACTCAGAGCCTGGAGGTGAGGGGTGGAGTTCAAACACTGAGGCCTTGGTAAGCACCCAGGGATTTCTGCTGAGACCCCAGAAGGACTTGGCCTTAGAAATAAGGACCATTCCCTAGGATTGAACACAAAACTAAAATAGATCAATAAAGCATAAAACCATCCTTGAAAGGATAAAGCTTATTTACTGTAACACTACCTGCCTGACAAGAAAATGTCAGCATCTTCACAGAAGGAAAGTATCATCAAGATTCCCTATTTTTTTCATTCATAAGTCCAGGACCCAATCAATAAATTATGATACATGGCAAAAATAAAGGCTAAGTGACATCAAATCAATAGGAAAAAAAAGATAAAAAAACAAAAGAAATCAGAGTTTTCAGAAAAGAACTTTAAAATAATTATAATTAATACATTAAAAATGAAGAAAGGAGTGGTGAGCAAAGACTTAAAGCATGAAAATTTATCAAACTAAAAATTATAGAAATGAAAAATTCAATCACTAAAATTAAGTATTGAGTATAATATCAGATTAGAAACATCAGAAAACATGTAGAAAATATCCAAATTAAAGGCAGAGACCAAACATAATAGAAAACACAAAAAGAAGACTGTGAAAAAACACAGGGTATATGTTAAAAAGATATATAAAACATGGAATCAGAGCATCAGGTGAAGAAAAATGTGGAGAAATACTAGCCATTTTTTTACCTGAACAAAATTCAGGAAACTCCAAGAATTCTAAGGGGAAAAAAATACAAAAAAAGCTCCATCTAAAAAAGTGATACACAAACAATTAAAAACCAAAGGCAAGGAACAAGTTAAAAGCATTCAGAGAGGAGGGAAAAAGATGGATTACCTTCAAGAAAACAGTAATAAACTGATGGCTGCTTTAATCATGACTGATTAAAAACAGAAGCCAATTAAATGAGGTATCTAGTATTGAAAGAAAAATAGAATGTGCCATCTTAGAATTCTATCCCAGGGAGAACATGTCCCATAATAGCAGCAATATATAGACATTTTCAGATTAACGATTCTGGAAGACTCTTGTTGCCCATATACTTTCCTGTAAAATATACCAAAAGCTGAAAAATAATTCTCACAGATATTATAAATATGGAACTACAGAAAAAAAAAAAAAAAGAAAATGAAGCGCATAGGAAAGGTAAAAATGAGGATGTTCCAGGTTAGTTTTTTTAGGATGTATACAGAAGGTTCACTGTGTTGTGCTCTCCCCAACACTTCTGGGGAGTAAAAGAAGCAAGATTGGGTAGAGGGATTTGGCTGCCATACGTAAGTAACAACAAAGTTCTCAGCTAATCCTCCAGGCCCTTCTACTCTCTTATCTTCCATTCATGGGATGAAGTCTGCCCCAGGAAGTGGGGGTGATCTTGAACAGGATGGCCCTGTTCAACCAAGGGCAAATGGTGTTGAAACGGAGCAGGACCCTATGATCCTTCCCTGCCATGTTCTCTGCCTGCCTTTTGTCTGTAGAAAAACTTCAGCCAAACAATAAGTTAATCAGAGAAGTGAGAAAATGCAGAAGCAAAGGAAAGCAGTTAAACAGGACAAAATAATAATAGTTTAGTCATTAAGCAAAGTCAAGGACCTTAGATAATATTCTGAGCCATATCCTTTGAGTTGTATTGTAGAGACTAAAAAGCCCACCAGGTGGAAGAAGTTCACTACACGATGACCAGGCTATAGCCATGACATAAGCTGCCAAAATTCTGAGAACTGGCCTCAAGGAAATAGGAACAAACCAACCCTGGAACTGAAGATTAACTGTACTTACGACAGTCAAGGTGACGCTGATCAGACCATCGCATGACCAATTTCAAGATGACTGTCAGAGCTGACTGCGCTGTTTCTGCATGTAGCCCCTTCCCTCCGCCTCTACACCCCTGAAACTACCCTTTAAAAGGTCTTACCCACTAGTTGTCAGCCAGGAGGGAGTCGGCCTTTGGACATGAGTCTGCCGTCCTTCCTGGTTGCCGGTCTTTGAAATAAAGCAAACTTTCCTTTCTACCGACCTTGCTGATTATTGGCTTTTGAGTGGCGAGCAGCCGGACCCCACTTTCGGTAACAGTATGAAGAGAAACTGAGTTTTGTGCTGTTGGCTATTAACACTACCAGCAGTTTGAGTGGATAAGTGTTTCAGTCCTAAAGAGGTTAGATCTAGGCAGTGCAACACCATGTCTATTACAGTCCACCTCTTGGGCACTTGGATCTACAGGCATACCCCGGAGGTATGTGGGTTCAGTACCAGACCACCTCAATAAAGCGAATACTGCAATAAAGCAACTCACATGAACTCTTTGGTTTCCCAGTGCATAGAAGATTATGTTTACACTGTACTGTAGTCTATTAAGTGTGAAATAGCATTATGTCTAAAAAACTAATGTAAATATCTTAATTAAAAAATACTCTACTGCTAAAAAGTGCTAATCCTCATCTGAGCCTTCAGGGAGTCATAATCTTCTTAGAATAGTAACATCAAAGGTCACTGATCACAAATCACCAGAACAAATATAATAATAATGAAAAAGCTCAAAATATTGCTAGAATTGCCAAAATGTGACACAGAGATACAAAGTGAGCAAATGCTATTGGAAAAGTGGCACCAATAGACTAACTCTATGCAGGGTTGCCACAAACCTTCAATTTGTAAAAACACAGTATCTTTGAAGTGCAGTAAAGCAAAGCACCATAAAATGAGGTATGCCTGTACTTGCATCTTATAAGTTCTGGGACTAGCTTCTGAAGGATTCTGGTAGGCATTTTTTTTTTCCTGGATGAATTGTATAAGGAGAGTATTTATGGTATTAATTAGAGTTTAACTATTCAGCTGCTTTCTAGGCCAAAATTTATCATCTTCTTTATCTACCATTGATTCCAGATTCCCCTCATCCTAGGGTCTCTCCGGGTATAGGTGAATTGCCTGGTGAGGTGACAACCCCTCATTCCTGGCTGAGTCACCAAGGCTTTTGTCTCTGGATCAGGTTGCTATGTTTGTTCATTTGCCATCAAAGCCAGCCAACAAATTCCCATGTGGATCACTTAGATGTCAAACATAGGTTTCCCTGCCCCATTTTATAACAGTAGTCTGAGCTCCTCCTGAAGGTCAGAGCCAGGACACATGTCATGACAGTGACTCCTTTCCTTGCCTGATGGTCTGAGAAGCTCAGAAAGAATGGGTGACTGTTGCTGAGTGCAATTCAGTAGTACTGTTGCTGTCTGGAAGTCAGGACCTCTGAACTTACAGATTCCAGGATTGGTTTTTCTTGGCAGGCCCTGGGCTTCTGGGGCTGAGATCATGACAAAGGGGTACCTGAGGATTCATAGACTCTCCAGAATCATCCTCCATTTGCCACATAGTAATGAAAGTACCTGCTCCAGCCTCCTCACAGGAAGAGGATGCACAAGCTTCCTTACTCCTCTCATCTAACTGCGACTATTAGAACTATAGAACTACAGGCAGGAAGCTGTGGTACTTAGCAGTACTTGAAAGAATGCCAGAACACGTTACCTTCTCTGACCTAAAGAGATGCCATGAGGGGACTATGGATGTAAGATGTTTGCCACACTAACAGCCTCCTCTTCAGGGCTTTAGTTTTCCTCAGTGTTGCCAGGTTCCAGCTTGGCTCCCAGGACATGATCTGCTATTTACTGATGTGCATCATGACTGAAGTGAAAAGAAAAATCAATAAGCTGTCCATCCAACATCTGATGCTAATGATACTTGCCTTTGGGTTCACCTGCCTCCTCCATTCTGCAGGCTCCTGCTGCCTTGCTGCCAACTCCTATTACATCCTTGATGTTCTTCTCGGTGTGCGGTAAGGAAAGTCAGGGATGCCACCGGGATTGCTTGTTTTCTCTGATTCACTGTGCATTCTCATCCTCCCTAGATTTTGTATCTAGCATAATCCTGGAGACGGTTGGAATCCAAATTCTGCAAGAGGGCAGAATTTGGATTTTGGTAACCTAAGGCATTCATCTTCCAACATCATTTTGGTCAAGGCATTTTACACTTTGGGACATCAAGTCCCTCATCTCTAAAAGGAAGGAGTTTAACTGAAATATCAATTTCACTTTCAGCTAAATAATGTTATGATTCTGTAATCAAAGATATTTCAGGGATTTTACTTTGCCAAAGATTTGCCAAAGGGAAATAAGTATTTTACATAATCCTGAAACTTTCTAAAGATGAAATAGGCCTGATTCGTTGCTATTTCTGTCATATGGTGTCTATTTGATCAGATCTGGGTTAATGATTCATGAATGGAGTTGACTTTTTTTAGCCAGCTAATTTCATAAACATTCGGTAATGAAAAAGCATAGAATGAGGGTGACGTGGGACCAAATATAGGGTGAGTCACAAAACATCGGAGTTGTCCTATTTAAACCTCAGCTTCTTTGTCTATAAATTAGGGACATTACCCATGTCACAAGGTTTCCATAAGATTACCTGATGTGATATTTGTAAATCACATAGCACAGTGCCTAAGCTTATTAACTGCTTAACATAAGTTGTCGCTTTTCTCAGGTTTTGAACATAACCGTGATTGCGAGGTCAGTAATTATGTAAATAAGAAGCAATATTCGGGCTTCCCTGGTGGCGCAGTGGTTGAGAGTCCGCCTGCCGATGCAGGGGACACGGGTTCGTGCCCCTATCCCGGAAGATCCCACATGCCGCGCAGCGGCTGGGCCCGCGAGCCATGGCCGCGGAGCCTGTGTGTCCGGAGCCTGTGCTCCGCAACGGGAGAGGCCACAGCAGTGAGAGGCCCGCGTACAGCAAAAAAAAAAAAAAAAAAAAAAAAAAGAAGTAATATTCATGTTGACAAAGATTAGGAAGACTGTTCCTCTTTCTCCTTTGACTATTAACTTTCATTAAAAGGACCATGAAAATAATGATTTCTAAACCCCCAGCCCTCCTATACCTAAAGAAAATAAATGGGCCTTTAATGTTTAAATTTATCAATACCATACAAATAAGGATGGGCAAATGGAATCCAAAATGTTTTCATCTCTATTAAAATATATTTTACAGCCACAGGGAACATTAATAGCACTGCAGAAGCCCCTATCTTGTGCTCCCTTATACTCACAACACCCCTCTGGGGAGCTACTACGCTCCCTTCTAAGAGGAAAGGCTTTTTATAAAAGTTCTTAAGTTTCATAAAATCCACCTAATTTTTTTTTTTTTTTGGTAGTTCTTCCTTATTAGGACCTATCTAAGAAAACTGTGATTTCCCAACAACCATGAGGATTTTCTCCTATGATTATTTTATGTTGTATGGTTTTAGTTTAGTTGTATGATCCATTTAGGGTAAATATCTGCATATAGTGTGAGGTAAGGGTCAAAGTTTATGTTTAGTTCCAAATAGATACTCAGTTTTTTCAGCTGCATTTCATGAAGATTATTGTTTCACAGATTGAGTTACCTTGACATCTGACATTTTTACTGAAAATCAGTTGTGTGTGTGTGTATGTGTGTATTTCTACTTCCCGTCTTACTGTTCTATTCAGTTAATCTGTATGTCTATTTTTGATGCAAATATGACATTGTCTTAACTACTCCTCAGGTAGTGTGGTTCCCCCAGTGTTTTCCTTTTCAAGATTATTTTGTATATTTTAAATAATTTACCCTTTCATAAAGTATTGTATCAAATTATACTTTTTTTTTAATGCTGCTTGGATTTGACAGGGCATGTGTTGTATCTATAGATCAATTTTGACAGAACTGACATTTTAACAATACTAAGTCTTTCAATCCATTTCTATGGACTGTATCTCCATTTATTTAGGTCTTTTTCAATTTACCAGAACGATATTTTGTAATTTAAAGTCTATAGTTCAAGCACATATTCTGGTCTATTTATATCTGAGTATTTCATGTTTTGATGTTACTATAAATGCTATTGTTTTTAAATTTTATTTTCAAGTATTTGTTGCTAATATATATAAATAAAATTAATTTGTTATTATAAAACATATCAGGTGACTTTGCTACATTCACATTTTAATGTAGTAGATTTCTTTTTGGTAAATTCCTTGGTAGATCATCTGTTAATTATGGCAGATTGAATTCTTCCTCTCTAATTTGCATACCTTTAATTTATTCTTCTTGCATCGTTGATGACTAGGACCACCAGTACAATACTGAATAGAAGTGGTGAGAGTACATAACCCATTATTCCCAATCTTAAGCAAGTAGTATTCATTCTTTTATCTTTAAATATGATTTTAGCTGTGGGTTTTTCATAAATGCCCTTCATCAGTTTTAGGAAGTTATTTTCTATTTTGTTTGTTTAGTTTGTATAATGAATATGTGTTGACTTTTGGCAAATGCTATTCAGCATATATGATATAATCATATGTTTTTTTCTCCTTTATTTTGTTAATAATGGTAAATAGAATTGATTGCTGTTCAAATGTTAAAATAACCTTGCTTCCTGGTATAAATCCTATTCAGTCATTACATATTATCAATTTTACATATTGGATTTTATTTTTTAATACTATCTTAAAGATTTTTTTGCCTAAATTCATAAGGAAGATTAGTTGATAATGTTTATTCTTTATAGTGTCTTTATTTTTTTTTAATAAGGATAAGCTTGGTCTCACAAAATGTGTTGGGCAATTTCTCCTTTATGTGTTTGATAGAATTCACGTAAAGGTTTTTTGAAAGTTAATATATTATTAATTCCATATATTTACTATATGTTGAACTCTTTGGAGTTAGCCTTATTCTTGTCCTAGTTTGGTTATTTGTGTCTTTTATGAAACTTTTACATTAAAACTAAGTTGTCAAATTTATTGGCATGGCTTTCTTCATAATATTCACTTTTTCTCCCATTTAAAAAACAGCTCTAATGAGGTATACTTCACATACCATGCAATTCAACCCTATATAATGTACAATTCAACGGGTTTTTGTTTGTTTGTTTTGTTTCATTTTGGATATTTACTGTATTTCCAGAGCTTATCAACCAGGACAATCAGTGTTAGAACATTTCTTCAGCCCAGAAAGAATCCCACTACCCATTAGCAGTCACTCTGCATTTTTCCTTACCAACCCCAGCTCTCGGCAACCATTAATGTAATTTCTGCTCATGTATTTTCCTAGTCTGGACATCTCATATAAATGAAATCATGCAGTATGTGATATTTTGTAACTAACTTCTTTCACTTTCCGTAATATTTTTAAGGTTCGTCCATATTGTAGCATGTGTTAGAACTCCATTTTTTATTGTCGAATAATATTCCATTATACAAATATACCACTTTAAATTTATCCATTCCTTACTTGATAGACATTTGGGTTGTATACATTCTTTTCCTATTATGAGTAATGGTTCTATGAACATTAGTGTACAAGTTTTTGTGTAAACATATGTTTTCAGTTATCTTCAGTATATACATGGGAGTGTAGTTGCTGGGTCATGTGGTGACCTTATGCTTAACCATTTGAGTAAGAGTCAGGCCATTTTACAAAATGGCTGCAACATTTTACATTCCTACCAGCAAATGTGTGAGTGTTCCAATACCTCCATATCCTTGCTGACACTTATCCTCTGTCTTTTTTTTTTTTATTTTAGGCACCCTAGTGGGTGTGACATGGTATCTCATTGTGGCTAGTGTTATTGAGCATCTTTTCATTTGTTTATTGGACAATTGTATAACTTCTTTGTAGATATGCATATTCACATAGTAGTTTAGAATGTTCTGTGGATGTCTATTAGTCCTTGTTGGATCATAGTGTTGTTCAAAGCTTCCATTTTCTCGTTGATCTTCTAATTAATTTTTCTACCCATTTTAAAAGGGGTACTGAAGTCCCCAGCTGTTATTGTTTGATTGTCTGTTTCTCCATACAGTTTTGTCAGTTTTTACACTTCCTCTCTTTTAGGGTTCTGTTGTTAGGTGCATATATATTTATAATTATTATAGCTTCCTGAGGGATTAACCTTTATTTTTTAAACTGTGGTAAGAACACTTATGAGATTTACACTCTAAAGGTTTTAAGTGTACAATATATTGTTATGTATAGACACAATGTTGTACAGCAGGCCTCTAGAACTAATTCATCTTGCATACTGAAATTTTATACTCTTTGATTAGCAACTCCTCCTATCCCCTTTCACCCAGTTACTGGCAACTACCATTCTGTTCTTTGATTCTATGAGTTTGACTATTTTAGATACCTCATATAGGTGGAATCATGCAGTGTTTGTCCTTCTATGACTGGATTATTACATTTTGCATGATGTCATCAAGGTTCACCCAAGTTGTCATATACTGCAAGATTTTATTTTCCTTTTTAAGACTGAATAATATGCATTGTATGTATACCTCCTTTTTACGATCCATTCATCTATTCATAAACATTTAGGTTATTTCCACATCTTGATTATTGTGAATAGTGCTGCAGTAAACATAAGAGTGCAGATAACCCTTCAAGATGTTGATTTCAACTCTTTTGGATAAATACCCAGAAGTGGGATTGCTAGATCATATGATAGTTCTGTTTTTAATTTTCTGAGGAGCCTCCACATTGCTTTTCTTAGTGGCTACACCATTTTGCATTCCCACCAGCAATGTACAAGAGTTTCAGTTTCTTCGCATTATCCACTGGATATCTTTTGTTTTGGTGATAATAGTTATCCAAACAGGTATGAGGCACTCTCTTATTGTGGCTTTGATTTGCATTTATTACCCTGATGAATAGTGACATTGAGCATTTTTTCATATACATTGGACATTAGTATGTCTTTTTAGAGAAATGTCTACTCATGCTCTTAGTCCATTTTAATCATGTTATTAGTTTTTTGTTTGTAGTTGTAGGAGTTACTAATATTTTGGAAATTAACCTCTTATCAGATATATGGTTTGCAAATATCTTTACCTATTCCATAGATGGTGTATCCACTTTATTGATTGTTTCTCTTCCTGAATAGAAGCTTTTTAGTTTGATGCAATCCCACTCATCTATTTTTGTTTCTGTTTTCTGTGATTTTGGTGAAATCATGAATATTCATGAAATCATTGGCAAGACAAATGTAAAGATTTTCCCCTATATTTCCCCTATACTATTCCCTATAGTAATTCCCCTGTACTTTCTTCTAGGAGTTTTACAGTTTCAAGTATTACGCTTGAGTCTTTAAATTTTGAGTTGATTTTTGTTAATGGTGTAAGATAAGAGCCCAGTTTCATTTTTTTGCATGTGAATATTCATTTTCCCTAGCACCATTTGTTGAAGACACTATCCTATCCTTATGGTATATTCTTGACATTCTTGTGAAATATCACTTGACCACACATGTGTCGGGTTATTTCTAGACTCTCTGTTCTGTTCTGTTAATCTATATGTCTGTCTTTATCCTGATACCATACATTTTAGCAACTACAGCTTAGTAATATATTTTGAAATCAGGCTGTGTAATGCCTCCAGAATTGTCCATTTTCAAGATTTCTTTTTTACCTTTTGGGGTATTTTGTGGTTAAATATAAATTTTTAGAATCATTTTTCCTACTTCTATAAAAATGCCTTTGGGATTTTTGATAAAGATTGCACTGAATTTGTAAATCACTTTGGATAGTACAGACATGTTAACAATATAAAATCTTCTGACAGATGAATGTGGGATTACTTTCCATTTGTTTGTGTATAATTTAATTTCTCTCATCAATGTTTGTAGCTTTCAGTGTACAAGTGTGTCACTCCCATAGTTAGGTTTATTCTTAACTATTTTATTCTTTTTGATGCTATTATAAATGGGATTGTTTTCCTAATTCCTTTTTCAGATATTTCATTATTCGGGTATAGAAATACAAATAATTTTGATTTTGTATCCTGAAACTTTACTATATCCATCTGTTAGTTCTAACGGTATTTTGGTGGACTCTGTGGGGTTTTCTATATATGAGGTCAAGTCATGTGCAAACAGAGGCAATTTTACTTTTTCCTTTCAGATTTTTGATGCCTCTTACTTCTTTTTCTTTCCTAATTCCTCAGATTATGACAGACAGTACTATGCTAAAGCTAAGTGGCGAGAGTGGGCATCCTTGTATCCTTCCTGATCTTAGTGGAAAATCTTTCAGTTTTTCATTGTTGAG
The DNA here is from genome assembly GCF_964165515.1 of Mesoplodon bidens. Taxonomy (NCBI): domain Eukaryota; kingdom Metazoa; phylum Chordata; class Mammalia; order Artiodactyla; family Ziphiidae; genus Mesoplodon; species Mesoplodon bidens. The sequence continues at coordinate 23,074,024 of NC_138176.1, forward strand.
AATGATGTTAGCTCTGGGCCTTTCATATATGGCCTTTATTATGTTTATGTAATTTCCTGCTATTCCTAGTTTGTTAATTTTTATGATTAAATGGTGTTGAATTTTGCCAAATGCTTTTTCAGCTTTTATTAGATGATCATGTAATTTTTATCCTTATTCTTTTAATGTGGTATATCACATTAAATGAATTTTTGTTTGTTGATCCTTCCTTGCATCTCAGGGATAAATCCCAATTGGTCATGGTGTATGATCCTTTTAATGTGCAGTTGAATTTGGTTTGCTAGTATTTTGCTGAGGATTTTTGCATGTATATTCATATGGAATAGTGGCCTGTAATTTCCTTCTCTTGTAGTGTCTTTGTCTGTCTTTGGTATCAGGGTAATTCTAGCCTCATAAAATGAGTTTTGAAGTGTTCCCTCCTCTTCAATTTTGTGGAAGAATTTCAGAAGGATTGCCTTTAATTCTTTAAATGTTAAGTAGAATGTGCCAGTGAAGCCATCTGGCCCTGAATTTTTCTTTGTTGGGAGGTTTTTGATTATTGATTCACTCTCCTTACCAGTTATGCATCTGTATATTTCTAGGAATGTATCCAGTCTTCTAGTTATTCAGTCATTTGGTGTATAATTGTTCTTAGCAATCTCTTATGATACTTTCTATTTCTGTGGCATCAATTGTAATATCTCCACTTTCAACTGTTGATTTTTGTTTCTGTTCTCTCACTTTTTTCTTTGTGGTTGTAACTAAAAGTTTGTCAATTTTACTTTTTTCAAAAAAAACCCCTCAGTTTTGCTGAAGGTTTTTTTTCCCTGTTGCTTTCTATTCTCTATTTTATTTATCTCTGATCTGATTCCTATTACTCCTTTTTCTACTAACTTCAGTCTTAGTTTGCTCTTCTTTTTCTTCTTCCTTGAGGTGTGAATTTATGTTGTTTATATGAGATCTTTCTTCTTTTTTAATGTGGGTGTTTATCATTATGAACTTCTCTCTTAGTACTGCTTTTGCCTCATCTCTTTACTTTTGGTATGTGTTTTCATTTTTATTTGTTTTAACATATTTTCTAATTTCCTTTTTGATTTCCCCTTTGACCCATTGGTTGTTTAAAGGTGTGCTATTTAATTTCCACATATTTGTGAAATTTTTAGTTTTCCTTTTGCTGTTGACTTCTAGATTTATTCCATTGTGGTTAGAAAAAATACTTAGTATGATTTCACTCTGCTTAAATTTGTTAATACTTGTGACCTATCATGTGATCTATTGTGGAGAATGTTTCATATGTACTTGAGAAGCATGGCTTGTTCTGCTCCTGTTGGGTTGAATATTGTGTATATGTCTGTAAGGTCTATTTTTTCTATAGTGTTGTTCAAGTCTTCTGTGTCTTTATTGATTTTTCTGTCTGGTTATTCTATTTATTACTGAAAGTGAGGTATTGAAGTCTCCCACTATTATTGTATTGCTGTCTATTTCTTCCTTCAGTTCTGTCAATGTTTGCTTTATATATTTAGGTGCTTTGATATTGTGTGTGTGTGTGTGTGTGTGTGTATTTATAATTGTGATATTTTCCTGGGAGATTGAACATTTATCATTATATAATGTCCTTTTTTGTCTCTTGTGACAGTATTTGACTTAATGTTTATTTTGTCTGTTATAAATACAGTCATCCTGATCTCTGTTGGTTATCATTTGCATGAAATATTTTTTTCCATCCCTGTACTTTCAGCATATGTGAGTCCTTTATCCTAAAGAGAGTAATTTGTAGACAGCAACTCTCAGACACACTTTCCAGGAATTTAGTCTCTGCAACTTGCGGCTGAGGATAGTGTGAAGTGCTGGAGACATGCCCCTTCCAATGAGATACCATATCCTTTGACTGAGAACTGAGCAGAGAAGGACCCCCATCTTCTTGGCCACACATCATCCAGAGTATTTCTTCATGCTGAACTGGGAGATGGGGAGGGAGGGAGAGAGTTATAGATCAAGTGCTACAAACTCACTGCCCTTACTAAGATTTAATAGCTTTTCTTGAATGAATGTTTCTCCACTTGCTATATGCCCATAGGATAAATTCCATAGAATTTAAATTGTTTTTTTTTTTTTTTAATTTTTTGCAGTACGCAGGCCTCTCACTGTTGTGGCCTCTCCTGTTGCAGAGCACAGGCTCCGGATGCACAGGCTCAGCGGCCATGGCTCATGGGCCCAGCCACTGCACGGCACGTGGGATCTTCCTGGATCGGGGCACAAACCCGTGTCCCCTGCACCAGCAGGCGGACTCTCAACCACTGTGCCACCAGGGAATCCCTTAAATTGTTATTTTTTTAAAGAATACAAATTATGGCTGTTTCACTAGGGAGTGGGTCCACAGATCTCACACAGCCACTCCAAGAGTGGAACAGTTCCACTTATTATCCTATAAATGACTATAGGATCTCTAGTAATATCCCACTTTTCATTCTGATATTGGTAATGTGTGTGTTCTTTCTTTTTATTTCATTAGTCTAGTTACAGGATTACTAACATTATTATTATTATCAAAAATCCAGATATTGATTTTATTGAATTTTCTCTATTTCTTAAATCTTTCCTATGTCATTGATTTCTATTATTTCCTTCCTACTATTTATTCTTGGTTTAGTTTGTTCTCTTTCCATTATCAAAAATGAAAGTCTTAATTATTGATTTTTATATTTTTCTCATTTTCTAATATAAGCATTTAAAGCTCTCCAGTTTTCTATAAGCACTGATTTAGCAATGGAGGCAACACAAAGTCAGCAGGTAAAAATAGGAAAGTAGTTTTGTATATATTTTTGTTACTCTCTTGTCCTGAGAGCAAGTAAAAGGAAATGACCTGTTACCTCCAGCCTGCCATGAGGAAAATGAATACTTCTAATTCCTTGGTGATAACAGACACAGTTTATAAATGAGCTGTCAGATTTGAATATAAGTTAAGAGAATAAGACACTGAAACATCCTTCCACAACCAAAAATATCCTCACCATCTACCTGCCCATCTCTTTTATTCAACCATTTTTCAATGAACACCTAGTCTATGCCAAGTACTGGACTAGGTCCAGGGCACTACACAATGAACAGGACGCTGCTCTCAAAAAGTTCAAAACTTCAGACACTGACTATCCTTGTGCAAAGTAAACTGGATTTCTAGAAAGGCAAATACTTTAGGCTTGATATAATAAAATGTCTTAATTTCCAAACTTAACTCTTCAACTTCCTAGCTTTGTAAAATTGAAGCCAAATACTTACTTTCTCTGTGCCTCAGGTTCTTCTTTACCTTTGGAAGCAGATTAGAATGCTATCAATACATACCTCATATGGCTGTAGTGAAATCATTAACTGTAAATCCTTGGTCCAATGCCTGCCAGAATATAGGTATCGTTTATGACCTCCTTCTATCATCAATTGTTACATTTCTGAAGATCTCTGTAGAGGACATGGTGAAGAGGATGGACCACTGTTCAGGGAATGTTAGAGAAGCTGGAGGTGGAAATGCCTAAGGCAGACCCAGGGGGTGGTTTCAGGTACAAAACACTTAGTTTTTCAGGCTGTGAAAAAACTTATTTTGCATATGAGAAATCTGCTACAGCACTGAAAGAATGACAAATAGTTCTTTAGAACTGGGGGCATTTTAGAATTTCTAAGGCCCTTAAGCATGGGCCTCAGAGTCCCTATTTTCTAAAAGCACTCAGGTGTCTGGGTATTATTTCAAGACTCATATTGTTTTTTCTATTAGTTTTATAATGCTCTGACACGCTTTATTGCCTGAGAATATGTCCAGCCTATGAAGCTGGGAATTAAATTCCTAATTTACATTTTCATGAAGTCAAGGATGCATTTTTCTTAAAGAGCACATGTCAGTTATTTGCAGGAAGAATTAAATCTCAAGAGAACACAGGAATTCTATCCAAGTGAATACTATGGATGAAAGTCACAGACATAAGCATTTGTAAGAGAAAACAATGTTTTAAGAAGCCCTCTTAGAGAAAGGCCCTATTGTATCCTCTGTTGACCAGTGTAGCTTCTATAACTTCTTGAAGGAGAGACATGACTATACAAATGTTCTCAGATTTTAACTCCCAAACTTCAGGTTATTTGATGTGCTAGATGATATGGCTGTGAGAGCCTATGGGAATCTAATCTCTCTTACTTCATATCCACATCAGAAAGAAAAAGGAGGTGTAGGGGAGCAAAATTTGCTACCCCAAGGTGTGTCTCTTTGGCATGAGGATTAATTTAGGCTAATTAATTTTAAGAAACAGAAGATTCAGGAATCTTTCTTGCTACCTCCACCTTAACTGCCTAAAAGAATTTAGATAGAGGGCCTGTTCTTGGAATAGAACTATCACCAGAGATATCTGCAAAGAAATGGCCTAGGTGTGGTGGGAGAGACTCAGCAAGACCTAGAGATCAGAGACTACTCTGTGTCCCATTGGCTCTGCAGGGCTCAGCAAACATTTCTGTACCAAACATTGGCTTTTCCATCTCCATGTGAATTGCCTTTCTCCCCTTTGAAGTCCCAAAGCACTATCCCCAAGATCCTGTTTTGTCTTTAGCTAAAGATGGTATTTAAGGTGGGGGTTTCAGTCATTTTGGGGAGTTACTCAATTTTCCTGGGTCTTTCCCTGGTGTACATGCTATTAAACTTTTGTTTGATTTTATCCTCTTAATCTGTCTCATACCAATTTATTTCTTAGACCAGCCAGAAGAACCTAAAAACGTAGAAAAAATTTCTTCCTCCTTGACAATATATTTAAGTATGTATGTATGTATATATACATACATTTACATGTATTATATATACGTGTGTGTATATATAGCTATAGTTACTTTTAATATGATCCCAGCTTGTAATTGGAAACAAATAACTCCTATTTTGGTTATACTCTTCACATGTTTATCATAAAAGAATTAATTTCTGATTCAAATTCATAAATAAAGTTTAAATTTCTAGTTTTAAATATAACCAAGAAGTTGTCATCACCCTCCTTCAGTTCAATTTTAGACATAGTGCTCTAGATTTATAGAAGTCCAGGAATAATTGGTGCCCATCTCATGATTTTACTTACTTTCAGTCAACTCAAGCAAAAAATGTTGATTCTAAGAAGTCATTCCCTTCAGCAAAGGAGAGTCTATTCATGTAGCTGGAAATACTGGCTCAGCAACGATTCATAAATATGGAGTACTTCTTGCTATAGACTGAATGTTTGTGTCCCTCCCAAAATTCATATGTTGAAAACTAAACCTCAATGTGATAGTATTTGAAGATGGGGGGCTTGGGAGGTGATTTGGTCATGACGATGGAGACATCATGGTGGGAGTAGTGCTCTTATAAAAGAGATCACAAAAAACTCTCTTGCCCTTCCTACCATGTGAGGACACAGCACAAAGACAGCTATCTATGAACCAGGAAGCAGATCTTCACCAGACACCAAATCTGCCAACACCTTGACTAAATTTCCCAGCCTCCAGAACTATGAGAAATAAATTTCTGTTGTTTATAAGCCACCCAATCTATGGTATTTTGTTATAGCAGTGGTTATTATTGCAGTAAGACACTATTACATGAGAAATAAGTAGGCTTTGGGGGATTGTTTCCATATGGATAATTATGGCATGTAAATGTAAATGCAAAGGATAGCACTACATTTTCCCCTTGAGATTAATTCCCATTTCTCATGTGGAAATGTTTCTCTCAGCAGACAACATACTGATGATTTGTTTTTCTGGAGCTGAAAAATTATTTTCTGTGACATACACTTGTCACCTGTGATAACTAAGAGATGTGTCCTTGAGATGGTCCTTCAAACTGAGAATTGTGTTCTTGCTTTTAACAATTTTTAAGCAAATTCACACAGATGCCTGGGAGTTGCACTCCTCCCTTCTTGTCCCAAGTGGTAGATTTAGCTTTCTGATTTAAGATAGCATTTAAGACAGCATTCTGATTTAAGGCCTCTGTAGTATCTTTGTCCTCATTTTGGAAGTGTTCTTCCAAGAAGTGCAACCTAGGGAGAATTTCTTTTTGGTCGCTAATAGGTTTTTGCTGAGTGTGAGAGGGAAGTTGGCAAAGTGTTCCCAGCAACTTTAGAAGTAGAATGCATTATTTTGCTACACACTCCTGGCAGTCGTTATCATTTATTAATCTCAGAATCTCAGGCATTCTTCTTAAGTGGAAAACACAGTCGTTTACCAGTGTTGGAGCAAGTCTTGCAATTATGAATCTAATTACTAAGATTAAAAAAAACACGAAATAATTAAGAAGTTGTCATCACCCTCCTTCAGTTCAATTTTAGACATAGTGTTCTAGATATATAGAAGTCTGGGAATAATTGGTGCCCATCTCATGACTTTACTTACTTTCAGTCAGCTCAAGCAAAAAATATTGATTCTAAGAAGTCATTCCATTGAAATAATTAATAAAATTTTCAAATGAGATTTTTAACAGCTCATTGTCAGCAAGCAAGTGGCCTAACTGTCATGAACACAAAGGAATGATCATAGCATCATTTTTTTTTAATCTGGAGAAGCATCTTACTGAATGATGTCTACCTAACTTAATCACAGATTTTGAGATGCAGGATGACCAGAAAGGTATGATATCATTAATCAGTAAAGAAACTTACTGAACTTAAGTATCTACTGAAGAAACATATGTTAAGTTTGCTGGTCCATAAGTTACTAATCAAAGAACAATTTTCAGGCCAAAAAGTCATGGGACAGAAGAGAACTAATCGCTGGTCTGTTTTTTGTGTGGGGGGGAAGGTGGGTGGGGACAATGGAGAGAGTCATGTACTCCAGCTTGAGACCTTGGAGATCTTCGGACTCTGAGCTCACCAACATCCAGGTTATGTGGTGACAATGCAGGGGACATGACAAGGTTAAACATAGCTCAGCTTCTAGGGTGCTTTCTATGCCCATAAAAGCCTTTGTAAATAAACATTATTTTATATTAAAACATAAAGAAGTGCTATAAATTCAAATGAGCCATTTGCATGAGTTTGAAAAATATGTCAAAATTGCAAGAAATTTTACTGATTGTTGTTAAGTTGCTTGGGTTGTGCCCTATGCTTCACTTCCTTCTGCCATCAGGAAATGGCAGGAAAACAGGGTTAAGCTGCCTTTTTACCAATTTTGAGATTATGAAAAAGGGGATTAAGAAAACTAAAGTGAGTTATTGAGACCACACAGTGTCTGTGGTCAGAGCTGGAGCTAGGTCCCCCTTTCTCCTCCTCCAGGACCCTTCCCCTGACCCACACAGAAATAGAGAGGCAGCACAAATTGCTGCTGGGCAGATCCAGGCTGGCTGACTCCACTTGATCCCTCTCGCTCCGGTCTGGATCTCTGGATAAAGGCAGATTCAGTGGATGTTCTTTCAGAGGAGAAATCAGTCCCTAGGCTATTGGTACCCTGTCCTCTGTAGGAGCAACATCTCATTCCTTCCATACCGTCTCCACTCTCCTACAATACCTTCCTGCTAAACAGAGCTAAGTTCCCTTCTCTCTACATGAATTGTTTGAAAGATAAGTTATCCATTCATTTCCTCACTTATTCATTTTTATATAACAGTTATAAACTATTGTATGCCACATGCCACTCCTCCCCTAAATAAATAACCACGAAAGATTGGTACATATGACCACATTTTTAAAAGACATGTGAATAATGTTTATAGCAGTTCTATTAATAATAGCACAGGGCTTCCCTGGTGGCGCAGTGGTTGAGAGTCCGCCTGCCGATGCAGGGGACATGGGTTCGTGCCCCGGTCCGGGAAGATCCCACATGCCATGGAGCGGCTGGTCCCGTGAGCCATGGCTGCTGAGCCTGCGCGTCCGGAGCCTGTGCCCCGCAACGGGAGAGGCCACAACAGTGAGAGGCCCGCGTACTGCAAAAAAAATAAATAAATAAAAAATAATAGCGAATAGAAAACAGCCAAAAATGTCTCCCATGAGAAGAACGTGCATGTTAATAGCGACACAGAGCGAAGTGAGCCAGCCATCATCTCTTCTCTCTGTGGGCACACAGTCTACCGGAGCAGGAAAGTAGAATGAATCGTCTGCTTCACACACACATCCTTTATGAGCCCTATCCCCCAACAGGAGTTTTACTTTCCTTGGCTTTGTTACACTTTTTGTTGAGGAATTACATACATGGCAGAAGGTGCCCAGATCTTAAATGGGCAGCTCAATAATTTTTTTCATATCTGTGTAGAACATTTCCAGTATCCTTAAGGCTTTCCCATGCCCTTTCCCCACTCAAAACACACCATGAATTAAGCACTATTTTGACTTCCAACACCACATATTACTTTTGCCTATTCTTTTTTTTAAATTTTATTATAGTCGATGTACAATGTTACATTAGTTTCTGCGGTACAGCAAAGTGTATCAGTTATACATATACATATATCCACTCTTTTTTGGATTCTTTTCCCATGTAGGTTATTACAGAGTATTGAGAAGAGTTCCCTGTGCCATATGGATGGACCTAGAGATTGTCTTACTGAGTGAAGTAAGTCAGACAGAGACAGACAATGTCATATGATATCGCTTATATGTGGAATCTAACAAAGTACAAATGAACTTATTTATAAGACAGAGATAGAGTCACAGAAGTAGAAAACAAACTTATGGTTACCAGGGGGAAAAGTGGGGGTAGGGGTGGGGAAGGATAAACTGGGAGACTGGGATTGACAAACACACACTATTATATATAAAATAAGTAACTAATAAGGACCTATTGTATAGTACTTTGCCTATTCTTTAACTTCAGTTATGTAGAATCATAAAGTGTATTTTCTTTTAAGGCAGTGGCTGCTTTGCTTAATATCACATCTGTGTGAGTCTCTCAAGTTATCATGTTAGTTTATTTTGTTGTGTAGCATGTCATTGCATATATAGATCATAATTTACTTTTTCATTCATTTCGGGTAGACATTGAGGCTGAGGCACATTCTCAGACATCATGATGAAGGAGCAAGTCCTTGTAGTCATTCTCTCTTCTATTGAGTCCTTCAGAGGCAGGGAAAGACCCTGAATTTCAGAGTCAAACCTGTTCAGCAAAGTGCAAGTTGCAGAAAAAACATATGTAAATAAATATGTATGAAAATTTTTATTCAGAATATCTCATCATCTTGCCACATCCCACATCTCTCCACACTCTGCATCTTCCTTATAAAAACCACATATGGACACATTTTCCACCTTTTAACACAGGATACGTTAGATTTTTATATACTTGTTGAGCAGTTGAAGTCAAGAGCGTGGCTTCCCATCATACCTAGATCCCAGTTGTATTAATGAGCATCTTTGCAATTTCTCATATGGATTGTATTGGCCTAGTTGGGAGATCATCGTAACTTCTGATATGTGTAGAGTATATTTTAGTTGACACTGAATTTTTATACAGATCATTTCGTTTGATTCTTGCAACAACTCTCTAAGATGGAAAGCAGAGACACCATTATCCTCATTTTACAGAGATAGAAGCTTTTCAATTAATATTTATTAAATGTCTACTCTATGGCATCACTGTTCTTTTTTTTTTTTTTTTTTTTTTGCAGTACATGGGCCTCTCACTGTTGTGGCCTCTCCCGTTGCGGAGCACAGGCTCCAGATGTGCAGGCTCAGTGGCCATGGCTCACGGGCCTAGCCGCATGTGGGATCTTCCCGGACCGGGGCACAAACCCGTGTCCCCTGCATCGGCGGGCGGACCCTCAACCACTGTGCCACCAAGGAAGCCCGGCATCACTGTTCTGAATGCTGCAAATATAAAGTCGAGCAAAGCACATTTCCCCCCTTAAGAAATTAACAGTCTGTTGTGGAAGATAGATATATAAACTAAATTAAAATACAAAATGGCATAGGAATGCTAAAACACCATAGCGTTTTACATGCGTGAAAATAATAAATGTTATGTTGTTATTATTATTCAAGAATTTTTGATAATCAACTCCACATGGGGAAATCAGATGTAATGCATATTAGATATGAAACGTGAAGAAAGAGAAAGAATTCATCAAGAAGACCTTGGGGAAAAGGAAGGGAGGAGGCATTTTGAATAGAGATAACAGCTGTGCAAAGGCCTGGTGGCATTACATAGTTGGCAGCATCAGCCCAAGGTCATGCAAATATTTAAAGACAAAGCTTAGGTTCAAATTCAGTGCTATCTCTACAGAATCTTTCCCCCCAGTTATAAGTGTTTAAACTGACCAACACTGCCTTGAGCTTTCTGAATGAAATACTGTTTGACCAATGGCCTCTAAAATGAGTGCACACAGCAAATCATCAGCAGTTTGTATTTCAAGTCATATTACATCTGGGAAGAAATTGCTCTGTACTGACAAATCGCAACAGTTATGAACATAGTAATAACATAACAAGAATAATCAAATGCAATTGAAATGAAAATGCATCAATTCAAGCTGGGTTTCAGCTCTTGTAATGTTCATTCAAGTTTAATGTCCTTTATGATTTTCTGGAAACTATGGTAGACTGCTTCTGCAATTTGATTTTGTTTGGGAATTTGTGTTCCCAACCACAGCCTCAAATTTTTATGAGGAAAACTAACCCACATTCTGTCATCTGGTCATAGGAATATACAAACTAAGCTAGGGCTAAGGTAATAAAGGTTGGATAATATATATTCATGCTCAATCTATTATCATTATCAGGCGCAAATTGAACTAGTGTAAGAGGATGTATAAATAACCTTTGAGAAGCAATTTGCTCAAAATTTGGTTATTTTATTACTTCTTTTATTACTTCTCTGAGGCTGATCAGAGATGATAGAATCTTGTCCAGTGTTGATGGTCCCATTCTGGCCGCCCTGGCTGTTATTCTTGGTTGGTTACAGTTTTTGTCATTGATTTTCTATTTTTTAAAAAGGTGGGGGCTTCCCTGGTAGCACAGTGGTTGAGAGTCTTCCTGCCAATGCAGGGGACACGGGTTCGTGCCCCAGTCTGGGAAGATCCCACATGCCGCGGAGCAGCTGGGCCCGTGAGCCATGGCCACTGAGCCTGCACGTCTGGAGCCTGTGCTCCGCAATGGGAGAGGCCACAGCAGTGAGAGGCCTGCGTACCGCAAAAAAAAAAAAAAAAAAAAAAAAAATCTTTGTAAAAAGGTGGGTGGTATCTGCTAGGAAGTGAGTGGGGGCTACCGGACTTGTTTTGAAGCTGCATTTTTAAACTGAGATTAAAAGGCTGGAGGAAAAGATGAGGGTGTTTGGTGGCACAGCTAGAGGTCTCGACCCATGTCGCTCCTCAGTGCCACTAATTTTAGAGTTCAGGTTTCCCTTTTCTCCCTTGTAAATGGGCTGAGCCTCTCCCACTGGTTGATTGTATGTTGTAGTTAAATCTGCTGTGGACACATTCTGTAAATGACAATGAAAGAAGACATTTTGGGTATGTGACAACTCATATCAGCAAAGATTTTAACATTATCCTCCCTGGCTTCTCTTTCATTATTTTTCTGTGTAGAGGAAACAGCACAACCTTTCTACTCTCTCTGATAGACTAAAATTGTAAGCCCACTGCAGTAACTTATTTTTTCTAACCAATCATCTTCTCAACAAAGAAACACACGTGAAAGCACTAGGTTGATAAGCTGCTAAAAGTTTGTTATCAAATCCATTTAGTTTGACTACATGTTCTAGGAATGTACTTCTCATTAGCCTCTGTGCCAAGCATGTAGTCCAGATATAACTAAGTGATTCTGTGAGGAGATAGGATGGTCCCTAGAGCCTCCCTCCCCCCCGCCCTATCTGTTTCTTAGTGGAAATAATAATGAATCCACTCTGATTCACTTATACTATTGTGACATCAGATACTCTTCGCAAACTATAGCCTGGGACCAAATCCAGCCAAGTGACTCTTCGATTTCATGTGCGTGTGTGTGTGTGTGTGTGTGTGTCTGTGTATTGTTTATTTATTTAAGTGCACATATAGCATTTATTACAAAGATACAGCGGTGTCTCATGAATGCTGGATAGAAGACAAGCCTTTAAAAGGCACTCAAATTATCACTCAATGGTAAACTTCACTAACTCAATGTTTTCCTCCGGTTTTGCTTCCTTCAGGTCACTGCCTGTTTTTGGAAATAAAGTTTTATTGGAACACAGTCACACCCATTTATTATATGGCCCAATGGCAGAGTTGAATGAATAGTTATGACAGAGGCCATAGTTTGCCTGCAAAACCTAAAATATTTACCATTAGCCCTTTACAGGAAAAATTTGCCAACTCCTCTATTCTAAGGAGCTTCAGGCATAATGATCCTACTCCCTTACATTATTTACAGAAATAAAATATTCATTTCTGGGAGTTTAAATATTATTTTTTTTCCCTTGCAGTTCAAACCTACCAAAGAAATAGGTGAAAGTTAGTCCAGTAAATTAACCAGAAGTCCACAGTCATAAGAAATAGAAACGGATTATTTGTTTTACTCTTACTATTACTGTTATTATTATTAACATACATTAGCTATGTGAATGTCACTATGCAGAACACCTTTAAAATATCTCCTGTAGTCCTCCCATCAACCTTATGAGACAGGTAATGCTATCAGGCCCATTTTATAGATGAGGAAATGGAAACTCAGCAATGCCACATAATTTGCCCACAAAACACACTTCCCCAAGTACCTGATAGCCAAAAACCATAGTCTAAGGCTTTTTGGCCCCAAAGCTTATGAGTTTAACTACAAAGCTAAGCAGCCAAATGAAGTGTGTTCCATAGAGTTTCATTCAGTAACTTTAAATTCATTTGATCACAGTGAATCCAACATTTATTTGAACTCCCCACTTGCTCAAGGCACTATGGTAAATACCAAACGATACAGAACCATTAATATGACACAGGTATGTTTTTAGGGAGCTCAGTTTTGGTTAGCATGTGCTCCCCTTTAAAAAGTAAATACTCCATAAATAATAAAACTTCATTCTTACCTCCAGCTGAGTCTCTTTTATTAGTTTGCTTTCTTCTAACTCTTAGCTAAATAAACTGGTTTCAGTGGAGTTGTTCCTGATGCATAGCTGTAGCACTTTTTGAACATTCTTTCTTAGAGAATGTAAATTTGGCTATTAGGAGAGTAAAGGGTTATATTTTTGAATTGTAAGGCATCACAATATTAGAGTGCTAGGGAGGAAGAAATTTTACTGTAACCTTCCAGGTTCTTCTGGCTGGTCTAAGAATTAAATTGATTTGAGACAGATTAACAGGAGAACATTTTTTTAAAGTTTGATAACATGTATATATGGGAGAAACTCAGGAAAACTAAGTAACTCACCAAAATGACCTGAACCCTCACCTTAAATACCATCTTCAGCTAAAGATAAAAGAGGATGTTGGGGGTAGTGGTTTGGGACTTCAAAGGGGAGAAAGGCAATTCACGTGGAGATGCAAAAGGAGATGTTTGGTCAATGTTTGATCAAATGTTTGCTGGGCTTTGCAGAGACAATGGGATAAAGAAAATTCTGATCTCTAGGCCTTGCTGTGTTTCCCTCACCACACCTAAGCCATATTCTTTGCAGATATCTCTGGTGATAACTCTCCTCCAGGAAGAGGCCTTTTATCTAAATTATTTTAGGCAATTAAGGGGGAGGTAGCAAGAAACACCTCCTAAGGCTTCTGTTTCTTAAAAATAATCAGCCTAAATTAATCCTCATGTCAAATTTGAGGTAGTGGAATTTTGCTCTCCTACAAGAGGGAAAACTGAATATGGGTCAGGGGTGGCCTTATAGAAAGTGGCATGAGTGCCCTGATTGTCTGGATAACTAAAAAGATGAGAGGTAAGAGAAAACCAAGAAATTGAAGCAGTAGCAATAGCAAACTTGCTTATTGAGCGATTTAATCAAACTTGCTTATTGAGCGATTTAATCAAAATCAAGCTGAATGGGATATTTGGTGAGAAGTTGAGTGAGTGCAGTGGCAGTTTCAAGTATTTCTAGTCTGTGTTGCTGTTTGTGGAAGGTCCAGTTGATTAGAAGGCTACGTCAGGTCCTGAATCAATGAAGCACACTGTGTGATGTAACTCAGGAAGCTGAAACAATAAGAAGGGTGACACAATGTCACCTCCAGGGTTGCCCCTCGTAGAACATTTCAGGGAGGTGACCACGTGGGTGATTGGTCTTATTTTGCCAGCTCCTCTGCCACTCTGGTATGAAGATCCATCATCTCTAGTCTATTTGATATTATCTTGGGGCCCAGTCACTCCTATTCCACACCCCATCTCAGCAACAATGAGGCCATTTCTGGGCCTGGGACTCTCTCAAATTTCTTAAAGAGAGAATGTCAAGTCAGTAAAGGGGAAAAATGCTTTCTTCTGCTTTTATGCTACCAACCTTCATTTGTCCTGATGTCATTGTCTTCATTATTCTGGATCTCATCTGAAGATGCCAAACTGAAAATAAGGGCTTTGAATCCACCAAGACTCTCTTTAAAGCTAATGTTTAAAAAAAAATAGCCTCTTAGGTCAGAAATGGGTACAGTACTAAAGCCATCAGGAGAAATGAAGACTGACAGTTTAATTTCACTAAATACTGTAGGAGAAAGGATGTCAGCCACAGTGACTTGTGGGCCTGCCCTGGGTGATAGTGATGGACTGTGCAGGAGAAAATTGATAGTTACTTTTTAAAAATCTTTTCAAGACTTTACATGGAAAAACCTGGAGTGACTCCTCTGGGTGAGGTCTTCAGGCTTTATTTTGCTTCTTTCCCCCTGATTTCATTTTACCTCGTAGGCTAAATTGGACTTATTTATTTATAAATGCACAAAACAAAATTCCAAAATGCCTTTTTGTGTTCATCTTGCCTGGGCAGCATGCCCTCTGTGCATCCTCAGCTCATACCATCTTCGAGGATGATGCCTCGGCAGTGACAAGTACATTTACAAGGCTCAGGTCTTCTCCATTCAGATGCTTCTCAATTTACAATCCATCAAACACATCAGGTGCAAGAGGTTTGACATTACTGAAATAGGCAAATAACACATACTGTGTTCTTACTTTTGTGTGGAGACAGGGACTGCAACCTTGGAATTAATCGCGGAGGGCAAGTTTACTCAACTGAAAAAACATGACCAGTACCACATATGGAAAACAAAGACTCCACACTGTGGGAAGGCAATAATAAAAATAGGAATTTCAGACAATTTAACCTGCATGTAAGTACATTAGAGCATAGTTAGAAGAGTGAGTTTTAAGGTGGGGATTGTATGTGGAGAGAATCTGTCAAAGGACAGGGCGTCCAGGAAGCAGACTCTACAGGAAATGTTTAAAGGAACACTATTAGTCAATAGCTGTGGAAGAAGTGAAGGAAGCAGAATTTTCAAGGAAATATGGGGTTGCAGTGCAGTCATAATAGAGGACTCAGCTGATCCTCTGGGGAACCCTGGACTGAGATGACCCTGCAGAGTTCTTCCAGTTTGGGATAAGAACGTGCTGGGCTTTTATACCCCCATCTCTACCCTCAGGGTAAAGGCTGTGACATTAGGAATGGTGTTTCTATTCAGCCTGTGGTGTGATCGTGTGGATACTCAGCTGTAAAATCTTAGTCTCCAAAACTGCTGGCAGCTGGAGCAATGAGGGCTTCGGTCCTGAAGTGGAGGAATTAGAAGGTGCAATGCAGCATCTGTGGCAGCTTTCCCCATGAGTCACCCAGATTCACTTTCTTCATTTAAGTACTGGAAGCTACTCCTTCAAGATTCTGGTAGCTGCTTTCCTCAAGGTAAGCTCACAAGAAGAAGGATAGTAGGACCAATGACCCCTACCACTGCAGCTTTTCTTCAGGTCACAAATACACTTGTCACCTCCCTCTTCTGTTATCCATTCTAGATTTCCCTTTGCTTGTCCAGGTGACTTACTTAGTAGGGTAACCCAGATCCTTATTCCTTAGAGCTTGAGACACTTCTTTCAGGCTGTGGCTATGGTGCTTGTCTATTAATTACCGACATTGGTATCAAAAGACAACTATGTGGATCTGTAGGGTGAACATCATATTTCTTCCTGCCTCCAAGATAGAAAACTACCTCTACTTCCTCCCAGTGAACAGGGCCATTACCACTGTCATGGTGGTGACTCTTTCCCTTGCTTGCTGGCCTCTCAAGGGGCCCAAAGTGACTGGGTGTCAGCCAAGGGTTATTTTTTTTTAAAGATTAATACATTACTGCAAATTATAAAGTCTAGCTCCAGAAGCCAAGGGTGATACATTGTGAATCTTCTACTTATGCTTACCAGAATATCCTGAGCATCTTCTCTTACCACAGTCACTTCTAAGACATAGGGCCTGGCATGTCCTATAGACCAAGCAGCAGGGCTGCTTGCACCAAAGCCTGGTCCTGCTACAGGGCCCTTTCCTGATGCCTTTGATGTGATCTGATGTGACTGTGGGTATTCCCACAGTCAGAAGTGTGTGCAGTATTCCCAGAGGCAGAAGACGCTGCCTCCAAAACCCAAAGAAGTCTATCAGACGTTGCGCTTCCTTCTTCATGATTAGCACTGTGAGATGCGATAGCTTGTCCTTTACTTTGGAGGCGATTTCCTGGCATGCCTCACTGGATCCCAAAATAATTCACTGATATGGCAAGTTCCTGAATATTCATGGCCGTTATCTCTTGCTCTTTGAAGTGTATGTCTTTTACCAAGTCCCCAAATGAACTTGTCACTTCTTCCTTATCTGGTCTGATTAGCCTGATGTCATGAATAAACTCATCCTTGTGATGCTCTGTGGGGTGTCCAGATGGCCTGGGTCTCCTCAGACTATGTAATAACATGGGGTAGGAGAGAGTAATGACCTTTGAGCTTCTCAGTGGGGCTAGGTCCCAGCTCAGCAGTACATTCTTTATTGCTTTGGTAAATGAATTGTCTTTCAAGTCTTTCCAAGCAATAATATTCATCTGGTGGATTTTCAGGACTTATATGGCATAGAACTCTAACAAATCTACTTCTCTGAGTCTTTTGAGTCCTTCATCTACCTTCTCCCACAAAAATTCTGGCATTTCTTTTACACACAGATAGGGATCATTGCTAACTCCACCTTCTCAGAGAGTACTCCCATATCAATAAACTCTCCAAAATCCAACCCCGTATTCTGCCACCCTTGATCCAGCACCTCAGAATTTTGTTCCATTATGTCCTGTCCCAATTTCTGCCTATATATGCTTAGTAGATCATGCAGGTCTTTTTAAAATAGTCTCTTTCCTCCCTTAATAATCTCAGCATTCTCTGGCTGGTTTATGTCATACACTAACCCTAGTTATTGATCTAGTAGCCAAGTGTGGAGCTTCTGATTAGCACAGCAAAGTCTTCTACATAATCTTCAAGTAAGAGTTGCGGCGGGGATAACAGTGAGAAGTGATACACTTCTTGTAGGCACAGATAATTTGAGTGAATCTAAGGAATCAACAATTTTTTTTTTTAGTTCATTAATCCAGTCCCATTTCTCAGGATCCTATTCCTTTCCAAATAAGATCCTGACCTTGGCTTGGCCAACCTATCAGGTCTGAGACCCCACCCTTTATGAAGCTACTGGTCTTATGAGTAAGTCCTGGGAATTGTCCTCATCTTTTTCAGCCCTCCAGCAGCAGGAGATATGAATCTGTTTAAATGCTATCTAGAAGGTCCTCTGGCTTTCATTCTTAGCTTTTAATTGCTGGTCACTTGGCCCTTAGCCTTTCATTATCTTTCTTCAAAGCATCTATTGCATTGAGGAACAGTCTCCTTCTAGCTCCCATTTCCCAGTATTTCTGAAATGATTTATATATTGTACCTGCTAGTGCATTTATTTTTGCAGTAGCATCTCAGTTCATCATGAGTAAAGTTTTAAAGTTGTGCTGCTACCTTGTTCCAGGGCCTGTCGATGCTCCACATCACACCAGGGATGTGGTCCTCATTGTCACCCTGCTAATGGGCACTTCAGCTCCAAAAACTCTCGTTGGAGGACCTGCTCTCTCAGACCACTCCTGGACACAACTGTCCGAGGTTTTGTTCCTGGGAGTCAGATTCTGAGACGGAGATTGAGGTGCAGGAAATGTATAGGGGAGTACTCTTGGAACCAGCTCCTGTGGGGGACGTGAAGGAAGTAAGACTGGAGAGAGGGAGAATTTGGGCTGTGAGGCAGTCACAAAAGAAGGCCTGAGAAAATCCTCCAGGAAACTCTGATGGTCATTTAGAGTTTTCCCAAATTGGGGGAAGGGGCCTGGGCCTTTATATCACACATCTACCAGTCATTATATGTGGATGCCCCTGGTAAGGCCAATGTGATCTACCATTAGTGAAAGATAGTCTCTGGAGAGGTCCCAGTGATAAGCTGCTAGTAGCTCTCAGCCTCTGAGAGAATGGTTGCTCCTGCCCTTATCAGGAGAATATACACACAGCACAACATCCAACATCAGAACAGAAACAACTATATGGTAATGAGAATGTGTTCAGCACTGGGACCAGGGTGAGGCCAGTGAGGACCCATGAGCAAAATTTAAGGGGACACAAAAAAGTTAATAACCAAAAGAAATAATTTTCTAATCCAATAATGTTTTAATCAAAATTAATGAAAAAACACTGATGAACAAGATATCAAATTTTTAACGAAAGACAGGACCAGTATTACTGGTTTGTCTTTTGTCTCAGGTTCTAATATGGCTTGGCACTGCACTGATGTGCATGACTGCCTTTGTTTTATTTGTTGATAATAACTCCTTAAAATATAATTAACTGTTCATTAACTCTGGAAATGGTGAACATAATAATGAAATCACAGCAAAAATTTGCTGAGAATCATTTATACAAGGGATTGATCTAGAGACTTCAGTAAAGTACAAGCTCCAATATTTGCAAGAAAGGTCTTATATTCCCTGTTTTACAGAGAAAGCAGAGATGATCCAAGAGATTAACAATTTTTATGAACAGGAAATATCCATTTTTACACAAATCATGGTTGATGTTTTAAAATAAATCAATGTCATTATTTTACAGTCACACTGCAAACTCAGGAAATGACTCAGAAACTTTGATAAAACCTCACACCAGCTACTACAAAATATCAGGTGTAAATGAGAAAAAGTTTTTACTTGACCTGTGATGTGTGACAACCAGAGCTCTGGAGGCCCTTACCAGCCCTGTTCTTGGGAAAAAAGTACTTTGGGATTCCAGGTCCCTATTAAATTCCATATTCTTAAGAATCCCCTAGGCAGCCCATGCTGACTACCATTTCTCCATCGTTACAGTCACCATGAAACTTCTCACGTTCTTCAGAACACTTTTCACAGAGTGCTGGGAGTTAGAATTACCTCAGGTTATGTATCCTTTCTCCACTACATCATGAACTCTCAGAAGGTAGCCTGATTCATTTATCTTTGTCTCACGTACAAGGTAAAGGGTCAATGAATATATATTGAAAATCATTGAAATAATAGATGCACTATGTATGCCCCTCTCTGACTGTCTCTCTCCACTCTTCCTCTCCTTCTATGTCTCACTCTATCTCTGTATGTATGTAGACACACATACACACTTTTGGTCTGTGTTCTCTTTAGAGAAAATTAGATTAATTCTGAACGTTCTATCTGTACTAGCTTTCTAGTTGTGATCTATTCAAAAAGAAGACTAGACAGAGACAGAAAAAGAGGAACTGCCTTTAAGTCTTTTTTTAACTAAATTGGATTTTTAAAAACACATAATAGACACACTGTACACATCTCACTGACAACATTAATTAAAGAGGTGTGAAAAATGAAAATAGATTGTGTGTGTGTGTTTCTTAGATTGGATTCCCCAGAAACAGTTCCTGAGATGAAGAGTAGTGTGCAAGTGATTTATTAAGGACATGATCCCTGGAGAAATCAGGCGGAGAGTGGAGGATAATAGCAAGACAGAGTAGGGAAGAAAGCCAGAAAAATCATGATTATCAGTCATGACCTGGCATCAGCCTGATCGCATAGGGCCCTCTGGAACACAGATTTACAACTCAGTTTGCCCCATTTCCAGGCAAGGGAATTATGATTCCTAGTCCTGTCAGTCAACAAGGGCTACTAGTGAGCTAACAGCTTCCAAGGGTTTCTGGTTTTCTGCACCTACAGATGAAGAGACTCCGGTAGCCCAAAATCTGTAGAACATCACAGGGTAAGCCATTAGAAGCAAAGCACATAGAAGCTGGGGGAGGGCACACAAAGCAATAAAATAAGTACAAGAGAACAGGAACAAGACACCACCAGCACCCACTTTAGTCTACCACCTAACGCCATTAAAATCCACTCCTTTCTTACATTACATTAACTCTGTCCTGTGATACATCTTCAAGATTGTGGTTGGTCACCGTTTCTGAAGGAAAATTTCAAAAGGAAGCTTAGCAAGATGAACTTCAGTCCCTGACGCTGCAGTTAATCTCCAGGATGTAACTTGTATTCATACTCTCTGGCCCCCCAAGTTAGCTGACCTACTCCACATTCCATTTACCCTTTGCTTGTACTTCTGTTGGTCTAGGTGACTGATCACATGGCACCATACAGATGTTAACACCTGAGGCATCTAAACCCCAGGTTACTGTTCGCTTTTCAGGCTATGTCCACTGTAATTACCCATTCCGGAAGAAACCTGGTTAAGAAATCATCAGGAGACCCTAGATGGATCATCTGAATAACTTACTCTTCCTACCACCTTCTTATAGCAGCAACTTTATCTCCTCATGAGAATGAGGGTCCACTGCTCCCATTAGGATGGTACCTCCCTTCTTTGCCTTCTCTGGTCTGTGGTCATGAGGAGACCAAACTGATCAGGCAGCAGTGATTGCTTTAAGTTTAGTGAGACTCATGATGTGTCTCCTGGTGTTAAGTTCCCTACTCATGGAATCAGGACCTCTCCTACACAGTCCAATATGGTAGCCCCTAGCCACACGTGGCTACTGAGCCTTTGAAATGTGGTTAGTGCAACTGAGAAACAGAATTTAAACTTTACTTAATTTCATTAAGTTTAAAATTAAATTTAAAAACAAACCGTAATTTTTTGTGTGTGTGAAACACAAATTGGGTGGTAGCATTTCACTTTAGGAGTGAAACACGTAAGATATTATTGCTTTGTTATAGTACTCATTTAAGCTTTGTGTGTAATTTCCAGTATTATACATAAACACATTAACAATCTAGGTGGTATCAACAGATTAATTTAATTAGAAATATTTTTTCCTATACATTGATGGAACATTTTGATGTGCTTATTTGAATATGTCATGTAGAAGGCATGAATTAAGAGATACCTACGTGGGGCTTCCTTGGTGGCGCAGTGGTTGAGAGTCCGCCTGCCGATGCAGGGGACATGGGTTCATGCCCCAGTCCGGGAAAATCCCACATGCCGCAGAGCAGCTGGGCCCGTGAGCCATGGCCGCTGAGCCTGCGCATCCGGAGCCTGTGCTCCGCAACAGGAGAGGCCACAGCAGTGAGAGGCCCGTGTACCAAAAAAAAAAAAAAAAAAAGAGAGATACCTATGTGAATTATAATTGGTAATTAAATTAAAGTACCTATTATTTTATTGCAACATAGTTAAATTATCTGTTATGTTTAAAAATAAATATGAAGGAAATTTTGCATTTAAAATGTAGGTATATGAGAGTACAGTGGGGGGCAGAACTACAACTGGCAGTTGGTTGATTCTGCAGATGCAGAACTTGCAGATAACAAGGGCCACTGTATATTTATTGGGGGAAAAAAATCCGTGTATAAGTGGACCCATGCAGTTTAAATCCATGTGGTTCAAGGGTCAACTGTACTTCTTAACTTTAAATTTTATAAAATTTAAATCCAGATCAGATAGCACTGATGAAAATTTAGTATCCATATTGAGATGTGCTTTAGAAATAAAATACATACCAGATTTTGAAGGTTTAGTGTGGAAAAAAGGAATGTAAAATATGTTGTTAGGAACTCAATATATAATTATAAAATGTTTAAGTAATATTTTGAATATGTTTGTTTACATAAAATTTACTATTAATCTTAATTTCACAGATTTCTTTTTATTTTTTAAATATGGTTACTGGATAATTTTAAATTATTTATAAATATTGCATTATATTTCTGTTGGAAAGTACTACTCAGATATGGGAAGCACAAATGCATTGAATAGTGCACTAGAAGTGATGGTGAATAGGTCCATTTCTACTTTCACCCTTGGTTCCCATTCCCATGTATTCTAATTATTGAGGAGACACTGTTTAAAATATATAGTTCATCCTGAAAGACACAACCCTACCTTATAAGACATCATCTACAAGTTGTTGCTTTAGCTGCTACTTTAAAAGTTCATTCCAAACCTCTGTTAAGCTAAGAGTATATTATAGGACCACGGATTTCATGGTCAGTGCCTACGTCTGTTTGTTCTTGCCTACTTCTGTTCTTTCCTTGATTTGAGGTGGTACTATCCACTGTCTGATATTGTTGATTCAAACAATGCATTGTGGTCAGGGAGCATACTTTGAACACTTTCAGTCTCGTTAAGTTCATTGAGACTTATTTTATGGCCCAGAATATAGTCTATCTTGGTGAATGTTCTGTGAGCACATGAAAGTAGCATGTCTTTTGTTGTTTCTGGCTTGAGTGTTCTCTTAATCACGCAGGTTGACTTTCCTATTGAAGGCATCTATAAACTTGCTGATTTTCTTTCTACTTGTTCTACCATTAACTGAGATAAAAGTATTTAAATCTCCAGCAATAATTTTGTATTTGTCTATTGCAATTTTTAGTTTGTTAGCACTGGTTTTGTGTTTTATGAAGCTCTGTTATTGCATATATGCACACTTAGACTTGTTATATCTTTTTGTTGAATTGACTCATTTATTATTATACCATATTCTCTTTATTCCCAATAATATCTCTTGTCCTGAAGTATACTTATAATAATATAACTACAGTACATAAGAAAGGTACTGTGTTTTCAAATTATATTATTTAGAGCCTTTTTTATTTAAGCCTCCTATCAGTGTCTTCATATATAAATGCTTCTTAAAAAGAGTACTGTGCATAGTTGGTTCTTGTTTTTATTATCAGGATACTACTATCTATCTTGTAATTAATGTGTTTAGAACATTTATATTTAATGTAATTATCAATATAGTTGGATTTCAATCTACTCTCTTGCTATTTGTTTAACTACATCTAGATTTTTTTCTTTCCCTAGTTTCTTTTGGTTTGATTATATTGTTCAGTATTTCACTTTAACTTCAATATTGGTTTATCAGCTGTACAGCTTTTGTCTTTTTAATTTTTAATAGCTGTTGCACTACATTTTCTAATATGCATGATTAACAGTCTTCAAATGATATTATACTATTTCATGTATATTTTGAGAACCTTCAAATGTTCAGTTCCATAACTTAATTTTGGGGTTATTGGTATAAATTTTACTTTTACATATTTTATAAATCATAAACAGTAATCATTTTTGCTCTCGGTAGTCAATAATCTTTTTTAAATTTTTAAAAAGGGAATACAGTGTTTTTTTTACACTTACCTACATATTAATCATTTTTATTGCCCTCCCATTCATTTGTGTAAATCCACTTTTCCATCTGGTATCATTTTCCTTCCTCTAGAAAAATTATTTTAATTATTTATTTTAATTTAAGTTTACTGGTGACAAATTATATCATCTATTTTCAAATTAAAAATAATTACTACTTTGCCTTCATTACTGAGGAATACTTTTGCTGCATAAAATTCTGTATTATATAGATTTTTTTTTTCTTTCAGGATTTCTGGCTTGCTGTGTATCTGACAAGTAGTTGGCAGTAATTCTTATCTATTTTCTTCTACACCTAATATACCTTTAAAAAATTTTCCTTGAAATGTTCTGTTTATCACTGACTTTCAGAAGTGTGATTATAATTTAGCCTGCTATGGTTTTCTTTGTGTTCATCTTACTTAGAATTTGTTGAGTTTCTTAAATTTGTGCCTTTATGATTTTCATCAAATTTAAATTTTTTCCTGACATTTCCTCACATTTTTTTCTGTACCATATCCAACTTCTGGGATGCTCCAAAACCACTTGCAAGGGCATGCTCTTTGGGTTACAAATAACTACATCAGGAGTGGACACCTGAGTAAACAGGGTCCAATAAGAATTTCTCTCCTTAAAACTGTCATTCCTATGAGTTTCCTTTAAGCACTTGAACTGGAGAGACATAAGAAATGAGAGGGTTCTGACTGGGATATGTGCATGGAATAGCTCAGAAAACCTGTCTGTATACAGAATAAGGACAATATGCACAGGAAAATAAACAGGAAAAGCAAGAGGAAAAAGGAGAGTGACAGAGTAGCAGCTTTGGTTCCTAAGGCTTCCAGATCTGATTGAAGACCTCCACTAAGCCCAGGTGCAACATCAACACTTGGGTTCAAAAAGATATCCTTGAGACCTTCCAATACGTTCCCCTCATTTGCTAAGCTAGAGGAGCTATAGAGTTGGAAAGTCATTGTTTTGCAACCATCATAGTAAAGATTGGATCAGGCAAGAATCATCAATGAATGCTAAACCTATGGGAAAATTTTGATGAGAACCAAGATATTTGCATCAACTTACAGGGGCTCCCCACCGAATGTTTATTGCTTACAATGAGGAAAAGAAATATACACACATACACACATAGTGCAAATATCAGACAATACTATGACTGAGTAATCAAAACTTATATTATCAGAGAGGGAGATATGGACATGATGTGCCTCAGGATGTGATACCCTGAGAAAAACACCACCTCACCTATGTAGTTTTCTGGTATCCTAATCAAATCATGAGCAAACCTCAGGCAAACACAAAAGGAGCAATAGTTAATTAATAAAGGGAGATGATGACTGCATTTTTTCCAAAATGTTAATGTTATTTAAGAAAACAGGCTGTGGAAATGTTCCAGATTAAAAGAGGATAAAAAATATATGTAACAACTTGATGCGATACTTGACTATAGACTGGATTCTAGTTTGCAGGGGAAATAATGCTCTAAAGCACATATTGGGTCAACTGATGAACTTGGAATACAAACAGTATTAGATGAAAATATGGTACTAATGTTAAATTTACTGATGCTGATAATTTTATTACAGTTATGTTAAAAATTATAATAATCATTAGTAGCAGAATAATTATTCTTTCGTGATCATTACTATTTATTGAATATACACTATTTATTGAACATACACTGTATGTTCAACATATTTATTGAACATACACTGTACTAAAAGCTTTATGTGCATTGTCCTTTTCAATCTTCACAAAACCCAGAAAGGAAGACAATTGAGTAAAGGTTTGTCCGTGTAAAGATTTTCCAATGTGGGTATCTCTGGGATTACAGCCAAGCTGATTATTGAATCTGGACAAGTGAAAACATCTCTGTTATGAAATGTAGTTTAATTCTGCTGGAAAACAAATTCTGTCCCTCAAACCTAAGCACATCAGGATGGAATTAATGTAACCAGGATGAGAGGTTTAGTTGGGTGTACTTGCTGTCATGTGAAGTGGGGATTTGGGAGGGGGTTCAGAAAGCATTAACTTGTTACTTGGTAAAAAGAGGAAAAAGGCACTACAAGTTGGTCACGTTCAGAAGGGCAGTATAAACCCTGAAATGTATGTCCCCTTGAGTAGGTTGCTTGACTCTCAAGGACCGACTTTCTTTACTTGTAATTGATAGTGTGAGAAAGTTTCCTCAGATGTGTGGTTCTTAACACTGGCTACAGAGTCAAATCACCAGGAAAGCTTGACAAAGTAAAACAGCACTAGGCCCCATGCAAGGCAGACCAATTAAATCATTCTCTGGAGGGTGGAGTCTGGAGATATTTATATCCCCAAGTGATTTTTGTTCCTGTTGTTGAGGTATTACTTACATGCAATAAAGTAAACAAATCTTAAGTGTACAGTTCAATGAAGTTTTACCATGTATACACATGTGTAATTACCTCCTGGATCAAAAATAGAGTAGAACAATTCCACCACTCTGAAAGACTCAAGTTCTCTCCCAGTCAATACTCCCCACCAAGGTAACCACCATGCTGATTTCCAACTCCATAGATCAGTTTTACTAGTTTTTAAACTTAATATAACTGGAATTAAACAGTATGTCTTTTTTTCCATCTGGTTTCTTTCACTCAGTATTAAGCATGTACAATGTATCCATAATGTTCTGTGTAATTTGTTCATTTGTTATTGCTCCACAGCATTCCACTATATAAATATCCCACAAGGTTTTAATCCATGTTATGGTTGATGGATATTTGAGGTGTTTCTAAAATCTTACATATTATAAATAGTACTACTGTGAACCATCTTCCAAGTCATTTGGAAGATAATGGGTATGTACTTAGTAGGGGAACTGTTGGAGCACAGGGTAGCTCTATATCTACCTTTAGTAGGTGCCGCCAAAACATTTTCCAAGTAGCTGAGCCAGTGCACTCCCATCAGCAATGTATGACTTAACCAGTTTTCCCATCTCTTTATAAATATTTGGTATTGTCTATCTTTGTCATCTTAGGCCTTCAGTGAGTGTGTCGTTGTATTACATTGTTTTGTTATTTGGGGTTTTTGGTTTGTTTGTAATCTCACTAGTGACTGGAGAATTGAGCACCTTTAAGCTTATTACACTATATGTATATCCTATTTGTAAAGGACTTTGTCGAGTTCTTTCTCCATTTTTAATATAATTGTCATCTTCTTATGGATTTGTAGTTCTTCATCTATTCTGGATGAAAGACAGTTTTCAGATATATGTGTTGCAAATATCTTCACCCAGGCAGTGGCTTCCATTTTACCCTCTTAACAGCATCTTTTGATAAACGGAACTTCTTAATTTGAATGACTGCTAACACTGTTTGGGTTCTCCAGACAGCAGGCTCTGAAAAAGTCTAGTGTTTGGGTTGTTTATATACTGTCTTTGGACCAACACCATGGGAAGGAGGGGAGAATGACAGATGTCGGTTAATAATGCATGCCCTACGGTCTCCACCAACCACGGGGAGCTCTGGAGCATATATTACCTCTTAGAGTTGTCGTGTTGGGCCAAAATAGCAGAAGTTTTATACCTCTGTCTGGATCAGTCATTGATTGTTAGTGCACCCTGGAAGAGCATGACCTCGGGCAAGGTGGCTGTCTATACTTGAGGCTGTCCCTAAAGTGAATGACAGCTGAACACTGTCCATTGACAACCCTCCCAGTAACTGGTGCAACAAGTCCTTCCTTGAAGGGGAATCTGGATGTCACATCCCTATGTCCACTTCAATGTCCAAATCATAACTCTTTTATTTTATAGTTAGTACCTTTTGGGTTATATTTAAGAAATTTTTGCCTATTTCAATATTATGAAGGTTTTCTGCTATGTTTTCTTCTTGAAGCTTTTAAATTGATTTTGCATATTTAGGCCTCATGATATGTCTAATTTTTGTATATGGTATGGGTTGAGTCAAAGTTGCTTTCTTGTGACGTGGGTATCTAATTGGACCAGCACATATAAAAGACCACTGTTTTACCACTGCATTTCAGCAGTCAGTTTTTTTTTTTTTTTTACCTGCATCCAGAGTTGTCAATAGATTCTAGAGATGAATTTTAAGCTCTTTTTCAGGTCTAAAGTTCTAGGTACTTGATAATGGGTATTAGGGTATGAATGAAAAGAAGTTATACCGTTAGTTAACCTGAAAATGGTCAATAACAAGGTATGTAACAAATAGAAGTTATGGCAACTAATACATTTAGAGAAATGTTTTTGAGGCCGAACCAAACCTGATGAAATCATATGTGAGTTTGGAGAAAGAAAATTGAATTGGTAATGGAAGGTTTGTTGGTTATGTGCAAGTTATGAAATACAGCTGAAACACATATAAAATAGGTTAATACTGGCAAAGTCCTTCGAGATTTATTTAGAGACAGTTAGATGCACAATAGGGACATTAATAAATTTTTCCTGTGGGCATCAGAAAATGCTTCTTAGAATGGGTAGCATTTTAATTAAGTATTTTAATAAAGAGTGGAAAATGGAGAATATGTACAAGAGGAACGCAGGATTGAAGTTTCAAGACTGTTTGAGACAGGAGGAATTCTGTAAGCAAAGATTTTCATTCCACCCAGCAGCAATGAAGTCTGAGTGGTGCTCCGTCTCCTCCTGGTTATTTCAACTCTATCATTAATCTTTTAAGAGCCATCTGAACGTAATGTCTTCTAGGAAGTCATCTCTTATTAGTCGGCCTTCCTAACCCATCACTGCTTGCCCCCATTATTTTACCGTATCAAACCCTCACCTGGGCTGTGAGCTTTACAAAGGAAAAGGCCATGAGTTATATATTCCTTTATTGTCTTTTCCCAGTGCCTGTCACATGGCCTGGTTCAAAATAGGCTAACACTACATTTTGTTATTTTGGACTATAATTTAATAAAGATACATCAAATGGAGTCATTTCCCAGCTCAAAAGCCTAAAATAGGGCTTGTCACACAGTAGGCTCACAATATTTCTCTAGTTAAGAAAAGTGAATCCTGCTCATGACATTTTTGTTTTAACACCATGGTGGTAATCATTTTACATTATATAAGTGTATAAAGTCATACATTGTGCACCTTAAACTTACACAATGGTATATGTCAATTACATGTCATTAAAGTTGGAAAAAATAAAATAAGTATTTTTTTAAGTTTTAGAACAATTTAAAAAGAAAAGTGAAAGTGTGTAGGAATGATAATTTAATTCATCATGTTTGTGAATTAGAGAAGTGAGAGAAAAAGTCAGGTTTGAGTGGTACCAAATCATAGTGGTACAGGGGGGTTACCTTAAAATATCAAATCCCTACATTTGCTATTTGTCTCTGTGAGCAAAAATAATGGCCCAACAGATGAAGTGAGATAGAGTCCTATAAGTTGTATAACTGACTTACTGTCCAAAAGCCCATATTTCACAAAAATTATGTCTTTCTGACAAAATCCCTCCTGATTTTGAGGAATGGGTTAGCTGTGGCTATGCATTTTAGCTTTCCAAGTCTCCAGTGCATAAACAAGCTAGGTGATTTTAAAACACCTTGACATTTAAGCCACATACTCAGAAGCTTTCACTCTCTTTAAAAAAGAGAAAATATACCTGTAACCTAGAGAAAGTAGTAAGTGTATCCTTCCTTGTCACATAATCAATAAAGAAATTAAGACCATAACAAAAATGGTGGCTCTTGGGAGATATTTTCAATTATTTTTATTTTTGCCCTCATAATTACTAATTATTGAATATAACATTTTTCAGTAGTCACCAAGTAAAATTTCCTAGAATTGAAGGTAACAAGATACAAAAAAGATATTGCCTTTGCCTGAGTTTTATGAAGCTGATATCAGTCTTTTGTTTCATAAACTTCAGGCTGGTTATCACCCTGAACACAGACCTTGGTGCATTAAAAGTGACATTGACAGGAATACAAATAAGAGCATTCCCAATGATACTAACTAGTGGGACTGCAGAAGGATAGACTTCCCTCCCACGCCTGGAGAATGGAATTCAGGAAAGGTCACAGAGTAGCCAGACTTTGGAGATAAAGTTGACTTCAACTGACTCAATGAATGACTCAGAGGGGCAGTTTTCACTGTTGTTTGTTTTCCAGTAAGAGGAGAAAGGACAAAGATTTCATTGAGCCTCAGGACATAAACTGAACTGAGGGCAGTGCAGTTGAAAGTGCCCAGGCCCTAAGTCAGAAGATCTGGAGGGTTTTGGCCCCAGACCTTATCTAAGAGTCATGTGACCTTGAACAAATCAATCATTCAACTCCTCAGGCCTCAGAGATTTTTTGGTTTGGTTGTGTTCCATTCAGTTGTGGTTTTTTTTTTCCTAATATGTGAAATGACAGCTCTGAATAAACAGTTTATAAAAGCCATTTAAAAAAATGTTCTTATATCTGCAATTCTTAATACTTGTGAAATACCTAACCACACCACTTGACCACTCACAACCTTGAGAAGAATTAAAAGTAGATATCATTATCCTAAGTTTACAGTTGAGTAAACTGAAGCTAACCCAGGAAAAAGATTCACAACTGATTAAAAGTTGATGAATCTGGTTCTAGACTTCATAACTTCTCATCATGTGCCTTTTCTACTCTCCCAAACTTGTTTTAATTGAACATTCAAATAAAACTGAGAAATAGTTCACTTAGTCTCCTGGCAATACCCAAGTACAAGGGAGACAGGGAAACAAAGTCTTTAGTGAAATGGCCCTGTGTTGGACTAAAACTATTTTTATCCAAGAGGGGGAGGATGGATAATTAGGGGTCAACAACAACAAAAAATCAGTGGAAAATGGATAATTAGGGGTCAAGAACAAATCAGCCACAGGGTACTATCAAAGACTTCTAAGAAAAGAGTGATTAAATTATGGGAGGAAGGAATGTATATTATGTATATTTATATAATCATCTAAGACATTTCAAAATACATTATATTAACTACTTAAACTTTACCTTCTTCAAAATGAGTTGAAGCTAGAAATAGTATATATAAAAAGTAAATGTTACTAAGTAAAATATATAATTCAAGCAATAAATGCTTCGGGCAGTCAGGAAGCAGGGAGATCTGTAAGAAGACGATCACCTAAGGCTTCTTGGAGCAGGTGGGACTGGAGCATGATGGGAAGGATTGGGCAGGTAGATCAGAATGGTGAGAGCTCCTTCACTAACAAGTGGCTTGATTGCTTCCTTTAAAAAAAGAGGGCAAGTTTAGAAGTATCCAGATAGCAGATTTCAAGTATAATGTAGTCTGAGTTACGCTTAAAAAAGAGTAATTGGTTGTATTGTGACGGGCAATGAAAAGTGGATACTGCACAATAATGTGGAACAGAAGACATCGTGGGGCAAGCAAAATGAGCCACCACCAACCACACCAAAGGCCAGGTGATGTTGTGCATATGGTGGGATTGGAAGGGAGTCCTCTATTTTGAGCTCCTTCTGAAACAGGCAGGGCACAACCTTTGAAAGAATGACATAGCCCAAGGACATGACATAACCGGATTAGAACCAAATGGGTCCAAGATGGTGGACAAGTCGACTTCCACTACACCTTGAGCCTCAGTATACGCTTCCTGTAACACATCAGCAAGCTAAATGACACACCTACAGCCGCCATGACAGTTCCAAGACTGACCGTAAGGATCAAAAAGCGGGCGGTGGCCCAATTCCTAGAAATCCCCGCCCCTTCCTGAAATAGCCAGAATACTCCTCCCACTCATTAGCCTATAAAATTACCCACCTGTATTAAAACTGACAACCCCATACCCTGGTGCCTTTCTCACTTTCTGAGATGACCCACACTGTATCTGTGGAGTGTGTTTCTCCCAAGGCCCTTTCTCAGCTTCTGAGATGGCCCACACTCTGTCTGTGGAGTGTGTTTCTCTCTAAATAAATCCACTCTTACCTATCACTTTGTCTCTCACTGAATTCTTTCTGCAATGGGACATCAAGAACCTGAGCTTCATTAAGTCCTGAAACCAGGTGTGTGACCTCAGTTGGAAGACTGTGGGTTCTGGCTGGGTTTGAGTCCCAGCCATGTGGGTTCAAGTCCAGTCAGGGTTTTGGCCAGGTTTGAGTCCCAGCCACGTGGGTTCAAGTCCAGTCAGGGTTTTGGCCAGTTTCGAGTCCCAACTGCATGAGTTCGAGTCCCAATCTGAGTTTTGGCTGGGCTTGAGTCCCAGCTGCGTGGGTTCAAGTCCCAGTCAGGGTTTTGGCTGGGTTTGAGTCCTGGCACGTGAGTTCAAGTCCCAATCTGAGGTGCACGGTTTCACTTCTGGAAAACCAAACAATCAAATTCTAATAAGTAGTGTTCCCAGTTAGACCAACTGAAAGCAGCACTCGACGAAAAGCATCCAGAATTAGTCAACAGAAAACACATAATCCTCCATCAGGATACCACAAGACCACATGTTTCTTGGATGACCAGGCAGAAACTGTTACAGATTGGCTGGGAAGACCTGATTCATCTGCTGTATTCACCAGACATTGAATCTTCAGATTTCCATTTGTTTCGGTCTTTACAGAATTCTCTTAATGGAAAAAATTTCAATTCCCTGGAAGACTGTAAAAGGCACGTGGAATAGTTCTTTGCTCAAAGAGATGAAAAGTTTTGGGAAGATGGAATTATGAAGTTGCCTGAAAAACGGCAGAAGGTAGTGGAACAAAATGGTGAATATGTTGTTCAATAAAGTTCTTGGTGAAAATGAAAAATGTGTCATTTATTTTTACTTAAAAACTGAAGGCACTTTTTGGCTAGCTCAATACTATGTAGGAGACATCATGCTAGATGCTTCAATTGCACAATTTTGTTCTGTTGGCATAATGTCAGCCCTATATTATAGATGAAGACATACTAGTTGATAAAAGTGAAATTAATTGTCTTAGGGTACCCAGTAGTAAGTGATTTAACCGCAGACCTCTGAGACCTCAAATGCCTTGTTCAACAGAAGATACAAGGAAGTTCTAGTTTGAAATGACAACCATTACCTTATTCTCTGTATCATAGATGCCCAGGTGATTACCAAATACAAGTCCACATCCCCTTCTTGGGAAGCTCTGCCGTATTCAGCATGTAGTTTTCCAGGTTGTTTTGGTTTTGTGGGTCTCATCCAGCCAAAGGGAAAATAAAGCTGATGTAGGAGTAGGCATGTGAATTTCTTCTTTGGGCTCTTTCTGGAAATGGTTTGATCACTTTGTTTACATTCCATGACTAAAACTCAGTCTCTTGGCTACATCTAATGGCAAACTGTGTGTCACACTCACACCAGCCCACACTCTTCTTCACCATGGTCTTCTACTTCTTGACAAGGATGGGGTAAGACATGAAGCACTGAAGAATTATCTTTATCTCTTTAGGTCTTCATTTTTACAAAGAAGTCAAGTCGTTTCTCACAAACCCAAGCATGCATGTAACTTCTCAGCTACAGAGCTGACAATTCTCTGCTGCCGTAGGTTCTTCCAAATTGTGAGATGTTGGGAAGATCACTTGGAAACAGGTTTGTTTTCTCTCCTTTACAGCTTCCTCAAGGAAACAGAAGTGCTTATTTGAGCATTAGTGTAAGGGGACAAGGAAAAGATTTGTATGTGACATGACTTTGGGGAATTTCTCCATTGCCCACAGAATAAAAAATAAAATCCTGAACTTGGCTTTTCAGGGTCTTCAATTTTTTTTTCCCAGTCTTGTGCTCAAAACTATAATTTTTCTCTGTTTTTGCTCCATGATTTCCTAACATCACATTTTTACTCGAACTAGTTCCTTTGTCTCTAGTTGTCTTCAACTTTACAACTGCTATCTTTCCAAGAATCAGTTCCTGGTTTTCCTAATTGGGCACTAGTGCTCCTCTCTCTGTCTTTCTCTCTCTCTCTGAATCCCCTACATATTTGTATCCATGTTACTTTTTTCCTGCATTATAATCTTTTCTGAACCTGCTTTATCACCCCTATTAAATACTATATTTGTTCATGGCCAGAGGGTATTGGACTTCTATAGCACATGGAATTAGGTGTACAAGGCAAATTTACCTATATTTACACAGTCCCAGAAGGCCAAGTGACTTACTGATTAAACAGGTATGTTTGACTACTAAGAAGACTGTAAGATAATATGTTCAAAAATATTTATTGAGTTTTTTTTGTTTGAATGATTGATTTTGAAGCTACTTTAACATTAAAATTATTTCACTCATTATTAATGGACTAATAAAAACACTGATTACAAAATATATACCATTTATTACTGTATCAGTGTCCTATTACTGTTGTCACTAATTACTACAAACAGTAGCTTAACACAAAACAAACTTAATATCCTATGATTCTGGTGGTCAAGTGTCTCAAATAATTCTCCATGGACTAAAATCAAGGTGCTGGCAGGACTGGATTCCTTCTATAGGCTCTCAAGGAGAATCCCTTTTGTGACTTTTCTGGCTTCTGGAGGCTGCCTGCATTTGTTATTTTGTGTCTTCTCCCTCCATTTTCAGGCCAGCATCATATCATCTTCCAACTTCTCTCTCTGATTATAACCCCTGTTTCCATCATCAAATGCCATCTCGAGATTCTTCTTCTTTTTTTTTTGAAGAATTAATTATTTAGTGCTAAAATATACAGAACATAAAATTCACCCTCTTAACCAATTTTAAGTGTCCAGTTCAGTGGCATTAAGTACATTCACATTATTATTCAGCCATCTCCACCTTCCAATGCCAGAACATTTTCATCTTCCCAAACTGCATCTCTATACCCACTGCATCTCGAGATTCTTAATTTAATCACATCTGCAAAGTCTTTTTGGCATGTCAGGTAATATAACCACAGGTCCGGGGATTGGGATGTGGACCTCTTTGGGGGACCTTATTCTGTCTACCATAGGTATCAAAACAAATGTGTGACCTAGTTGAGAATTTGTAATCAGAATTTTTACAGCATTTCCTCCTAAAATAGGGGAGAGCCGTGGATCATGACTCCAGGACTATTTCCCTCTCTGGTATCATCAGGAGAACTTTAGGTTTGGTCCTAATACATAAAAAATAAAATAAATTTTGTGTAATATATTTTCAAAGCTCCAGATAAAGACAAAAAAATAAACTTTTTTATTTTGATGCTGTAAAACATTTTCAGTTGACCACTAAAATACACTTAATCATCATACATTTATAAAACCACGAAATGTTTACAATCCCATGCCTAAGGCAGACGTCCTATAGTATAGTTGTTCCACAGTTCAGCAAATTATGAATACAAACACTCAAATTGATGCTTTCAAGCATGTAAGTGAAAACAAACCTTTCCTTAAAAGGTTTTATTTGGAATTTTAAAATTTTTTGTTCTAAATCATACTGTTTTCTAGACACTTCCAAAATGACACATTGATAAATAAGCCTAGCTTGTAAGGTTCTTTTTTAGCTAACATTCAGTCTTTTGGCTCTATTATTTCTTTATAAGTAAGATGATATAGCCGTTCTTTACCAGCTATGGTATGACTATGACATGGCACATAATTTAAGTAGACACCTTTCAAATATGTATATCTATAGCACTATAGCTCTATATATAGAGATATAGATATAATTATTTTCCCTAAGCTGATTTTCCTAAAATGCTAAACAACTCTCCACTACTGTTTTGGTGTCTCAAAAGTAGTTCTGGCTACATAACTGGATTTGTAGTCCATGGGAAACAAGAATTTTATAACAATAGGCCAAAAAATGAGTCATACAGGGAAACTTTCCTTTGTAGAAGACTGAAACTGTTTTATTAACTTTTATCTTGCATACATTTACCTTTTCCTATTATACTGATTATGCCTTATGGTTCTATAACCATTATTATTTCTTTTCTCTTTTTCATTTAAGCAATTGTCACAAATTTAGTTACATGGTGCTCAATAAATATTTATGTAATGGATAGAACGTTATTTATGAAACCTACCACATACCAAGTACTGTACCATGTTCTGGGGTATAATATTGAGAAAAATGGCAGTGCCCTTGGCTTAAGGAGCTTATAGTCTAGTAGGGAAGACGGGTATTAGTCAAATTATCACAGAAGTAGAGACAATTTTGATGAGTTCTAAGGAGAGGCAGGTGATGATATGAGGGTTTATGATAGCTGGTAAGGAAGGTCAGGCAGAACTTCCCTGAGAAAATGTGCTTTAGCTGAGACCTGAAGGATAAATGGGGGTAGCCAGGTGGAGAAGAGAGGAGCTAAGTGGTCCAAGGGTAGAGAAGGCCACCCTCTCAGGCCTGTGTGGAAAGCTGCCAGTGGCTGAGAGAACGGCTGTGGAACTGGTTCAATATGATGACCATATATAGAGGAAGGGCAACATCAGATTATAGAGGCCCTAACTCCATGTTACAGGATCTTTATTTTAAGAGCTATGGGAAGCCACTAAAGGATACTAAGGAGAGGGACATATGATCAGTTCAGATTTCAAAATCAATGTGGAAATTTTTGAAGACCATGGTATACAAGAAGATAGAAGGAACTTCATGGTCATAAGAGGGAAATATTAAGTAAAGGAGGATAATAATATTCATACAGTCTAATTTATTTCTCTTTTACTGTGTGCCAGCCATTTCATTAAATTGTCATATCTGATCCTAAAAGAAAAATCCAGTTCAGATCAATTCCAAGTTATCCTTGGCAGCCTAACCTCATACTGGCCTTTTGACTTTCAGAGACATTATCTTCTCAGTGAAAATAACAAAGAAAAAAATAATGGAGGAAAGGTCATCATTATTTGACCAGATATTTGAAAGTATGAGGCTTATGTCAGCAGCCATTAATTAGTTCATTCAGCATGAGCTGGATACTAGAGCTCAGAGGCCAGCTGGTGGGCAATCCCATGGCCTCACGGATTAACCAGTTTCTGTTAAGTTCCAGACTCCCTCCTATGATGGCCATGATGTGAATGTGGGTCTTTGTTACAAGAGGACCAGCTTGCAAAGTGCCACAAGTCCTGCAGACTCTCAGACCATATGACTTATTGAGCATAGGTCAATGGCATTATTTTTATAAAGAATGAATTGTTCATTTGCTTACCATCTAGGACATTACTGCCCATGACACCCAATGGAATTCTGAGCTTCTAGTTCACACCACAGAACTATCCATTATGTTATACAACTTAATAAGTAAAAAGCTTACCTGCTCATGATTTTAATCACTTTTTCATGGTTTATGAGGTGTATGTTTGGATTATAATTAGTTATGAGTACTCTCTGTGTACCAAAGGCATTCTAATTAAGTATTTGAGTCTATTACTCTTTTTTTTTTTTTTTTTCGGTACGCGGGCCTCTCACTGTTGTGTCCTCTCCCGTTGCGGAGCACAGGCTCCGGATGTGCAGGCTCAGCAGCCATGGCTCACGGGCCCAGCCGCTCTGCAGCATGTGGGATCTTCCCAGACCGGGGCACGAACCCGCGTCCCCTGCATTGGCAGGCGGACTCTCAACCACTGCGCCACCAGGGAAGCCCAAGTCTATTACTCTTAATCTCTGTCTTTCTAATTAAACTGAACAGACTGTCTCCTGAGGATGGAGTCTCATTATTTGCCAGCTCTACCATATTCGTGGATCCAAACACAACTCATTATCTTTTCTTTGTCCTTTTTTTTCTTAATTAATTAATTTTTGGCCATTTTGGGTCTTCGTTGCTGTGCAAGGGCTTTCTCTAGTTGTGGCGAGCAGGGGCTACTCTTTGTTGTGGTGCGTGGGCCTCTCACTGCAGTTGCTTCTCTTGTTGCAGAGCACGGGCTGTAGGTGTGCGGGCTCAGTAGTTGGGGCATGTGGGCTCAGTAGTTGTGGCTTGCAGGCTCAGTAGTGGTGGTGCACGGGCTTAGTTGCTCCGAGGCACGTGGGATCTTCCCAGACCAGGGCTGGAACCCATGTCCCCTGCATTGGCAGGTGGATTCTTAACCACTGCGCCACCTGGGGAGTTCTGTCCTTTTTTTCAGTTGAAATCCAACCCAAACTTCAAGGTCATGCCAGTAACAATACCACATCAATTGAGTTTTTGTTGAATATTGGTCTTAAGGTGGCTCTGATGACTGTCTCCTCTGAATTCTCAAATCTTTCTCTGTCTCATTTGAATTATGTCACATATTACCTTCTATATTACCTTCTATAAAACCATTCATACATTTTCATTGTTAAGTTAGTTAAAAGCAGAGATTTACCCCCCAAATTACTTAGTGCAGCACATTGTAGATGCTCAGTATATTGAGCTTAACAGATTTCAGGAGAGTCCCTGACATCCCTAACTTGAGGCAATGTCCTCCCACATTGCCTTGACTCTGCGTGAAAATATGCTTCTCATATTAAAGCTGGGCCAGGTCTCACTGCTGCCAAGCTAATAATAAACATGAATCTAGGCTTCTCAACTGAAAGAAGCTTTTTAGCTGAAATGATTCCAATCCCAAGTGTTAAAATGTGTGAAATTAGCCAAAAATAACAAGGAATGTAAATCACTGTGTATAAGGGATTTTTTTTCATTTCTACTTTTTAAGAGATTAGTTTTTTGTTCTTCTTATAGAAACACACTATGAGAAGAGCAAGGCTCGCTTTTGTTGGTTGATTGGTTGGTTGTTGGTTGGTTTGTTTCATTACCTACATAAGAAAATCTTTTTCTCTAGTAGTTGATATGAAGAGCTTTTCATATGATGTGATATGTGTTAATTTTGATCAGTAGAAGTGTGAGTTTGATCAGGAGACAGAAAATGCCAGGAGATTACAGGAGAGGTTTAACACAAGGAATTATTAACTGTGGTAAAAGAGTAACTATAAGACGTAAGGAAAATCTGTCTGGTACTCTAGAGCTGAGGGAGAGTACTTACGAAAGTATAAACTTAGAAGGAGTTCAGATCTCATTGAAGATGTGTTTCAACCCAACGGATAGCAGAGAAGGTTCCTGGTTTGGCTAGGCTGAGATGGTTTAGATTTTCTGGGTAAATAGACCAGAGAGCTGTCAGAGATAGGAGGTCATCAAAGCATTCAGGCTGAATGGGGGTTTGCAGATCTGTGGAGCCACATAGGTCACAGGTAGGCAGCTTGAAGATGGCACCATGGATGGTTTGGCTTCCATTTCTAGAAATCTGTAGAATAGTTCTCACAAAGCTTAGGCTGCAGTGTTTCAGAGGTATTACATTCTGGCTCATGCTGGGGCAGATTCTACTAGATATCTTTGTGTGTGTGTGTGTGTGTGTGCACGCACAGACACACATATGTGTATATCTATGTATATGTGTATATACATATATTTATACAAACATATCTATTATATTAATATGTATATATATATTCATATTGATATTTCAAATTCCAGTCCAAAATAATATGGTACATTGAAGTATATTCTTCCATGTTTGTAACTCCCTTCTCCAACAGTGAGAACCATAGCTCCCCATTACGCTCTATATACTTACTTATTTGTGAAATCCTAGAATACATGAAGGAGTCTCATAATAGCAAACACATCATCGATAAAAATAAACCTACTAGAGTTCTCTACTTGTGATTCTTTTTTCCCCCTTTGTGGTAAAACATAGTTATGCAATGAAATTCACACATATTAAGTGTGAAATTCAATAATTTTTTTAAATGCTTACATTGTTATCATGCCAGAAAACTCGCTTGTGCCCCTTATTACTCAATCATGCCCCCACCCACACAAAATATTTCTTTATATATTTTTTGCCTGTTTTAGGATGCCATGTAAATAAAATAATATTGCATGTACTTTCTTGTGTCTGGCTTCTTTTGCTTAATGTGATGTTTTAAAATTTATCATGTTGTGCAGAACAGTATGAATACTTTTTTATTGCTGAGTATCATTCCGTTATTTGAATGCACCAGAATTTGTTTATATATTCTTTTGTTGATGTGCACCTGGGTTGTTCCCAAGTCCCTAGTTGAATAAGACCACTATAAATATCCTTGCACAACCTTTTTGTGTATATTAATTTTCATTTGTCTTGGCCAAGTACGTTTACCTTTATAAAAAAACTTTCAAATATGTCTCCATTTTCACTATTACAACCAATGAACAAGGATGCCAGTTGCACCACCTCAAAGCCAATACCTAGTGTTGTCAGACACTTTTTGTTTGTTTTTGCCATCCCAGTCAGTATGACATGCTATATCTTTGAGGGTTCCGTTTGCATTTACCTACAAATGTGATATTCAGTATTGTTTCACAAGCTTATTGTTCACTGGGATACTGTTATGGACTGAATGTGTCCCCCCAGAATTCATATTCATAACCCTCATATGACTGTATTTGGAGAGGGGCCTCTAAGGAAGTAATTAAGGTTAAATGAGGTCATTAAAGTGAAGCCCTGATAGGGTAAGATTAGTGTCCTTATAAGAACAGACACCAAAGAGCTGTCTCTTGTGATCTCTCTCACTCTCTCTCTCCCTCACTCACTGCATAGGCAGGTACTGAGGAAACATCACGTGAGCACACAGCGGGATGATGTCTAACTGCAACCCAAGGGGAGAGCCCTCATCAGACACCAACCCTGCTGGCACCTTGGTCTCAAACTTCCTGGCTCTTGAGCAGCGTGAGAAACATTTCTGTTGTTTCAACCATCTAATCTGTGGGTTTTTTTGTTTGTTTGTTTGTGTTTGCTTTTGTTTTGTTTGACAGATAACTTTTTGTGTGAAATATCTGTTCAGTTTGTTTTTTCCATGTGTTTTGTTTGGGTTATTTGCCTTCTTATTACTGATTTATAGAAATGGCATCATATTTATATCTCAGGTAAGTGATATGGGATCAGTAATGGCTGCTGTACTTGAGTATTTAACACATGCTGGATACTGAACTATGTGCTTTCTGTACTTTACCTCATTTAAGCATCAGAACAATCCTATGAGGGAAAGTGATGTTATAATGTCATAAGATCTTACACAAGGTTCTATGGTATCTAGTTGGATTAATCCCTTCCCTGAATTTTGCTAACCAAAGTTATACTGATCAGTAAAGAGACCATTTTATCTTTCTATATTTTTAAAAAATTTTTGGAACTTTTCATAATTTGCCTCTTATTACATATTAACTGGTCGGTATGTAGAAATGTGTGTGTCCATTTGTGTGGATGTGTGTTCAAGGCATTTAATAACACATATAATTTCCATCACGTTTCTTTTGTGTTTCACTTCTCTATGGCTGTATAACAAACCACCCCATAACTTAGTTAATTAAAACAACAGTGATTTCTTGTTATTCCCTATTCTGTTGATCTCACTTGTAGATCACTGAGCTCACTGGGGCAGTTGAAGTCAGATATGGCCTGAAAGGCTGGATAGTCTAAACTGACCTCACTTACTCACTCATCTGACACAGTGTTGCCTCTCGGCTGGAATGCCTCAGTTCTCTACCAAGTGTCTCGTTGTTCTAGGATAGATCAGCTTCCATTTAGCATCTCAGGGCAGCCTAACAACAGGGAAAGAGCCAATATGGACAAGCCTGAGTACTTATCTAAGAGGACTTGAGTGCACCTATTAATGAAAGATGTGGGTGTCTCAAAGTGGACCTGTGAGATTTTAATTTATAGAGGTGACTGAATGATGAGTTGGAGAGGCCAGTGCCATTGAAAGGCAAATGTAATGTGACTCACAGTTCCGCTGGAAATGAGAGGCAAGGCACACTACAAAGGGTACAGAAGGAAAAACCAGTCAGTCAGGGGGCACAAAGGTTCAAGGAAAAGGTATAGGCCACAATCTTATTGAGGTTTCTGTGAGTAAGGCAAGGCAGGCAGGGTAAATGCTTTAGGACTGGCTAGTTTGAATAATTCAGGTGGGCTTTGGGGTGTAGGGCCAGTCCCTAATTGCCTTGTATCTGTCCCTGTGTTGATTTAGGGCAGGGAAAAATATTGGCTTTGAGTGTGAAAGTGAGATAAAAGAGGTGGTTGGGGGAATGGACTCAGGAATGCTTGGTTTGTATATGAAAAATAGGCTGATCTGTAAGCTGTTTACCATCTCTAATAATTAGCTAAAGGGGCAATCTCTCCCCAGCCAGCAAGGGAACCCCCCACCAAAGGTCAAAAGATATAGTAATCATAATATATAGAAAAATTAAAAATATGATTAATACAGTGGTTAAGATTTTGTGCCCACTATTAGTCTGGGGACCCCAAGCATCAGTGCTCTCTGTGGCCCATGTCAGACAAGGATTAGGTAAATCTCTTTCTCTACAAATAATAATAGTGATAGTTGATGCTTATTGAGCTCTTACTATGTGCCAGGCATGACACTGTTAGTACATCATGAATTAAAAAATGATCACCATAATTCTCACATAAATCTTATAACATCAGCACTAGTACAATCTCCATTTTCCAGATAAGTAAACCAGAGTTATAACAATAGGATTTGTTTCTTTTTGGATCTCAGGAGCAGAAAGTTGACTTAACCATTCTCATATTATCAGAGTTGACCTGTTCAATAAAAATAAGTTTGTATGTAAGGGGAATCGCCTAATCTTGGGGCAGGACAGGGTTTCCTCTAACATCTTCTTATCAACATCTTAACAGTCATCATAACAAAATATAACATTGATGAAAATATTGAATAGGCACCATGCTTGGAGCATTTGTACTGAAATTCTGGCCTTTGTCTGTCTGACTCTAAAGCTTAAATATTTAACCACTGAATTCCATTTTCCTAAATGATAAGCTGTGGAGAACATTCCCCATCATTGCCCACTCTTGTGTATTATCTCCTGTATTAGAGAAGGTGCATATTTCCATAGTTTAAGTAACTCCAATTTAACTTCAAACTTAACTCCCTTTGCTTTTCTTTATTGTGCTAAATCAGCCAAAGCGTCTCAGTCACAGACACTTCCAACAAATTGAATGAAAAAATAAGTGTGCGTGAAAAGTGCATAAAATGTTTCTACTAGACCATTTAGTTATCTGGCTCCCTGTTTCCATCTGGATTCCTCTGTAACTCTTTCCTTTTTTTTGGAAGGTAACATTTCCACACTTTACAAAATCATTTTCCTTATTCTTTTAAGTGCAAATAATCTGGGGGGGTATTTCTGAGTATTTGAGACTTATTTTTAAGGAAACTATGTCTTATTTCACACTTTTCCCTTTAAACTGTTAATTCCATGAAGCAGGTGATCCCCAGTGTCATAATTATAGTTCCTGGATTTTCTGGGTGCCTTCTAGGAATTACTGCCAGCAATTTTATTTTAGTGAAGGGAAAGAGAGATGAACAGAATTGTGTCCTCATCATGGAGGCCCGGGTCTGCAAGAAAAATCTTGGGAAATGCTACATCTCTGCTGATTTCATACCTTTCAATAGGCAGTATCATCCTTCCATGAGAACAAGGCAAGAGAATCTTGGTGGAAAAAAAAAAGGAAGTTGAAAGCTAGGAAATTAGGTGTATCCTCATATTTTTTTGATTGTAGTATTGAGAGCACTAAACAAACAATAATTCTAAAATATTATACTACACAGATATGCCAACTCCAATCTGGAATGAATTACGTTTTTGTTGTTTTCACCAATGAAAAATCACCATCATTAACTCCCAAAATCTGAAACATCTTGAGATTAGATCAAGCCTAAGACCTTCTGAGAGATGGTCTAATCCATAAAAGAAAATGCATTCACTATTATACTTTATTTTTGTAGCCTGGAAGCTACAAGGGACAATTCAAATGATGAAAGTATTATTGTTTATTGGCTCAAATAATTTAAAGTCACAGATACAAGGGAGAAAGGAGAGCCAGTTGTGTCAAAATTCTGGAGAACAATTATTTAGATTTTTAAACTTAGGGATGGTTTAAAGGGACTTTATAAGCAAAAGATAGGCTCAAAGAAAAATGTAAATGAATTAGCTGAGCCATTGTGGAGTTATGAAATTTTACATATACATCATTGAAGATGTTAGGTGAGAACATTTTATACATAC
The DNA here is from genome assembly GCF_964165515.1 of Mesoplodon bidens. Classification (NCBI taxonomy): domain Eukaryota; kingdom Metazoa; phylum Chordata; class Mammalia; order Artiodactyla; family Ziphiidae; genus Mesoplodon; species Mesoplodon bidens. The sequence goes on from NC_138176.1 coordinate 23,117,421, forward strand.
AATATCATTATTAGTTGGTCTGGGTTTTTTAACACTTCTCCCACTTTGCTTTTTTTTTTTTTTTTTTTCGGTACGTGGGCCTCTCCCTGTTGTGGCCTCTCCCGTTGAGGAGCAGAGGCTCCGGACGCGCAGGCCCAGCAGCCATGGCTCACGGGCCCAGCCGCTCCGCGGCATGTGGGATCTTCCTGGACCGGGGCACGAACCCGTGTCCCCTACATCGGCAGGTGGACTCTCAACCACTGCGTCACCAGTGAAGCCCCCAATTTGCTCTTTGCAAACATTTTCCTACTTTGGTTTCTGAGTAGGAAAAGGTCAAGAAACCATTTAGCAAAGTTAAGTTGGCAAACATATCTATTTAAAAATCAGTCAGGTTCTAGTAAGAAGGAGTATGAAGGCAGGAACATGACCTATTTTAACAGAACAAATTATATAATATAATTTTAGAGAACTGAATAAAACAAAGAGAAATCTGAGGTATGAAAGAGGCTGTGATTGAGGAAACAACTACCACCCCTAGTATTGGGTGAACAAAAGGAAGAAGCTGGGATTATTAAATGTACAGGTTTGGAGAAGTGGCTGCAGGAAGCTGGATCTCAGGTCTTTGAAGACCTACTGTTTGGCTACTACTTATACCTTAAAGCTCAAAGCAGGTCCCTGTAGAGGTGGGACTGAGACCATTGATGAGTGGTTGTGTTACCCAGAAAACTGGTCACTTCTTGGTGTGTGTCTAGTCAAGAGAAGGAAGTATTTATTACTTGGAGCAAGTATTGGGAACACTGGGCATCTTTCCCAAAGCAGTATCTCCCAGAACAGCAAAATGGGACAAGTTTTAAGCTAAGGGTATATGCATACTCATGAAGGGACTTGGGCAGTCGACAGAGTCCAAGCTGTAGTTGATTGAAATCACAAGGGTCAGAAAAGGTCATCATCATCCATTAGGTTCCAGTTGATCTGGTGGTTGAGCCCTTTAGGCTAATCTTTACCATTGAAATAGAACCAGGAGTGTTTACAACTGATACATTATCTTTACTATTGTTACTTCTTTTGCCTGATAACAGTCGTTTGTTTCTGCATTATTTTGTCCCCTTAAGATCATTAGGCTTAGATCACAAAATGGCTTTAGGCCAAAATGGCTTCTCTTATGTCAAGAAAGCCATGCCTGGTTTTCTTTCTCTGGAGACTCTCTACCTTATCTGCTTACAGTTGCTTCTAGACTAGTCATAGCAAAAGAACTTGGAGGTCAACTCCCCTGGAGCTGAAACTCAAACCACCAAAGAGTAGGCGCTGGACAGCTGATGTCTCTCTGCCTCACTGTGTTACAGAGAGCAAACCTGACTCCATACTGGATCTATTCCTTTAGCGCTAACCTTTGTTTTCAGTTGCCTGTGCTTAGTCATGTTGGCTCTGCACCTCTGTAAAGAAATGTTGCCTATAGCCTGAAATATATACAATAGCCCTTTCTCAAGACACTGCCTCTCAGGCTTGACCTTTAAAGGCATAACAACTTTTCATTCATGCAGAGATAAAAAGTTGCAGAAGAGAAAATAGCATTTGTCTTATTGAAGGTTTACAGGAACATTGTGACTGGACCAGACAGCTGAAAGAACAAAGGAGTGTCACATCCCCTCCCAGGTCTGGCCAGTACCAAGAGGTCTGAGAAACCAGCCACATCCCCTAATCTTTTAGTATAAAAGGGGCCTGAATTCTAACTCAGGTAAGATGGTTCTCTGGGACACTAGCCTGCCATCTTCTCAGTCTGCTGGCTTTCCAAATAAAGTCACTATTCCTTGCCCCAGCACCTCCTCTTTTGATTTATTGGCCTGTCCTGCAGTGAGCAATATGAGCTTAGACTTGGTAGCAGTAGGTTTCTCAGTGAAAGACTCAGAGTGGCACACTAAAATATGTGTACGTTGCATGCAAGACACAAAAGCTCTCACTGTGCCTCCTATTTAATATCAATTCATGATGAAGCAACATGCCTCTTACCTTGGATATCTCAACATCCTTCAGACCATCGGAAATTAAGACATTCCACAAAGATAGTGTGTCCCTGAACATTCATAAAGTTAATCTCCCACCATCTGGCTTACATGTGTCCTATCAAAGCAGATGAAGTAATTGCTATTTCCTGTTCCTCTGGTCTGATTGACACAATGTCATCAGTGTAGTGGACACTGTTAAGACATTCAGGAGACCTGCAGAATATGAGTGACAGTAAGAGAACTGATGTTGCAATGAGGCAAGTTTATGAAATAAATTGTGGGGTAAAATCAAGCTGCCTTTGATGGAAGAATTTTGCAAACTGGTATAGAAGGGGAAAAAGCATTTGCTAGGTACATGGCTGCATTCTAGGTACCAGAAGATGTGTTGATTTGCTCCTAAATTTACCTTTTCTGAAATAACAGCACCATTTGGAGTTCTCACCTAATTAAGTTTATGATAATCACAGCTGTTCTTGGAGATCCTTCTCGCTTAGCATACATAGGCTAATTAGAAAAACTGAATGGGATATGATAGGTTTCAGCACTCATGAATATTTCGAGTTTGGGATGGTGCTACTGAACTATGCAATTTTCCTGGGCATGTGGTATGGTTTTTCTTTTATTAATCTAGTAAAGGAAAGGAATTCATGGGACTTCCATTTAGTTCTTACTTTCAAAATAGCCTTCAGTCAATGGGTCAGAGGGATAGTATGTGGATTCTGACATTTGCTATATCTGTCTATTACAATTATTCATTCAAAAAATGAGGAAAGGGACTTCCCTGGAGGTACAGTGGTTGGGAATCTGCCTGCCAATGCAGGGGACACAGGTTCAAGCCATGGTCCAGGAAGATCCCACATGCCGCAGAGCAACTAAGCCCATGCACCATAACTACTGAGCCTGCGCTCTAGAGCCTGCAAGCCACAACTACTGAGCCCACGTACCACAACTACTGAAGCCCTAGCACCTAGAGCCAGTGCTCCACAACAAGAGAAGCCACCACAATGAGAAGCCCGCACACCACAACAAAGAGTAGTCCCCGCTTGCCACAACTAGAGAAAGCCCACACGGAGCAACAAGACCCAATGCAGCCAAAAATAAATTAATTAATTTTTTTAAAAGTCTGCATTTAAAAAAAAGTGAGGAAATATTCATTGAATTTATTGATAAAACTATTGAGCCTGCTTTGATTCAAACATGGGCCAAGACTCCATTTATTGCCTAAATTCCATTGGCCCCTAATTAACTGATAGACCACTGTCACATTCAGGATTCCCAGAAATTATTGTCAGATCAAATACAATGTCTACTGGTTTTGATAAGTGCTAAGTATTTCCATTTCCCTTTATTAAAGCGTCTCCTGTTCGTCTGGAGAAGGTATGCAGTCATATTTACATATATTCTTGTGGCAGTATGGCAGGACCCATTCTTGAGGAGAAGAGATTTCCCCATTAATCAGTGAAGGTTTGTGAACTGGCTGTGATCTGAAAACCAGGTGAATGGCTGTGATTCTCCATGATGGTGCATTGAATAATCACCAGAACTGGAGTTTTCACTTTTTAAAAAATGTGGATCAATTAATAATAATTAGGCCAACCACCTATTTTATTACTAGAAGCATAATAATTTGTTAGAAACCTCAAAGGTCCAAATAGTCCAATTTCTACTGCATCCTTGCTGTTTGTTATGGTAAATATCCTCATGTTGTCCATGGTGATAATATGCTGTCCATTATGCTTTGTTCCTCTTGGATCTTGTCATCTCCTTTGAAGTCAGGGAGTTATTTCCCATCCTTATATACAACCTAGATAGTGAAGCTACCACAGAGCCTACCGAGGATACTGACACTCTCATCATTAATGCATTTCTTAGTGCCTTAGTGAAACTATTGTCTTCTCAGCACTCTTGACCATGTAGTGGGGAAATGATGAAATGCAAGCCTTGAATGTTAACTCCATTTCACAGTTCTATCTCCCTGAACCTTTGTATTCCTTCCTTTACATTATTCCATGGAAGTTCTAGCATCTCAATCACATTAAATGAGGGAGAATATTAAGTTCAAGTTTTAGTCAAACATTAGAACTGTTATAAACTCTTTTAGATTGGTATACATTAAATCCGGAATTTCTGGTAAATGCACACATATCAACATATTTAGCCTAATCAGAATATATATATAGATATATAGATATGTCCTGCTTTATCTTTAAGAGACTACCATAGAAGCTATTAGAATCCATTCTCATATATATTCCTTGGGTTTCTGCTTGTATAAAGCAGCAAAATCTTTTTAAAAATTTAAAGCATCAACTATTTTCTGCTGGGCCTGATGTTGAGCTTGCTCTAGAAGATTCTAAGATATGACCCTAGGATTCTAATTCGTGACTGTAGCGTCAATAATAGGTAAGTATATGGTAGAACTTCAAGATAATAGGCATCCCCCAATAAGGCAACTCTCCAGATGAAATTATAGGGTCTTCACGTAAGAGATAGCTTGACTCCTCAGACACAAGAGGGTAGGCCGTTTCCTTTGGAAAAAGAGACTCAAAATAACTTGAGAATCAAGTTACTTAACCTCACCTGAGTTCACTCAAATATTCCCATTCCAGATGTTAGGGCTTCAATGCAGATAGTCTCTGACTTAGGAGGTTTCAACTTTACCATGCTGTGATAGCAACACACATTCAATAAAAACCACACCTTGAACTTTAAATTTTGATCTTTTCCCAGGCTAGCCACATGCAGTACAAAACTCTCTCATGATTCTGGGTGGCAGCAGCAGTGAGCCATAGCTCCTGGTCAGCCTCTGGATCACGAAGGTAAACAACCACGACACTTACAATCACTCTGTACCCATACAAACCTTCTGTTTTTCACTTTAAGTATAGTATTCAATAAATTCCATGAACTATTCAACATTATAAAATAGGCTTTGTGTTAGATGATTTTGCCCAACTGGAGGCTAACGTAAGTGTTCTGAGTATGTTTAAAGTAGTCTAGGTTAAGCTATGATTTTGTTAGGTTAGGTGTATTAAATGCATTTTTGACTTACAATATTTTCAAATTACAATGGGTTTATCAAGGCATAAGTTCCACCATAAGTGGAGGAAGATCTCTACTTATCAATAAATGTCCTAACTTTCACATATCTCATTTGGCAACCAAATGTATCCAACTTAAGTTGTGAATCCAACCTAAGTTGTAATTCTGCATCTTGCACAATTAATGTTTGTGTTTGGATTTATGGAGCTTAATCCTGTGGCTATAAGAATAAGACATTCTTCCATCAATGGATCAATGGATAAAGAGGATATGAAATATATATATATATATATATATATATATATATATATATATATATATATATATATAAAATGGAATACTAATCAGCCACTTTTTCATCAAAAAAGATAAAATCTTGCCATTTGTGACAACATGGATGGACCTCCAGGGTATTATGCTAAGTGAAATAAGTCAGATGGAGAAAGACAAGTACTGTATAGTTTCACTCACCTGTGGAATATAAAAAAACATACAAATAAAAAAAGTAAATAACCAAACCAAACAAAAACAAACATGCAGATACAGAGAACAGAGCAGTGATTACCAGAGGGGAAGGAGTAAGGGAAAGGCAAAATGGGTAAAAGGGGATCATAGTGATGGATGGAAACTACATTTTTAGTGGTGAGCGCACTCTAGTGTGTACAGAAGTTGGAATATAAGGTTGTATGCATGAAACTTATATAATGTTATAAACCAATGTTATCTCAATTAAAAATGTTTTAAAAAGAAGAAGGGACGGGCTTCCCTGGTGGCGCAGTGGTTGAGAGTCCGCCTGCTGATGCAGGGGACACGGATTCGTGCCCCAGTCCAGGAAGATCCCACATACCGCGGAGCGGCTGGGCCCATGAGCCATGGCCGCTGAGCCTGTGCGTCCGGAGCCTGTGCTCCACAACGGGAGAGGCCACAACATACCCACATACCGCAAAAAAAAAAAAAAAAAAGAAAAAGAAAAAGAATAAGGGACAACCAGAGATGTCCTTTGGTTCTTCAATTGTGTTCTCAACTTGTCATTTCTTTTTTTAAATGCTCTACAAAACTCAGAAGCAGTTATACCACACCAAAGCCCATGTTATCATCACCATCACAGTCAAGTGAAACAGCATTTCATCTCTCGAAGCCCTTACTTCAGAGGTCACTTTATCACAAACAACCGTTGGTGATAATTCAATGAAATACTATGTCACTAAGTGCCATGGATTACTAACATCCCATTCCCATCTTAAGGAGTACAACAGTGCATTCAAGCCCAAAGAGATAGACAAACCAATCCCAAATTCCCATCTTCCAGGATTTGTTTCCTGAGACCACTCATTACCAATTTCTGTATCATTCAGGTTCCAGTCAGGATATAGAACAACTCAGATAACCGAAAAGGCAAAAAGAGACCTCTGAAGTATCACTGAAGTAGTAGCTTCAATATGTAGATACCGCCCCTAGGACCTGGGAAAGCAAAAAGAAGAAGATGGCAGAAAAGGGACCCCACAGAGCTGAGACTCAGCCCTCTGAGGAGGGGTAGACCAGACCAGAATTGGTGTCAGAATCTCACCGAAGCACTCCCTTCAAGATGAAACACCAACCTCCAAGGGAGGTGTCCTGTGATATTTTTGAAGGGGCTCTTGGGGCATAATTTTGTAGTGTGGGGAAAGAAGCAGCAAACTGGAAGTAATTAACCACTGATACCAAAACCAGCTACCACCGTGAGGATGAACAATTTCTGTGGTGGCACAAATAGCAAGTAGCAAGTTCATTTGTCATTCTCCTCTCACAGACCCCATCTAGCTCCCCATGTTGGTCGAGCCTAACAGCCAGCAGGCAAAAGAGAAATGTAATTTGCACAGCCCCAGACTCAGCATCACAGAATATAAAAGGGAAGGTTTTAAAGGGAGAAGTACTACTACCTTGATGATCACGAATCATTTTTATAAATGATGTCATGGATCATAACTGTCAACATTTAAAATTACCAAGCTCAGTCCTCTATAACACGGATGAGGAAATGGAAGCCTAAAGAATTAGTGCCTTATTCTATATCACATGGTAAGGAGTGATAGACCAAGTACTTCAGGAAAGTACCAGAAGCAAAAGCAAAAGATCTATATTTATTACACCACTTTGCCCCTATAAAATTGCTTCATATCTTTATAAACTATTTTAAACATAAAATTCACAGTCAACATTCATTTGGGCATCTCGGCACGCATCCACATGTGGACTTGCTGTAGCATAGGCTTCACATGCACAGAACTGGCTCAGTCCTGATTTTTTAGAATTTTTGGACTTGAACCAAACTGTTTAAGGCTCAATCTGTGTGTAACCAGTATGTTGAGCAAGCACGACTCCTGACATAATCAAAACACAACTTTATTTTTGTCTCTCACCATCCTTCTAAAATGTGTTCAGTTGTGATAATGTTTTTCTGCCTTTGGGTGAAAACTTCAAGTCCATGATATTTTTGCTTGTTTCTTTCAGTTAAAATATCCTGGAGCCACTTTAAGAAACAAACTGACCCTATTTCAGAAATCACAATGTCCAGTTCAAGATATTAATGCAAACTTTGGATCTGACTTATCCTTAAAATGCTCTCACCTTCCCCGCCTGCAGAAGCTGGCATCTCCTGGAAGCCTGCAGTGGAAAAGAAGGGCAAGGTTGATTTCTTTCGCATTTCCTTACTTTGTGCTTTCGCTGCCTTCACCCCACCTTGCTACATAGTTTCTGACTCCTACACAGTTGGAGCAGAGTGAGGGTGGAGTGAAAAAGAAAAGTGAAATCTTTTGTTTAAATGGTAGTTTCATAAACTGGTTTTCTGCTCTCTGGGCTTGACAGCTGTTTAGAGCTGATCCTTTCTCTTTGGATGCTGTTAGAGACTCGTTAGAGCTTCTTTACTGGGTCCCTCTGTCTATAGATCTCTTACCCTGGGCATCATATTGTGGGTGGGGGCTTGCCCTAATTTCAGTAACCCCTAGATGTCCAGGGTTACCCCTTAGTTTTTTGCTACTGGGATTTGAAACTCTTATTTCTGAACTGTCTTGGTGGCACTACTAAACTGGACCCAAGATGACTCCAGGCTGGATAATATTCTCCCACATGACCCACCTCTGGCCCAAAAGAAAGACCTTTGTACTGACCTGTTCTTGGGGTGCAGGTTAACTGAAAGAAAACCACAAAACAGTTCTTCCAAGACCATCTAGATTTCACTGATGAGAGTTATACTGTAATCTTTGATCACAGAAGTCATGTATTAGGCTTCCTATATTCTCAAGAATACATACACATACATACACATATGTATATATTATCTAGTTGAAAGTTTCAAGAGTTGCAGAACTAGTTTAAAGACTTTCTTTTAAACATTTGCATATATCAATTTGGAAAGGTACTTTGGAATTTTCCATCTGTTTACCTTGGTGCTTAGTTGAAATATCACCTTTAATTAGCTCTTCCATGTGATTCATTGCCAACTTATTAAAGTCTATATCCTAGAGCAGTGGTTTTGTGTGCATTGGAATCCTCTGTAAATTTTGTAAACTTTCTCTTTCTGTTTCAGTGAGTCTCAGGTGGGGACAAAAATTTTACATTTCTAAAAGTTCCCAGGTGATGCTGATGCTGCTGTTTCTGGGGACCACACACTGAGAACCACTCTCTGCTGTAGGACAACAGGATGCCGAGGTATCTCTGCTCTGGTACTGTTTTGGAGTTAACATTTGAGAGATATAGAAAATTCACAAGCGTGAAATTTCTGTATAAGATTTAATAAGCGTAACCCTTCCTACCATCCTTTCTGATCCTAGTGTTATATTTGAAGTTGGGAACTTTGTTTCCAAATTGCAAGTGAATCTATACAGCAGCATGATTGACTTTGTTTATCAATCTGCTATTTATTCAACTATTCAGTAAGTATCTATTGATCATCTATATGTGCCAGGTATTATGTCTCTGGAACAGTGTTTATCAAAGTGTGGCCTTTGGGCCACCAGCATGAGCAGTGGTTCTTTTTCATGAATCAGAATCACCTGGAGAGTTTGTTAAACACAGATGGCTGAGCACCACCCCCAGAGTTTCTAATCTAGTAGGTCCAGGGTGAGGCATGAAAATTTACATCTCCAACAAATTCCCAGTTGTTGCTGAACAAATGTCAGTAGACATTTCTAAATTGTCTTGAAATGTTAGACATTTCTGTTTGCTCTTTCCAGTTTTTAAAAATAAGGGAAAACAATATCCCTTTTAAAAAGCAAAAGTCTCCATGTAAATCCTTTTGAAATTATTTGCCAACTAAAGAAAAAAGCTTATTTTAGCAGCACAGAACATACCATCTTTAATGATGAAAAGCTACAAATATAGTTCCCAGGTCATTATATTTGCAGTGTTAGCTTTTTTCTCATTATTCTCTTTCTTCCAATTAGCTCTTTGAAAATCAAGTTAAGGGCTATAGCTGACAGTGATGGGCAAGAATTTCTCTTATCTGGTCAATAAAAATAAATCCCCCACATAAAAATGTCATACTCATGTTGGCAATGACTAAAATCCAGTGATGTATTTAAAAGGGTCCAGTGGACACACAGAAACAAAAGATCACTATGGTATCTTAGACTTCTGACTGTAGCCAAGGTATAAGAGCTTGAATCAGAATAATTCCCCTGTTGAAAACAACTATAAAACTAAGGCAATAACATAAAATTACTATTTTAAAAGGCCTTAGAAGCAAGCTATGGATAGAAGACCAAGAGGCTGTAACTCACACAATGAGTTGAGCTCCATATTCCCAAGATTTTATTCTGGAGTCCATTTGCCAATTTATGCTTGGGGAATACTTTCCTAAAATAAGTCACATTGGACCAAGGAGACAGATGCCTGAGTTTAGGGTGGACAAAGAAACTGGGACATTAAAGGAAGATACTACACATAAAGGATACACATAAAGTGAGTAAAAAATATGCATGTAATCTCCTCTTGAGCAATTCATGATTTGCACATTACAGGATAAAACTTCAGGAAAATCAGCAGAAGGATGCAGCAGCTTAGAGATTAAAAAGCTGAGCTGCACAGTGATTTCAGCCATCATATAGTTCTGGGGAAACAAAAGTTAAGGTTCAAGGGCCATCAAGGTGGAGTGGTCCATTCCATAGCTTTGTTTGAGATCCCAGGACTACCTCTCCTAGTAAGTAAAAATTAAATAGAAAAAAAAATCAAATATCATGGAATATTTGAAAAACATGGTTAATAAATCTGACGTAATGAACATATATAAAACACCAAATGTAAATACTGTAGAACATATCCCTTCAAGTGTGCTTGGAACATTTATCATTGTTGATCATAGGATAGGCCAGTAAGCAATCTGTGACAAATTTTAACTAATTGAAATTACGTACAATATTTTTCCTGATCACAATGGAAGCAAACTAAAAATAAAAACAAAACAGTAATTAGAGAGAAAGGGAAACCTCTCCCAGCAGCCTCAGAAGCAGCGGATTAAAGCTCCACAATCAACTTGATGTACCCTGCATCTGTGGAATACATGAATAGACAACAAATCATCGCAAATTGAGGAGCCAGGAGTCAGTGCTGTGCCTCTGAGGTGGGAGAGCCAACTTCAGGACACTGGTCCACAAGAGACCTCCGAGCTCCACATAATATCAAACGGCAAAAATCTTCCAGAGATCTCCATCTCAACACCAGCACCCAGCTTCACTCAACGACCAGCAGGCTACAGTGCTGGACACCCTATGCCAAACAACTAGCAAGACAGGAACACAACGCCACCCATTAGCAGAGAGGTGGCCTAAAATCATAAAAAGTCCACAGACACCCCAAAACACACCACCAGACGTGGACCTGCCCACCAGAAAGACAAGATCCAGCCTCATCCACCAGAACACAGGCACTAGTCCCCTCCACCAGGAAGCCTACACAACCCACTGAAACAACTTTAGCCACTGGGGACAGACACCAAAAACAACGGGAACTACGAACCTGCAGCCTGCAAAAAGGAGACCCCAAACACAGTAACATAAGCAAAATGAGAAGACAGAAAAACACACAGCAGGAGAAGGAGCAAGATAAAAACCCACCAGACCTAACAAATGAAGAGGTAATAGGCAGTCTACCTGAAAAAGAATTCAGAATAATGATGGTAAAGATGATCCAAGATTCTATTTCCCAGATGCAAAATCTTGGAAATAGAATAGACAAAATGCAAGAAACAGTTAACAAGGACCTAGAAGAACTAAAGATGAATCAAGCATCGATTAAAAACACAATACATGAAATAAAAAATACTCTAGATGGGATCAATAGCAGAATAACTGAGGCAGAAGAACGGATAAGTGAGGTGGAAGATAAAATAGTGGAAATAACTGCTGCAGAGCAAAATAAAGAAAAAAGAATGAAAAGAACAGAGGACAGTCTCAGAGACCTCTGGGACAACATTAAACGCACCAACATTCGAATTATAGGGGTTCCAGAAGAAGAAGAGAAAAAGAAAGGGACTGAGAAAATATTTGAAGAGATTATAGTTGAAAACTTCCCTAATATGGGAAAGGAAATAGTTAATCAAGTCCAGGAGGCACAGAGAGTCCCATACAGAGTAAATCCAAGGAGAAATATGCCAAGACACATATTAATCAAACTGTCAAAAATTAAACACAAAGAAATCATATTAAAAGCAGCAAGGCAAAAACAACAAGGAACACACAAGGGAATCCCCATCAGGATAACAGCTGATCTCTCAGCAGAAACTCTACAAGCCAGAAGGGAGTGGCAGGACATAATTAAAGTGATGAAGGAGAAAAACCTGCAACCAAGATTACTCTACCCAGCAAGGATCTCATTCAGATTTGATGGAGAAATTAAAACGTTTACAGACAAGCAAAAGCTGAGAGAGTTCAGCACCACCAAACCAGCTTTACAACAAATGCTAAAGGAAGTTCTCTAGGCAAGAAACACAACAGAAGGAAAAGACCTACAATAACGAACCCAAAAAAATTAAGAAAATGGGAATAGGAACATACATATCAATAATTACCTTAAATGTAAATGGACTAAATGCTCCCAGCAAAAGACACAGATTGGCTGAATGGATACAAAAACAAGACCCATATATATGCTGTCTACAAGAGACCCACTTCAGACCTAGAGACACATACAGACTGAAAGTAAGGGGATGAAAAAGATATTCCATGCAAATGGAAATCAAAAGAAAGCTGGAGTAGCAATTCTCATATCAGACAAAATAGACTTTAAAATAAAGACTATTAGAAGAGACAAAGAAGGACACTACATAATGATCAAGGGATCGATCCAAGAAGAAGATATAACAATTGTAAATATTTATGCACCAAACATAGGAGCACCTCAATACATAAGGCAAATACTAACAGCCATAAAAGGAGAAATCGACAGTAACACAGTCATAGTAGGGGACTTTAATACCCCACTTTCCCCAATGGATAGATCATCCAAAATGAAAATAAATAAGGAAACACAAGCTTTAAATGATACATTAAACAAGGTGGACTTAATTGATATTTATAGGACATTCCATCCAAAAACAACAGAATACACATTTTTCTCAAGTGCTCATGGAACATTCTCCAGGATAGATCCTATCTTGGGTCACAAATCAAGCCTTGGTAAATTTAAGAAAATTGAAATTGTATCAAATATCTTTTCTGACCACAATGCTATGAGACTAGATATCAATTACAGGAAAAGAGCTGTAAAAAATACAAACACATGGAGGCTAAACAATACACTACTTAATAACGAAGTGATCACTGAAGAAATCAAAGGGGAAATTAAAAAATACCTAGAAACAAATGACAATGGAGACACGACGACCCAAAACCTATGGGATGCAGCAAAAGCAGTTCTAAGAGGGAGGTTTATAGCAATACAATCCCACCTTAAGAAACAGCAAACATCTTGAATAAACAACCTAACCTTGTACCTAAAGCAATTAGAGAAAGAAGAACAAAAACATCCCGAAGTTAGCAGAAGGAAAGAAATCATAAAAATCAGATCAGAAATAAATGAAAAAGAAATGAAGGAAACGATAGCAAAGATCAATAAAACTAAAAGCTGGTTCTTTGAGAAGATAAACAAAATTGATAAACCATTAGCCAGACTCATCAAGAAAAAAAGGGAGAAGACAAATCAATAGAATTAGAAATGAAAAAGGAGAAGTAACAACTGACACTGCAGAAATACAAAAGATCATGAGAGATTACTACAAGCAACTCTATGCCAATAAAATGGACAACCTGGAAGAAACGGACAAATTCTTAGAAATGCACAACCTGCCAAGACTGACTCAGGAAGAAATAGAAAATATGAACAGACCAATCACAAGCACTGAAATTGAAACTGTGATAAAAAATCTTCCAACAAACAAAAGCCCAGGACCAGATGGCTTCACAGGTGAATTCTATCAAGCATTTAGAGAAGAGCTAACACCTATCCTTCTGAAACTCTTCAAAAATATAGCAGAGGGAGGAACACTCCCAAACTCATTCTACGAGGCCACCATCACCTTGATACCAAAACCAGACAAGGATGTCACAAAGAAAGAAAACTACAGGCCAATATCACTGATGAACATAGATGCAAAAATCCTCAACAAAATACTAGCAAACAGAATCCAACAGCACATTAAAAGGATCATACACCATGATCAAGTGGGGTTTATTCCAGGAATGCAAGGATTCTTCAATATACGCAAATCAATCAACGTGATACACCATATTAACAAACTGAAGGAGAAAAACCATATGATCATCTCAATAGATGCAGAGAAAGCTTTCGACAAAATTCAACACCCATTTATGATAAAAACCCTGCAGAAAGTAGGCATAGAGGGAACTTTCCTCAACATAATAAAGGCCATATATGACAAACCCACAGCCAGCATCGTCCTCAATGGTGAAAAACTGAAACCATTTCCACTAAGATCAGGAACAAGACAAGGCTGCCTACTCTCACCACTCTTATTCAACGTAGTTTTGGAAGTTTTAGCCACAGCAATCAGAGAAGAAAAGGAAATAAAAGGAATCCAAATTGGAAAAGAAGAAGTAAAGCTGTCACTGTTTGCAGATGACATGATACTATACATAGAGAATCCTAAAGATGCTACCAGAAAACTACTAGAGCTAATCAGTGAATTTGGTAAATTTGCAGGATACAAAGTTAATGCACAGAAATCTCTGGCATTCCTATATACTAATGATGAAAAATCTGAAAGTGAAATCAAGGAAACACTCCCATTTACCATTGCAACAAAAAGAATAAAATATCTAGGACTAAACCTACCTAAGGAGACAAAAGACCTGTATGCAGAAAATTATAAGACACTGATGAAAGAAATTAAAGATGATACAAATAGATGGAGAGATGTACCATGTTCTTGGATTGGAAGAATCAACATTGTGAAAATGACTCTACTACCCAAAGCAATCTACAGATTCAATGCAATCCCTATCAAACTACCACTGGCATTTTTCACAGAACTAGAGCAAAAAATTTCACAATTTGTATGGAAACACAAAAGACCCCGAATAGCCAAAGCAATCTTGAGAACGAAAAACGGAGCTGGAGGAATCAGGCTCCCTGACTTCAGACTATACTACAAAGCTACAGTAATCAAGACAGTATGGTACTGGCACAGAAACAGAAAAATAGATCAATGGAACAGGATAGAAAGCCCAGAGATAAACCCACGGACATATGGTCACCTTATCTTTGATAAAGGAGGCAGGAATGTACAGTGGAGAAAGGACAGTCTCTTCAATAAGTGGTGCTGGGAAAACTGGACAGGGACATGTAAAAGTATGAGATTAGATCACTCCCTAACACCATACACAAAAATAAACTCAAAATGGATTAAAGACCTAAATGTAAGGCCAGACACTATCAAACTCTTAGAGGAAAACATAGGCAGAACACTCTATGACATAAATCACAGCAAGATCCTTTTGGACCCACCTCCTAGAGAAATGGAAATAAAGACAAAAATAAACACATGGGACCTAATGAAACTTCAAAGCTTTTGCACAGCAAAGGAAACCATAAACAAGACCAAAAGACAACCCTCAGAATGGGAGAAAATATTTGCAAATGAAGCAACTGACAAAGGATTAATCTCCAAAATTTATAAGCAGCTCATGAAGCTCAATAACAAAAAAACAAACAACCCAATCCAAAAATGGGCAGAAGACCTAAATAGACATTTCTCCACAGAAGATATACAGACTGCCAACAAACACATGAAAGGATGCTCAACATCTTTACTCATTAGAGAAATGCAAATCAAAACTACAATGAGATATCATCTCACACCAGTCAGAATGGCCATCATCAAAAAATCTAGAAACAGTAAATGCTGGAGAGGGTGTGGAAAAAAAGGAACACTCTTGCACTGCTGGTGGGAATGTGAATTGGTACAGCCACTATGGAGAACGGTATGGAGGTTCCTTAAAAAACTACAAATAGAACTACCATATGACCCAGCAATCCCACTACTAGGCATATACCCTGAGAAAACCATAATTCAAAAAGAGACATGTATCAAAATGTTCATAGCAGCCCTATTTACAATAGCCCGGAGATGGAAACATCCTAAGTGTCCATCATCAGATGAATGGGTAAAGAAGATGTGGCACATATATACAATGGAATATTACTCAGCCATAAAAAGAAATGAAATTGAGCTATTTGTAATGAGTTGGATGGACCTAGAGTCTGTCATACAGAGTGAAGTAAGTCAGAAAGAGAAAGACAAATACTGTATGCTGACACTTATATATGGAATTTAAGAAAAAAAATGTCATGAAGAACATAGGGGTAAGACAGGAATAAAGACACAGACCTACTAGAGAATGGACTTGAGGATATGGGGAGGGGGAAGGGTAAGCTGTGACAAAGTGAAAGAGCGGCATGGACATATATACACTACCAAACGTAAGGTAGATAGCTAGTGGGAAGCAGCTGCATAGCACAGGGAGATCAGCTCAGTGCTTTGTGACCGCCTGGGGGGGTGGGATAGGGAGGGTGGGAGGGAGACGCAAAAGGGAGGGGATATGGGAACATATGTATATGTATAACTGATTAAATTTGTTATAAAGCAAAAAATAAAAAAAATAAAAATAAAATAAAATACAACAACAACAACAAAAAACAGTAATTAGAAAAACATGAATACTTTAAAATTAAAAATAATACTTGTTAAAAGCTCATTAATCAAATAAGAAAATGAAAATCAGAACATATTAAACTGAATAATAATGAATGGGTCATATTAAAACTTGTGGGAACCAGTTTGCCGAGCAGAAATTGAGACACAGAAGTAGAGAAAAAATGTATGGACACCAAGGGAGGAAAGTGGCGGGGAGTGGTGGTGGTGATGTGATAAACTGGGAGATTGGGATTGACATGTATTCACTGATATGTGTAAAGTGGATGACTAATAAGAAAAAAAAAACTTGTGGGATGCAGCTAAAACTGTGATTAGAGGGGAAATATTTTTAAGTGTGTGTGTGTATGTGTGCATGCACACATGTGTATGAAAAAGTTTGGGAAAATAATATAAACTTCTCCATCAAAAGAAGAGAAAAATAATAGGAAATTAAGCCCAAGGTGAGAAAAGGAAGAAATTAATTAGATAAAAGTAGCAATAAAGTAAAATATACAAAATTGGTGTAGCAAAAAGCTGTTTTTAACAATTCATAAAATTGATAAACTTCTAGTAAGATGGATCAATAAAAATGAAAATACAAAAATCAACAATATCAGGAATCAAAAGGAGGATATTAATATAAATCTAATATATAAAACAATAAGAGTAGTATAGTTGGTATAGAAACAAATTTATGCAGATAGACTGAAAATTCAGATTCATTGTATAAATTATTTGAAAAACACAATGTACCAAAATGAATGCAAAAATAAATTATATATATATATATATATACACATACATGTGTATATGTGTGTGTATATATATACATACATACATACATACAAGAAATTGTGTGAGTAAATAAAATTTTCCCATGAAGTAAACTCCAGGACCAGATTACTTCAATGGTTATTTCCCCTAAATATATAAGGAAAAAATAAAACCAATCTCGTTCAAATTCCCCCAGAATATAGAGAAAGTGGGAACACTTACCAATTTATTTTATGAAACCAACATATTTTTGATTCCAAAATCTGGCACAGACATTACACAAAATAAAAATTAAAGAACCATAAATCTCATGAATATAATGTTAAAAATCCTAAACAAAATATAAACTGATGAGAATCACCAATAAAATACAATAATAGATTTTGTTAAAGTGGAGTTTGTTCCAGGAATGCCAGATTAGTTAAACATTCTATAATCAACTTACATCATCAGAACAAAGGAGGAAAATATGTAACCATTTCATACAGATACAAATGTTTTGATATATGTAGATGTTACGTC
Source organism: Mesoplodon bidens (assembly GCF_964165515.1). Lineage (NCBI taxonomy): Eukaryota > Metazoa > Chordata > Mammalia > Artiodactyla > Ziphiidae > Mesoplodon > Mesoplodon bidens. Next base: position 23,134,926 of record NC_138176.1, read on the forward strand.
TCTTGACTTTATTCAAGGTGCTGAATAGCATTAAATTCACTATTTTACTTTCCTGTTTTACTTGTGAAAAGAATAATGCACTAAGGATAGATAGAAGGTCTATTTGCATTTGCCAATTGTGATAGAAGGCTTTTGTAAGTATGTATTGTAAAATCGATGCATGTTTATTTTTAGCATTGTGTTATTGCCTCTGCTGCTAATAAATGAACAAGTGACTATCTGGAGGAACAGCTAAAACACTTGCTTATTTGCAGAATACTAGAGGTATATTTTTATTTATAATTGCATAGACTATATTAATTAACTTTATAGACCAGTGTGATTGTATAACTTATAGCCTTTGTACTTTTATAATTTACATCATTTGCAAATGTTAAGTGTAGTTAAAAGGTATTTCACTGATTGCACTCCATAATTCTTTACTTTCTAAAAAATACATGAAAATTTTTGAATTGACTAAGCAGTAATATACCAAGTGCATTATAACTGGAAAATGTAAATATATGCATTATTCACCATATTAAAGAAAAGATGCATAAAGAGCATGTAATAAAATTCAAAACCCATTCATGATTTTTAAAAACTCAGCCAATTGAGAATTTTAAAAATTTGTTTAATGTGATAATGTCATCTGCAAAACAATCCCCAGTAAATGTACTTCATAGTGATTTCTGAGCCCACTTATTTTCTGACCCACTGCCACCATTTCTATTCATCATCACAATTCTCTTCCTACCAAAGCAATAAGCAATACATAAATTGATAAGCATATGGTAGAAATATTTGAAGGAATGAAATAAAGTTTAATTTACACATGATATCATTAGGCACATAGAAATTCTAAGAGAATCAAAAAATTATTAGAATTAATAAGATAAATTAACAAGGTCACTAGATACAAAATTAATGTAGGAATTAATTCTGTTTCAATATACTAGAAATAATTAGTTGAAAATTAAGACAAAGAGGTATTCACAATGCCACCAAATACCTCCAATACCTGGGAATAAATTTATTGAAAGATGTGCAGGATTCTACACTGAAAACTAATAAATATTGCTGAGAGGACTCAAAGAATATCTAAATAAATGAAGAGAAATAATATATTCATGGATTGGAAGACTTAATATTTTTAAGATGTTAATTTCTCCCTAATTGATCTATAGACACAATGCAGTCCCATTAAAAAGTCCAGCATTTTTTTAAATTGACAAGGCCATTCTAATACAATATGGAAGAACTAAGTAGGGGACTTCACACCCAATATCAAGATTTATTATAAAAAGCTATAGTAATTAAGAAATGTTTTTATTAGCACAGAGTTTGATGAACTGATCAATTAAGCAGAATAGAAAATTCAGAAACACAAATACACAAATACAGTCACCTGATGTACAATAAATGTCACAACAGTGAAGTGGGCACAGGATGGTCTTTTAAATTAATGTCAGTGGGTTAATTGGTATCCATATAAAACAATATGAACTTTCAGCCTTACCTCATACCATACACACAAAGTTAATCACACATGGATTATAGAAATAAATGTGATAAAGAAAACAATACCGCTTATAGAAAAAAATAGAATACATTCATGAACATGGGGTAAGAAAAGATTTATTAAACAGAAAATAAAAAGCATTAGCCATAAAGAAAAGTTTTGAAATAATTGATAAATTATATTACATAAATATTAAGCACTTCTATTTATCAAAAATTATCATATTAAAACCGCAAAATTTGGGACATTAATGTAAAGTTATTACTATTGTCTATAAAAATATATGTGGAAAAGGATTTGTATTTAGACTACAGAAAAACTCCTACAAATCAATAGGAAAAAGACTGACCACCCAATATTTTTACAACTGGCCAAAAGCCTGGGACAAGTGCTTCAGAAAATACAATATTCAAAGGCCAGTAAATATTTTAAAAAGTACTCAGCATCATTATTCTTCAGGAAAATACAAATTAAATGACTCTATACTCTCACCAGAATGGATAAAATTAAATAAATAAATAAATAAATAAAGGGTTTGTGAAGATGTGAAATAACTGAAAGTCTCATACATTGCTGTTTGGAACAAACACTGAAAAACTAGCATCGTATAGCAAAAGTAAACATGCACCTTCCTTAGAACTCATTGATTCCAGGCCCCAGAACATATCCTAGAGCAAGTCTAGCTTACGTCTACCAAATGACATTCACAATAATGCAGCTGTATTCCTAATAGCCCAAAATATACACTACCTATATGTCTATCAACAGTATAATGAATAAGTAAACGCTTGTATGTTCACGTTGTGGAATACTACATGGGAATAAAATGGACCAATTGCTAGTACCCTCTACATGGTTAATGAATCTCACAAATATAATACTGAATGATAACAGCTAGACAGGGTACATACTGATTGATTTTGTTAAATATATTCAAAAAGAGCAAAATTAATCTATTGGTTATAGAAGTCAGAGTAGGCTTTCTTTGTCAGAGTGTACCTGCCTTGGTGCTACTGACTGGCAGGGTACAGGGAGCCTTTGGGAGGCTGGAGAAGATTTCTCTCTTCATCTGTGTGGTTGTGTGTGTGTGTGTATAAAAATAAAATCACTAAGCAATTTAGTTAAGACTTGGATACTCTCATGGATATAGGTTAAATTTCAAAATAATTAAAAAAAAATATATATATATATATATATATTTTTTTTTTTTGCGGTTCGCGGGCCTCTCACTGTTGTGGCCTCTCCCGTTGCGGAGCACAGGCTCCGGACACGCAGGCTCAGTGGCCGGGCTCATGGGCCCAGCCGCTCCATGGCATGTGGGATCTTCTTGGACCGGGGCACGAACCCGTGTCCTCTGCATCGGCAGGCAGACTCTCAACCACTGCGCTACCGGGGAAGCCCTAAAAAATATTTTAAATGCTAAAAAGCATTGTCATTGTTACTGAGCAGCATTCTCTTCAAACAAGCTGCAACTAATAGCAATAGGTTGGAAAACATGAACTTTTTCAGTCCATGTTTTGTTTTAAATTGCTTTATTCATTGATTCAACTTTTGTCTTTGGTGTCAATGTGGCTTTATGTGACACTGGTGGCAGGTGTCTGTGATTCATTCTAGAGATGATTATCTGATGATATTAAGAAATGCTATCAAACAAATGAGAACACCAGCTTTGTCATTCATTCATTCAACAAACATTTACCACCTGTCTATTCTGTGCCTGCATTGGTTTAGATACTAAGGCAAGGAGATAAATATATAAGACATACAGGACCTGTAACCTACAGGAGTTTGCAGTCTAATGGGGGAGATAAAAGGGTAAGACAGATGATCATAATAATGAAAGTACAATGTCAGAATAGATACCAGTGGCCAAGAGAATATAGAAAAGAGATAGTGGTTACCTACTTAGCACTAAAACAACAGCACTGAAAAATTTATTATAGGATAATTTCCATAATAAGAACCCTTAAAAGGCTATGGATAAATTTCAAATGTTCTCTAATGAAATGACAAGATCTAGGATGCGATGACATAGGATATGCATGCAGGGATCAAGAATTAGGCTACGAAGGATGGCTGGTAGGCACCATGAGGTCATCAATTCAGGGAACCAAAATCTAGAAACAGCAAGGAGTTGGACTAGGAGATGGAGGAATGGAATAACCAATTTTGGCATAGGGCCTCTGCAGAAATCCAGCATTTGGAGAGCAGGCATAAAGCAGCTTAACAATGTACCAAATGCCTTCTTAGATAGGGGCTCATTAGACTGCCACTGCTAGGACCACAGCTGGCTTTAGAAAATGGACAGACCTCATCCCACAATGTGACTCACATAATCGTACCTAGTGACACTGAGCAGGTAAAGGTAGCTGAGCTTCCTAATAACAGTTTTTCATGGCAAACACTCATGAATCTTCATTTGGTCATTTATCTGAGCTTGTTCATGAGTTTAGACTTCGTAGTACCTCTTCATGATAAATGGCATGCATTCACTCCATGACCTATTAAATAAGGGATTCCTCTGACCTTTTTTTTTTTTAACATCTTTATTGGAGTATAATTGCTTTACAATGGTGTGTTAGTTTCTGCTTTATAACAAAATGAATCAGTTGTACATATACATATGTTCCCATATATCTTCCCTCTTGCATCTCCCTCCCTCCCACCCTCCCTATCCCACCCCTCTAGGTAGTCACAAACCACCTAGCTGATCTCCCTGTGCTATGCAGCTGCTTTCCACTCTAAAGTTAAATTTTCACGTTGCAAAGAATAATTCAAGTACACGGTCAAAAGTTCAGTCTACCACCCAATTTACTGCTAACCTCCTAGAAGCTTGTGAAACTCGGGTGCAGATTCCTTATACCACGATGCACATGGAAGATAGGTTTGGCAAGAACCAAGAAGGCAGTATTTTATTCCATCCATTCAATTTGCCTCCAAAGCAAAACTTCTGAGTTTCAATCTCTGTTGTCTACCCCTCTTATTATATCTTATAGGGTATGGTGGTCTTTAATTTTTGTTTTATATTTAGCAGGAAATAGATTTATTTTTTTCAGTAGACTGGATTTTAACTTTCTTCCACCTAGGGAGCAGTGTCAAATGGAAGTTGGTATTTGAAATGTGAAATAACTTTAGAAACAGCTAACAGGTATTGAGCATTTGCTCTGTGCTATAGAACAGCCTCACATGAGGGAAGTGATATAACTTCCATTTTACAGATCAGGCAACAGAGATTCAGAAATTCAAATGATAGTATACAGCTACGGCGTGGCATACATGGGATTTACGACCAGGATCTTGACTTCAAAGTATAGGATTTTAAGCCTCACACTGTACTGTCTCCAAGCACCAGAGGCAGATAGACACAATAACTTCTGCTTTGATCACTTCTCTCACCTTCCTCTTCAGTGTACTTCCGTGCTGCTACCAGAGAGTAGCACACTGTCAGGATGTCTGGACTCGTGAGGGCTGGAGTATGTCTATGCTTTGTCCAGATCAAACAAAGAAATGGGAAGCAGCACAAAGTAGTTAGTGTCTGCCCAATTGTGCTTATTCTTTTATTTGTTTCCTCCTTTTCTTTGCAAGCTATGCTTGTGCTCTGAGAGAAAAGTCCCAAAGATCTTATTTTTCAATGGCTACTGTACATTTTATAGAGTTGTAGTCTGCTGGAATATTTTGCCCTAGAAATCTACTGAATTTGGCTTCAGTGATAACCTCATTCATCTTTGGAAAAGAGACAAAAATAACCGAAGGCTTCTTCTTGTGATATAGGAAGCTTTTGGTTATCATCTCAGTGTCCCTTAAAGAATTTGAGGGACAGCTTTCCATTTCTCTCATCTTCTCTTCTCTAGTTAGTACTCCCAAAGAAACAGAAGTGGAATGTAGCTCCAACTGAGTTCATATCTGTACTTTCTTTTTTTTAAATTTAATTTAATTTAGTTTTTATAAAGCAGGTTCTGATTACATATTTCTACTTTCAAGGAGACTGGAATAGAAAAAGTATTATGAAGTTGGTTTTGTGATTTACTATGTCAAAGCCTTTTTATGTTGGACTAACAGACTAGAGGACAGAAGAGAGAGAGAAATGATAGAAGTTACAATTTCTAGATCACTTTAAGACTATAATGAATTTTTAAAATACATTCTAAGACTTTTTGGTAAAGGTATATTTTTATTTTATTATTATTTTTTAATTTATTTATTTTATTTTTGGCTGTGTTGGGTGTTTGTTGCTGTGCATGGGCTTTCTCTAGTTGCAGCGAGTGGGGGCTACTCTTTGTTGTGGTGCACGGGCTTCTCATTGTGGTGGCTTCTCTTGTTGCAGAGCACAGGCTCTAGGAGTGTGGGCTTCAGTAGCTGTGGTGTGCGGGCTCAGTAGTTGTGGCGCATGGGCTTAGTTGCTCCGCAGCATGTGGGATCTTCCCGGACGAGGGCTCAAACCCGTGTCCCTTGCATTGGCAGGTGGATTCTTAACCACTGCACCACCAGGGAAGCCCCAAAGGTACTTTTAAAAGTCTAATAATACCTCTCTAAATAAACTTACTTAGTCATAGTGCACATTTTCTCTCTTTCACATTAAGTTTGACTATTTAAATGGGAAACATATATATGCATATGAGTTTACACAATGACAGTGATATTATTTCATGCTTCTCTCTTCCTGTTTAACTGTACAAGCTATCTTTTGAAACCTGAAATGATTGTGTAAGAAATGCACATAATTGCTAAACAAAAACAGTGTGGAATTTTAATTCATGTATATACAAACTGGGGGAGGATTTGGACTAAAGGGAGAGAAAAAGGATAACAAAATTTAGTTCTAAGTTTTTTCTCTAACTCTGTGACCTTGGATAAATTTCTTTATATTCTGTGAGATGCAGGCAAAACCTGCCCCCTACCTAACTTTTGGAGCTGCTGCAAGATTTATTAAACTAGGAGAAAAAACCCCAAAAACTGTTTAGAGGTCTGATGAGATAAGAGTTATATAAATACAAGGCGGTATTGTTATCTCTAAGAGGTGTATGAAGTTGAATTAAATTTTACAACACCTTATGAGTCAAGTAGATAATCTCAGACCTCTTTTTACAGATAAGAGGGCTTAAGCTCTCCTGTTCAGGCCACTTAGACTGGGTGTATGCGAAGAGATACCATTACTGAATTCAGAGCTAGGCCAGTATTTGTTGATACCTGAATATATTTTAAAGGGCAGTTTAAAACATCCCATCATCCCCTTGGCAAGCAATGAGAAGAGTCTGCATATTATTCTCCCCAGTGTTCTTTCTGTGGTTCTTCATGAAATTGATCTGAAATGCAAGACACCTTGTGTCAATGGTATCCAAGGGGAGCCAAGTATTTTGAGAGCTATTAAAAGACATTGTTCTAATGATGAGACATAAAATGTGATTTAGTGCAGCTGAAGCCAAGATATCCATCAGACAGAGACCTAGGAAAAGGGGAAGAAGAAAAACCAATGTGACAGTTAATGCAGTCGGTGCAGTAAGGTTCTGTTAGTAGTGAACAGACCACTATATTCATATAAGGTGTATGTGGCTATAACCACATATAACATTACCCCCAACGCTTAAATGAATAAAAGCCAATATAAATAGGAGAATACACATTTTCCCTTCAGCCTAAATAAACTCGCTCACTTGTTTCCAAAAGTAATTGTTCCACATTACTAAAAAATGATTCAAAGAGCTAATTAGAGTGCCTGGCACATAGCAAATTGTCAATCAAGTCACCTGTAATTATTTGGATTTGGAGTAGCAACAGTGTTGCAAAAAGTCAAGAACATATTAGGAATAAGATGCCTGGGTTCAAGCCTTGCCTCTTGCACGAAATTGCCATGTGACTCTGCATAGCTGTTTAACGTAATCTTTAAAGTGGGGACAATGATAGTACTCAGCTGAGATAAATTTTGTAAAAAACCACATGATCGGGCACATGTATAAGCCTTAGCCTGGTTTCCAGCACATGGACACATCTGATCTACAGAATGTTAGCTTCTAGCAGTTGTGCAGCTAGGGCTGGTACACTAGTGTTGCTCTGCTAGCCAGTTACTTATTGAGCACTTCCATGGACCAGGCACTGAAGGAGGTGCTGGGGAAAGGAAAGATGAACAGGGGAGACATGGTCCTTATCCACATGTTGCTTGGAGGGGGGGGTGGGTATTAACAAAACAACATTCAAATAAAATAATTGAAGCCTGTAACATGCTAAGGAGGAACTAAGAAAGGACTGATGCAGAAAATGTAGAAGATACTTCTTCTTAGTTAGGGAGTCAGGGAAAGTCTGTCTAAGGAAGTACATTTAAAGTGAGGGTTTCAAAGAAAAGGAGTCCACCATGTGAATGGGGATGATGGTGGGCGTTCCAGGTAGGTGGAACAGCATTTGCAAAGGTCATGAGTTGGAAAAAACTTGGCACATGGGAGGAAGGGATCGTCCAGAGTGACTGAAGCATATGGATGAGGAGGGGGAGTGTTACCAAATGTGATTGAGGAATGGACAGGACCTAGCTCATGCAGGCCTGATGGGTCGTGGTAAGGAGTGTAGGTATTCTGTTTGCAAAGGTAAGTTACTGAAGTTTTAAACAGTGGCAAGGAATGGTATTTTTTATACTTTTGAAAGACCACTTTTGCTGCTTTGTAGGGAAAGGCATCTAAACTTTTTTGATCATGTACACCAATCAGCATGTGACTCCAAAATGTTTATATGTTCATATTCTCTCTCTCTCGATAGATACATAGATACATAGATATGTATAGATAGATAGATATAGATATATAAATAACATAAATATATATGTGAATCAGTAATTGAATATTAACTAGTCTATTTCCTGCACACAAATGAATCACCTTGTGATACCATTTTGGCACTTGTACCCCACTTTGGAGATGACTATTGTAGAGAAAGGAGGGAGCAAAGCAATCTTGGAGTAGGGAGAGTAGTATGGAGACTGTAGTGCTAGTCCAGTTAAGAAATGATGGTAACTTACATTAGGTGGTGGCATATTTTTCATGTGCATAATGAAAAAGACTCCTAATTGGAATTACAGATCTACGCTCTCTAGTGGCCTTTTATATCAACTATTTTCGTAACAAATGACCCATTCCTAATGGATCATATTAATAAAACCCATTGGGTTGCTTATTGGGTTGTTGGGTTGCAAATACCATGAAATAGACTAGCCCAGTTTCCCCCAAGATTAGCCTATTTCTTGAAGTCCTCTGGAAAAAGATGATGGTTTAGGGAATTACTGGTACTTTCTCTTTCTGTTTGTTGACAAAAGTTCATGGGGACCAGAGCCATAAGAAATAAAATGAATTTATTAAAAAAAATAGTTGGAGTCAATTTCTTCTACATCTGTGTAACCTTTTTCACAAATGGATCATTAAAATCAGGCATTAAAAAAGTGCCTGCCTCTACGAATTCTCAGCAAATGGACTGAAAATGCTTTCACTAAAAGGGATTACTGTAGTAGGTGTTTGAAAAGATGGGCACTGTAAACTCCTTGTGGAGGAAATGTCAGCTCTACTTTCCCAAATCTTCAGGAAGAACTTCCTTTTGAAACCAAAGCAATCTAAATTTTGGTAGGGTAATAATAGACTAAGACCAGAAAATGTGAATTTACTCATTTCTTTTCCATTTTGCTTTTTCCAGTCCTATATTTGGATGGGAGTTCATTTGGGTTCTGAGTCTTTAATCTAATGTGGTTTTCCTCTCTTGGAGGAATTCTCACAGAGTGGAAAGGAGGTTAGCAGGGCATAGGAAGAAGGCATTAAGCAAAGGATCCTGCAAAGCTTTGAAAACTTTTCTGAGGAGAAGAAAACAGCTCTCCTGGGCTTTGACAAAGAGCACTTGCAATTTGGGAGGAAGGAGGTGATAACCTCTGGCTCACCTCTCCTCCATCTAGAAGCCACAATCTGCCAGTGGTCCTTTTTTAGGAGGATTCAGGCTTGGGTAGTAATGGTACTTCTGGAAGAACAGTCTGTGTCTCCTTTAATGACAAACAGGACACTCTTTTGTCCTTTTAAGTATCCAAGGTTTATGGCTGAGAAGCCTGTGCTCTCTGCATTGGCACATTTCTTGGATCGATCATGAGAACAATCATTTTAACTTTTTTTGTAACACACCTCTGGCTTGGAATAAGAGAAACTCCTCTTGTACAGCATTAAAAAGAGTATTATTAATTAAAGAATAATGATCACTCTGTTACTTGCAAGTTGGTCCCATCACAAACCCAGGATTCAGATTTTTTCAGTGAGGTTACCTTTGCAAGTGTGAAAATGAACAAACATGTAATTAGAAACTGGGAATTGTACTATTCTGTGGTGGGATTCATTTATTCAGTCAATAATAATTCACAGAATAATTTAACAGCTAGCATGTGATAAGAAAGTGTTATCTGGCTCATGAAGACTACAAAGACATGTGAAGGTATTTCAGCCCTTAGAAGCAACTTTCTATTTGAAAAAGGCTTGGATTTTGAGAAATTCTTTGTACTTTTCAAAGCCCATTCACCTACTATAAGTCTTAATCTGAACGTTTGAATAGTAGCAGGGGAGCTAGGCTGGGCAGACGTTATAATCATACAATTATGGAATTTTAGGAGTGAAAGGGATTTTAAAGGTCATCTAATGCAACAACTTAGTTTTAAACCTAGGAAGCTGATAGATTGCTACTTGTCATAGATTCCACAGCAAACTAATGGCAGAGCATCCAGCACCCACATGAAGTTTTCCTATTGAGTCTTAAGGCATGTGTTAGTAGCTCTGGGCTAGGCACGAATGCCACAGGATAGATGGAGCACCATGCCTCCTTTCCTGTATGTATTTGCACACAGAAATATAATAATAGGCTTACAATAAATATTTATGAATTAATGACTGACAGATTTCCTACCATGTAGGGCACTGTGTCCAAGTACTATGGATAAAATGGCAAACAATGAACTGGTTACTTCTTCCAAGTTGCTCACAACGTAGCCTTCCCGTCCTCAGTGAGTGTGCAGTCTCGTAAGGAAGCCAAGATACGCCCACAAAATGCAGTAAGATTGGGTTCAAATACAGTGAGTGCTTTAGGAGGTCAAGGAAGAAATCTAAGCGTGATAATTGATGGGAAAATCCCCCAGAATACACACACACACACACACACACACACACACACACACCTGCGATCTTTTAATTACATCATTCTCTGCTGATGCTGGGACACACAGACTCTTCCCAAGGTAAGGTCAAGATGCCAACTCACTGAGACTAAGAAGGGAAAGAGCAGAAGCCCACTCATCCTTATTTTCTCAACTGAGGAAGAAAAAGAAAAGAAAAAAGAAACAGCCACAGAGACTGATAGAAACAATTAAACAGGAATAGGAAGTCCCCAGCACAGTGACCACTCCGCCAGGTCCGGGCTGGCCGCCCCCACGGGAGGGGCACTCGGGCTCTGCCCGGAGGCCGGCGGCCGCGGCGGCGCACAGCGCGGCGGGGCGGAGCGGGCGGCGGCGGCGGCGGCGGCGGCGGCGGCGGCGGCGCAGGCGAGCCCAAGGGGGAGGGTCGGCGGCGCCTCCAGTCCCCGCAGCCAACCGCGCGCAGCGCAGCTCGGGAGCGGGACGCGGCGCTCGAAGCCCCGGCAGCGCCCGCCCTCCCTTCCGTGTTGCCTGCCCGCGCGCCAGCGCCCGCTCCGCCCGTGACTTCACTTCGGCTCCACCCCCGCGTGGCAGCGGCTCGCTCCGTCCGAACCCGCGCTCGGCACCAGCCCAGCCCGGGCAAGCGGCGGCCGCCACCTGCCCCGAACCGCCTCTGCCCGCCCCCACCGCGGCCCAACTTGGATGGAGTTGGGGTCCTGAGCTCCTGCTCCTCGTAGCCGGCCAGCGGAGAGCCCCGCGCCGCCACCTCCGGTCCGGGACCCCCCTCTCCGCTCCTCTCCGCTCCCGCAATGGGAAAAGTTGGCGCCGGCGGCGGCTCCCCAGCCGGGCTGAGCGCGCTCCTCGCCGGCGCGGGGCTCTTAGTCCTCTGCGCCCCGGGCGCCTGCGGCGGCGGCTCCTGTGGTCCACTGCTGCACCCCAGCTCGGCCCCACGTTGGTCTCCGACCCGAGGGGGGCTTAATCACCTGGGGCCGCGAGGCACGGCTCCTGCCACGCCCCTGCTCGGACGCCCCCTGTTTGCAGTGGCCCCCGGAGACCGAGCGCTGTCCCTGGAGCGGGCCCCGGGCACTGGGGCATCGGTGGCGATTGCTCCACGCTCTGGCCGGAGGAGACGGAGTGGAGAGAATCAAGAGAAGGCGGAACGGGGAGAGGGCACGAGAAGACGCCCCCGGGGAGTGCTAAGGGACAGAGGGCAGCAGGAGCCTGGGACTCCGGAGCGGGACCCGGACAAAGCCACTCGCTTCCGGCTGGAGGAGCTGAAACTAACCAGCACTACGTTCGCGCTGACAGGCGACTCAGCACACAACCAAGCCATGGTCCACTGGTCTGGCCACAACAGCAGCGTGAGTATAATGGGACTGAGGGCAAAGGGGTGGAAGATGGAAAGGGTTAAAGTCGGCTGTGTGATCTGATTGAGAATTTGGGGAAATGGGGTTTCTGGACTTGAAACATTGTGCAAACTAAAGTCTTCCCTGCCCGCCTCCCCAGGGATTTAATGTCACCAACTAGGAGACCGCCCCTTTCCCAGCAACACCGGAGTCCTCTCCAAACCTCTAACAAAGCTTTATACAGGGCAGGCAGATCCCTGTTTTCCGTTTCTTTGGTCTCCTTTGTGTAGGATGGAGCCGAAGACCAGGCAAACAGAGCGGGTTAAAGTATTCTGAATGCAGAGGTGAAAGGGTTAAAATTCCAGGCAGTCTGGCGTTCCCTCCAGTGACTTTCCCTTTAACTTGCTAGACTTATGGATGAGAGCACGTAAGATCAAAAAGTCTTGATTTGTGGCTTTTTAATTTTATTTTTGTGCGAAGCTCCTAACCCCCTCTTCCCAGCACGGAAGAGAAATTCAGTGGATGGTAAGGAGCCCTTAATGTATTCTGTTTCTGGGGACCAAGTGGATGCAAGTTTCAGGACGGGAACTCTCCAGCATCTTCTAACAGCACCAGCCAGTGTGTTTTGAGAGCTGGGGCTTTCCAGCCTGTGAATGAGTGGTTGTTCTCTGGCTTGATCTGCCCCAGGAAGATCAGATATGTCCCTGTGACAACAACTCCCTGTTCTCCCCCATTGCCTGACCTTCTCTAGTGAAGAACACAAATAAAGACGTAGCTCTCCCTTTCTTAAGGGAGGAGAGGGATTGCTGGGTTTCCAGGAGGATGTCACTGGGGAGCGTGGGTGCAAGTCCATGAGCTGTGTCCAAGATCAGGGAAGGTTTTAGATGTTTGGAAAAGCCTGCATGTCTGGAATTTGAGGGAGCTCTTCCAGTTTAAACTGCACCTGGAAACTTCAAGGAGCTGAAATAGTAAAGAAAGAGCTTTGGTGGTGATAACTGCAGGTGATTTAGAAGTATGGAAACTTCACCAGGCTGCATTGAAGCAGACAAGAAAATAAAAACCAAGGATGGGTAAACTGGAAAAAAAAAAAAAAAAGCAAAGTTTCAGCTTCTATCAGGTTACTGAGATTGTAGTATTTTTACTATGAACAGTCTGTGCATCCTGGTACATTTCAAAATGTTTTCAATTGTGATGTTATTGCCAGAAACCTTCCCAGGGAAGTGCCACTTTAGTGAATTGTGCTCACTGTCAGCTTTGTTAATGAAAGTTGTGAACATTTTAAAATAAGAGGCTGTCATTATGGATTCCTTGGGTACATAGATATAAATTGTATTAAGGCAAATCGTGATAAATAGTATTTTGTATCGTGTCTCTGTCCTGAGAGCCTCAGCACGGTTTTCCCTACAATTCAGCCTTCGTGACCAAGGCTATGGTTTTATATGGTTCTCTGGACTGGTTTAATCAAATAATTGAAGCTGAAATTCTTTTCATTCAAGTTCCGGAGACCCTTGCCCTCATTCCTTACCTTAACTGTCCTATCTTTCATATCATAACCACTAAAAGTAATCCCCCAATTTGAACTTGAATCTTCTTAAACTGATTAAATAACTTTCGCACTGCTTTAGATGATTAACTCAAAGCTTCTAGCTTTAAGGGGCAATTTTAAACACATCAAACATATTAAATCTTGTACCAAGAAGTAAAGGACTTTGGACTCAAAATATTTCTGGCTTTTAATGTAATTCAAGCCGTAAAATATCACTCACCCATTAGACCTCTAGTTCACCTATTGAAAGATCTTGGAAAGAGCAAGAAAAGGAAAGTACATCTTTGGCAAGTTTTAAACTCCGTTTAAGAAATGGTGCCAAGCACTGCCAGCCTTTTTTTTTTTTTTTTTTAATGGTGCTTATAAACCCAGTCAGGCTTCTTAGGGTCAGGGCTTGAAGGGGTGACATGTAAGGAGGTTTGAGATAATGTAGGAAATAATCAAGGTGCTAAAAGTTGGAGCACTCAAATCGTGTAAACGAATGAGATTTCTATCCTATTAAGTCTCTCATTCTATAAGGACATACCCTCCATCCCTGCCCACTTACATACAAATTTTGTTGTTTTTCTTCAGTGTATATGTATAGGTAACAGAGGAAGAGAACTAGTCTTGTATCAGTATCCTCCACAAAGTAGTCCCAGATTCATAGGAGAGAGAAAGTTTAAAACACATTTTGAAGGTAAGGGAGGCAGAAAGAAACTTTTCTAGGCAACTTTGTGATGTGAAAAGCAGAGTGGAGATCTGAGTTCTGGTTCTGCCTATTTGTGGTTTGATCTTGGCAAGCTGATTGCCTGAGTGTGAATTTCCTCATCTCTACAACAGGAGGGGAGGATGCCTGTCAGATTCATTACTGAGAATTACAGGCCAGGGTATAGTTAAGAGAGTGTTGTGACTGTAAAGCACTGTATACCTCTTTGTAACTCTCATCTCATGGCACTTCACATTCCCCCCAGAGCAAGAAATCCACCAACCTAACACTGAGGACAGCAGTGGGTGGGAGCTCTCATTTTCGTCTCATTTAGCTGCTGTCCCCCATAAATCCACCCCCAGCCCATTCAGGGCCACTGGCAGTACACACCCCCTGGACCTATCTCACCTTTAGCTAAAAGCCTTTGCTAAGTAGGGCTTCTGATGACAATAACACCTGCATTAAAGGTGTAAATGTATGGTAATTATAGGCTGCCTATCAGACTCCTGAAGAACTCTGGATCCTTCTCTCACCTCCTTCCCTTCTCCTTCCTGCCCCCTCCGCTGGTGGACTTGTGCAGTTGTGTAAGGATATGACTGTTTTGCCTTGTCCGTGGGTGTGATGTGATTCCTCTGTACTGCAGTCTAGCTTGATGGAAAGTGTTGATGGAGTTGGTGGAACACCTGGGGGGATCTTTTGGCATGAAAAGTGCTGGGTATGAATCATTTGTCATGAGCTTGGTATCATAAGCAAGAACATATTGTTCCTACCCTACTCATCCAAGGCATGCTGTGCCCTGATCTAAATTTGTAGAGTAATTCTTAGTTTGTTAAAATATATATTTGTCTATACCTATATATGATGGGGATGCGTTTATTCTTTATTTCCAAGGAGTTTCGAAGTGCTACACTCATTAATCCTTACAATATCCCTGTTAGGTAATAGACCGGTGTCAAGTGTTAATATCTCTTTTTCATATTTTTATGCTGGAGTCAATTTGAATATTTCAGTTCACTGTCTTGTCCCTTTCTCACTAGAAATAGTGTTACAAATTGTAAACGGAGGCTTTTACTTGACATATTTTGCTGTTATGACATCTTTAGTACTGCATTTATTGTAGTGAATGATGATCTGGTTGGTTTTCATGTAATTCTTTGCCTTTTGTTATTCTGAGACTTGACATTTACCATCCACCCTTAGTGAGTAAACTGAGTCCCAGTGAGTCAGGTTTTTGAGTACATGTCTTACATTCATCGTTTCACTTAATTTTCACAAAAATGTTATGAGTAGATATTATTATCCCCATTACGTTAATGAGGAAACTGAGGCTCCAGAAGGCTAAATGACTTGCCAAGAAGATATAACAGTTCCGTGGCAAAGCAGAGACTGGCACCCTGGGTGATCTGACTTCAAAACCCCACAGAATGGCTTGTCTTAGAGACTTTAAGGTAGGACAGAAAAACTCAGACCTTTGGGGATCTGTATTTTAAATAATCCTGTTTTGGGTGGATTTCAGATGGTGGTGGAGGAAGACATAGTCTTAGCTGGAAGCTCTATCTCTTTGTAGAAAAGCAAGGACTATATAACATGTGCCTGTCACATTGCACCCTTTACCTTAAAGTAGTGATTTGGCTGTTCTTTTATCCACCCACATCTTCATCTTTACTGAGACATGGAATCTGTACCTGATGATTCATTGAGCACGAGGTAATGTGCCATCATTCAGCTTTCAGATCTGGTGTTCTTCAGGAAGAGATTCCTCTTCTAAGTTAATTACAAATATGATTTTATAAAGAGTTGCCTATGAACACTTGATTTGGCTATACATTTTGACGTAAGTTTTTTTATCTTTTTTTCCAAAGTAAACTGATGAAGGATTTTACATTTCTCTAGCAAGCCACATAATACCTTCTCTGATCAGTGTTTTATGCTATTAATGGGTGTTAATATGGTATGACATGGAAGGCAGTGGGTTTGGAAGCAGATTTGAGTTTAAATGTTAGCTCTCCTGCTTCCCAGCACTTTGCTTTGAGCAAGACACTTAAATTCTTTGAGTTTCTATTTTCTCAACTAAAATATGGGGAGGGCATATCTTTTTCTGTTTTTTGTTTTTTTTTTCCAGAAGATTTGACATCACATATACAAACCGGCTGGTATATAGTAAGGGCTCAATAAATGCTACCTCTTATTTTTGTAGAAGAAATACTTCTCTACTGGGTTTTTAAGACTCCTGGGTTATAGTCCTGGCAGTACACAAAAATTAGATATGTAGTGACAGCCTGTAAAAATTTTGTGGCCTCAATTTTATCCTCTGTAAAATGACACAAATAGGCCAGAGCATCACTGAAATCCCTTACAGGTTGAAATTCATTAAAAATTTTGTCAACCTGTAGGTACTGTGCACCTACTACATCTAAATAAAGTCCACTGGGAGTGTTCAGGATGCAGAAATGGCACAATGACCTATACCCTTGACCTGTAAGTGAGCAAGCCTTTCATTTCACAAGATTCTTCCTCTTTCCATGGTTTATATGCACATCTATTAATAGGAAATTAAGGCATTTGAGACCCAAGCAGGCATTCATTTCAATGTAGATTTGTAGCAAAATATAGTTCATTAGGTTTATTGTATCATATCTTCAGGTTAAGGCACTTGGTATCTTTGAACAAAAAAATTGCTTAATGTGAAATTGGAAAGTAAAGATCTCTTAAGATATTTTAATGGGATTTCCTAGACTCATCAGTGTTGACTCTGGGAACTATGTCCACATCCTTTTAAAGAAGGACCCCAGAAACTCAAAAACTAGGGTAGAGAAGCTGGTGCAATTGTCTAATTTATTTAACAGAATAATAATTGCTCACATTTAAGGTGAGATTGTCATATGGCAGCATTATGCTAAGAAGCTTACACAAATTATCATATTTACTTTTTTTTTTATTTTTTTAATAACAAATTTAATCAGTTATACATATACATATGTTTCCATATCCCCTCCCTTTTGCATCTCCCTCCCACCCTCCCTATCCCACCCCTCCAGGCGGTCACAAAGCACCGAGCTGATCTCCCTGTGCTATGCGGCTGCTTCCCACTAGCTATCTACCTTACGTTTGGTAGTGTATATATGTCCATGCCACTCTTTCACTTTGTCACAGCTTACCCTTCCCCCTCCCCATATCCTCAAGTCCATTCTCTAGTAGGTCTGTGTCTTTATTCCTGTCTTACCCCTATGTTCTTCATGACATTGTTTTTTCTTAAATTCCATATATATATGTGTCAGCATACAGTATTTGTCTTTCTCTTTCTGACTTACTTCACTCTGTATGACAGACTCTAGGTCTATCCACCTCATTACAAATAGCTCAATTTCATTTCTTTTTATGGCTGAGTAATATTCCATTGTATATATGTGCCACATCTTCTTTATCCATTCATCCGATGATGGACACTTAGGTTGTTTCCATCTCCGGGTTATTGTAAATAGGGCTGCTATGAACATTTTGATACATGTCTCTTTTTGAATTATGGTTTTCTCAGGGTATATGCCCAGTAGTGGGATTGCTGGGTCATATGGTACTTCTATTTGTAGTTTTTTAAGGAACCTCCATACCGTTCTCCATAGCGGCTGTACCAATTCACATTCCCACCAGCAGTGCAAGAGTGTTCCCTTTTTTCCACACCCTCTCCAGCATTTATTGTTTCTAGATTTTTTGATGATGGCCATTCTGACTGGTGTGAGATGATATCTCATTGTAGTTTTGATTTGCATTTCTCTAATGAGTAAAGATGTTGAGCATCCTTTCATGTGTTTGTTGGCAGTCTGTATATCTTCTGTGGAGAAATGTCTATTTAGGTCTTCTGCCCATTTTTGGATTGGGTTGTTTGTTTTTTTGTTATTGAGCTGCATAAGCTGCTTATAAATTTTGGAGATTAATCCCTTGTCAGTTGCTTCATTTGCAAATATTTTCTCCCATTCTGAGGGTTGTCTTTTGGTCTTGTTTATGGTTTCCTTTGCTGTGCAAAAGCTTTGAAGTTTCATTAGGTCCCATGTGTTTATTTTTGTCTTTATTTCCATTTCTCTAGGAGGTGGGTCCAAAAGGATCTTGCTGTGATTTATGTCATAGAGTGTTCTGCCTATGTTTTCCTCTAAGAGTTTGATAGTGTCTGGCCTTACATTTAGGTCTTTAATCCATTTTGAGCTTATTTTTGTGTATGGTGTTAGGGAATGATCTAATCTCATACTTTTACATGTCCCTATCCAGTTTTCCCAGCACCACTTATTGAAGAGACTGTCCTTTCCCCACTGTACATTCCTGCCTCCTTTATCAAAGATAAGGTGACCATATGTCCGTGGGTTTAACTCTGGGCTTTCTGTCCTGTTCCATTGATCTATCTTTCTGTTTTTGTGCCAGTACCATACTGTCTTGATTATGTAGCTTTGTAGTATAGTCTGAAGTCAGGGAGCCTGATTCCTCCAGCTCCGTTTTTCGTTCTCAAGATTGCTTTGGCTATTCGGGGTCTTTTGTGTTTCCATACAAATTGTGAAATTTTTTGTTCTAGTTCTGTGAAAAATGCCAGTGGTAGTTTGATAGGGATTGCATTGAATCTGTAGATTGCTTTGGGTAGTAGAGTCATTTTCACAATGTTGATTCTTCCAATCCAAGAACATGGTACATCTCTCCATCTATTTGTATCATCTTTAATTTCTTTCATCAGTGTCTTATAATTTTCTGCATACAGGTCTTTTGTCTCCTTAGGTAGGCTTATTCCTAGATATTTTATTCTTTTTGTTGCAATGGTAAATGGGAGTGTTTCCTTGATTTCACTTTCAGATTTTTCATCATTAGTATATAGGAATGCCAGAGATTTCTGTGCATTAATTTTGTATCCTGCAACTTTACCAAATTCATTGATTAACTCTAGTAGTTTTTTGGTAGCATCTTTAGGATTCTCTATGTATAGTATCATGTCATCTGCAAACAGTGACAGCTTTACTTCTTCTTTTCCAATTTGGATTCCTTTTATTTCCTTTTCTTCTCTGATTGCTGTGGCTAAAACTTCCAAAACTAGGTTGAATAAGAGTGGCGAGAGTGGGCAGCCTTGTCTTGTTCCTGATCTTAGTGGAAATGGTTTCAGTTTTTCACCATTGAGGACGATGCTGGCTGTGGGTTTGTCATATATGGCCTTTATTATGTTGAGGAAAGTTCCCTCTATGCCTACTTTCTGCAGGGTTTTTATCATAAATGGGTGTTGAATTTTGTCGAAAGCTTTCTCTGCATCTATTGAGATGATCATATGTTTTTTCTCCTTCAATTTGTTAATATGGTGTATCACGTTGATTGATTTGCGTATATTGAAGAATCCTTGCATTCCTGGAATAAACCCCACTTGATCATGGTGTATGATCCTTTTAATGTGCTGTTGGATTCTGTTTGCTAGTATTTTGTTGAGGATTTTTGCATCTATGTTCATCAGTGATATTGGCCTGTAGTTTTCTTTCTTTGTGACATCCTTGTCTGGTTTTGGTATCAAGGTGATGGTGGCCTCGTAGAATGAGTTTGGGAGTGTTCCTCCCTCTGCTCTATTTTGGAAGAGTTTCAGAAGGATAGGTGTTAGCTCTTCTCTAAATGCTTGATAGAATTCACCTGTGAAGCCATCTGGTCCTGGGCTTTTGTTTGTTGGAAGATTTTTTATCACAGTTTCAATTTCAGTGCTTGTGATTGGTCTGTTCATATTTTCTATTTCTTCCTGATTCAGTCTTGGCAGGTTGTGCATTTCTAAGAATTTGTCCATTTCTTCCAGGTTGTCCATTTTATTGGCATAGAGTTGCTTGTAGTAATCTCTCATGATCTTTTGTACTTCTGCAGTGTCAGTTGTTACTTCTCCTTTTTCATTTCTAATTCTATTGATTTGAGTCTTCTCCCTTTTTTTCTTGATGAGTCTGGCTAATGGTTTATCAATTTTGTTTATTTTCTCAAAGAACCAGCTTTTAGTTTTATTGATCTTTGCTATCGTTTCCTTCATTTCTTTTTCATTTATTTCTGATCTGATTTTTATGATTTCTTTCCTTCTGCTAACTTTGGGATGTTTTTGTTCTTCTTTCTCTAATTGCTTTAGGTGCAAGGTTAGGTTGTTTATTCGAGATGTTTCCTGTTTCTTAAGGTGGGATTGTATTGCTATAAATTTCCCTCTTAGAACTGCTTTTGCTGCATCCCATAGGTTTTGGGTCGTCGTGTCTCCATTGTCATTTGTTTCTAGGTATTTTTTAATTTCCCCTTTGATTTCTTCAGTGATCACTTCGTTATTAAGTAGTGTATTGTTTAGCCTCCATGTGTTTGTATTTTTTACAGCTCTTTTCCTGTAATTGATGTCTAGTCTCATAGCACTGTGGTCGGAAAAGATACTTGATACAATTTCAATTTTCTTAAATTTACCAAGGCTTGATTTGTGACCCAAGATAGGATCTATCCTGGAGAATGTTCCATGAGCACTTGAGAAAAATGTGTATTCTGTTGTTTTTGGATGGAATGTCCTATAAATATCAATTAAGTCCATCTTGTTTAATGTATCATTTAAAGCTTGTGTTTCCTTATTTATTTTCATTTTGGATGATCTGTCCATTGGTGAAAGTGGGGTGTTAAAGTCCCCTACTATGAGTGTGTTACTGTCGATTTCTCCTTTTATGGCTGTTAGTATTTGCCTTATGTATTGAGGTGCTCCTATGTTTGGTGCATAAATATTTACAATTGTTATATCTTCTTCTTGGATCGATCCCTTGATCATTATGTAGTGTCCTTCTTTGTCTCTTCTAGAAGTCTTTATTTTAAAGTCTATTTTGTCTGATATGAGAATTGCTACTCCAGCTTTCTTTTGGTTTCCATTTGCATGGAATATCTTTTTCCATCCCCTTACTTTCAGTCTGTATGTGTCTCTAGGTCTGAAGTGGGTCTCTTGTAGACAGCATATATATGGGTCTTGTTTTTGTATCCATTCAGCCACTCTGTGTCTTTTGGTGGGAGCATTTAGTCCATTTACATTTAAGGTAATTATCGATATGTATGTTCCTGTTCCCATTTTCTTAATTGTTTTGGGTTCGTTATTGTAGGTCTTTTCCTTCTGTTGTGTTTCTTGCCTAGAGAACTTCCTTTAGCATTTGTTGTAAAGCTGGTTTGGTGGTGCTGAACTCTCTCAGCTTTTGCTTGTCTGTAAACGTTTTAATTTCTCCATCAAATCTGAATGAGATCCTTGCTGGGTAGAGTAATCTTGGTTGCAGGTTTTTCTCCTTCATCACTTTAATTATGTCCTGCCACTCCCTTCTGGCTTGTAGAATTTCTGCTGATAGATCAGCTGTTATCCTGATGGGGATTCCCTTGTGTGTTATTTGTTGTTTTTGCCTTGCTGCTTTTAATATGATTTCTTTGTGTTTAATTTTTGACAGTTTGATTAATATGTGTCTTGGCGTATTTCTCCTTGGATTTATTCTGTATGGGACTCTCTGTGCCTCCTGGACTTGATTAACTATTTCCTTTCCCATATTAGGGAAGTTTTCAACTATAATCTCTTCAAATATTTTCTCAGTCCCTTTCTTTTTCTCTTCTTCTTCTGGAACCCCTAGAATTCGAATGTTGGTGCGTTTAATGTTGTCCCAGAGGTCTCTGAGACTGTCCTCTGTTCTTTTCATTCTTTTTTCTTTATTTTGCTCTGCAGCAGTTATTTCCACTATTTTATCTTCCACCTCACTTATCCGTTCTTCTGCCTCAGTTATTCTGCTATTGATCCCATCTAGAGTATTTTTCATTTCATGTATTGTGTTTTTAATCGATGCTTGATTCATCTTTAGTTCTTCTAGGTCCTTGTTAACTGTTTCTTGCATTTTGTCTATTCTATTTCCAAGATTTTGGATCTGGGAAATAGAATCTTGGATCATCTTTACCATCATTATTCTGAATTCTTTTTCAGGTAGACTGCCTATTACCTCTTCATTTGTTAGATCTGGTGGGTTTTTATCTTGCTCCTTCTCCTGCTGTGTGTTTTTCTGTCTTCTCATTTTGCTTATGTTACTGTGTTTGGGGTCTCCTTTTTGCAGGCTGCAGGTTCGTAGTTCCCGTTGTTTTTGGTGTCTGTCCCCAGTGGCTAAGGTTGGTTCAGTGGGTTGTGTAGGCTTCCTGGTGGAGGGGACTAGTGCCTGTGTTCTGGTGGATGAGGCTGGATCTTGTCTTTCTGGTGGGCAGGTCCACGTCTGGTGGTGTGTTTTGGGGTGTCTGAGGACTTTTTATGATTTTAGGCCACCTCTCTGCTAATGGGTGGCGTTGTGTTCCTGTCTTGCTAGTTGTTTGGCATAGGGTGTCCAGCACTGTAGCTTGCTGGTCGTTGAGTGAAGCTGGGTGCTGGTGTTGAGATGGAGATCTCTGGAAGATTTTTGCCGTTTGATATTATGTGGAGCTGGGAGGTCTCTTGTGGACCAGTGTCCTGAAGTTGGCTCTCCCACCTCAGAGGCACAGCACTGACTCCGGGCTCCTCAATTTGGGATGATGTGTTGTCTATTCATGTATTCCACAGATGCAGGGTACATCAAGTTGATTGTGGAGCTTTAATCCGCTGCTTCTGAGGCTGCTGGGAGAGGTTTCCCTTTCTCTTCTCTGTTCTCACAGCTCCTGGGTCTCAGCTTTGGATTTGGCCCCGCCTCTGCGTGTAGGTCGCCGGAGGGCGTCTGTTCTTCGCTCAGACAGGACAGGGTTAAAGGAGCAGCCTCTTCGGGGACTCTGGCTCACTCAGGCCGGGCGGGAGGGAGGGGCACGGAGTGCGGGGCGAGCCTGCAGCGGCAGAGGTCGGCGTGACGTTGCACCAGCCCGAGGCGCGCCGTGCGTTCTCCCAGGGAAGCCGCCCCTGGATCCCGGGACCCCGGCAGTGGCGGGCTGCACAGGCTCCCGGAAGGGCGGTGTGGGCAGTGACCTGTGCTCGCACACAGGCTTCTTGGCGGCGGCAGCAGCAGCCCCAGCGTCCCACGCCCGTCACTGGGCTCCGCGCTTTCAGTCGCGACTCGCGCCCGTCTGTGGAGCCCCTTTAAGCAGCACTCTTAATCCCCTCTCCTCGCGCACCAGGAAACCAAGAGGGAAGAAAAAGTCTCTTGCCTCTTCGGCAGCTCCAGAGTCCTCCCGGACTCCCTCCCGGCTAGCTGTGGCACATTAGCCCCCTTCAGGCTGAGTTCTCGCCGCCAGCCCCAGTCCTCTCCCCGCGCTCTGATCGAAGCCCGAGCCTCAGCTTCCAGTGCTGCGCGCCCCGGCGGGCGAGCAGACAAGCCTCTCGGGCCGGCGAGCGCCGCTCGGCACCGATCCTCTGTGTGGGGATCTCTCCGCTTTGCCCTCCCCAGGTATGTGGGGAGTTTCTTGCCTTTTGGGAGGTCTGGGGTCTTCTGCCAGCGTTCAGTAGGTGTTCTGTAGGAGTTGTTCCACGTGTAGCTGTATTTCTGGTGTATCCGTGGGGAGGAAGGTGATCTCCGCGTCTTACTCTTCCGCCATCTTACCCGGAACTTATCATATTTACTTTTAATTCTATGAATGGGTATTGAGTCCTAATATTTGTCAGGCATTGATAGTAGGGACATACGTGGAGTGATGCACAAAGATGAAAAGAAATGATACCTGCCCTCAGAGCTTTCAGTTTGCCGCCCAAACAGTGCTCTGAAGAGGTAGCAGAAGGTAAGTGTCCTCTGAGGGTGTCACATGCTATAGGAGTTCAGAGCAGGGATGGGCAGGCATCTTCTGGCTGGGGTGGTCTCCAAACTTCATTGCAAAGCAGGTGTTTCAACTGAACCTTGAAATGTAGAGAAATTTTTAATTAAAAGATGGAGATTATTACAAGGATATTTTGAGCTGAGTGGATGGTGTGAGTAAAGGTCGAGCGTAGAGATGTAAAGATTCCTACCTATATCAAGGAAATTAACCTAGATTAAATGTAAACTATGTTTAACTAAGGTCTTAACCTTAGAAATAGGTTTTAAAATATGATTTAAGCAAAAACATATACACACCCATCTACTAGTGAGCTTGGCTGTATTCCAAGCTCCAAAAGAAAATAAAAACCTCTGTGGTCACTTGAAGGCATAACTGCCCTTATTTGCACATTAAATTTCAGCTGGAGTCATCATTGTTTCATTTTTACCTTGACGTTTTTCACACGCAGTTTTCACAAACAGACTTTCTTTTGTTTAAGTTCTTGATTAGAAATATCAGTGGCTGGGCTGCCCGGAGGGTAGATTAATTGGGCTCCCTGACAACTTCTGTTAACTAAACGTATGTAATACGTTTGTCCTGTCTTTATGTATGTCTCAATTACTGTCCTTTGTCTCTGGCTGGAAAGGGTGGAGAATACATCTGTGTGTCCTAGAGGGGAAACTAGCCAAACAGTGTCCCTGCAGTGGCCAACAGGATGGCAAAGAAGAGGCGTGGCCAGTGTGATGTGGAGCCAGGCTCCAGGAAAGGGCAGTGGTTACTCCTGAGGAGTGCACCTCCTTCTCCCTTGGGATGGATGGAACGATCAAATGGTTGGCAAGAAACAAAGCTGGACTCTTACTGTGCACAGTTTATAAGGAAAAAGAGAGTCTATTCTAAAATGTAGGTGGGGGAGAAAAAGACGTGAATGCTCTGCAGGAAATCCTACATGAAATTTCACACGTGTATAAAAGATATTGTGTCTATTTCTATAGCACTCCTGAATGTCGTTATACCACTTTAGATCGGTTATAGCCCTTTTCTTTTGCAAAATGCTTCAGTTTCCAAAGATGGGAACATTACTTCCATGACTTCAGTTTTATTTTCACCACAGTCCTAGGAGATAGGAAAGACAGATATCATCCGCGTTTCTCAAAGATGGAAAGCAGGGCATTGGTATTAAGCAGGTCCGTTAGTGGAAGGAGAGGGTCACACACGTTTTGTCACGCTGTACGACCGATTCTCGGTTTGGAGCACCGCTGGCTCTCCACAGCCAGGAGATGGGATGCAGCTGCATCCTAGCCTCACAGTTTGCCTCAAGCCTATGCACCTGTGTGTCTGTAATGGTTGCCATTGAGGGATGAATTATGGAGATTGGCCATGGAGCTCCTGAGTTCCAGGCTCAGCTATTCAAGTTATTTATCCTGGGCTTCAGTGCAAGGACAAAAGTCATGTACTTGGCATTGTTTGAATCTTTAAAAAGGGACCCTAAGGAGAGGAGATGGGACTTTTTACAGGTGAGGTCTCCGGCAATAAATAACCTGTCTATCATGTATGTTCCACTGCTAATGGTCTTCGGAGATGAGATTGCTTATCACTGGGCTTATTGCAGCAGGGGGTTGGGGAGAGGAGGGGGAGAGTCACCTCCTCCCCTCTTCAATTGTCCTATGCCTATGAACTCTAGTTGAAAATAATATTAAGTATGGTCTTGGTCAAGGGAAACTAGAGCTTCAACTTTGGGGAGCAGCAGTAGTCAAACTGAAGGAGTGCCTTGTTGACACTAATGGATTTTATTTGCTCAAGGATTATAATAGAGTTCCCAGCTGTTGCCTTTTCTACTTCCTCTGACTTTTGCGTGTGGGATGGGGTAGGTGGGGGAAGGGAGCAAAGGAGAGTTTGCTGCACACTAGGGATAGCTCTCTGCAGCCAGATGAGCTACATTGATTATAAGAGAAATCGCTCTTAATGATAATAATATAAATAGCCATCAATTTAGTGACCAGATTCCCTGGAAGTACATTCTAGGGCATCACCACGTGATTCACTTCATCCTCACACCACCCTTACAAACTAGATGTCATTGTCCTCATTCGAAAGCCGAGGAGGTCAGGGCTTAAAGATCTTGCCTGAGGTCACCGAGCTCGAAGGTGGTGGCAGAGATATAATTCGATGTTTCCCCTTTCTGGCTCCAGAGCTTTTTCTATTTGATCATGCTGTCCCTGGGTTTATCTCTGAATTTCTTTAGAGAGAACTTAACAAGTCAGCGCAGAGGGGTGGTGGGAGAACTCTTAGCAAGAGCACCCCATCTCGGGGCGCTCCCTTTCACAACACCCCCGTCTCAGGTCCCTGACCTGATACACTTTACGAGGTAATAAGCTGCTCTGTGATGGAGCTTGATCAAAGCCCTCACCTCCCCCCACCCTCGTCCTCTCCCCAAGAGTGGATCATCTGGGGTTATTAGTGTGTGTCATCTTGTTATCCTGGGGGGATGTGTAGGATGTGCCGATTGGTTTCTCCCTGCTGGCTAATGACCCTAGAATGACAGTGTGGACAACTTGTTCACTCTTTAAAGGAGGTGCTAATAATGTATCAGGCAACCAATTTATCATGTTGTGCCCTGAAGCCAAAGGATTGATGCCTCTAGTGGTCTTCCCCTAATCAGAGTTGCAGGGGCTATTGAGACACAAAACTGTGGGCCATGGATCCAGGGCCTATGGAGGAAGTTTAAAAGTAAAAGGTCTTTCCGTATCTCAACACTTCCCAAAATGCACTCTTGATTAGAATCATTAAAGGGGAGAAAAAGCTATTTTAGGGATGGTTGTGACTGCTTAGAAACCTATCTGCAGCACTGTTTACCCTGCCTTGCATTTTGCTGAGTTGGTGGAGGAATTCTTAACTGAGCAGGCGTGGGCTCTCTCCTTGGGCACTTAGGGCAGCGTGTCCCAGAGTTTGTCATCATGGAGCCTGCTTTTGAATCTGCTGATGGGGAGTGGGAATCTTTATGTTTTTCAAACTCCCTTAGGAACACTAAAGGTTGAAAATAATTTTCCTAAAATATATGTGTGAGTTTTGGGGTCCCTGAACCCCTTCCATTGTCTGCACAATCTTATGTCAATATGCTTTACTTTTCCCCAAGGAGAGCTGAAGCCCAAAGCTTTTATCAGCTTCTCAATGAAAATTATGACCCCAATGGTGAGGACCCAGTAGAAGGTTCTCTAAGAGAAGGAGAGATGATTACATGGCATAACACTGGTGCCCCAGGCAGAGGAAGATGGTACCTTTCTGCAAGATGGTGCTATTTCTACACTGAAAATATTCTATGCAGTTATCTTTCCTGGATGTCCATATGACCATGGGCAAAACAAGTGGCTAAAAGAGTACATTATTTTAAATATAACATAATGTTTAGTGATTGGTTTGAATTCCCACTCCTAGATATGCTAACTTGGGCAATAACTTTGTAATTCTGTTCCTTAGTTTCCTCATCTGTTTAATGGAAATAATAGTGGTGTACTTTCTATATGGTTTCTTGATGGTTGAAAGAGACAACAGATATAAAAATGCTGAAAGTGGCATCTGCCATACAGTAAGCAATCAATAAATGTTAGTTATTATTATTATTATTATCATCATTACTGTGTTAGTACTAGTACTAATAATGCTCGAGTATGATGTACTAAAATATGTTTGTAATATGTTGCTCATTGCTTCTGTTTCTGTATTTATGTTTTTTCATTCCAGTTCCATTTTCTTATAAGGAGGTCAGGACTCTCTTCTACTCTTCTTTCTTGGCATGCCTTTCAGCATCTCTAGCTATTTGCACATGATGGTTGTAATAGGGTTCTGGACCCAATTTCCAATGTGTGGGTTGGGGGCCAGTAGGTTCCACACCGACAATCAATTCTCTGACACCAGCTGGGTGTCCAACAATTTAACTCAATTCTGACACTGTCTACACAGAGGTCACATCAGATTTCACAGGTTAAGGACTCAGTCCCACGAGACTGTCCCCCCCCATCTCCCACTTCCAAGGCCAGCCCCAAGTCCAGTTTATCACCTGTGCTTCTGGGTGACAGGCTATAGATTGGAAGGTTCAACGACTCCCTTCTTGGGTTTGATTAATTGGCTAGAGTGGCTGGCTCACAGAAGTCAGAGAAACGTTTCACCGACTAGATTACCAGTTTATTATTAAGGATGTAACTCAGGGACAGAAGATGGAAGACATGCCTAGGGCAAGGTATGGAGAAAGAATGTGGAGCCTCCCTTTGCTCTCTGAGTGCACCATTCTTCCTGAATCTCCACCTGTTCACCAACCTGGAAGCTCTTGGAACCCTGTCTTTTTGGGTTTTTATGGAGGTTTCATTACATCAGCACAGTTGATTAAATCATTGGCCATTGGCCGTTGATTCAAACTCCAGCCCCTATCCCCTCCCCAGAGGTCAAGGGGGCTGGACTGAAAGTTTCAACCTCTGATCACATGGTTGTTTTTTTGGCAACCGGCCCACATCCTTAACTGTGGTCCGAAGTCATGTCCTTAAACTCTCATCACAGGAAAACCCAGGGGTTTGAGGGGCTCTGTGCCAGAAATGGGCACTAAGACAAAATGTATATTTCTTATTATAAGTCACAATATCACAACTAGCTTACTAAATATTTTGCTATTTTATTTGCTGTATCCTTGGGAAAAACTGGCTTTCATATAAAACAAATGACCCATGATCTTCCATATGAGTGTTGTAGAATATTCAACCATTAAAAGATTGCTTATGTGTTTATATATATATATATATAAATTATATTTATAAATTATTTACATTTATAAATATAAATTTATTTATTTATTTATTTATTTTGGGAAAGCTTCCACAAAATACCAGAAAGAGGAAATAAAATAATACATAAATAATAAAATATGAAATAGTACAGATGTAAGCCCCACAAAGTAAGGGTTTCCTTTTTTTTTTTTTAACTGGGTTGTTGCCTTGTACATCCCAAGTCCCTAGATGTAGAAGTGGCTCAACATATATATATATATATTTTTTTTTTTTTGGAATTTTGGAATTTTATTTAATTTATTTTTTATACAGCAGGTTCTTATTAGTTATCCATTTTATATATATTAGTGTCTACATGTCAATTCCAATCTCCCAGTTCATCACCCCCACCCCACAGCTCCCCCCCCCAAATTTCCCCCCTTGGTGTCCATACGTTTGTTCTCTACATCTGTGTCTCAATTTCTGCCCTGCAAACCGGTTCTTCTGTACCATTTTTCTAGGTTCCACATATGCGTTAATATACGGTATTTGTTTTTCTCTTTCTGACTTACTTCACTCTGTATGACAGTGTCTAGATCCATCCGCATCTCTAGAAATGATCCAATTTCGTTCCATTTTATGGCTGAGTAATATTCCATTGTATATATGTACCACAGCTTCTTTATCCATTCGTCTGTAGATGGGCATTTAGGTTGCTTCCATGACCTGGCTATTGTAAATAGTGCTGCAATGAACATTGGGGTGCATGTGTCTTTTAGAATTATGGTTTTCTCTGGGTACATGCCCAGTAATGGGATTGCTGGGTCATATGGTAATTCTACTTTTAGTTTTTTAAGGAACCTCCATACTCCTCTCCATAGTGGCTGTATCAATTTACATTCCCACCAACAGTGCAAGAGGGTTCCCTTTCTTCCACACCCTCTCCAGCATTTGTTGTTTGTAGATTTTCTGATGATGCCCATTCTAACTGGTGTGAGGTGATACCTCATTGTAGTTTTGATTTGCATTTCTGTAATGTTTAGTGACGTTGAGCAGCTTTTCGTGGGCTTCTTGGCCATCTGTATATCTTCTTTGGAGAAATATCTATTTAGGTCTTCTGCCCATTTTTGGATTGGGTTGTTTGCTTTTTTAATATTGAGTTGCATGAGCTGTTTATATATTTTGGAGATTAATCCTTTGCCTGTTGATTCGTTTGCAAATATTTTCTCCCATTCTGAGGGTTGTCTTTTCATCTTGTTTGTAGTTTCCTTTGCTTTGCAAAAGCTTTTAAGTTTCATTAGGTCCCATTTGTTTATTTTTGTTTTTATTCCCATTACTCTAGCAGTCCCTCAAGACTGCTTTGGCTATTTGGGGTCTTTGTGTCTCCATACAAATTGTAAGATTTTTTGTTCTAGTTCTATAAAAAATGTCACTGGTAATTTGATAGGGATTGCATTGAATCTGTAGATTGCTTTGGGTAGTATAGTCATTTTCACAATATTGATTCTTCCAATCCAAGAACACAGTATATACCTCTCCATCTGTTTTTGTCATCTTTAATTTCTTTCATCAGTGTCTTATAGTTTTCTGAGTACAGGTCTTTTACCTCCTTAGGTAGGTTTATTCCTGGTATTTTATTCTTTTTGTTGCAATGGTGAATGGGATTGTTTCCTTAATTTCTCTTTCTGATCTTTCATTGTTAGTGTATAGGAAAGCAAGAGATTTCTGTGCATTAATTTTGTATCCTGCAACTTTACCAAATTTGTTGATTAGCTCTAGTAGTTTTCTGGTAGCATCTTTAGGATTCTCTATGTATAGTATCATGTCATCTGCAAACAGTGACAGTTTTACTTCTTCTTTTCCAATTTGTATTCCTTTTATTTCTTTTTCTTCTTTGATTGCCCTGGCTAGGACTTACAAAACTCTGTGGAATAATAGTGGTGAGAGTGGATATCCTTGTCTTATTCCTGATCTTAGAGGAAATGCTTTCAGTTTTTCACGATTGAGAATGATGTTTGCTGTGGGTTTGTCATATATGGACTTTATTATGTTGCGGTAGTTTCCCTCTATGTCCACTTTCTGGAGAGTTTTTATCATAAATGGGTGTTGAATTTTGTTGAAAGCTTATGTCTGTATCTATTGAGATGATCACATAGATTTTATTCTTCAATTTGTTAATATGGTGTATCACATTCATTGATTTGCATATATTGAAGAATCCTTGAATCCCTGAGATAAATCGCACTTCATCATGGTGTATGATCCTTTTACTGTGTTGTTGGATTCTGTTTGCTAGTATTTTGTTGAGGATTTTTTGCATCTATATTCATCAGTGTTATTGGTCTGTAATTTTCTTTTTTTGTAGTATCTTTGTCTGGGTTTGGTATCAGGGTGATGGTGGCCTCATAGAATGAGTTTGGGAGTGTTCCTTCCTCTGCAATTTTTTGGAAGAGTTTCAGGAAGATGGGTGTTAGCTCTTCTCTAAATGTTTGATAGAATTCACCTGTGAAGCCATTTGGTCCTGGACTTTTGTTCATAGGAAGATTTTTAATCACAGTTTCAATTTCATTAGTTGTGATTGGCATGTTCATATTTTCTATTTCTTCCTGGTTCAGTCTTGGAAGGTTATACCTTTCTCAGAATTAGTCCATTTATTCCAGGCTGTCCATTTTATTGGCATAGAGTTGCTTGTAGTATTCTCTTATGATGCTTTGTATTTCTGTTGTGTCCGTTGTAACTTCTCCTTTTTCATTTCTAATTTTATTGATTTGAGCCCTCTCCCTCTTTTTCTTGATGAGTCTGGCTAAAGGTTTATCAATTTTGTTTATCTTCTCAAAGAACCAGCTTTTAGTTTTATAGACCTTTACTATCATTTTCTTTGTTTCTATTTCATTTATTTCTGCTCTGATCTTTATGATTTCTTTCCTTCTACTAACTTTGGGTTTTGTTTGTTCTTTTTTCTAAGTTCCTTTAGGTGTACGGTTAGATTGTTTATTTGAGATTTTTCTTGTTTCTTGAGGTAGGGTTGTATTGCTATAAACTTCCCTCTTAGAACTGCTTTTGTTGCATCCCATAGGTTTTGGATCGTCGTGTTTTCATTGTCATTTTTCTCTAGTATTTTTTGATTTCCCCTTTGATTTCTTCAGTGATCTCTTGGTTATTTAGTAGCGTATTGTTTAGCCTCCATGTGTTTGTGTTTTTTCTTTTTTTCCCCTGTAATTGATTTCTAATCTCATAGTGTCATGGTTGGAAAAGATGCTTGATATGATTTCAATTTTCTTAAATTTACCAAGGCTTGATTTGTGACTCAAGATGTGATCTATCCTGGAGAATGTTCTGTGCGCACTTGAGAAGAAAGTGTAATCTGCTGTTTTTGGATGGATAATGTTCTATAAATATCAATTAAATCTATCTGGCCTATTGTGTCATTTAAAGCTTCTGTTTCCTTATTAATTTTCTGTCTGGATGATCTGTCAATTGGTGTAAGTGAGGTGTTAAAGTCCCCCACTATTATTGTTTTACTGTTGATTTCATCTCTTACAGCTATTAGCAGTTGCCTTTTGTATTGAGGTGCTCCTATGTTGGATGCATATCTATTTAGAATTGTTATATCTTCTTCTTGGATTGATCCCTTGATCATTATGTAGTGTCCTTCCTTGTCTCTTGTAACGTTCTTTATTTTAAAGTCTATTTTATCTGATATGAGTATTGCTACTCCAGCTTTCTTTTGATTTCCATTTGCATGGAATATCTTTTTCCATCCCCTCACTTTCAGTCTGTATGTGTCCCTAGGTCTGAATTGGGTCTCATTTAGACAGCATATATATGGGTCTTGTTTTCATATCCATTCAGCGAACCTGTGTCTTTTGGTTGGAGCATTTAATCCATTCACACTTACGGTAATTATTGATATGTATGTTCCTATTACCACTTTCTTAATTGTTATGGGTTTGCTTTTGTAGATCCTTTTCTTCTCTTGTGTTTCCCACTTAGAGAAGTTCCTGTAGCATTTGTTGTAGAGCTGGTTTGGTGGTGCTGAATTCTCTTAGCTTTTGCTTGTCTGTAAAGCTTTTGATTTCTCTGTCAAATTTGAATGAGATCCTTGCCGGATAGAGTAACCTTGGTTGTAGGTTCTTCCCTTTCATCACTTTAAATATATCGTGCCACTTCCTCTGGCTTGTAGAGTTTCTGTTGACAAATCAGCTGTTAACCTTATGGGAGTTCCCTTGTATGTTATTTGTCCTTTTTCCCTTGTTGCTTTTAATAATTTTTCTTTGTCTTTAATTTTTGTCAATTTGATTACTATGTGTCTCAGTGTGTTTCTCTTTGGGTTTATCCTGCCTGAGCTTGGGTTTATCCTGCCTGTGCTTCCTGGACTTGGGTGGCTATTTCCTTTCCCATGTTAGGGAAGTTTTTGACTATAATCTCTTCAAATATTTTCTCGGGTCCTTTCTCTCTTTCTTCTCCTTTTGGGACCCCTATAATGCGAATGTTGTTGAGTTTACTGTTGTCCCAGAAGTCTCTTAGGCTGTCTTCATTTCTTTTCATTCTTTTTTCTTTATTCTGTTCTGTGGCAGTGAATTCCACCATTCTGTCTTCCAGGTCACTTATCCCTGCCTCAGTAATTCTGATATTGATTCCTTCTAGGTTTTTTTTTTTTTTTTTTTGCGGTACACGGGCCTCTCACTGTCGTGGCCTCTCCCGCTGCGGAGCACAGGCTCCAGACGTGCAGGCTCAGCAGCCATGGCTCACGGGCCCAGCCGCTCCGCGGCATGTGGGATCTTCCTGGACCGGGGCACGAACCCGTGTCCTCTGCATCGGCAGGTGGACTCTCAGCCACTGCGCCACCAGGGAAGCACCCTTCTAGTGTATTTTTCATTTCAGTTATTGTATTGTTCAACTCTGTTTGTTTGTTCTTCTAGGTCTTTGTTAAACATTTTTTGCATCTTCTTGATCTTTGCCTCCATTCTTTTTCCTAGGTGCTGGATCATCTTCACTATCATTTTTTTGAATTCTTTTTCAGAAGGTTGCCTATCTCTACTTCATGTAGTTGTTATTCTGTGGTTTAATCTTGTTCCTTCATCTGGTAGAAAGTCCTCTGCCTTTTCATTTTGTTTGTCTTTCTGTGAATGTGGTTTTCCTTCCACAGGCTGCAGAATCGTAGTCCTTCTTGCTTCTGCTGTCTGCCCTCTAGTGGATGAAGCTATCTAAGAGGCCTGTGCAAGCTTCTTGATGGGAAGGACTGGTGGTGGGTAGAGCTGGGTGTTGCTCTGGTGGGCAGAGCTCAGTAAAACTTTAATCTGCTTGACTGCTGATGGGTGGGGCTGAGTTCCCTCCCTGTTGGTTGTTTGGCCTGAGGTGACCCAACACTGGAGCCTACCCGGCTCTTTGGTGGGGCTAATGGCAGACTCTGGGAGGGCTCACACCACGGAGTACTTCCCAGAACTTTTGCTGCCAGTGACCTTGTCCCCCCGGTGAGCCACAGCCAACTCCCACCTCTGCAGGAGACCCTCCAACACTAGCAGGTAGGTCTGGTTCAGTTTCCTATGGCATCACTTTTCCTTCCCCTGGATCCCGATGCGCACACTACTTTGTGTGTGCCCTCCAAGTGTAGAGTCTCTGTTTCCCCTAGTCCTGTCAAAGTCTTGCAATCAAATCCCTCTAGCCTTCGAAGTCTGATTCTCTAGGAATTCCTCCTCCCATTGCCAGAACCCCAGGTTGGAAAGCCTGACATGGGGCTCAGAACCTTCACTCCAATGGGTGGACTTCTGTGGTGTAAGTTTTCTCCAGTCTGTGAGTCACCCACCCAGCAGTTATGGGATTTGATTTTATTGTGATTGCGCCCCTCCTACCATCTCATTGTGGCTTCTCCTTTGTCTTTGGATGTGGGTATCTTTTTTGGTGAGTTCCAGTGTCTTCCTATCAACGACTGTTCAGCAGTTAGTTGTGATTCCAGTGCTCTCGCAAGAGGGAGTCTAAATGGCTTCTTAAGTTTACTTCTACCTTTGAAATTCTCTCAGTTTGTCCATAGTTTTGGTTGTGTTGTTTTTCCATAAATGTGCATTGCTTGATTTATTTTTAAAAGTTATTTGAGAAGTGGGGGGAAAAAAAGAAACAAACAAAACAGGAGAGAGTAAGCAAGTTTGTGAACTTGCCCACATTAGAATTGCATTCCAGACAACCGAACTTGACAGAGAGCCCAAGTTCAAGTTTCCTGACTTGCTTTCAGTCCCTATTATTGGGAAGGAGCCGGTGCCCAGGGCTTTTGTGAAGCAGCAAGATCACTCTGCATCTCTCTTCCCTCTCTTTTTGTGGTGTACAGCAGCAGGGGCTTCCAGGCCTTTTGTTTATTGTCCTCTTTGTTGATGAGAGAGAGAGAGAGAGAGAGAGAGAGATCTGGAGGTAATTTCACCCACCTGACTATACCTGCTGAAAACTCTAGTAGCTTCCAGTCCCCAATAAAGAAGCATGCAGTTTAATTTAAATCTCAGTCTCTTTCTTGATCTTGGACTCCATCTCTCCATCATATATGTGTATTTAAGTGCATACATCATAGATGTGGGCATCCCAGGCATCTCTGTACATTCAGAGCAACTTAATGCACTGATGTCTTTACGTATCTGCTCTTAAAAGTGAAATACTAGATTTTGTTATATGACCACAGTGAGGATGTTTACTGACTGTGGGAGCTGAATGGAAGATGATCTCCAGAATGAGGAGAGAGATAAAGAAACCAAGAGGAAGAGACTGAGAGACAATGGAAGCCAAGAGATGGAAAAAGAGAAGGAATAAGGGGAGAGGAAGAGAGAGAGTATAGGATCATGACAGAGGTAGAGAGAGACAACAATTCAGAGACAGGAGAAGTGGACTAAGAAAGAGGAGGATAAAGAGAAGACGAGGGGCAATGAGCCAGTGATATTGTGGACTGGGAAGGGCAGATAGAGAGACAAAGACAGCCTTGTAACTAACACGTGGAGACAGAGTAAGTCACAGAAAGAGAGTTAGGGATGAAAACAAGAAAGGGAAAGTGTCAGTGAGTAGAGAGAACTTGTTATCAATTCATAAAATGTGCAGAGTAGAACACATTTCTACTTAGTCTGACCGTATTCTTTCCACTGTAGCGACAGCACGTCTCTGGGCTTTGGCTCTGGGGGGTTTCGAACCCAGCCAGTCTTGTTGCTAGCATCAGCCAGCCTTGCATGTGGGACAGCTCTGAGAGCCATATATGTTGGTGAGCTGGGTGTAGGGTGGAAGGGGTGCATGCAGTATTTATGCATTTTAAAGAATCCCTTAAATCCCTTTGGGAAATAGGATTGATGGTCTGGAAGGTGGAAAGGCAACTTTTAACATTTCCTTTTATACTAGTCCATGCTATTTTGAATTTTTAATGGGAATACATTTCTTTAATAATAAAAACCCTAAAACATGTTTTAAGTGGCTGTTGTGTCAGCACAGTGCTGAGTGCTGGGAATACAAAGATAAATAAGACCTGATCTTTACCCTTGACGGTGCATATTCTGGTGGAAATAGATAGACACATAAACAGATAAATAGCAATTTAGTGTGATAAACACATAATAGCTGTAATAGAGTTTTGTGCAAAGTGCTATGGGAGCAAAGATGAGTGGGGGACAACTATTTTTTTTTTTTTTTCTGAGAGTGGGAGGCAAGGCTTTAAAGGGAAGTGAAATTTAAGACAGGTCTTTGTACAAGGTTAGGAGTTTTGCAGACAGGATAGGGTTGGGCAGGAGGAAAGGCCACTCCTGCCCATTTTAAACTCCCCAGATCTTGGGTCAACAAGCTGTGACTGAAATGGTACTTTCTTTCTTCATCATCTCAGTGTCCAAGATATTTGGAATCAAGGCTCATAGTGTGTTTAAATATCAGATTAGACTCCCCAGTTTAAAATGTCCTGTTAAGTACTTGGCCTCAAACTGGCCCAAAAATCTGATTTTTCCAAAGGGAAAAGTTGTTCCCTTGAATCTTTACACACCCATGTGTGCCTGCACATGCATGCACCCAGATGCACAAACAATTTAAAAATATTTCTATCTTCTCTATTCACAGGAGAATTTGGTTAACTAAGCAATCATGGGATTTTTTTTGGCCATTCTATATGTTTTAAAGAGTTAAAAGTGGGTGTTTATATCATTTTCTTGATCATGCTTTGCTAGTCAGTATGGGAAACTGGGTGCATTAGGATGAGTTGGATTGTCACTACTAAGGATTGGAGTATGATTATTCAAGGCAGTAAGAGAATGCACTAGAGTATTCCACATCAGTGTTACCCAGACTTAAGTGGTTATGCCTTACAAATAGAAGACAAAGCATACATAAAGTAAATACATAGAAAATTACCAAAGAATAAATTTGGCTTTTAACTGGTTGTCCCCTTTACCTCCTTCTTGTCTACAAAGAAGAAAAAAGATAAAGAAAAAAGAACAGAAGCGGGTAGCTGGTGAGGAAAGGCATGGCCAGAGTTAGGGGGAGCATGTGCTCTTAGTACCCACTCACCAGCTCATGAGTGGGTGAAAAGACACTTCCCTGGCCTTTGAGTTCCGCCCTTTCCATCCTCATAACTTTCAAGCAGACTGTGGCTTGAGATGATGTTACAATGTCCAGATCTGCCTTTGAGGTATCCTGATTTAGGAATTTTTGCCTAGCATTTTGTGCTACTTTAGTAGATTAAATGACTCAGGAATTTTATCATTTTGAGACAGAAATGACTTGGGAATGACTTTTTCAGCTGTTAGCAAATATGTCCTTAGATATATAAATGACTATCCCCAAAGAGTAGGATGAGGTCTGCTATGATCTATATGTTTGTGTCCTTCCCACAAGCCATATGTTGAAATCTAACCCCCAACTTGATGGTATTAGGAGGTAAGGCTTTCAGGAGGTAATTAGGTCATGAGGATGGAGCCCTTATGAATGAGATTAGTGTCCTTGTAAAAGTGACCTATGGAACTCCCTTGTCCTTTTTACCATGTAAGAACATGGCAAGAAGACACCGTCTATGAACCAGGAAGTGGGCCCTCACCAGATACTGGATCTTGTGACATTTTGATCTTAGGCTTCCAGGCTACAGAACTGTGAGAAAGAAATGTCTGTTGTTCATAAACCACCTAGTCTATGGTATCTTCTTATAGCAGCCCAAATTGACTAAGACAAGCTCTCTTTTAGTCACCTAAGTTGGTTTAATTTCCTATACAAGACTCTCCCTGATATTCATTTAACTTAAAGTCTTAGAGAAAGGAGAAGGAAAAAATTATATTTGCCTTAAAGCTCACCAACTTTAGAAGTACCTGAGTACCTCATATCAACCTAAATGTAGGTCTTGAAAATATTTGTGAAGAAGTAACAATGACATTTCCCATTAGAGGCATAGAAATTAACTTATCTTTCTTTTGCAGGTGGGATTTGAGGTAGTTTAAGGCAAGGGTTGGCAAACTACGGCCCATGGGCCAAATCTGTCCTACCACTGTTTTTGTATGACCCACAAGCTATGAATGTTGTGTATATATATATATATATATATATATATATAAACATCTTTATTGGAGTATAATTGTTT
This sequence comes from Mesoplodon bidens, assembly GCF_964165515.1. NCBI lineage: Eukaryota > Metazoa > Chordata > Mammalia > Artiodactyla > Ziphiidae > Mesoplodon > Mesoplodon bidens. The sequence goes on from NC_138176.1 coordinate 23,173,173, forward strand.
TACATTGTTGTGTTAGTTTCTGCTATATAACAAAGTGAATCAGCTATACGTATACTTATATCCCCATATCCCCTCCCTCTTGCGTCTCTCTCCCACCCTCCCTATCACACTCCTCTAGGTGATCCCAAAGCACTGAGCTGATCTCCCTGTGCTATGTGGCTGCTTCCCACTAGGTACCTGTTTTACATTTGGTAGTGAATATATGTCAGTGCCACTCTCTCACTTCATCCCAGCTTACCCTTCCCCCTCCCCATGTCCTCAAGTCCATTCTCTACGTCTGCATCTTTATTCCTGTCCTGTCCCTCAGTTCTTCATGACCATTTTTTTTTTTTAGATTCCATATATATGTGTTAGCGTACGGAATTTGCTTCTCCATTTCTGACTTACTTCACTCTGTATGACAGATTCTAGGTCCATCCACCTCACTACAGATAACTCAATTTCATTTCTTTTTATGGCTGAGTAATATTCCATTGTATATATGTGCCACATCTTCTTTATCCATTCATCTGTCGATGGACACTTAGGTTGCTTCCATGTCCTGGCTATTGTAAATAGTGCTGCAATGAACATTGGGGTGCATGTGTCTTTTAGAATTATGGTTTTCTCAGAGTATATGCCCAGCAGTGGGATTGCTGGGTCATATGGTAGTTCTATTTTTAGTTATTTAAGGAACCTCCATACTGTTCTCTATAGTGGCTGTATCAATTTACATTCCCACCAACAGTGTAAGAGGGTTCCCTTTTCTCCACACCCTCTGCAGCATTTATTGTTTATAGATTTTTTGATGATGGCCATTCTGACCGGTATGAGGTGATTCCTCATTGTAGTTTTGATTTGCATTTCTCTAATGATTAGTGATGTTGAGCATCTATTCATGTGTTTGTTGGCAATCTGTGTATCTTCTTTGGAGAAATGTCTGTTTAGGTCTTCTGCCCATTTTTGGATTGGGTTGTTTGTTTTTTTGATATTGAGCTGCATGAGCTGCTTGTATATTTTGGAGATTAAGCCTGTGTCAGTTGGTTCATTTGCACATATTTTCTCCCATTCTGTCTTTTCTCTCATTGTTGTCTTTTCATTGTGTTTATGGTTTCCTTTGCTGTGCAAAAGCTTTTAAGTTTCATTAGGTCCCATTTGTTTATTTTTGTTTTTATTTCCATTTCTCTAGGAGGTGGGTCAAAAAGGATCTTGCTGTGATTTATGTCATAGTGTGTTCTGCTTATGTTTTCCTCTATGAGTTCGATAGTGCCTGGCCTTACATTTAGGTCTTTAATCCATTTTGAGTTTATTTTTGTGTGTGGTGTTAGGGAGTGTTCTAATTTCATTCTTTTACATGCAGCTGTCCAGTTTTTCCAGAACCACTTATTGAAGAGACTGTCTTTTCTCCATTGTATATCCTTGCCTTCTTTATCAAAGGTAAGGTGACCATATGTGCGTGGGTTTATCTCTGGGCTTTCTATCCTGTTCCACTGATCTATATTTCTGTTTTTGTGCCAGCACCATACTGTCTTGATTACTGTAGCTTTGTAGTATAGTCTGAAGTCAGGGAGCCTGATTCCTTCAGCTCCGTGTTTCTTTCTCAAGATTGCTTTGACTATTTGGGGTCTTTTGTGTTTCCATACAAATTGTGAAATTTTTTGTCCTAGTTCTGTGAAAACTGCCATTGGTAGTTTGATAAGGATTTCACTGAATCTGTAGATCACTTTGGGTAGTAGAGTCATTTTCACAATGTTGATTCTTCCGATCTAAGAACATGGTATATCTCTCCATCTGTTTGTATCATCTTTAATTTCTTTCATCAGTGTCTTATAGTTCTCTGCATACAGGTCTTTAATGACTTAGAAAAATAAAAAGAAGAATGATGTATTGTGATACCCTCAAATTTTTTGATGTAATTTTTTTTTTTGGAACACGGTCATTTATTGTCTACGGCTACTTTTGCTCAAAACTGATAAAGTTGAGTAGTTGTGACAGAGACTGTGTAGCTCATAAAATGTCAAATATTTATCCTCTGATCCTTTAGGGGAAAAGTTTGTAGACTCCTGATTTGGGGGATTGGAGAGAATGCAAGCAGCGAGGCACAATGAAGATACTGCAGTTGTCATCTGCATGCTAACTTGAGGGTGGTCTTTTGACCTTGGTTTTCTTCAAAGGCATACATATTCATATCCATTGCAAATTCCCATCTTGACGTGGACCTTTCATTCTCTCTTCCCTGTCCCTTTGCTCATACTACTTCTTGCCCAGTTAAATCTATTTCGTGTTTTAAGTCCTCGCTTGGATATTACCTCCTTTCTGAGGATTTATCTATTACTTCCAAAAAGAAGAGATACCTTATTCTTATGAACAGAGATCTTATGTGCCAGGTCACTGTCTTTATGCCCTGTTCAAGCAGTAAACATCATCTGGTTTGTATTCCAATTAATGGTGAGCTCCTTGAGGGCAAGACTCCATTTCATTCATTTTTATATACCAATATTTGACACATAGGAGGTACTTAATAAGAATACTTTAAAAGATCAGAGCGCTAAAGCAATTTAGGATTGTTTTATTGGCCTTTTTTTGGTCTGGAAGATACATGGTCAGCATATAGACGCCATGATGATGGTCTGCCTGGATATTTTTCACTGTCCTGATTCATGAAGTGTAAACTATATGGTTACCTCATTCAAATAATTCTAGTAAAAAGACCTCAAAGGAGAGAGACTGAGATTGAGATAGAGGTAGATAGAGATAGATAGAGAGAGAGAGAGAGAGGTGTAGAGTCACAGCTTTCTCATAGCAGGAGGGGTAGGGTACTTCATAATGAAGTCTGATGATCCAGCTTCAAAAATGAGCTGGTGACAATAGCCAGGACAGGGAAGCAACCTAAGTGTCCATCATCGGATGAATGGATAAAGAAGATGTGGCACATATATACATTGGAATATTACTCAGCCATAAAAAGAAACGAAATTGAGATATTTGTAGTGAGGTGGATGGACCTAGAGTCTGTCATGCAGAGTGAAGTAAGTCAGAAAGAGAAAAACAAATACCCTATGCTAACACATATATATGGAATCTAAGAAAAAAAGTCATGAAGAACCTAGGGGTAAGACGGTAATAAAGATACAGACCTACTAGATAATGGACTTGAGGATATGGGGAGGGGGAAGGGTAAGCTGGAAAGAAGTGAGAGAGTGGCATGGACATATATACACTACCAAACATAAAATAGATAGCTAGTGGGAAGCAGCCGCATAGCACAGGGAGATCAGCTCGGTGGTTTGTGACCACCTAGAGGGGTGGGATAGGGAGGGTGAGAGGGACGGAGGTGCAAGAGGGAAGAGGTATGGGAACATATGTATATGTATAACTGATTCACTTTTTTATAAAGCAGAAACTAACACACCATTGTAAAGCAATTATACTACAATAAAGATGTTAAAAAAAAAATGAGCTGGTGGCTGGTAGTGGCTTGCATTGCCTCAGGCCTGAGGGAGAAAACACCTTCATGCTCCTCATTTAAGGAGCTGCATTGAGAACCAGCCCCCAGTATACGAAAGTCTCAGCAGGGCCAGAACATTTAAGAAAAGATGAGGGGCTATTGCATTATGAGAAATAAAATTGCATTTGTGGTAATGGACTGAACGAGAGCACCGTGACAATGAGAAAATAATTATGGGTTTAATCTGCATGTTCTTTTAGGCACATTTACCTGAAAGGGCAGTTGAGAGTTGCTTTCTTTTCCAAGTGAGTTTGGACATAGTAGGATTTCCATTAAAGGTGGGTAAGGACTGCTATTTATCGAAGGCTCAGGCGATAGTCAATATGATTATAACCAACACTTGTGGGTGTTTGCAATGTGCCAGGCACTATTCCTGGTAATACATGTATTAGCAACAATAGGAAGTAGATATTGCCATTATCCCCATTTTAGCAATAAAGGAACTGAAAAATGGGAGCTTAACTACCTCACCCAACATCACAGGGATAGCAGGATGTAGAATTGGCATTTAAATCCAGACAGTTGTGATCTAAAAAAATCTCAGCTCGGTATTCCCTGGTGGCGCAGTGGTTGAGAGTCCGCCTGCCGATGCAGGGGACACGGATTCGTGTCCTGGTCCAGGATGATCCCACATGCCGCGGAGCGACTGGGCCCGTGAGCCATGGCCGCTGAGCCTGCGCGTCCGGAGCCTGTGCTCCACAGCGGGAGAGGCCACAGCAGTGAGAGGCCCGCGTACCGCAAAAAAAAAAAAAAAAAAAAAAATCTCAGCTCTTGGACATTATATTCTACTGCATTTAGAACACTATGGCATTTCATCTTCAATTAGCTTCAAGTTTCTCATGTATACAATCACTAGTTATTGAGTGCCTAATACCTGTCAAGCATGCCAGGCACTGGGAGTTTATTCATGATCAAACCCAGTAACAGTCCATGAACTTAGAGCTTGGTGGTCCATCCACTGACTCTCTATACAGTTTGAAAGGTTATGACCCAGGAGTCCTTTTGAGAAGTAGACTTTTCAGAACTCCCAAAGCTTACTCATTCCTTAGGGGTTAATTGAAAAAATGTTAAGGAAACATTTTTCTAAATAAGATGAACATTGTTAGGCAACAGGTAGCATGCTGGTTGTCATGGTTAAAGTAATGCAAAAATGTATTCACATAAATCTATATCTAAAGACATATAAACACTTAGGGCTCTCTTTATCATGGACATTGGCAAATTAGTATTCGTGCGTGTGTGTGTGTGTGTGTGAAGGATGTTTAAATATGCACACACATCTCTGCTTCTGCCTCTATATCTATATCATCAGGCTTATGATACTTATACCTATAGCTGGATAATCTCTTTCAATGCCTCTGCTGTGTTTTCAAATTTTGAGGCAGATTCTATTCAATAAGTATATAATAAAACTATGGGACTGTTATTCTATGAAAACCAAAAGTTTGCCCTAGTCATATGATTAAGCAAACATTTTATGGGTAGATTAAAAAAATAGAGCTCAAGTGAAGTTATTTAGCAAATAATTTGGGGTCCTTTCTTCTTGCTATAGTTTCTTCTCTCACTTGGAAAATACCCCTTTCTATTTAAGAAGGAGCCCTTGGTTTATTTCTTCAAATCAATGATTGTTTAAGCTAGATTGGGTTGTGTGCAACCTGCTGTTTCAACCTTACAGCTAAGTTGCCTTAATTCAATCAAAATAAATTTGAACGGTCTGACCTTGATTTATTATGTTATTATTAACTATAGCCAAGTTGTTCATGTTTTTAATGGACTTTCTTAGTTTTAGGTCCGCTTGCATTTTATTTATGCTAAATTGCTTGCAAAAGCATGGGCTTCTAACTAAGACCTATTATCTATCTTTGTTAAAACATTTGGTGCATACTGGTTAATTTTCCTGCACAGTAATCTAGTGTTGGACAGAGTTTCTTAAAATGCAATATCTGTACTTCAGTAGAGACAGAAATCCAGAATAGTAAATGGGTTTTTGCATCCTTTTGACAAGACCATTTCTGCAATCTGGGATGACTGACAAAATGTTTCCTTCCCAGAAGTTCTTGGTCTCCAGCCTTCCCCCAGTCTACTCATTTTCTTCTTTAAGTGATTCAGTTCTGTCACTTTCCCTTCACTATTTCTGGTAATTCAAATAACTTGTACCATCAGGAAATGCCTGATGTGTTTGCCCAAGATTTCCCTACCAAACAATCTGCTTTATTCATTGCTTGCCCATGTTTTAACACCACCTACCACCCACATCAGTATTTATCACATTGTTTGCTGATGGATATGAGCAGAGAATTTGGAATGCTTTTCACACCTCCCCCTGCATCCACAGGGAGACAGAGATTATCCCCACTTTGCAGAAGAGGGAGATAGATTAAATAATAGCACCATGTACCCTGATGGCTTAATTCTTTAAAAAAAAAAAAAAAAAAAAAGCACTGCGGAAAGCCTTGGCATGTTGACAGAGCCATTCCTTTCTTTCCTTTTCAAGAGGTGGTGTGGATATTTGTCACACATACATTCTTATAATCCTGCACAAAATGCAGGCAAGTCACCGAATGCAAAATTCCTCTCTGTCTCTTCTGTGATACTATTATTTCTCAAAAATTGTGACCACTGCTACACAGGTTAGAAGAAAACTGCTAGAGGGGGAGAGGAATGTCAAGGAATTCGGCAGGTGGAGCTGTTCCCTGTGAGTCGGTGCTGAACCTGGCTTCTGCGTTGGGCTTCAGCCGCTCACTGCTGAGAGCAGACTGGGCCGAGGCCATGGGCTCTTGCTTGTTCGGCAGAGACAAACTAGCTGCAGGATTTTGCCCTGTCTTTAAACTGAGGCAGTGTTCCACTGCCTGAGTATGTCCTTTCATGCGATGAGATGGGGACGTTTGCCTAGCTCTGTGGGTGACCATTCTGGTACTCATCGAAAGTCAGTGAAGGCTTATTAGGAAGAAGGAGAGGGTAGTAGTTAAAGGTATGGATTGCAGGGCCCCATATTTGTTTTCTGTTTACTGACTCTGTGCCTTTTGTTGTTGCATATAAATCTTACCGTGTGCTTAACTTTCTGGTAGGGTTGAGAATACAGAACTAGGCCTCCTCTCAAGTGGCTTTCAGTCTAAGGGGAGAATACATAGTTAAAAGACAACTTGGTCAGGTGTTTACAGAGGAGAAGAATTTAGCCAGATGGCAGTGGGGTGAGGTGATGGATGATATTAGCAAAGACTTCCGAGAAGAGGTAACATATTATGTCCTTGGTAAATAAAAAGGATAAATAAGAATTTTCAGGTGAAAAGATGTAGAAAACATGCTCCCTATGGAAGGATTGATACATGTGACAACTTACAAGCATGAGAAGGAACAGCCCATGAAAGGTATAGGATGGAAGTCTGGGGAGGGAGATGAGGCCAGAGAGGGAACCTAGCATAATATCATGAAAGGCTTTGCAAACCACACTGAAGGGACCAGGGAGTGACATGATCAGCATTTCAGTTTGGAAGAATTGGATGGACAAAATATTAGAGAAAGAGACTGGTTAGAAAGCTATTTGGAGAATTCATTCCTCCACTGATCCCATTTGTGAGGCATTGTGTGAGCAGCTGAGTGCCTCACCGTGGATGCTGGTGGTGCTTTGTGATTTTCACATACATGTTTTCAAGATGACACTACAGAAGGTAGGACCAACACACACAGTGTGTCACAAGATGTGCGTCATCAGTAGTGATGTCTTTCGTCTGTTATACATTTCATCCTTTGCCTTTGGAATGCCAGAAGCTAGCTAGAGGGAGGCCTGTGCTGGAAGTCAGGATGCCTGGGTGTGGGCCCTGTCCCACCACAAATTTCCTGTGTGTCTAATGAGAGTCATTTTAGTTCTCTGGGGTTATTTCCTCCATTTGAGAGTGAAAATGCCAGACTGGACAATAGCATAGGTCTCATCCATGTTATAAACCTTTAAATGTGATCCTACCTATGATCTGGTGATGAGAAGGATTTGAGCTGGCATTTAAGAAGAGCTTGGAGAAGAACCACAGGTGAAACTGGAGTTTAGACTCAAGTACTAATGATTGAGAGGACTTTGTAGGGATAGAGTATGGATTTGAACCACGCAAAGACATTTTCCTATAGGTCACTATACAAATAGCATATAAATATAGGCTATGGGTAAATCTACTGAGTATACAAGCAGTGTTTAATAAATATTCAGATTTTAAGCAGCTTTAAGGAACAGATGACATATATTTTTCCCTGGTCTCCATGCTTAATGCAGTGCCCTTCTCACACTAGTGCTCGAGTAATGTCAGGTAACGAAGGTGCTTTAAAATGTCTTCTTGTGAGCATAGCTGAACATTTATGCAAGACCAGCACTTGTGGTTTCAGCTGCTTCTTGCAGTGCAGCCCTCTTTGCCATACAATCTAAGTTCTCGTCACAGTCTCCGGTGGGATTCATAAAGCCAATCCACAGTAGGAACTCTCCTAGAATTCTTGTCTCCCGGGCTCACATTTTAATATTTTTCCTCTTCCCAAACCTCTGCTGCATTTCTCCACAAGAAAATGGAGAATGGCTCCTGGGAGGTAGCCAGTGAGAGGGCTAACCCTGGTTGAATTGAGAGGGAAAGCTTTGGAAGACTAATACAACTGAATTGGTTGGAAGGATACTACATGGTGCCCAATTCCTGGACCACCATTTTTTCCCCCTCTTTACAGTGAAGGAGCTTTAAATGTTCTGAGTCTTCAATAACTGTTTTCCCCATGGTGTTCCAAGTCAGGGGGAAAGAATGGGCCTATTTTATAGGAAGGTGAACACTGGTGTTTTTTTTTTTTTTTTTTTTTTTTTTTTTTGCGGTATGCGGGCCTCCCACTGTTGTGGCCTCTCCCATTGCGGAGCACAGGCTCCGGACGCGCAGGCTCAGCCGCCATGGCCCACGGGCCCAGCCGCTCCGCGGCATACGGGATCCTCCCGGACCGGGGCACGAACCCGAATCCCCCGCATTGGCAGGCGGACTCTCAACCACTGCGCCACCAGGGAGGCCCTAACACTGGTGTTTTTGATTGTGCTGTATTCAGGGAAGGCAAGGGCTGGTGATGAAGACAGAAAAAGACACTGCCGCCTCAGCAGAGTTTCCGGAGCGTAGGACACACCACTGGGACTGTGCTGGGGGAAGTGTCTGTGTTCAGCAGGAAGCCTGGTGTCTAGGGAGTCATGATCAAAGGCGACAAATCCTCTTTGCTACAGCCAGCCTTTAAAATAGACCCAATTAGGCCCTTAACTAGGAACCCAAGGGATTCCTCTGCCCCGTGCCGGCTACCATTCCCACTCTGCCATACGACTTGTGCATGCACACAGGCAAGACACAGTGATGATAACTTTTATTGTATTACATGATAAAGGGCCACGAACAATTTTGAGTCAATGATCTGAGCACAGCCCCAAAGCAAGTTTGCATTACATAACTACCACCTTCTTGAAAAATAGTCTAATAATCCCTGTTGGGCACACTGCATACTTTCTCAGCTTTTTCTGGCTTGGAGAATTGTAACAGTGCTAACAATTGGCCTGGGGAGGAAATGGTGAAGTTTATGTTTTTACCTAGAAGAGAGAGTCATAATTTTCATTTGTTCTAATGTTAAATAATGTGTGTGCCCCTCCCCTGCATGATGTCCATCTCTGCAAAAGTGACCAAGATAAAAAGGCGTCTCTCTTGACCATGGGATGCTCAGTTCGGATTCTTTTTTTTTTTTTTTTTTTTTGCGGTATGCAGGCCTCTCACTGCTGTGGCCTCTCCCATTGTGGAGCACAGGCTCCGGATGCGCAGGCTCAGCGGCCATGGCTTATGGGCCCAGCCGCTCCGCGGCATGTGGGATCTTCCCAGACTGGGGCACGAACCCGTGTCCCCTGCATCGGCAGGCAGACTCTCAACCACTGTGCCACCAGGGAAGCCCTCAGTGCAGATTCTTATGGACTCAATTTGAGTTCACATGGGGATTTTGCTGGACACTTTCATTCCTTTTTTTCCCACCAGTCTGATCTTGGTAATTGAGTGTCGTTAACTGTTGCGTCCTTTACGAAGCAGAAAGGTTTCTGAGGTCAGTGCCTCCAGTGCTCTCATTTTACAGAGGAGGAATCTGAGGATTATGGAGACTGAACTAAGCATGCTGTAAAAGACTTCAGAGTGTAGATGCCCTTGACTTTTATAAAGGGTTCAAAACACTGGTGGTGTGTTGTGGTGGTGAAAGACTGGGTTTGGATTCTCGGTTCTTTCATTTACTAGTTGGGCAATATTGGACAGGTCATTTAGTTTCTCCAAGATGGTTCATTCACATATAAAATGAAACTAATGTTGCATCCATCTAACAGGGTTAAACTGAGTATTGCCAGAGATCATATATGTCAAGCATTTTGCACAATGCCCAGTGCAAATTAAATACTATGCATGATAGATGTTGAGATAATGAAAGCCCTTCGGAGAAGATGTAATTATATATAACTTGAAAGCAGTGAAATATGTATATACATATACATATATATATTTTTTCCTTATCACAAAGGTTGATTAGTCAGCAAGCCTTCATAATACAAGAATTTTCTGCTAAAAGTTGACCATAGAATTCATTTCACTTAAAAAGCAACATTATAGGCACTCACTGAGAACATTCAGAGTTTTCACTCAGTCTGTGACAACATGGTCCAGTAAGAAGAAATATGTGCTCATTTATTTGAAAACTCAACACTTAAAAGTCAACCACAGGGCTTCCCTGGTGGCACAGTGGTTGGGAACCCGCCTGCCAGTGCTGGGGACAAGGGTTCGAGCCCTGGTCTGGGAAGATCCCACATGCCATGGAGCAACTAAGCCTGTTCACCACAGCTGCTGAGCCTGTGCTCTACAGTCTGCAAGCCACGGCTGCTGGGCCCACGTGCCACAGCTACTGAGGCCCACGCACCTAGAGCCAATGCTCCACAATGGGAGAGGCCACTGCAGTGAGAAGCCCACGCATCGCAGTGAAGAGTAGCCCCTGCTCGCCGCAACTAGAGAAGGCCTGCGCACAGCAACGAAGACCCGATGCAACCAAAAGTGAATTAAAAAAAAAAAAAAAAAACAAAGTCAACCACAAAGAAACAAACCACAAAAATGATAGCGTGAAATTATTGCTGAGAGTAAAACTGCATGTGTCATGAAATTAGAAGCTTGAATTTTAACAGTTTCTAACAAAGCACACTTTTTCAAGGCTTCTTTGAAACCCTGTGTTGCTGGAATCTGTATGCACGAAGGAATTGTGGTGGTAGTGGTAGACTTAACTTCACAGATTTTGCAAGGAAATTTCGGTTGCCAAATCTTGAGATACTTAGTGTGTGTTCAGATAAACACAGTTTTGCACTTATTTTCTTTTTCAGTGGTAGGCAAATGCAACTTATGAATGTCTCTGGGATCAAGATTGAGATGGTTTTCTTACGGGATTTAATTTGAATGCTGCTTCAGCACTATCTTTTTTCAAATGGCGAAGGGGAATGTAATGGTTAAGAGGATCACTAGAGGCCCGCAAACCTGGGTGTGCATCTTGTCTCCACTTTTCGCCAGCCAGGTGGCCTTGCACAAATCACTTAAATACTCCAAATGTTTCTTCATTCTCCATTTCTTCAAATTCAAGATGGTATTGACGGTGGCAACTCCACAGGAGTGTTGTGAGAGACAAATGAGAGAACTTATATGAAGCGCTTTGTGTTTGCTTAGGTGCATGGAGGTTCTGAATACCTGCTGGTTATCAGCTTTATGTGTGGGCTATTATTATTATGTCTTGGTGACTCCAGGTTTCTCAGAAAGAACTGTGTGATCACTAGAAATAGTTCAAGGAAGAGCCTGACAAAGACTAATTTACATGGGCTGGTCGTCTTTTGTCTTCAGGAATATGGATTACGTCAAAGCAGTCAGTTAGTGATGGAGCTGCCTAGTGGGTACATGCTTCACCTAAGCTCTACATCTTGGTGTATGTGTAAGGACCTGACTGTATCATTAAGGATCCACTTTCTCAGGACTTCCCTGGTGGCACAGTGGTTAAGAATCTGCCTGCCAATGTAGGGGACACGGGTTCAAGCCATGGTCCAGGAATATCCCACATGCCTCAGAGCAACTAAGCCTGTGTGCCACAACTACTGAGCCTGCTCTCTAGAGCCCACGAGCCACAACTACTGAGCCCTCATGCCACAACTACTGGAGCCTGCACACCTAGAGCCCAAGCTCTGAGACAAGAAAGGCCACCACAGTGAGAAGCCCGCGCACTGCAACGAAGAGTAGCCCCCGCTCGCCGCAACTAGAGAAAGCCTGCGTGCAGCAACGAAGACCCAACGCCGCCAAAAATAAATAAATGAAATTTAAAAATAAATAAATAAATAAAAAGGATCCACTTTCTCCTTTTCCTCTGTCTTTCCATTTCTCTTTCTTTCCCTCTCTCTCTTTCTTGTCCCCCTCCTTTGGGTCCCCTAAGATTTGCTAGGAGTTCACTGCTACATCACCAATTGATTGCAGGGCCAGACCAAAGGGTCTAGGTGGCAGTGTCTTTATTTCATTTGGAAAGATCTTAGAAGGATAAACAAACAATGGATATTGTGTTTTGTTTTGGCTTTTTTCCTCCCAGACTTTCCAAATTAGCTAGTCTTCCATCAGTAAGGCTAAGTGTACACCTCTGCCTGTTACCAGCTTAGTTTCTCGTTTAAAAAATTTTTTTCATATACATCTTTTCAAAGCCAGTGATTTCAATGCCCTCTTTTTTACCTGGAATTTCTTTCTTTCTAAAGAAAGAAAATATCCAGATGATTTAAGCAAATGAGGATTTAATTCATCAGATATAATCTTATTTCTGCACTTAGATTCATAGCTTTAATCTGTAAACAAGCACATCATTAGGGAGATAGGTAATTACACAAATTAGATTGGAGAAATTTTGCCAGAGGAGATGGATATTGTTTACCCTCATTTGTTTGGCACCAGAGGAATTTCTCCCACAAAGAGAACATCTTGTGTGCCTCAAGAAGGGGAAAATAGTGGAAAGTCTAGGAAAGGAATGCTTTTGTCCCTGGGACTGAATCTTGTAGCAATGGGCTCTTGTCCAGCCACTTCACAGGGGTCAGTCTGAGGTGAAGGACAACAGAGAGCGTGGAGCAAATAGAGGCATTGAGGTGTCCATTTCCCAGGAGCCTGACACATTGGTTGCTCAAAATATGTTCTTTGGCTTAAATGGAAAGTCTTTTAAATTTTAAGATGTGCTCTGCACATGTTGAAGTACACCCATGAAAAAGTCAATCAAATTGCCTTGGGGATCTTTATTCTGACCAAGAATTTCTAAGATTTCAAGGGCAGATGTCGTTCTCAAAGGGTGAATAGTCTACATGAGAAGTAAAATGTAAATATGAATTGATGTCTCTGTCTATCTGCTCATCTTAAAAGGAGGGACTGGTAAGACTTGATGAGTGGTGTACACCGTCCCCTTTGGAAGGACTTTACAGGCAGATGTGATTACTGAGTGCTGAGAAGGCCGGGAAGGAGAGGAGGGAGGAAACACATTCTCTTTGGAAAGATGGGTCCTCATTGAGAATAATAATAAATTTGCAAAGACAATTCGGCTCCTGGAATCCAAGTGTTGTCTTTCTCTTATTGGCATGAGGGAGCCAGTAAATACTAAAAGTAAAAAGTGACTTAAAGAAAATCACACTAAAATCAGAATGGTCTGGCATGAAGTTCAGAAAGGATTGGAGGGGTGGAGAGATCATTTAAAAAGTAAAGCATTCATTCATTCATTTATTTTTTTTTAATTATAAATTGAGTACCTACTACATGCTAGGCACCATACCAGGAACAGGAGATTCATCAGTAACAAATCGAATATGAATTTTGCTCTGAAAAATTTTAGAAATGGAGACCTGAGAGAGATTATTATATCTTTGATTTGGTAATAATGAGATTAGAAAGGCACAAAAATTAATGTTGCCTATTTTTGAACTTTATATAAATGGAACCATACTGTATATACTGTCCTGGAACTGGTTTCTTTTGTGACATTTATATCAATCACTCTGAATGGTGGCCGTAGTTTGTTCATTCTTGTTGCTGTATGATATTCCATCCTGTGAGTACACCACAGTTTATCTGTCCATTCTCCCGAAGATGTGTACCTGAGTACTTTCCAGTTTTTGGCCAAATACTGCTGCTGTGAACATTCGTGTAAATAACAGTATTTACATTCTTGTAAATAACAGCAATTGTGATACATTCTGTGAAAGTAAGTATCAGAGGGGTTTAACCTAACTGGGCAAGGCAGAAGAAACTTTTTGAGGAAGTGAAATTTGAATTAGGGGCAATGGAGTCCAGCCAGAAGGAATGGTGTTTGCTGACATCCAGGATAGGAAGGAGATTCAATCAAAGAACTCTTCTAGAGCAAGAACATCTAGAAATACATGGCATCAACGCGGTGGGCCTCATTCAGAGTGTCCCCAGCACCTGTTGTCCATGCAACTCCATCCGCTCTGCCATTCCCGCCTTCCCGCCTCCTCCTCCTGTACCTGGCTCTAGGCTGGAGGATGGATGCCTGAGGCTCCAGGATGGTAACTACAGAATGCAGGGATTCCCTGTCAGAGACACCAGAGGAGAGGGACTCTGGGGAGCTCTGTGACCAGAAAGTCACAGATTCTTCTGTTGGGGAAATACTTATTTTCCAAAATGGAACCCTGGGCATGTTTGGTTTTTGTTTTTAATTAGGAAAGGTGGCTAGACTATGGTCTTAGACCTGTCTGGTGGAGTGATTTGAAGGGAATTTGGTCCCAAATAGAGTCAGATAGAACTGATGTATTCTCCCAAATTTGTTTGGCAAATGGAAAAAGGAAGTAGGGGAGACTCAGTGGCATGTACGGAAGCAGTTGGTGTGCACTGGGCCAAGGGAAGTGTGCAAAGGCCAAGAGAATAACAGTATTTTATTAGAAACTTGACCTGGCATCTTCTTCTACTTGGGCGTGGGATGAGAACAAATGGCTGAATGGCTTACAAGGCAGATTTCTGTTCCTGGGGAGAGGCAGTATTTCAAAGAGGCCAAGAAAATGAACCCTGAGATCAGATGGCCTGGACTTCAACCCTGACACCCCTATTTACTAGCTGGGTAATCTCAAGTATGCTGTTCAACCTACCCATATCTCTATTACTTCATATTTAACATGGACATAATAATAAAGGTGGTTCCAAGGATTAAATGATTACATACGAGGCATTTAGAACAGTGCCTGTTGCATTTTGGCATCCTTGTAATTGTTAGATATTACTATTAATTGGGCCCCATCACTTTCCAGCTGTGACTTCAGATAAGACACAGTCCCTCTTTTATTTATTTATTTATTTATTTTTATTTATTTTTTTTGTGGTACGCGGGCCTCTCACCGTTGTGGCCTCTCCCGTCGTGGAGTACAGGCTCTGGACACGCAGACTCAGCAGCCATGGCTCACGGGCCCAGCCGCTCCACGGCACGCGGGACCCTCCCGGACCGGGGCACGAACCCATGTCCCCTGCATCGGCAGGTGGACTCCCAACCACCGCGCCACCAGGGAAGCGCCACAGTCCCTCTCTGAACCTCGATTTCTTTGCCTTCACCCACAATCTGAGATCTCCAGGGCTGCTCCTGACATTTTACATTTATGTACGTGTCCCATTTATGATTCTCCAAAGCTAAGGTGGTATAATCACGTGGCCTGGTGCTGCAGGATGTTTTGTATGCTCCCGATGTTGACAACTACAGCCCCAAATTTGTCTAGCAAAACCCCTTACTGTCAAGATGCGATGGAATGCAATCTGAACTTGATGCATTCTGTTTTCTTTGCAGGCTGTGTGGAACCCTAGTTTGGATCAGAAAATGAAGATTTATTGTTTGTGTTCTATTCTCTCATTCCCTTTGGTTCTTAAGATTTCAGTAGGTCCCTTGCATGAAGAGAAGCCGCAATTCTTTGCCCTCCCCCTTGCACATGGGTTCACAAGCCACTCCTTGAAAAGTCTTAGCTGATGTCCCCATAAGTTTTGCATAAACATATTTCCAGCTTCCACCTTCTTGATTTCAAGTTATCTTTTCCTTTCAGCCCTTTTTTGGGTCTTTTTAAATTTCCCCCTAGAACTTCAGGGTCTTCACTATTAAACAGTCACCACAGTTTACTATCATCCTGATGAACAACTTAAAAGAAAAACCAGAGGTTATTTATATGAAAACAGGATCACGGTGAAGGGTGGGAAAAAATGAGAGGGAGCTCAGGAGACACCTTCAGTTGCTATAACAACAATATGTAATATCTGTATTTTCTTCCCTCTTTGCTTTTAGTAGCTATCTAATCTATCTTCTGGTTTCTGGTTCTAGACATCACCTGGTATCATTTTACAAAAAGGACATGTGAGTTTTTAACAATGCTTGAAAAAGAAGCACAAATACAACAATAGCTATCAAGTATTCTGGGTATCCTGCCTGCCAGGCACTTTACTGGATGTTTAATCCATGTCATTTCATTGTAATTTTCTCTTTCTTCTAGAACACTGTGGAGAATATATTGCTTTCTGGAAATACAGTGGGTTTTTTTGTTTTTGTTTTTAACATCTTTATTGGAGTATAATTGCTTTACAATGGTGTGTTAGTTTCTGCTTTATAACAAAGTGAATCATCTATACATATACATATGTTCCCATATCTCCTCCCTCTTGCGTCTCCCTCCCTCCCATCCTCCCTATCCCAAAGTGAGAGAGTGGCATGGACATGTATACACCACCAAATGTAAAACCGATAGCTAGTGGGAAGCAGCCACATAGCACAGGGAGATCAGCTCGGTGCTTTGTGACCACCTAGAGGGGTGGAAATACAGTGTTAATCTGATACATTTATAGCTGGAGCCATTAGGAAACCCCCAATGCATGTTCTGGGTCTGAGTTTTAGAAGGAACAGCCTTATAGGATGGCAGGTTTTAGGTGGGAAGGGTAGTTTGATCAGTGTCCTTTCATGTTTCATCCAGTGACTTCTGTTCATCATACAGTTAAAGTTGTGCTTGGTCATATAATTGTCTGGTTATCTTTCTTTGTTGAAGGGAATCCTTCTGTGTGTATGGGTCTGTGTGTATGACGCTGTTACCTGTTGCATGCTTAATTGGAAGAGAATATTGACCAATGTTACACTTCAGTGCATCCATTTTGCACCTACTATGTGCAAAGCACTGTGCTCAGTGCCAAGGGGCGTGAGTAGATACAGTCTTCAGCATTCTGGAATTTGTATTCCAATTGGAGAGAGAGTCACGCATAAAAATAATGCAAATAATCTTACAATTGTGGTAAATCCTAGAACAGATATGCAATGATTAAAGGAAGCCGAAGACCTTACTTTCTTCAGAATAACTTTACCATCACGAAGACTTACCTGTCATTGTATAACAGTTCTTTCTGACAGCACCCTTTTACTCAATTTGAATTCAATTTACAAATATTCAGGGAGCACCTAGTGTGTGTGAGGCTCTCTGTTCCACACAGAGGTTACAGGTAAATAGGATAGGACCTTTAATCAAAGATATATTGTACATATTTGCATGTGAATTAGCATGAGCATGATTTCCAAAGCAACTTCTCCTTTCTAAATTTCCATGGTGTTTTGTGTTCCTTATGTTAGGCAAAGCCATAGACATTCAACTAATGGCCCAAGACATACAGCTAATCAGCCAGAGTTAGGTTTTTAAATATAAATTGGATTTTGTTACTCCCCTTAAAATCTTACAGGCCTCCTTTTTTGCATATCTGGGCACCATAGTGATCAGTCCTGTGCTGAGCTTTCCGTGGGCCACTCCACCCCACCCTTCACATTGTGGTCCAGCTACATCAATCTGCTGTGGAGTGATGGGATGTAAAGCCTAAATGAGCCATTCTAGAAAGAGGTGGAGGGAAGGAGGGCTGGTTAGTAGGAATTAATAGCATAAAGTTTAAAAGTTATAAGGAATTTTAAGCTAAATGATAGTTATTTCTCTATGCAGTGAACTGTACCTCCATAATTTCCTTTCTTCCTTCCTCACATCTGTATCCCACCCCCACCCCTCATTCCCTTAGAGTGTAAGTATGGCAGTTACTTTGCCCAGGGCCAGTAAGACCCTCTGACCCCTTTATTATTTTTAGTAGTAGTAGTTGAAGCAGCAGTATGTAGGGAGAAGAATCTCAATGCCACACAGAAATTTCAGCAATTGGTGGCAAAGGTATTGGAATCTATAGCTCTGAATACATTTCCTTCTTTCAGCGGCCCTTTCTCATTTAGTGTGAAAAAGCACTGGAGTAAGCCGGTTATGTCTGTTTAGAGAGATGGAAACAGACAGGAGAAGAACATGATTTTACTGGAATTGAAACCTGGGCATCTGTTTAGGATCTCTATTCCTTTTGAGATGTGGCTAGACCCTATTTTGGTTTGCACATTCCTGGGGTTCTGATGATTAAAGATTTTCAAAAGTTGTGGTTGTATTCAAGTGCCAGTAATAGTGAAAGAGACACAAAGGGAAGGATGTAAGAAAAGCATCAGTGCTGAGCTGAAGGGCTCTTCCCACAAAGTCCTTCCTGCCGCCTAGGTTTCTAACTCCTTCAAAGACATCTTCTATTCCCAACAAGGGAAAATGAAAACAAAACTGCTCTAAGACTCTTCCACAAGTGTGGCTGTTTTTTCAAAGCAAAGAAAAAGCCTTTGTGTCTGCTGAGGTAAGCTGTTCATGGGCTCATTTTCCTAGATTTTATTCTTAAGATATAGGGGACAGAGGAAATAATAGGAAACATGGTTAGACACATGGAGTGCCAGCAGGGCTGGGGAAGATGGTAATCTTTGTGAATCTTGTTAATGCCTTAACAGACAGACAATACTCACAATCAGCACATTGATTCTTTGAATGGAAGCAGGCACGGAAGTGCTGCTCAAAATAGTGTGTTGATTTTCACATTAAAGTAGGCCAAACTCTTTCTGTTTACAGTATTAATTTGCTTAGCAAGCCCTTTATTTCATTGACAGTAAGGAGATAAGCTTCAGCCCAGCTGTGACTGAATTATCCATCAAGCAACAAGTGTTTGTTGTCTGCTGTCTGTGTGCTAGCGATTGCTGGGCACCATGGTGTATGCATAAGATAAAAGATATATATCTCTCTAGGTTTTCAGGAGATTTAGTCTTGAACTAAGGAGACTACGGTAGCTCATTTTAAAATGAAATGCTACCTCGTAGGAATAAACACATAGTCTAGGAAACAGAAGGGGAGAGATGGACACAGTGCTTTGTAGAACAAGGTGGGGTGCTCACTGGATGTTTAAGTCTAGGTAGGTTTGGATAGGAAACGTGAAGTTTTCCATAAAAAGGGAAAGGCTTGGATATAGGGATAAAAAATGGGATTTCCTGGAGTTGACAGAAACTTGACTTTGTGGTGAAGAGGTGTGGATGGAGGGTGGGGATGACGAAAGGGAAGAGGTGGGTAGAGGCACAAAGGGAGAGGAAAAGGGGGGGCGGGGCGGTGTGTATGAAGAGGTGAGGATGGAGCCTGACGAGGGTGGAAGTCTTTACATGCTAGGCAAGAGAGGATTATCATCAATTCCAACTCATCTGAGTCTGAGAGGATTCATTTTTGAGGTTTTATTTTACTACTTCTTCTTATA
The DNA here is from genome assembly GCF_964165515.1 of Mesoplodon bidens. NCBI lineage: Eukaryota > Metazoa > Chordata > Mammalia > Artiodactyla > Ziphiidae > Mesoplodon > Mesoplodon bidens. The sequence goes on from NC_138176.1 coordinate 23,192,316, forward strand.
GGAAAGAAAGAAACATTGAGGGAAAACAAATTTCCTGTTTTTTGGTCAACAGCTGTCATTCATGCTGGAAGGAGGCCAGGGAGGGAGCAGACAAGGGAGATGAGGGATTTTCTCATCTTTGGTTGTGCCTCAGCTGCCCTGTCAGTAAAATGGATGGGAAATAACTCGGTCACAAATAATTGTGCTGGGAGTGTCCTTTGTGTAGTATAGCCTCTGACTGGAAATAGTCTAAATGGTGAAAGGATGAAGTACCTTTCCCAAGGTACCACGTCATCCACGAGAAGGGCTGAAGCACAGCCATGTGGATCAGTCTCTGCAGTTGGTCGATTAATTTTAGGAGAGGGAGGTGAGACTTGGAGGGGCTGGAATTGGTCAGAGCATAAAGCAGAAATGTGATTGGAAAGATCTCAGTAAGAGACCCAGGGGAGGAGGACATGCCAGTAATAATGACCTTGCCAACTGGTAGCCAGGCATTAAAAAAAAGCACCCAAATGCAAGATATCTCAGAATTAGGAGGGGTATTGTAAGGGGCAGGGGAGGGCACAGAGGACCTGGCGACCCGTGTGTGGTGTCGACAACAAGAAGCAGTGGAAAGTGAGTTCAGCTTCTAGCCCTTTCCACTTATATGAGGTTCCTAGAATAGGCAGATGCATGGAGACAAAAGGAAGTCAGGGGTTACCAGTGCTTGGGAGAAGGGGTATCGGGGGGCTATTGTCTTAGGGGCCAGAGTTTCTCTCCGGGATGACGTTACCATCCTGGACATAGATAGTGGTGATGGATAGGCAACATTATGAAGGTACATAATGCCACTGAATTGCATACTTAAAAATGGTTCAAATGGTAAATTTTATGTTATGTATATTTTGCCATAATAAAAAAAAATATTTCTTTCAGGATTAACAAAATAGCTCCCTGTTTGGGAGGAGCTCTGGTGTTCAAAGTCCACGAGGAAAACTACTCAACTGTAACTTGTGTTAAGAACCAAAAGTAGGAGCAGCACTTGCTATCAGACAGGGTCCTAAGTCTTCAGATCTTCGGATTTTTGTTCTCCTGTTGTTGCCTGTGTGCTGCACAAAAGCTCCTCTCTGCCATGAGAGGCCACCATTATGACGTTGAATTATTTTTGCAACTATAAATAAATTGTTCCCAGCCTCTGCTCTTCTGGGTAGATCTTGGAAGGTTTTTGGTTAATTATTTAAAATACGATTTGCCTCTTAAAATTGTTTATCTTCTGTCACTGCTTGGAGAGTATTTCCCATTTTCCATTTTAAAGATATTTGAAATACTGAGCTTCATCATAAGAAATGCTGCTTATTTGTTGCTAGGCAGTCTGTAACTCTATAGCAGAGTCAACTTCTTCCTTCTGCAAGTAAAAGCAGCCAGAAGACAAAGAATCCCACTTCTTTGGAAAATTTTACTTTGCCCCTAAGTGCCCTTGAGCGGCTAGGTTTTCCAGATTTCCTCCCCATTGGTGGTTCTGCTGAGAGGGTTTGGGTTCTCTTAACTCACAATGAAGTCTCCCCGGCAGGACTGGAAAACAGTGATTCCTTCCTGTGGGACAGTCCGTTATTGCATGAGAAAACCATCCCTTCTTCTCTGATAGTTTGGTCTTTTTTCTCTAAAATATATGGAAAACTTGGCTATATCTGAAGACATTATTACTTCTTTTGTAGTTATAGGGGGTGGAATCTCCTCTGTAATGCAGAACAACATAATTGCATCTCCACTAAATACACTTGACACTGAGACCCCGGGAACTCCCGCTTCAGCTGAGCAGCGCTTTTGTGAACTTCAGAGCATGATCAATGGTCTCTCGTGTAGAACCCGACAATAGCAATAGTGCCAGTGACAGGGAAACTAAAATCAATCAAGAAAAGAGATTTCAGCCAAGGCATCAAAGAGATTATTAGAGGACAGTGAGAAAGGAGAATTAAAAGAGCAGTTGGAAAAGGTCTTAAAAAATCTTCCTTTGGGGCTTCCCTGGTGGCACAGTGGTTGAGAGTCCCCCTGCCGATGCAGGGGACACGGGTTCGTGCCCCAGTCCGGGAAGATCCCACATGCCGCGGAGCGGCTGGGCCCGTGAGCCATGGCCGCTGAGCCTGCGCGTCCGGAGCCTGTGCTCCGCAACGGGAGAGGCCACAACGGTGAGAGGCCCGCGTATCGCAAAAAAAAAAAAAAAAAAAAAATCCTTTGAAGGGGTTTGTTCAGAGAAGTCTCTTGAATGTCAGATGACGAGTCCACACTCCCATGTTCAAATTAAATGGCAAGTTGGGAAAAGAGGATAAAATATAGAAACTCAGATCGTGCTCACGTGAAACATTTTCCTAATTAATGAGTTAATCCATCTCTACCTGATTTCTCCCTCATGAACAAAGGCAATTGCGTGATTGTTCAGGCTCCTGTGGAGCCGTTGATAACAACAGAGTTATTTGTACATCCCTCTCCCTCCCTCCTTTTTTATGCCGGCGTGCAATTGAGCCCAATCATTGTATTTCTCCAAAAATTGAAGCAACTGGCAGCTCTTGCTTGAGCCTGACTGATTTATTCCATGTTCTTTCGTCCCACGGCAACTCAATCCTAGTTAAGTTTATTTTTGAACAAAGGTAGTCAGCCTCCGAGAGAAATTCTCTTTTAAATGAATGACAGCAGACAGTTCCAAGACCATTCATTTGCTTATATGTATTTGCTGTATCTAGACAGCTATTCTAATGCCTGTGGTACTTCAGAACAGTTTTCCCCAGTCTGCTGTCAGTAGCAACCAGCTGAAGGAGCCTGCTTCAGCCAGACTTGTGCTTGGCATCTTGAATCTGAACCGCAGCTTTCCATATCGCTTTGATATTTGGACAAGTTCATGCTCAGAAACTGGTGCTGGGGAAGAGCCTCCTTACTGCAAATAATTGATTGGCTTAAAGGGACTATAAATATATACATTTATATATTTATATAAATGTATATATTTATATATATATTTTGTATTTTTCGCTAACCATCTTATAGACAAGTTTGCAGAAATGAAATGTGTTCCTCCCCAGAGCCTGGTCACTAGACCTAGTGACGTCACCTAGGAGTAAAACCCAGGAAACCTTATCAGGTACTGGGATAATAATAGCTAAAGGGTAGGGAGGAGAAATGCCAGAGAACTAATGTTAACCAACAGCATGGATCAGCATTATGAAGCAGGGAGAAGACTAGGGGAAATACTCCATCTCCCAGTTAAAGGGGTGTTAGAATTCAAGAAGTCCCAGGTAGGAACAGGTGTCCTGGAAAAATAATGTTGGCAGTGATTCAGCAATCCCGTGTGATGGTGAGGGTTTCTGTATGTTTCCTTGTTTGTCTTTGTAAGCACATCACATAGATTTCTTCCTCACAAGGTTCTCTTCTTACTTCCATTTTACAGAAGAGAAAACTGAGGTTCCATGAGGCTCAGAAACTCCTCAAAGCCAAACAGCTGGTAGATGGCAGAGATGGTGTCAAACACTCACAGGCCTGATGATTCCAAAATCTTAATTACAAAGCCCATTTTGCCTTTCCTCCTTGTCCATGCCAGCAAAAGTTCACTCTTGCATTTTTCAGGCCTCCCTAACTGTGAAAGGAGAACGGTACATACTGTCAGCCCTGTATCCTTTTCTCCCAAAGGACACTTTGGTCCTCTGGTTGCTTTTGTGTAAATTCTTTCTCATACAGGGCATGATCTAGGTTAATTTTATATTTATCTGGAAGAAGGGATTAATACTCCAGAGCAGAAAAGTAAGTGCTGTGGAATTTGTTTCACGCCTACAGAGATTTGTAAGACCTTATGTTTACCTTGAAGAGCTTACAATCTAGTAGAAACTTTGGAAGGAAAGGAAAGTAATGTGTGTTGAGAATCTCCTGAGTTCCAGTCATTTTGACTTTTTGAGAACTACTTGTATTCAATCCTTGAAACAGCTGAAGACACTGTTAGTGTCTCCATTTCACATGAGACAAAGTTCCAAGATGATACATTATGGCCCAAGATTACACAGCTGGTAAATGAGGCAAGATTTAAACCCAGGTATACCTGACTCCAAGCCATAGTCACCCAACCCCCTATTGTATAAGACAGGGTACCATCAGATTCAGAGATGAGAGTGGGCATGAGGGGAAGGGGGTATGCGCTCCATGCAGGAAGGAAGCATAAGTGAGGCGACACAGAATCAGAAAGGCATGGGGTGCATACAGAAGACATGATTAGAGCTTGTTCTATTGTTTAAGATCCTTTCTGGAAAATGATTCCATCTTCCTACTGTCTTGGAACTTAATCAGACAGTAGGAAAGATTATGCCATGTGGGAAAGATACACAAAAAGGACATAGGAACACTTAGGAAAATGAACAAAAAGAAATGCCAGTTACATAGGAAGCCCTACAAACAGCATGTGTGCTAAGAAAATCAGAGTAATGGTGGAGTCGAAGCTATGTGGATCAAGCAGATATATCCTGGAGAATTAGAATTTGAAGCATAGCATGAAAAGCAAAGAGAGCTATATGTAAGTGAAAATGCATTCATTGGTCCAAGCAACATAAGAAAAAGAAATGTCCTAAATGACAACATAAAATCCTGGACTAGTTAATTTCTTTTACCTGGCAACATCGGGCTCATTATCAGCAAGCTTCCTTGAAGAGCCAATGTACCATGGGCATGTTTTGCAATTACACATCTCCTCTGAGTAATCAGCCTGTCATGAACAGGATGTAGGTTGGCATCTCATTTGCTGCCGAAGTCACCAAAGATCTGTAAATCATGTTAACCACTGCTGGGCTCAAACGAGCGGGTTGGGGGGCGGGGGGAAGAAGGGCTACTTGCCCATGGCGCTAAGTTGTACAGTCTTCCCTTGCTGTTGCTCTTTATGGTAACTAGACTGCTTACAAGTATTCTCCCAATTTGCTCATTAGTTCCTAACTAATCTTTTAGAGTCTTTTTTCTGTCATGGACAGACTGTGTCCCTTCTGCTTGGAATTGATTCATTAATACAATTATGTTGAGGTCACAGATCCTCCTTCATAACTGGGATACAGGGAAGTGCCCACAATTAAAGGAGATAAAATCCACATCCATCAAAAGAAGTGCTCTGGCAGGGAGCAGAACTATTGTGTCCCCTCTCCTTGGTGTTTCATAATGAACCTAGAGATGTGGAGACAGTCTCTCTGCAGACACACAGGGAGAGGGTCTTAAGGAAGATTTCTGACTTCATCCCAGATGCTGAAGATGGTTTAAGTCATATTACTGGAATGTGGAAGATACTGGGGCTTCTTCTCTTAAAGGTCAATAGGAAGTCACATTATGTTTGTTTCTCATTAAAATTTGATTCCAATCTAGATTCTAAGAATTTTAATGAAGTAGATACCTGTCTAAGATTTTTCTTGTGAACCACGGTATTCTGAGTGGTACAGAGAAATCTTCAAAGATGCTGACCATATGTCCTAGAAGTCCTCAGAATTTAGTTGTGTCCGGGCTGATAATCTAAGTGTTTAACTGCAGTTTTGAAACTTAGGAGCAGACATTAGAGGGAGTTTTTGTTGTTCGTTTGTTTGTTTTAGAAGGGGTGAAGTAATTGTTGGCTTCCTTGGAAGAGGTCAGGCTGAGAGTAAAGCTAAAAGTGCAAAGGAATATTGTGACTCAAGGGACTCTTCTAAAGCAAAGACATATACCAGAAGGAAAGAAAAGGGACAAGTAGGTCAAAGAGGAGATAATAAAGTCAAGCAGAGATAAATGTGACCTTAAATAGGTATTTAATCACATCAAATCATGTTTAATCATGTATTATAGACAGTTCCTGACATGTTAGTTTATTGGCAAGTCACCTTAGGGACGAAGGAAGGAAGAGCATTCCAATTTAGAAGCCTTGGTAGCATTTCTTCTGGGACCCGAAGCATTCCCATAATGATGGTTTAATACAGTCTTGGTCAATTACCTTTCTGTGCGAGCTGGGGACGTGTGTCACTTTGCTGGAAATGTTAAACTCCCATTAAACTTCAGTTATTAGTAGCAGAGGAAAAAAAAACAACAAGCAAAAACCTGAGTGATTCAATTAAGACACAAGCAACCAGATGTCTGTGGCACTGAATGACATTTTCCTGTTGACCAAGAAATACTGATTTTCAAGTTGGCTAAAAGCCTATTTTCCCCCTTATTCATCATTAATATTGGCTTCACAGCCTTCTAATGCTGCCCCAGTTGCCAGATTTTCAGAGATTTAACCCATATCTGAACACATAAAGCAACTTATTCTGTGTAAAAGGACGATATAGGCACTACCAGGAGGACAGGTGAGCAGTGACTAAGTATTCACAGCCCCTCCTTTGCTCTGTTTTTCTGGAGTGTAGATGAGGAGATGTTGCTGGGGTTTGAGATGTTGCTTCTTGGGACCAGGAAACTGGATGAAACTACCTGACTTATGTGTAGGGTGCATTTGTGTGTAGCTCACTAGCAATTTCTAAGAAACAAACAAATCATGTGTATCTTTAATCCTCTTGCAAAAGAAGCCACACAATGCAGGTTTATTGGGGAAGGGAGTAAATCACCTCCAAAGGATGCTGTTAGGTCCAGCTTTGCTGATATTTACTGGTGGGTAAAGTGCTTAATTCTTGAGAACACCTGTTGTTGTTTTCTTCCATAAATTGAGGAGAGGGTTCTACGTGATTTCTAAGGATCCTTCTAGCAACCATGTTACATAGTTTTGTGAAATGGTTCTACAAACACCAGGAAAGGCCAACACAAACCAATAACAAACAAAAAATACACAAAAACCCTAGAATCTGCATATTAGATTCCAGTGGATTTTCCTATAATGTTAATTTTTACATTGACTCTCTTGTGTCCTTGTGTGTGTGTGTGTGGGGGGGCGTCCCTTAACTATTAATTCTGGAGGAAATCTAGCTTGATTTTAATCATGTTGTGATTCTCAGGGACATTGTGTGAATGGCTTTATTTTAGTTAGTCACTAGTTTATAATTGATTAATATTGCATTGATAACATAAAATCAGGCTGATCTAGCAAGCTTGAATGAAGCTCAGTATCCATTGTCTGTGTTATTGATAAGAAGGGTCCAGAGAGGCAGGCCCTTCTGGACTGACATTGCTAAGAAAGCCCTTCTAGTAAGAACAGCCACAGACAGGTGGGATGCTTTCGGTTGGTCCCGACTTCCAGTGACACGGCCAGAGCAATTTTCCTGTTGTACTTGCCAAATATCACTATCATCCTTGTAAATTTCGGGTTGGACAAATGGGCAAAGCTTCCAGGCCTTTATGGAAAAAAAGAAAATGGGGGGATTCCGCGGTGGCGCAGTGGTTGAGAGTCCGCCTGCCGATGCAGGGGGCGCGGGTTCGTGGCCCGGTCCGGGAGGATCCCACATGCCGCGGAGCGGCTGGGCCCGTGAGCCATGGCTGCTGAGCCTGCGCGTCCGGAGCCTGTGCTCCACAACGAGAGAGGCCACAACAGTGAGAGGCCCGCGTACTGCAAAAAAAAAAAAAAAAAAAGAAAACGGGCGTTTTTGTTTTGAGAAAGCTGGGAGGAGTGAGCATTGAAGGACAATTCAGCTCTCAACAATTGCATTCTGCTGACCAAAAGACTGACAGTTCCCTTGATCAGGTGGGAGAAATGCTGTATGCTTTGTGAGTTTTGTAAAGAGAAAATTACACATTTCCTACGCAGCCTGGCTGGTTATTTACCAGGTTTGGATGTTTTTGTTCTTTCTCTCTCTTTTTTTTTTTTTTTTTGGTATATTGGCCACCACTAGTAACTACACCACTGCCCAGGTCAAACTGGCTACCAATTCCCAGGAAAAAATAGAAAGGAAGGAGGTGACGCTAGTCACGATATATTTACCTTCATTTTCAACTTTCTGTGCTCAGTTATGAACACTTTGGAGCTAGTTTCAAGTCACTGGTTTGGGAGACCTAAATTTCAAAACTGACCAGTGTTGATTCTGTTTTACATCAGCTCTCTGACAGGTTTCCCATGACATACCTGGTCCAAACGTTGGAATCAGACTTACGGAGTGAGTAAGACTTAAATACGTTTAATGGAGGCTTATCTCTACCGCTGTGGTCAAAATTGGGAACTCTAGTGCTGCGTCATGCCATGCTGTTGAGGCCAGCTGCTGCATCTCTCTTTCTGAGGCTCCTGCGCTCAACGGGAACAATAACAACGCGTTCTGTAAGCACACAAACACTAAAGCATGGTGCAAAGGAGTTTTCATGCATTTTATTAATCCTCCTTCTAATCTCCACAGGTAGGTTTGTTTCCATTTTGCAGATGAGGAAACTGAGTCTTAGAAAAGGTAATGTGTTCAAGTCATCTCACTAATAATAGTAGAGCACAGATTTAAACCCTTATTTGCTGTCTCCAGGACCTCCATATTTAAACACTAAGCTATATATCCTGTAGGTAAAAGATGTTCACACTTTGAGTTAAATTAAACATTAAAAAATTAACCAGTGAAAATATCATCTTCAACACTGGATCAAAGTCAGAGTCTTTTTATAATCTTGACATTAATTTGTGGTACATTATGTTTATTGAGTATATCTCACGGGCTAGATTCTGGGCTAATTGTTGGAGCACAGAAATGAGCTTAGATTAACTTCATATTCCCTGCTTTGAAAGTGTTCTGCCTTTTCACTTTCCATCTATTCACATCAAGGTTCTCTAGTTGAACTACTTTCAAGAATTAACATTCACATAGAGCTAGTCCATTTTAGTTTCTGTTTTCCTGAATGGTATGGTTATCTGGCATATTGCTTCATTACCATATGCACATTATTTCATTCATTTTAAGCATTCAACATCATGTGTGGGCAAAACTGTGAATGCAAGGACCAATTATTTCATTTTTTTAGTGGGGAGATGCAACTTCATTTAGAATCTTTTATCATGTACCCACTTCCAAGTTGGGAATTGCCGTGGCTCTTTAAACACTTCGACTTCATTCAGTTTGCTTATTGTAGGGTTTTTTGTTTTTTTGTTTTTGCCAGTTTGTCTCTGCTCCATAATATTTCGAAGTTAGAAAAAAACTGAAAAAGAGGGAGGGGAAATCATGGATGTAAAGGAATATATTTTTGTATCTTGAATGTGAGTGAAATCATCACTGGAAAAGCAGTGACAGTGAACAGAAGGGCCTTGTCAAAGTGACTGAGATTGTCTCTGCATCTCTAACAATGTCTAGAATGACACCAATAACACGTGACGATTCGCTTATCATCACGCCAACTTGAGTATTCCTTCCCATTCCTGTTTGTGCCCAAACCATAGCTTATCTCCAGCTGCAAACTCAGGCTGTTAAGACAAGTGCTAAATTGGTGCCTCACTTTGGACCATGAAACAAGATTTCTCTCGTTTTTGTTTTTAGCTCGTAAAGCGATGATAGCCATTTTATAATGACACTGAGGTTTCCCTGAAGCTGCCATCGTGCTATTGTGCTGCCAGTATCAAAGCTAAAGACGATGAACTTGAAAGCTTTTTCATTCAATTAAAAATGACTAAATATCACAGCTCTTCATTTATGAATCATTTAAATTGGATGTCTTGTGTTCTTTCCTTCTTCAAATTCACACACATGTGCACACACAAACACACACAGTTCTATTTTTATCTATAATTAATTTGAGTAGCTTCTTCCCCACCTTTCCTGGTTTAAGCGATCAGAGAGGCAGAACCCTGACATTAGAGCAGAACTCCTGCTACTTTCTGCTCAACAGTTCTCTTTCTGCATGGAAAAAAAAGGAAGGAAATGAAAAACAGACTTCTGATGGTTTTACTTGAGAAAAACAAATGGAAGAAATAGCAAGGTTGACAAGGTCAGGAAAGGCAGGCACTCGGTTGTATTTGGCTTAGGGGTGAGAAGAGAGATGGAGATAAGGATGTAATTTGAAAGAATATTGTTTCTTATGAGGTGAACTCTTTGTGCCCCCTGGAATCGATGAGACCAGAACCAGGTTCCCTAGCACTTCTCAAGCCTGGCACTAAGTGCAGACCAGCCCGTCTACATTCACGGAGGCATCTAGTTGCTAATCTCCTGCCCTATCCACCAGCCAATTTCTGCATGGAGATACGCTTGCCTTTGTTTCTTTTTCTCCTTTTTTTTTTTTTGTTATACAATTAATGCATGAGAATATGATTGCTGTAAAAGATAAAAAACAATCGATAAAATAGTGGTTTCCTTGGGTCCCTTCTCCCTGTGCCCAAGCCACATTCCTCTGGCCAGAGTGAGCTACTGTGCATCTTTTTCAGATAGTTTATATTTGTTATGCATGGAGATACACATACAAGGAAATAAAAAATGCTTGTTTTTTGTTTTTAAAGTAACTAGTTTCATACTGTCTATGCTATTATGCAAATTTTGTCTTTTCTCTAAATGATATTTCTTGGTCACTTGCCATGATATTACTTAAAGAATACCATGTGATTTTTACCATAGAATAGTGTTTTATAATGTGGTTAAATCACACTTAGCCACTTTACTATTAATGTATTTAACAATAAGGTGGTAATAGGCGCCATCTAGCCTTCTCTGTTGGGTTTTCTTGAAACAACGAAAAAGCTAGGTGGATCTTCCCAAACCCACCATTGTATGAATTTTGCACTGGGAAAGCCTAATTCATGGAGAGCAGGGAGAATGCTTAGGTGCTATGGTCAGCTCAGCTCTGAACTCCTGCTCTGCTTAAATCTGTTCATGTTATGGTTCTTCTCAACATTCCACACAGTTTTGTTTAATCAAAAATGTCTCTGAGGAGAGCCAGCAAGGAATTATATTTTTCTGAGTTCCTATGATATGCCAGGCACCCTTGTGAATGACCTCATGTCATCCTATGGCAATTCTGAGAAACAGGTGATACTGTCCTTAGTTTATAAGGGAAAATGAAGCTCAGGGAAATGAAGTAACCTGCCTGAGATTACACACACTCAGTAAGTGGTGCATTATAAATTTAAATACTCTGGCTCCAAAGACATTTGTGGTTTCCACGATGCCATGTTACCGTCTAACTTGAACTTCATTTTCAAAGTGACGGCTCTTCTGCTGTTAATCCTCTTCATTTCTCCCTGCAGACCCTAAGCAAAGCTATCGCAGACCCTAAGCAAAGCTATCGCGTCCCCATCTTGCTCTGCTCCTCTGCATAGATCAGTACCTGCTGCCGTTTGCACTTGAGACTTGAAATACAGAACCTAGGGATTTTCTTGCCGTGGTCTTCCCTACAAGGAGTATGTACAAAGAAGGGATGTTCAGTGGAAATTAAATGGGTTTTCTGGAATGTGGTTAGCCTGCTTACCACATTTTCAGTTGTAGCAATTTGGTGCCACGGATGCATGGCTGGTTTAAGCAAGCGCGCTTTGCCTCTCAAGTTAGTCATCTCTGGTTTCATGGAAAGAATCCTCCCTTAGAGAAATAACAGGTGGGAAAGATCTATTAGGTTATTCTGTGCATTATGAGATTGCTTACTGCTGTGAATTTGCCAGGTCTTTACTTTATTCCTATTTCAAGTGACGCATGTGATAAGTCTTACGTCTCTTTCTATAAACTAATACTGATTACTGTTGGGATTTGCTTAGTCTGAGTGTCCTCTTACTTATTTGGAATCTGCCATTCTAAATCAAACTTGTACCATCAGAGAAAACAATAATATAGCACTATACAATCATCTCTCCCAGGCACTTGGCTACAGGCAGGTAATTTTTTTTTTTTTTTTTTGCGGTACGCGGGCCTCTCACTGTTGCGGCCTCTCCCGTTCCGGAGCACAGGCTCCGGACGCACAGGCTCAGTGGCTATGGCTCACGGGCCCAGCCGCTCTGCGACATGTGGGATCTTCCCAGACCGGGGCACGAACCCGTGTCGCCTGCATCGGCAGGCGGACTCTCAACCACTGCGCCACCAGGGAAGCCCCTCGGAAGGTAATTTTTTTTTATTAGTTTGTTTCCTTATTCATGAATTTATTTATTCATTCAGCAAATACAAATTAAATGCCTGATCTGTGTATCTCTGTAAGAGATACCTTATGACCCGTCAATGGATTTTTTGATGTATGATGGATTCGATGATGTAGGATGTTGCAAGGTAGTTAACATCCAATACCTACCCTCCAAGAGTTTGACTTCTCATTTTTTCCTGATACTAAATGTACTCACTTGCAAAGGTAATGCCAATATGAAGTAGAATTAATAACAATGATAATATCATTGGAGATATGTTCCAAAGCAGGCCATGATTAAAGGCCCAGTATTCATCCTTGATGGCATGTGCTTTGTGCTCTGAACAGATAGATATCAGAATGAACTGGAAAAGGCCATGAAAGCCTCTACTAAGTGGGTGACAGGTTTTGGAGGGCTGTGATCAGATTGGCTCTAAATGAACAGTTCCATGCACGAAGACTCTCCAGCCTCCTTCATTTTCTACCATTGCATTGTCTTGATGATCAATACACATATTATTATATCTATCTGAAGATTATTTTGAGTTAATTTGTTATAGATCTGCTTGTTTGGTCTTCAGGAAATGTGAAAAATACCCAGCACCTATGGGAATCATAAGACTTTTTTTTTTTAGCTTTACTGACCAGCTCTGGGATGTGTTAACCTATCTGGGGATTAAAGTTTTCTCTTGCAAAGAAAAAGTTTAAAGAGGATTCTAACAATTATTGAGCTTTTTTCCTTGGCCAAGGATTAGGGGATTATTTAATTTGATTGTCTCAACAATAACATAAGACAGTCATGATACTCTCCATTTTACTAATAAAACAAAAATCAAGCCAAGCAAGGCAATATAAAATTTTCAAGTTCTCAGACATAGTAAGGTATTTCTGATTCCAAATCCCATGCTTTATAATTCCTTTGAAGGGTTAAATTGGATTACACTAGGGACCTGTGAAATGCAAACCTTATATAAACCCTGTCCCTTCTTTAAAATCAAATGTATACCTCAGCTAAGTGCATGAAATATACAAAGCAGCAAAATTCTGTAGATAAGCAATAACAGCACCTTGAATATTTCTTTACTGTATCTGAGTCCATCCTACTAACTTTTGTCATTCATCTCTGAACCCTTCCTAATTCTTTTGCACAATTTGGAAAGTATACTTCAAAATCCACAATGAAATTTTGATATTTTGCCTTCTTCTCTTGCTTCCTGTACTAGTGGATTTGGTTTACTTTAGAGGTTTGTGTACTACCTTCATTCTACTGGCTCTATGCTGCATTTTATTAGGGTATATAGCAGTCAGGATAGGTTAGTTGATGCTGCTGTAGCAAACAACCCTAAGTCATCTGAGGATTAAAACAGGAAAAGTTTGTTTCTTATTTGTATGACCAGTGTGAGTCATTTTTGGGGACTCTGATCTGCATAGTTTCACTCAGGGACCCAGGCATTAGAGTCCACTGTCTGTAACTTTGCTAATTGTTGGCACTGGAGGAGAGAGCCATGAAGGATCTCACATTATAATTAAATGTTCTGATCTGGAAGTTATACATGTCACTTCTTATAACTGCCCATTGCCCATGTCTAGTCACATGTCCCATTGGTGCCTAGAAATAGAACAATCAAGATGATGGTGTACTCAGTATATGGTTATTTTCACAAGAGAAAAATGTGGTTAATGTTGCAAGTATCCTCAAAAGCTAAAAGGAAGTAGAAGTAGACAAGAGCATAAAACCAGAATAGGTATTATTTACCTAGATATCAGTTCATCTGTGTAGTCACCCATTGATCTGTTTATCCTTTTGTATCACATAAATTTGTATAAAGTTTCTCACAACCTTATGGAATAGGAGAGGAATGCTTTTTAAATCAGAGGACCTTGGATGTTAAGTAAATCAGTGGTGGAAAGTAATAAAGTGCCAGGGTAAATCTGTCATGGCCATATATGCATATGCTGTGATCCTATTCAGTTCATGGATTAGTCCCTAAATTCACTATTGACTTTCTTAGCTAAATCAAAAAATATATACACATGCTTTATACGGTTAATAGTGTTTTTGATTAAAAAATTGTGGTTAAGGAGAAAAATCTTTATTCCTGGTACTGAGAGCTGACTGCATTTTTTTCTTCAGAACTCTGCAGAAGCCATACCCTCAAGAGATACAATAGCTTTTTCTTATCATGCCATTCAATGTTTAGATGGATGGCTTATGGAAGAGTGGCACTTCTTTGGGAGCTAAATAAATGCATAATAAATAGGTAGTTCTCAGGCATGTCTGGTATTTTCTCCCTAAGCTTCTTTGCAGCAAACATCTTTGCCACAAGCATTTTTGCCGCATTTTCTGCCACATAACTAATTGGCTGTAAGGCAATTTTGCCATGAAAGATAAAATAACTGCTTGGCAGTTCGGTTAGACGGTTTGGTTTCAACTGGTTGACAGTTTGGTTTAATTGCTACATTGATGCAGTATTCCCATTTTTATATTACATAAATCTGAAAGAGGCCTAGGGCCTGGAAGGCTCCTAGTTGAACCCACATTTCCCATAGAACTTTGGAATGTTTATCGACAGGCATGTGACAATATGCCAAGAAGAAACAGCAGTGCAGAAGGCTTTCACAATGTGATACAAAACTCAATTACAAATATGCATTCTAGTGTTTGGAAACTAATACCTCTCTTAATGAAGGAAGAAATTTTAGCAGGAAAAAAAAAGTTCCTAACAAGGAAATAAATCAACAAGCAAAAAAAAAAAAAAAAAAATATATATATATATATAAAATACTTCAATAAAAAAATACTATGAATGAAAGACTTTGAAGATAAATGCTTAGATACCACCCATAAAATAGAATCAGTCATTTGCACAGTATTGCCATGAATCTACACACATCTTAAATGTATTCAAATATTTGGTGTTTGCAATAGTCTTTTTAATTTTGTTACAAAAAGTGAATTTCATTGAATGTCCCTCTTTTATTTTTTGTTATTGTATCTTTTATGGCAAAATTGCCCTATGGGCAATTAATTATGTGGTGAAAATATTTGCAGTGAAAATGCTTGTGGTAAAGATGTTTATGGCAAAGAAGCTTAAGGCAAAAAAATACCTAGAACCCTTCTCAGGTCTGGTTTCAGCTCAATAAAATACATTTAATACTTATCTGTCCATAACATCCTTTCAACAAACATTTTTTTGAGCTTGTGACATGCTGGGCATTGTGCTGGATTTGGGGAATACCAAGATTAGGTGCTCAGTGTGTAGCTGGATTAACGGACCTATTGCATGATTATTATGGGGAGGGGAACACCTTGTTCCTGTCAAATGGAGAGTGATGGTCCAGTATAAAATTTTCTTAAGAGTGAGTCTCATTTATGTCAACTGACTGTGCACAGTAATAGGAGAGAAGGTTTAGTGAGGAGATCCTAATCCTGATTTCCCATCGTCTGCACCCAACAGCTGAGGCATAACCATCTCTTGCTTTATTAGCGCTGGGGGTCTAAGGATGTCCACATCTAGCACAGCTTGCTCATATTGTTTTTTCTGCGCTTCTAACCTCTGGACCTTTTCTACTTTTCCCTCCTTTCCTTCTGTGCTTCTCATGTTGGTGCTTCAGCCATCAAGAAGTACTCTTTCCTTCCTGATCTCTACATCCTGAGCTACCACAAAGCCTTTGTCTACACTGTGTTTGCTTTCTAGACCAACTTCCCTCTACATTTTGCCTTTCACATGTCCTGCAAATCTTAACTGAGGTGTCACCTCCTGTCCTAGAGCTTCCTTGACTCTCCAAATAGTTCATTCGAGCCGCTCCTGTGTTCAGCCCCAGAACTCAATTCCTCACTTAAATGAGATATGCTAATCACAGCGATTGATCCATAGTATTCACTCAATACACGTTAACTGCTATTATTAGTATTATGATTATACTTTCAAAATATATGTTGATAATTGAGAAATAAAATTGGGCTTTCTGTCCAGCATTTCTTTTCTTTGTTGCTTCCTCTGGATACACCTCTGGCGTTCAGGTTGTTTGCCACTCTTATAGGTCTGCTCTTCTTGATTCTGTTTTCCTCACAACTGAGGCTGCTTCAGACTTGCCAGCTCCCTCTTTCTTAGGTCTGGCCACTAACTCCTGCAACCTAGACCCAGAGGTGACTCTTTAAAAGGTAAGTCATATCTGTGTATCCAAATGGAACTTTCCTGCACCCCTTAGAGAATTTGGTGAAGGAGGGCTGAGCAAAGGAAAGGACTCTCTCATACTAGGATCAGAAAAGGTTAAGTATTTTTCCAAAGTGCTGAATCCTGGAAAGTCTTCCGGGCTTCCCTTTGTGGAGTGGACATCTTTGGTTTTGGTCTATTAAACACGCTTTTCTTCTGGGAACATAGGCGGATGTAAAACCTTCCCCCACTCTCAGTCTATGTGGTTACAGCAGAGTGAATCCCGCACTCCAGGTCCTGAGAGACACATGACTCTGGTCTGTCAGTGAAGGGATAGCATCCCCTTTGGCCAGAAACCTTGGCTCAAGAGAAGAAAGGTGACTAAAGCCAGTCTGTCCAAGCCACGGAGACTCAATTTCTAGACTGTTGTTGGAACTAATGGATAATAGGGACTTTTTTCAAATTAGGGTGGCTAAGCAGATGAGACATAAACCAAGTACAAGGCGATGACAACCAGGTGAGAATTTGCTTAAGTATAATCCAACAGCAAGGAAAGCTGAGCCAAGAGGTGAGGAGAGGCTGATTCCTGACAACATCCGAGCACCTGGAGGCAGTCATTCCTGAGGATTTTACTCCTTGAACTTCTCAGATGCATGGACAGTGTATCTTCTGTTATTTAAGCTTGATAGAGTTGGGTTTCTGTTATCTGTGCCTAAAAGTGTTCTGACTAACCCACCATCCATTAAAGCAGAGGAAAAACTACGTCTGCAATACTTTTCCCAAATAGAGGAGTGGATGGTGACTCAACTCACAATGAAATGATGGCCTGTTTAGAACTTGAGTTTGCTGTGCCCGTGGTGGTGGCCACAGGTGGTCCAGAGGATTTGGTCTCTGAGTCATGCAGGAAGGAGCACAAAGTGGGGGCATTATAGGGCTAATGGATGCCTCTTTGGGATTCCCTCCTCTGCTTCCTCCTGGAATGTAAAAGCCTACACAATGCAGATGGCATGTTTCATTAATACAAACAGAGGTCCAGGCAACAGATGCTTCGGGGACTGAGGGGAAAGAAGATCTCTATATTTCTCCAACAGCAACAACTTGGATGACACATTTCTCCCACTGAGCATATTGAGCCATGAGCAAAGAAACATGTTCAAGCCGTAGGCACTCTATGATACTTAAACGTAGGAAGATCAAATTTAGTATCTTTGGACAAAGAGTGCTTATGTGGAGGAAGCTGTGGTGAAAAGGAATGAGCAGGAAAAGTGAGGCATCTGTGTTAATTTCTCAGGGCTTCGGGTTGGGCAGGACTTCTAGTGCTCTGTGCCTGTCTAGAGAGCGTATATTAATAAACCTTCATCAGCACCACTTCCCTCCACAATGACAAAAGTCAAGCCAGGCCCATTATTTGCACATCAAGGGCTGGGTTAGGATGGCTCCTGTTCCTTTATTTCTTATGTGGTTTTGTGAAAAATGTAATGCAGAAATGATTAATTGCAGAGAAGATCCAGTCCTCTTTGTGATTGTGATCAGGTTAAATCAAAATGCCCAAGTTTAAATTATGGAATTATGTCTAGGTGGAGTGATTAAAGAATTATAACAATTGCACAATACTTTCTGCTCATATTCTCCTGAGTTCACTGTGACTTTGGACAACTGCCCAGGAAGGAGTGTGGAAAAGAGAGACGTATGGGGATAGAAAGAATAAAATAGGCAGCAAATGCTTCTGCACCATTTTGGTGCTATTCCACTGAAGGGGGAAGATTGATACCAAGCATTTGATGGCAATATTATTCCAATTTTTATGGCTTCTCCGTAGGGTAGGCTTAATGCTAATAAAACATTGTGGATAGTGATCATAAGACATTTTCTGCTCACAAAATGTAAAGATTTCACATTTCACATTATATGTATGTGTGTGTGTGTGTGTGTGTACATTTCTTTTTAAAAGCTTGCCTCTCCAATTGTGTGTGCATTTTTAGCCTATTCAGTTGTCAGAGTAGAAAGGGCTGAGTTAGGCTGAAGAACTATAATTCATAGCTTTACATCTAATAGTTATGGTCTGACTCCTCTGGTTTTGCAAGGCTTTTTTTTTCTTTTGTTAGTGCTGAAGTAAAACCTTAGTGAAATAACCACTGCGATATAGGAAGCAAAATAAAACACCTTTAACAAATCCCAGTTGGATTCTCTTTTCATGGGTGACTCAAAAGAGGTGACACCATTAAAAGTATGAGCCACTTAACGATTCAGTACTACCCTGCTGCTGGAAACCAGTCTTCACTTGGTAGGACTTGTTTGTTCCTACTGTCCTGGCCTGGATCCCTAACACCTTACCTTTTTGACTGTTTTCCCTGAATTCTGAGGTCTCCTCAAATCTAGTCCAGGAAGGTGAGACATGCAGCTTGCTTTACATGAGAAAAGCCACAAGTTTTTCTTTCTGTACTTTAAACATCATATACACAGTGCTTGAATGAATAGTAAAATAAAATAATGAGAAGTGCCTAAAATGCAATGATTATTATTAAACATTCATTCGTTCATGCTTTACTTATTGAGGCAACAAATACAAATTATGTGATGTATTATACTAGTCATTAGGAGAAAATGGTGAACAAGATAAATATAGTCTCTTAAGATATAGAAAGGAAAGCTCCCCTTCTGTCTTGTCTAATCCATGCTGAAGATGTACATTGAATATTCTATAGCAAGGGAAAAAAGGTAGCAAGTAGAGTCACTGTAAATCAAGAGTTTCATACTCAAAAGACTAAAGGGACAAGGTAGATTACATATATGTACAAACTGGGTCAGCTGAGAATTGATAGGGCATAATGGAACTTGTAGATAACTGGAGAATGTCATGCTTAAAGGCATTCAAGTTATTTTTATTTTAAAGATTATTGAGTCAACTTTCTCCAAACACACGCACATATTTAGTCCCTGGAAAACTTGTTTCTGGAAACATGTTATATAACATTCTCCAATTTGAGATTATTGCTTTTCATTCAAGAACATATGTCCATTTTTTTCTCAGCAGAAAGAATTAGTATTTTCTTAAGGAGGGAGAATTTTGAAGTAACATTAAGAATGTTGGCAGATAAACATTTACTGTTAAATGAGTATTTTCTTGTTCTTTCTCCTGACTCCTCTGTAGGAGTGAGATTTTAAAACAATGTCAGGAGGGGATAATCAAGACCCAGCCCACTAACTACCAAAGCTGTAGGTTAGAACTAGTGCTGGCTCCTGTAGGGAATGTTCTGCTTGAATAGCTAAAGAGAACTGTTACCCCACCAACAAGGATGACTTCAACCAACCCAATCACAGGCTGATTTTCAAGCTTTTTATGAGATTCTCACTAAATGCTGTTTTCTCGTGTTCCTAGACACAGGATAGCTTTGACTCTACTGTGAAGCCTCCCTAAGAGACTACTGACTTACTTACTATTACAGTGTACAGAATGCACCCATGCTTGAAAAACTCTCATTTGAATCATATGAGGCAAAACTACTGAAATGCTTATTAATAAACTCACACCTCAAAAGCTTACAGAAGTTTCTCAAAGAAATTTTTCTTCAGTTAGCAGAAATGGTTATGTGACTCTGAAAGAGTAAAATGTATCAGGAGACAAAAATGTCTGCTTCTTTTTGCATGTGCAAATGTAAGAGAGTTGTCATTTGTTGTTATGATTGCAACAAAATTAGAGGTAGGAGTAAATAATACATTCTATTGCAGTTACATATTTTATTGTATTTCATCTAGGTTTTAAGATGAATGAGGTCAGGAATCACGTCTGTTTTACTCATTATATCTCCTACTACAAGTACAATGCCTGGCACATGGTATACAGTTAATATATATTTACTAGATCCATACAGAACAAATAAATGAATGAATCTGAGTTACTTTCAGCTGTAATGGCATTATGAAATTCTATTTTATGGTTTTATTATATTAATCCATGCTTCTTTGGTTCAACAATTTCAAGGAAAATGTATATTAAATATAAACGAACACTGTTCAATAGAACATTCTGTAATGATGGAAATCTTTTATACCTGCTCTGTTCAATATAGTAGCCACCAGCCACATGAGGCTATTAGCAGTTTGAATGTGACTGGTGTCATTGAGAAACTGAATTTTTAATTTAATTTTAGTTTTATTTAATTTAAATTTAATTAGACACATGTGGCTAGTGGCTGCCATATTGCATAGTGCATAGATCATTCATTGACTTTAGGGAATATTTTTTTCTGTTGAATAGGGGCTCAGTGTTTAGACATGCTTATAGAAAGGATCACATTTTAGGAGATGGGCACGTAAAAGTCTTGTGTTTTTCAAAAACTTTCTTAATCAGATAGACATATAGCTCAATGGAATGGAATTGAGTTTCTAGAAATAAACTCATGCATTTATGGCCAATTGAAAAAAAAAAAACAGCTTTCTTAATCAAGAGTAGATAGGTCTTTATTCCTGCCCTGCCACATAGGTTCATCAGTACCATTTTATTTTTCTAGATTCCACGGGGTGGGGGGGGAGGGGGAAGCTGGGGCGAAGTGAGAGTAGCATTGACATATATTCACTACCAAATGTAAACTAGTTAGCTAGTGGGAAGCAGCAGCATAGAACAAGGAGATCAGCTCTGGTGCTTTGCAATGACCTAGAGATGTGGGGTAGAGAGGGTGGGAGGGAGGCTCAAGAGGGAGGGGATATGGGGATATATGTGTGCATACGGCTGATTTCTCTTTGTTGTACAGCAGAAACTAACACAGTCTTGTGAAGCAATTATACTCCAATAAAGATCTATTAAAAAAAAAAGCGTAGATAGGATTTGAGTCTGAGTTAAAATACAGAGAGACATCTTATGTAGCATGCAGTTAGTAGAGGAAGAAAACATCTTGTGTCAAGTTGCCTCTGAAGAACTGATATCTGCCAATCAAGACTGAACCCAACTGTTGCTTCTCTATGAGGTCTTCCTTCTCTGCTTCCTTTGGAGCTCCATGGAACTTTGTCAATACCTCTAACCCTGTAGATGGCTCTACTCTAGATCATTTTGAAGGCAACTAAAACTTCCTTAATGAAATGGGCACTATATCTTTTTTAAAAATTTTTGTATAGAAGCTCATACCAGGCCTAATTCAGTACCTCACACATGGTTGGTCTTTCATGAATAGTTACTGAGTGAAAAAGAATGAAATTTGAGGTCAGGAAATTTGAGTTCTTGTCCAGTTCTGAGTCTCTGCCATTTATCAATACTTAGTGACCTGGGGTCTAACACCTAATACCTCTAAGTTTCAGTTTTCTTATTTTTAAAACAGAAATACTAACACATGTTTCCCAAGGGTGATGCATAAGGCTCACATGGAAGAAAGCATACCCTTGTAAAGATCATTAAAGTAAATCCAACTGTTGTCAGTATGGCCTCAGATTGATATCTCCAAGGAACTGATTTCAATTCCAGGAAGAAGTGATACCAAAAGTGTTAGGAGTTATGACACAAGGCATTAGTGAAATTCCCTCATTCCTTATAAAATGGTGTCATCTCCAAGAACAAGGTATTAGGTGAGCCCAAGGAGAGAACATTAAATTTTCTAATTTGACATACCTTCCTGCCATATGATACACACTCATATGCCAGGTCCTTTAATTTTACAGTCGGTGAAGATAGCCTAAATATTTCTCCCCATGTGGGAGCAAACCAGAGTGTACAGTTATTGCTCTAGACCATAACATCAGCTTACCAGACTGCCTTAGGAAAACTGACTAGTTCTTCTTTTTTTTTTTTTTTAGCATCTTTATTGGAGTATAATTGCTTTACAATGGTGTGTTACTTTCTTCTGTATAACAAAGTGAATCAGCTATATGTATACATATATCCCTTCCCTCTTATGTCTCCCTGCCACTCTTCCCATCCCACCCCTCTAGGTGGTCACACAGAACAGAGCTGATCTCCCTGTGCTATGCGGCTGTGACTAGTTCTTTAGTATGGCAAGCAGCTCCTGGAAAACAGTGATTGATTCCGAGTCCCTTGTCTTCTGCTGAGTAACACTCTAGATGTTCAGAGAAGAGCCACAGGATTAAGGGGCTGGGATGGATTGACTTGGGAGGAAAGATGAAAGAACTAAATATAGACACGCTGGCAAAGAAAGGTCTAATGATAACTATCATAGCTGCCTGCCAATAGTTGTCTAACATAATAAGAACAACCTGGATGGTGTGCCAGAAAATGAAAGACACATTACAAAAATTGGCCACTTTGCAGCTTACTTAAGGATTGTTTGCATACAACCAAGACATGACCTGCACAGGAAAGAATCCTATTACAATAGTGCTTTGCAGAAAATGCTGTTTCATAGGGAGGATGTAACAGATATTCATTGATCGTCTTACTGTGTAACAGGGACAGAATGGGGCATTTTCACATATTTTATCTCATAGCATTTTTACAATGTCTCAGTGATGTAGACTTTTGTATGAGTGTGTCCTGGCAGCAAAGAGATGGCACCCCCAAGGGGAAATAAAGGAGAGTTTAATGAAGGGACTCTTCAAGGGCTCTTGTTGGAGTTAAAGGAAACCAGTGAGTGATGAGGAAGCTCATAGGCACTAGCAACAGTGTGCAGCCGTCACCTCTGGTCCTGAAGAGGCAAAGAGAGAACAACATGGTGGGAGGGAGGGAGTAGGCGAGTTGCAGGCACAGACAGAGGAAGGTGGCCACTGCTAATCAGTAGAGAGGCAGATGGTAAAGGGTGATGGAGAACAGCTCTGGTCTCTCCCTGCAGTCTCGGAGCTCTTGCCAGGTCCTCCCATTGA
Source organism: Mesoplodon bidens (assembly GCF_964165515.1). Classification (NCBI taxonomy): domain Eukaryota; kingdom Metazoa; phylum Chordata; class Mammalia; order Artiodactyla; family Ziphiidae; genus Mesoplodon; species Mesoplodon bidens. The sequence goes on from NC_138176.1 coordinate 23,215,199, forward strand.
CCCAACCAGAAGCCACAGGGCAAGGGGGCCCTGTTAATACAGCCCCAGATGTCAGCATCCTATGGCCCACAGCCTGAGGAAGGAGGGCAGGAAAGGATCTGGAAGGGCAAATGGGCACTCTCCAAGTTTTTTGCCTTTATTTTACAAAAAGGGAAAATGGGACCCAGAATAATAAATGATTTACTTAATGGCATACAGCAGAGGACTCAAGCACAGATTTCTGATTCCAGAGTGTTTGTTTCTTAAGTTCTCCATTTCTGATTCACTTGTTTAAATGAAGTGCAAATTGGACTAAGTTCCTAGATTCCATCGCCGGAGCACAGTTCCTTGACTGAAGACTGTGTCCTAACACTGACCATCATTTTCCAGAACTTTACATTCATCACAAATGGGTATGGTGAGAGTGAACGTGAGTTTCTCTGTGTGGCAGTGAAGATCTCAATACTGAGGGAGGTTATTCCCTTTAAAAGTACATTAATTTTTTTGATACAGAATGAGGGGTTGAGGAAAATTAGTATTGGGATAGCATAGAAAAGTGAATGGGGAAAGTGAGATGAGAGATTTAACTAGGAATTGGGGTTGGGGGGTGCGTGAGTTTCTGATTGGTTATGTTAGGAATTTGGCCTTTAAAAATATTGATAATGTTAGCAAACCTTTACTAAGTCTACATAATATGATAAGCTGTGTGCTAAAGCTCCGTCTTTATGTACATAATCTGTGTTCCCAATAGTTAGCTATTTAACTACTTTCAGGTGAGAAAATGGAGGCATTAAAGTTGAAAGTCATACCAACAGTATGTGGTAATCAGGATTTGACCCTCATCATCCAGTTTACCTCACAGCCAGTCTTTTCAATCTTTTAATACCTATTAAAGCAAAGCACAAAGCCATCAAGATCTTATTCCTCACTAACGTGGGTGAAAAATAACTTCATCTATCTCTTCCGCAGTACAACAGTAACTTAGCCATATGTTATCTGCCTTTAGGTTACTGCAAATACTGGATAAGATATAATTTGTCTATCAGCAAATATGAGAGATTGTGTCATTTTAGTATATTTTATAATGGAGACTTATAATTGTTTCTAGTTGAATGAAAATGGGGAATAGGCAGTGAGGGTTTCATAAATACAAAAGGAAAATTCTTGAGCAAGTTGTGAAGTGTATCTTTAATCTTGGGTTTTAATGCAAATTGAATCCCACACACCATTTGTAAATAACTATGTTGGGGTTATATAGTTTATTGTCAGCAGGGCACATACTATTTTTCATATTTGGCTTTATAATATTTTTATCTGAATCACTTTTACCATGCTCCTTGGAAGAGAGGTAACTTTTTTTTTTTTGATTCCTCATGATTTCTGCCCTATACTTAGCCATTTGGTAACTTTCTAAAATTATATTTTATTGTAAAACTCAGCACTGATAAATCACTGGGCTTCCACATACAGTGGATTTAAAATTTATATGCTCTGACTCATGTAGGTAGACATATAACTTTATTTCTCCATAACTGAATATTGCTTGCTCACCAGCACCCATTTCTGCTTAAGGAAGGAATACTCATATGCCACTTGAATTTATCTCACTCACTTCCCATTTAAGTCTATCAGTTTTAGGTTAAATGCAACTCTCTAGAGAAGATACTTACTCTTTCAGAGTTTTATTTATTTATTTATTTATTTTGCAGTACGCGGGCCTCTCACTGTTGTGGCCTCTCCCGTTGCGGAGCACAGGCTCCAGACGCGCAGGCTCAGCAGCCATGGCTCACGGGCCCAGCCGCTCCGCGGCATGTGGGATCTTCCCGGACCAGGGCACAAACCCGTGTCCCCTGCATCGGCCCGTGGACTCTCAACCACCACACCACCAGCGAAGCCCCTCTTTCAGAGTTTTTTCCTCACCCCTTCTCTTTCTCTTTCACCTGGGCCCAGTGGGACTATGAGTTCAGGGTTACATGTAACATGATGAAGTGGAGGAGAGGCAGGAGGTCACTCTGGTTCTTGCAGACTCCACGGAAGAATGTCACTCTTGGTCTTTCGTGTTGACTCTGATGCAGTTGTAGATGAGATCAGTTGCCTTCTGTTTCCTTTTGTGTGTTATGCGTTGAGATCACTCCCCTGGTGGACTAGGCTCCCATCTTAATGCTGACTTGTGCCATTTTTTTTTCCCCCAAGTCCAGCTTTGGCTGCCAGTTAATCTCTAACTGGGACCATCTACCCTCACCCCTTCTCTATAGTTACCACCTCTTGCCTACTGACCAGCCGGTGCCTTTAGGAAGATCTTTGTCTTATACTAGGCCAGGTGGAATTTCCACATCTTCACACCTTGGGCCTGCCCTGTGTTGATGTGAGACACTCTGAAAGTCTTCTCCCGTGTTCCAGAAAGAAAGCAGGTGATCCTTTCCTTCCCACAGATCACCAAACCTATCTGTGAGACTTCTGTTGTTCCCTCAGCTGAAGATTTTCTCTCTAAACACTGTAGGGCTGGCTGTGTCAGGGACCATACTTAGATCTAACCGTGTTGTTCCCTGAATTCTCAGGGTTCCTCCCTCCAGGTCAAATGCTTCTCTCTCTCTCTCTCTCTCTCTCTCTCTCTCTCTCTCTCTCTTTGGTCTGGCAATCTGCTCCTGTATCCTTCCCTGAGTCAGTGCTTATCCTACTGTCCAGTTCTACCAACCACTGATATCTGGAAACAACAACAACAGAAAAATCAAAACAAAAGCCACTTCTCTATTTCTTGTATCTAATTGCTGCCAATCAAAAGGTCTTGGGCTCTAAATCTCTTATTTGGGCGATGGCTTTGAAAAAACCACTACTTTTGGAAGTTGCAGTTGAATGATGTATTTATTTCTCTAGGCTATATCTCCTGTTCCCGCCTTTGAGCTCATATTGCCTCACCGTCCTGGTGTATTCTTAATGAAAAAGAACTGCTTAAGGGAAAAAATTACCAAGAAGGGGTATAATTTGGGTAATATTTATAAATATTAACCAACTTTAGTAATAGATTGGAGCTGCTTTAGTGTCATTTTGGAAGAATACTTAACAGATAGGATTTCCCAGTGAGTTAAGATTCTCTACATGATTGAGAGATGTCCCAACAGCGGTCCCCAACCTTTCTGGTAACAGGGACCGGTTTTGTGGAAGACGGTTTTTCCACGGGGGTGGCGGGGGCAGGATGGGTCAGGTGGTAATGGAGCTATGGGGAGCGGCAGATGAAGCTCTGCTCACTAGCCTGCCTCTCACCTCCTGCTGTGCAGCCCGGGGGTTGGAGACCCCTGCCTTAGAATGTTAAGATTATGTATTAAGCATTCTGCAACAAATATTTATCACGCACCCCTGAGAATAAAAGAAACAAGACATCTGCCCTCATAGAGTTGATATTCTAGAAAAGAAATAGAAAATATACAGGTAAGCAAAACACAAAGGACATTATATAGTCATCAGTGTTGTGGAGAAAATATAGTAAGGAAGAATGGTAGGAAATCTAGAAGAAGCAAAGCTTTTTGCAGTTTTAAATAGTGTGATGAAAGTTGAAAAATCTCGAGGAGGTGAGGGAGCGAGCCATGTGGATGGATGGTGGTCCAGGCAGCGGAACAGCAAGTGGAAAGTTTTTGAGGCAGGAATGACTTTGCTGTGTTCAAGAAAGAACAAGGAGACACAGTAGCTGAAGCAGAGTGAGGGAGGGAGAGAATAGACAGGGGTGAAGTCACAGGGGTCACAGAGGAAGAGATAGTGACAGGCAGATCGTGTAAGGCCTTGTAGGCCATCATAGGGAATGTGGCTTTGATTCTGAGGGAGATGGGGATCCAATGGAAGGGATCCAATGATCTGACCAATGGGTCAGATCAGGGATGTAGCACTGTAGGTTCTGGAAAGTGTGCACATGTTGTATATATATGTGGAAATCACCCAGTCATTTTGGGAGCCAGTCGTGCATTATGGTTAAAACACATGGGCTGTCTGTGGTCAGGCTGCTTGGGTACAAGTTGTAGTTCAGGAACTTACTAGGAAATCTTAGAGAATTCCACTAAAGCCTAAAGTACATGGGGCTTTTATAAGGATTAAATGAGAAAATACATGAAAAGCAACGAATATAGTGCCTAGCTCATAAAAGTCAAACCGTTATCTGGCATTATTACTGTTATGGTTTCTTTTATTGTTGAACTTGAAAAAAGCAAAGTTGGGATCATGAAGAACTTAGGGGTTTTTTTGTTTGTTTGTTTTTGCAGTACGCGGGCCTCTCACTGTTGTGGCCTCTCCCGTTGAGGAGCACAGGCTCCGGAAGCGCAGGCTCAGCGGCCATGGCGCGCAGGCTCAGTGGCCATGGCTTACGTGCCCAGCCGCTCCGCAGCCTGTGGGATCTTCCCAGACGGGGACACGAACCCGTGTCCCCTGCATCGGCAGGCGGACTCTCAACCACTGTGCCACCAGGGAAGCCCTAAACTTAGGGGTTTTTTTGTTATGTTTTGCTTTTCTCCCCATGGTTTGCTTTCGACCTATGAATTTGGGAATTTTTTCCAAAAAAAACAAGCAAAAAACTTTCAGTGCTTTCAGGATTTGTCTGGCATAGGTGCTTAGACGTAAAATACAGAACCACCTGTTTCTTGAGTACTGAACTTGGTTCTCAAGTTGAAAGCCACACAAAGATACAGTTGGCATTTTATGGCTACCAAGAAAAGAGTATAAAAATAAAATGGTGATAGATCTCTCATATCAAGTTACTAAGTTGCCAGTCAGTTCTTTGCTGATACGTAGTACACGTGTGTTTCCTGAGTGGGGACTCAGTAGGAAGAGTAAAGGCTCTTTTTTTTTTTTTTTTTTTTGGCGGTACACGGGCCTCTCACTGTTGTGGCCTCTCCCGTTGCAGAGCACAGGCTCCAGACGCGCAGGCTCAGTGGCCATGGCTCACGGGCCCAGCCGCTCCGCAGCCTGTGGGATCTTCCCAGACGGGGACACGAACCCGTGTCCCCTGCATCGGCAGGCGGACTCTCAACCACTGTGCCACCAGGGAAGCCCTAAACTTAGGGGGTTTTTGTTATGTTTTGCTTTTCTCCCCATGGTTTGCTTTCGACCTATGAATTTGGGAATTTTTTCCACAAAAAACAAACAAAAAACTTTCAGTGCTTTCAGGATTTGTCTGGCATAGGTGCTTAGACGTAAAATACAGAACCACTTGTTTCTTGAGTACTGAACTTGGTTCTCAAGTTGAAAGCCACACAAAGATACAGTTGGCATTTTATGGCTACCAAGAAAAGAGTATAAAAATAAAATGGTGATAGATCTCTCATATCAAGTTACTAAGTTGCCAATCAGTTCTTTGCTGATACGTAGTACACGTGTGTTTCCTGAGTGGGGACTCAGTAGGAAGAGTAAAGGCTCTTTTTTTTTTTTTTTTTTTGGCGGTACACGGGCCTCTCACTGTTGTGGCCTCTCCCGTTGCAGAGCACAGGCTCCAGACGCGCAGGCTCAGCGGCCATGGCTCATAGGCCCAGCCGCTCCGCGGCATGTGGGATCTTCCCGGACCGGGGCACGAACCCGTGTCCCCTGCATCGGCAGGCAGACTCTCAACCACTGCGCCACCAGGGAAGCCAAGAAGAGTAAAGGTTCTTAAGAGCTGTTTGACTGGCAGGTGTATTGGACTGCATCCTTATCATGCCTGAGGCAGGGAGAATGATAACATTGAGAGTCAACACTAATAGCTACCATGCATTTAGCACTTAGTGTGTGCCAAGCCCTGTGCTACGTCCATTAACTCTCATCCTGCAATACAGATGATATTATTCCTGCTATCTAGATAAGTGAGGCTCAACACTACACAGTTGCCATAGACGTAAGCAGCAGTCTCCAGAAGAATTCTTGTTTCACATCCTTGTTTTTCATTGCAGAAGTAGCTCACCTCAATCTTGGGCAAAATTCACTCTTGGAGTGTCCTCGGCATCTTACAGTCTAACAGAGGATGCATCTAACAGTCAGGGAGGCTCTCTCTTTTCTGAGCTCACATTTTTCAGTTGCACTTAGCGTGACTTCCAATCCTCCTACCTAGGAGAGTGTCTGAACCTCAGGTATATGCGTGTGCTCTCTTTACCACATTTCCATAGTTGGCTTAAGTGAGAGATCTTCTTGTCTTCCTTTGTAAATCAACTTTCAATACTGTTAAATCACGTTTGCAGCTCTTCTTGGAATTCTCTTGGAGTTCCTGGCATCTTCTGGTCCTGTAGGTGCTCACATGTGCTCTGAGGTGCAGTGTTGTGCACTTGGATGGCATTCCTGGGGGCCTCATTTATGCACAAAGACAGGATCATCAGAAAGTGAGTGATGGGTCGTGAACACACATGGCAGCTACTTGGCTGTTGGGAGATACTAAGACGTTTCCATTTCACCACTCCATCTTCACCAAGGAGCGAGTTGAAGAAAATGTATCGAAGCCATATAGACCATTTAGGCTTTGAGGGAGCAGGTTCCAGCTGTTAGAGGCAGGTGGGGGTCTCCAGTGGTTAAGATATCCTCAGCCTTCAAAAGCTTTTAGGCCAGGAGCTCAGAGGTAAGCGTTACTGTCGAGGTGATTGAGTCTCAGTGACTTAATTTCCATCTAGTACCTTAATGTAGCAGCAGATGAACTCAGTCTCTGGAATTTCAAACCCACGCTTAAACTGTAAAGATGACTTTCAATGAGACACTCCATTCACCTTCCTGAGTTTGGAGGACTGCCCGAAGACCGGAGGCACAGGTGAGAAACGTCAGAAGAATTGTCCTCCCGGAAATGGAAATTAGGGCTTCCCTGGTGGCGCAGTGGTTGAGAGTCCGCCTGCCGAGACAGGGGACGCGGGTTCGTGCCCCGGTCCAGGAAGATCCCACATGCCGCGGAGCAGCTGGGCCCGTGAGCTATGGCCGCTGAGCCTGCGCGTCCGGAGCCTGTGCTCTGCAACGGGAGAGGCCACAGCAGTGAGAGGCCCGCGTACCGCAAAAAAAAAAAAAAACAGAAAAAAAAAACAGAAATGAAATTAATGCCCCATTCTAACTTGACTTGACACCTGCCTCCTGTCTATATGAACCCATTAAATGATGAAACAATGGACTGTCATCATCAGAAGGCTGATTCCATTTAAAGGGAGAGGAGCAGAGTTTACTTCAAATCCCAAGCCATCAGCCATCACTGATGGTGGGGACTCATAAACAAGGGGTGACGATTAAGGGATTTATCAGAGAAGGCTCAAAGGGGCTACTGACCAGCTCCACTGCACAGGCAGGAAGGGATTGGTAGAGGAGTTATGTCAGCAGCAGCTGCAGGACAAGATTTGTGATAAAATGTGGGAAAGGACAGCTGTATTAACTACTTCTGTTGGTGTTTTCCCCGAGTTGCACCGTAACAGAGGGCTTGAGTCTCTCTTGCTTTTTCCTCCAGAAACCCCATGGGAGGGGTAGTTTTTTCCCATATCATGGCTCTCCTTTAGGTCACTGACTGTCTCTCCTTTCATCATTTTACTCAACAGATTGTGCGCGCACACGTGTGTGTGTGTGTGTGTGTGTGTGTGTACATTAGAATAGGTTTCTGGCTGTGTTGTTTTGTCCCATCAGTCCTAGCTCCAGAATGTCTCTCCACATCATTTCAGCTGTGAGATATTGGTGTGGTGAAGGGCAAGAGAGTACAGAGTGGAGAGCCTGGCTTGTATGCCAGGCAGACTTGGGTTTTGTATCCCAGTTTAGCATCTTAACTGGCCAACTTGCTGGAACCCTGCTCCATAAAAATAAAGGCTTTGGTCCAAAGTCAGTGTGCAGTCGATGAGGCTATTATTATTTATCAGTTTAGCATCTCTCCCAGGCCCAGCATCTCCCAGCTCCAACTAAGCATCCAGGTTTAGTGTTGCTCCAACACAGTTGGAAAAGAATAACTAATAGCTACCTACGGTTTTGAATTTTGTTAAGTAATTTCATGCTCTCATTTAATATCTAAAAATATTAGAAGATATAAATTATTATAATTGTTATCAGTCATCATCATCATTACTACTAAACATCATTTTACGTATGAGAAAGGGAAGGTCAGCAAAGCAGGGATCCAGCCCAAATGACAAATTCAGACCACCCTGTGCTCTTGTCCTCTGGGGATGATGCTAAAAAAAAAGACTAGTCACACCAGGAAGCACTTAATTTGTCCCCAACTGACGTGTTAACTGGAGGTTGCTGCCTCCCATTCCATTGTCTTCCCCTGCTTTACTCCCTACCTTATGAACCCATTAGGCTCACGCTTCGGTACGGTTCTCTCCAGGGACGGGTAGATGGTGACAGGTCACTGGTGGGAAAAGTACTCTCGGTGATCCTTACCTCCTTACAAGGAATTGTGAGCTAGAGGGAAGGAGATCAAGAAGCCTTACTCATCCCAGAGAGAGGGCTGAGCCCCTCTGTGTGGAAGCCACCCAGGCTCCCCTCCTCTCTTCACTTTGTAATGCCAGTCTGTCATTGTTGCCTGAGTTATGAAGTGAAATAAACACAGACTTAAGGGATTTGGTGGGTCGATGGATAATTCTTTTTTCCTAGTGTTCTGTTCAGGATTTTATGTCTGAAAAGAGCTTCAGCGATTTTAGAGTCCTTTTAAAAATTGTAAAGATGGATGGAATAAGTACTGCTAGACTTCAGGGGTTTATTCTAAGACTATAAGAACTAACAGTGACTTGAATCTAGCTTCGTGCCACTTTTCTGAGTTCAGTGCTTTGGGGGATAGAGATGGGGTTTGGGAAGGTATAGAGGTGACAGAGAGCATTGTATCCATTTTACACTTGGGAGAACTGGTTTGCCTTTGCTCTACAGCATTAGGCTTGAATCTTGTTGTCTTTTTATTGCATTATTTTACCTCTTTACTTCATTCATTTGCTCTCTCATTAATCATTTATAAATAACCAGTTTGAGTGCCTGCTCGAGGTTTGATTCTGTGCTTAGCGATGGGGACACAGCAGTGAGAAAGGCTACACTTTCCTACTCCTCAGAGACAGACAGGCAGTACGTGTTCGATGATATTAAAGCACGTGAGTAAGTTTTAGTTTCTGCAGATTTTTCAAGATTTTCAAAAATCTGCAGGTTTTTTTTCCAGAATTTAGATTTTCATCTGCCTGGTTTAATTTAGACTGGTCTTTCCTGAAGCTCAGAGGAGCAGACTATGGACAGTACTAGTAGTAATTGGATGAAAATCACGTAAAGACTAGAAAATCTATGCCATTTTTTGTTTACTCCAAAAGCATTCTTAGTTCATGTCAAGTAACATCAGCTTTACTATTTATTAGTTTATTCTGTGAAAACATTGGTTTTAGCTTTTATTTTATTTCAACAAACATGCCAACAAAATAAAATTAACAATTGAAATGCTCAAAAAAGTTTTGTATACTTTCATGAAAAATATAGGAGTTTGATTTGGTGTGATTACTGATGTTTTAGAGGTTGGCCATTGGTTAGTACATACTGTTTTTCAGGAGTGACTCATATATCATGAGATTCTAAGTCAGATTCTTATTGCAGTTGAGTTCAGATGATAGCAGCAATTAAAATTAGTAATAGTGATAAATTATAGTCACATTAATAGTACTTTTTCAAAAAGCTTAGATAAAGGGGACACTGATTGGAAAGGATGCGGATCTCTCTCCTATAATCCAAGGAAAAGCTGAACATGAAGGTTCCAGGAAACCAGGGGTTATAGTAGAAGTTGTTTATGAACTTTTATTCTAAGGCCCTGACATTGGTATAACTTAAACTCTGCGTCTAAGTTACAAGTGACCAGAAGAGACACTCTAATTGTTCTGGTTTGGTTCAACTGCCCATGAGCTGTGTCCAAAGAGATAGAGGCAAAAAGCTGCTGGTCACCAAGTAGTGACTGTGTGAGCTGACTTTCTGATAAAAGGTGAGTCAGACAGTTGACCAATATATCTGCTTCATTACACCTTTGAGCCTTCCCTGCTTATTTATCCTGCTTCTCTCATATGTCAAAGACATCCTAGCTTACCAATTCAGCTATCCCCCAGACAGCAGAGTGCCAGTCATCCCCTACCCAACCAGGAAAGAAAACCAAGTCCCAACCAGAGGCTGTATCCAGGTGTAGTGCAACAAGCTGCTGTAAAAGCTGCTTGTCAGTCATTGAGTTTCCTAGGTGATGTGCTTGCCTCCCTAATGGTTAACTTGACCTTGTCTCACATTTCTGAGATCTATAGATAAAATGGTAACTTTATCACCAGTGCAATGTGTATACAGTCTTTGGGGAAAAGGGTGGGAACAAAAAAATACAAACCATTTTAAAAAATTAAAAATAAAAAAGCTTCAGTGAGATAATTTCTCAACCCACAGCAACTAAGAGACTCAAGGAACCAAAAGAAAAACAGGCAGAGGCTGTAAGGAAGGTTTCTGGAGACAGGAGTCCTTTGCAAATATTTATCTTTTGCCTCTTCTACTCTTTATTCTAGCTTTTTTCTGTCTCTGTGATGAATACAATATTTACTCCTCAAATGTTTGACCCTTGGTGGCCCTGCCTATATAAGGCTCTTATAATCTTCCAGTTAATCCTTGTTACTTGTCATCACCTTCATCATCACTACTACATAGTACTGAGTGCATATCAGGTGCTAGGAGTTAGGCTTGGTGAGACCTACATATATGTTTATGTGTGTGTGTGTGTATATATATATATATACACACACACACACACACACACACACACATATATAATTTATTCAGTCTTTCAGACAATTCAAGAGATTATTACTATAGAGAGAGGAGTTCTTGGCTATTCAGCTACATTAAAATTTTGCCTAATATTACAGCTAGGAAGTCATAGAAGCTATCTACATAAGTCTTTCAGGATCTTTCCATTGTACTATGTTGCCTTTTATTTATGAAATGAAAACCTTTTTCTCCAGGAAAACTGAACATATGGACCAAGGATAAAGCTGCTTAATAAAAACAGATTGGCTAGTGCCACTATGGAATGCCATGTTTTCCAGAAAAAAAAATGAATTACCCTAAGCTGCTGATAATGCTCTAAATTTGAGGGGCCAGCCAGTCACATGGTGGCAGGTTAAGTGCAGTGGGTTTCTTGAGTTTTATAGAGGACAATTATTTATCCTTACCAAGACCAAGACTGACTTAAAGTAAAAGACAGCAATCACAGAGGAGAAAAATTAAATGCAGATTTTGTAACTCTCAGTCTAGTGCTCTATCACTGGTAATATTTCTAGGTGGCATTAAATCATGTGACTTAACAGAGCTTTCTGTTTCCAAACCATTCTGTTAAGTCACTTAATCCACCAAAGAACAATAATATATTGATACATGTTATTTCTGTAGCTTTTTTTTTTTTTAACAATGAGAAAGGAAAAAACCCAAGAGATTGGTTAGTTTACCTGAAGTCACACAGCTATAAGTGACAAAGTCAAAATGTTGACTCTAGACCTACCTGACTCCTAATTCCTGGTCTTTTCACTCTGACATATTGTTTATGGTTGGATAAATTTATTATTTGAAGAGATAAAAAATCTAGGATAAAAATTTCAGACTATCTCAACATTTTAAGCTGTTATATATTAACTTCTCTTATTTATTAAAAACTCTGGTCTCTTAATGAGTTTAGACATCCCCACTCACTCCCCCCAAAATAATCCATCAATGTCATTAAATGCATCATTGACTCACATTGGAGGTTTGAGAGTGGATTAATTTTGCATCTGTATGTTCACATCTTGGACTTTTTGTGGTCTTGGCTGGGTTTTACTATAATATACAGAAGATTAGGACTTCCGTGTGAATTGTGAAACTATTAAATGATTATATGTCTCTAGAAAGCAATGAGCCCTCTAGGTATTGAGATTCCTCAGATGCTTCTCCAGTGCCTGAATGCTCTACACTGTGAAAGCAAGGTTTGAAAATCCCTATTTTGACAGCATCTGTGGCAGTGCTTTAAACTCCAAGTCACTTCCAGGCTTTGGAGCTCTTTATTCAGTCACATTCTCCTTTTGAACAATACAGCTTAGAAATTTGTTTGGTAATGGGGAAAAGGCCTCGGTTTGTTTTATTGTCAAATTCCAATTGCTTTGTGAGTGATTGTAAAATGTAGAGCTAGTGTCTGTAATGCAATTGCCTCCGCATAATACAAAGTGCTCATTGTCGACTTCTCCTGAGAAAAACAGGGTATAGCTGTTAAAAAGGATTCTGCTTCTACTCCAGTGTTCAGCTGAGTAGGATCCATCTTCAAAACGTGACATACGTTTGGGTGTCACCAAACTTCTGTATTTTCTGAGCCGGGAAATGGAGCTAGATGCTCTTGGGAACTTGATTTACTTGCCCTATTTCTCTTCAAAAGAGCCCCTGGCATTTTTTATCTTCCACATTTCCCCATGGTTACAGTGTGCTTCTCTTACTGTGGGCTCTAATTAGGATACTACTTGGTAGTAAATACATTATTTAAGAGTTTAATAAAACACTGTGTGAGTTGTCCATAAAAGACAAACTATAAAGTGAGCTTTGATCATGTTTCTGTGTTTTGGAAGGTAGATTTCACGTTTACTTGCAGAAGACGAACCATTAACCTCTACATAATACTTATTATTAAGTTGAGTCAGTTCAGTTATATGTTGATGTTCTAGCCAGCTTTTGTTTGTTGTTGTGTTTAAATGGGATTATCCAAGGATGAACCGGTATTTCCTAAAAATCACACAATGTCATTTTCAGAGTTTTTGAGATATGATGATTTAGAGAAGCCTAGTCAGAAGCCATGTGGAATGACATCTCTGTCTCTGTATCTCTCTCTGTCTCCCTCTCTCTCTCTCTCTCTCTTCAAATGTGAATGGCTAAAGGACTTGCCTCTTGTGACCCTAAGATTTTATGTACCTGGAACTTGAGGTCTCTTCAATAAAACAGAGGCTTTGGGGGCTTCATTGCTGCTCTAACCTCTCATCAAGACCCAGTATTGTTATTGAGATATGAGCACACAGTTTTAGAAGCTGACTTTTAGAAATTTTGCCTGCCCTTGAGTTTATGTCAGGTGGAGCATTCATGTTTTAATACATTTGTCATCAGGATCTCATGAACCATGATCCCGATCTTTTTCAGGAAATGGAATAGATTATAGCCCCCAATAATTTGGAAGGTGTATTTTTTTTAGATAAATTCATATTATCTTTTGAATAGTTTGTATTTGCGGTTTTGTAGCATTTACTTAGTCTCATTATGGGGCAGGAAGTTAGTTGAGAAATACATCAAAGAATACATGACTGCACTTCTATTTATCTTTCAAATGAAGAGGCCAAAGAGTGTATTTGATCAGCTTGCATTTGTAATTCTGTTGTGGACTATTTTTGACCATTAATAGAGGAAATTACATTTCCATTTTCCAAGTTCTATTTTTTATACCAGAAAGTTCCATTCAGTATTTTCATTCTCCCCCCTCCTGTTTTTCTCTCTTCTCTGTCTCTCCCTGTTCTCTCTCACTAACATACACACACACACTGACATCTGTAGTCATTATACAAACTGTGGCTTAAATAAACATTTGACTTCTAACAATAAGAAATAGTATAGTTCTTGTTCATTTACAACCTTTTTTTCCCCTACTGTGGACATTCACATTAGCTTTAAGTATTATTCTTTACAGTGTTAGATGTGTACATTTTAAAAAGTTCTCTTAGCTACAGTGTGAGAGGGTATATCATATTCATCCAATCCTGGATGACTATCTAACACCTTTCCTTATATTATACACTTAAGAGCGGGGCAAAAGACCACAAACTGGAGCTCTAGTATCGTGTCAAGCCGAACATGACCCTTCACAGTCAGAATCTAAATAGAATGCCATGGGTTGCCCCATTCCCCACAAACGATCCATGTTTGAGTGCCCATATGCAACTCTGTTCAACCTCTTTCTTTTAAAGATGTGGATTCCTTGTGAAAAAGACAGGGTTTCCCTGAGGATCATTCTGACTCATTTTGAAGACTAGGGGAAGGCTAGGAATCTTCTGAAGATATGTCCCACTTCCCAGAATTGGGGAGGTAATTGATTTGGAGGATTACTTGAATTCACAAAATGGTTATAAACACTACTAAGCCTTCTGAAGGTAAGGACACAAAAAGGATGACCTGTGACACTTATGCTTTAAATGGTGTGTCTTAGGCATGAAGAGTATTAACTAAGAAGCATATGAAGTGGGGTTGGAAGAATAGTATGAGAAAAAATACAAACTGGCAATTGAAATAAAATCATTTAAAAGAGGAATGACAAACAAAACAAAACCAGAATTCATTTTGAAGTATATGAGTTATAAGATTGACTGTCCTCCAAGATTTTACATCATAGGACGTTGCTTTAGGCTTAAATATTCTCCTCTTCAAATGTGCTCACCAAAATTCCAAGTTCCCCTCAGTGATGGTGGGGATGAGCCTTTCCTGTAATAATACTAGACCCTTTCAAATATTCAAGCATCTGACTCTCATGGATCCCTTCTCACATCAGGAAATTCAGCTCTTGGATTTTGAAGATCTTATTTAATAAAAAGTAACAAACAAAAACTCTGTGTAGTAAAAAAAATAAAATAAATTATTCACCTTTGAATAAAACTGTATCTAAAATTAAAAAAAATAAAGGTATATCTAAAAAATGTTTAAAAAGTAAAATAAATTTAAAAATTAAAATAAGCTCCTCTTAAAGAGAAGTGTGAAAGTAAAGTTCCAAAAATTTGAGGATATTTCATTTCCACCTCAGAGCCCTGGAGGGCAGACAAGGCCCTGTTCTGACAGCTGGGAAACCATGCTTTGATGACAGGCAAATCTTTGCTCTGAGAGTCTGTAGAAGTGCAGGTGTGATTACAAAACAAACAAACCCTGAAATTAAAATGAGGGAAAACTGTGCAATTCCACAACAAATTGTACAATTTAGAAGTGGCACTGTTGCTTCAAACATGCCAAATGGGAAAGTGCTGCTGTGTCTTTGGGGGCATCTCTTTTTATCAGTTTTAAACATTGTTTTCTTCACAGGCATAAAGACGCAACCAGGCATGTTATATTTGTGTGAGTTGAAAGATGACAAGAGGATTTTTCTAGCACTTTCCCATTGGCTCAGGTAGCTCACAGCAGTGGTTTGTTTTGTGAATTCTTCTCTATGGTAGCCACAGATGGGACCATTGATCACAGAGTAGCTCTTGCTTTTTTGTTTGTTGTTGTTATTCATGTTACTCCTTTTTATTGTTTCTCTCCATCATACATTGTATTTTTTCTCTTTGTGCCTTTGTATATTTACCAGCTCTAAAAATCTGCTACATTACGAAATAGACTAAGTGATAACCATAAACAGGCAATATATAAAATATAATTAGCTTTTCTGAATATGACAGGATGCAGCTGTTATAGAATGCACTGAGGAGAAAGCAGTGCTGAAAGGAACTAGGTTCTCAAGTCTTTCACCCACAGGAGGCCGACTTGGGGTGTGGTAGTTGAGAATAGTTCTCAAAACAGCAGATCTCGTGGGTCAGTGATAGAATAGTTCAGTACAGTGGTCGTCATGTCTGGAATTCACACTCTGTTCACACCGTATATAAAAGGCAATCAAATCAAATCTCTGTATTTCAATGAATTATAGAAAATTCCCTATGAAGATATGCATGATGATTTCCTCTTAGACAATCTTATTTGGTGTCAGCCTGTGACTTGGTGACCTGAGACTTGTTTCAGGAGATGTTTTCTTACTTTAGCATGATCCACTGAGTGGTCAAGTTATGATGAGTTTGGCCTCCTGGAAGAAAACTATGATTCAAAAAATACCTGCACCCCTATGTTCATAGCAGCACTATTCATAATAGCCAAGACATGGAAACAAGGTAAATCTAAATGCTCATCCACAGATGAATGGATAAAGAAGATGTGGTACATATATACAATGGAATTCTACTCAGCCATAAAAAAAGAATGAAATGATGCCATTTGCAGCAACATGGGTGGACCTACAGATTATCATACTAAGTGAAGTAAGTCAGAAAGAGAAAAACAAGTATCATATGGTATCACTTATATGTGGAATCTAAAATATGACACAAATGAACTTATCTATGAAATGGGAACAGACTTACAGACATAGAGAACAGACTTGTGTTTGCCAAGGGGGAGGGGAGGTGGGGGTGGGATGGACTGGGAGTTTGGGATTAGCAGAGGCAAACTATTATACTGTATATAGAATGGATAAACAACAAGGTTCTACTGTATAGCACAGGGAACTATATTCAATATCCTGTGACAAACCATAATGGGAAAGAACATAAAAAAAGAATATATATATATGTATGTATAACTGAATCACTTTGTTGTACAGCAGAAATTAACACAACATTGTAAAATCAACTACACTTCAATTATAAAAAAAAAAAAAGATTGATCTCCTGTAGAACAGAGAGGAAAAGGTAAAAGAGGCAGTTTAGGGGTGGTTAGGGCTGTAGGTTCTGGAATCAGGCAGACTTGAACTTGAACTGTGTCTACAGTACTGACTAGCTTTGTGACCAAGTTGACCCACCTCTCTGAAGCTCTGTGGATTCATTTATAAAATGAGAATATCAATAATACTTCTTAATATTGCTGTGATACTTAAGTGAGGTGATAAGTGTAATGCACTTAACACCCTATCTCTTAAGGAGTGTATTAGCTATAATCACGAAAGACAGATGGGGGAATAAAGAGAAGATTCTAGTGTGGAATAGCACCCTGGGGATCAATAGTGCCTTTAGAATTTTCTATAACATTTTATTTGAAATATGAAGCTATTCAAATAGGTTACAATTAATTTAGGAAATTGCGTATTTTATTGTTTTAACAATTGAGTTTTAAAGGTGAACAAAGGGCAAAACTCGTTAAAATTTTCTTTTCTAATTATCAGTAGCAGTGGGGCAACTTTTTGCTCTTGCGTGCAAAGCACTTCTGATGGAAGTACAATACTCTTCAATGTTTTGATTTCAGAAGGTCCTTCACATGCAAAGCTCTTTATAACATGATGCACTGCTTGACTACGGAGGAGCAGATCTTATCAACAAGTATGTTCTTACCAGACCACACAGGGACTTGGAGATGGGATTGCAGTTGTCAAAGAGTACATGATTTTTTTTTTTTTTTTAAATTTCAGGAAGTAAGTTGCCTTTAAATTGGAGGCATGAGTGACACAGGTTCAAAAGAGGTCATCTCATTTCACTGGTTGCCTGCAGATTGCAGAAGGTACCTCAGGGAGAGATTTAGTGCCAAGGAACTTAGCAGAAAGCTCTCGTTTGGCAGTGGGATGACTAGGCACTGAAAACAACATTATTGTTTAGCGTCAGCCGCTCAGAAAAGGCACTGGGGGTTTTGTCATTCGTTGGAAGACATGGAGGGTGCTAATAAAATACATTAGAGGCAGGGTGTTCAAAACGTTCTGAAAATGGAAAGGAATCCAAATGTTTATTGCAGCAATTTTATTGCCGGGAAACACGGGCTTTACGATGACCAGAGTGTTTGTAGTATATTCAGTTGGGTCTCTGAGGAATTTCAGGCTGGTGGGAATTATTTGGATTGTATGAGCATAATTATGTTACAATTTGAGAGCTAAATCTCTCTTTGTTTTTATCATACATTTTATTTTATTAATCTTTTAGATGGGAGCAGCTCATGAGTAAAACTGTACGCCAGCCAGAGGCAGGAGCTGGGGTCCATCTAAGACCCTCATTATTAGCCAGTAAATCCAGGTTTCGTGTCAGCTCACAGTTCTCCCTTCGGCCATGTTTGAGTGGCATCTGTGCTGACTCCCACTGAGTCGTCACTCCACCAAGGATGCTAGTCAGAGGCAATGAGTTTCTCCCACAAGACCTTCCTGGTTTGTTTCTGGAGAATCTCTTGCCTCAAATTTTTGTTATCCACTTTACAGAATTCGGGGAAAAAGTTTTTTAGAGGGTTCATTAGTTGACATCCCAGCATCCAGCAAACTTTCTCTTTCCTTGTTCTTGCCTTACACTGAAAGATGTAGCAACAAATCTTTGGTAATGGTGTTTACTGGAGCACATGGTGATTGTTCACTCTCTTGGTATCCCCTGCAGGAGCAAGTCTAAGATCAGGTGAAGAATCAAATAAAGCCAACCCTCCCCTCTAGCCAACAATATAGAATATGGCTATTTAAGAGATATATAGTTCTTAGTTGCTTAACATCAGTGACCCAGTTCCTAATAGGATCTGTGCTGGCACACCTGTGGAACGCTTTCAAAGAATGGTGACAATTCTATATTTAGCCAGAGGTATTATCACCTTCAGAGCATTCCCTTAGGATCTCACCACCATTTTTAATCAATTAAATTCTTCAGTGCCGTTTATGTATTTCCTGAGAGATACAGTATCGTAAAATGTGGCAACTGGATTCAGTGAATTTAAGACTAGTTTCAGAGAGGACCTTACATAAATACAACCACAGTGAAACAATAAATGACTTTACAATTGCTCAGTGCTAGATTATGAGATATGGGATGTTGTTGCCTTGGAAGTTCAGAAGAGAGGGATGCTGGTTAGACCGTGGTGGTCCTAGAAGAATGATCAGGTACAAAGGTTTCAGTAATTCAAAATGTGAAGAGTTTCTTTTTTTTTTTTTTTTTTTTTTTTTTTTTTTTTTTTGCGTTACATGGGCCTCTCACTGTTGTGGCCTCTCCCGTTGCGGAGCACAGGCTCCGGACGCACAGGCTCAACAGCCATGGCTCACGGGCCCAGCTGCTGCGCGGCATGTGGGATCTTCCCAGACCGGGGCACGAACCCGTGTCCCCTGCATCGGCAGGCGGACTCTCAACCACTGCGCCACCAGGGAAGCCCTGTGAAGAGTTTCTTAAACACAGATGGTGGAGAAAAATGCAAAGAGCAGCTTGTGCGAGAAAATTGGGTTCTGAGGGAGTGCTAGGGAACTGCATTGAATGGGAGAAGTGTGTCCAGACCAGGGGCATTCATTACTGTCAGAATTGTTTTCATCGCCAGAGAACACTTCAGGCTGGGATCTGGGCGAGACTGTTATGCAGGAAGAATTGACATGCAAAGTCCCTACCCCATAATTCAGTGTCAGAGACAGGCTCCCCTCCCGTGGGTGATAAATTACCTTCTCCTTTCTAATCTTCTTTTTTTTTTTTGCGGTACGCGGGCCTCTCACTGTTGTGGCCTCTCCCGCTGCGGAGCACAGGCTCCAGACGCGCAGGCCCAGTGGCCATGGCTCACAGGCCCAGCCGCTCCGCGGCATGTGGGATCTTCCCGGACCGGGGCACGAACCCGTGTCCCCTGCATCGGCAGGCGGATTCTCAACCACTGCGCCACCAGGGAAGCCCTCCTTTCTAATCTTGTTTTGAATTCTCTGCAAGCTGAGCTAGAACTCAGGTGAATTGAATTAGTACTTTTTATCCCAAACATTTCTTCTATTCCAGGGTGGAACCCCCTTTTTTCTGGTTCTAAGTTATTTAACACTGTGACCTTCTTCTCAGAAAAGGCAACATTCTACAGTGGAAGGTTTTGTTGCTGAATTAATGAAAATAGAACCACTTTCCAAAAGCATTTTATGATAGTATTTAATGTTATACATCACATAGGAAAGACTAATATATTGGGCTTCCTCTAAAGTTTTCGAATCCCTTTTAACTCACATAACACTTTATACTGATTGTAAGTGATCAAGAAATAGCAGTTCCATTTAACAGAAGGGAACCATGAGTTTCCCAGGCATTAAATGCTGATTTGGAATTGCAAAAATTAGTGAAAAGGGCTTATATGTTTTCCCAAATTCTCACCCCAATTCTCTTCCTAAATTCTCACCTAACTCTCTTCCTAAATATTCCCTTCTCCCCTAATTGCCATATTCTCATATAAATCTCTTCTTTTCCCCTTGATACATGTAGTATGTATAGAGTAGATTGTCGTTTTCTAGAATCAGCAAAGGGAAGCATAGTGCTTAAGAAGTGGGAAAGCTCTGGAGTCAGAGAGATCAGTTTGAGACCTGGTGCTGTGTTTCACATCTATGTGGCCTTGTTCCAGTTATTCAGCTCTTCTGTGTTTCATTTCTCTTAACTATAAAACAGATATAATAATGGTGCCTGCATAATACATTGCTGTGAGGATTTAATGAGATATGGTATGTGAAATGCTTAATACAAGACTTGTTTTATAACAATGAACATCAGCAGTTACTAATGATTGTACGTTATGCTGGGTACAGCTAGTCTGTTCTTTATTGTATGATGATCTTTGCTTTATGTTTTCCTAAGTTCATCTTGCACTTCTTTTCGTGTAAGCATCTAGAAAATCCCATAGTAGAATCATGCCTGTTAATTTATGTTTGACAGTAACTAGTGGTGTGCTAAGTAGTAAGTTTATAAGAATGGTATAATTTTATAGTACATCTTTTTTAAACATTTTGAGATTGAGTTTAGAATTCATACAGCAGGTAACATTCATTATGTCACCTAACTGGAACTAAAAATGTTTGTAAAAATGGTATTCAAAACGAGACGAAAAGACAACCCTCAGAATGGGAGAAAATATTTGCAAATGGAGCAACTGACAAAGGATTAATCTCCAAAGTATACAAGCAGCTCATGCAGCTCAATATCAAAAAAACAAACAACCCAATCCAAAAATTGGCAGAAGACCTAAATAGACATTTCTCCAAAGAAGATATACAGATTGCCAACAAACACATGAAAGGATGCTCAACACCACTAATCATTAGAGAAATGCAAATCAAAACTACAATGAGGTATCACCTCACACCTGTCAGAATGGCCATCATCAAAAAATCTACAAACAATAAATGCTGGAGAGGGTGTGGAGAAAAGGGAACCCTCATACACTGTTGGTGGGAATGTAAATTGATACAGCCACTATGGAGAACAGTATGGAGGTTCCGTAAAAAACTAAAAATAGAACTACCATACGACACAGTAATCCCACTACTGGGTATATACCCTGAGAAAACCATAATTCAAAAAGAGTCATGTATCACAATGTTCACTGCAGCTCTGTTTACCATAGCCAGGACATGGAAGCAACTTAAGTGTCCATCGACAGATGAATGGATAAAGAAGATGTGGCACATATATACAATGGAATATTACTCAGCCATAAAAAGAAATGAAATTGAGTTATTTATAGTGAGGTGGATGGACCTAGAGTCTGTCACACAGAGTGAAGTAAGTCAGAAAGAGAAAAACAAATACCGTATGCTAACACATATATATGGAATCTAAAAAAAAAAAAAATTGTTCTGAAAATCCTAGGGGCAGGACAGAAATAAAGATGCAGACGCAGAGAATGGACTTGAGGACACGGGGAGGGGGAAGGGGAAGCTGGGACAAAGTGAGAGCCTGGCATGGACATTTATACACCACCAAATGTAAAATAGATAGCTAGTGGGAAGCAGCTGCATAGCACAGGGAGATCAGCTCGGTGCTTTGTGACCACCTAGAGGGGTGGGATAGGGAGGGTGGGAGGGAGACGCAAGAGGGAGGGGATATGGGGATATATGTATATGTATAGCTGATTCACTTTGTTATAAAGCAGAAGTGAACACACCATTGTAAAGCAATTATACTCCAATAAAAATGTTAAAAAAAAGGCAAAATAACGGTATTCAATTTGGGGAATTTGATTACCTAATTAAATGTTTACGTATGTTCAAGACAGGAAACATGGCTGTACTACATACAAGACCTCAGAGACACATCACAGGACAAAAACTAACAAAACATCAGAAGGGAAAAATGAAAAAAAAAAAAACTCATGAAACTCTAGGTCAGTGGAGATAGAAAGTATGAAGGAAGAGAAGAATGGGAATGAAAAATAAGGCAGATCCCTCTGAGGTAGTCATTAGAAGTAACAGAGGCACATAATGAACAAGCTGCTTTTATCTTGAAAAAGCATAACAGATAAAGGATGCATGTCAGATCTGAGTGGTGCAATAGAAGATTTTTCACAAAGGAGTTAAATACATTGAACAAACACAACTATTCTCATGATGAAAATGTTTCATTCATTCCAAAGTCCCAGACCCCTCCAGTATTGTGAGAAATGGCTTTGGGGATATGAATGGAATAACAGCTACCACTAGAACAGTCAGAAAAATAGACTCCAGGGGACACCTAGAAGGGTCCACCTCACCATGATGTTTACCTAACTGGGAGCCAGAAAAAAATATGTACCTCTGTTTTCTCACAGAAAGTTGTATGTTGCTTTCTCAAAAGCTCCATCACTGGACTCATTAAGTGTTGACTCTGAGAACAGGAGAGTGAATTATGCTTAGACTGAACCACGTGAATAAACAGCATTTCTTTATATATTATTAATTGTTAGTAAATATTTGTTGGAAGAAGAAATTAAACTTTTTTCAAACATTGCATGTTATGCTGGGCACAGACAGTTTTGTGATCATTGGGGTGAAGGCGATATGTTTATTGTTTAGATGAGATGCTACAAGAAACATAATATCCTATGCTACAGGATATTAATATGTGTTAAGAAGAATATTTAAAAAGCCTTCCATAGTCAAATATGTTTGAGATATTCTGGCTTATGCAATATTAAATAAATTTCTTGACTGTGGGATTTCAGAGAGTTTAATATGCCAGTGTGCCCTGTGAATCGTCAAGAAGGCTGTATTGCTAAGCTTATTTCACTACAGGCAAGTTTTTCAGAGTATCTCACAGTCCTGATGTTTTGCTAAACAAGGTCAAAAAACCTAGCAAGAGACTTTTATTTTCACAACGTCATTAACTGGTGGGTGGCCCTCATAAGCTGATGATCTGAGATAATGTGTAGTTTTGTCTAGGTTAGCATTTGGATTTCAGCTCCTGTACAGAAAGTCAGTTAGTTCGTTAGTGAGTCCAGCTGTTTCCCACCCCCTCAGTTTTCCTTACTGGTGGTGTCACCTGTTTAAAGTAATAAAGCTTTGTTTCTTTATGAAAAAAGGACATCAGAAGAAGGTCAGCTGATGTGGCTGGTGACAATAATAAAGTGAATGTGAAGCCCTCTAAGAAAGTTTTAACCAGAAAATGGAAATTATAGAGATGTTAAGAAAGGCGCAGTTGAATTCAGCTGTGGCTTTTTAAATGGAAACATGTCCACCATGTGATTTGTATAAAAACAAGAGTGGTTCGAGAACAGACTTTACTAAGTGCTCCAGCTAGTGCAAAAGTTGTTCTACATGTAACAAATAGAACTTTACTGAAAGGTGGAGAGATAGACCATTTGTGTGTGAAACTATGCATGAGAAGTGCTTAGCTTTAGAGATATGAATAGAGAAATTCCAGACTCTGAAGAAGTGCTCTGTATTTGTGAATTTGGGGATTTCTGACCATCCTCATGATTTATCCCCTGAGAATATTAATCTAGCTTCTGCTGGGTGGGAGTTTATCCAGTTCTCTGTGCCATCTTCAGTGCCAAGAACATTTACTCTAAAGAAGGCATTGACTCCACTTTGCAGATGAGGAAACTGAGGTCCAGAGAGATGAAGGCACTTACATCCCATCATACAGGACTGGGGATTCAAAGCAAAGCCTGCCTACTTCCAGACTCTCTCGACTGCACCATGCCACTTTCTAATAAAAAAATGACTTTCTTAAATTAAAATTAATTGAGGAGTCACCATTTCTGGCTGGTGATATCAGAACCTCAAACCCTCTATTCTAATGTATAAAATTCAGTACTGTATGATTAGTTATAAAATTTAACTGCCCAGTTTATAAAGTCCCCAGTAATGATTTTGAAGATTTCTTCCCAGGGAATGTACTTAATAAGGCTGACTTCTATAGATATATACTACCCCATTTTTAGATAGTTATGCCTTGAATAGCTACTGCCTAACAAACAGTAAACATTTAATAAATGTGAGCTACCATTATCAATGGTAACAGATAGTGAAAGCAATTCTGTCATAGAACGCATCTTATTTAAAAGATATCCAAGCCCACGTTGTGTTATCTTCTCCATGTAACCGTCTCTGGTCTCCCAAGTTAGAGCATCTCTCCAGTCCTTAAGTGTACATAGTGCTCTGTGATATTTAGCATTTCTTTATTGTTATAACAAGAGTCAGCATGGCCTAGGTAAACACAGAGGATTTGGAGTCAGAATGCCTGGAATTAAATGCTGCCTCCACCATTTATTAGCCGTGTGACTTGGGCAATGTAGCTTAAATGTTCTGTGCTTGTTTCCTTATCTGTAAATTGGAGATGAGTACTAAGAATATCTGCCGTATAAACTGTTGTGAGTATTTAGTGAGTTAGTCTATGTTAGGCACACTGAAGAGCGACTGGCAGGTGTTAATTCTCAACAAATGGCTGTTGTTATTGAATTCAAGGCCCTACCCCCTCAGTTGGATTGTAAGCTCCTTAAGGACAGTAGCCAAACCTGATTCATCTCTGCCTGGCAAAGTATAGGCTCTGGATAAATGTGTTCATTTGGTATATGCATTGAATGAATGCCCATGGAGATTTTTCTTACAATTTTGCTGTATTTTTCATTGCATTTTTAAAGAACTGTAAACGTCAGGTGAATGCTCCTTAGAAAACTAGTTGCACCTCTTTACCCTTTTATTCATGGCCTTTCCACCTTGGCTGATCCCATCTCTCCAAATCTTTCTCTCTGTTTAAAGTGGTATCCTTAGGGAAGAATTATATAAGAATATCTGTGCTACATGTAATTGAAGCAGTAGCTCGTTGTAATTAAAAGTAATTGAGACCTTCCAGTGAATGGGTTTTAGCAGGAGCACAGCAGGCATCAACTAGAAAGAATGTCCTGGTGCCCTGGTGCTTTCCCAGCCCGCTGGACCCCAGTAACCCTGCAGCGTTGGGGGACAACGAGCCTTTGTGTCAGTGTCACCGAACATCACTGAGCACCCTACTGGGGAAGTGGGCTTTTAGACAGAGACCTGGCGTGTCCCTTGCTGGCTTTGGATAGTAGTGTAGATAGAATACTTAAGAGACCCGGGTTGAGGGTCAGATCTTCATGTGGCTTCTGCAGCAATTATTTACACTTCCCTAGTCTTGCTAGTTCCCTTTTTTATTGTTATTTTGTTTTGTGTTGTTTTGTTTAGAAGTATTATACTCATCTCTAGAGTTGATCCAAATAATGCATGCACTTTCATTTCTTTCTTTATACAATATTGTGCTCCCAGTTTTTTCTCTTTCTCTCTCTATACATATACCTATATATGTATCCATATGTATATGTGTGTGTCTCTCTCTACACACACACACACACACACACACACACACACACAGACGGAGAGAGCAAGAGAGAAAGGGAGGGAAATTCGTGTTATGGAGATTAAATGAAGTAGTGCAGATTAACTAAATCACCACACTCTCTAGCATGCAGCAAGTGTTCCATGCGTGTTCTTAGTTCATTAGGTGTTCTCTAAGGCATCTGTATGGGTTAGGTAGACAGAAACTTGTTTAATTGCTGATTTGACTTTTTTTTTAATCTGGGGTCTCTCATTGAGAGTATTTGCCTTGCCGGTTATTAGAGCTCCAAACTCACTTCTCTGTACTCGGCTTTGCAAAGCTGAAGCTGGGCCTCTCTTAACTTGGAGGCTCCATGGTAGGCTCTGCCCATAGAGGACGCTAGAGAAAACCAGCAAGGTTGGAGGGGGAAGTAAGGACTCCTTCCTTGCTTGTTTTGGGCCCCGTCTTCCTGTTACTGTGCGCATTACCCGAGCAAAGCTGCTTCACCTGGGCAGCAGGAGTGCTTTCCTGCAGCAGCCTATTGAATCCAGTTTGCAGTCTTTCCAATTCAAAAAACCAACCTCATCGTGCGCTTCAGGGACGCCACAGGGCCCAAGGGCACCGCCTCATCACAGGTCTGCTTCTAAGCTTTGATAATTCCAACCTCTGCTCATTTTCCCCTCAGCTTTCTGCAGTTATTACTTCCAGGATACCTTTAAGTTCTCTTTTTTTTACGCTCTCAGTTACCTAGTTAACAGTTTTATACTTAGCTAACAATTCTTCATTTTAAACTCTCTCTGTCATAAGTGATGTGGTTTCTGTCTGGTGACTGGCCTGAGTGATACGTGTGTTGGGATCCGTCTCTGTTAATAGTGACAGACTGAGTTACCAGTTGGGAAAATGCTAATTGGGTGATGGCTTACTAAGTACAGTTCTTAGAGCCAAGGAAGTGGATTAATCTGGAGGGACAATTTTTCCAGGGATATGGTGCCCTTAATGCTACTTAAAAAAATTATCACATTTAGGGCTTCCCTGGTGGTGCAGTGGTTGGGGGTCCGCCTGCCAATGCGGGGGGCGCGGGTTCGTGCCCAGGTCCGGGGGGATCCCGCGTGCCGCGGAGCGGCTGGGCCCGTGAGCCATGGCCGCTGAGCCTGCGCGTCCGGAGCCTGTGCTCCGCGGCAGCAGAGGCCGTGGCGGTGAGAGGCCCACGTACCGCAAAAAAAAAAAAAAAAAAAAAAAAAAAAAAATTATCACATTTATCATGTGAACCGTAACAACTGTAGAGGACGTTCTCTTCCACGTAGCAAGTTTCATAGAGGTGAAATGACTCGCCCTAAGGCAGATGTCCCTGAGCAAGTTCATTGGTGGCTTCCATGGTTGCTTCCAGGGGGTTCACATAATCTCTCACACTTTTGTGCAAAAGTTGAGTGCATGGAAATTTTTTGAAGCAGAGGCTTTTCTTTTCAGTAGGATTTGTTTTGTTTTGTTTTGTTTTTTCCGTGGAACTTTGACCCATAAAAACTTAAGAAACGCTGTTGCAGTGGGGTTATTTGGGAAGAAAATATAGACGGATTAAAAAAAAAAGAGCTCGAGAATTATTTTGGGAGTCAGCATAAATAAAAATAACTACAGAAAAATCTACCAGGATATTTCCTGCCCTTGAGGCTGCTGTTAGGGAGAGCAACTCGTTTTCCCTGCCAAGGTCCGTGCTCCCTCTTTTGGCAGCATGGTTCTGAGCCAGATGGGCTGTGAATCTGACTCTGGCTGGTCATTCCAGTGTGCCCGACCTCAGACTGGATAGAGCCAAAGCAAATGTTTACATTTTGCTTCTTTGCATTTTTAGTGTTAATGCTTAGTAAGTGCCAGATGAAAACTTCCTAGTCACTTGACTCAGGTCAGTAGCAAGCCTCATTTATGGAACTTTTTTTTTTTTTTTTTTGAGATATCTTGCCTTCTCTTGAAATGATCATTGGGAGATGTATATCACTTTCCTTATATAGCACATCTAGTCACAGTATAAATATCTATTTTAATAAAATATAAATATATATTTAAGTATAAACATGTATGTGAATTAGATTCTCTAATATTCAGTAATATAATCATGAAATAAGAATGATCATTTTTGTTTTGAGAATTTTCTGACAATCCATACAGGCATACAAATCATGTATGATTTTTCTGTATTACTTATGCCCTATTAGAGTTGGTAGATTGAAAGAAAAAGACATTTTTAAAAAATGATGAGAGGAAAGTAAAGTATTTGTCCTTCTTGAACTTTGATTTTGCAGCTGCTGAATCTGAACACAGTAGGGAGCCTAGTAAAAGATGCTTTAAATGGAGGATAAGAGCTCAGAACGGAGGTTTTAAATTCTGCAATTCTGCTGTGTTATTTTTCATTAACTCTTATTCTCTCAGAGTGAGAAAGGAGGCAGTTATGTGGGGATGTAAAATGGTGCAGCCGCTATGGAAAAGTTCAGCAGTTCCTCAAAAGGTTAAGCATAGAGTTGCCATCTGACCCAGCAATTCTATTCCTAGGTATAGACCCAAAAGAGTTGAAAACATATATTCACACACCAAGAATTCTCCAGGAATGTTCATAACAACATTAATCCCTATTAGCCAAAATATGGAAACAGCCAACAAGTGTCAACCAACTGGTACATGAACAAATAAAATGTAGTCTATCCATATTTTGGAATTTTATTCAGCCATGAAAAAGAATGAAGTACTGATACATGCTGCAGCATGGATAAATTTTAAAACATTATGCTAAGTGAAAGAAACCAGACAAAAAAGGTTATATACTATGCAAATTAATTCATATGGAATCTCCAGAATAGGCAATTCCATAGAGAATAGAGACAGAAAATAAGTTAGTGGCTTGAGGATGGGGAGAATGGGGAGTGACTGATAAGTAGTATGGGATTCCTTTTGCAGTGAAGAAAACAGATAGGGATCATGGCTGCCCAAGTCTGTGACTCTATGTGAATTACATGCTTTAAAATGGTGAATTTTCGAGGGTGTGAATTATATCCCATTTAAAAAAAAATTGAAGAATCAGTTGATAAAAATTAGTCCTTTGCATTGAAGGGGAGAATCATTGCATAAGACATGGTTTGAATTCTGTACTCCTCTTTCAAACAAAGACTATCCAATTCAAAAGAGATTTTCAGGGATAGACACATGATTTTAAAAATTGAATCTGCAATAGAATGCTGGAAAATGAAAATGTTAGAGATGCAGGTGGGGTCAGCATGGGGTCTTACAGTTTTGTGACCACATCCCCTTCCCCAGGTCAGATCCCTCCATGCTCACACTGGAGGATCCCCTCAGCTGGGGAATGCCGAGCTCATCCTGAGGTGCTTATCCATTCAGTCAGTAGCTGTACTTACAATGTCAAACCAAATTCAAGACTCTCTTTAGATTGAGAACTTAGTTTCTCATCAGAAAGGCATGACATCGACAATAACAAAATAGCAAGTATGTGCTTTAGGGATTCTTGGGGTCTGCTAGCATTGTGTTCTCTCACCAGCTAGGTTTCATATATAATTAATTGTTGTTATACTTGGATGATACACCCTGCCGAAGCTCATAGGGAGCTTTCTAAGGGGAAGAAAAAAAGCCAAGCTTTAGAATCAGACTGACGTATGCCTAAAGTAATGTTTGTTCAAATACATACTTGTTACATAACCTTTAGAAAAATACTAACCCCTTTTGTACCCAAATCTTGGTGATTTGTCATAAAATTTAACAGGTATAACTCTTGAGGGGTTAATCTGTCATTCCTCTTCATTACGTTCTACTGCTTCACCTTCTGCTGCCTTGTTACCTTCAAGCAGGTAGTGTGCTTCTTGCTCAGTTGTCTCAGTGAGGAAATCGGTAGGAACAGATGTGGTTTACAAATGTGGTTTGTAGGGCTTCCCTGGTGGCGCAGTGGTTGAGAGTCCGCCTGCCGATGCAGGGGACGCGGGTTTGTGCCCCAGTCCGGGAAGATCCCACATGCTGCGGAGCGGCTGGGCCCGTGAGCCAAGGCTGCTGAGCCTGCACATCCGGAGCCTGCGCTCTGCAGCAGGAGAGGCCACAACAGTGAGAGGCCCGCGTACAGCAAAAAAAAAAAAAAAAAAAAAAAAAAAATGTGGTTTGTAGACGTGGTTTACAAATCTTCCAGGCCTTTCTTTCTAAAAGCCCAATCCCAGAGTAGACTCAGGATTTGTGGTAATAAGCTTCCCGAGAACATATTAGAAAGAGATTCCTCCACTAGGGAGGGGAGGAGGATGACAGAGTAGACTCAGGATTTGTGGTAATAAGCTTCCCTAGAACATATTAGAAAGAGATTCCTCCACTAGGGAGGGGAGGAGGATGACAGCAAACCTAGCCAGTTCTTGCCTTGTTTCCTAGCAGCACCTTTGTGAAAGTAGTAAGACTTTGAAGAGACAAAGAGAGGGGGCGTCTTAAGAGGGCTGGCAAAGTTATTCTGTTCCAAGCTTGCCATAGAGGCAGCAGAGAGCTAGCTTTTCTTCTTTATTCTTCCTTTTTTCCTCTCTTGATGGCTTTGTGGGATGGGGGCTTAGAACTACAATCATCATGATCTTTCTCATCATCCTTGTCATCAGAGCCAATGCTTAAGATAGTGCTCTTAATGCACTGGGCATTTTCTAAGCACTTTACACATATTGCTTATTTAATTCTCACACCTACATGAAGTAGGTACTCTTTATTATCTCCATTTTACTAATGAGGAAAATGAGTGAGGATCACAGAAGTGGAATGAGTTGTCCAAGGTAACACAGTGAATAATTGAGGCATTTGAACCCAGGCAGTCTGATTCCGGTTGCTTTTAGGCATCATGTTACAATGCCTTTCTTAATGATAAATTAAATCTTGTATAAAATAAGGAAATGAATAGTTCCTAAAAAAGTATATTTATGAACCAAATTTCACACCCGCTCTGCCTGAAACACAACATTTCAAAAATTTTCTTAATATAGCTATATGCATACAAAAATTATACTAAAATGTTTTGGAGTGCTAGACTAATTGATACCCCATTCCAAAGGAAATGTTCGGGACCAGTGCCTTGCAGAAGGGACAAGTCTAGGAGGCCAATATGACCTTCTCCCAGACCACTGGGCAAGGATCAGAAGATGGTCATCCAGAGGGGCATCCAGAGACTAGCCAACAACTTGTTGCCTGGGAAAATAGTTGAACCAACTAGCCACTTTTCTTCCTAGGTCTTGGATTTGGACCCGGTTAGTAGTAGGAGAGAAGACAGGCTATGTTTAGAGAACAGTTGAGTCCATGAATGGCAGAACCCAGGGGGAATGACCTCAGAATTCCACAGCTGAAATCCCTACAACAGTCTCATCTCCAGAATGATTTTAAGTACCAGTCCAGCCCCAAAGAAACCTTGCTACCCTATTATCTCTGTAGTTTTACCATAATTCCACCTATATTACCCATTTTTAAATTCTTGGATTGTTTGAAATTCTTAGCCTAGCAAAGAGGTGTGTATAATGCAGTAAGTGTTAGAACTTTTCTGTATTTACCCCACATTTTCAGTATTAAGATTGGCTAATTAAGCAAGATTATGTCATAGAGGGCCCACCTATGGGAAGTAACAGGATTTTTCATATCCCAACGGTGACAAATCAACATCTGTCATTTCTCCATTCTTTCCACTTATATTGTTGGGAACACACTATTCTCCCTCCTTTTCTCTCTCTTAATCTTTAATAGAAGACCCAGTCTTGTTTTGGGCTTCTTACCTAGAAACATTTCAGCAGTGTTGAGAAAATAATAATCAAAATGATTAAATTATGATAACAAAGTAGGTATTTTGCCTCATATGATGTAGGAGTCAAAGCTTAATCAGCATTAACTAAATGACTTTTGATCCTTGAACTTCATTTTTCTCTAGCCTTGGGTCTCCAGGTGTCTAGGGCAGTAGATTCATTTTGTGGAGCCTTGCAGCAGATGGCTGGCTTTTCACTTTCAGGTAGCTCTTATCTTTGAAAAGGAAGACTGAAGATACTAAGTAATATTTACAGGTTTCCTTATGGTTTGCATAACACATTCTCATTTCAATCAAAAACCTTTTTATTTGGTAAAGTGATTAAAGGATAATGAACATGGTAGTAACTCACAGAGTAGTTTTCTACCTGAAGGAATTTGAGGCTCTTTGGAACACAGGGTCCAGAGAGAACTCTAGAGTGAAATGTAGGAGCTATTTCATGGCGAAACACCAATAGCAAATGCTCATGATGCTTGGAACCCCAGGGGTGGACAAATGCCCTCTCAGTTTCAGACAGAATGAGAAAAGGGATCATCTAGGTTGATTTGATGCAATCTTAAGACTTGGGGAAAAAATCATTAAAATATTAATAACCGTTAAAATTTCTACTTCTCTTCAAAGAAGCAGTTTCCGTAGGGGCTGACAACATCCTTTTTAAAGGTTGAGAAATATAGTTTTATTATAATGAGAAAGTGGTGGCTAAGTTGTCCTAGAATCAAACAGGTTAGATTTGGATCCCGTCTCTGCAACTTATTAGGCTTGGGAGCTTGAAAAATGAGGGAAATTTATAAGATGAGGGAAATAATAGTACCCACACTTAGAATTTCTGTCAAAATTAAATAAGATTATGTGTGAGAATATTCGGTGTGGTATTAAAAGCCTGAAGCACCCACAAAATGTTAACGCTGATCTTTTTGTTACTGTCTTTTGCCACATTCTCATGGCTGAGTCAAAACATACTTGTGAGGGATGCTGAATGTATGCAGAGCCCCTTAGGATTTGTGTGTATTGGTAGGGGGAGAGAATGCTCATTCAAATTAGAGGTATTTCTGGGATTTCAAAAGAAAGTGATGTTGCCTTTATTTGGGTTCTATACTCTGCTTTGACACTGTTTCGATGGTGTCCTTATGCAAGAAACCTGAGGCTCACTTTCTTCTGTTAGTTGGGAATCATAGTAAATGACACTTACTGGTTGTTCTGAAGATGGATGGAGATCATTGGAATGGAAGCTATTTGCAAAAATAGCACCATAGAAATGCTGTTTCCTTTAATCTGTACCCACACCACTGGGGCTTTATAATAAAGTCTGTGGAACGAATTTCCAGAGATGATGTAATTACACAAAAATATAACAGTGCATCGACACCCAAACAGATTGCTGTTAACAAGAGGAAAGAATTCATGTCTGCTGAGGGATGGGTAGGATAAGAAAGGTAGATCCAACTTCTGGAGAGATTGTTGATAAATACACACCTTCAAAGGGAAGTAAGTCTGAATGAAATTCCAGCATATAAAGTGCAGATCAGTGTGCAGCAAGCTGTTTACATAAAGTGAGCTTAATGGGAGGCAGGCTGGAGGGAAAGTTTCAGAGGGGAGTCTTTACTGGTTATGACTTCTTGCCCAAAGTACTGTTTCCTTGGGAGCAGCTGGTAACTGAGCCCGAGTGGATCTGCTGCTCCGCGCCCTTTCTCTCCCTCAGGTAGAAAATGGGTAACTTTGAGTGACAGGCTGTTGAAGACCTAGAATTAATCAAGCCAAGTGTGTCGACTGGGGGCTGGGGAGACAGGGGTAGGACAGATAAGTCTATATAATGTCTCACGTCCCTTTCAGTTCAGAGTTTAGGATTCTAAGATGGTGGGCCCAGCTGCCGGTACCTTATTTAATCTTTTCTATTCTTAGCCAAGGTAATTGCGTAAATGTTAAAATAGGAATGAGTTGAACTCCTGGGGAAAGCCACAGGTAGCTGCCTAAAAGAATTTTAAACATTGTGAACAAAAACTCCTAATTAGTGGAGGGAGTTGGGGGGGTGGAGTGGGGGGGCAGTGAAGAGAGTTCTTACTGTCTTTCAACTCAGTGAGGTTTAGCAAGTATTGAATTTCCACTGAATATTTTAAGCCTATTTTACTGTTCTGCCTATTCTTCATTTATTTAAAGTCTTTTAAAATTCACCCTGATTTCATTGTGACTAAAGAGTTACTGTTATGAACTTGTATGAGACCCCATTGAGTTTCCATTTTTAATTGGGAATGTCGGGAACTGAGGGAGCAGCTGCAGATTTATTCAGGTCCTTAACTGTGGTGTGAGAAAGCTAAGGATTTATCAGAATCTAACCGTACATATTCGTATGTTTATAATATGTGAATTGATAAACATACAGAGCTAAGTTCCTGTCATTAAGAATGCAAACATGAGGCCTCCCTGGTGGCACAGTGGTTGAGAGTCCGCCCACCGATGCAGGGGACGCGGGTTCGTGCCCTGGTCCGGGAAGATCCCACATGCCGCGAAGCGGCTGGGCCCGTGAGCCATGGCCGCTGAGCCTGCGCGTCTGGAGCCTGTGCTCCGCAACAGGAGAGGCCACAGCAGTGAGAGGCCTGCGGACCGCAAAAAAAAAAAAAAAAAAAAGAATGCAAACATGAAAACTCAAATAACCAGGCTTACTTAAGACACATGGTCAATGAGAATTTGTTATTATGACCATGAGGGATCATGAGGTTTTGGATTGCCTTTCAAATTACCAAAAGGATATTACATCATGTTAAACGTCTTTGAGAGTCACACATCCTAGTGTCTGAGAATTGATTTTCTGTATATGATACACATGGCTACTTTTTATTAACCAGAATTGAATAAGCCACAGCTTTTAAATGGTCTTAAATGGTTTGTTCTTGCAGAACTTTGTCGGCTGATCATAATGTTGGAGTGTTTCCCTCTCATAGAATTGCTAATATAAAAATGATTAATATCCTGACTTCCTCCCAAAATTTTTTATAGAGTTTTATTATAAAACTACTACCTCCTTATTTTAGAAAACATGAAAATAGAGAATCATATAAAGAACACAGAAGCTTCCATTTTTCCACTAATATGAAATACCTCCAAATATGTTGGTGCATTTCTTTATATAACCATACGCATTTACATACATACATACATATGTACATAAGCATATGTGAGAATAAACACACATTCTATCCAAGTTTCTAGTGTCTAGCAGTCATTTCTTTGGTTCAAGGAAACATCATCTGCTTCCACTGTCTGATTTTCTGGTTTTATGGAAGCATATTTATTCATGTACAGTTTGAAATAAGCAGTGTGGAATTTTTCCCTTCACAGAAAGAATTATTTGAAAAAAAAAACAATAGAGATCAAAAACGAAACACTACACTGAACCACAGTAAAACTCTTATGTCATCACCCATACTTATCACTGACTTCACATTTCAAGATGCAGTATCTCTAACCTTGTTGAATTTATGGGGACTGGAGAGAGAAGAGGTATTAACATAGGAGAAAGGAAGTAATAAAAGCATGGCATAAATCCAGATGATTTGCAAATCAGTTCCCATGTACCTATGGAGTGGTTGCATTTCCTTTGGTGGCAGTCTCTCTGGGGTGTTTGAACATCTAACTTCTATTTTCTTGACCCTGAAATTCAGACGTTATGTCTCAGGCAAGGCTGTATTAGTTATTCTGAGTTAGGACAGGTAGGTTAGCAATAGTTTTAGCTCCCTAAGGTGCTTTAACCTTCCATCTCCTTATGTTTTCATGAGTATTTCGATTAAAAAAAAAGTGCCTTTCGTTCGTTGTAATTATAACCTAAATGTGCCCCACCCTGAATTGATTTCAACTGCCTCACTCATCTGTAATATTGTGACTGAAATAATAGAGAACAATACTATTGAGGGAGTAATAAATTTAAACATGTTAATAAAAAATGATGAAGGTGAAAGGAATGACATGATTTTCCTTCAACTTTGGAAATTAAACTCAATTTTCATTCATTTTATGAATATTATTA
Source organism: Mesoplodon bidens (assembly GCF_964165515.1). Classification (NCBI taxonomy): domain Eukaryota; kingdom Metazoa; phylum Chordata; class Mammalia; order Artiodactyla; family Ziphiidae; genus Mesoplodon; species Mesoplodon bidens. The sequence continues at coordinate 23,250,213 of NC_138176.1, forward strand.
TGAATATGAGCTCTTTTAAGTAAATAAAACTGCATTTAAAATTATATAGATGGAGCCTGCAAACTGTGTGGTTTTGGACAGATTACTTAGCGTCTCTGGGCCTCAGTTCCTCATTGATAGATGAGGAAGTGGAGGCTGCTGATGCCTATTTTAGAGAGTTGTGTTCATTTATTGATATAATAAAATGTGAAGTACATTTAACAATATCTGATACAGAGTAAAAACTGAATAAAGGTTAGCTACTAATATTATTACCCATTCAGATTAGCTTCTAATATTTGTTTCACATTTATTATTCACTTAACTTTATTCTGTTAATGTTTCTATATTGTAATGTAATCAGCATATATGCAATTTTTAATGATTCATTCATACATTTATTATGTCCTACTTATTTCCAAAATAACTGTAAGATATTTTACATTGTATGATACAGATAAAATGAAACCATAAGTTATATGAGTGAAATAAAACAACCAAGTAATTAAAGGAATGAAAGAATAATTATATCAGAACGTAGATTTGGACAGCTATTATATTGGAGCCCTGAATTTTGTTCTGAACTGCCCACAAAAAGGCAAAAAGAAGAAGAGCAAATTATGGAGCTTTTACTATCTTATAAAGGGAAACATGTTGGTTCTCTAAGCATAGTTTTTTCTCTTGTACTGCTGTCTAAATGGAATGTATTGCATTGGCCTTTATGTAAGGGATGTTGAAAAACCTAATGGATGGTGTCTTTGTTAGCAGTTTTACAACATAAAAAAGACCATGAATGGCCTTAAAGACGTTCTTTTCTGTGATTTTTATAAGCTGGAAATAAGGATTTTAATTAGATATGTAGAGTTTTGTTATGATATCAGAGTGATATTTGCTTGGGAATTTATTTACTCACTTTGTTTTTCATGTGCTAAGCATCCATTATGGATGTTTGTGAACTCATTTTTTTTCTTTTATCCTTTGATTATTTATATCCATTCTTCTCTAATATAGATTATAATGGCTAAGAATTGGAATTCATAAGAACTCTTGTTGAGTACCATTAGATTACTTGGTAGAGAGTCTGAACTGGTTCATTTTTATGTCTAATTTTCCTTCAAGTTGTCTTTCCTTTTGTTGATGAAATACATCACTAGCATAGCTCTGATATTTGCCAGGCAAGATTATTGTTAGTTTTTACTCATAGATATATCTGGATGGAATAGAGACAGATGGTAAATTTTCTTGAGTTAATTTGAAAAGAGAAAGGGAAGATATATTTGAAAATGTGAGTACTTGAGCATGTAAAAAAAATTTTATTTATTTATTTTGGCTGCTTTGGGATTTTTTTTAACATTTTTATTGGAGTATAATTGCTTTACAATGGTGTGTTAGTTTCTGCTTTATAACAAAGTGAATCAGTTATACATATACATATATCCCAATATCTCTTCCCTACTGCGTCTCCCACCCTCCCTATCCCACCCTTCTAGCTGATCACAAAGCACTGAGCTGATCTCCCTGTGCTATGCAACTGCTTCCCACTTAGCTATCTGTTTTACATTTGGTAGTGTATATATGTCCATATATACACTACCACTCTCTCACTTTGTCCCAGCTTACCCTTCCCCCTCCCCGTGTCCTCAAGTCCATTCTCTAGTAGGTCTGTGTCGTTATTCCCGTCTTGCCACTAGGTTCTTCATGACCATTTTTTTGTTTTTTGTTTTTTTCAAGATTCCATATATATGTGTTAGCATATGGTATTTGTCTTTCTCTTTCTGACTTACTTCACTGTGTATGACAGACTCTAGGTCCATCCACCTCACTACAAATAACTCAATTTTGTTTCTTTTTATGGCTGAGTAATATTGCATTGTATATATGTGCCACATCTTCTTTATCCATTCATCTGTCGATGGACACTTAGGTTGCTTCCAAGTCCTGGCTATTGTAAATAGAGCTGCAATGAACATTGTGATACATGACTCTTTTTGAATTATGGTTTTCTCAGGGTATATGCCCTGTAGTGGGATTTCTGGGTCATATGGTAGTTCTATTTTTAGTTTTTTAAGGAACCTCCATACTGTTCTGCATAGTGGCTGTATGAATTTACATTCCCACCAACAGTGTATGAGGGTTCCCTTTTCTCCACACTCTCTCCAGCATTTATTGTTTGTAGATTTTTTGATGATGGCCATTCTGACTGGTATGAGGTGATACCTCATTGTAGTTTTGATTTGCATTTCTCTAATGATTAGTGATGTTGAGCATCCTTTCATGTGTTTGTTGGCAATCTGTATATCTTCTTTGGAGAAATGTCTATTTAGGTCTTCTGCCAATTTTTGGATTGGGTTGTTTGTTGTTTTGATATTGAGCTGCATGAGCTGCTTGTAAATTTTTCTACAGATTCAATGCAATCCCTATCAAACTACCACTGGCACTTTTCACAGAACTAGAACAAAAAACTTCACAATTTGTATGGAAACACAAAAGACCCCGAATAGCCAAAGCAATCTTGAGAAAGAAAAACGGAGCTGGAGGAATCAGGCTCCCTGATTTCAGACTATACTACAAAGCTACAGTAATCAAGACAGTATGGTACTGGCACAAAAACAGAAATATAGATCAATGGAACAGGATAGAAAGCCCAGAGATAAACCCACGCACATATGGGCCCTTATCTTTGATAAACGAGGCAAGAATATACAATGGAGAAAAGACAAAGTCTTCAATAAGTGCTGCTGGGAAAACTGGACAGCTACATGTAAAAGTATGATATTAGAACACAAAAATAAACTCCGAATGGATTAAAGACCTAAATGTAAGGCCAGACACTATCAAACTCTTAGAGGAAGACATAGACAGAACACTCTATGACATAAATCACAAGATCCTTTTTGACCCACCTCCTAGAGAAATGGAAATAAAAACAAAAATAAGCAAATGGGACCTAATGAAACTTAAAAGCTTTTGCAAAGCAAAGGAAACCATAAACAAGATGAAAAGACAACCCTCAGAATGGAGAAAATATTTATTTAAGCATTTTTAGGTCATTGGTTTACGTGCTGGTAATGAAATAAAATTAACTGAAATATGATTGTTTAAAAGCTCCTTATAACTCTGGAGGAAAGGGAGGTAACCAAAACATGATAAGATGCAATAAAGAGAATGCAAAAATGAGTTGGGTTCAATTTTTTTTTTCTCATGTAAAAAGATATTGCCTAGGAAAAAACAACCAAGAAATCTTTCTTGCAAGATTCCTACAGCCCAAGATGTGGAATTCTTTCACATGCGCTAAATGCTCTTTAAAAATATTGTTTATAGAATTTATTTTACAAATTTGTTCCCCTGGTGTACAAAATGTGCCCTAAGTTATCTCTGAAAACTTAAATACGTCTAATTTTTTATGGTCCATAGTTGAACTTGTGAGATTTTTGTTTTTTAAGTGTGACTGCAAAGTAAGGGGATGGATTTTCCTCCTGAGACTGTAAACTGGCTCTGTAGACAATTTCAAAAGGATAATTTATCAAAAGATTCTATCAGTATCATCAGAATCAGAGAACAGTTTTTTAAGGTCATTTCATTAAGGGTTAACAATCATTTGCATGTATTAAAAGAAAAAGATATTGCCTAATATAGAGTGAACTTTGTGACCTGGGGGCATGTGGTCACAATCACCACAAAGTAGAGGAAAAGGGTTGTTGGCAAGGATATTGAATAGGGAGGTTCCCTTTCATGATCACAGGGGGTGCCCTTGATCAAAAGGAGGTGCTCAAAGGCTAAGGGCATGTTGGGGAAAATAATGACAGAACAATCCTGTGTGAGCAGAGGGCAGAGTAGGTCTGGCAGGGTCCATTTGCAGGTTTGGGACACTTACTAAGTACAGGACAATAAAAATTATAGCCAAGAAAGTCACTTGGGTGTATACTTTGTTATCGTCATAGGCCTTCGTGTCTATTAATTAATTTTAACCTCATAAGAACCCTCCTCAATCCCTTTATCCCAGTTTTGCAGATGAAAAAAAAAGAGCTTGGATAGATGATAAATTATTGAGAATCAGATAGATAAAAAACCCTGAAGATAGCAGTAGAATCCAGATTTTCTGAATCCCTATTGCCATTTCCATCTTCCTCTCTGCATTTTAACACTGGGTGTACACGTGTACATATATGATTGCGTGTCTGTGTATGTGTGTGTACGACGTGATCTGGCAGGGAATTTGTTAGCTAAGGTAGAACTGTGTGCTGTCACCGATAAGGATTCTGTGTATGAGGACAAATGATAAATTAAGATCACTTTGTCTGTCAGAAGCATTCTTTGACCCTCATGATAATCAAATTTGATGTACTTTGGCATTCTGATGTACTTTGTAATTGAATGAGTAGAGTACTGATGTTTTTTTCAATTTACTCTTTTTTGACGTCCCCAAAACATGAAGTAAAGTAGGATCTCCTCCGTCTGGGCTTGCAGAGCATAAGCCCGCTTGATGGTGGGAGGATGGGCCAGATGGACTTCCGAGGTCCCTTTCATTTTACAGAATTCATTATTGTCTCATCTCCTATTGCTCCAAATGTCCTTTCATCATAAAGCTCATAGGCAAAGCACTAAACAGGTGCATCCTTTATACAGCATCCCCTGGATTCTTTACAGCAGCAGGACTGCAGGTCATTGAATCTGACATCCACAGCGTTTCTGCGACATTTTCTTTTGTTGTAAGTTATGACCTCACATGAAATCCAGGCTTCTTGTTTTACTGGGATTTTGAACATCTCTTCTGCCATCTGAGCAGTTCCCAGAGAGCCTTTGTCTCAACCAGAGATAATACGCCTTTAAACAGTGTGAAACATAGCAAAGTAATTACTTTTGTTTTAAGGTCCTTATCTTGGCATAGAAAACATTGAAAAATAAGATTGGGTGGGAAACTATAGCCACTTCATGTTGCAGTTTCAGCAAAACTAGACTGTTTGCATTTGTCACTTTTACTGAAAGAGTGTCTTTATAATGTGTGCATGGGATTTGCTTTCAGCCTCATGGTAGGAGCCAACTCTATGGAGTGAAGTCCCTTGTTCTGAGCTTATTGGCTGGCCTTCCTGTAACCCTAGGCTCCAATAAGAAAACAACAAAGACAGGTTTTATGTTCTGTGTTAAAGATGATTTAGATTATTCAAAGGAATTTTTATACAGACACTAGTCATAGGAAACATATTCAGATCAATGAAAACATAAAGATGGCTTATTGGTTTCCTGTCACAAGATGCATTACAGGGAAGAGTTTCAGCACATGAAAAAACCCAGGGCAGCACTATTAGCAATGCGCTTTTATAGTTAGTGATTTCCCTGGTTTTCTCTGAAAAGTTGAAAAATTCATATCAGACAGATTCAGATTTGCAATGCTTTCAGTCATAGTGCTTGAAAATAAAATCTTAGACAATTGGAATCATAAATCATAATTCTCTGTCGCTCAGTACTTTAGTGATAGTTAATAGTTGCAATATTTGTGAATGCTAACCTTTATTTTCTAGTTCCTACGTGCCAGACACGGTTCCACATATACTGATTCATCACCCTGTGTGGTCATAGTATTATCATCCCCATGTATTATCGTTTCCATTTTAACCCATAAGGATCCTGAAGCATGGAGATGGTGAGCAGCTTACTTATTAGACCAAACAGATAAGGAAGCGGGCTGGGATTCAAACTCAGCCATTCTGAGTTGGGAGTCTCTGCTCCCTGAGACAGTACAGCATATACCCTGGAACACTTTCTGAATCACTGAAGAAAATTACAGTCAAGGTAATTTTATTGTTAATAATGTAACAGTCTATATTTTTGAATAACAATCTTTGTTGACTATTTAAATACATATATAAATGGAATATTACTCAGCCTTAAAAAGGAACCAAATTGGGTCATTTGTAGAGATGTGGATGGATCTAGAGACTGTCATACAGAGTGAAGTAAGTCAGAAAGAGAAAAACAAATATTGTATATTAATGCATATATGTAGAACCCAGAAAAATGGTACAGATGAACAGGTTTGCAAGGCCGAAATAGAGACACAGATGTAGAGAACAAACGTATGGACACCAAGGGGGGAATGTGGTGGGGGGGGAGGGGGAAGGATTGGGGGATTGGGAATGACATATATACACTAATATGTATAAAATAGATAACTAATAAGAACCTGCTGTATAAAAAATAAATAAAATTTTAAAAAACCTGTTAGCCATCATATTTATTAATGAGAAATGCCTGTTTATCTGTCATATTGGATAGAAGTTGACTTTAGGTGTCTCAGATATCTTCAAAATAGGGCTGATAGACAAATTTCTGTTATAGGAAGGTTGTTAGTCTTGTTCTATAAGAGCTACATTGTAAGGTTCTATGTACTCTTTCTCTTATCAACAGCAAAAATATTCTGCCAGTCAAATGGGTTTCCTTTCACTTGAGGTGCTGTAAACTGAATGTTTGTGTTTCCCCCCAAAATCATACATTGAAACCTAACCCCCAAGGTGATGGTATTTGGAGGTGAGGCTTTTGGGAGGTGATTAGGTCATGAGGGTAGATCCCTCATGGATAGGATTAATGAAAGCGGCTCCAGAGAGTTCCTTGCCCCTTCTGACATGGCTAGAAGATGGCTCTCTATGAACAAGGAAGTGGGCAGAAGAATTAGTACTAATGTGTTGATTGCAATATGCTTCTATTTCCATGTATCATTTAAGAATGTAATTTTAAAGTGAACTGACTATATAGAATTTGGAATTTCCAAGTTGAAAACAAGTCTTGTCTAAACTTTAATATTTTTTCTATTATTGCCCTTTGTTAAATGGTGGAATCTTTGGGTAAAATAAGATAGTGAGGCTCAGTTCTATTAGACATTTTGAGAACCTGGATTCAGAGAGGGAAGGAAGAAGAGAGGGAGGAAAAGACTAGGAGAGACAGCCACAGGTCACGTGTAGAAACTCTATACCTGAGTCTAGTTTAACATGAGAAAGAATTACTTTGTTCGGGTTTAGGAGTTGAATGCACTTGGGTCCTCAGAGGATGCAAATTGGGAAAGGTGAGCCCATGACTTGGGGCTATAACTCCTAAGAGAGAGACTGATAGTGTTTTAAAATGCCTGTTACATAAAGGACAGGCCATTACCCTAATTGATTCCTTTTTCTAACAAACTTATTTATTGGGTTGTGTTTGTGTGTGTAGAAGAAAGAATATATTTACTGGCTTTATAATAATGATCACTGGAAACTGGTATTTGTGTTCAAGATACTCATTTTATGGGCAATTTTTTTTTCCTGAGGGAAGCCTCTATTCCATAAAGTGGTTATGCACTGATTATTTGAGAATAAACAATGCTGATTTTATCCTTTCCTTGTCTTTTGAGCTCTGATGGTGTATTTTTCACTTCTCTGTGTGACCCAGTCACATTCTTTGGCGTTTTAATGATGACATTTAGAACAGAGAGAGAGGTCAGTGATAAAGCTGAGGATTTGGGACAGGGGAGGTTGGATGCTAGAGCTGATCAGGAAAGTGTCTGGGTATATGATGACCAGAAAACCACCCAGGGCATGGTGAAAGAGGGATAGACAGAAAAGACGAACAGAAAATAAAATTTAACTCAACTAAAAATGTTTCATTTGTGAGCATATCAGTTAACTGTGGCCTTAGTGACATGAGGCTCCCATATATGACTGGGCTGTGGATATTCACTAGAAAACTATAGTAAGATCAGAGGTAGAGCCCCCACTTTCTTTCTCTGCCCTAGAAGAAGTCTGGGTGAACAGAGAGTAAATTTCATCGTTGCATCATCCAGTTGGATCAACTTATTTCCCTTTTTGCTCTTTGCCACTAATAAATGAGTTGAATGAAACAGACAAACATTATTTTGCTTCCTATAAAACTTTGAATTAGCTACAAGTGGGTGTGTGCTGATGACATGATGAAAGATGGTTTTCTCCTGTCCTCATGAGTAATCGCATTCTGCAAACTACAGCTTCTGTGCCACCAGAATACAGGGCACATTGTTCTATTTGCCAGTAATTGGCAGAGAACAATTAAAATTCAAAGAAAAGCTCAGTGGTAGGGGAAGGACATTGAGTCTCACAGACTGATGGCCCATAGCTCTCCCCTTCTTCCCTGCACGACGGGGCGGCGGCCATGCCCCCTGCTCTCCCTATGTGGCGAGAGGGTGAGCAGGGGGTGGTAAGTGACTTGTTCTTCCAGTACATGGCTCTTGAGAATCCTAATAAGAATAGGTAACACTTATTAGGCGTGTCCTAGTGACGGCTCAAGAATCGTGATCTCAGTTAATCTTTACCTAGTATGCCTTAGAAGTAGACTCCACTATTCATTGCATTTTATAGATAAAAGAAAGAGATGCTAAATAATTTGCTCAAGTCAGAGAGGAAATTAGTGTCAGGACTGAGTTTGACAACCCAGAACCCACTCTGGTCCGTGCATAGCCCCTGCCCTGTGGTTGCTGCTTGGCTGTTGATTAATGAATGTCCAAAGGAGTAGAGTTCTCTGCACTTAGCCCGGCCCTTTCACTCCCTGCCCCGGGCTGTCGTGTTAGTCTTTCAGCAAGGCTCTAAATGTGACATTTCCCTGCTTACCCGTGACTCCCAGTTAAAATCGCCCCTTCTGCGCTCAGTTCCAGCCAGACTTTCCTTCTTTCTGCCATGGAACATACCAAGCTGTCTTCTGTCGCACAGGTAACTTACATGCGCTGATCTCTGCCTGCAATCCTGCACTCTTCACGTGGTTCATTTCTTCGCCACCTTCCGATCTCAGCTGAAACTTCCTCATGAGATTCGCCTACAAAAACCCCTAACTGCATGCTCTCACAGTACCATACAACTTTTCTTTTACAAAAGTTATTACAGTTAGAATTCTACATTGTCTCAGGCTGGTTTGGTTCATCACTGGGTCCCCAAGATTTATCACTGTGAAAATATTGAAGTCAAAAATATTTAAGATGCTGTTCTCTTTCTACTTGCATCTTACCTGTTGTGAAGGTTTCTACTTCCTGTTTCCCCTTTCTGCACCACAGCCCTTATCTTTCTCCAACCATTTGTTGTGGAGGCATTTCAGAATAAGTCAGAGGTCTTCAACACTTGATGAATATCAAAGTCACCTAGGGAGCTCTTAAAAATTTGATAGCTGTGCCCACTCCTGGTCAGTTACATCGGAATGCCAAACAGGTATGTGCATTTCCTAAATGTAGACAAGTTAACTGCAGCAGGAGGTGAACTTGTGTGATTGAAGGGACTCTTGCAAACTCCCAGCAGTGATGGGAAGAAAACAAAATCTTTATGAGACACGAGAGTTTTTGCTTACTTGTATTTTTAATGAAACCTTTTTGACTTTTGAATCATTTGATTTGCCTCTTCTTTTGCCCTAGGAAGATTTTTGGAAGCATTTTCAGTGAACTTGGCAGGAGGACTTTGTATTGTTGTCGATATGTATGTTTCAAATAATACATATAATTCTTCAAAGTTGCAAACCAACCTTCTTTTCCAGTTGGAGTCACTTTTTCAGTTGACTAAATAAGTTTTTCTGATTCAAGAAAAAAAATACACAAATGCTAAAGAAAACATTTTCATGTTTGGTTCTCTCTGCAGTTCATATTCGACTATCTACTTAACCTTGGCCTGTCTGATTTCATTTACTGGTGGCAAAATATGACTTGTAATATTTTTTTTTTAGAAATAAAGATTTTAAGTACTTCAAGTAATGTCAGAAAGTCTTCTAAAAGCTGTTATTTCAATATAATAAATCATAAATGTATAAAGTGGATTTCCCTGGAAGTATGCATTTTAAAACTTAAGGGAGGGGTGCATGTTTGGAGAGACTAATGCATTAGAACTCTACTAGTGGAAATCACAATTAAAGATTTTAAATAGAATTTGGCTTGAGACAGGGTTTCTTAAGCTTTTGAGTGAATGATTGAGTGGCTTTTAAGTGAGGGAAAAGCAGTGGGTTTTGCCTGTAGACTTTTAATTTACCCATAAAAAATGTATTCCCAAGTGAGATATGTTACTGCCTCATGATTTTGCCACACCTAGAAAGTAGTTGATTCCTGCTTTGTCCTGTCCTGAAGTAATAGTGAGCCACGTGGCTTTCAGTAAAAATGCTGAGATCAGAGAGAGGAGAGTTCCTTTGTTTGCTGTGAGTTTTCTGTAGAGTTCAATGGGGAAAAAAAACACTTTCCACAACTATTGATTTCAAGCCTTTTCCTATCACTAATGTTCTAAAAAGGGCCTATTCTGCTAGGCTATAATCCATAACATTTGATGAAAACAATTCCCATTGTAGAATAGAAGTTGACAAGTAGCAGAAAAAGAATTCATGGGGGCAAGTGAAAAGAAGACAAACATTCATGGGAGACTCAGAACAGATATGGGATGTCTGTAATACTGCTGTTCTGAAAAGTGCTTCTGTGACTTTGGAGGCTGGAATTCAATTTGTCTTTGCATTATCTTTTAAGGAGGTGATATATAAAGATATATATAGATATATTTATGTATATATATATGTGTGTGTGTATGTATGTATTTATTTATTTATATACATTTATATCTGCCACATACTTGGTGCTCAGTAAATCTTACTTGAATCTGAAGATGCAGAAATCTAAGGTGACCATGCATCCTGCCTTGCCCTGGATGGATTTCAGTTTATATCTGTTATCATGGGTAATTATTCATAGTGCCCATCTCAAAAACATCTTGGTAAACTGATAATATATATGGTCACTTTCCTTAGAAGCAATGTGTCCAACCTCTTGGGCTTGGTTAACTGAGGTGCAATCGATTGGACAAATCTTGAAATTTGAAAATGATCTTTGATTTGGGCTGAAATGTCATCCTCATGTCTGAGGTTGTCCTTAGATTCCCAATGGCTGAGAAGTGATAAATTAGTCTCTGTGTAAACAGCAGGCCTCCTCAGAGGTGGGTGAGGACCCGAGATATTTAACAGCTCCATTAATGACCTGGAAGATCTTGATAAGCAGCTTGCTAATGAAACCTGCAGATGACACTGAATTGTGTAGGTGTTGGAAGTAACAGCTGAAGCATGAATAAAAAAGGCTCCAAGCCCAGGCAGGGGCTAGAACACAAATGTCCATTTAGGCTAACTTTGTAAAGCAGTTCTACATCTCTGGGATTCTCAGTTCCTTCTGTAAATATTAAATTAGTGATGCCTCTGAAAATGCTTGGCGCAAACGTGCAACTCAATATGAATCGGTTAAATCAGATTTTAAGAGCAGCATCGTAACACCTATTCTTTCTTCTACTATATCAAGAGTCCATCAGTGTCCAGGAAATATACTGATGGGTGTCACGGGATCCATGACCCCCTTGAGATAGTTTACCCAGTATTTGGTGTGTGCCTGTGATCACTGTGAGTGCATGGCTGTGGGTTTTTCTGGGGAGAGTGTCTGTAGCTTTCATCATCCATTCAATGGTGTTGACAGTGAGAAGCACATTAAGAATCTCTGTTCTGGTCTGTGAGTTTCCTTTTAGTTTAGTTTTGTTTTTTTCCCATTGCTCTGCCCACACACTGAACTTTCTGTACCTCCAGCATGCCAAAATGGTTCTCTCAGCTCAGGGCCTGGGCAGTTGCTGTTACTTTGCCATCCCCCAGATATTTTCACAGCTATTAAAATTTCAGCTCTTTGGAAAGGTCTAAACTATTACCCCAACTTCAGGCACTCCCTATCACTATGCCTTCTTTTGTTATCCTCCTAAGACAAGAGTAGCTAAAGTATGACATTTTCTTGTTTATTATTTCCATTCACTTGTGTGCTGCCATCCAGTAAACTGCCAGATCCTTGAGAACAGTGTCCTTGACTTTCTTGCTTACTGATCCATAATAGGTCCTCAGTGGTTATTTGTGGCAGGGAGGGAGGGAGGGAGGAAGGAAGGAAGGAAGGAAGGAAGGAAGTTTTATATCACATAGAATCTGTCACATAGTGTATATTAAGTAAGAATCTGTTACATAGTGTATATTAAATGGTTTAATGAATGAAGAACTGAAAGGACGTATGAATGAATAAGCACGTCTTCCTGAGCTTGTAAGGGTGTGGAGGGAAGGCTGAGGCCTGAGCAGTGGAAAAATTCACCCTGCTCTTCTTTGGCACAATAGAGATTTTTTTTTTACTCTCCAGCCTGCAAAACCTTTTACATCATCTAGTCCTTAAGTAGTTCTGGGTGGTGCTTTTGGTTCTGAAATGAAACCCCCCAGTCATATTTCCTGTGTTGTAAGGATGGACTGATCTATTTCTTGGATACACACAGGAGCTTTGGTTCAACTGCTGACAAGATGAAGTCCTGGCATATTGAATTCTATCCAGAATTCAGTTTTGAGGAGAGGTCCACTGAAAGTGTTTTGCGTCTGCGTTCATTCAGTGGGACTGGAATTTTCCAGGAATAAAGGCTAAATGGGGTGGCGTTTTTATCACTGGGGCTTCTGCTCTACAATCAAAATACATCCTTCAAAATCAGAAAGCAATGTCATAAATTCTCCTCCTCACAGGAATTAACCTCTTCTGATTGTGGAAAAGGAATTTTTTTCCTTTTGGCTGAAGCCTATCGTCCTGTTCTTATTTGATTGATTCATATCTCACATCTGATTTTCCCTGTCAGGTGTTTAAAAGTAACCATTTTCTCTGAAAGCCTGTCAGCCCTGGATACTAAGTTGCAGAATAAAAGAAAATATCTGACCTTTATATGTAAGCATCAGCTATTAAGTCATATCTAGCCACATCTAAGATTCAGAAAGATTAACTAACAAATGTATTTGTTTTGGCTAAATCTCTCCCTTAGGCTAGTTTTTAAAAGTTAAGAATTTTGGTTGATGAGACCTCTTCCCACAGGAGCCTGTGCTAGTGGGCTCAGTTCCTTGAAACTCTTGGGAGAAGATGGTGAACTGGTGGAACAACAAACCCAATTTCATACACTAATATCCTTTATTAAATGGGCTTGAAGCCAGAATTTGAAACTGAGGCATATTGCATTTGTTTACTGTTAATTCTCTCTTCATACAAGCCGTTAGCCAGAGCTAGCATTCTAACAGCGTCATGTATATGCCAAAAGTACTGGAAAAGTTTTTCCCCCTAAAAATCCAGATTCATTTCTAGACTCTTGTAATTTTTCCTGCATAATTAACAGTAATGTTTGACACTGTCATCCTCTTGACAGACTCTAACATGGAACATCTGGTGTTATTTAGCCAAGAGCCTGGTTCTAGTCTCCCAGTACAAAAGGGTTCTGATTAATTAATCATTGCCCAACCTGAATAATACATTAAAGATAAACTTCAATGCTCAGGAAAAAACAAAGGGGAAAGTTTTCTTATGTTATAGAAGATGGAGTTTCCTATGAATAGAAATGTAAAAATGAGCAAGTTTTAACCCTTACCCCAGGTCCTTAGCTGGAAGTGAAAGAGACAGAGTGTCTTCTTAGATGGCCATGGTTTGAGGTTCAACCAACAGAGCTTACCACCTGCCCTGGGGTGTTTATCTCCTGCTCCTGTCTAGGCAGCCCCTCTTGACTTTAATGCCTTTGTCTCACACCTAATGCGTTCTGTTGTCGGTGTGCCAAGAAGGACTCAAGGAGAGTGTATGTGGTGAATTCTGCATGGACTTTATCTGTTTCATTCTCTCTTGTGTACCCAGTGCCCACTGGAGCCGCTGACACCAGTAGACACTCAGTAGGTGTTTGTTCAGTTTACAAATGGGAATCCTTTTGCCACGCCAACTAGGTTCCCAAGTTATCATTGCTCTCTTCTTACGAAAGGCTAGAAGTTGGTGTAGTTTATCTTTCCATCTGTTTTTCTCTGTATGAATGTTGCTCTGTGACTCACAGACTTTATACCCAGAAACTTATGAAATACCTAAAATGTGTCATCTTCATTGCGTTAAATAAGATAATAACCTGTTTATGATTTTTGCTGCTTTTTCTCTCTTTTTAAGAGTCCTTTACAAGGGTTTTTCAAACACAGAATCTCTGTTACTGGCTTTAAACATGGCCCTGCTGTGTGGCTTTGTCAAAATACCTCCTCCATAAAAGCCATCCTTTGGTTTGCTAGTTGTGTGCCTTCCGTGGCCTTTCATTTAAGCCTATACAGATTATTTTCTATTCCATCCCCAAAGTTATCTCACCTACAATCTGAATGGGTGTGAAAAGTTGCACGTAACTAAACATATTTAGCTGTAAGGCATTAGCTGAGACAGCTCAACTCTAAAGGTCAAGGGATGTTTTCCATCTTCACATGCCCCATAATGTATTTATTTATAAGTAGTTATCAGTTCAAACATATTTACTTTGCAAATACTATATCCAAGGCAAGGTCCTAGGCACTGGAGATACAGCAGTGAATAAAAGGGCAGGTTCCTGCTTTCCTGGAGTTTACATCCTAATTGGAAGACGAATTCACAAATTAATGTAGGGTATGCTATTTCAAGTGGTGGTAAGTGCTATGAAGAAAAGTAAGGCAGAGTAAGTAGAAAGACAGTGAGGTGCTATTCTAAGCTTATTTGTGTTCTTTCCAAGGAGCTTACTGGGCATTACTGAGCACCAATTATATGCAATGCTTTGTGCTAAAAGCCCATTCCCTGTAATGCACTTTCAGTCTAATGATGGAGATAGGAAATGCATAAAAATAGCTAAAACATAATGTTGAAAATAATTGAGCCAGTAAGAGAGGTACATAATAGTATCAAGGAACTTGAAAAACCGAAAGGGCCCCCCTGAGTAGCCATAACTGTAAAGGCTTCTCAGAAGAGGGGTGTGGGAGGTGGGCCCAGGTGAGGATGGGGCTCCATTCACAGGAACAACTTGAGCAAGGACATGACATTAGGAAAATACTGGCAATACACTGAAGTAACACATGGTCCATTTTGGCTAGAGTGCAGGGAGAGGGTCGGATACTATTGAGAGAGCCGTGTAAAGTTCCCTTGTCACCAATTTTGAAGGGCTTTAAATGCCAAAGTGAGAAATTTGAATATAAGAGCCACTTCAAAAAATATGTATTTCGGGCTTCCCTGGTGGCACAGTGGTTGAGAGTCTGCCTGCCGACGCAGGGGACACGGGTTCGTGCCCCGGTCCGGGAAGATCCCACATGCCGCGGGGCGGCTGGGCCCGTGAGCCATGGCCGCTGAGCCTGCATGTCCGGAGCCTGTGCTCCGCAACGGGAGAGGCCACAACGGTGAGAGGCCCGTGCACCACAAAAAAAAAAAAAAAAAAAAAAAAAATGTATTTACATGTTTCCTGATTATCAGAGTAATTCATTTTCATCATGTAAAATGTAGGCAATTCCTAATAATAAAATTTCAGGCAGAAAGGTGAGTTAAACAGAGCTATGGTAACAAAATAATAACCCATCAGTGGTGTATAGACAATTTCTGAGTGGAAGGAGTTGCAGAATAATCATGTAAGTTTATTGACGTCACCAACGGTAGTTTTGTTTTTAACTACTTGTTCTGCTGACATCTGGGTTCTGTCTAAAATAAAATTGAATGCCAGATGGGCCTTTTCCAAAAACCTTATGAAATTCAAATACATAGCCACCGTCATGGTTAAGGGACCGTTCGAGAGGCATCAAGTTTTCTTTGTTTACTGCTCTTGCTTGCACCCTTTACGCTAAACAGTTGTCTGGAGTGTTGTGCCTCAAAGGATATTGATCCTAATTAAAGATTGAATTTTCGGGCTTCCCTGGTAGCGCAGTGGTTGAGAGTCCACCTGCCAATGCAGGGGACACAGGTTCGTGCCCCGGTCCGGGAAGATCCCACATGCCGTGGAGCGGCTGGGCCCGTGAGCCATGGCCGCTGAGCCTGCGTGTCCGGAGCCTGTGCTCCGCAATGGGAGAGGCCACAACAGTGAGAGGCCCGCGTACTGCAATAAAAAAAAAAAAAAAGAAAAGAAAAAAAAAAAAAGATTGAATTCTCTGGAAGGATTTTTAAGTCCCAGCAATTAATACATGGATGTAGAAAGCCAAATGATCTCTTCCCTGGAATCAAAGTCCTTTCTCTTTTTCAGATTCTTTGCTAGAATAATAAATGTCTTCTTTCACACACTCTGATATGCAAGAGACGCATGTCAGAGTCCAGTGTAAAAGAGTTTTTAATCCTTTTGCATTTTCTCACCCTCTGTTTCTTGGCTGCATATTGACTTTTATGAGCTCTAGTCACTTTGCTCTTGGGGCCTCTTTCTCTATAAAAATATATTACGATTATATTTCATGACTGCATTGGTATAAAAACAAATATTGACATAATGTTATTTACTTAAACATTGTCTTTGAGCTAAAATTTATATTTTTTTCTTTTGATTTTAAAATAAAACATTGCTCTGGTCCCCTAAAACTGGTGCGAGCCTTAGGAACTCTGCATGATATGCCTAAAGGGGACGTTGGTCCTTCTTTCTAACTGTGGAGAACTGATAATAAGCTGAATTAAGAACCATTATGCATGGTGGGGCCCAAAGTTGTCCACGCCCCATAAGACTCTGCAGATACGGACTTTAGGGCAGATACTGGATACTTTGAAAATACCTCCCACTTGTACACTAGGAACATGGGGAAAGGTCAGATTCATTTTACTGACCTTTTCTTTCCCATCAGCAGTGGCAGCTGCAATCTTTTATTTGCAGTGAATTTAGGAAAAATAGGGGCCTCAGTACTTACATGAGAACCACCAGAGTCAGTTAGCAAGGTCCCTTTGAATGAATTTCAGTTTTCTAGGCCCCATTTAATGGAATCAGATATTTTGGATCAGAATCTCAACTGTTTGAGGCATATAAATCTCATGCACGCTTAAGCTCCTAGCCACCTTTCTACTAAACATCTATGTGGGTTTCTCTCCTCCAGTAGTTCTCCATTGCGGAAGAAAGCCTGGCTCTTTAACCTGGCATTGACTGTCCTTCATAGTATGTTCCAACACCTCTCAAAGCCCGGTATCTCCTTCTCCAGCCCTGCTGAAGTACCAGAAGTTACTCAAATGTACAGTCATCTCTTTGGGCCTAAAATCCACTTCTTTCACAGGCTCTCAGTTTCGTATTCATTCCTAAGGACTCATAGTAAATGCCATCCCCTCTCCAAAGCTCCTGTGGATCCTTTCGTATTTTTAAAATTGACCCCTGGGCTTCCCTGGTGGCGCAGTGGTTGAGAATCTGCCTGCCAATGCAGGGGGCACGGGTTCGAGCCCTGGTCTGGGAAGATCCCACATGCCACGGAGCAACTGGGCCCGTGAGCCACAACTACTGAGCCTGTGCGTCTGGAGCCTGTGCTCCGCAACATGAGAGGCCACGACAGTGAGAGGCCCGTGCACCATGATGAAGAGTGGCCCCCACTTGCCACAACTAGAGAAAGTCCTTGCACAGAAACGAAGACCCAACACAGCCAAAAATAAAAATAAATAAATTTAAAATTGACCCCTCCTTTCTTTGTGTCCTACCCACATAGCTGATATACCACCTGGGGCACATTATTGCATTTCTTTAGTTGTGACTGTCAACTTGAAAAAAAAAAACACAGGATGTGAGAGCTGTGAGTTTCAGTTTTATCTGGGGACTTACTGAGGACTACAGCCCAGGAGACAGCCTCTCAGGTCCTGTGAGGTTCCTCTGAGGAACTGTGTCAAAAGAGGTAGAGGGGGGGCTTCCTTGGTGGCGCAGTGGTTGAGAGTCCGCCTGCCGATGCAGGGGACACGGGTTCGTGCCCTGGTCCGGGAAGATCCCACATGCCGCCGAGCAGCTAGGCCCGTGAGCCATGGCCGCTGAGCCTGCGCGTCCGGAGCCTGTGCTCTGCGACGGGAGAGGCCACAACAGTGAGAGGCCCGCGTACCGCAAAAAAAAAAAAAAAAAAAAAAAAAAGAGGTAGAGGGAGAAGCAGGTATATATATATATAATTTTGGCAAAGGGGTACGTGCAAATCAAGCAGACATCGCAGTAGAAGGTTGCTGCTAGTCATGAGGAACGGATACCTAATTGAATGGTTTTAGTGCTTTTCTAAGTCTGGGGAGATGCATGAATCCAGGTTCGTAAAAATTTCTCCTTAAAATATCTGACTGTCTGAAGACCTTTTCTGCCAGTTTTCCCAGAGCACGGAGTTCCTTATTCTCAGTCTTCACCCTGAATTCTTTTCAGGGTACGCTGTAGGTCAGCAATTGCAGTGACTAATAACTCAATTCTTGTAGAACTGGGTGGCAAGTGGCACTCCTTACTTGGCATGACTTTTCCCCTACAAGTTAGAATGCTCATTTCTTAAAAGCAGGGCTAATTTCTCATTTGTTTGTTCATTTTACAAATTACAATGCTTGTTTCTTACAGGCAGAGTACTTTTCTTACTTAACTCTATTTCCCTTTTGTGTATATGTGTATGTATATTTGCTTGTTTATATATTTATTAATTCTTAAGGCTAAACACAGGCAAGGGAGAACGTGAACCTTTCAAATGGCAAAAATCAGTGTCTTTCAATATAAAACCCTCAGGATGAATAAAAACTTGTGACAGAAAAGACCTATTAAACTACCCATTACTAATACTAAGTCTTCCTCCCTGAGGACATGAATAAAGGCTTATTCCTTCTCCTTAGATATTTTCTAGCTCTTTGCCTGGATTAGATTTTTTTTTTTTTTTTTTTTTTTTTTTTTTTGTGGTACCTGGGCCTCTCACTGTTGTGGCCTCTCCCGTTGCGGAGCACAGGCTCCGGACGCGCAGGCTCAGCGGCCATGGCTCACGGGCCCAGTCACTCTGCACCATGTGGGATCCTCCCGGACCAGGGCACGAACCCACGTCCCCTGCATCGGCAGGCAGACTCTCAACCACTGCGCCACCAGGGAAGCCCCTGGATTAGATTTTAATGACCGAGGATCCGGAGGTCTCAATAGTTCCCTGGAAGTATTTTGTGGCTATCAAATTGACTTGTAGATTTTCTTTTTTTCTCCTGGGAACGATTTCTATGCTTAATTGAATTCTCTATTTGAAGGGTGACAGAAGATGAAGAGAAATTCATTAGATGCCTGGAATCTTTGGAATAATATAATTTGGAACATCTAGCTCAAGTACTTGAACAAATAAATTTTATGTTGGAATAGCCTCAGAATCTCCAACATGGAGTTCATGCCCATCAGAGCAGCACCAGTGTTAGTGGTCAATCATTACTTCCCCACTGGCAAAGTGGAAGTTGGAGCTAAATTGGGGACTTCCTATACACAGCATGAGAGCTCCAACCCTACTTTCTCAGGCCAAGGGCAGATATTGCTGTTCTTTCGAAACACATTCACACTGTGCTAGGATGGCCTCAGAAAAACATTCACTAAAACAAATTTGAGTTAGCATAAGAGAGAAAACTTATCTGCCAGCCTGGTTCTAGATGATCTCTATGGCTCTTTATAACTCTAGATGATACTCTATTTGCTTAAGAGTTTGCTCTACTTTGGGGTTGATATCATGGTAAGTTTTGAAGACTATCATCTCCTCACTTGAGATGCTCCATTTTAAGGTTAATGAATCTTTATTATGGACTCAGATTTGATACTGGCACAAAGATTTAAATTTTAAAAAGCTTTACATTTTCCCAAAGTGTCCTAAGAGCTTTTCTTCTTTGAAAACCTAAAGTAGATAGGAAACATATTATTCCCATTTGTGGTGAAGAAATCAAGGTGGTAAATGTTTAATTGTTTTGTCTAGGGGAACACAGATATATCCTCTGAAATTCCTGTTTGAAACATAATGAGTGCCCCAGCCGAGCTGGCTCAGTCTTCTGAGGGCTGTGATCTCACTTTTCACTGCATAGTTGGATTTACATGCCAGCGTTTTACATAAAATTCTATTTGAATATAGGGCTAAAAATATTTTAAGAAAACATTGGTGGAGAGGAAGGAGAAATGAGCTGGAAGTTTGAGTGTATTTCATTTGCAAATAAGAAACACAAATTGGACTCAAACTGACTCCACGACAGAGGGAAATGACAGCTCCTGGAACTGTAATGTCAAGGGATAGCCCTCCTTTCAAGCCCCTCAGATCCCAGGGCTTTGGTCATCAGAGATCTCCCTTCCCAGCTTTCATCTCCACACTTCTCTAAATGCATTTCATCCTTGGCCAGAATCTTTCAGAAGGTGTCAGAGATAACCAACAGTCGTGAAATGCTTAACAGCAGAAGGAGAGAGCCTCTTTCCCAATGGCATTAACCAGAGTCCTGGGTCTGCCTCTCATTGCTTTCAGTAGGGCCATGTGCTTTCCTGGATAAATAACCACGTAGGAATATATGAGTAAAACATATTGTATTTTCATGGGTTCCCCCCCAAATACAAATTATATCATATACTACACATCTGTTCTGAACTTGCATTTTCCCTCCCACCTAACAGCACATCTTAGAGATATTTTTGTGGGTATCGATACATGTAGATCAGTCTTTTCAACTGTTGCATGACATTACAATGAACAAATATAATAATGATTATTTAATAATTTTACCAATAATGAGCGTTTAAATAATTTGAGTTATCTTTGTTACAGCAAATTTGACATTATATTAACAGCATTTTACATACCCCTTGGGCTGCATATGAGATTATTTCTCTAGCATAGATACCAGGAGGTAGATCTGCTGGGTTAAAAGCTATAAGCTTTGTGGATGAGTGCCAATTGACTTCCAAAAAGTATCACCAGCCTCATGAGTTTTTCAGGTTGTTGCTGCTACTGCTGCTGCTGCTAGAAACTCCTTACTGAATTCTCACTCTTTTTTTTTCTTTTCTTTTTTTTTATTAGTTTCTGCTTTATAACAAAGTGAATCAGTCATACATATACATCTGTTCCCACATCCCTTCCCTCATGCATCTCCCTCCCTCCCACCCTCCCCATCCCACCCCTCCAGGCGGTCACAAAGCACCAAGCTGATCTCCCTGTGCTCTGCGGCTGCTTCCCACTATCTATCTACCTTACGTTTGGTAGTGTATATATGTCCATGCCTCTCTTTCGCTTTGTCACAGCTTACCCTTCCCCCTCCCCATATCCTCAAGTCCATTCTCAAGTAGGTCTGTGTCTTTATTCCCGTTTTACCCCTAGGTTCTTCATGACATTTTTTTTTTTAAATTCCGTATATATGTGTTAGCATACGGTATTTGTCTTTCTCTTTCTGACTTACTTCACTCTGTATGACAGACTCTAGGTCTATCCACCTTATTACAAATAGCTCAGTTTCGTTTCTTTTTATGGCTGAGTAATATTCCATTGTATATATGTGCCACATCTTCTTTATCCATTCATCCGATGATGGACACTTAAGTTGTTTCCAACTCCGGGCTATTGTGAATAGAGCTGCAATGAACATTTTGGTACATGTCTCTTTTTGAATTATGGTTTTCTCAGGGTATATGCCTAGTAGTGGGATTGCTGGGTCATATGGTAGTTCTATTTTTAGTTTTTTAAGGCACCTCCATACTGTTCTCCATAGTGGCTGTACCAATTCACATTCCCACCAGCAGTGCAAGAGTGTTCCCTTTTCTCCACACCCTCTCCAGCGTTTATTGTTTCTAGATTTCTTGATGATGGCCATTCTGACTGGTGTGAGATGATATCTCATTGTAGTTTTGATTTGCATTTCTCTAATGATTAATGATGTTGAGCATTCTTTCATGTGTTTGTTGGCAGTCTGTATATCTTCTTTGGAGAAATGCCTATTTAAGTCTTCTGCCCATTTTTGGATTGGGTTGTTTGTTTTTTTGCTATTGAGCTGCATGAGCTGTTTATAAATTTTGGAGATTAATCCTTTGTCAGTTGCTTCATTTGCAAATATTTTCTCCCATTCTGAGGGTTCTCTTTTGGTCTTGTTTATGGTTTCCTTTGCTGTGCAAAAGCTTTGAAGTTTCATTAGGTCCCAATTGTTTATCTTTGTTTTTATTTCCATTTCTCTAGGAGGTGGGTCCAAAAGGATCTTGCTGTGATTTATGTCATAGAGTGTTCTACCTATGTTTTCGTCTAAGAGTTTGATAGTTTCTGGCCTTACATTTAAGTCTTTAATCCATTTTGAGCTTATTTTTGTGTATGGTGTTAGGGAATGATCTAATCTCAAACTTTTACATGTCCCTGTCCAGTTTTCCCAGCACCACTTATTGAAGAGGCTGTCCTTTCTCCACTGTACATTCCTGCCTCCTTTATCAAAGATAAGTTGGCCATATGTGCGTGGGTTTATCTCTGGGCTTTCTATCCTGATCCACTGATCTATCTTTCTGTTTTTATGCCAGTACCACACTGTCTTGATTACTGTAGCTTTGTAGTATAGTCTGAAGTCAGGGAGCCTGTTTCCTCCAGCTCCGTTTTTCGTTCTCAAGATTGCTTTGGCTATTTGGGGTCTTTTGTTTTTCCAAACAAATTTTGAAATTTTTTGTTCTAGTTCTGTGAAAAATGCCAGTGGTAGTTTGATAGGGATTGCATTGAATCTGTAGATTGCTTTGGGTAGTAGAGTCGTTTTCACAATATTGATTCTTCCAATCCAGGAGCATGGTATATCTCTCCATCTATTTGTATCATCTTTAATTTCTTTCATCAGTGTCTTATAATTTTCTGCGTACAGGTCTTTTGTCTCCTTAGGTAGGTTTATTCCTAGATATTTTATTCTTTTTGTTGCAATGGTAAATGGGAGTGTTTTCTTGATTTCATTTTCAGATTTTTCATCATTAGTGTACAGGAATGCCAGAGATTTCTGTACATTAATTTTGTATCCTGCTACTTTACGAAATTCATTGATTAGCTCTAGTAGTTTTTCGGTAGCATCTTTAGGATTCTCTATGTATAGAATCATGTCATCTGCAAACAGTGACAGCTTTACTTCTTCTTTTCCAATTTGGATTCCTTTTATTTCCTTTTCTTCTCTGATTGCTGTGGCTAAAACTTCCAAAACTAGGTTGAATAAGAGTGGTGAGAGTGGGCAGCCTTGTCTTGTTCCTGATCTTAGTGGAAATGGTTTCAGTTTTTCACCATTGAGGACAATGCTGGCTGTGGGTTTGTCACATATGGCCTTTATTATGTTGAGGAAAGTTCCCTCTATGCCTACTTTCTGCAGGGTTTTATCATAAATGGGTGTTGAATTTTGTCGAAAGCTTTCTCTGCATCTATTGAGATGATCATATGGTTTTTCTCCTTCAACTTGTTAATATGGTGTATCACATTGATTGATTTGCGTATATTGAAGAATCCTTGCATTCCTGGAATAAACCCCACTTGATCATGGTGTATGATCCTTTTAATGTGCTGTTGGATTCTGTTTGCTAGTATTTTGTTGAGGATTTTTGCATCTATGTTCATCAGTGATATTGGCCTGTAGTTTTCTTTCTTTGTGACATCCTTGCCTGGTTTTGGTATCAAGGTGATGGTGGCCTCGTAGAATGAGTTTGGGAGTGTTCCTTCCTCTGATATTGTTTGGAAGAGTTTGAGAAGGATGGGTGTTAGCTCTTCTCTAAATGTTTGATAGAATTCGCCTGTGAAGCCATCTGGTCCTGGGCTTTTGTTTGTTGGAAGATTTTTAATCACAGTTTCAATTTCAGTGCTTGTGATAGGTCTATTCATATTTTCTATTTCTTCCTGAGTCAGTCTTGGCAGTTTGTGCATTTCTAAGAATTTGTCCATCTCTTCCAGGTTGTCCATTTTATGGGCATAGAGTTGCTTATAGTAATCTCTCATGATCTTTTGTATTTCTGTAGTGTCAGTTGTTACTTCTCCTTTTTCATTTCTAATTCTATTGATTTGAGTCTTCTCCCTTCTTTTCTTGATGAGTCTGGCTAATGGTTTATCAATTTTGTTTCTCTTCTCAAAGAACCAGCTTTTAGTTTTATTGATCTTTGCTATCGTTTCCTTCATTTCTTTTTCAGTTATTTCTGATCTGATTTTTATGATTTCTTTCCTTCTGCTAACTTTGGGATGTTTTTGTTCTTCTTTCTCTAATTGCTTTAGGTGCAAGGTTAGGTTGTTTATTCGAGATGTTTCCTGTTTCTTAAGGTGGAATTGTATTGCTATAAACTTCCCTCTTAGAACTGCTTTTGCTGCATCCCATAGGTTTTGGGTCGTCATGTCTCCATTGTCATTTGTTTCTAGGTATTTTTTTAATTTCCTCTTTGATGTCTTCAGTTATCTCTTCGTTATTAAGTAGTGTATTGTTTAGCCTCCATGTGTTTGTATTTTTTACAGCTCTTTTCCTGTAATTGATATCTAGTCTCATAGCATTGTGGTCAGAAAAGATACTTGATACAATTTCAATTTTCTTAAATTTACCAAGGCTTGATTTGTGACCCAAGATAGGATCTATCCTGGAGAATGTTCCATGAGCACTTGAGAAAAATGTGTATTCTGTTGTTTTTGGATGGAATGTCCTATAAATATCAATTAAGTCCATCTTGTTTAATGTATCATTTAAAGCTTGTGTTTCCTTATTTATTTTCATTTTGGAAGATCTGTCCATTGGTGAAAGTGGGGTGTTAAAGTCCTCTACTATGATTGGTGTTACTGTCGATTTCTCCTTTTATGGCTGTTAGTATTTGCCTTATGTATTGAGGTGCTCCTATGTTTGGTGCATAAATATTTACAACTGTTATATCTTCTTCTTGGATCGATCCCTTGATCATTATGTAGTGTCCTTCTTTGTCTCTTCTAGTAGTCTTTATTTTAAAGTCTATTTTGTCTGATATGAGAATTGCTACTCCAGCTTTCTTTTGGTTTCCATTTGCATGGAATATCTTTTTCCATCCCCTTACTTTCAGTCTGTATGTGTCTCTAGGTCTGAAGTGGGTCTCTTGTAGACAGCATATATATGGGTCTTGTTTTTGTATCCATTCAGCCACTCTGTCTTTTGGTGGGAGCATTTAGTCCATTTACATTTAAGGTAATTATCGATATGTATGTTCCTATTCCTGTTTTCTTAATTGTTTTGGGTTCGTTATTGTAGGTCTTTTCCTTCGTTGTGTTTCTTGCCTAGAGAAGTTCCTTTAGCATTTGTTGTAAAGCTGGTTTGGTGGTGCTGAACTCTCTCAGCTTTTGCTTGTCTGTAAAGGTTTTAATTTCTCCATCAAATCTGAATGAGATCCTTGCTGGGTAGAGTAATCTTGGTTGCAGGTTTTTCTCTTTCTTCACTTTAATTATGTCCTGCCACTCCCTTCTGGCTTGTAGAGTTTCTGCTGAGAGATCAGCTGTTAACCTGATGGGGATTCCCTTGTGTGTTATTTGTTGTTTTTGCCTTGCTGCTTTTAATATGATTTCTTTGTGTTTAATTTTTGACAGTTTGATTAATATGTGTCTTGGCGTGTTTCTCCTTGGATTTATCCTGTATGGGACTCTCTGTGCCTCCTGGACTTGATTAACTATTTCCTTTCCCATATTAGGGAAGTTTTCAACTATAATCTCTTCAAATATTTTCTCAGTCCCTTTCTTTTTCTCTTCTTCTTCTGGAACCCCTATAATTCGAATGTTGGTGCGTTTAATGTTGTCCCAGAGGTCTCTGAGACTGTCCTCTGTTCTTTTCATTCTTTTTTCTTTATTTTGCTCTGCAGCAGTTATTTCCACTATTTTATCTTCCACCTCACTTATCCGTTCTTCTGCCTCAGTTATTCTGCTATTGATCCCATCTAGAGTATTTTTTATTTCATTTATTGTGTTTTTAATCGATGCTTGATTCATCTTTAGTTCTTCTAGATCCTTGTTAACTGTTTCTTGCATTTTGTCTATTCTATTTCCAAGATTTTGGATCTGGGAAATAGAATCTTGGATCATCTTTACCATCATTATTCTGAATTCTTTTTCAGGTAGACTGCCTATTACGTCTTCATTTGTTAGGTCTGGTGGGTTTTTATCTTGCTCCTTCTCCTGCTGTGTGTTTTTCTGTCTTCTCATTTTGCTTATGTTACTGTGTTTGGGGTCTCCTTTTTGCAGGCTGCAGGTTCGTAGTTCCCGTTGTTTTTGGTGTCTGTCCCCAGTGGCTAAGGTTGTTTCAGTGGGTTGTGTAGGCTTCCTGGTGGAGGGGACTAGTGCCTGTGTTCTGGTGGATGAGGCTGGATCTTGTCTTTCTGGTGGGCAGGTCCACGTCTGGTGGTGTGTTTTGGGGTGTCTGCGGACTTTTTATGATTTTAGGCCACCTCTCTGCTAATGGGTGGCGTTGTGTTCCTGTCTTGCTAGTTGTTTGGCATAGGGTGTCCAGCACTGTAGCTTGCTGGTCGTTGAGTGAAGCTGGGTGCTGGTGTTGAGATGGAGATCTCTGGAAGATTTTTGCCGTTTGATATTATGTGGAGCTGGGAGGTCTCTTGTGGACCAGTGTCCTGAAGTTGGCTCTCCCACCTCAGAGGCACAGCACTGACTCCTGGCTCCTCAATTTGCGATGATTTGTTGTCTATTCATGTATTCCACAGATGCAGGGTACAGCAAGTTGATTGTGGAGCTTTAATCCGCTGCTTCTGAGGCTGCTGGGAGAGGTTTCCCTTTCTCTTCTTTGTTCTCACAGCTCCTGGGTCTCAGCTTTGGATTGGGCCCCGCCTCTGCGTGTAGGTCGCCGGAGGGCGTCTGTTCTTCGCTCAGACAGGACAGGGTTAAAGGAGCAGCCTCTTCGGGGACTCTGGCTCCCTCAGGCCGGGCGGGAGGGAGGGGCACGGAGTGCGGGGCGAGCCTGCAGCGGCAGAGGTCGGCGTGACGTTGCACCAGCCCGAGGCGCGCCGTGCGTTCTCCCAGGGAAGCCGCCTCTGGAGCTCCCGGAGGGGCGGTGTGGACAGTGACCTGCGCTCGCACACAGGTTTCTTGGCGGCGGCAGCAGCAGCCCCAGCGTCCCACGCCCGTCACTGGGCTCCGCGCTTTCAGTCGTGACTCGCGCCCGTCTGTGGAGCCCCTTTAAGCAGCGCTCTTAATCCCCTCTCCTCGCGCACCAGGAAACCAAGAGGGAAGATAAAGTCTCTTGCCTCTTCGGCAGCTCCAGAGTTTTCCTGGACTCCCTGCCGGCTAGCTGTGGCACATTAGCCCCCTTCAGGCTGAGTTCTCGCCGCCAGCCCCAGTCCTCTCCCTGCGCTCTGACGGAAGCCCGAGCCTCAGCTTCCAGCGCCGCCCACCCTGGTGGGCGAGCAGACAATCCTCTCGGGCTGGTGAGTGCCGCTCGGCACCGATCCTCTGTGCGGGAATCTCTCCGCTTTGCCCTACCCAGGTATGTGGGGAGTTTCTTGCCTTTTGGGAGGTCTGGGGTCTTCTGCCGGCATTCAGTAGGTGTTCTGTAGGAGTTGTTCCACGTGTAGCTGTATTTCTGGTGTATCCGTGGGGAGGAAGGTGATCTCCGCGTCTTACTCTTCCGCCATCTTACCCGGAAGTCTGAATTCTCACTCTTGGCCAGGTACTGTGCTAAGTGTTTTCTCTTACTACAGCCCTAATAGGGTTACCCTGTGAGATACCTGCTAATATCATCATTAATTATCATTTTACAGAAGAGTGTGTCAAGGCTTAGAGAATTCTAGTCACTGGTCTAAATTTTGAAAGGTGTTTGTCTTGTTTTGATAAACTAAAGATGAACTTTATATTCTAAAGTTAGAGGGTATATTACTTGGACTATCCCGTGTGCTCAGGGAGGAAATTTATCCCTGAGTCTTGGGCCAAATACATTAAGGAGAAAAATCCACAAACGTTCCATCCCTATGTCCAGTGTATGTGATGTGGATTCCATACAGTATTTCTGCAGTTATTATCTGGCATTATTAAATGTGGAGTGAAACAAAGTCAATAAAACAAAATTGCTGCTGACTTTCTTACTGATCTGAGCATTAGCCACCCAGAGAAAATTAACATGGCAAGGAGAAAACTGGAAAAAAAAACAAAAAAGCAAAAAAACCAAAACGGACCATTAGATAAAGCAACACACACATTGCATAGAGTAGGGCACGTTTCTCCGTGGAGTCATTGGCTGTTGTGTAACATGGTTCATGTGGTGATGACAGTGGCTTAGAATCCTTGCAAGATGTGTTATCACTGTGGCTGGCTTCCTCGACTCAGGTGGTATTAAGAAGCCTTACTTTACTTAATCCTGTGAGGAAGTGTGTTTATTTAACCTTCAGTTGTGGTGATCAGATGTTTAGCTCTATTTAACATAGATTGCACTGGTGGAAGATTGTCTGGTCTCTTTAAAAAAAATAGATCAGCTGCTGAGCTCTTAGAAGGTGGTTAATTGGTAGCTGCTGAGTGGAAAAGGCACCACATGCCTCCCAGCTGAACTCAGAGGAGAGCCAGAGAGGAAAAAGGCCGCTTCCAATGACTCTGGAAAGAATGGGCTGAGCTCAGTTATTCTGAGAAGCAGGAAATAATCAGACCAGATAAATTTAAGATACTTTGGCTCATGCTAGAGAACGTTCAATATCCTCGGCACATTTCAATTTTAGAAGTTTTTATAGAACAAAAGAGAAAGCAGCGTTATATAAGGCTAGAATTTGCAGTCAGTTTATAAAGAGGTTTGATATACATTTTATTCCATACTTTTTTGGATTACATCCATCCATATTGCTTAGCTTAATCGTGTTTGATAGTTTATTTATGTTTTGCTTTTGTAAACGAGTCCTCTTTATTTTGCCATAAACTCTTGTGGCAGTTTCTTTACCATATTTTAACATTCTGGACCGAAAGTCTATCATGTTTTGACTTTGGTATTTTTTTCCTGCTGTGTTCAAAAGACGAACCAATCGCCGCTGACCTGTTGGCAGGATTAGAAGGTAGAGTATATAATACTGAATATTAAAGATGTGAACTGATTCAGCCAACGGGAGGCCAACTCCCCTCCTGTAGATGGTGAATATTTAGAGTATATTAGTATCCATGTCATGCAAGTTTCTGTCCCATTTCTGACGGAAGTATTAACGTTTACAGCCTTTGTTGCACTTGGAATGTGTATCATGCACTGGGCCATCTTAAATGTGTGTTATTTCATTTAATTCACGCCACCCCACGGGGAGGGTCTACATTCACCCTCATCCCCATTTTACCAGTTAAAAGCAAATAGGATTTAATCTGCTCACTTAGAACCATAGTTATCAAGCAGCTGACTCAGAGCTACACCTCCCACCTGTCTGATTTCAGGCTTCATTATACTACCTTGCTGAGTGCTTGCTTTCCCCTGCCTGCCGTTTTCTTCCCCCCACACACACACACATGTCCTACAACTTTAGGAGAAGTTTCTTTTGCTTTTTTCTGCTTTATTTTTCCATTGAGAAAAGCTTACAAAGTCTCAATTTAGTACCTTTAACAAATCTTTTTTTCCCTCTATAGCTTTGTTTGGCGACCCCTGGCCATCAATAAGTGGAGAAATGAACAAATAAAGTGTCCTTCAAACAAAGCACATAGAAAGTTCCTTCTTTTAAAATTTTGTTTGGGTCTTGGTTTCTCCTATTAGCCTCACCAACTGAAGCAGCTGGGACTAATGATCCTTTTCTGGTGTTTACCTCAAAGTGATGTCAAAAGAGTTGGATGAGTCGTTTTGCAGGAATAACAATATAATATTCAATATTTTGAGGATTGCACCAAGTCTCCCCATGATTTTTGCCTGGAAATGATTTTATCTGAGAAAAACACTGGGTTTCCCTACTCCCACAGCTCATTTATAAAATATGCCAATAGTTATTCAAGCTTCTTTGGATCCAGAAGCCAGATAGAAATGCAAACAGTTGATGGTTGTTTCATTCTTATCGAGCTGCCACCAGGGCTGGCTGCCTGTAGACCTCTCCCCTCTCTCTAGGAGCTTGGATACAGTGTATGCCCCAAAGGTAGTTCTGTAACTTGTGTCTCCATGGGAACATATTTCCATCACTGAATCTATTGGAAGGCCAGGCTCATTTCTTTAGTTCTAATTGAAAACGTAAATGAACAGATAGAATACTAGCCAAAATAGAACCTTCTTTAGAAATGGAACCCTGAGCAATAAGGGAGGATGATGAGAGTACTACTTAAATATTTTAGAACTTGAGATGTTTTACACCATAATGAGAGTTGGGTGGTCTGAGTCTAGTTATCTTACCAGGGGATATTCAGGAGATGCAGAAAAGGAGGAAGCATTACCTAAGGAAGTCCCTAAAGTCTTAGAGCTAAAGCTCTAATTCTAACCAATTCTTACATCTGTAGTTCTCACTTGTGTTGAAATCACCACTGTGAACATTTCCTGTGCAACCAGCTCAGAGAGAAACAATGACTGTCTGGGCCAAGCTACCGAAATAGCTTGATGAGGTCACCGACAGCCTTGGGGGACCAGAGAATTTAAGTTCACTTATGTAAGTATCTGTAATTCCCTCCTCAACATATTATCTGTGTGTGTATGTGTGCCTGTATGTATGAATGTGAAGTATACTTCAATGTGAAATATGCTTCAGTGAGGCAATGGTTCCTCATTTCTACCTCTTAAATACTCCCTGTAATTGGTATCTAGAATGAAAGGACTTAAAATTTAGCTTTTTTTTTTTTTGTTTTTTTACTAAAGTATCAAACACTTTCTCCTTCATACTGGGTAAACTAAACAAAAAAGATCGGCATCCAGGGCAGGCTATTAATGTCACTCTATCACTTGCAGGTATAACATCATGGCACAGTACAAACATGGAGGCTTAGGAAACACACTGTCTGGGTTCTAAGCCTGATTCTGCCATTTACAGTAAATATGACTCTGAGATATAAAATGGGATAGTAATTATAATGTCAGTTTCATAGGAAGTTTGTGAGGATTAAGTGAAGCCATCCAGGTATAGCACTTAGAGTGTCAGAATTTTAGAACTGTTAGCCCTTTAACTATTAGTCAATTGTAAAACACGTTGGAGGTTTAATGATCTTCAGATGTGAAATAACTTTTAATTGAGATGGATTTACCATTGACAGGCAAAAACAATTTAGAGAAAAAGCCTAAATTATAGGTGACATTTGCAATCAATCAATGAACCGTGAGCCTCATCTCTGGAAACCCTCATTGGCAGTGGAGCTCCAGATGATTAAATACTACTTGTAGCATCCTGATTGACTTTTAATCTGCAACTAATGATAGGTATGGTTTTCACTCCATTCTTCTACCAAAGCATGGTTCTGCTGGTATGGGGTTGGCTGAAGGGTGGGACTCTAGGTCACTGCATTAAGTTGAAGAGTTGAAGATTTTTTTTTTTTAACTCATTGGGAAGAGACATTCTTAGCGG
This sequence comes from Mesoplodon bidens, assembly GCF_964165515.1. NCBI lineage: Eukaryota > Metazoa > Chordata > Mammalia > Artiodactyla > Ziphiidae > Mesoplodon > Mesoplodon bidens. Next base: position 23,281,361 of record NC_138176.1, read on the forward strand.
GAAGCAAAGCACCTGATACACTGTGCTCCTCCCCCCCACACCCCCAAAAAAGTAATCCTGCATAACGTTATGTGTGAAGATTTTTTTCTGGAAGAAGTCACTGAAGCAAGATGCTCCAAGACACCTTACAGTAACACTGGAGCAAAATCTACATCTCCACATCTACAAAGATGTAGGGAGCCTGGAGATGACCTGCAGCAGTGTCTTCCATCCCATGTGGAGATTGGTAATCAATATCCAAAGCTCTTTTTTATAATATTACAGATGTCCAATTGTAACTGTACATATATTTGTGTTCTTCATTATACAGAAGAGCTAAATCATTCAGCTTTTGGCTGATATTCCTTTTTTTTTTTTTTTTTTTTTTTTTTGCGGTACACGGCCTCTCACTGCTGCGGCCTCTTCCGCTGCAGAGCACAGGCTCCGGGCGCGCAGGCTCAGCGGCCATGGCTCACAGGCCCAGCCGCTCCGCGGCATGTGGGATCTTCCTGGACCGGGGCAAGAACCCGTGTCCCCCGCATCGGCAGGCGGACTCTCAACCACTGCACCACCAGGGAAGCCCTGATACTCCTCTTTTAACATGATGAGTATTACATTGGTTATCTCAAAGGGTCAGGCTAGCATTTTTGTGTATTTCATTAATAAAAACAGGTAAATGGATAACTCACCATATATTTATTAAAAAGAAAAGCGAGGGCTTCCCTGGTGGCGCAGTGGTTGAGAGTCCACCTGCCAATGCAGGGGACACGGGTTCGTGCCCCGGTCCGGGAGGATCCCACATGCCACGGAGCGGTTGGGCCCGTGGGCCATGGCTGTTGAGCCTGCGCGTCCGGAGCCTGTGCTCCGCAATGGGAGAGGCCATAACAGTGAGAGGCCCGCGTACCACAAAAAAAAAAAGAAAAAAAAAAAAAAGAAAAGCGAATAAAACATGGTGTTTATAGGGAAAAATGGTGAAAGGATTTCTGGTAGAAAACAGGATAGGAGTCAATGTCCTAGTAACCCATCCCCATCAGAGAGACAGGTATTTCTTCCATTCTTCAGGTTCTAGATGAACACTGAGAGAGGCTCAGTTTTCTCTGTTGGAGTTGTTAGTGTTGTTTGAAGTTGAAGTATGAAGGAAGGACAACTAGCAAGCTCACAGATGCCTTTCACGCACACTTCTTCAAGGAGCCTCTGGCCTCCTCCCTTTTGGCTCTTTTCTGATCCTGGGAGCATGGCCAGCTGTATTGACTCAACATCCTTGAGCTCCCTCCCACCCCCCCTCACCATTTCTGTTTATGAGATCTTCTTTACTACACAATCTAATTAAGACTTAACCAGGGTGCTTCCAGATGTGACAAATCAGTGATTTTCCTGTTGAATTGGTCTGCCTGTCTCTGTCCTTCCCAAGCTGTCCTGTGCAAATCTCTTTCCAAATGTGTTTTTGAAGCTGATTAGTTTCCCCAACCAACTACCAATGAACTAGGGGATTAACTGGCTTATAATTGTATCTCACGTCCCCCAAAGCATCAGGAGTGATTAATGGACCACATGCAGCTGCCTTCCCTAACTCTGTATTTCATTATCTGGGAGGCCCACCAGCTCCAGGCTCCTTCACTCCACATGATGGAAAAGTTTTCCTGGAAGCAGAAAACCCACTTGTACTGTAAACAACAGAACTTGGAAAATAAGGGAATGGGGGTGAGGATTTAAGAAAAGCAGCAAAAACTTAATAAACTTCAAGGAAGTTAAAACAAACAACCAGCTAAACTCTAGAAGCTTTCTTTGTACTGTTAATGGGGGTATTTAATCTTTCTCATCTGTAATTTTGTTTTTCTGTATGTAAAATGGATTCCCTACCTTATTGAATTGTTATGTGATCCTTTACTGATTAATTGAAGTAAGAGCTTAGCATAGTTCTTGGCACATAGAACTTAGTGTTTACTGTTAGATGTCAGTGCCTTTATACAAGGTCTTCATCATCACCTGTTGGCTGTAGAGACCACACTTTGCACAGCCTGTGCTATGCTCCAGTTGGGAATCAAACCATTGCTATTTTGTAGCTGTGAGACTGAGGCCCAACAGGAAATAAGAATCAGGAAGGGTACAGTGCATGGTATTGGTTCTTGGAATTGTGCCTCCCTTTCAAAAGGAAGATGAGTCTGTTCTACTGGCAGGTTGTGGGGTGGACAGGTGTGGTAGTGACGGGCAAAAAATCCTTCCAGTGGCCAAGATTTGCTTCTAGATTGCTGGCTACAGCAGTGAGTTTGAGGGTGCGATGCCGTCTGAAGTGTGCTGATTGAGGAAGGGATGGGAGGGAGCTTAAGTGTGTTATTCCAGCCTCGTCTGATTGCCTCTGGCACAGCTTCAGGTGACATCAGCTCCGTTGTCATTTTTCTTTGACATTAGACACCGTGGAGAGGCACCCAGTTCACAAGACCCCTCTCTTCTGGAGACATCTCTGCATATCTGGGGCAATGAGGGGAGGTTCCCAGTAGGCTTGGTTATAGTGACGTACTTCAAACTTACAGCTGATTGGGATAAATTAGATTTCCCATCCCAGGGATGGAATTCAGACTGAGGGAAAGTAATCGTTTCTGTAACTGCTGGAAACCCTGGTTGTTTCGAGGAGGACATGTTCCACCCAGCATTTGGACTCAGAAGCAGGAGAGGGGGAAAAATGCAGATAAGCAGAGAGAAATCAAGAAAAGATATGGATCAGGAGTACGCTTGGCATCTTCATGGTTTTCATACCTGATTTCAGCCCGAGGCTCTCAATCCACGCCAGGCCCCTTGTGCACGCAGTAACTCTTTCTTGCTTAATCTAGTTCCAGCTGGTGTCTGTTAATTGTTGCAACTACGAGAGTCCTTACTTTCAGACGTATATCTGTGTGTCTTGTGTATATTTATGTATCTGCAGTGGAGCCCTGGGGAACAGATCCACAGAGGGCAGTGAGGCTGTGCTCTTGGGTCTGTCAAGAGGTCACAGATGCTGCTGCTGAGTCCGATGTGCTCTCCTTTCTGCCGTTGGCACCACCAGATTGTGCATATGTCTGAGATTCTGAACGTGATAGAATAACATATGGGAACAGCAACATAGCAGAGTTGGTCCAGATTTCTGACATTGGAAAACAGAAACACAGGGTCCTCGTGCAGAAAAGTTGGGAAAGGGAACCAAGGGGAAGCGGAGGGATACCGAGCTTAGTGTGGAACACATGCTTTCAAGTGTCAGAGGGAAGCCCAGAGAGGCTGGCCTGTGAGCAGTTAAAACTAATGGCCAGAAAGCCAGGGCTCAATGAAGATTGGGTTCATTCCCATTTTGAGGCTGTTAATGCAGAGCTCTTCTTTCCTACCAACGTCATGGAAACCTTCCCAAAACGTCAGTCATTTTCCAAAAGAATGGAACTGAAGTCTTTCAGGGCAATTTGCCAAATGATGTTACTCTGTGTCTCCAAGCCTTAGACATTGATTCCTTAAATGACTGTGGACATGATCAGTTGCTTTCAGATCGCTAATTTGATGAGTATTATGGGCCCTGGCGAGAAAACAACAACAAAAAAACATTAGAAATGGAAAACAAATCTGGCAGGGGTTGGAAAGCATCACTTAACTTAGCCATAAATGAAAGAAGAAACTATTGACATGCCTAATAGTTCTCATGATCTCCAAGTATTTCAAGGGTTAGAGAGAGAAGAAGTTGTTGTATCAATATTTTCACATAGAGGTGGGAAACGACTGACTTTTGGTATGATTTCATCTTTCTAGACGTCTGCCTCAGGCTAGATGATAATGCCTTCCAGGTGGGCTAAGCTAGCCCATTCAGACACTTGCCAGTTTCTGGGAAAAGAACAGTTTGAGAACTGTGAGCCCTAGTTTGCCCTCCCGTTGTTTCTCTAAGGGCAGCAGTGAGAGCACCAAGGTTCTGAGATTCAGGTGAATTGCACACATGTTCTTAGAAGACTCAGGACCCCCTGTGTATCCATGCTGTGTCACTTCTCACTCCTTGATGTCTCTCCTGTTCCCTTTGTGTGTTTGTGGTTTTGTGTCTTATTCCCTTAGTTCTTTTTTTTTTTTTAATTATTTTTGGCTGCGTTGGGTGTTCCTTGCTGCACGCGGGCTTTCTCTGGTTGCGTAGAGTGGAGGCTACTCTTTGTTGTGGTGCACCGGCTTTCCATTGTGGTGGCTTCTCGTTGCAGAGCACAGGCTCTAGGCGCGGGGGCTTCAGTAGTTGTGGCTCCTGGGCTCTAGAGTGCAGGCTCAGTCGTTGTGGTACACGGGCTTAGTTGCTCCACGGCATGTGGGATCTTCCCAGACCAGGGCTCAAACCGTGTCACCTGCATTGGCAGGTGGATTCTTAACCACTGCACCGCCAGGGAAGCCCTATTCCCTTCGTTCTTTTTTTTTTTTTTGGTACGCGGGCCTCTCACTGTTGTGGCCTCTCCCATTGCAGAGCACAGGCTCCGGACGTGCAGGCTCAGTGGCCATGGCTCACGGGCCCAGCCGCTCCGCGGCATGTGAGATCTTTCCGGACAGGGGCACGAACCCGTGTCCCCTGTATCGGCAGGTGGACTCTCAACCACTGCGCCGCCAGGGAAGCCCTATTCCCTTCGTTCTTTACCAGCTGATCTTTCTACTCTCTTGTATCCTCTTTCCCCCTGTCCATTTCCCTTTACCGATACTTTTGAAATCTTTTCAGTTTTAAACTCAGTATAATGCAAAAATGAGTTCTGCTCTTAAAAAGATTATTGTATTCATTGAGCAAAGGCTTGTTCCTGTTCAAAATCAAGTGAGTTTGGCCACGAATAAGCTTTTACTCCAGCCTTTCACTCCCTCCAGACAAACCAACAAAAACCCACCGGTGAAACTTGCTCTTTCACTTCTGTGAAATTAAATTTAAACGTGTCTTATTAATATATGTCTACACCTGTGATACTTGTGATTTTCTTTGCATAGCAGAGCTGTGGGTGTGGAAAACTTAGACATGTAAAGTAGGGCATAGATAACTTCTGAATTGAACAAAGTTTGGATTTAGATGTGGTTCAGTTACTTAGTAACAGCTGTATGACCTCAAGCAAGATACTTAATCCCGTTTTCTTATCTGTCACTTAGGGATCAATATAATGCCTACCTCATGGTGTAGATAGGAGGATGAAGTATGATGTGATATTGGTAGAGTACTTAGCCCAGGTCTTTTAAGCAGTCTCAATAAATGATTGCCATTATTATTAATGTTAGTATTAGAGTTGTCTGAAATCACCTGGTACTAAGTATTGAATGTGGGAACCAGCACTGGACCAACAAAAGAGATGTTCTTATTACTAAAAGAAGTAGCATAGAGTAAACCACTTTCGATATCTTTTATTTTTTCAGGTGGAAAATGGTTAAAATAATTTCAGAGTCTGTGAGTTCTTATACGACATGGCAATCTTCTCTGGACCTGCATAGCCCTCCAGAGCTCATTTTTGGCACCTCTACTTTCCTCTAGCCGCACTCCAAATGCACCTTCTATCTATCAGCTCTTTATTGCCCATGATGTTCCTTTCTGCCTCAGAGATGTTCTCTCTGCCTTGAAGGCAGTTGACATTTTTACACAGTTTCTGATACAAGAATAAAGAGCCTACCTACCAACCTAGAACTTGGATGAGAGTGGGATGGAGACAAAATGAATTTGTATGTATGTGTATACATACAACTGTGTGTGCTTCTATTTGATTAACATCTATTCCACACCCTTAATTGTAGTGTCGGTGAAATCAGGGACCGAATCTCTTTACTTCCTCCCATATCTGGAATACCTAGTTCTGGCCTGAACAAAATAAGAGTTCAACACATATTCATTGGGTTAACTGAATGCTCTGTTGAGAATTTAGGCAATATGCTTACAATGGAGGGGCTCTCCTTTCAACCTTGGGGTTGTGTTGGGAATGAGCAAGCTAACATTTACTGTGTATTGAGTACATACTGTGGTTTGCGGGAATTGCAGGAAGAGGGACATGAAGACTGATTTTTGCAGTAGAATGTTTGAATAAGTAGCTTATGGTCAGGAGGCTGTGAGTAAGTAAATTTAGTGGGACTTTTTCTGACTAATGTGTTCCCAAACCAGTGAACCCATGCTCTTGACCTGTGGAAGGGAATATTAACCAGAATTCAAATGCTTTCTAGTATTCACCCAGTATTACAGAAAGATGCCAGTTTGCCAGTGAATGACCCAAACATCCTCTTATGAAAACTAACATGAGCTCAACTTTGCCTTAGGGAATTGGCTTTTTTTGAGGTTTAGCTATTGATTGAAATTCTGTAGGAGAGCATCTAGCATAGTGTGTGTACAACCTGTGGGCTTCATATATATTAGTCTTCCCATAAGAGCCAAGACTTCTTGATTTGTTATCTAGGAACTATGTGTGTTCATTTCCTAGAATCACAGATCGTTGAGCCAGAAAGACTTTAGAGAATATGTCGTCCAACTGATTCATTTAAATGATGAGCCAAGAGAAGCCATGAGAGGTTAAGTGACTTGACACAGGTCACACAGCTTCTTCTTTGATTTAGAAGCAAACATTTGTAATCTGTTATGCCCTTACAGTGAAAAGAAGGAGAGAGAGAAAATGAGAGTTGCTTGGAGATGAGAACCTTGGGGGTGTACATAACTAGAGTTCACAATCCTGTTTCCCATAGTTGATTGGTTGGTTGGTTGTTTTCTATAATGGTGCTTAGTTGAGTTGTAAAGGGTCTCCTGAGGATTTAGTTAACATAGCCAACCGCTCACACAAATGGGGTATTGCTAATCTCTCTCAAGAAAATGAATGAACAGTGTTACCTTCCACTGAATGAGCACCTGCTAAGTGCCAGGCAATATGTTAGAACCTTTACCCTCAGTATTTCAGTTGTGTGTGGTCTCGAACAGTTTTACAGATAAGGAAACTGAGACTCCAAGGAAATGAACATGTTGTCAAAATTACAGAAATAGGAAGCAGTGCAGATGGGAGTCTAACACAGATCTGTCTGAATAGGAACCATTTTCTGTTCCCTGTCTGCTAATTCACATGAAGAAAGGATGGGGAATTCAACGTTTAAGGGTAGTCAGGTGAGAAATGTTTAGTGCTGCCTTCCGATGCAAAGTTGACCCTCTGTGTCTGTGGATATGGAGCCCATGGATACGGAGAGCCAACTGTAAGGGACTTGAGCATCCGAGGATTTTGTTACCCTCAGGACGCCCTGGAACCAGTTCCCTGCAGGTACCGAGGTGTAACTGAATGTTAGCCTAAACCCTGAAAGTTCTTTTGAACTAGGTGAGTAGTTTTACCAGGTGAAAATACAGCGACCCTCGCTCTACCTGGCAGGAGTCAGTTGCTTTAGAAAGGACCTCCCTCCCCATCAATAACTGGTGAATTAGTTCAACTTGGGTAGGGATAAAATTTAAAAAAGAAACAAATTCAACCCCAATGTCTTGTTTTCTTTGGAAAAGTAACCATTATTTTAGTCACCGAAACTCATTTATTTATTCTTTTGTTCACTTACCAAACATAGTTTGAGGACTTCTTTTGTATTAGACAGCAGGTGGAGAACTGAGGATTCACATGAATAGGTCTCTGTACTTTCCATCAGAGCATTCACATTCTCACTGGGGCATGACAGGCGGGCCAACAAATAATTGTGATGCAGTGAACTGGATACCTTGACAGAAATCCTTTTGCCACTGAGCCAGCAGGTTGTGTTTGGGTCTCAGATAATTCTGTATATGAGGACCTGCCAGCGGAGTTGAGGATGGGTACCCTTCCCTGTAGCAGTGGGTGATTGAAACTTCTGAGGTGCCCCTGCTGATCCTGCTAATAAATCAGGCTGGATCCACCTTGTGGCTTTCCATGGCTGCCCTTGAGGAGAGGTGTCATACAGCTGCTCAGGGATGAGTGTAATGGTTTATGACTTCAGCACCTGAAGTCCTGTCACACAGCCAGTTCCCTGGAGATGGTGATCATACAGAACGAATATTGCATAGCTGGTGATAATGTCACGCTGCCACGCTGAGTTACACAGATTGCCTGATCCCTGCAGCTAAAAAACTCCTGGCTGATTAATCCTGATGCCATGTAAATAGAGTCGGTGTCAAGGAGATCGCAAATGAGAAAATGGATGCTCAGATGGGGACACGACTGAGGAATAGAGAGCCACCACCACCCCTCTCATCCCTCAGGCAACCCCTGACAACATCATTTTCCAGGTGAGAGGAGACGCATCACTCAGCCAGGTCCTGGAAGGCTTCCAAGTCTTCCTCCCCCACCCCCACCCCCAGCCCTATTTTAAACAGTTAATATTTTACAAATCATGTAACCAGGCTTTCTCCTGCTTGCCATGCCTCCAGGGAGGAGTAATGGGACCACCCTGTATAAGAAAGCCTGATCGTCAAGCACCTTAATTACTAGCCAGATAAATTGGGGCATGAGTTATTCATACTGTTAAAAGACTCATTAGAGAGTTCCTCTACCAAATGTAAAATAGATCGCTAGTGGGAAGCAGCCACATAGCACAGGGAGATCAGCTCCGTGCTTTTCGACCACCTAGAGGGGTGGGATAGGGAGGGTGGGAGGGAGGGAGATGTAAGAGGGAGGAGATATGGGGATATAGGTATACGTATAGCTGATTCACTTCATTATAAAGCAGAAATAACACAGCATTGTAAAACAATTATACGCCAATAAAGATGTTAAAAAAAAAGATGCTCTCACATTTGACTTACAGAAATTTAATTGCTCATATAAGCTAGGTTTCAGGTCTGCTGACACTTTAATTGGTTTATACCCGAGACATGCATGTCCACCCACATCAATTATCTTGTGTTTGGTAACTTAACTGCCAGTGTGAAGGGTCATGGGGAGGTGTCACATCACAGTGGGCACTGTCTCCAGCTGTCATGCTTGTGCTTGTCTTTTCTGTTTTTTCCTGGTCCTTCCCTTCCCTTCCCCTACCCCTTCCCCCTTCCACATAAATCCATCACTCTGTTCACCTGAAGAAATTCACATTGGTAAAGAAATTCAGACGAATAACATTTTTCTCCATCTCGTTAAACTTTGCAGAAACATTCCAGTATGTAAGTGAAGATAAACTCACTGGAAAGTCTGTAGAGATTTGGAGTCATGTATCCCTTACCACAAACGATGCTTGAGATTTCCTTCTAAGGTGGGAGGTCACATTCCTGTGGATGGTGGATTTTTAGGTTGGATCGCATGGGGTCCTGGATGGGAGAGAGGAGAGCTTTTATGTTGTATAGAGAGAGGCTGATAGCACTCTCAAGGCTGACATTCAGTTGACCTACTTCAGCCATTCCAGGGCTTAACTCTTCACGCCAGGATGATTTCCACAATCCCTTCACTGGTCCTCCCACTTCCAGGTTCTTGCTCTTGCTTACTGCTATTGTCAGATGCACCTTCCTGAGGGCCTGTTTTTATCCCATCAAAGACTTTCCTGGCTTCCTGCTGCCTGGAATTAAGTTCCATCTCCTGGTTCTGACACCTAGGGTCCTCCAGAAATTAACCTGCCCCTGACTGAATTTATCTTCCTGAAATGGGTCATGGTTTTCAGATTCCCCTTGGAGTACCCTCGAGACACAGAAATTAGCCATTTTGTTATACTCTATAATCGGTTTTGTTTGGGGTTTAGTTTCCAGTATAGCTGATTTTCTTTACCTTCTCTACATGCAAATATACTAAGCATTATGAAACTTAATACTGTCACAACTCTCTCTCTCTCCTTAACCCCCCAAATAGCTTCTGATAGTTTATTTCATCTTTAGGCATCCACTGTAACTTCAGGAACCTAATTCAATAGAGGGGCGTTATCCCTGAAAGCTTCCGACGGTTACGAGCCTCCCAGGTCTTAGCCATGTATCCGGGGTCTGCTTGAGCCTCAAGAACTATTCATATCCATGCTGACATTTTTGGGGTTTGATCCCTTCTTTTTAGACAGACTTTGCCATGACGGTAGTTCTAAATCTCTGTTTTAACTCGAATTTTCAAGTAGTGTGTTGTACATTTAGTTTTCTTTCTAGCCTAACTATTCACAGAGGGTTTTGTTTTTGTTTTTGTTTTTAAGTTTTAACATTTTCAGTCTCTTTTTCTCCCTTGTCAAGCCATTTGTAGCAATGCACCTCTCGCTTTTTCGGTTTCAGTTTTGCGACCCCTTATACAGTATCTGACAAAATTCATTTGACATAATTAATATTATTAGTAACATACTGTGCTTTACATCAGGTAATTTTGTGGGCATTGTTCAGCTTCAGAACTCTTCAGGGCTTCCCTGGTGGCACAGTGGTTGAGAGTCCGCCTGCCGATGCAGGGGACACGGGTTTGTGCCCCAGTCTGGGAGGATCTCACATGCCGCGGAGCCTGCATGTCCGGAGCCTGTGCTCCACAGCGGGAGAGGCCACAACAGTGAGAGGCCCGCGTACCGCAAAAAAAAAAAATAATAAAAAATAAACTCTTCAATACTGAGAAGACTAACCCTCAGCTCCAAGCAGGCTCGTTAAATCTCCACAGATTCTTCTAAAATAGAATATCCTTCTTCTTCCTATTCAAATCCTTCCAGAATATTTAATGATACTCAGGATTTGTTATATTTTAAATGTGGTAAGTATCTTGCAGTTATTATTCTTTCTAAGAGACCATGTCTTTTAAAGATACACCCTGTGAAACAATTACCAATGAAATGCTATGACGTAGTGGATTTCCTTCAAAATCATCCAAAATTCAGGTGAGAAAGTGGGCAGAGGTACAGATAAAACAAGACAGACCATGCATTTGTCAACCTAAATAAACAGGTAAATGGAGGCAAGCTCACTTACCAGAAATTTAGTTTATTTAGGAAAAGCAGAGGAGTTACAATTCAGGAAACGCATGCTATAGCAAGCGACAGGCAAGTCCATGGAGGGTTTGGGGAGGCTGCACTCATAGGCCAGTGGTGCAAAGAATAGGGAGTCCAGCTAGAGTCCAAGCAGTAAACTCACTGGCTTGAGGATGGCAAGGGATTCCTGGTGGATATTCATTGGTCAGGAGATAAGTCTTGGTCTTCTGTAAGGCAGGCATTTATGGAGATCAGTTTTAGAGTGAAATCCTTTCACAGTTGGTAATTGCTGAGACTGGGTGATAGTACTATGTGCTAATAAGTACTAGTATAATAATACGACTACCTCTCAAACTTTAATGCACATCAGTCACTTGAAAATCTTGTTAAAATGCAGATTCTGATTGGAGAAATCTGGGGCTGGGCATGGAATCCTATACAGTTGGCCCTTCTCCATATCTGTGGATTTTACATCCTCAGGATTCAACTAACTAAAGATCAAAAATATTTGAAAAAAAATTCTAGGAACTTCCAAATTGCAAAACTTGAATTTGGTATGTGCTGGCAATTACTTCCATAGCATTTACATTCTATTAGGTATTACAAGAAACCTAGAGATTATTTAAAATATATGGAAGGAACTGCATAGGTTGTGTGCAAATAGTACTCCATTTTATAAGGGACTTGAGAATCTGCAGATTTTGGTATCTGTAGGGGGAGGGGGGTCCTGGAACCAACCCCTACCCATCCCCCCTAGATACCAAGGGACAACTGTATTTCTAAGAAACCTCCAGATGACACTGATGTGGCTGATCCTCTGACCATACTTCTGAAAGCTTTGAGAAGCAAGGTATTATAATATTCTCTTCTCACTAGTAACTATTCAGTATTTTCCAAAACAACAACAAATTCCTTCTGTCCTTCTTTGCCTAACTCAGGTTCCATGGCTTCCTTCAGGTATTTTCCCCTAATTTCAAGACAAATTGATTTCTCCATGTTTTAAGCTTCACTAGACCTTCTGGTCTCTACAATATATTGATATATAACCAAATACTATCTTGAATTGTTAGTTTAAATTTGTGTGTTATTATTTTTCTGAGACTACAAAAATTCTCATGTCACAATCTCTGCCTTATGTCTTTTGTATCCCCAGCACATTTTTTATGTAGGGTTTGATTTGACTCAAGGGAAGAAAAAAAAAAAAAGTAGATATTGCCTAACTTCTGAAATGCTAAAATGAATCCAACCAATTAAAAACTCTAGAAAGATAGTTTGGGGACAGAGAGTGGCAAAAAATGAAAGAAAAGTTCTTGTTAGCCTGAGAGGGAGAGCCCTTGATCATTTCAGTTTGAAGTAAGAACGTCAGCATTTCCTGGAAACTGTGGCATGGGGGTGAAAGAGCCCTGTACTGGCAATCAGGAGACCTGGGGGTCATCCTGACTGCAATAATGAGCTGTGAGGCTCCAGCTAATGGTAAAGCTCAGTAGATGGTGGCTAGAATTATATGCATACAACTCACCGTAACAGTCTAGGTAGTTATTATTACCTTTGTTTTCCCAAATGCATATTTCCCTATGAACCGGGCAGGCCGCTTAACCTCTCTGCCACATCAGGGTTCAAAATCAGACCTCTGACTCTGGAACTCAAGCCCTTCATTACTAGGGTCTCACTCTATTGAAAAGTATCTCAAGTGTGGTCTGCTGAACTCAAGGAGGGACCACCTGGAGTGTTTCTGTTCTTCTCTCCCCACCCCCTAAGTCAAAATGTTAGGGGCAGGACCTAGAAATGGACATTTTATGAAGTTATTCAGGTAGGTTTGGGCACCCTTAAGTCTGAACCACTGCTGTGTTGTTCTGACTGGTTGTTACAGGCACACCTCATATTAATCTAGACTGAAATTCTCTTGACTTTAGGCATACCCTCTGGGTCTGTTTTCTATCTCTAAGCTCTTCAATCACTATGAGGTTTATGAGATTTTGTGTACAAAATATATCAGGTATACAATAGGTAGTCAATAAATATCAGGACTTTCCTTTAAAAATTGTTTCACTTTCTTTTTTAAATGGAGAAAGAAGAAAGCTTAGTTACCCAAATGAAATTTCTGCATCTTGTATGTACATAGTATGTGTGTAGAGGGAGTTGAGTGGAGAGAGGTAAGGCAGATTTGGTTGAGAATTTAATTCCCCAGAAAAAAATTATCTTTTGCACAGGAAGTTTAGTCATTACTGCCCTGTGTTATCCAAAATTTCATAAACTCTTCGCTAAATCAACCACCTAATCAAAAGTGTGAAATTTTTCATAGCTTCCAGAATCCATTAGAAAGGGCTGTTTCTAAATGTGTAGGGAAGAGAAACATGACACACAAATTGAGAACATTTGTTTTCCACACTGTCTGAGGGTTTAGGTACAAAAATAAGTCCTGGAACTTATTTTAATGAGTTCCCTTAAAGTGCCTTTTGAGGAACATTGATTCCATCAGAGTTAATAGATGACATTAATCACAAAAACATTTAGGAATGCCAGGTTTAAACAGGTTTCCTCACTGAAGAATTATTTTGGGTCTTTAATATGCTAACATCTGTAGAGCAAAAGTTAAATTTCTCAAACATATGGAGATCAGATATTTTCCCTCTCTCATCCTTTTTCTCTCCCCCAGGCATTGTAGAGAATAAATAATCCAGGGAAGATATCCAGGCATCAGTTTTGAACAAGATCATACAGGCCAAGTCATTTTGGGATTGTTTTCATTTCATACTACAGTTCAGTTACTGCGTGTAATTCTAACTAAAGGAGCTTTTTTTTTTTTTTTTTTTAAGCCCATTAGTGAAATCCTGAGATTAGAGGCTGTGTAGTTAGTTAGAGTAAAAGGTAATGTCATTTGTCCTATTCTTATCTCTTTTTAGTCATTCTTGTCTGGGCAGAGTGACTTGGATAATTTGAGGTAAAAGCACTCATCCCAAATTGACTTCAACTCAGTGGTCATCACTGTAGGGGACATCTCCCTAGGAAGAGAAAGCAGAATGGGCTTGGCTCATTGAATTTTAGGTCCATATTCTCACTAACTTCACTGCTTCTAAAAAGCCTTCTCGGATTTTCTGTAGTTTTCAGTGATTGCTTCTTCTTGGAACCCCAGAGTACTCACTGTTTGCAGCTCTTGTTCTGGCATTCACTTTACTTGTCAGACCAACAGATTCCTGTGTTGGAGCTGCCTCCCCAAGTAGATCATAAGTTACAAAAGGGCAGAGTCATGCCCCAATGGGCTCAGCACAGAGAACCACACGCAGTGTAAGTCTGACAGATACCTGCTGCTGGAATGGAATGCATAGCCCATCTGTACTTGCCCTTGGCATTTGAGAAATTCCAGGGTTATATTTTGATTGAATGGTACTCTCCCCCCTTGAACTGTTAGGACTTTAGAAAGGGATGGCTTCTAGAAGAAGCTTGCAGAGACTGAAGTATGTAGCACAGGGAAAGTAGAGTGAATTGTGCTCCCTTTCCAGCAGACCCTGACCCCTTTGGTTCAGTCTGGAACTTTTCAATGTAATTGCCTTTTCTGATTTAGGCAACTGTGAAAAAGTCTCAATAATAACATTTTTTTTTGTAGATCCCAAACTTATATTCCTATAATAACCAGTCTAGCAATAAAAATGGATAGGGGAGACGGTGGTGAGCCTGAGAATATATGGTCCATTGACAGAGGAGCAGTTACTTCTAAACTTAACTGTTGCCATCAGGAACTTAAGCCAAGGATTGTAAGATCTTCAAATGTTAAAAATAATAATACAAATTTTTAAAGATAATCTGAAATCATTGTTCATCATGACAGATCTCCTGATTTTTAAAAAGGTTGTTTATTGAAAGAAAGTTTACAATCTAAATCTACATTCCAAATGTACAATTTACCCACTAGTCAGCATCATATATATATATATATATATATATATATATATATATATATATATATTTTGCGGTACATGGGCCTTTCACTGCTGTGGCCTCTCCCATTGCGGAGCACAGGCTCTGGACACGCAGGCTCAGCGGCCATGGCTCACGGGCTCAGCCGCTCCGCGGCATGTGGGATCTTCCCGGACCGGGGCACGAACACGCGTCCCCTGCATCGGCAGGCGGACTCTCAACCACTGCGCCACCAGGGAAGCCCAGCATCATATATTTTTACATTGCCTAAGAGTTTACAAAACAGTTTATAATTATTAAGTATTTACAATACCCTATGAGATGGGCAGGAATCCCCTTCACGTATGTAAAACCTGAGGTTCAGATTAGTGAAGCCTATATTTATTTTTTCTTTCAGTTTTTAAAATATATTTTCTTAAAAAGTATAGCATATGCCCATAAAAATGCACAAATCATGCATTCCCTGCTCAATGAACAAAGGGAATGTGCTTATAAAATCATCACCCCTTGAAGAGGCAGCACATTCCCAGCATCCTTGGAACCCCTGTCGCATCCCTTTCTCACATAGCCTTTCTCTTCAAGGCTAAACACTCTTCTGAATTCTAACTCAATAAACTTGAGTGTGTTAGATTTTGCCTGTTCTTGTCCTTTGTGTAAATAGAATTATACATTCTGTATTATTTCACATCTGGTTTCTTTTGCTTAGAATTGTAATTCTGCAATTTATTTATGTTTGCTCTTTCATGCAGCTGTAGTTTGCTCATTTCACTGCTTTGTAATATTTCATTGTATAAATATTCCACCGTTAGTTTATCAGTTTCACTGTTTATGGACATACTCATTGTTTCTAGTTTTTGATTGCTACAAATAATGCTGAAATGAATATTCTTGTACTTTTAGCACCCAAACATATATATTTTTATTGGATATATATATATAGAAGTGGAATTTCTGGGTTCTAGAGTAAGCACTATTTATTTTTAATAAACACTGCCGAAGAGTTTTCCAAAGTAATTAAACCAATAATCGTATTCCCACCAGCAGTATAGGAGAGTTCCAGGGGCTCCACATTTCATCAACACAGTGTTTTCATGTCTTTCTAATTTTAACTATTCTAGTGGGTATGTCCAGCTATATCATTATGGCTTTCATTTGCATTTTCCCAAAGACTAATTAAGTTAAGCATTTTTTCAGTTGTTTATTGGCCACCTGCCTGTCCTCTTTTGTCAACTCCGTGTTCATGTCCTCTCTTTTTTTTTCTGTTAGATAATCTTTTGATTGAGGGGTTCTTTATTCTAGACATTAGTCCTTTATCAGTTATATGTATTGCAAATATCGTTTCCCACTTGATGCCTTCTTTTTTCTCTCTATTAATTGTTTCTTTTCATGAGTAGAGTTTTCTCATTTTGAAATAGTCTATGTACCATTCCTTGCATTTCTGGTTAGTACTTTGTGTGTTCTGTTGAATAAGTTCCCTTGTTTACCCTAAGGTCACAAAGATATTCTTTTGTATTATCTTCCAGGAATTTTATCGTGTTGCCTTTCACATTTAGATCTATGATTCACCTAGAATTGATTTCTATGTATGATACAAGTTAAGGGTCAGGATTTTTTCCCCCCTATGGATATATCCAGTTGACCCAGCACCATTAATTGAAAAGACCATCTCTTCCCCACTGTTCTGCAGCACAACCTTGTTGTAAATCATGTGTCTATCTCTATGAACCTTTTTCTGAATTATCTGTTCTTTCCAATGAATTTATCCTTTCATACTATCTTAATTATTGTAGATTTCTAGGAAATCCTAATATCTGGTAGTGTAAGACCTCTAAGTTTTCCCTCCTATTTATGATACCCTTGGATCTTAGCCAATTTTGTTTCCATCCATATTAGTTTATAATCAACTGCTAATAGTATATTTTTGACTTAGGTATTTTTTAGTTCAAAGTTGCTCCCTTGAGATCTTTACAAATTTGTTACCTTCAATCAGAAATGATAGAAATGAAACTCTCACTCCTAATTCATGCATATGCTCACAGGGAGATAATAGGGAAGATTTCATGCTAAACATACATCTTTATTAAGACCATAGTTCAGACAGCCAGGGAGCCCCATGTTAAATGTTACTATATTATTTTAGTTATTATTTTGAAATTATTTCAAAGTCCATATATTATTTTCAAATACAGCATATCAGTTCTCAACATTTTGATTCCAGGAGAGCTACCCTTGTCCAAGCCAGGGGTGCTTCTGCCTTCAACCCTTTGCACCGTCTGCACTCTAGGCCTAGAATGCCTTTCTTTCAGTTACTGGCATGCCCAACTAACTCCCTCACCTTTCTCCAGACCATGCTTAAACATCACCTTCTCAATGAAACCTAATTCTGGTTAAAACTGTAACTTCTAATCCCCTTGCCCTGTTCTATTTTGTGTGTGTGATTACAATAACTTTCACTTTCTAACATGCTATCTGATGCACTTCCTGATAAGGTTCCATTTAGTGTCTGTCTGTCTCTCCAAAGCTGTCTTGGCTTTGTTGGCTAATATATCCCAAGGGAAAAATAGCACCCTGCAGGTAGCACATGCTCAACAAATATTTGCAGAATGAATTGAATGAATGAAAGCTTTCCTTCTTAAGCCTAGTGTGTCTCTACCTGTGATTACATGGGGCAGTCTGGTGATAGGGTGTGGCCTGGGGAAGTCAATTGGTGTGCCTGAGGGTCTGTGGGGCTTACTGGAAAGAACTCATTCTAATCCTAAGTGTGGCATTTCAATCCAATAATATGAGATTTTAGTGTTTCAGGGGAAGGGTGACTCTGACCACACTCTAACATTGGCTATTCCCTCCTTTAGGAATTCATGTCTGCATCCTAGAGTGAGGGAAGATGCAGGTTAGAAATAAAACATGACTTACTTTTTCTACAGAAATTCTGTATAATAGAGGATCTCAAACTTGAGTGTCCATCAAAATCATTTGGAGGGCTATTAAAACATGGACTGCTAGACTCTAACCCCAGTATTTATTACTTTTTAAAAATTTTGGCATGGGGTCAGATAGTTTATATTTCTACCAAGTCCCTAGGTTATGCAGATGCTGGGGATCCAGGCCCCACACTTTGAGAACCGTTGCTCTAAGATATCAGAAAGCAAGGGAGCTGGCTTCAGTACCCCCTTGCGTGTGACCTTAAGGAGGAAAGGAAACGTTTTGGTATGTCCCAGTCTCCCACTTTGCTATAGAAAACTTTCCAAACTTTGACACTTTGAAGCTCTTAACAGCTCTGAAATATCCACTAAAATGGACGGTGGTGCCTGTAAGAGGCTGGTGCCCTGGAGCACCAAGCAAAGGCCAAAGAAATGGTAGAAAAACGTGGTGGATGCCCCATGATGGAAACTGTTTCTTTTCCCCTCACTCCCTCGTTGTTTTTCTTTCCTCCCTTCCTCCTTCCCTCCAGTCCTCCTTCCTTTCCTTTCTTTTTTTAATGAGTGCATTTGAGCCACCTCCAAGTATGCCCAGATATAACTGAGTGGACTTTGTTCGTGGGATCTAGAGGTTCTGAATGAGCAGGAGTCAAGAGTTCCAGGGGGTTACACATTTTACAGACCTTTCAGTCCTGATAAGTTTGTTAGAAACAAAATCTTCAGCAACCTGGACTTACATCCTTGTAGCATAAGGAGGTCAGGCACACTGGCAGGAGGAGGCCTGGAGGGAAATTATAGTGTCATTGCAGAGTCAGTGTTTTATTTCGTCCTGTCTTCTAACCACTGGCCAGAGGTAGCCTACAAGCTGAGGTGATTCTTCATTCTAATAAATATCCCTAAAGAGCTCTTCACCTAGGCTTAATTACAGTGTGTAAATACGCAGACAGCCCATTATTGGGCTAGTGTGGAAGGGAGAGGATGACCATAGAATAAAGTATAGGTGGGTAATGGCCTCTTATTAGCTCATCCACAGTAAGAGTGAGTCTCCTGCTGGCTATCTGTGATTCGAGGTTACCTCAGAACTAATTACCTTCCTCTTGGTGTCACGTTCTATCTCAGTGCTCTGTGGAGTTCCTGGCTAGATCTGAAACCTTTTCATGCCATTTACTTTAACTTCTGCCAGACTTCTTGTTGAATTTCAATGAGGCCTGGGCTCTGGGTTAAATGCCATCTAAGTTACCCAACTTTTCCTAGAGTTTTGATTCCTGGTGCTTCTCTGAACCTACTTAAGGCAGATGCAGTTTAGTTTTGTGAAGGGAACCTACCAGGTGCTACAGGGTAGTAACTAGACTTTGTTTTGTTCATTAATTCATCATTAATTAGCTATCTACTGTGTATCAGGTGCTCCTGTCAGGCCCTGGGGTTACAGAAGTGGATGCTCTTCTCCTGCTCTTCAGGAGCTCAGTCAAAGGAGGAAATTGGATACATTGACATAATGGCAGTGACATGAACAGGTATTAAGGGATTACAGTAGAGCAACAAGCAACTCAGCCCAGAAGTGGCAGGTGCAAGCTTATTAGTGGAGGTCATGACTTGAGATGCATCCTTACTATTTTGCAGGAGTTAGGGAAATGAGAGAGAGGAACATGCAAAATACAGGCAAAATGTTATAAATAAAAACATAAACATGATGAGTCATATGGTATCTGTGGGGAATTATAGTATTAAAGTGACAGAGGAGAAAGGATCACAGTGAGTTAACGGTCATTCTGTTAACAGTCATTCAGTTTTATGTGTATAATTATAGTATAACATAGTATAAAATAGTAATAGAGTACTTGGATTTTGGAAGCAAATTGCCTGGGTTCAAATTCTGATTATTCCACCAGCTAGCTCTGTGACCCTGGGCAAGTAACTTAACCTCTCTGTGCAGGTTGCTTACCCTCTTTGTGTCTTAGTCATTGCATGTAAAGTAGGGATAATGATACTGTCTTTCTCACAGAGTTATTGTGAAAGCAAAACAAGTTAATACATGGAAAGTGCTTAGTATAGTAAGAGATAAATAAATATTAGTAGCTATTATTATTATTTATTAATGTTAACCAAACGTGGATCTGCTCACCTGCTGCACAGCAAAGCCAACCTACTGACACTGGGTTGTGGCGAAGGAAAATATATTTATTTGCAGGGCACCAAGCAAGGAGAATGGGCAGCTCGTGCTCAAAACACCCAAACTCCCTGATGGCTTTCAGGGAAGGGTTTCTAAAGGCAACATTTGGGGTGAAGGTTGCAGTTCGTGGACTTTCTTCTGATTGGTTGGTGGTGAGATAACAGGGTGATGTTTTGGGAATCTTAACCATCAACCTTCTGGTTCCAACCAGTCTGGGGTCTACCTCTTTGTGCTCAGCATGTAGTCACCATCCTCTACCTGGGCAGGGGTCTTCATTTCTACAGAACAACTCAAAGGTATGCATCAGATTGTTATGTATATCCCTTGAGGAGGAACTAGAACTCTATTTTACCACTGAACTATTATTTAAGCTATCATTACTTTTCTTGCTTGACTGCTTTTCCTTTGTTTCTGCATTCCCTCACTTCCCTAATTAGTAACTGATTGAGTCTGCTCTTGGGAGCTCAGGGAAGGTGCCTAGGAGGCTGAAGCCTTTTTCTACAAAAAGGAAATGGGGGACAGGGAGGGGCTTTTGTACCCAGGAGGGCCCTGTAGATCCTGCTCAGTTTTAATCCCCCCCTTTATTTGATACTCCTCAATCCTGAGGGGAACAGGGATGGGACAAGAAAGGGAATAAAGTTTTGGATAAAGAGGTTAATTATAAACTCAGAAGAGGAACTTGGTTTTAGGGGGACTTGGTTTCATTATTATTAAATACTTATTATTATCAATCATCTCCCAACAACCCTATGAGCTGTAAGTATCTCTGCTTGGATTTTTTTTTGCCCAAGCCTGTCCAACTGCAGGACTTTGGCTTTTAATCATTATACTACACTGCAGTTCCACAAATCTCTGTGGCATGCCTCATATGTTTAGCCAAAAAATCAGGAAGGGAGTGTGTGAGATGAAACTAGATTGAAACTCAAGGCTGTTCTTTGAGGCCAAACCACAACTTGGATATGAAAGGCAGGTGTGAAAATGAAGCCAAGCAAATGTCTCCATTTCAGTTTTAGACAAAGTGGCATAGGAACTTCTGAGATCCAGACCCATTTCAGTAATGGGTCACTCTGCCTGTTTCCTGGACAAATTCACATGGCGGTCATGTCATCCTTGGACACTTGCTTCTGATGTTAAAAATTTCCACAAAAGAGGATGAAAGCAGAAGCATCTTTTATTATTTATTTTACCTTTTAGAAATGAGAATCTCGTTATCTGACGCTGGTGATTGTAAAGATAAAATAGTGAAATCTCAAAGTTTGAACAGTTTCATCTTTTCAATCCAGTGTCTTCTAACCAAAAATACTCCAGGTGTGGTAAATTAACTGGTTCTCTTTGACACACACTGAAGGAGGCTGGAGAGAGAGAACCTCTCATACAGGCAATGACTTTTAGTGTTTAGGGAAGTCAAAACTAAGTGGGAGTTACATAGGGAGAAGTGGGAACATTCTCTTGGGTTCTCTGTAGTATTCTGTTGTATTGTCTAAAAAATCTCTAACACCTCCTTGCATCAGGTTTACAGGAGGTGGGCACCTATCAGGATCTCCAGAGAGCTGGAATTCTGCAATAGGTCGTGGATAGCTACAGGGTAAATCTTTTAGCTATAAAGAATGAATGAGAGTCCAGGTAGCATCTAAAGGAGTGATCAGCAGGTGGCTTGCAGGACAGAAGCAAAGACACAGCTTTTGTCAGAGAGAGAGAGAGAGCAATTGTTTGAGGTTTGCCTGGATTTCTATTGAGGAGACCAGGACGTGCTTTTCTCTCTTTTATGGGGGATGGTCTTGTTCCTTGTAATCTGCTCTTGGTTAGTTCGACCGCTTTATTTCCTCTCAGAGTTTCCAGTTGGCACATTCTTCCTGCAGGAGGTGGCATTTGAATAAGGAGTGAAAGTGGTTTGAGAAATATGAACTGGCACATTTTTCCCACTGTGGCTGATGCTCTGTGAAAGTGAGAGTGGAACAGACCCAAAAGGGGACTTCATTTCTTCCATGGCCAAAAGGAGTAGAGGTTGATCAAAGGAGCTGCTATTCATGGGGCACCCTTCGGCATGACTCGGTGATCAGGGCAGAAGGATGTTTTTCTTTCCTCCTGAGGTTCCTCTGCTCAGCCCAGCACATGGAAATTGCCCGTCAGTGTAGTCAGGTCTTACAGTGTGTCCAGAATAATAAGGCTTGACTCCAGATGGTCCAGATGACTTAGACATTTTCTGGTGGGGCATGTGAAAAATCATTGTGTTCCTGTCTCTGTTGGGGATATCTGATTTGAAAGCTCCAGTGTGAGAGAAGCTACAATTATCTGCAGGATGTGTTCCATATAGTGGGAAAAAAACAGTGCAGGACAGCTCTGCCAATAGATGCTTCCATTGCCCACGATGGGCATTAGAGCTTTGAGCTCTGCCTTAGAAAAGAGTTGCCAATGTATTTAGAGATGTGAACCCACCCCAAAGGACCACAGCCCTAAGGTGAACTTTGTTATTCTCTCCATTCCTACTCAACTTTCTTGAGCTGGGCTGATTTCCCAAGTTTGGGGTTTGGTGGCTGAGGGAAGCACCTAATAGAAGCTGATGCCACAGTCCTTGACATCACAGAGCTGTGGATAAACACATCTGCAGGAGAGATGAGCTGAGTGATAAATGTTCCCCGATGCAGGATGTTTAACTGAATGGCAGTTTCTTTTCAAGAGTCATTCAGAGAAAACTGGAAAAGAAGAAAATCCTCTGCCTTGTTAGCAAGTAACTAGGCTTCAGGTCAGTGGAGCATGATCAAGTGGGGCTGGAGTTTCCTTTCATACCCTGTCCTGCAGAGCAACTATTTGAAAATGTTTCTGGCTCAGTGGGTTTTCAAACTTACTTATCTGAGAACCCATATTATAAATGAAACCTTTTGTGAAATCTCCTTCACTCCACCCTCCCCAAAAGGTTTAAACAGCATTTCACTGAACTAATTTATAAGTTCAGATTTCCATGCGCTTATCAAATCTCTAAGTTCAAACACTGACGTTATTTTGATGACCACAAATTTGAAAATAGGTTGTGATGGCTGACTGTTTCTGATTTTAGCTATATGTTTGGTGCCATGGTTGTTGATGCTAGTTTAGTTTTTCAGGAATGAGAATATACTGGCTCACATAGTTAAGTAGTAACCCATCGTAACAATTTTTTAACAACTTAAAGCTCAATCTCAAGTTTTCCTACTGGTCTTCTTTCCAAATTGAATCATTCCCGTCATTTAATAATTATTTGCATTTTTCAATATGTGAAATCCCAATTTAAAGGAAGTTAAAAACCGATTCCTCAGCAAGTTAAAAAATATTTTGGTTTGTTAGAAAATACTTTTGTATATATTATGAGATTGTGCTATTTTTCAGTCTTTTTTTTTTAATGTGTATATTTTGGTGTGTTTTTCAGTGACTCAATTAACATTTCAAAACAGGAAATTTTATTTTGCTTTGCATGCCAAGTGCAAACTTCAAATTTCCATTTCATTCCAGTCACGCTGTCCATAGTTGTAAACATTATGCCCTGGATTGCCAGATTGAGCGGGTTCTGCTTACTAAAAGCTTCAAGATTCATAAGAATCTTGTTACAATTATATTCTATTTTAGAGGGAAACAAACAAAATGTAGTGATTTCTTGTCTCATTTAAAATATTCATACTTGTACCTAGCATAGATCAGAATTGCTGAAGGGCTTCAGTGAAAAAATAAAAATTGTAACTCACTGCCCTAATAATTTTAAAATGTCGGATTTAGTGAACAGTATACAATGCATTATCCAATGCAGTTTTGATAGAAGACAGCATCTTAAAAAGTGGTGCTAGTCCAGAAAATATGCAAAGACTGCTTGAACCTATGTGGGGAAAAATTTTTATAAGGGCCGTGACATTTTACAGTTTTTCCTGTTGTTTTTGCAACATCAATACAGACGTAAGTACACTTTTGCCATACTGGATCACGTGTTAAAAAATCTTATCCAGATCCTTAAGGGTTTCTGTTGTATAAATACAGAATAATTTAACCAAATAACAAATCCTCCTGAAAACTTCTTGAATGATCACAACTTACCAAAACAAGCAGGATGAGGAGAGCCACAGTAACTCTTTTAATGTACAGTTGCATTCTCATGATCCCATATAACCCAGACTTCAAGCATATTCATCTAGTACGTGGAATTCACTTTCTTAGCTCCATCTCTGCACTGCATTATCAAATAATGTTTCTAATTGTACCATGACCTACTCATCAAACTACTTATTGCAATGGCAATGTCAGAGGCATTCATAAACTTTTTGTCTATTGTGGGCACATCTCCCTTACACATGATGAAATAATTTCTATTGAGCAATGCTGCTACTGAATTTTCATCAACATGTTTGAATTTTCTTTGTATACATTTCTTCAATAACATTTACATGTTTGATTTTCCCGGAGAGAATCTGGGATGTATGTTTGTATTTTGTATAAAAATGACCTTGTGACTTGGCTGGAACACTATTTTGCAAAACTGCACTATATAAATTACATTGACTTGGACTTATGTCACCTTAAAAAGTGAAAGCAATGATAAATGCTTATTGTGCTATATTTTCATGAGTGACTTTATGGAAAATATTGGGGACACTGCTATTTTAGGTATTATTGAAATTGCCATTGGCACTAGTTAGAGAATCATATGATGTCAGTATAGTATAAATTGCTATCTCATTTTGAAGCTGTCATCACAGTCATCCTAATTTTAAAAAAATCCATAAATGTAAAGATACATTTCATAATTACTTAACCTGCAATAAATAAATAAAATGATATCAAAATTTGGATGGCATACAAAAATTGTATAATCATTATTATGGCAAGACCTAAAACTTAAATAAGCACTGAACTTCCATAAGAACGTGTCATGTATTCATTTGTTACTACACATTTATCAAACAGTCATGACAAGGGCCTAAGCCTTGCATGGCACTCAGTTGGGTGTGGCTCAGGCGTGCTGAAATGGTGAATTCACTGCTAGCGTACTCACGTGAAATGGACAAGCACAGGTCTGATTTTTTAAATCTTTTTTAAAGACTCATGCAGAATGTTCCATTTATTTATTTCTGAGTTACCAACCACTCTAAAACATTACGACCTAAAACCCCAACATTTATTTATTTTGGTCATGAACTGAAATTTGGGCAGGGTTTGGCAGTGGCATTGCCATGCAGTGTCAACTGGTGAGGCTTACTTGGAGCTGGAGGTTCCATTTTCAAGGTGGCTCATTCATGTGACTGGCAAGATGGTGCTGGCTGTTGCGTGGGAGCTCAGCCAAGGCTATCAGCCAGGGGTCTTCCTTATTCTCCACCTGGGCTTCTCTATAGGGTTTCTTGGGCTTCCTCACAGCATGGAGGCTGGGCTTCAAGAGAGAATGTTTTAAGAGACAGGAAGTGGATGCTGAAAATTTGTTAAGGCCTGGTCTGAAAGGTGGCACAGTATCACTTCTGCTGTATTCTATTGTTGAAGCATTGAAAGAGCCTGCACAGATTCCCAGGAATGAGACAAAGACCCTCTTTCTTCTTGGGAGTGGTGTCAAAGAATGTGTGACCATTTTTAATCACAGAGTTACCACCTTGATAGCCAATGACTCTTCACAAGGAATTTCAAATAATTACACAGGGATTGCTGTTGAAGTTGCAGACTGAGGGTAACACCAGAAAATGACTTAAACTGGAAGAAAAATGAACACTCTGTCTCTGGAGTGTTCATATTTGCTGTAGAACACATTTGAGTACATAATTTTGGTTTTTAAAAAAATTATAACCATTAAAAATAATGAAATATAATTTTAAAAGGAATGAGCGTATTAGAAGAATTTAGGGTTCTGTGGAACATAATTTGAAATTTACTATATTTATGCACTCTTCTTTCAAAGCCCAATGTCTTTTCTTTCCTCAAAGATATACTTTGGGGTTCCTACGGGTCCCCCTCCTGGGTTTCTTTAATTTCTTCATTATATTATACAGTGTGTTCCTGTACTACCTGTTCTTTTATTGCTCTGATTAAATATATCATCATCTATTCATTTACTTAACAAATGTTTATTGATACTTACTATGTGCTAAGCACAGGGCAAACTGGGATACAGAGACACAAGGACATAGGTTGGAGTTTTCTATCTCTTTCCCCCCACTATTCTGTCATCGGGACCTAGAGCAGGGCCTATATAATATGTTGTCAGTTAGTATGTGTTGAGTGAAGGAATGAAAGTTCCTGGTCTTCAATGAGCTGAACCCCTAATACGAGAGACAAAAGTAAATCAATTATTAAAACTTGCTGTGATATGTATTGTAATAGATATGTGGGGTGTTATGGACATATAAAAAGGGGCTTCAAGATTACACATCCCAGACATAAACAAAGTGCCACAAAATCAAGAATAGACGATTGATAATTTTTAATCATAATAGTATACCAGTGGAATATTTATTGACTCTAAGTAATTCTAGTTCAGATGGTTATCATTAGGTATCAACAGATTGGTAAAAAGGAGAACTATAGTTTCATTTAACTTTGATGCCAGAAGATATCTCAAGGTCTTATGCCTATTTTTGCTATTCATCTTTATTTTTAAGATCCCACCTCATTAAAAGAAATAAAATTTCCCCGTGATTACAACAGTGAAATATTCTTATTGTAGAAACTAGGTAAAGTACCAAAAAGTACAAAAAGGAAAATGAAATTGCCTATAATTCCACCAAGAGAGAACTATGTTAACATATATATATATATATATATATATATATATATATATATATATGTATCATATGTGTATTTATATGGAAAAAAACAGAAAATGCAGTTTTGGGATCATAAGATCATAATGCTTATTCAGTTTTTAAAATTCCTATGTATTCCAGTTAAATTCTGTATTTATCCTTTATTTTATGAAATACTTTTCAAAAAATTATAATTTCTGCTATCTATATCATTCTATTGTATAAAATTTCTGTAATTTAATCAACCTCTATTTTTAAAGTTTACAAGGTGTTCAGCTTCTTTTCCTATTACAAATAATGCCGTCATGAACTTTCTTATGCACGTATCTTTGACCGTGTCTCAATTATTTGTTTAGAATTGTTTGCTGTATCTGGGTTTTTTGGTAACGGCCATGCACATTCCAGGACTCTTTCTTTGTGCAGGTGTATTCTTTTTTAGAAGTTTGCGTTAAAGTATCTGTGTAGGTAGTTATTTGATTGGTTGGCAACTGGAGAAAGTTTCTTTAGGACCAAATGACTTGTTGTTTTTGTTTTGTTAGGTTAGTGCTTTGGCTGTCTTTAGAAACTCACTTTCACACACACACACACACACTGGCATACGTATGGAGATTTATCTATCTTTTTCTTTTACAAACATTTCCACTACGATGGAGGTGACATGCTCCACAGTTTTACAGATATTCAGCTCACAACCCAAAGTATGGGCCTGTAGAAGAGAAGTCCAAGGGGGAACTTCTCAGAGGAGCAGAGATTTGAACTAAGTCGGGAAGAATAACAAGGAATTAAGCAAAGAAGGGAGCTGAAGAATTGTTGTAGAAACCTGTTCAACAATCCAAACTTGTGTGTGGGGAGTTAGGACACACAGTGACAATAGGATTCTCTGCTTTAAAAAATGGATATGCCATGGATTGCTTTTTATTTGTTAATTTATTTTTTGGAGGAAGTTTAAGAAACTGTTAACTTTTACTTTTTGTGCAGTGCTCTATAAAATGCACTTTTGATGGTATCACCAGATAAGTCATTCAGTGGCACTTTTTTTTTGAGTATGTAAAGACATTAAAGTTTATTCATACAGTAAAACATACTATGGGGATTATTATGGTGAAATACTTCTGTATGTGTTTATAATGGACACTTATTGGAAAATTATACATTAAAATTAGAAAATAGAAGGCATAATTAAATCACATGTATTTTTTGGACAATTATAATTGTATATATTTAAAATGTAAAATGTGATGACTTGATATCCATATACATTGTGGAATGATTGCCAAGATCAAGATAATTAATCTGTGTGTGTGTGTGTGTGTGTGTGGTGAGAATGCTTAAGATCTACTCTGAGCAACTTTCAAGTATACAAAATTGAATTATTATAGTCACGTGGATTGCTTTTTTTTTCTTTTTTTTTTATTAGTTTCTGCTTTATAACAAAGTGAATCAGTCATACATATACATCTGTTCCCACATCCCTTCCCTCATGCATCTCCCTCCCTCCCACCCTCCCCATCCCACCCCTCCAGGCGGTCACAAAGCACCGAGCTGATCTCCCTGTGCTCTGCGGCTGCTTCCCACTATCTATCTACCTTACGTTTGGTAGTGTATATATGTCCATGCCTCTCTTTCGCTTTCTCACAGCTTACCCTTCCCCCTCCCCATATCCTCAAGTCCATTCTCAAGTAGGTCTGTGTCTTTATTCCCGTTTTACCCCTAGGTTCTTCATGACATTTTTTTCTTAATTCCATATATATGTGTTAGCATACGGTATTTGTCTTTCTCTTTCTGACTTACTTCACTCTGTATGACAGACTCTAGGTCTATCCACCTCATTACAAATAGCTCAGTTCCGTTCCTTTTTATGGCTGAGTAATATTCCATTGTATATATGTGCCACATCTTCTTTATCCATTCATCCGATGATGGACACTTAGGTTGTTTCCAGCTCCGGGCTATTGTGAATAGAGCTGCAATGAACATTTTGGTACATGTCTCTTTTGGAATTATGGTTTTCTCAGGGTATATGCCTAGTAGTGGGATTGCTGGGTCATATGGTAGTTCTATTTTTAGTTTTTTAAGGAACCTCCATACTGTTCTCCATAGTGGCTGTACCAATTCACATTCCCACCAGCAGTGCAAGAGTGTTCCCTTTTCTCCACACCCTCTCCGGCATTTATTGTTTCTAGATTTCTTGATGATGGCCATTCTGACTGGTGTGAGATGATATCTCATTGTAGTTTTGATTTGCATTTCTCTAATGATTAATGATGTTGAGCATTCTTTCATGTGTTTGTTGGCAGTCTGTATATCTTCTTTGGAGAAATGCCTATTTAAGTCTTCTGCCCATTTTTGGATTGGGTTGTTTGTTTTTTTGCTATTGACCTGCATGAGCTGTTTATAAATTTTGGAGATTAATCCTTTGTCAGTTGCTTCATTTGCAAATATTTTCTCCCATTCTGAGGGTTGTCTTTGGTCTTGTTTATGGTTTCCTTTGATGTGCAAAAGCTTTGAAGTTTCATTAGGTCCCATTTGTTTATCTTTGTTTTTATTTCCATTTCTCTAGGAGGTGGGTCCAAAAGGATCTTGCTGTGATTTATGTCATAGAGTGCTCTACCTATGTTTTCCTCTAAGAGTTTGATAGTTTCTGGCCTTACATTTAGGTCTTTAATCCATTTTGAGCTTTTTTTTGTGTATGGTGTTAGGGAATGATCTAATCTCAAACTTTTACATATCCCTGTCCAGTTTTCCCAGCACCACTTATTGAAGAGGCTGTCCTTTCTCCACTGTACATTCCTGCCTCCTTTATCAAAGATAAGTTGGCCATATGTGCATGGGTTTATCTCTGGGCTTTCTATCCTGATCCACTGATCTATCTTTCTGTTTTTATGCCAGTACCACACTGTCTTAATTACTGTAGCTTTGTAGTATAGTCTGAAGTCAGGGAGCCTGATTCCTCCAGCTCCATTTTTCGTTCTCAAGATTGCTTTGGCTATTCGGGGTCTTCTGTGTTTCCATACAAATTGTGAAGTTTTTTGTTCTAGTTCTGTGAAAAATGCCAGTGGTAGTTTGATAGGGATTGCATTGAATCTGTAGATTGCTTTGGGTAGTAGAGTCATTTTCACAATATTGATTCTTCCAATCCAGGAGCATAGTATATCTCTCCATCTATTTGTATCGTCTTTAATTTCTTTCATCAGTGTCTTATAATTTTCTGCATACAGGTCTTTTGTCTCCTTAGGTAGGTTTAGTCCTAGATATTTTATTCTTTTTGTTGCAATGGTAAATGGGAGTGTTTTCTTGATTTCATTTTCAGATTTTTCATCATTAGTGTACAG
The DNA here is from genome assembly GCF_964165515.1 of Mesoplodon bidens. NCBI lineage: Eukaryota > Metazoa > Chordata > Mammalia > Artiodactyla > Ziphiidae > Mesoplodon > Mesoplodon bidens. The sequence continues at coordinate 23,311,254 of NC_138176.1, forward strand.
GAATGCCAGAGATTTCTGTACATTAATTTTGTATCCTGCTACTTTACCAAATTCATTGATTAGCTCTAGTAGTTTTTTGGTAGCATCTTTAGGATTCTCTATGTATAGTATCATGTCATCTGCAAACAGTGACAGCTTTACTTCTTCTTTTCCAATTTGGATTCCTTTTATTTCCTTTTCTTCTCTGATTGCTGTGGCTAAAACTTCCAAAACTAGGTTGAATAAGAGTGGTGAGAGTGGGCAGCCTTGTCTTGTTCCTGATCTTAGTGGAAATGGTTTCAGTTTTTCACCATTGAGGACAATGTTGGCTGTGGGTTTGTCATATATGGCCTTTATTATGTTGAGGAATGTTCCCTGTATGCCTACTTTCTAGAGGGTTTTTATCATAAATGGGTGTTAAATTTTGTCAGAAGCTTTCTCTGCATCTATTGAGATGATCATATGGTTTTTCTCCTTCAAATTGTTAATATGGTGTGTCACATTGATTGATATGCGTATATTGAAGAATCCTTGCATTCCTGGAATAAACCCCACTTGATCATGGTGTATGATCCTTTTAACGTGCTGTTGGATTCTGTTTGCTAGTATTTTGTTGAGGATTTTTGCATCTATGTTCATCAGTGATATTGGCCTGTAGTTTTCTTTCTTTGTGACATCCTTGCCTGGTTTTGGTATCAAGGTGATGGTGGCCTCGTAGAATGAGTTTGGGAGTGTTCCTTCCTCTGATATTGTTTGGAAGAGTTTGAGAAGGATGGGTGTTAGCTCTTCTCTAAATGTTTGATAGAATTCGCCTGTGAAGCCATCTGGTCCTGGGCTTTTGTTTGATGGAAGATTTTTAATCACAGTTTCAATTTCAGTGCTTGTGATTGGTCTATTCATATTTTCTATTTCTTCCTGAGTCAGTCTTGTCAGGTTGTGCATTTCTAAGAATTTGTCCATCTCTTCCAGGTTGTCCATTTTATGGGCGTAGAGTTGCTTATAGTAATCTCTCATGATCTTTTGTATTTCTGCAGTGTCAGTTGTTACTTCTCCTTTTTCATTTCTAATTCTATTGATTTGAGTCTTCTCCCTTCTTTTCTTGATGAGTCTGGCTAATGGTTTGTCAATTTTGTTTATCTTCTCAAAGAACCAGCTTTTAGTTTGGTTGATCTTTGCTATTGTTTCCTTCATTTCTTTTTCATTTATTTCTGATCTGATCTTTATGATTTCTTTCCTTCTGCTAACTTTGGGGGTTTTTTGTTCTTCTTTCTCTAATTGCTTTAGGTGCAGGGTCAGGTTGTTTACTCGAAATGTTTCCTGTTTCTTAAGGTGGGATTGTATTGCTATAAACTTCCCCCTTAGAACTGCTTTTGCTGCGTCCCATAGTTTTTGGGTCGTCGTGTCTCCATTGTCATTTGTTTCTAGGTATTTTTTAATTTCCTCTTTGATTTCTTCAGTGATCACTTCGTTATTGAGTAGTGTATTGTTTAGCCTCCATGTGTTTGTATTTTTTACAGATCTTTTCCTGTAATTGATGTCTAGTCTCATAGCATTGTGGTCGGAAAAGATACTTGATACAATTTCAATTTTCTTAAATTTACCAAGGCTTGATTTGTGACCCAAGATAGGATCTATCCTGGAGAATGTTCCATGAGCATTTGAGAAAAATGTGTATTCTGTTGTTTTTGGATGGAATGTCCTATAAATATCAACTAAGTCCATCTTGTTTAATGTATCATTTAAAGCTTGTGTTTCCTTATTTATTTTCATTTTGGATGATCTGTCCATTGGTGAAAGTGGGGTGTTAAAGTCCCCTACTATGATTGTGTTACTGTCGATTTCCCCTTTTATGGCTGTTAGTATTTGCCTTATGTATTGAGGTGCTCCTATGTTGGGTGCATAAATATTTACAATTGTTATATCTTCTTCTTGGATCGATCCCTTTATCGTTATGTAGTGTCCTTCTTTGTCTCTTCTAATAGTCTTTCTTTTAAAGTCTATTTTGTCTGATATAAGAATTGCTACTCCAGCTTTCTTTTGATTTCCATTTGCATGGAATATCTTTTTCCATCCCCTTACTTTCAATCTGTATGTGTCTCTAGGTCTGAAGTGGGTCTCTTGTAGACAGCATATATATGGGTCTTGTTTTTGTATCCATTCAGCCACTCTGTGTCTTTTGGTGGGAGCATTTAGTCCATTTACATTTAAGGTAATTATTGATATGTATGTTCCTATTCCCATTTCCTTAATTGCTTTGGGTTCGTTATTGTAGGTATATTCCTTCTGTTGTGTTTCTTGCCTAGAGAAGTTCCTTTAGCATTTGTTGTAAAGCTGGTTTGGTGGTGCTGAACTCTCTCAGCTTTTGCTTGTCTGTAAACGTTTTAATTTCTCCATCAAATCTGAATGAGATCCTTGCTGGTTAGAGTAATCTTGGTTGCAGGTTTCTCTCCTTCATCACTTTAATTATGTCCTGCCACTCCCTTCTGGCTTGTAGAGTTTCTGCTGAGAGATCAGCTGTTAACCTGATGGGGATTCCCTTGTGTGTTATTTGTTGTTTTTGCCTTGCTGCTTTTAATATGATTTCTTTGTGTTTAATTTTTGACAGTTTGATTAATATGTGTCTTGGCGTATTTCTCCTTGGATTTACTCTGTATGGGACTCTCTGTGCCTCCTGGACTTGATTAACTATTTCCTTTCCCATATTAGGGAAGTTTTCAACTATAATCTCTTCAAATATTTTCTCAGTCCCTTTCTTTTTCTCTTCTTCTTCTGGAACCCCTATAATTCGAATGTTGGTGCGTTTAATGTTGTCCCAGAGGTCTCTGAGACTGTCCTCTGTTCTTTTCATTCTTTTTTCTTTATTTTGCTCTGCAGCAGTTATTTCCACTATTTTATCTTCCACCTCACTTATCCGTTCTTCTGCCTCAGTTATTCTGCTATTGATCCCATCTAGAGTATTTTTCATTTCATTTATTGTGTTTTTAATCGATGCTTGATTCATCTTTAGTTCTTCTAGGTCCTTGTTAACTGTTTCTTGCATTTTGTCTATTCTATTTCCAAGATTATGGATCTTGGAAATAGAATCTTGGATCAGCTTTGCTATCATTACTCTGAATTCTTTTTCAGGTAGACTGCCTATTACCTCTTCATTTGTTAGGTCTGGTAGGTTTTTATCTTGCTCCTTCTCCTGCTGTGTGTTTTTCTGTCTTCTCATTTTGCTTATGTTACTGTGTTTGGGGTCTCCTTTTTGCAGACTGCAGGTTCGTAGTTCCCGTTGTTTTTGGTGTCTGTCCCCAGTGGCTAAGGTTGTTTCAGTAGGTTGTGTAGGCTTCCTGGTGGGGGGGACTAATGCCTGTGTTCTGGTGGTTGAGGCTCGATCTTGTCTTTCTGGTGGACAGGTCCACGTCTGGTGGTGTGTTTTGGGGTGCCTGTGGCCTTATTATGTTTTTAGGTAGCCTCTCTGCTAATGGGTGGGGTTGTGTTCCTTCCTTGCTAGTTGCTTGGCATAGGGTGACCAGCACTGTAGCTTGCTGGTCGTTGACTGAAGTTGGGTGCTGGTGTTGAGATGGAGATCTCTGGGAGATTTTCGCTGCTTGATATTATGTGGAGCTGGGAGGTCTCTTGTGGACCCGTGTCCTGAAGTTGGCTCTCCCACTTCAGAGGCACAGCACTGACTCCTGGCTGCAGCACCAAGAGCCTTTCATCCACCCAGGTCAGAATAACAGGGAGAAAAAGTAGAAAGAAAGAATTAGTAGAAGAAAGAAAGAGAGAGGGAAAGAAAGGAAGAAGGGAAGAAAGGAAGGAAGGAAGGAAGGAAGAAAGAAAGGAGGGAGGGAGGGAGGAAGGATGGAAAGAAAGAAGGAAAGAAAGGAGGGAGGGAGGGAGGAATGAAAGCAAAAGGAAGAGTGAATGGAAGAAGGGAGGGAGGGAGGAAGGAAAGAAAGAAAGACAGGAGGGAGGGAGGGAGGAAGGAAAGAAAAAGAAAGTGGGAAGAAGAAGGGTGGGAGGGAGGGAGGGAGGAAAGAAAAAGAAAGAAGGAAAGGAGGAGCGGAGGGAGGGAGGAAGGGAAGGTAGGAAAAAAAGAAAGAGCAGGTAAAGTAAAATAAATAAAGTATGAAATATAGTAGCGTTATTAAAATTAAAAAGTAATTATTGAAAAAAAAACGGACCGATAGAACCCTGGGACATATGGTGGAAGCAAAGCTATACAGAGAGAATCTTACACAGAAGATTACACATACACATTCACAAAAAGAGAGCAGGGGGAAAAATCAAAAATCTTGCTCTCCAAGTCCACCTCCTCAATTTGGGATAATTCGTTGTAAAAAGAGGAAAAGGGCGAGAAGTCTGAAATCTTGCTTTCTAAGTCCACCTCCTTAATTTGGGATAATTCGTTGTAAAAAGAGGAAAAGGGGGGAAAGTCTTAAATCTTGTCCTCAAAGTCCACTTCCTCAATTTGGGATGATTCGCTGTCCATTCATGCTCTCCACAGACGCAGGGCACATCAAATGGACCGTGGAGCTTTAATCCGCTGCCTCCGAGGCTGCACAGAGAGATTTCCCTGTCTCTGCTCTCACAGCTCCCGGGTCTCAGCCTTGGACCTGGCCCCGCCTCTGCGCGTAGGTCGCCGGAGGGCGTCCGTTCTTCGCTCAGACAGGACGGGTTTAAAGGAGCCGCTGATTCGGGGGCTCTGGCTCACTCAGGCAGAGGGGAGGGAGGGGCGCGCAGTGTGGGGCGGGCCTGCGGCGGCAGAGGCCAGCGTGACGTTGCAGCAGCCCGAGGCGCTCCGTGCGCTTTCCCGGGAAAGCCGTCCCCGGGTCTCGGAGACCCCGGCAGTGGCGGGGTGCACAGGCCCCCCGGAAGGCGGGGCGGACAGTGACCCGCGCTCGCACACAGGCCCCGCGGCGGCGGCAGCAGCAGCCCCAGCGTCCCACGCCCGTCTCCGAGGTCCGCGCCTTACCCGCGGCTCACGCCTGTCTCCGGCGCTTCCCCAAGCAGCCCTCTTAATGCCCTCTCCTAGCGCACCAGGAAACAAAAGAGCAAAAAGTCTCTTGCCTCTTCCGCAGCTCCAGACCCTTTCCCCGGACTCCCTCCGGGCTAGCCGTGGTGCACTAACCCCTTCAGGCTCTCTTCCTGCCGCCAGCCCCAGTCCTCTCCCTGCGCTCCGACTGAAAGCCGATACCCGAGCCTCAGCTCCCAGCCCCGCCCGACCCGCTGGCCCAGCAGACAAGCCTCTCGGGCTGGTGTGTGCCTGAGGGCACCGATCCTCTGTGCCAGAATCTCTCCGCTTTGCCCTCCGCACCCCTGTTGCTGTGCTCTCCTCCGCTACTCCGAAGCTTTCCCCCTCCGCCACCTGCAGTCTCTGCCCGCGAAGGGGCTTGTAGTGTGTAGAAACCTTCCCTCCTTCACGGCTCCCTCCCACTGGTGAAGGTCCCGTCCCTATCCTATTGTCTCTGTTTATTCTTTTTTTCTTTTGCCCTACCCAGGTATGTGGGGAGTTTCTTGCCTTTTGGGGGGTCTGAGGTCTTCTGTCAGCGTTCAGTAGGTGTTCTGTAGGAGTTGTTCCACGTGTAGATGAATTTCTGATGTATCTGTGGGGAGGAAGGTGATCTCCGCGTCTTACTCTTCTGCCATCTTCCTCCGGGGTCCACGTGGATTGCTTTTTAATGGTGAAGTTCTAATATCATAATATCATAATATCTCCCTTCTCTTCCTCCCTCCCTCTCTCATTTCCTCCTTCCTTCCTCCCAAATATTTAGGGCTGTATTAATTATATAATGAGTGCACAGTGGTCCTGAGTGGGAGACAGGATCTTCCCTGAGACATGGGCTCCATCCCACACAGCTGCCCTCACAGCAGGCCAGAGACTCCTTCCAGAATTACACAGGTGCTGCAGATAATGTCATTAGCATGAGGATTGCGGTGCAGTGTGTTGGCACATTTTTACGCCTAGAATTTTAGATCTGGAAGAGATACCACTAAAATATCAGACCTATTATCCTCCCTTAGGCATTTATCTGAACGATTAATATGCTTGTTTTATGAAAGAGCTAAAGCAGGAAGTGAGTTTTCAAGATAGATGTAGATATATAATTATAGATATATACTTTATACCTAAACATATAAACTTATAAGTTCTAATATTGTTACTCCATTGGAAGAACACAAGGTGCAAATTATTTATGCAGCTGGGCACCTTTTGTAGAACAACTTTTTATCATTAGGAGTGGGCCCGAGTGATACAATCCTAAGCTGACTTTTGTCAGAATGTCAGTCCCCTCAGGGAGCCTCCGTAACAGCTGCCGGACTGACTGAGGCATGTCAGCAAATAGTGGGACAAAGGCATAGGGCACCTTTACACTTTTGTGTAAAAATAATCTTCTAGGATTTAAACTCAGAGGTAAGTTATGAAGAGAAATAACTGTTCATAGTGGAACCTCGTGGTTGAGTTCTCGGTAGATACATGAGATTCTCTGTGCTGAATGCAGCCTGGATTTGCTAGACATGATTATCTTAGTTCATTTGTAGGCAAGTCCAACATCCATACAATTCATGTGAGATAGCATATTCAGGGAAGTTATGCACTGTTTTCTTAAATTCTCCCAGTTTTTTGCAGCTGTAGAAATGAGGACTCATTAGCCACAGTTTCTGCTTCAGTATGTGCCATGTGGGCTGGAAGAAGTTGCACACAGCAAGAGAGACAGGGCATCTAACAGCCCCCAAAAGTGACTGTTTCTCGAGGCTTCCTAAATTAGTCTGCAGGTAGGAGCTTTCCCAGGGCCTGGTTCTGACAGAATAATTAAAGGAGAATAGGAAGATTCACTCATTCCATAATTACTTTTTAGTTTCCATATATTCCGACCTTACAAATTCAGAATTACTGAGAGAGATATTAGTTTGGCTTAATGAGAAGCATGAAAAATGTAACATTTTAAATTGAAGCCGGGCTTTATTACTTGGGGCCATATTCAAAATCACAAACTAATAGCTTAACACCTTTTGTGGTGATGCTCGTGGGCCTGCTTTAATGATGAGATAAAGATGATTTTTAATTCACTTAGGGCCATTCTTTTCCCTGATTCAGCTTACAAAGCCAGTGGTCTCTGCCATGTTCATTTACTATGTAACACTTTTTCTTGTTTAATTTATATATTCTTGGAATTTTTTTTCACAGTCATGAAAGTGACACATCACCAAAGGAAAATTAATTCTGTGAGGGAAAAGAGTTAATAAATTCCTCCCTTCCAACTCAAATCTCAGGTATGACCACTAATAACGGTTTGGCATGAATCCTTGCGGAGCCAAGTTTGACTGCCTTGGCCAGAGCACACAGGAGATACTCAATGAATCGTTGCTAAACTGACTTGAAGCAATCTCCTGTTTCTAAACAGCCTAATTCTGTCACTAACAGTGTCCCACTACTTTTCATCCCAGTTACCCCAACCGCAGCTTGAACCTCCACAGCTTTGCTTTTAACTCGACCTCTGAACTGTCCTCTACTGGGCTTCCCACTGACAGATTTGTCCCCATTATGTTCTTCGTATGACAGTGGAGTAATGGGTCTGAAGTGTGCCTTGTGCTGGCTTTCCCTGACCAAGAACCCTCTGACCACACTTCTCAATGAATAAAGAAAACAGTGCAATTCCAGTGTCTAACATAACCACAGTTTTCATGTAGCTTTCTACCGTACATCTTAAATTCCAGACAACTAGACTTTTGACATTTCTTGTCCACACCTCACTCCTTCCTGCATCTCTGCTTACGTTATGTTGATCCTCAGCCTGGGATTCAATTAAATATTAATTTTAAGGAACTACTATGTTTAAGACATTGTAAAGATAAGTAAGAGATTCTTACCATCCTTTAATATGGAAGATGTTGAGATAATTATACAAGAAGCTCTAATAAAATAATCTTTCCCCTACCTCCCACTATTTGTGTCCATACCAGTAACATCTTCTTCTAATATTCTCTCAAAATAATCACTGACCTCTTTCTTTGCTACCGTCTCTGAAATTGGCATTGATTCTTCCCCCCAGTCCATGTTCCTACACTTCATATTCTGCCTCATATTATAATTATTTGTGTCTATATCTTATTTCCCCCACTAGACTGTAAACTCCTTGAGGACAGGGACTGTGCCATTCATTCACAGGCCCTTTGAAGCAAGCAAAGTACTGAGAATAATGTGTTAAAATATGAGTATTATTTATTAATTTGTATTGTTCAATGTTGCCTGTACCATCTAATTCAAACACTTACTTAGGACAAGCCAGGTGTTAGCTTGAGGCTTACTGAAATTCAAGTTTAAGGTAAAATTGACTTTATAGTTAGTGACATACCCAAGGTTTCTGTCAGTTCTTGGGAGCGGGGGATGGAGTACGTTCTCAGGACCACTTGGCATCCAGTTCCTGGGTGAGCACCACACACTGTGAAATACAAATCATTCTCTGGTTGCTATAGTAACAACTTTTGAAAAAACCACTCATTTCCGATCTTTCTTAGTTTTGTAGATTTAATTGAAGATTTGGCAGGGAGTGGGGAGAAAAGGAGTGACACAGGAGCACAGGTTTCTACCATGACTCTTGTCGGATTTTTCTCTCTTTCCTCTCTACCACCCTCTCTCTTCCTCACCTACTCCTTTGTAGTTTGTTCCAGAAACTCCAGACTTTCTCTCCTGTGGCCCAGCAGGCATCTGCTGAGACATTTTTAAAAAAGGAAACAAATAGGACAAAACAAAACAAATAGGAACAAGCAAAACAAAACACACAAAAATAAAAACCCAAGATCCAGATCAATTTCCAAAGACAGTTTTTCTCCTAAGAGGAATTCTGGTGGCAATTTTTAAGGTAATACAATGTTCCCTCTCTTGTTACACTTGAGAAATTCATCTTCAGCATGCATAAGTAAAATTCCAAGCTCAGCCCTTGGTTGAATTTGTAAGGCTTGAATTAAGCAGGTGTAATTTTGAGGCTACTGCCTGATGTGGAAATGAGAATGGCTCAGGAGTCCCTGAAGCTAAGTTATTGTTTGAAAGAACTGAGCTTCTGCTGTTGCAAATGGCAACAGTTTGTCTTCGAAGTCAACTCAAAGTGATTTCTCTTCTGACAAAGTGAAGAGCTGGGAGAATAAATATGAACCCTGAACTCTGGACTCCTGTTTGTGCTGTGTAATTTAAGGCCAGGGACTAAGCCCCTTTTCTTAAATGAAACAAACGGTGCTATAAATGGTAATAAAAACAATGCATCTTCACTGTTTTATGTGACTCTGATAAGCTCCTGTTAATGAAACAGGACACAGCAGATGCAAAACAATCAGAGTTAAAAACAGGAGATAGGATTTCATATAAAAAACAGACTCGAGTGTCTGGAGATCTGTTCTTAGAAAAGAAAAATGATCTCTGTTCGTTTGTGTGTACATGGTGTTGTGTATGTGTTTGACAGTGTATATGTGTATGATGTGTGTGTGTGTGTTTGTCAGGGTATGTGTGTATGCTGGGATGTGTGTATGTTTGATGGGATGTGTGTGTGCATGCATATTTAGTGGTCTGAAGGTGCTGGGCACTACGTTTGGGTTTCCATTACACCTGACTAGTGTAAATCTATAGCTGTGGTTTGACTCAGGCTTTTAGGTGGGTATTTGAGGAACTGCCTTTATTTGGCCAAATATAATACTTTAACATTTTTGTTGCTAGTTATTTCTTAAGATTTTACTTTGGGTCATTCTTTGCCAACCTCAGATCTCAAGAATTACTCAGCTCCGAAGTGCTATAGTCAGGGACAAATGGGAGAACTGAAAAATAGTACAGGGAGCTGCTTTTTAATTGCTCGTTTATTGTCTTTACCGTCTGATTCTACTCTAGAGGCTGTTAGCTTTACTAACCACAGAAATTAATTTTTGCAAAGTCCAAAACTGTAGGAGCTCAATATATCAGAGGGGTTATTTTTAGAAGAGATAAAGCCCTTCCCATTCGTTGTTTAAAATGAGGTAATGGTATTTGTATGTGGAGGGAGAGGGAGTTTGGAAACATTTAGTGCTAATGAATAATTCAGTTTGATTTACTGGAGAAATGAAAGGGGATGGCATTCTGCCCTTCTCTTAATGTAAAAAAGATATGGCCGTTTCGCTTTAATGGTGTATCAGAAAATATCTAATACAGCTTATTTTTATTTCAGGTCAATTCATCAGCCTTTAAAAGTAGTTTAAGACTGGCTGTCAGATTAAAGTACACTCTTAAAAAGCAAACGAGTCTGAGATGAAATTCTGCTCATTGCTCCTTTACCACACCCCTACCTAGGTCTCCTTATAAAAAACAAAATGTGTCTGGTTTTTTTTTCAGTTTTGTTTCTGCTATATATTAAAAAAAAATTTTTATTGAAGTATAGTTGATTTACAATATTGTGTAAGTTTCAGGTGTACAGCACATTGATTCAGTTATACACACACACACACACACATACACATATATATTCTTTTTCAGGTTCTTTTTCCTTATAGGTTATTATAGTCTCCTGTGCTATATAGTTGGTCTCTCTTGGTTATCAAAATGTGTTTCTTGGGCTTCCCTGGTGGCGCAGTGGTTGAGAGTCCACCTGCCGATGCAGGGGACACGGGTTCGTGCCCCGGTCCGGGAAGGTCCCACATGCCGTGGAGCGGCTGGGCCCGTGAGCCATGGCTGCTGAGCCTGCGCGTCCAGAGCCTGTGCCCCGCAACGGGAGAGGCCACAACAGTGAGAGGCCCGCGTACCACAAAAAAAAACAAACAAACAAAATGTGTTTCTTAATTGAACATTAAAGACATGAAAATAGCCAGAGGTTGGGAATCCTGATGACAAGAAAGGCAACATGAATGACCCCATTAGCTCGGGAACCCCAGCAGCTTTATTCGTGCTGTTATGCCAACACTACAGAGGCATGGGTTTTCAGCAGCTGCGCTTCTTCCTGTAGCTGTTGTTTGGCACATAAAGTTCTATACCCCTTGACTCAGGCACATTTTAGTAGAAGACTAATAAGTCACATAAAGGCAATGGATATGACCATAAACATGTCTATTAGAAGGTGCTTGTCAAATTTGGGGGCCTGACATCATCAATACCAGGAGGTCTTACAGGTTAGGCTTCTGTTTTTTTTCTTTTCTATTTGCAAAGTGGCTCATCTGTTGCATTCAGTTGAAGTCTTCTAAATTAGAAGCAGACAGTGAAGTTATCTGCTGAATCCCTGAGAAATAACCAGAATAAATGGTCTCCAATGCAAAGTCCGTCCTTTCTCTCTCCTCCCCCTACCCATGCAGCTGTGAACAGGGGAGATGGGCATCGTCGGGGAAGGGGGGTCTTGGGAGGCAGTGGAGAAAGAGTACTGTTTAGTGTGATGCACACAGGTAGTTCACCAAACAGAAGCACGGTTTTGAATTTACTGATAGTTATTTTTACTGCAAAAATGGTCAAATCATATTCTCACACTTTAAAACACATCATATATGCAGACTTTTAGGAAAAGATTTTCAGAGAGCAGCACACATTTCTCTGACTTTTGATGCCCTTTGGGAGGTTTCCTGAATAAGGGAAATCTCTCTGTCAGTTATAGTTTTTCTTCAGATGACTTGGAACATGCCACCTATTTGCGTGAGTGTAAAGTGCTTGGAAATGACATGAAGTGGGATAGTTATTTTGCTGTGGGCTGAGTTGGGGGATATTGTTCTGTGGCAGTACGTCCACGATATGATAGTCTAGCTGTGGTCAAAGAGAAAAACAGTGGGTCACATTCAGAGACTTTGTGCCAGCAGTGAGGTCCTAGGAGCCTGGCGAAGCTGCAGGCATGGGAAAGTGAGTGAGCAGTTCAGAAGCAGTGGCCATCGGGAGCAGCGCTGGGAAGCAGGATTGGGGGTGGCCGCGCAGTGAGCGGCTCAGGATGAAAACTGAGGCCAAGGGGAAGGCTGAGTTCACCAGCCACTGATAACACACCTGCTGTGTACCAGGCACTGTGCTGAGGATAAAGACAAGTCATGTGTAGTTCTTGCTCTCATGGTAGTTAAAATTACTGGGAAAGAACATCAGAGGACTGTTTTATGTGGTTCCAGCCTTGTGGTCACAATACTACCTGACAACTTAAAGGCAGCTTTATAAAGAAAAAAAAAAGGATGTAAAAATAATTTTATGGGGCTTCCCTGGTGGCACAGTGGTTGAGAGTCTGCCTGCCGATGCAAGGGACACGGGTTCGTGCCCCAGTCCGGGAGGATCCCACATGCTGCAGAGCGGCTGGGCCCGTGAACCATGGCTGCTGAGCCTGCGTGTCCGGAGCCTGTGCCCCGCAAAGGGAGAGGCCACAACAGTGAGAGGCCCACGTACCGCAAAAAATAAATTTTAAAAAAAATAATTTTATGTATTCCTCTTCCTCTTTCCTTTTCCCTAAATGAAGATCCAAAAAAAAAAAAAAAAAAAAGGCAATGGAAATGGAGTTCCATATGCTTATTTTGTGATTTTTAAGCATATTTCCTTTCATTTTTAGAAAACATGATAGATATTCCTTTATAACTACCCTGTGGGCCCTGGGCAAGGTTCCCTGAGTGGTAGAGACAATGTTTAAGTTCCTTACAAACTGGACTTTGTCATTTCCCCAAAGAATATCCACACTAATCACATTATGTAGGTGACACACTCTGGTCAAATCCTCCAGAACGATCGATCACCACGTTGCCTATCTGCTACTATATCATTGAGATGCCTCATTTGCAAATGGAGAAATTGCAGATCTGAAAACAACATGCTTCTGATTTCTTTGTACAAAGAGAGGCGGGTGGGGGTGGGGAGCAGTGCCTGAGAGAAGTTATGCTTGTGATGTTAATGTGGAATTCAAACTGATTTCTAAGGATCCTGGGTTTCCAGTTTTAGGTCAAGTACTTTCCTATTGTAGGGGAAAAAATTCTGTGCCTCAGTGGAAAACTATACATTTTCTTTAGCACATGCTTCTGGTAGCTCTCTGATTCTGATTTTGTGAGAGCTAGTTTATAAGTCTCTAAATTGTATGTAGATAAATGATAACAATGCAAAATAATTTTTGTTTACGGACAGATTTTGTCCTGACCTGTAGAGTCTCCACCAACTCTCCCAAGCCTCTGAAAGTAGTTTTGCCTCCTTTTGCATGTTCATTTCAACACTCCTTTTTTTTTTTTTTTTTTTTTTTTTGCTGTACGCGGGCCTCTCACTGTTGTGGCCTCTCCCGTTGCGGAGCACAGGCTCCGGACACGCAGGCTCAGTGGCCATGGCTCACGGGCCCAGCCGCTCCACGGCATGTGGGACCTTCCCGGACCGGGGCACGAACCCGTGTCCCCTGCATCGGCAGGCGGACTCTCAACCACTGCGCCACCAGGGAAGCCCAACACTCTTTTAATCTATATAAATTTGTGCTATTTTGAACTTCTTCTTTGACTGGTTATAACATCTTCCAGGTTCCCTCATTATAAGTAAAGAAAAAAATATATATATATACACACACACACACATATATATATATATGTTTTACTGGTTGACTCACTTGGGCCTTATATGTAAATTGTGTAAATCGTGTTGTGAAAATTCTAGTGTTTATATTCAAATTCAAGCTTAAGACGTGTTAAACATATTTTTCTAAGGGTGGTGAAAAAAAAAAGCCCAAATAAATGCCATTGTTATATTAAAAAAAAACCCGGGTTCTTTTTATAACTATATGAGAGTCCTGATTTTACCAGTTTTTGAAAATTACCTTTCAGCGCTATATTATTATCGTTGTTGCTACTGTTGTGACTATTACTGTTGCTACAACTACCGCTTGTACCATGACTGATATTTTGGGGACAATGTTTTAGTGCCCAACTTCCCATGTAGCCCTAACTTTGGAAGAAAAGAACAATATAATGCTCCAGAAAAGCAACACCTTTATTAACTTTTATTTAACTTTTAGTAACTTTTATTGACCTACCTCAGCTGGCAAAGTGAAGCTAAAAATTCCCCATGACCACACAGACTTTCCCCCCAACCCTTTCCCAATTTATAGGATAACCTGGTGTTAGCTTCATCTGTCGTAATCCTCCAGAATTTAGCAGAAAATATACAACTTGATGAATGGATCCCATTAGTTTCCCTGCCCACCCAGACAGATGTGTAGCTCCAAGATTCAGTATGTTTGTTTCAAATTTCTAATTCATTCCTAAAGCTATTCTTTTTTTTCTCTCTTATTCTAATCGCACCTTTTTACCCCTAATATCCACATGTGTTTTATCCTCCTTTCATTTATTACTAATAGTCTTTCTATTGACAAGGTTTCCATTTGATTTTTATGGGATAGACTGGTAAGGTTTACTTTGCCTTCTTTGCACAAAGGGTAGAAAGGAGGCCAAACATACTTTGGTGCCTGCCTCTAGGGTATGTGTCAATGCTTGGCCAGTTGCTATCAGTGAGTTATTGCCTCTTCATCTTACCCTTCTCCTCAAAAATATTCAGCACCATTTCAGAGTGTTACATCCTGAGTTGTTAAACCTTCACCAGTATTTCCACACTCAACTAATGCTAAATAGCATGTTTGCCAGCAAGATTTAAATTTAAGAACTATTACTTTTACTTCAGGCCAAAAACAGCTCAGTGGCATATACTTCGGTCTAAAATAGTTTTAATCAGCTGTTAAAATCGAAATCATCATTTAAATTGATAGCATTTTCAAGAATCATGGCTTAGAATCCTTTCTGAAAGTGTCTGTTGACTTAAATATGGGTCATATGGGTCAATTGCTATAATTGTATCTTTACAATCTTTATCTGATATTTATGCAATATAATCCTATTTTTTAATTCCCTGATTACTTAGAACTGAATTATATGCTGAATAGGAACATACTAGTAGAGAAACAGATACCTGATTATATTCTTTTTCTCTGGCTCCTATTTTTAAGACATTCAGCTTATGTCCTAAGGATTTTGTTATGCTGTGGTCATTTTACATAAAGAGCTGACCTCAAAAGAATCAGTTCTGTAGGTAGGAGGATTTCAGCATCACGCAGGTTCCCTGAGCTCATTAGAGTTTTAATGAGCCTATGCTAATAGCAAAGTGGATTTATTTTTCTTATCAGGATCATGAATTAAGAATATGTTTGTTCCTGATTTTCCCTTTCATATATCTGTTTCTCCTCCTTCATGTCACATCCTTGGATAACTGAAACTTACTTGGTTGATTATTAACTTCCAAAAGAGTAGTTTTTTTCTCATATATACATTCAAATAAAGTGCTTGGGCTTCCCTGGTGGCGCAGTGGTTGAGAGTCCGCCTGCCGATCCAGGGGACATGGGTTCATGCCCCGGTCTAAGAAGATCCCACATGCCGCGGAGCGGCTGGGCCCATGAGCCATGGCCACTGAACCTGCGCGTCTGGAGCCTGTGCTCCGCAATGGGAGAGGCCACAACAGTGAGAGGCCCGCGTACCGCAAACAAACAAACAAACAAATAAAGTGCTGGTGGTTTCAACCATGAGCACTGGGGCATGACACCATGTCAGACTGGCAGTGATATTTGTTACAGAATGAGCAAAAATATGATCTATCTTTTTAGCTTTAAGAAATTATTTGTTTGAAAAGGGAACTCCTGGGCACTCCTCTAGAATCAAACATTCTAATTCAACGTTCAGCCTCCATCATGTCCCCTATGTCCTTGATAGTCAAATCTTTTATTTCTTTGAGCTTTAATTTTCTCATCTGTGAAACGGAAATGATAAATAGTAACAGGGATGCTTTGAGGGTTATATTGAGTGCAGTTTGCATTCAAGTATAATCAAAACTACCAGTACAGCTTCATATAAAGTTGGTTTGACAAAGTGAAGCAAGAGAGAAGTCTTCTGTCAGAGCACAGGCATGGACACCATCCAAAAAGAGATGCACAGGAAGTTTCCAGCTCCACTTGGGGAACTGAAGAGGTGCTTATGACCTTGGCCCTGGAAATAGTATCTAGACCTGACATGAAAGCCCTATAAGAAATTATCTGGGTCTTAGAATTGACTAAGAAATCCTAGTATTGGGGTCTGCAGTATACATCATGAAAGCACTTTATAGTTTTCCCCTTGTGGAAAAAGCTATAGGAAGTGCATGATATGTTTCACTCTATTATAATGCATTGCTATTAAGTCCAAAATCGGCCTCTGTTTTCCTGGCTTGAACCTATACAGAAGAGCACTCCAGCTTCTCATTGTCATGACTAGGAGAGGAGGTCTGAGTACCATAAATGTTGGGGAAGCATCTATAAAGCCAGGGGCTCCTTTGTCAATGCCAGTGCTTTTAAGCCCATGCGGACTCTAACTCTCAAGAGATGTACTAAGAAGCAAATTACAAACAAGCATCCAACAGCCTATCCATTGTGATCCTATGTTGATTGCTTAGGCCTCACCTTTTTATTTCCTGTACCTCTCTTCAGTCTAAGTTATTGAGACAGTATTCACACTGAGCCACATAGTATAACATGGGCTCTTTAATTGCGTAAACTATTTCATCTCTTTCAGATCTGTCACTGGTAGAAGTGGAGGTAAAAAGACTGAAAAGAATATCTTACTTTTACCATCAGAATCAGATTCTAAATATGGAAGTTAATGAGATGTTTGCAAAGTTTTAAAATGAAGCTACAAGAGGAAAATGCAAAAACGATTTTGTACCGCCTCAACTTCATGCTTTTTCTTCCTCTTCCTTTTCCTCTTCTTATCGCTCTTCTTTTTCTTCTTCCATTCCCTTTCTCCCTATGTAGGCTTTCCTTTTCCCCCTTCTAGTGTTTTCTGTAACATACCTTGGAGTTAAAATCCAGCTCTGCTGCAGGGGTGATCATTTAATTGAAGACAGATAACTATTAGTGATATTCAAGGCTGAAAATCAAGTATTCTTCTTTCTCTGGTTCTCTTCGTTCCAAAGGCATAACTACTTCTGTCAGTACAGCTAGCAGGCATAAGTTGAAGACTCAAACGTAGAAGATCTGTTCAGAAAAAAATCAAATTCCAAGTTAGAATTGCCCACTACGATTAAGATTTGTGTACTTTCAAACGTTTCAGCCCAGCTCACCAGTTAAATCTGGCTAAACATGTGTTCTCCTTCTTTTAGGTTTTTGTTCCATATACTTGAGGAATGGAAAAGCCAGGATGAGGATGTTATCTCCCATTCAGCTTGTCAAACACGTCACTGTGGGGAGAATTATTGAGCTATTTGACTTCTGCAACCAGGACACGGGGAAGCTAAAATAACACTCTCACTTCTGGACCACATGCTGAGTAGGCACTGGTTTGGGTGGAAAGCGCTCTTGTATCCCAAGGGCCTTACATGTCAAATATAAAGTGTAAGTCAAAGGCAACGGAACATAAAATTCTGTGCTGTGCCTGGTATTTGACAAATGGCTGAACATAAGCATAAGTCAGATTAGTTAGGCTCTTAGAATACTGAACAGGTGAAAAAGTAACAGCTTTCATTTTGACATGATGTAGAATAACTGTGCTCCATTAATCCGTGGCTATGGATGAGTCTTCCTCTAAGCAAAACTATTTTGTCAATGATTATAACTATGAAAAACACAAACGATCGTCATTCATTTCACAAGAGGATAATCTGCCTCGACTAAAAGAAGTATCTATAAATCTCTTTAAATTATAAACTCTTTTAATGGAATTGCAATCTTTTTTGCATTTTCTATTGGTCATGTTTGTTTGCCTATTTTATTTTAGGAATCAATTTGCTCAGTGTCTTAAAAGTAGACCTTTTGCATTAGCTGTATGTGTGCTTGCAAAATGAAGAGGATATAGGTAGAAATAGAAAGTGGAAGATGAAGGCTTAGATGCTCTCCAAGCTTCTTAAATCCTTTTATTCTTAATTGAAACCATTTGGTCCTCATTTGCCCTTGTGATCTGTGCAGTCATACACCATGACATCAGTAGCAGCATTCTTTCAGATGAAAGAATAATTTAAAACATGCAGTAGGCTTCCAAAGCTGTGTAGACTGTGAGAAGAACTTGAGTTTTCAGAGCAGGATGAAAGTTTGGTTCATTCAGACCTGGACTGGATAAGATCCATTGGTTTGAAGGGACCTAAAGAGACTATATCCTCTTCCTACTTGCCTCTGAGCAGATGATCTTAAAAAGAAAGCTATATACTATTTCAGAGGCATCTTCATTACAAGACTATTTTTTGCAATGTGACTGTTTCCGTACCTGTTCAGTAAATGACCTTAATATTAACAGCAACATGGATGAAGCTGAATTAACGTAGTATGTGCACATAAAGAGAAATTCTGCTTTAGAATGGACAATGTCTATGAAGGCATACCCAGGACCAGTTGCTTCAACTTGGAAGTCCTATGTGATAAGGGAGGGAGGATGGTGGTGGTGGATAATGAGAAGAGGCTCTGGTGGGGAAATCGCATTATGGGTCAGATTTATAGAGTGTCAGAAATGTCCTGCTGAATGCAGACAAGGAATAGACCAGGCTTGCAGATGGATGGTAAAGAAAAGGAGTGTGAGAGAGTTAACTCCTCCACACATCAAGGTGACTGCTTACTATTAGTGAACTTGACAGAATGGGGATACTGAAGGGGTATCCCCATTCTGACGGGGTGGGGGGTGGGAGTTTAGGGAAGGCACTTGCAATATTCTAACATCATTTAAGTTAGAGGAAAAAAGCCCCTCCTAGGGACATTTGATCCTTGTCTCGTCAGTACAAGATTGTGTTTTATAGAATAGTCTCCTCTACTTTTCTTAGTATACTCTAGGTTTACATGATGGGACTTTTGGCTGTTTCCCCTGGGAGGTTATTACAAAGTCTAAAGATATTTCTCTGTTACAATTGTGTTAAAAAGGCACATTTTGAGACCTGATTTTATTTACTGTAGAGCATTGCATGCATTTATACTGCTATATGAGTGCTAAATATTAATGAATTTTTTTTTAACTCATACCCAGACGTCAGTTAGTGTATAATTCTGGAAAAGCAGTAAAGTGCTTCCTAGGAAATGCCCTACTTTACTTTTAAAAGGCTGCCCTCTTGCAGAGAATTCTAAATACATACATACATACATACATACATAAATGATATCTACCCATTTTTCAACCCAGTGGCTCCCTAGAAATGGTGAGTTTCTCTCTAGAAGTAGACAGATGTTCTTGGATCCTGAGAAATCGAGCTGAGGGACTGGCATAATTCTCGGCCCTCTAGCTCCAGGTTTTACTAAGCAGCCTCCCCTTAGCCAGCAACAAGCAGAGAGAATGTATTTTTCATCCACTGCCTGTGTCAGCTGAGATATGGATGCTGCCCTTTCGCTGGTACCTCTCTGAGAAAACAGTCATTTTAAACCCACCTCTGTTTTAGATCTTGGGAGTTAGTAAATAGATCCCTTTGCCCTGTGTGAATGTGGGAATGGTGTAGCTCACATTTTATAGAATAAAAGTGCTCTTCAAAGTTGACGTGTGAGGTAGAGTTCACTTCTGTCTTTCCTATTGCTTCCTTTGATGACTTAATTGGACTCGTTACAGGAAGTGCACCAGGCATGGGAAGAAAGGGCAGGTTGATGGCTCCCCATATTCTTCTGTAGTACAGTGAAAGGAAAGGAGGGTGAGTCTGGTGAAGTGGCCTGACTCTAACAGTGTCAGTATATTTCTGTTTTTATCACTTTTTGTTAAAGTTGGTACTGAAGGAATCCACCTTGAACAAAATCAGAAAAGAATGAAAAGCATCCTAGAACATCAGTAAAAAAAAGTGATTGTGGGGCTTCCCTGGTGGCGCAGTGGCTGAGAGTCCGCCTGCTGGTGCAGGGGACACGGGTTCGTGCCCCGGTCCGGGAAGATCCCACATGCTGCGGAGCGGCTGGGCCCGTGAGCCATGGCCGCTGAGCCTGTGCGTCCGGAGCCTGTGCTCCGCAACGGGAGAGGCCACAACAGTGAGAGGCCTGCGTACTGAAAAAAAAAAAAGTGATTTTGTGATAATAATAATAATCATCATCCAAAGCTTGTTTAGAGTTAAAAAGAGGATTCAGCATTTGTAAAAGACAGAGTTTTTGTTTGTTTATTTTTAAGAAGGAGCCCTTAGGGTGGTAGAGGAATAGCTTGTATTGGATTAATCTTTCTATAGGTAATAATTATAAACTTTGAAGGAAAAGAAAAACTACTTCATTGGAGAGGGAGACAAGAGCAGAAACAGAAGGGGATTTAACTCATGAAGGAAAGGAAAGGGACTGAGATCTATGTTTATACAGTTTTCCCCTGAGGGTCCTCCCCCATCCATATGGCACAGGGTGGCTGGACCTCAAGCAGAGGGTCAGTGGATGGAATTTGGGCCTTTCAGAGAGACTAGTGATTGTGTAGATATCTCAGACATGAAGAAGCCACAGAGATGGGAGCCTCAAAATCTGTATCAAATATTGTTGATTCCTGAATTACGAGTAGCCAGCAGATGGGAACAGCATGAAGACTCTTAAAAGGGCTGAAAAAGTGTTTCAGCTGCTGTTGACTGCAAGGGAAACAGAGATTAGAGTTTGAATTGTGCTCAGCTAAGAGGCTTAGTAAATACCTTGAGCCTTCCGTTAAGACACAGAAGGGACACACCTTAGGAATAAAGACTAATGTACCAGGCTAAAGAATTTTCCAGAAGCCTAAGTGAAAATCCAAACTGTCTCATCCTGCTGAAGTGTTAAGCTGAGCTTTCACAAGCTCCAGGTGATCAGCTAGTCATTTTTAAGACAATCTATTAGGAGAGAAAAAACAATCTTCATAAGAAGCTAACAAAATCCACCTCCCTGCCACACATCATCCACACTGTTCAGTGAACAGTAAAAAATTACTAGTCATGCAAAGAAAGGGGAAAAGTGTCATCAAGGGAAAAAGTAGTCAAAACAGACCAACCTGAGGATGGCTCAGATGTTAGAGTTAACATCAAGGACTTAAAGGAAAAGATGGTCATACTGAGAGAATAGATGAAGATCTTAGAAGAGAAATGGCAACTATCAAAAAAAGAGCCAAATGGAAGTTCTAGAAGTGAAAAAATACTGTATGAAATGAAAATACTTATTGGGTAAGGAGATTGGGCAGAGTGTAAGGAAAGATGAATAAAAAAACTGTAAGATAGGTTGATAGAAATTATCCAATCTGAAGAACAAAGAGAAAAAACTCCACCTCCAAAAATATATATGTATATAATAAAAAATTCCCTAATTTGATTAAAAAGTATCGAAGAAGCTCAGCAAATACCAAATAAGGTAGATACAAGGAAGCCACACTTAGCCATCTCATAGCCAAGTCAAGCTGCTGAAAAACACTATTCATGTTTGAAAATTCATTTTAGACAAAGCTATTATCTAATATGGAGTTGATTCTTAAGAAAGTTTTAATTGTTACCTCATGATCACCAGTAGAGCATAAGGATGTGGAAGGAATATGCTGGATCTATGAGCAAAGAGACCAGGGTTTGAATTCTGACTCTGATGCTGAATGACTGAACCCTTGGAGAAAGGGGCATTCTGTGTCACACTTCATTGTCTGTAAGGTTGCTGGTAAGCAACAGCTCTGCCCCATAGAGCTGTTGTGAAGCTTGACTGAGATTATAGTATATGCACAGACTTAACGGAATGCCACCTAAGACACACTCTGTAAATGCTCACTTCTTTTTTTTCCTCTTCCTAGGCATTTGGAGTGTCTTTGAATATAAATGATTCTGGTTCTTCTATGTGGTCTAAGACATAAGGGTGTATTTATGAGAAAGAAAAATCCACTTTCTAATTCTAAGTGAAAGGTCTGGTAATTTCAACCTGATTTCTAAAAGATTTCATGTTTCCACTTGTAAGGCTTTGGAAGACATGCGTGGAAAACATAGAACTGAAAATTTGCATATTTTTAAGCAACTCAGTGAGAAGGTAGTTCATGTTTGCTAGTGTTTTCATTGTATTTATGTGTCTGTGAGGTTTCAGGATTAAAAGCATCTCTGAAATATGTTCATAAGTATGTGCTTATAGAGATAAAAGTCACTTCCATATCTTTTAGTACTGCATGAACAATGATCAGAATGCTAATTCTTATTATTAAGAATAGTGATCACTGTTTCATTTCTGAAAAATTAAGTTGGTT
Organism: Mesoplodon bidens; assembly: GCF_964165515.1. Lineage (NCBI taxonomy): Eukaryota > Metazoa > Chordata > Mammalia > Artiodactyla > Ziphiidae > Mesoplodon > Mesoplodon bidens. The sequence goes on from NC_138176.1 coordinate 23,333,325, forward strand.
TAGCTGTACCTACAGCTTTGCAGGGAAATCTGAGAAATACTTGAGACATTGGTTAGGCAAGTTACATGTTAGTAAATAAGCATGTGTCACTGGAAATATTTCCAAGTTGGTTTAAAAGATAAACTAATCACTCTCACTTATAAATTAGCAGTCTATTCTATTGAAAACTCACCTTTTGATTATTGAAATAATACTTCAATGGGACTTCTTAGTTTTATGATTCTCTTTTATAATTGATTAAAATATATAGGCCTGTTTAAATATGTGGTCCCTTAGTACACTCCAGTTCCTCTGTTATATTAAGTGCATTGGTAATTTCCATTAACCCAGAAATTGGTAAAAGTCATTAGATCTTGCATTAAAATTTCATAACAATTGGCCTTTAAAAAACTTTGTCCGTTTTCTTATTAACTTTTACCCTACGTATAAACACTAAGTTAGAGGTGACCTTTACAAATTGCCATTAGGGCCCTAGACAAGTTGGAGGTCACAAGAATTATGCCATTGGTTCCCCTACTGGAAAATTCATCACAATTGCTGCTGTTTGGTGATTTTGCTCTTGCTGCTGTTCTGCATTAAGTTCTTCAATTCAGAATTTTGTGGTAAAGGCAGAGGTGGCAGTGCACATTGTATAGATTTAAAGAAATGTTTATCAGCAGTTATTATTTATAAGAATGGCTACTAATATGGGCACAGTCTGGTTTCAAAGATCATGGGCGTAGGGGAACTCTCGTAGTGATAAAAACGCAAATAAGTCCTTGGAAAGCAGGACACACTTTTTACTTGAATGGTTGACTGCATTCAATTATTATGTCACAGAAAAAAAGCAATGCTGTCTTTGGTGGGGGTCCCCATTGGCTTATAGAAAAAGAAGCACTAATTACTTATTTTAATTTACAATAGATTTTCTATAGTAAATAGATATACAAATTTCTATGTACTATAGATGTTTGGAATTCTGTACACTGGGGTGTCTCCTGCCTATGTGATAGATTATATAAGAAAATAACATCAGAATGCAACTGTACATATAATTATTCTGATTAGTGAGGCAATACACTGTATATTATTGCCAAAATAAATATTTAAAAGCTAACATTAGTTTGAATGTCCTTTTTTTTTTTAGCACCTTTGGTATTTTATTCATTTGACCAACAGTTATAAATACCCCTGTGCCAGGAAGCTAAGCACTGGTGATATAAGATGGATATAATAAGGTCTCTGATATCTAAGATCTCTCCATAGTCTGTTTTCAGGACTAACAAAACGTTCTTTATTTGTTTTTTTCCTGTCCTTAAAAAAATAAACACTGTGGTAAACAACATATTAATGGGTGAATTTTAACCAAACTATGGTAATATTCCAATAATATTAAAATGCATTAAAATGTGGTTCCAGTAAACTTACAACCAGCAAGCCAGACCTTTGTATTTTCTAGAATATTCAGCTGCCCTGGTTTTACCTTTTACCTGTGATATTGATTCCTTTATGGAACTGAGAGCAAAAGAAACAGAAACAGAAGACAACAGAGATCTTGTCTTAATAGCTGAGTGCCTTGAAAAGATATTTTTCTTAACTGTTGGGTTCAGATAGATTTCTGGAAATGGTAATAGCTTAATAGAAGTGTGCCCACCCTCCCCCCACCTTAAAATATAAATTAGTTTTCTTATCTTTGAAACTGGGCACAGTTCTCTGTTTATATTTACACATTCCACGGACTAACATACTGTGAAAGCCTAGCTGTCTTGGTTGATGAATATACGGTATATTGAAAAAGCATGATCCTTACCTTGGAAGGCAGAAGCACAACTTTGTCAACAATCCTTCCTATCAATATTTATTGAGCTCTAGTTATGTATATTCCCCCTGTGTTTAATATATATTAAGATGTACTAATCTGTATTCATATTATTCTTATTAGTCAGTACAGTGAGAATTACAGGCATTAAGTTGTGGTTGAGTTTTTGCGGTACGTGAGCCTCTCACTGTTGTGGCCTCTCCCGTTGCGGAGCACAGGCTCCGGACGCACAGGCTCAGCAGCCATGGCTCACGGGCCCAGCCACTCCACAGCACGTGGGATCTTCCCGGACCGGGGCATGAACCCGTGTCGTCTGCATCGGCAGGCGGACTCTCAACCACTGCGCCACCAGGGAAGCCCCATAAAGATTGTATTTTCTTTGATCAGATTTCAGTAATGGCCTTTCTTGTGGTTAAAGAATCCAATTCAGTCTCTTACACACAGTCTAATCCAAGACTATGGCCTAACTCCTTTAATTATACCCGACCACTTCCAGGTACCAAAATCCTTACATAAATAACTACCATGGTTTGGCTAATGTACTGATGTCTGATTCTTGGTGACCTGGGATCTGGAACTCTACAACAATGATGGAAGCCTATAGGTTTGATTGGGTTTTGGGGTCAGAAACTCAGGAACACTCATTGAATGTTTGGTGCTTATAGGCTTTTCTGAGCTTCTCACAGGAGATCCCTGAGAGTTTCACGTTCTAGGGAACACAGAAGAATCAAATAGCTGGGGGCGCATTTTCAGGGAAGGAGGTGATGGGAAGAACAAACAAACGACAAAGCAAATAGTCTGTTAAATGCCCCCTGGTACCGTGATGAGGAGCCCTGTCCTACCTGTCCTCTCTTTGGATAACTGGTTATTTTTCTGAGCACTGCCATTTTTTATGCGCCTCAGCCTGAAGTTGGAGACAGGGAAAAACATTCTCAAAGATGAAAAATCAATTATTCTTTGGAATCCTCTGTGATTATAAGTACCTAGGAGAAGTGATTACATCGTCTGCCTCTATCCTGCACCTGATCTGAAAGCACATTGGTTGTAGGAGAAAGATCAGCTGCATCTCTATAACCAAAGTTCTTTACCCAGAGTTAAGTAAATGAGCTGCTGAAGGTTGCCCCAGAAGTTTGTTTACAGCCATTGTTCATGAGAAGTGGTATGTGTAGTGTCCATAGCTGTCATCAGATACTTGAAGAAGTTTATAACCTCCCCCAAAACCCAGGTGCAACAAGTTCAGCACTTACAATCTCACTAGAATTTAATTATTTTCCCAGAAAAAGCATTTGGACAGACTCCGGGCAGTGCACAATTACAGCAAATGCATTCTTTCAAACAGGCTGGAACTCCTTTAGCGTCTGGTATGTGGTGCATTTCAGCAACTTTTGACTCCTCTATTTATTGGTTTGCTTGTTTGGGGGGGGGGCTTGCAGGAATGGGTGTTAAGCCTCATGGATACAGACAACATAAACACATTTCCTGCATTATTGGGTACCTGGAAAATAATCTTTATGAATCGCTCCTATCTGAACTGTGGTCTTGATTGGTTCAAATGCCTTGAAACTTGTTAAGGAATTAGCTATGATGTACCACCCTATTTTTTTCCCTTCCTCATAAACAAATGAAACCTTTAGTTCAAAGTTCAAGGAATCATGCTTCAATGAAATAAATTAAAGCTCTTAGGGGAATGAGTGTTTAAGGAAAAGAATGAAGAATTGATGACCTATTAACAGTCATTAATTCTCTACCTAGAGTTATTGACAGCATGTGACATTATAACCTTACAAATTGCAATCTATAAACAGCTTAGCAAATGGTAATGCAAATGACCTTTGCATTACAATTGGTCTCACAAAGCCTTCAGCTTATTACAAACAGCTGCCACCAGCATATTTTCTTATAGGCTGCAGAAAAGAGGGGATGCATATAACCGGAGAACTGGGTGCTATTTAGACAGAGCTCAGCAAGGCCACTTACAGGCAGACGTGATGGATGGTGAGTGGCAGCAAACATCTCAGCCAGGGTGAAAGTATTAGAAGTTTGCTTGTCATTGATTTACGGTCACCAAATAGAGAGAACTAATTAGCTGAAGTTGCTTGACTTAGCACTTTTTCTCCTCCACTTTTGAAACAGGGACTTAGAATTCATAAACAGGAGAAAATCGCTCCAGGGTATTTTTTGCCAGTCTTTCTACCTACACTTGTTCCCCAGGATAGGAGGCAAGTCACCAAGCTTTGATTTGAGATATGCCTTAGTTTTTACTCTATGTCACAAGTGGTAGAATAAATGTTTAGGATTCCTTTACATGGCTTTGGCAGAAATGTAAGTTGCAGACACATTATTATATGTTTGTTCTAATATGCTACATTTGGGTGTAACACCTGGAAATGGTCCAGCATATTGGCCCATCATTATATCTGACTTGTTCTTTTTTCCTTTTTTTCTTTGTTCAGTGCATACCTTTGTTAGGTTTTTCCAAACATCCCCATTGCATTTGTGTTAGAACACTCTCAGAGTATTTGAAATCACACTGGCGTCATGAGAAATGAGTTCTATTACTGGTTTTGCCACCAACTGACTGTTTGGACTTGGGCAATTCATGTAACTTCTCTGGGCTTCAGTTTCTCATAATGATAATGATCATGGTATCTAATATTTGAGTGACTACTGTGTGCCAGTGCTTTACATGCAGTATTTCAGTTAATCCTCATAAATAATCCTATGAGGTAGGCACTAACATTATTCCACACCTCATGATGGCAAAATTTACAGAAGTTAAGTTACCACTCAGGAAAGTGACAGCTAGGACACAAGCCTGGTGGTCTGATTCCAAGGCCCAGGCACTGAAATCAGGGCTCACAAACTCAGAAGCCCACTAGGACCACAGAAGGGCAGTCCGTAAGTGATGGCATGGTTTTTGCTCCAGCGGTTGGAGAACCCATATCCTGTAAGCAGAAGCTAATGCCCCATCCCTTCCAGCTAATTTTGCTGTGTGGGAATGTCACCTTAGTATTGACGGGTCTTCTAACTTTTTTTTTTTTTTTTCAAGAGAAGCAAGAATTCCAGCTTGGTATTTAAACTCCTGATTTTGAAATGATTGTTTTTAAAACATGTTGAAGACCAATATTGTGTAGGACAAACAAAACATGATTTGGGGCTACTGTGGTTTGACAGTCATCTGCTGATCTGTGATTTAAGCATCACCCACCCTGCTATATTATAAAATGACATATTTGTACTAAATAATCTTAAATCCTCCTCAGCACCAAAATTCTCTAGAATTCTTTGATTACCTCAAGTTTCTGGTTTCCAAATGTGCATGTTTTCAAATTGCTTTCTTCCAGCCTTTTTAGGAGAGTTTTTTTACATCTAACAAAGAAGACCCTGTCCTGTTAATGATGCTTCTATTCTTCTCATCCTCATTTTTTCAAAACCTTAACAAGTTATCTTAGACTCTTCCTCATTTTCCCTATAGTATCCAGTTAGTTCCTTTTTCTTTTTTCCCCATAATCTCTCTTCCTTTTGTTCTTTTCTTTCCATTTGTACTCTGCCACCCTGGTACAAGCCTCCAATATTTTACACCAGTACATTTAAATAGACTCTTAAATGTTGTCTTAACTTTCAGCCACTTGTTACTCTAATCCAGGAGTTGGCAGACTATGGCCTGAGGGTCAGATTTGGCCCATGGCCTGCTTTTGTAAATAAAGGGTTTTGGAACCCAGCCTACCGGCTTGTAGTCATAGTGTCTATGGCTGCTTTTATGATCCAACTGTGGAATTGAGTAGTTGCAACAAATATTTTGTCGTCCACAAGCCTGAAATATTTACTATCTTGTGCTTTAAGAAAAAGCTTGATGATACCTGCTAATCCATTTCTTACATAGCTGTCAGATTCAAGTCTAACTTTGTATCTTCAGTAATGTGTGTATCACCTCTGTGTTCAAAATCTTTACTTGCTGTCCTATTTCACCACATACACACAGCAAACTTCTCAAGATTTCTCAGCCTGGCATTAGAGATGGTTCAGAAATGACTCTAGTCTATCTTTCCAGCCATATTTTTAAACATCACAGTGATCTCTGATTAGACAGGTTTAAATGATGAACCACAAACACACCATACTCACCCTAATTCTGAACTTTTGAGAATGTGCTACAACCCAATGTGCAGTATAATTTGCCCATTATTCTTTGAACTATGATTTCAGTGGGCATTTATGATTATAATTAAGCTAATTATTATTGAGAACCTACTATGTATCAAGATGGCAGTAGGCTTGCGCAATAAATAATTTCATTTGCCCTGAATTGACGTTATTTTTTTAAACATACATGTCTGTACATCAAGTAGTTACTCATTGACCATGTACTTGGGGTTCTTTTATGTCAGGCCCTATCCTAGCACAAGAAATTATATTAAAAAATTTTTTTAACAACTAGATCACAATCTAATGAAAGAGACAGGTATACAAATAATAAAAATTATGTGCTTAGCCATAGTAGAAACATACAATACTAAAGAAGCACAGATGAAGCAACAAGCTCTATCCAGAGAGTTGGGGATGGCTTTATGGAAGGAAGTGGCATTGGAGCTGGGCACTGGAAATTGAGGAAGCCCCAGAGACCTGAATATTTATGGTGGTTCAAAGAATAGCAAGGAGGTCAGGGTTGTAGCAGATTGTGAGGAGAAGTGGCAACAGATAAAACTAGAAAAGAGATGTGTGCTGTATAGAACGGTCCTTGTATGTCTTGTTGAAGAATAAGGAGTTAATCCTTTTGAGACAAGGGAACCCTGAGTGTTTCTGAACAGGAGAGTGACAGTCAGATTCTACCTAGATTGTAAATTCCTGGGTGGCAGAAATTGCATTTAACATGTCTCTTTGTCTCCTATGGATTCTACCAACTCTGCCTTGAACGTAGTAAACATTCAATAGAGAGTTAGTTGTCCATTGATAAATTTCTTCCTGAGAGTGAAGTGTTTCTGTCTGACTGGTAGCCAACAACATTTTGAGTTATCTCTGAGCTTGAAAAAATGCTGACACCGAGTTGCTTTTTTTTGTTTTTTGGGCTTTTTTTAAAGCAGCAAATATCATTAAGGTGATGAGAAGCATCAAATTCATGACATTTCCCTGCCTGTCACCTTCACTCTAGTAGCCAGAAGTGTTGTTTGCAGTGTTCAGCAAATTTTTGGCAAAGTTGAAACTATCCAAAAGAAGTTGCAAGTTCATTCTTTCTTAAACCACATAAAGTAGGGATGGGAAATACTGGTGCTCTAAACTCCTTGAGGATGACATGCTTTTAAATACTATTATTTAAGCCAGAGGGAAATGAGATAATTCAGAAGCTTTTGAGGCCATTGATAGAATGGAAAGATTTTGCTCTTCCTACAGTTGTATAAACAACAAGCCCTCAGCCTTCTGCGCTATAAGTGACAGAAATGATCATCCTGTACTAATTGTCACAAGTTGCCAGGAGTAATGGAGGTCTGCAGGCATGGCAGCTTAGAATGTCAGACCTCAGGTTTTATGATACTGACTTTTAAGAAAGAAAAAAAGACATTTCAAAATTTGTAATCTGAGATAGTTTAGCCCTGTGGGAACTGTTTTGTTTAGTTTGCCGGGAAAAACTAGGAATATGATTTCGTTCTGAGAACTTCATAAAGCTGGGACTGTAGAGCAGTTCCACCTCTGATTTGACTGTGAGAAGAGTAGCAGGGTCGTTCTATCATTGCCCTGAACCAGTTTCCCTTGCTGTGTTAGATCTGGTGATCAGCAAGGCTGGTAAAGAGTAGCACCAGCATCCTTGCCTTGCAGGCTGAAACTGGTTTCAGTTTCTGATCCCTAGAGCCAACTCACTAGGAGGCACAGTGTCTAGGGCCCACAGAGGCCATCCTGCATCCCTGCTGACCCCCCTTGAAGCCTGTTCTCCTGCCTCCCTCCTCTCGTTTCCTTCTCCACCCTCACTCTCTACCCAGCGTCAACATACACCTTTCCACCCAAATATCCCATGAGCTTCACACTTGCTGCCCTCTGGTCCCTTGCAGACTTCTGTAGTGAATGTTCTTCCCCTTTCTCTAAGCCCCTTGGCTAAACCAAGGTCTGGATGCACTGACACCACCTCTATGAAATCTTTCCAGATTCCCATCCTCCTACTAGGCAAGTCCTCATAGCATTTTGTATGATACTTATCACATTGTGTAAAGTGGTCTGAAGCCCATAGGATAGTGATCAACTCAAGGGCATAGAACTCACTGTTTTCTTTCAATAGTGTATCCAGGATGCTTAGCTGTGCTTGGCGCATAGTCATTGCAATAATAAAATAGTAATAATATAATATATATTGTATTTATTTGTATTTGTGTTGTATTTTATTGTATTTATTTATATATACAATGCAAATAAATACAATGCATATAATACAATAAATACAATAATAAAATAGTAATAGCTATGATACAGTCTGAAGTTACACTGTATTAGTCATAACATCACATGTATTAGCTCAAGTAGGTGCTCATTTAAACCTTGTGCATACGGAATAGGGTATCTTTCCTGAAACTCACTCAAACCTAGCCTCCTCCAGATCCAGACAAAATCCCTTTGTGCAGGAATATCGCCTTTATCTGTATCATGCCTGCCTCCCGCCAAGCACTGCCATTCAATAATTCTGGCATGTGGTACCTTTTCCTCACGACAGAGTGCTGAACAGTGATTTATTGCTTGAATACACATTGCTTTCATGGAAGAGATTTGTTTAAAACAACAGTAAAGCACTAAATAAATTATTCATTCCATGCTAATTCTTCACTTTTATGTGCTGTAGTAAACGTCAAAATAAACAGCCTGTCGGGCATTTTATTTTTGCCACATTAATCTTGGACAGTTTAAAGGAAAAAAAAATAGGAAATCTAAAGAAGAGGTTCCATTTTCAAGAAAATAGATTTCTTTTTCTTCCTACCACCTCATGCAGCAGCCAGGCAGAGAGCTTTGGCCGAGGCGTCTCCTTCCCTCAGTGGCTCTGAGTCACTTGCTGAACTGGTCCCAGTGACCCCCTCGCATTCCTGTTGCCTGCTGGGAGCAGTGTTGCTCCTTTTCTCTGCAGAGAGCCATTCGCAATGGCCCAATCACAAGGCAAGGAATCAGAGTCTTTCCTGGGAGATCTGCATTTCCTAGGGCACACTGGGTGTTGGGTTTCTAAATTTCACTGTGTGTCTTGATTTAGGATTAAAGGATTAAAAAGTAAGGGAGGTAACAGTGACTTACTTAACCATTTTTGCAACTGAGTTCCCACGTGGAATAGAGATATCATTTGTTCCTAGCCTTTTTTAGCCTTCTTGACTGAAACCTCATTTCCTGTGTCAGAGTGAGGGACATTTGAGTGACTCAGTTTATGGAGTCCTTCATCAGCAGAGTAGCAGATGGATGGTCTTGTTGTAGATTTGGGGGAAGTCATTCTCCTCTTTTCTGAGCATGAGGACTCCATGTTTTATGCCTGCTGGTGGGTAAGGAGAGCTGTGGTCCTCTGGCCTGTAGCATCCACAGAGGTCTCAGTGAGTGAGAAGTAAAGATGACCCTTATGCTCAGGATGGTGGAAGAGTTAACTCAGCTCATCCCTCAAGGCCCTGGCTCCAGATCAGAAGCCAAGAAGACTGAGGCTAGATTGAGTCCTAGCCCATCACATCTCCTGTGTGAGAATAACTAAAACCATCTCCTTACGATTGTAAAGTGAGTTAAATGACATACTGTGTGTAAAGCGCCTGGCTTGCTGTAAGAGCTTGGAAATGTACCATTTACTTCTAGCTAGAGATTGTGCCTTTTAGTTTCCAAAGCATTCAGTTCTGACCTGGAGGCTCTGTGAGTCTCTCCGCAGCTGTAATGTATAATGTGGGTGGGTATCTTTTCCCTCTTTTTGCATCCTGGATAGCACTTAGAACAAATACACATTGTGGTCAGTGTCCAGAAAAACAGTTGGATAAATGATATATGTCTATATCTATAGATATAGATACATAGATAAGATAAGGTGAGATAAGATAGATAGGATAGATAAGACAGGAAGGCAGACAGACTGAGCTTAGCCTCAGGTTGATTGAAAGCAAGAAGTATAATCTTTGAAACTCTTTCAAGTTCTTTCTTTCCCTCTCTTTAAAGAGTTCATTTTTTCCCTCAGGTAAAGCACCTGAGCTCTGGTTTCAGTTTATTTGGGTTTAAATCCCAGCTTTCCTATCTGGTGGTAGGCAAATTCCTTAAACTCTCTAATGTGCCATCTGAAAATAGACCATCAAAAGAAAAAAAAAAAGAAAAAAAAGGAAGAAGCAGCAGCATTGGTTTCATAAGATAGTTAAAGATGTCTATAGATTATATTCTTCAAAATGCTTAGCAGACTGACAAAAAAATTTTTTTAAGTACTCAATAAAGTAAACTGGTGATAATAATTCAGTTGGAAAAGGGAATTCTAATTTTATTGATCCTGTTTAATAGGAAAAAGGAAAAAGGTTAAGCTAATTGGCTAAAATCACATAAGGAATTAAAATTGGCTCTATAACCAGAATCAAGTCTTCTCAACTTCTAATTTTAGGGCTCCACCCTGCCACCCATACAGACTTTGTTTGGCTTTGTCCCCACTGTACAGAGGAGGCAGTTTTGAGGGGCCCATAGGAATTTATTGAAAGAGCTGTCATTCAGACTTTGAATGACTTACACCTATCCAGGGCTGTCCATTCCTGGATAGGAGAAACTCACAGAATGGGAAGTGGGCCTCTGCAGTGTCCTGGCCAACCTTCAGGTGTCTCACAGGTCTATGCATGAAAGCTAACACTTTTGGATGAAAGGACAGAAAAATCAATAAACCATTGGATTGGATCACAGACATGTTTTACAACTACTCAGCCCTTCCAAAAGAGATACACAGCATTGAATTATCTGTAGGTTTAATCCTTTAATCAGCCAGGACTTCTAAGAGGAAATCCAAAGTGTTTGGAGTGTCATTCTTAAAATTGGAATTTCATTAAGTGGCAGTGCTCTTGTGTTGCAATTATTCAGGTTTTTTGAGCCCACTGTGTTCCAGATGCTCGCTACAATAATTGCTCATGTAACTGGAATGTGCTGTTTATGCCTGGAAAAGTCCATCACCAATATAACTACAGTCAGTCAGTCACACCATCAACAGATATTGAAGTCCTTTAGGTCAGCAGGAGAACACTGTCTGAGTTCAAGGGGGTATTGGTATGACATTGATCTGAATGTGAATGAAGGAGCCATATCATACTTGGCCTTGTAGGTCATACGAAATTTAAACTTTAAGTTCAGCGGGAGGCCACAGAAAGGCTTTAAAGAGTGGGAAAAGATGACCAGATTGCTATTTTTTTCTTTTTTAAAAAATAAATTTATTTATTTATTTATTTATCTATTTTTGGCTGTGTTGGGTCTTCGTTTCTGTGCCAGGGCTTTCTCCAGTTGTGGCGAGCGGGGGCCACTCTTCGTCACAGTGCGTGGTCCTCTCACTGTCATGGCCTCTCTTGCTGTGGAGCACAGGATCCAGACACACAGGCTCAGTAGTTGTGACTCATGGGCTTAGTTGCTCTGCGGTGTGTGGGATCTTCCCAGACCAGGGCTCGAACCTGTGTCTCCTCCATGGGCAGGCAGATTCTTAACCACTGCGGCACCAGGGAGGCCCCAGAATGCTATTTTTAAAAAGATTATAATGGTAGCAGCAGAGAGGGTGGCTTGAGGGAAGCAAGATGAGATGGTGGCAGAGATGTCAGAGGCATTGCCCTAGGCCAGACCAGGTTGATGTGAGGTTAGATGGGAGAGGTTTATAGGACTTAGTGATTGGTTTGGTTTGGGGAAAAAAGAGAGGAATGACATCAAGGAAGACTTAGAGCTCAAGCAATGGCAGTAGCACTTACTAAGCCTGGTGACATTGAAGATCAAGGTATTGGGCATTGAATGATATTATAATGGGAAGAGATCTTACAAGCGTGTAGCATAACCATGGAGGAAACTGAAGCCCAAAGAGGTACGTTGGCTTCCTCAGTGTCACAGTGTGTTAACAGCCGAGCTCAGACTTAAGACTGTATCTCCTGATTCATAGCCCAAGACTGCTGAAATGGATAGCTCCATTGAAAAGTTTTAATGAGCAGCATCTAATGTGGAATCCTACTGAAAGGTGGATTTACAGTGAAGTTAATAAAGCTTAAGATTCAGAGCCTTCGTAGGTGTGGGCTCCTGTGAGTGCTAAGAGTTTTGGGGAGTCGTAGATTGTTTCAGGTGGACAGGGGAAGCTCGGTTGCAATCAGAAAACATTTCTATTTCCTCATTTCTGCCAAACTGCCTAAAGGTGTCTCAGAAGAAAAATACGCAAATCTTTAAGGCACTGGTAATTCGTTGTGATCTAATTTGTCATTTTAATAAATTGTGACTGTTAAATCTCATTTTATTAATAATTTTGTATTATTTTTCTTAATGTGAGGCCCACAAATTGTATGGCTTTCATTCTCACAAGACCTGGGTCTATGCCTGGTCCTACCAACTTCTGTTACCTCTTTAACTCTCCGGGCTCTGAACTGGCCCAATCCAGTCCTTCCTCCTGTACCTAGGAACTCCTGCTTCATACCCCAAATCAGCATATGGTTTGTTAAGATTGTTCTTTATTCTCAAAGCTCCTTATTCAAAAACTGATTCTTCTAAAAGTGTAACCTACACCATTTGTCAGATGAGGTGGTTGAAGTTAGATAATCTTTCCAGCCCCTTCCAATGTTGTCCTAAGTTTCCTTTCAAAGAGTGGCAAAGTGCTGATTTTTTTTATAACCACCCACCAGCCATCTAGATGCAATGGTAGAGGATTAGAATTAGCATCATGTAGAAGCATTTTGGTTCCATGACTAAATGACAAGGGACATATAAAAATCACTTAACTTCTATAGGGTTTTTCCTCCAACACAAACCTTTATTATTTATTATTATATTTGACTTGGGATTTCAAGATGTTATTTGAATTTCACTTTTAAGCCAGCTTGTTTTAAGCTTTGAATTTCCTTTTAGGCAAATTGTGTCTCACCACACTTTAGCACTCAGACAAGGCAAATATTCATAAAAGATCTGCTCCTAGAGATGTCAGTGTTTATCGTTTATTTATTTCTCTTCTTTCTGGTCCACATTAAGACTTTCCCAGAGTAAAGGAAAATATTTGAACTTAGCTTATTTGAACTATCTCTAGTGTTTCAGTGTCTTATTCTTGTTGCTTTTGTTAGTTGCACTGGTTGGTAAATGAGAAGAGAAAATGAAAAAAAAATAGAAAGCTTGCATTCTTTTCATATCTTATTCGAGTGTCTTACTGAGGTTCATGTTCTGATGCTTGGATCACCATAATATGCATATCTTTATTTATTAGCTTTCTGTGTGTTGTGTTAACCTTGAAAACTAATATTTTAAAAAAATTGACTTAACCTCTTCAGACCCATGAATAACTGCATAAAGCCCAATATGGAGAAGTGGAAAGGGAAAGTCTTGCTTCATTTCTTTCTTTCGAAGCTAAATATAAGGAAACATATGAACAGAAGGGCCCCTCATCATTAACATGCTGTTTGCTGTTTAACGGTACGTTCACCTTGTGTGTGGGCTCTGGCATGGGAAGAGTCTTAATATTTAGAGAGTGTCTATACTTCAGACAGTGATTTGAGAGCTTGCAGATCTATTGCTCAGATCAGCGCCTCAAAGAAGTTGAAAGGAAGGGAATTTCTCCATTATTCACATGCCCTCTCTCTCCCTCCTACCAAACTCAGTTTTGTACCCCTTTTACTTCAGCATATGGAAGGTTTCCTCTGTTTTGTTTTCTAGATTTCCAGAGACAAGATACTGCAAGAAATATTTTTTTTATTGTTTTGCAGCTCTGAATGAACAATTCTCTGCATTATTTGTGTTTCTTTCAGTAGGTACCAGGTGACCTAATTTGAATAGGGACCACCTCAAAGGAGGATGGTTGGGATATCATGACCATTCCCTTCGAAGCACTAGGAGGGGAATGAGGACAACGTGGTGTAGAGTTTGTTTCTTTAATTATGAAATGATGGACTTGCAGAGGACGTTTCCAGTAGGTTCCTTGCACTGTAGCACTGCAGACCACCCACTGAGCTGCTAGCCTCTCTCCCCGCCATGCTCTAGCCTCAGTTGCTTTCATGTCTTGAAGCTTTGGCTTTGGATCTCCAGTTCTTTTTAATATTTCTATTTTACCATTGTTTTAATATTTTCTGTTTCCCTATGTAGTGAGGTTTTGTCTTGAATATGCATTTTCCTCATATTTTGTGCAATCGTTTTATCTTGATACTCTTCTGGGATGACATTGGTGCCGATATCTTGCTCTTTTCTAGAAAAAAATATATCATTTAATTTAGCATCTCCCTACTTCCTCTGCTGTAACACAGAAGATTGAAATGGAGTATAATTTAGGGCAGAGTAATTTAATTAAGGGAAGAAGCATATGAAATGGTCAGTATTATCCACTAGATATGGATCTATGTTTGGAAAATTATCCTCTTTTTTATTATTCAAAAAGGAAGAGGAGGAGGAGAAGGAAAGAAAAAAATATAGGAATGAAGTGTCATCAGTCAGTCTGTTTGGCTTGACATTGTGAGATAAATAGATTTCGGAGAGAGTACTTTTTACCTTTTTCTGCATTGGTAGCATCCCTCACCTTGGGGAATTGAAGAGCAAGTTGATGAGGAAAGCTTCTATATTCAGGATTTGCATCCAAAAGCAACTTAGGTCTGGTGGGTTTGACAAGCTTGGATTTGTTTGCTAAATATAATGACTTGGCTCTAGGATTAGAGCGTAATAGCTTTTTATTTAAAGCATTTCTTTACTTGTTACTAACAAGAAAGAACTTGACTTTCAGCAGACAGGTGGCAAGAGATGTGCGTTGCTTCCAGTGAGAGCTACAGTTTTCCTCATGTGCAAACTCCTGGGACCGTGTCCCACAGCTCCTGGGCCAGCCTTATATATTAGCTGCAAATGACCTCTACAGGGAAACAGACTCAGAGGAAGGGCATAGCAAATTTTACTAAAAAACCTTCCACTTCCATTCTATATGCTGCAATTTGCCCTGTGTCTAGTGTTGATTAGGTTATCTGCATGCCCTGTTTGTGTCTCCATCTCTTTTGACTGTCTTGTCTTTTAAGTTCCCTAGTTGGGGTTGGTGGGGGGTGTCCAGTGGCTGTTTAACTCACACCACTTCAGTGTCATGCAGAGGGTATCATATGAATAAACATTACATTAAATTATGTGCGGGCTTCTACAAAACATGAAGGTCACTTGGGGATTAAGGACTTAACAGAGGCAAAAATCTACTAACTGCTTTCTAGCTGGCCCTGTACCCCAAATTCATCCCACTCTTTCTACTGATTTTTCTTTTCTTTTCTTCTTCTTCTTTTTTGTTTTTGTTGTTTTTTTTTGCAGTACGCGGGCCTCTCACTGCTGTGGCCTCTCCCGCCGCGGAGCACAGGCTCCGGACGCGCAGGCTCAGCGGCCATGGCTCACGTGCCCAGCCACTCCGTGGCATGTGGGATCTTCCCGGACCGGGGCACGAACCCATGTCCCCTGCATCAGCAGGCAGACTCTCAACCACTGCGCCACCAGGGAAGCCCTCTACTGGTTTTTCATTTCAACTTGTGTTTGTATGTGCTGGATTACTTCCGTCTGATGACTTCAAGTGCACGTGTGGTTGTGAGTGTGTGCCTGCATCATATCAACCTTTCAGCTTCCCTCTGGGGCTTCTTAATCTAGTTTAGCAATTATTGATTTCTCTGCCCTTTGATAACTCACATGGAGCACAATTATACATTCACGTAAATCTCCTGAAAATGTTGATATAATAAAACAGTCTGTTGAAATTTGCAGTTAGATGTGTGCACATTCATTGTCAGGAACTCCTAATCCTGGGACAGCCAAATTCTGTTGTGAGTTCAGTAGAAGGATCAGCTCCTCAAAAAAGGATTTCACCAGGGTTCAGCAATTAAAAAAAAAAATTAAAATGACGAATAAAAATGTCATTGATCTGAGGTCAGTAAAAAGGTAAAATTCAAGTTTGTCCATTATAAGGAAAAAATATTCCAGGAATTTCTGGAAGAAGGCGACACAAGGGATGAGTTTGTGATCAGTCCCTTGTCTGATAGGTAACAGGACTTCAATACTATTGAACTGAATGTAGAGTGAGGATCCTTCAGTGGTTCTGCCTTGCCTCTAGGAACAATCATACCCATACTAAGCAGTATACCATGGGGAGAGTTAAGCACAGTGAATAAGAGTCTGTATCTAATGGGAGTTAAACTTGTCCCCCACTTACTAGCTGAGTACTTTAAGTTACTTAGCTTTGATTTTCTCATCAGGGAAAAAAAAAATCATGTAAGTACTTGAAATGCCCTTAATAATGAAATTTGTCTGGCATACAAAGTAGATATCCACAAAATGCTAGATGTTATTAATAATAGCAACTGCTTACATTTGCACAGTATTTTAACATTTACAGAGAGTTTTCCCACTTCCTACTGTGTTTGCTTCCCCAAACTCTACAAGATAAAAAAGAAAGATAACGTTATCTTCTCATTTTACTGATATTTATTTATTTATTTAAATAAGAGAAGTCAATTCAGTATTTAAGGGCTTTATTCAAGGTGAAGCAGTGGCAGATACTACTAACTGTAGTGGCCACTCCCCACTTTTTCTTTGCTGGCAGAACCCACCTTGTTTTCTCAGGTTTTATTGCACGTGCTATGTGGGCATGTGGCTGAATCCTGGTCATTGAAACTGCAGAGATTTTGTCGGTAGGGCTTGTGGGAAAGGGTTTCCTTTCTAATTTAAAACAAAACAAAACAAAACAAAAGCATATATATACACTAGAGGCTCTTTTTTTCTTTGCTGGAAGTAGCTGTGTCTGCATATGCTGCAAAGAAGTGTCACAGCCTCCTTGCAAACACGAGGGCAGGTAGCACCCTGTGTTGACATTGTCAGAAAGGATATATGTGTATCCCTTGGGTCCTTGATGACATTGTTAGGCTAATTTAGTCGTGGAACCCCATCAACTCTGGACCTCTTGTTACATGAGATAACACATCTGTTATTATTTGAGTCATTTTTAATACTCCGTTTCCCATGCTAAAGACATACTAACAGATATGGTGGCTAAACCAAGAGTCAAAATCTGGTCTCCTGCTGATTGCAAAGCCTTTGTTCTTTTCAGCAAAGCACACTGCCATCCTAATATTAAGGCCCTTCATAGTAGAGCCAAATGTATCTCTCTATTCTGATATTTGTGTGTTTCTGCTGTTGCCGAAAACCCAGCCTCTGTTCACCGGTGCTGAACAGAAACACGGAGATAACTTTGGAGGAGAAGAAAGTAGCTTTATTGCTTTGCCCGGCAAAGGGGGCTACAGCAGGCTAACGCCCTCAAGACTGTGCCCCTCTTCCTGGGAAATTAGAAGGGGTCTTATAGTTTCAGGGTGGAAAATAGGGTTCTAGATAAGGCTCAGGGCTGACGTTGTCTTGCATTCCTCTTTTCTCCTGGAGGCACAGATCATTAGGGCTGGTGTCAGGTGGTTCCGGAACAGGTTCCAGGAGTCCTCAAGCTTATTTCTGACCTGACCTTCTTTCTGGAATGAAGAATGCTCACAAAGGAAAGGAATGTTAGGGAGTGTTCTCTTGGAGAAGTAAGCATCAGGTGTGTAGTACAACTTTAGGGGGCAATCATTTTCAGAGTTCAATTAAGCAAGAAAGAGGAGGAAAAAAACATCTGTAGGAGACCGCTTGAGTGGGTGGAAAGAATAAGGGCTGAATAAGGGCTAACATAATGGAGGTGCCTCGACTAGTTTCTACTACAGCACTGCCCACAATCTAAGCTTGAGCTCAGTCTGGGGACTTGCTCTCTTTGTTGCTCTGTGAGTTGTCACATCTCTGGATGCCTGTCCTCATGCACCCTTCCCTTAGAGTATCATCTCTATAGCCTCTCAAGTCCATCAGAGTCACACACATCCTTCGGGATTTATCTTGAATGCCTCCTTTTGTAAGAAGCTCTTGCTGAGGATATTTTTCTTTCTTGCTCTCTAAAAGATATAAACACTTTTCTCCTGCTACCTTTTTCTTCCTTATTTTGTAACCATCGTTGAACAGCTCTGCCTCTCCACGAGACTGTGAGTTTCCAGGAACTGGTACTGAGTCTCATTTTCCCTTTGGGTCCTGATAGCACATATTTTTTATTCCTGCTGCTTTTTTTTTTTTTGCAGTACACGGGCCTTTCACTGCTGTGGCCTCTCCCGTTGCGGAGCACAGGCTCCGGACGCGCAGGCTCAGTGGCCATGGCTCACGGGCCCAGCCGCTCCGTGGCATGTGGGATCTTCCCAGACCGGGGCACAAACCCATGTCCCCTGCATCGGCAGGCGGACTCTCAACCACTGCGCCACCAGGGAAGCCCTATTCCTGCTTCTTAAGAAGACATAATAAATGTTTATTGAATTAAATGTGTGGAATTTTAGAGCTGCAAGTTCTTTCTTCTTAACAAAGCTCCCGTTTTCTGGGAATTACAGAAGGTTCTTATCCTTGGATTCATGACCCCCATAGGATTCAGGAGATCAGTGAAATCATTAACATTATATTCATTGTTTTATGCTCATAACTTTTATTAGATCAGATTCTTAAAGAATTCATGGCTCCTTAAAAGAATGAGAACCTCTGTTTAAGTTGGAAAGTTGAATAAAGGCTTTCTGAACCAAAGACACAATCTGGAACACGCGTATTATAGGGAAACCACTGTTGTGAGTTTTCTTCTTTTCCCTGAAACTGGAGTGCAAAGAAAACAACCAAAAACAAACCAACTTTCTGGCTGTTGAATACCCCTCTTCTATCTTATCCAACTTTTTGATCCCCATGAAAGATTGTTCCACATCTCTTCAGGGCCCTTATTATTCTCTGTCTCCATATTCACTTCCATTCACATCTTTAAAAACATCCAACCTAATGTCTCTGGCAAGCTAGTGCAGTGAGCAGAGAGGGGACACTCAAGACTGGACACTCAAAGACCAGGGCCTTCAGGAAGCTGGTGGGGGAAGGATGTGGGTAGCCAGCTGCAGCCCCTGAACCTAACATCTTCCATGTGGTTATGCTAATGCTCATGCAAGCTTGACTATGGCCCACTTCAGGAGAGAGGGCTTATGAGCGCCGGCAGGATTGAGTTCAGTGGAGCCACCCCGAGCTTTACAAGGATGGAACCAACCTGCCCACGCTCCCCCTGAATCACTAATGACTGAGAGGATTACAAAAGGAAATGTCGTTTTATAGACTGGGACCCGTGTCACCCTCTTCATTATTCAGAATTTGGACCTATATAGACCCTTAGGAATGAAAAGACTTTAGAATCTTGTAGCCAAAGTGCTCACTGTCAAGAAGCCCAGGGCCACACTTTTGTTTCCCCTGAGATTAGATTCTACCTCCACATTTGGACACAGAGTGAGAAAAAAAAAGAATGAAAATCGTTAATAATTGAAAAATGAGGAGATGTGTCCCACTTTTCTAAGATTTCTCTGAGATGAAGGAGAGATGAGTTGAAGGCCAGTGGCCAGGCCACATGTCCCAGTGGAACTCAGAGCTCCCTGAATGTCCACTAGTTCTCCCAGAGCCACCCGAAATTCATAGTTTAAGAAGAATAGGAAGCTTGCTCTGCAAACTCCTCCTTCAAGAAAGATTCTCATTAGTCCGCTGCTACCAACCAGGTTGCTACTCACAAGCAAAGTAATTAGGAGAGGCCACTCCAGGGAGAATATGCACATTCCTTCTTAGGGGATGAAGGGAGGGGAACCACATTGCCCCCCGCCCTTTCCATCCTGCTTCCTCTGGGGTGCACGCTTTAAGTTAGCAAAGGATGAAAACACTATGTTGTTTCCTTAGGAAAATAAATGGAGGATTCCCGTGCCACTACTTGGGAAGGATAGAGTAAATTTTGGTTTGTTGCATCTAGTAATCAATTTAGAGACATTTTTAAAGGTATACTCTGTAGAATCAGGTTTCTAGGAAGGTGTTTTAGGCGTTCCTTAAATGTTTGGAGTTTCATTTCTAAATAAATTTTTATGTTAAAAAAAACCCACCTGCTGTCACATTCTAAGGTGTAACCTGTCTCAATACTTGGCATAATGGAGACTTCCGATATGTTAGCTTAGCCTGCTGCCTGCTGTGTTCATTCATTCTAATCCAGACCCGGATATAAGGCTTGCCCTGCCATTTTGATACTCATTTTTGCTGTTTTTTCCTATTTTACACTAAAATGACTGTTGGTTATCCATGTACAGTCTCCCCTCCGTATCCATAGATTCTGCATCCCTGAATTCAATCATCCACTGATCAAAAATATTTGGAAAAAAATCTAGAATTTTCCAAAAACAAATCTTGAATTTGCCACGCGGTGATGACTATTTACATAGCACTTACATTGTGTTAGGTACTGTAAGTAATTTAGAGATGATTTAAAGTATATGAGAGGATGTTCATAGTTTATATACAAATACTATGCCATTTTGTATAAGGGACTTGAGCATCCATGGGTTTTGGTATCCACAGGGGGTCCTGGAACCAATCCCCCGTGGATACCAAGGACAGCTGTACTAGTGTCTCTGTCTCTATGCTTTTGCTGTGTAACTGAGAGCAGAAAGAAGTTGGGGTTAGCAGAGGGTAGGAGTGAATTGGCATCTTCCTTTCCCAGGGTCCATTGTGATTTTTTTCCCCCAACTTTGTTGAGGAATACTTGGCAAATCCAAGTGAATGCATTTAGAGTGCACGGCAAGATGCTTTAATATAAATATACATTGTGTAATGACTGCTAAATAAGGTCAAGATCTCTCTCTCTCTGCTTAAGATCTACTCTCAGAAAGTTTTGAATATATAATATTGTACTATTAACTATGGTCACCATGCCATACAATAGATCCTCAGAACTTATAACTGAAGGTTTGTGCCCTTTGACCTACATCTCATTTCCCCCCCTTCTTGCAGCCCCTAACCACCACCATTCTATTCTGTTTCTATGAGATCATTTTTTGTTTGTGTTAGATTCTGCTTATAAATGATACATTATTTATATTTCTTTACCTGGCTTATTTCGCCAACAAAATGCCCTCCAGTTTCATCTGTGTTGGCACAAATGGCAGGATTTCCTTTTTTATGGCTGAATAATATTCCACTGTGTGGACTACTATACTACAGTTTCCTTTTTTAAAAATTTATTTTATTGAAGGATAGTTGATTTACAATGTTTTAATTTCTACTGTACAGCAAAGTGATTCAGTTATATATACACACACACACACACACACATACTGTATTTCTTTTTGATACTCTTTTCCCTTATTGTTTATCACAGGATATTGAATGTAGTTCCCTGTGCTAAGCAGTAGGACCTTATTTATCCATTCTATATATAATAGTTTTCATCTACTCCTCCTAAACTCCCAATCCATCTCTCCCCACCCCTGCCTCCCCCTTGGCAGCCACAAGTTTGTTCTCTATGTCTGTAAGACTGTTTCTGTTTCATAGATAAGTTCATTTGTGTCATATGCTAGATTCCGGTTATAAGTGATATCATAGGGTATTTGTCTTTCTGACTTACTTCACTTAGTATGATAATCTCTAGGCCATCCATATTGCTGCAAATGGCATTAGGAACACTACATTTTCTTTATGTGATGGTTTCTTAATACCTATATACAGAGGGGCAGGTGAGAGGCTGGAATTGATGGAATTATGCAGTGGGAGCTTTGGGAGACTCTGGAAAAAGAGGTAATAGTTTGTTGAGCTCATTGCTGGGGAGGAAGCCACAAAGGAAGCTTCATTCCCTTGAAGACCCTCATTTTTCCCTGCACAGAGCCTGGCACAGTTTCTGGTGCCTTCTCATCCTCTAAGGAATGAGTGATTTGAAAACAGCAGCTTGGTGGATAGGCGTCAACATCCTCTTTATAAGTATGGAGAAAATGAAGTTCCTCCTCGGCACCCACCCTGCCCAGAAGCTTTATGAGCAGTGGATATGGCAGGAAGGAGCCCCAGCAAAAGAACAGGACTGATGACTTGCGGTGACAGCAGCTCCTAGACTGGTTGGGGGATCCTTAGACATGTCACTGTGGAAAGTCCCAGAAATCAGTGGGCACTGAGGTACTGACACAATGTAGGTAGAGGTTATCTAGTCATAGATATTTAGATTATAGCTATTTAAAGAAAGTATCCTAAGATGTAATGAGGAACCTAAGAAAGGTATTACCATATGGTCACCACTTATTGTTTTGAATCAAGGATATTTTGGTATTGTATCGTGAGAACAAGATATAGGAAAAAAAACAAGATGTTCACAGATATTCCATTTTGTGCGAATGTATTTATCAGAACAGCCTCGTTCTCATTGATTGGATTTACAATTAAATGCTGTACACTTGGACTCGGAATTAAATCTATACGTGAAAATTGTTTACCAAATGAATAAAAATAAATGACGATTTATATATTTTTTAAGTACTTATAACATTTCACTTGATCAATAAGTTCCAGTGATTTTTTCTTTGTTTGTTTGAAAAATACACAAAAATGGTAGACAGTGGAACCAGCCAAGGCAGACAATTGTGTTTACCTCTTTTTCTCATCTAATGGTGGTCGTTTTGGCTGTGGCCCTTTAACAGATGCTAATTCTGTAAAACAGTATTGCTAATTAACCAGAGCAGAAAAACAAACAAACAACAGCAAATCCGATCTAATATAATGACGTGTCACCATCCAGAAGTAAGGTGGTAAATAATGCATATAGACAGGAAAGGGAAAAAAAGAGGGGGAAAGAGATTCAAATAATCGATTGAAAACATAACTAAAGGTCAGCAGTTCTCCCTTCTTTCTTGCTCTCTTTCTGAAAACAGAAAGATTAGATTGATTCAAGCAGATATGCTTTGAAATGCCATAAATGACACCTCATCTGGTGCAGTATTGACAAACTGCCTGAGCGTATCACTGGCATTTTCATTTTACTAGCCCAGCAAGAAGAGTCAGGGAGTGGATTTTTACCTCCCTGCCCGCCTGCCTGTGAATTGCTTAAACACCTTCTGTGTGTGTGTGTGAGGGGTTCCACACCGTTACATGCTGGGTTAACAAGGTTCCTTCTCTGGGGCTCCAGTGAATTCCCTCGTCAGATGGATGGGAGAGGCAGTTTGTGACCAGCTGAACTTCATTATTTAGTTTACTGCCATCTTGTACCAGGAGAGCAACTACCTAGAAATGCTTTATGCCCACACACCCATTTTCTTGGTGGGGGATTTATAGGCCTATTCTGCAAAATCATATCGAGGTGGAGCAGCGACATCATTCTGTGTCTTCAAACAGCCACCCCGCTGCCGCTGATCAGCATTCCTGGGATGGCGATGATTGAAATTTAGCACTTCAAGCGACTTAATTGACACACGGATCTGTTAAGCATATGCCCTCACCGCAGGCCTGCCATCTGACGTGCCCATAGGGTGCCCAGAGCCTCACACATGCTTACGTTTTGCTAAAGAAGTAAGGTTTTTTTTGGTTTTTTTTGCGTTACGTGAGCTCTCATTGTTGTGGCCTCTCCCGTTGTGGAGCACAGGCTCCGGACACGCAGGCTCAGCGGCCATGGCTCACGGGCCCAGCCGCTCCGCGGCATGTGGGATCTTCCCGGACCGGGACACGAACCCGTGTCCCCTGCATCGGCAGGCGGACTCTCAACCACTACGCCACCAGGGAAGCCCACAGCCACCCTTTTTGAGAGAGAGCATGTTGAGGTTCAGAGAAGCTAAGTTACCTGCCCCGTCTGGTACAGCGAGGAGGGCTGGGACCTGTGTCATTGACCTTCCTCTCTCCCAGCCACCTGCTCAGTGGCTGCCTTGCAGGACACGTATCTGACAGCTCTGTTAGCTTTCCTGAAAGTGTTAAGCCCACCAGGATAAGAAATGCCTGGATGGGCAGGTAAGTCTTGCTACTGGCTGAAAGGGAGAAGGTTAGGGAGGGCATCAGGGTTGAGCTGTTTAAGGGGAGGCACAGGCAAACCCTTCCCCAATCTGTGTCAGCGGATGCTGCAACAACTCATTCAATTATGTGAAGTGCCCATTAAAGGAATTCTAAGCCCTCCCTTGGGCCGTTTCAGTTCTATGAGATTGTCATTGTTTGAAACTAACCGGGATGTCTTCTTTTGCCTTCAGGTGATTCTCATTTTGACAAAGCTCTACGACTATAACCTGGGGAGCATCACGGAGAGCTCGCTGTGGAGGTAGGGAAGCTGAGCTAATAATTACTGTGTTACTTAAACGTGATGTCCTCGGCTGGCTGCTCACCCCCACCCCCGTTTCCTGGTGGGAAGGTTTCTGGTTCCTCCTCTTTCTTCCTCTGTTTGCTCTTCGTTTCCCTTAGCCATGGGTTGGGGTTTATTTCCGGGAAGGCTGGACCCTTCCTTTTTATAGACCTCTTCTTTTGGTCACAGATCCTTTTGCTAAACGGCTTATTAGGTTGTCTTTATGCCTTTTGGTTCCCATAGTTCTCACTGATCTGTAAGCTTATTGGTGCAGAAACGAAAGAATAAGGATATCTTTGCAGAGGGGATCAGTGTAACCTCTAGGTTTACAGAACCTAGGCAGGCTACCAGGGCAACATTCTTTCACAGCTTCCCTTCCGTGGTTCTGCAGCACAGAGGGGCACACACACACTTACACGGTTGCCTTAATTTCTGGGATTCACATTACTGTGTCACACATATAGAGTGGGCAATTAGTACTTTTTCAAATGAATG
The DNA here is from genome assembly GCF_964165515.1 of Mesoplodon bidens. Classification (NCBI taxonomy): domain Eukaryota; kingdom Metazoa; phylum Chordata; class Mammalia; order Artiodactyla; family Ziphiidae; genus Mesoplodon; species Mesoplodon bidens. Next base: position 23,357,930 of record NC_138176.1, read on the forward strand.
AACAAATTCTTCAAGGGCAGACTAACTTATTGGATTTAGAACGAAAGAAGGTCCTCAAATGCCCAGGCAGTTATTCTCTTCTCCTTTTTCCTTGGAAACTATACAACATACAACTATACAACATAGAACTATACAACTATAACATACAACTATACAACATACAACTATACAACATACAACTATACAACTATAACAACATTCTGTTGTTTTGTTTCTTAAAAAAATATTGATTTATCTCACTCCTGATTGGCTCTTCTCCACCAGCCTGTGTCATGGGCCCATGCCCGAACCAATCCCTGAAGTCCAGGAGAGCACGTCCTCTAATTGGTCAGGCCTGGATCACATGATGATCCCTGACCTGGGACAGGATAGAGACAAACTCTGGAGATGGTATTCACACACGTACACGCATGCACACACAGACTAAGTGAGAGTCGTTATACAGAAAGGTGGGGAGTGGTCTGTGGGCAGATCAAAGCTAGTGAGTGTTGACCACATAAGATCAGTGGGGGGGTTCCATTACCTGTCAGTTCACGTGACCAGGAGAGGCTGCCTCTTGGCTTTCAGTGTCAGTGCTGAGGTCTAGGGAGAAAGACTGCAGTCACCCTGTTTGTGTCAGGTGTCCCCCCCCACCGCCAGTGCAGTCAACAGTGGCTTGGGAGGGAAAGTTGATTTACGTGGAAGCAATTTGGTTTCAGGGCCTGCTTCTTATTGGGGATTGCAGTGGTCATACAAGAGGAGGCTTATAGATTGTATAGACACCCCAAAGCAATCTACCAGGCCTCACAAGAAGATTGTTCATTAAATTTTATTTTCGCCTGATGTCTGTTTTCTATTAGGCTTGACATTGTGTACAAGAAGCCCCACATAAATTGTCCTGTGCTTTAGGAGAACCCTAGTAGATCAAAGAAAAGGCTAGATTCTGTTCTTTTGTTTGTTGTCAGGCATTTCAATTATTGAGCTCTTTCCCCAAGTAGGAGGTCAGTTATGCAGAGTTTCTGTCCCAAGGAAATTTATGTAACTGATTTCAAGTGTGGGAAGTTTGGTAGGAGCCTCAAAAAGTACAGTTCTTTAATACATTAAGGGCCTGACTCCTGCTGTATTGTTTAAATTCAGCACCTATTCATCAGCATCTCTGAGTAAGCTTATGCTTCCTTGGAAAATTTCTCTAATGTATGTGCATAAATGAAAGTAAAAGCCAGCTTTTACTGGGTAGTGCATCTGCCATGTAAAGTGTCGTCGGCATATTAGAAAATTAAAAGATGTGCAGTTCTGTCTCAGTGGGACAGAGGCCGAGCAGCCGTAACTCCCAGCCTGAGTAGTCCTGGGAAGCGCATATTGGAGGGACATGAGGAACAGCTTGTCCTGGATTGCTGAAGCTCACGCTCAGCATGCTTCTTTCTCTCTGACGGGGCACTGTTACTGATGCCTCAGTCCAGGAAGAGTATTCTTTTCTTACCTTAAGTGAGGGGCTTAGTGAAATAAAAACGGCATCACGTTCCAGTATACCAGACCTCCCTTCTGAGGGAGCAAACTCCATGGGCTTAAGCCTGGGAAAGTGTGGCAAGAATGACCTGCAGACTTTTCCATCTTAGAATCAATTTCACTGGGAGATATATACATACGTATACATATACACACACACGCGTATATACACGTAATATACACATATGTACAAGTAATGTGTGTGTGTATATACCCATTTATACTTGCTTTTCTAACACACCCACAATAGTCATTTGCCATATATGTCCTGTTCTACATGTCATATGTGGCAAATGATTCCTGGGGGTGTTCTATGTTATTACAACTGCCCGTTTTAATACTTTGATGGAAGAGTACATGCCTAAAAAGACAATTTAGAAAAGAGGAAAGGAGAAAAAGGAGTATTTAGAATACTTCACAATTGCTTTTCAGGGCTGCATTTTTTGAGTGGCTCATGGTGCCCATATTTGGTCTTTAGGGGACATTTTGGGGGTGTTAACGTAGAGGTGGAGGGGGACAGGCCTGGGTGGGTCAAGGATGGGACCAGGAAGAGAGGTCCTCATGATTCCGCGTCATCTTGAAGGAGACTAGACTGCTAAGTGTTGACTCATTTTCTCCTGTACCAGCTTGTACAATCTTCTCAGGATACCTGCCTATGCCAGCCGTTGGGGGCTTCTTAGGGGCACAGGCCAGGTTTTAGAGATACTCAGGGCACTCACAGCACTGAATGCAGGACTTAGCACATAGATAATGCTCAGTAAGTATCTGGTTTTGAATAGACCAGTGAATACTACAGTTTTGTCTCTACTGCATGGTCACTAACGTATAACTCTCTTTCTCACTCATTTATTCAACAAAGATGAATTGATTAACTCCTCTAGGCCTTATATTGCTCTTATCTAGGGAAGGCAAGTTGGGTGGGTACATAGATCCATAGCACGTAGGTTCTGCCTTCCAGGACTTCACTGTTTAGAGAGACAAAGATCTTTGGACAGTTAAAATGAGAGAGAACTGTACCTACCTGTAACCTGCCTTATGTAATTGTATCGAATAAGATATTTACGCAGCACCCAGAGCTGCCAGATCCCAGGAGTGTTGCTTCTTTACTTTGCTCATGTGTATATTTTCTCTTCTCAACTAGACCTGATGTCCTTAAGTCTAGCTACTGGTTTCATGTTAACGGCAGTGATGCTGTTGCTCATGAAAGTAATGACAACAGTAACAAAAATTAACTTTGATGGAGCGCTCACGATGTGTCAGGCACGATGCTCAGTGCTTGACTTGCATTATTGCATCCTCCCAATACATTTTTACAGTGTGCCAAGGTCACACAATTTGTCAGTAATAGCCCACACACACTTACAGCCATGTTAGTTATAAACTTCAGTCATTTCACTGCTTATTGATCATCCAGAACCCCATCTGTCTTCTGGGGGATCTTGCTGTATATAAGTAAACAACATTTTTATCATATATATATATGTATACATGTATGTATGTGTATATATATGATTGTTATATACATATATGTGTATTAAAAATAGGGTTTTCAAAGTGCTATGACATTCTGAGCAGCATTTGCCCTATTCCAGAAAAATACTGGGCAACAGGGAAGTGGCTTCTTGTCCAACAAATAGATACATGCGCTTTTTGATTGAGCTCATATTCTTGACAACTTTTACCGGCTGAGTAGTCCAAAGGGGGCAAGTGGCAAACGTCTCCGGGGTCTTAGAATAGGAGAGAGGCCAAGAAGCAGCTGACCTTGCCGTGATGTTGTAGGGCTTTCAGCCTCACTGAATCCGCAAACCCTGGCTGACAGAGCGAGATGCCGCTGTACCAAATGAATGAGCTTGGGCTCCCAGTTGGTTTGTCATTGATTACACCTTAATCCTGGAGCAAGTTGTTGATTTTGTTTTCGTTTTGTGTTGTCGTTCACTCAGGGAGTCAAACTGAGAGGAAAGGGGGATGATCTGACACAGAACAATTAACCACACCTCAACACGTCCTCTACTTTCCAGTGGATTAAGCTGTGAGATTTGGTAGAGCTGGTGATTTTACCATACTGAAGCAAAATAAGCTTAAAGGTTGAGATAAATAAAGTGTCAAAATCCAGATACAGTATCTCTGAGAAGAAATTATAATCTTTTTTCCCTCTGTGCCAGGGTAATCAGCATTCTGCCAAGAGAGGCTTAGCTGGTGAGGAAGCCCTAGGCAATTCTGGAAGGACTAAAGGTGTACTCCCTCTCTTTTTTTTTTTATAAGGATTTTATTAATTTCTGCTTTATAACAAAGTGAATCAGTTATACATATACATCTGTTCCCATATCCCTTTCCTCTTGAGTCTCCCTCCCTCCCACCCTCCCTATCCAACCCCTCCAGGCGGTCACAAAGCACCCAGCTGATCTCCCTGTGCTATGCGGCTGCTTCCCACTAGCTATCTACCTTACATTTGGTAGTGTATATATGTCCATGCCTCTCTCTCGCTTTGTCACAGCTTACCCTTCCCCCTCCCCATATCCTCAAGTCCATTCTCAAGTAGGTATGTGTCTTTATTCCTGTTTTACCCCTAGGATCTTCATGACTTTTTTTTTTTCTTAAATTCCATATATATATGTTAGCATATGGTATTTGTCTCTCTCTATCTGACTTACTTCACTCTGTATGACAGACTCTAGGTCTATCCACCTCATTACAGATAGCTCAGTTTCATTTCTTTTTATGGCTGAGTAATATTCCATTGTATATATGTGCCACATCTTCTTTATCCATTCATCCGATGATGGACACTTAGGTTGTTTCCATCTCCGGGCTATTGTGAATAGAGCTGCAGTGAACATTTTGGTACATGTTTCTTTTTGAATTATGGTTTTCTCAGGGTATATGCCTAGTAGTGGGATTGCTGGGTCATATGGTAGTTCTATTTGTAGTTTTTTAAGGAACCTCCATACTGTTCTCCATAGTGGCTGTACCAATTCACATTCCCACCAGCAGTGCAAGAGTGTTCCCTTTTCTCCACACCCTCTCCAGCATTTATTGTTTCTAGATTTCTTGATGATGGCCATTCTGACTGGTGTGAGATGATATCTCACTGTAGTTTTGATTTGCATTTCTCTAATGATTAATGATGTTGAGCATTCTTTCATGTGTTTGTTGGCAATCTGTATATCTTCTGTGGAGAAATGTCTGTTTAGGTCTTCTGCACATTTTTGGATTGGGTTGTTTGTTTTTTTTGCTATTGAGCTGCATGAGCTGCTTGTAAATTTTGGAGATTAATCCTTTGTCCGTTGCTTCATTTGCAAATATTTTCTCCCATTCTGAGGGTTGTCTTTTGGTCTTGTTTATGGTTTCCTTAGCTGTGCAAAAGCTTTGAAGTTTCATTAGGTCCCATTTGTTTATTTTTGTTTTTATTTCCATTTCTCTAGGAGGTGGGTCCAAAAGGATCTTGCTGTGATTTATGTCATAGTGTTCTGCCTATGTTTTCCTCTAAGAGTTTGATAGATTCTGGCCTTACATTTAGGTCTTTAATCCATTTTGAGCTTATTTTTGTGTATGGTGTTAGGGAGTGATCTAATCTCATATAGGGACATGTAAAGGTATACTCTCTTAAAGGGACACACAACCTGCAGTGTGTCTGTTGTAGAGCTTGCCTGGCCTGGCTGACTTCTCAAACTCCCTAGTGTCCTATTTTCTGATCCACATGAAATACAAGCTTCTGAACACATCTCCACAGTCATGTACTTCTCAAGCTGCAATACCTGCTTTTGTGGGATGAAGGAGCATATAGTTAAAGCAGAGAGAATGGGTTAGGCCATTTGATTCTGCGCTGGGAGCCAGCCCTGTTTCCTTGTCGTGGGAGTCACTTTGCTTCTCCTTGGATGTGACACACAGCGATTATCAAGAGAAGCTTCCCAGTGGAGTCTTTGTGGAGAGAATGGCTGTAGAGTGCCTTGAAGCAGCATCTGTGTGGGGTTGGCTTCAGCCAGTACTTTCTGGAGAGCTCAAGGGGTTCAGGCTGACAGAAGCTGACGTGAAGATGGTGACTTTCTGCCAACCCTGTGGGTGATTCCCATTAGCCGGAAGCCTCTCCCTTTCTACTCCTCATCCAGGGGAAAAGCATAGAGTGTCTTGGATAGATTATTAGTATCAGCTTTGAAGGATGTTGTGTTACACAATCCAGCTTTCAGTCAGCCACAAATACAAGAATAGAGAATGGGGGTAGTCACCCTAAAAAAGAAAAAGAATAAAGCTAGAGTATGAAATTTCCCTGCAGAGGGCTCTTTGTGTTACACAAATCCAGTGATGCTATTCATTCATCCCTGTGTTTGCAAATGTTTAGTGCCTTCCCAGTCTCCCCCAGGAGAGAGCCAAGCTCCCCAGCAGGATCAGGGGGTGCTTTGGATTCTGGATTCCTTTGAGCTTTGTAACTCCCACTCCCATCCCCATATTTGTGTCATGCAGAGCTGCTTGTGGGTCCTGGACTTATAAATTCATTTGATTAAATCTTATTATTTTCAAAAAATCAAGAAAAAAAGTATGTTCATAATAATGAACCAAACAATGCAGAGGCAAACAAAAAATGTTAGTAGTCTTTTACTGCCCACACTGATCCAGCTTCCCTGAGGTCAGTGATGTTAAGAGTTTTGTGTGATTCTGTCCATATCGTTATGACCCAACTCAAAAATACCAACACATGTATACGTCTGTGGACCACTTTTTTATTTGTTTGAGAAAGTAGGAGTAACTGTTCGTAGGACTCTGACAACCTGTTATTTTCACTTAACAATGAGTTATGGGTGTCTGTCCAGATGAATACACTAAGAAAAATGGGTCAGGTTTATAAGCATCAAATAGTATGGATGTTGTATACTGAATTTAACAACTGCATCCTTAATTAAGTTATGTAGTGCTTCTTTTGAGCCAGGAAGTGTTTTCAGTGCTTTTTATCCTCATAACAACCCTTTAAAATAGGCACTACTAGTATCCCAGGTTTACATATGAGAGAAGTGAGGCTTAGAAACATTAAGGCTTAAAAATTAATGTGCCCCGGGCTTCCCTGGTGGCGCAGTGGTTGAGAGTCCGCCTGCCGATGCAGGGTCACGGGTTTGTGCCCCGGTCCAGGAAGATCCCACATGCCACAGAGCGGTTGGGCCCGTGAGCCATGGCCGCTGAGCCTGCGCGTCCGGAGCCTATGCTCCACAACCGGAGAGGCCACAGCAGTGAGAGGCCCGCGTACCTCCAAAAAAAAAAAAAAAAATTAATGTGCCTGATGTTCATGTAGTCAGTAAGTGTCAGAGATGGATCCTGAGTGTGTTCTGTTAACTCCAAGCTACACTACTTCTCCATGACCTTTTTATTGGATCATTATCTAATTTCTACAATATTTGATATTTAATATAGTGCTTCAATAAACATGTTTGTAAACATGTTGTTACATTTTTGGTAATTTTCTCTTCATAAAGTACATTAGAGTCCTAAAGGGGATATTGCTGTATCAAAACCAAATGCATTTATAATGTTAATAGATACCTGAGATTACTGTCCAAGATAGTTAGGATAATTCATATACCCACAAGCAATAACAGACTGTATATTTCCCAGTGATTTCACTAGCAGTGGGTATTTTCCTTTTTTTTTTTTTTTAACATCTTTACTGGAGTATAATTGCTTTACATTGTTGTGTTAGTTTCTGCTTTATAACAAGGTGAATCAGCTATACATATACATATATCCCCATATCTCCTCCCTCTTGCATCTCCCTCCCACCCTCCCTATCCCACCCCTCTGGGTGGTCACAAAACACCGAGCTGATCTCCCTGTGCTATGCGGCTGCTTCCCACTAGCTAGCTATTTTACATTTGGTAGGGTATATATGTCCATGCCACTCTCTCATTTCATCTCAGCTTATCCTTCCCCCTTGCCGTGTCCTCAAGTCCATTCTCTATGTCTGTGTCTTTATTCCTGTCCTGTCACTGGGTTCTTCAGAACTTTTTTTTTTTTTTTTAGGTTCCATATGTATGTATTAGCATATGGTATTTGTTTTTCTCTTTCTGACTTACTTCACTCTGTATGACAGTCTCTAGGTCCATCCACCTCACTACAAATAACTCAATTTCATTTCTCTTTATGGCTGAGTAATATTCCATTGTATATATGTGCCACATCTTCTTTATCCATTCATCTGTCGATGGACACTTAGGTTGCTTCCATGTCCTGGCTATTGTAAATAGAGATTCAATGAACATTGAGGTACATGACTCTTTTTGGTTTTCTCAAGGTATGTGCCCAGTAGTGGGATTGCTGGGTCATATGGTAGTTTTATTTTTAGTTTTTTAATGAACCTCGATACTATTCTCCATAGTGACTGTATCAACTTACATTCCCACCAACAGTGCAAGAGGGTTCTCTTTTCTCCACACCCTCTCCAGTGTTTACTGTTTGTAGATTTTTTGATGATGGCCATTCTGACTGGTGTGAGGTGATACCTCACTGTGGTTTTGATTTGCATTTCTCTAATGATTAGTGATGTTGAGTATCCTTTCATGTGTTTGTTGGCAATCTGTATATCTTCTTTGGAGAAATATCTATTTAGGTCTTCAGCCCATTTTTGGATTGGGTTGTTTGTTTTTTTGAAATTGAGCTGCATGAGCTGCTTGTAAATTTTGGAGATTAATCCTTTGTCCGTTGCTTCATTTGCAAATATTTTCTCCTATTCTGAGGGTTGTCTTTTCGTCTTGTTTATGTTTCCTTAGCTGTGCAAAAGCTTTGAAGTTTCATTAGGTCCCATTTGTTTATTTTTGTTTTTATTTCCATTTCTCTAGGAGGTGGGTCATAAAGGATCTTGCTGTGATTTATGTCATAGAGTGTTCTGCTTATGTTTTCCGCTAAGACCTTACATTTAGGTCTTTAATCCATTTTGAGTTTATTTTTGTGTATGGTGTTAGGGAGTGTTCTAATTTCATTCTTTTACATGTAGCTGTCCAGTTTTCCCAGCACCACTTATTGAAGAGGCTGTCTTTTCTCCACTGTATATTCTTGCCTCCTTTATCAAAGATAAGGTGACCATATGTGTGTGGGTTTATCTCTGGGCTTTCTATCCTGTTCCATTGATCTGTATTTCTGTTTTTGTGAGAGTACCATACTGTCTTGATTAGTGTAGCTTTGTAGTATAGTCTGAAGCCAGGGAGCCTGTTTCCTCCAGCTCCGTTTTTCTTTCTCACGATTGCTTTGGTTATTTGGGGTCTTTTGTGTTTCCATACAAATTGTGAAGATTTTTGTTCTAGTTCTGTGAAAAATGCCAGTGGTAGTTTGATAGGGATTGCATTGAATCTGTAGATTGCTTTGGGTAGTAGAGTCATTTTCACAATATTGATTCTTCCAATCCAGGAACATGGTATATCTCTCCATCTATTTGTATCATCTTTAATTTCTTTCATCAGTGTCTTATAATTTTCTGCATACAGGTCTTTTGTCTCCTTAGGTAGGTTTATTCCTAGATATTTTATTCTTTTTGTTGCAATGGTAAATGGGAGTGTTTTCTTAATTTCACTTTCAGATTTTTCATCATTAGTATATCGGAATGCCAGAGATTTCTGTGCATTAATTTTGTATCCTGCTACTTTAAAAAATTCATTGATTAGCTCTAGTAGTTTTCTGGTAGCATCCTTAGGATTCTGTATGTGTAGTATTGTGTCATCTGCAAAGAGTGACAAAGAAGCTTTACTTCTTCTTTTCCGATTTGGATTCCTTTTATTTCTTTTTCTTCTCTGATTGCTGTGGCTAAAACTTCCAAAACTATGTTGAATAATGGTGTTGAGAGTGGTCAACCTTATCTTATTCCTGATCTTAGTGGAAATGCTTTCAGTTTTTCACCATTGAGGACGATGTTGGCTGTGGGTTTGTCATATATGGCCTTTATTATGTTGAGGAAAGTTCTCTGTATGCCTACTTTCTGGATGGTTTTTTATCATAAATGTGTGTTGAATTTTGTCAAATCTTTCGCTGCATCTATTGAGATTATCATATGGTTTTTCTCCTTCAATTTGTTAATATGGTGTAGCACGTTGATTGATTTGTGTATATTGAAAAATCCTTGCATTCCTGGGATAAACCGCACTTTATCATAGTGTATGATCCTTTTAATGTGCTGCTGGATTCTGTTTGCTAGTATTTTGTTGAGGATTTTTGCATCTATGTTCATCAGTGATATTGGCCTGTAGTTTTCTTTCTTTGTGACATCTTTGTCTGGTTTTGGTATCAGCATGATGGTGGCCTCGTAGAATGAGTTTGGGAGTGTTCCTCCCTCTGCTATATTTTGGAAGAGTTTGAGAATAATGGGTGTTAGCTCTTCTCTAAATGTTTGATAGAATTCGCCTGTGAAGCCATCTGGTCCTGGGCTTTTGTTTGTTGGATTTTTTTTTTTTTTTTTTTTTTTTTGTGGTACGTTGGCCTCTCACTGCTGTGGCCTCTCCCGTTGTGGAGCACAGGCTCCAGACGCACAGGCTTAGCGGCCATGGCTCACAGGCCACCCGCTCCGCGGCATTTGTGATCCTCCTGGACCAGGGCATGAACATGCATCCCCTGCATTGGCAGGCGGACTCTCAACCACTGCGCCACCTGGGAAGCCTTGTTGGAAGATTTTTAATCACAGTTTCAATTTCAGTGTTTGTGATTGGTCTGTTTATATTTTCTATTTCTTCCTGATTTAGTCTCGGAAGGTTGAGCTTTTCTAAGAATTTGACCATTTCTTCCAGGTTGTCCATTTTATTGCCATATAGTTACTTGTAATCTCTCGTGATCCTTTGTATTTCTGCAGTGTTAGTTGTTACTTCTCCTTTTCCATTTCTAATTCTGTTGATTTGAGTCTTCTCCTTTTTTCTTGATGAGTCTGGCTAGTGGTTTATCAATTTTGCTTATCTTCTCAAAGAACCAGCTCTTAGTTGTGTCCATCTTTGCTGTTTTTTCCTTCATTTCTTTTTCATTTATTTCTTATCTGATCTTTATGATTTCTTTCCTTCTGCTATCTTTGGGGTTTTTTTTGTTCTTCTTTCTCTAATTGCTTTAGGTGTTAGGTTAGGTTGTTTAAGATTTTTCTTGTTTCTTGAGGTAGGGTTGTATTGCTATAAACTTCCCTCTTAGAAGCTGCATCCCAACGGTGTTGGGTCATTGTGTTTCCATTGTCATTTGTTTTATAGGTATTTTTTAATTTCCTTTTTGATTTCTTCAGTGATCTATTGATTATTTAGTAGTGTGTTGTGTAACCTTCATGTGTTTGTATTTTTAACAATTTTTTTCCTGTAATGGATATCTAGTCTCATAGCATTGTGGTCAGAAAAGATACTTGATATGATTTCAATTTTCTTAACTTTACCAAGGCTTGCTTTGTGACCCAAGATATGATCTATCCTGGAGAATGATCCATGAGAAAGAAAAACATAAAGTAAAATAAAATAAAGTTATTAAAATAAAAAATAATTATTAAAAATAAAATATTAAAAAGTAATAAGCAAAAGAAAGAAATAAGAGAGCAACCAAACCAAAAAACAAATCCACCGATGATAACAAGCACTGAAAGCTATATTAAAAAAGAAAAAAAAGGACAGACGGAATCCTAGGACAAATGGTAAAAGCAAAGCTATACAGACAAAGTCACTCAAAGAAACATACACATACACTCTCAGAAAAAGAGAAAAAGGAAAAAAAAATACATATATATATATATATTAAAAAAAGGAAGAGAGTGACCAAATCAATAAACAAATCTACCAATGATAATAAACTCTAAATATTAAACTAAGATCAAACATAAAACCAGAAACAAATTTGATGCAGAAAGCAAACTCCAACTCTACAATTGCTCCCAAAGTCCACTGCCTCAATTTTGGGATGATTCGTTGTCTATTCAGGTATTCCACAGATGCAGGGTACATCAAGTTGATTGTCGAGATTTAATCTGCTGCTCCTGATGCTGCTGGGAGAAATTTCCCTTTCTCTTCTTTGTTCACACAGCTCCTGGGGTTCAGCTTTGGATTTGGCTCCGCCTCTGCATGTAGGTCTCCTGAGGGCGTCTGTTCTTCGCTCAGATGGGACGGGGTTAAAGTAGCAGCTGATTAGGGGTCTCTGGCTCACTCAGGCTCAGGGGGAGCGAGTGGTACGGAATACACGGCGAGCCTGCGGCGGCAGAGCCCAGAGTGACGTTGTAGCAGCCTGAGGTGCGTCGTGTGTTCTCCCGGGGAAGTTGTCCCTGCATCATGGTACACTGGCAGTGGCGGGCTGCACAGGCTCCTGGCAGGGGAGGTGTGGATAGTGACCTGTGCTTTCACACAAGCTTTTTGGTGGCTGCAGCAGCAGCCTTAGTGTTTCATGCCCGTCTCTGGGGTCCACGCTGATAGCTGCAGCTCACGCCCGTCTCTGGAGCTCATTTAGGCAGTGCTCTGAATCCCCTCTCCTCGCACACCCCGAAACAATGGTCTCTTGCCTCTTCGGCAGCTCCAGACTTTTTCCTGGACTCCCTCCCGGCTAGCTGTGGCTCACTAGCCCCCTTCAGGCTGTCTTCACGCAGCCAACCCCAGTTCTCTCTGGGCTCTGACCTCCGAAGCCCGAGCCTCAGCTCCCAGCCCCCACCTGCCCCGGCAGGTGAGCAGATCAGCAGCGATCCTCTGTGCGGGAATCTCTCTGCTTTGCCCTCTGCACCCCTGTTGCTGCGCTCTCCTCCATGGCTCGGAAGCTTCCCCCCCGCCACCCCCCGTCTCCGCCAGTGACGGGGCTTCCTTGTGTGGGGGAACTTTTCCTCCTTCACAGCTCCCTCCCCAAGGTGCAGGTCCCGTCCCTGTTCTTTTGTCTCTGCTTTTTTTTTTTTTTTTCTTTTGCCCTACCCAGGTACGTGGAGAGTTTCTTGCCTTTTGGGAGGTCTGAGGTCTTCTGCCAGCGTTCAGTAGGTGTTCTGTAGGAGTTGTTCCACACGTAGATGTATTTCTGATGTATTTGTGGGGAGGAAGGTGATCTCCACGTCTTACTCCTCTGCCATCTTGAAGGTCTCTGGTATTTTCAATACTTAAAATTTTGCTAGTCTGTTGAGTGAAAATGATGTCTTGATCACAGTGTTTTAGGGGGAATTTCCCTGACTACCAGTGATACTGAGCATCTTTTTATATGTTTATTGGTCCGTGGCAATGTTGAACCATTTTCTCCACCTCCCCTTTCCCACTAAGCAAAGGTAATTGTTCCGTCCTCAGTAATCCTGTAGTGTATTATGTATCTTCATCTTATAATAGTTGTCAGATGTATATTTATTTGGTTCAGTTTAACAAATAACTACTTGTCCCCATTTCTGTGGCAGGCGCTGTGCTAGGTGGACACTGGAAATATAGGTGTGAGTAAGTAATTGCTCCTTCCCTACAAAGACTCAAAACCTAGTGAAAGGGCAGGCGCTCTGCTAGGTGGACACTGGAAATATAGGTGTGAGTAAGTAATTGCTCCTTCCCTACAAAGACTCAAAACCTAGTGAAAGGGCAGACGCTCAGTGGGTGACTATACAAGTGTGGCAAATGCAGTGTAAAAGTTATGCACAAGTTCTTGTCCATGTTCATCTATTTCCATACCAGCTTGGAAACTCAAACACTGTGATCTTCTCTTAGTTATTTTTGTTTGCTTGGCACCTGAAATACAACTTGGCACATATATTAAGTATCTTTTTTTTTTTTTTCTCTTAGAAGCAGTATATTAAGTAATGGTTTAGGGTTTCTGAAAGCCAGGTCTGTTTCTTATACTTTTTTAATGCTAAGTTTTAACCTCATGCCTTCCATATAGGAAATACTGTTTTGGATAATGTGCTACATGACCTTGTGAAATACCATTGCATTGCACTCAAGAGTAAGAACACAGCCAGTGCCAAGTGTGAAAATCCCAGATTCAAGTCAAGAAACCCATTTATGTCCATAGGGTACTTAGCATGCATGTTGGGCCCCTTGATTTTGTGAAAATCTTCCTGCACACCCCCACCACCATGAAGGCTGTTTCTACTAGAATCTGGCTGAGCTCTGCCTAAAGATGCTGCAAGCCTTCCTGAGATTTCTGTGAGGCTCTGGCCTCAGATTGCATCTTTACACTCCTCATTTGCCTCAGTGATTGGCTCCGCTGAGTTCTCCACTTCTCCTTTTAGCAAATAATGGATGAGATATGCACAAAAGCTATCATTGCCCTGACAGTATAGTAAATTTATCAGTATGACCTCAGGAAACAATAAAGAAAATTTTACTAAAGAAAAAGCAGAACAACTGGCATTCCAACATCAAATCTGGTTATAGATTCAGTAAGTGTTTAGGATGTCAGTTTTGGTATTGCTGCTTTGCCATTGAACACTACATGGTGGAATCTTACATCCCTGGGGTCCCTTGAGATTTAGGTCACCACCATCCAATTCCAGTAGGAGCTCAATGCTTCCATATCCTCATAACCCCTCAAAGGGATTTCCTCCTCACCTGATGCTTTGGTCCATCGTTTGAAGCCAAAACTTGAGCTTATTACTAATACGTAATTAAACTGTGGAGAGTAAATGCTCTTTGGGTATGGAGCTTTGTACCGGGCACAAAGAAGGTCAAAAGATACCCAGGACACAATTTAATTCTTACCTTCTACCAACATAGAGTCTCATTTTTCAGTCAACATGACGATCTCCTCCTCATTTTTTAGGTCCCAGCCTGAATATCACCTTATTTTTAAAAAAACATTTATGTCCACCTTATTAAGAAGAGATCTCTTGTTTCTTTCTACCATAGGTCTTTGTTTATTTCATTCATTGCACATGTCATGATCCATAATGATTCTGTTTATTACTTGTTTATTGACTGATGCCACCACTAGAATATAAACTCCCTGAACATAGAGATATTATCTTATTTTCCACTGTATTTTGAATGCCCAATAAAGTGCCTGGCACATAGACATTCAAGTGAGATATATCAAATTAATTGAATGTGTAAATAAATACATGCCTGGAATCATGATAAATGGTGTGAATCCAGATATGAATAAGATTTGATTATTGCCCTTAAGGAATTCACAGTCTAGTGGGAGAGAGATAAATAAATGAGAAATTATATTGGTATGTCAAGTGTCATAATAGAGGTACTGTAATATGCCCTGGGTTGAAGAAGGGAAAGCTTCCTGGTTGAAAGGATATCTGATTTGAGTCTTGAAGGACAAGTAGGAATCATACAAGTAAAGGAGGCTATTTGTTTATTTACTGAGTATCTACTGTATTCTAGGCACCTTTAGGTGCTGATAGTGTGGCATATTGAGGAAACTGTAAAAGACTGCAGTACACTCTGTGTATGGACAGGGTATTGGAGATGATTTTGGAAAAATAGAAATTGGACAGTTCTGGGCTAATTATTCTGATATTTATCCCAGGTGAAGTAATACGCTTGGGGCAAGGGGGGTACTTTATGAAAAGTGAATTTTAGGAAAATAAATTGATCTTGGTGTCATGTTGAGTATTCACTTGGAAAAGAGCAGAACTCGTGACCATGAGAACAGTAGTCAGTGGAATAAGAGCTGAGAAGGGGCTGACTTATTTTAGGGCATGAAGGAATGGAGTATGGGATATGGGATGGGTGGTGGTGGTGATTTCAATAAACCTTATAAAGTAAAAATGAATAGGACCATTTGGATGAGGGAGAAGGTGAGAGGAAGAGACATTTCTTCAGTGATGTTCCTGCCTTTGTCTTGCATAGTCCAGTGAGTGGCAAGGTTATTTACTGCATACATCTGCTCTGTCGACATCTACCAAGCACTTACCCCCAGTGAATGAGAAAAGGATATGGAGACAGCTCTTTCAAGGAAGAAGCTGTGAAGAGACATAAAGGAAGAAAGATGCTTTTGCATAAAAGAGGTCATTGGGGCTTCCCTGGTGGCGCAGTGGTTGAGAGTCTGCCTGCCGATGCAGGGGACACGGGTTCGTGCCCCGGTCCGGGAAGATCCCACATGCCGCAGAGCGGCTGGGCCTAGGATCCATGGCCACTGAGCCTGCGCATCCGCAGCCTGTGCTCTGCAACGGGAGAGGCCACAACAGTGAGAGGCCCGCATACCACAAAAAAAAAAAAAAAAAAAGAAAAAGGTCATAGACTAAAGGAATATTTTCCTTTCCTTAAGTGAGGACAACCTTGTTTTATGGGGTTTGAATCCATGGAAAGAGAATGAAAATGTAGAACTTAGGAGGGAGTAAAATTGGTCGAGGATTGAGTGGCAGAGAGTGTATGGACTTGGAGCTTACATGGGGGGTGATCCAGCTATGGTTGATCAAGGTGGGTGAGGGGTGGCCAAAAGGAGGAGTGTTGCATCTCTTTCACCAAGAAGGGAAGTCAGATGGTTTGGAGGAGCTGCTGAGGAGACACAAGGGGGGACTACTCAGGGAAGGTAATGCTGGGCAATGCTGAGACCCCAGCCCAGGTTACAGCCTGGATTCAGCGTGGCTGTGCTTTCACTCCATTGAGCCATGGGTCATCCTCAAGAAAGCAGTTGGTTGTGTAGTTGCGGAGAGGTGTTGGAGAAGGACAAGAAAGCAAGGGGGGCTGGGGGGGCGGTGAGTAGTAGATGAGGGGATCTGTGCCAAACAGAGAAGAAAGTGAAGCTGGGGGCTGGGGGAGGGCGGAGAGTGAACAGCAGGATGCCCAGTCCAAGCACGTGTAAAAGCCTAAAGAACACTGAAGAAGTAATATCCGGAGGAGTGCGACTTTTTAAAATATTAAACTTAGACCATATCTAGCCCCCAGGGGACTCTGTGAAAAGGAACTGGTCAGAGCAGGTGGAGCTAATCAGAAAAGCCTCTTCCAAAAGCTGCTGTTAAGAAATCCACTCAGCTCTGTAGGAGAAGGAGCTGCTCTTTTTCTGCACGTGTGTGGAGCATCTGGATCTGCTTGTCAGGCCCCCACATTTCTCAGATATTCATGAGTGAGAACTCACCTCCACATCTTGGGGGAACACTGAGCAACCTTCTCTGAAGGGGTTATGGTAGATTTTCCCCAGGTGGCTACTAACTCCAAGGCTAAGACTTGTGGACCACATCTGGTCGTCGTCACTGTGATAGCTTTGTCAAGAGAGAGCGGCCAGCCCAGATGTCACATTGAAGTGATGTTGATTTCCTTTCTGGTCACTTTTTTCTTCTTATCACAATTTGCTGTGGAGCCCATGCCAAAGATGTGCTTTTTTCATATTTAAAACTCTGTTTTTGGAATTTAATTTTCTGGACTCTGAATAGACCTTGCCTTTGGCTTCTCCTGTCTTTCTCCTGTTGGGTATTTATAGTACATGACTTTGATCACTCCCCTTAGTATATTTCTCACTAAAGGAAGATCATTGTGTGTTCCAGCCATGGTGAACTACTTGTAGGTTCTGCTAAGCAGCATGTGGCCTTGGAAGGCCGTTCCATAAACATGTCAGCACTTGGGCTTGGGCACTGGATGCCCGGGCGTGAATCCAGACTCTGTACACTTACTAGCTCTGAGATAGCAAGGAGGTTTCCTAATCTCTCTGCTTCATTTCCTCATCAGAAATGGGGCTGTAATCGTATTTATGTCATAGAATTATAGTGACACATCTTAAATGTGCAACACTTACTAAACACACAGTAAATAATACAAAACAAACAAAAGCCTTAGAGCTTGTACTTCTGTGGTCTTCTTTTCTTCTTTGCTTGAAATGCCTTTTCCATTCCATGCTATTTGTCTAATAAATGATCGCCATTTATACTGATGATTTACTATGTGCTAGACCCTTCTCTAAGAGCTTTATATGTATCAACCATAAATTAATCTTCTCAGTACCCTCTGAGATTGGTCCTACCATTATGCCCATTTTATAGATGAGGATTTTTGTGTCCAGAGTCGTAGGATACTAGGTGGTAGAGAAGAGATCTGAGTGCAGACAGTCTTCATCCAGAGCCCAGGCTTTGAACGCCACAGAGACCATCTCTTGTGTGATCCCCTTCCTGACCACGACCTTCCACGTAGAGTAAATCACTGCTCACGTGCTCTTTCTGTTGTACATAGTTTTCTTTCTGATGTACTACCTTCAATCATTAGCACTTCCTGCGTATGTATCCCCCTTACAGGGACCATCTTGAAGGTTGCCTATTATCTTATTTACCTTTGTATCGCAGCACCAAGTACAGTTCTTGGCCCATAGTAGGTGTTCAGTAAAGGGAGTCAGGACAATAGATTGGGGAGAGAAGATTTAAAAAAACAAATTATCTGTGAATTTAGTTAATTGATGAAAGCTTGCCCCATACTATATATCACAGGTGGTCTCAGGGTAACAGGAGGTCGTTTACTCAGATGTCAGGTCTTGCTCTCATCCATTGTTGCACATGAAGGAGGTGAAAAATATTTAATTTGATTTCAGCATGTAGATGGACACTGCCGTGCTGCATATCTGTAATGAGGCTTCTGTGAGTGTTGGAAGCTGGTATGATGGTAAAGGGGAGATGAATTTATTTCTATTCGTATCCCCTAGTTTTTCCTTTGGCTAGCATTGGAGGGCTGTTTAAAAACAAATGTAATGTTGGACCCTTTTGAATTCCAAATCCTGAGCAATGCACACTGTGCTGTCACCAGAAAATTAACTTTATGTCGGAGGATAGGGGCCCCCATCATAGACCAGGCTTATCTCTGAGCAAAGGCCAGGGGAGCCATGCGTGTCAATGAAGCTGGCGCCTAAGGATGGGGGCTTTGCTCGGTGCATCATAGGACACAGTGGATGCAAGCAGCATTACCTGGAGAGTTTTAGAAAACACTTTTTCTTATTTCAGGTGAAGTTTCCGAAATACTGTTCATCCATTAGTCAAGCTGGGGCATTTTTGGCTCTGTTCTCCTCTTTCCAAAGGGAAATGGTGTGCTTAAGACTTATTCCTCAGCACGGCTTTATTTCTTTCTCCTGCTGGGATGTATTAGCAAGGTCATCACCTTTGGTTTATTGGCTTCAAACAATCTGTGATTGCAGAGGATTATGACTTCTTAGCTTGCAGAAGCAGGAGGTGCAATCAATTCATGAAAGGCACAGGACTTTTCTTTTTCTTTTAAAAAATGTATATTTATTTCTGCCAGCTTTTCTGGGGACCAAGACTTAAAAGAGCTTTTTGAAAAGAATTTATCATTGAATGTCCTGCTTCATTGTTTTTTTCAAATAAGAACATTGAATCGGGGCTTCCCTGGTGGCGCAGTGGTTGAGAGTCTGCCTGCCGATGCAGGGGACACGGGTTCGTGCCCCGGTCCGGGAATATCCCACATGCCGTGGAGCGGCTGGGTCCGTGAGCCATGGCTGCTGAGCCTGCGTGTCCGGAGCCTGTGCTCCCCAAAGGGAGAGGCCACAACAGTCAGAGGCCCACATACCGCAAAACAAACAAACAAACAAAAGAACATTGAATCAGGCCAATGTGAACTTAGCTTTAACTCTTTGAGTTTGAAAGAAATAAGATGTCTTTACAAAAGTCTGTCTTCCCCTTCCCCAACTCTAAACCAAATTAATTGGGAAATGTATACCCATTGCAGTATTACAAACAGATACCCTTTGAAATAACTGGGGATTTGGATTAGCCATACCTACTGGTTGATGAATAAGTTCTCTTTGATAGGGCAATAATTTTTTTGTCTGAAAACTCTTAGAAATTGATTAGTATTTATTGCAATATCAGTTTTCTGACTTATATTGACTTCGTTTCCCAGCTTCCTGGATCACCCTTTCTCAACTTCTTCTTCCTAGCTGGGAATCCATGGCTTCTGACCTCAAAGAAGTGTCAGCATTTAAACTCCCCTCTCCCTTCTACACTGCATGGGATAGTTCCTCTTTGGGGGTTGCAGAAAACAATTACAAAGACCTGTCTCTTCAGAACTGAACAAACAAATGTTTTGCCATGGAGACTGTACTTGTACCAGGCTGCAGGGGGTTCTGGTCTGCAGTAGCCTTGGCAAATAGAGTTTTGCCGACACCAAGTGCTTTGAGTTACTGCTGCATTCTTGATAGAGGTCTGGCCTCTGAGTTCTCCTTCTTGGCAGCTCGGCAGCGGTCAGAGGCTGATGCTCTGAGGCTGAAATGACACATGAATCTGTGGACTCTGCCTATACCCACCACTATTTTTGTTTGGGTCACTTTGACAGTATCTGCAAAGCTGGAAGACTGTTACTCAACAAAGACCCTGCTTACTCATTCATTGGGCAGTCTAAGCACATGATACAATGACTCCTCCAATCACCGGGAAGCATGTGGGATCAGGGAGGTGGGGGGCAGTGAAGTCAGCTACTATCTGGACTCCAGGCCTTTGATTCATCTGTGTTCCTCATCTTCTCCAGATATAACTCTGAAAGATATATTCAAATTGAAAATTAGGGCCACTTCTCTTATTCCAAAGACTCACTGTAGTAGGGCAAAGGTCAAGGTGCAGGTAGCATTCTAGTTTATAATGTCAAACGTCAAACTGATGGGTATGTGCTGCGTGAGCCCCTGAAATAGGACTTGCAGTCTAGATCAGAGCAAGACTGTGGATTTGGGTTCCTCTTCCCTCTACTTCCTAGGCCTGCTTTTGTCATTGATTTGACACTTTGTACTACCTGATAGTTCCCTATGCCCACTGGAAATAATGCTGCTGTTCCTTTTCATATGGATTCTTTATCTTTATGGAAAAAATAGTTGAGATGGTTACTTAATCTATTCAAGCCTTACTACCCTTTCGGGCCCTCCTTTTCCTCATCTGATCAGTTGGCCTTATAATAGTTCAGCATTTCAGATTCAAGAGAATATACATGCGCTCTTTTAAGATTAGACTAGATTTCCGTTGTATTTAACCAAGGGCAGAAATTTATCCAAAACAGCATGGGCACAAAGAACTACTAGTGACTTTGTCTGTGTAGGACCATGCCCTGCCATGTCTGAGAAGTCTACTCTTTTGATTTCCCACAATGCTTTTAAAGTTGAGCCTTGCATTATATTCAAGAACAATCTTTGTACTTGATGCTTCCTTTTGAGGGAATGCAGATAACATTTTCTTCTGGGGCTTACGTCAAACCTGTCATCATCAAGGCCACGTCTGATCTATGGAGGAAATCAGAGTTCAGTATATCCCTGAACAGTACCTCTGCTTCCAGCTTCCCAGAGTCCATGAAAACCTCATCCCCCCACAAGTACATCTCGTGTAGGTTTATTGTGAGGAAAAATGTATTTGAAGCTCCAGATGCATAGTAGGGTCTCATTACATGTAAGTTCCCTCTGTTAATAGCATTTTCCATACATTCTTCTTTTCTTGATGCCTGCTGTTATTAGTATAGATCCCCGGAATGATGTCCTGGGTCTGAGAGAGAGCCGACTGTAAGATCCATTAACCAAATGGAAGGTTCTGTCTTGGATTTGAGTGTCTCTTCACTACATTTCTTCTAAGATGTGTGCTGTTTGCTGGGCATAGGATCTGGGGAAGTGAGTTACTTGCCATCCTGTTGTTTTGCCTAAGACAATCATGTAACTAGTACCCACAAGATGCTGATCAGGTCCCATGTGAAAAGAAGGAGAAGAAAGCTCACTGAAGTGCCTGTGTCTCAACTCATGGCTTGGGGCCAAGGCAAAATTTAGAAAAGAAGGGAATTGGCTGTTATGTATAAAATAGATAAGCTACAACACAGGGAATATAGCCAATATTTTAGAATAACTCTAGCTGGAAAATAACCTTTAAAATTTGCAAATCACTGTGTTGTACACCTGTAATTTGTATAATATTGTATATCAACTATATTATAATCTAAAATAATAAAATCCCTATAAACAGGGATACCGAGGCCCAAAACTTAATGACTTATACAAAGTCACACAGCTAGTAAGTGACAGAGCCAGCACCCTAACACATATCTCCTACATTCACACACACACACACACACACATACACACAAAGGAATTGAGATTTTTCAACAATGAATCAGTATTTAAGAATAGTTAGCTTCTTGCACCATCCTGCAAAGATCACTTTTGCAGATTTTCAGGAGGTAGTAAAGAATAGTTAACATTCCGATGTGCTCCAATCAGATGGTGATGGGGATGTGTATTCAAAAGAACAGAGCATATGGGCTGCCAGTTCTTAAGTTTAATTCTGAGGTTTCAAAGTTTCTAATGTTAGAAATTCTAAATGAAAATTGAATGCGCTTTGTCTCCTTGAATTTTCCTCAGACTTTTGCGAATATAATCAAAATTGTAAATCCATTAGAGAGATAACTACTTTGGTCCATCCTATGAAAAGTAAATAATATATCCTGCACATGTTTGCAATTTGGTGTGAACACGCCCTGTGTGATCTTAGCACTGCCATTAATTGTGTGACCTTAGGCAGTTTTTTTTTTTAATTTCATAGAGTCTTGGGCTCCTCGTTTATAAGAAGAAAAGTTTGTATTACATGGACTCTGATTTTAACCTAGCTTTAACATTCATATCTCTAAGAATTGTTGCCTCAAATATTTGCCTTGTTCAAAGTCGATGTCATTATATATTTTAGGCTGCTAATGAGAAAACGTTAGTACCCCTATTTCTTCTAGGATTTGTTTTTTCCTTAAATGTGTCCATCACAACTCATTACTAGCTGATCAGAGGCAGACAGGCCAGTCAGCTGTCCAGGTTTTGCAGGTTGGAAGCCTCATATTTCACGGCTATTAAATTAGAGAACCCATATGCCAAGTAAAATGATAGAAAACAGAGAATTAATGACCTTAACTAAATTACCTTATGTCTTTGAACCTTAATTTCCATATCATATATTGGGGATAATAATGACTCCATCAGTCAGGTTACTGTAAAGAGTAAATATCTTTTTTAAAGAAATTGCCTGGCATGTTTTAAGTTGTAAGTGGTAGAAACACAACTGAAACTTAGGTCTTCTGATCGTAAAGGAAAAGAGGAAAAAGAGTTAGTGATCATTTTCTGAAAAGCCTATGTGAGCCTCAGTTCCCTCATTGTAAAATGGGTATTTCAAAAATTCTTTCCTTAGCTAAGGTTGCTAGAAATATCTGGTAACTAGATATCATGATGGTCCACAGGGTCAGCAATTTATAAAGTGCTCTGTGGGGCTTCCCTGGTGGCGCAGTGGTTGAGAGTCCACCTGCCGATTCAGGGGACGTGGGTTCGTGCCCCGGTCTGGGAAGATCCCACATGCCACGGAGCAGCTGGGCCCGTGAGCCATGGCCGCTGGGCCTGCACGTCCGGAGCCTGTGCTCCGCAACGGGAGAGGCCACAACAGTGAGAGGCCCGCATACCTCAAAATAAATAAATAAATAAATAAAGTGCTCTGTGGATGTTAGTTATCCCTAGTCAGGAGTGGGAGCAGGGAAAACTTGAACTCTGTGCTTTCCCCCACTATGGCAGAGGGCACCCTAGATGCAACTGTCCAAGTACCATTGTAATTCACTAGATATTGAACTCCTGGAAAGTAAGTATTTAGTTTGCAATTTTTTTGCCTTATAACATTGAAGCAGAGAACAATGCTTGTCACATAGTGAGTCATCAATAAGTATCTAGTTAATGAGTCTGTGAATTAATAAATCACTGATTTATTTTAGTTTCTATCCTATTGATCATATACCTGGCAATATGCTGAGTACGTTTCATACTCAGCGGCTCTTAATCCTGGGTACATTAGAATCTGCTGGGGAGCTTTTAAAAATATTATATATGGGGTCCCACCCAGGACTAATTGAATCAGAATCTCTGGGACTGAGTCTGGGACATAAGTAGTTTAAAAGCTACCCAAGTGATTTTAATGAGAGAGAGACACATAGGATCAATGAACTCTTGATACATTGTTTTCCTGGGGTTCGCTTGACTGGGCTGCTTGCTAATGTTACCAATTACTTACTTCTGGGCATCTGAATTTCAGGGACCATGTTCTCCCATCTTGCCATTTGTCATGGCTAAAATTTTCTGCATTAACAAGGATGCAAATTCATTATCCACATTACGCTTGTGATCTCTTTTGCATCTAGCTTTGAAACACAGTTGTGCTGTCCATGCAAATCGTAAACTTTAGATCCTTTTGTAGTGTGAAAGAAAACATGTCAATCAGGATGGAGAAAATTAACGTTGTCTACGATCACTGACGTGTTGTGAATTGCAGAGGCCTGGGTCTCAGACTGGTTTCAGAATAAAGCTATTGGTAATCTGTCTATAACATTATGAGATAAGGCAGTGCCTGGGAGGTGGTTTGATTTAGAGCCTAACTCTTATTTAAGTGTTTATTTGGAACTGTATTGGCACAAACCCGCTGAATATTGCCATTGCCACTAGGGGGAGTACTTATCTTGAAGGTACTTTGGATTCTACAGAGGGCTGAGCAGACAGGCTCATTCTGCACTTTTGTTGAAGATGTCCTTAGAGTAAACCTTTGTCTGGATTTATCATAATTATGTTGCTTTGTTTTTCATGGATGTTTAACATGTTCACACTTTTTTCACTCTTAGTTCCACTAAAGTGTCATTTTGCCCAGGAAGCAAATGTAAGTCATGCCATAGACAGGTGTACACACACGTGATGAAGACCAGTAGGCAAGATCGCCATCACTCTAAGGCAGCAACACATACCTTCGCTCTGTCACCCAGTGACAAAATTAAGTAACAACTCAAGATTCCAGTAGTAACACAGGGCGACAGGAGTGCTGTGAGGTGCTTCAGGGAAGAAGGATGATTACATGCCAAATGAATGGTATCAGGGGAGCTATCTGCAGCCAAATGTGAAGTTATTTTTACTCAAGGCAGTGATTTCTACTCTGTTTTTTAAAAACCTCGGGGTATCTCCAGGTATTTCAAAAAAATGTCATACAATTCTCAAAAATAATAATATACTTGTAGGGCATATTAATATCGTAGTGTGCTTTTAGCAGTGGGTGTTGAGTGGGTGAAATTCACATGTCACTGCTCCAAAAATGAGGGATGGACAGCTGATCAGCTCAACACATCATTTATCCATAGGAACAACCCCAGAGTATAACTGTCAGTGTCCCCAAGTTCTGTGTGTCTTGAGCCTTCTGGAAACATGCAAGTCTGTGATTATTCCTGCTGTTCTGAAAGAATCTGCATATTTTTCCCCAGACATTTTTCCTATTTCATTGGCACACATGACCCGGATTTGCAGTGCATTTATCTCCTATCACCTTTTTGTTTCTCTTTTTGCTCTTACCTTTGATTACAGAAATGTTTTTTAAAATAATGGATGGTAGTTAATAAACAGCATGGCAGGCAGGAAAAAAATGAACAATGGTGGGTTCATAGACTATGAGATAGACTGTAGACTGTGCTGTCTGCAGATCAGTACTGACATATACGGCCCCATAAAAAGGACTTATCCCTGATCTTAAACCAAAATGATTCTTGAAAGTTTCCATTATTCATAAGGCATGATCCATGAAAACTGCAGGAGGCTGTCCCATGATTATGCCTCTGAGCTGGTGGCTCTCCAGTTCAGGAGTTAGAAACAAGTAAACATCTGTATTTGTGCACTTGGGGAGGTTGCCAACTTTCAGAGAAAGAACCTTACACTGGAGTCCAGCATGGTGAAACTGAGTTTTCTGCCCTTATTACCAAGTATCTCCCCTACCCGCTTCCACGCTCTCCCCACGGAATTCTGAGACCCTTCTCTTGCAGCTGCTTTTCACTCCATCCCATTGGATGTATTTCATCACTTTTCTGTCTTGCTTCTATTCTAAACCCTTTGATGATAGGACGTTTCTTTGTATGTCCCTTGCCTACTAGAGTGCCTGGCACATTAAGTAAGCTCATTAAAATTAATTAAATGAATGAATGAATGAATGAATGAATAAAGATCCAAACGAATATTTCTGGAATTCTCTAGGTAGGATCTAAGTGCAGTCTCTTCCTAAGTATTATTGAACCCTCAGAGTCTGCCAGGAGGGGAAGGGCATGACAAGGATTTCCAAATCTTCTCAAAATTAGGAAAGAAATCAGACAGTCAGTATTTATTTTCCCAGGATTCTACTCCACAACGTGTGGCTTTTCCAGAATCACACACCACAGTTTGGGGGAATCCCAAGGCCACTCCATATGCATTAATGCACCTCATAGCCAGTTATACTGCAGTTTGACTCTAGGAAATCTTATTGCAAAGCTCCACTGAAATCTACTGAGACTGTCCTGTCTTTGAAAGGCAGATTCCATCACATCTGTCCTTGGTTTACTAAGGCTTTTGATCAGATATGACTTGTGGAGGAGGTCATAGAAGCATTAGGCCCCTAGTGTTCCTGGACTTTTGATAGAAATTTACCTGACTCACAGTGAGATTAAAACAAACAAAACAAGGGTCCTGACTCCTGAGGACCACTGCGTTTTCCCAGATTCTATGAAGAAAAAATTAAAAAAACACAAAACAAGATGCACCTGATCCAAGCACTTGGCACCTAGGGACAGCTCTCCTGTATTGATGCCGTGCCTGTGAGCTGACTATTTTCTTTAATACGAAGACAATAAGTTACAATGAGATGAACAAATGCACACATGCATGCATAAACATACACATGCTAGCTTCTGCATATTCGCAGTGGCAAAATGAGGCAAGACTAGCAGAGAGTTCTAGAGATAATTTGTATTCAGATATACAGCAGCCAGGCCACTTACTTTGCTGGGTAAGCTGATGGCTGTTTATTGTAAGTATAATGACTCTGTTAGGAGTGACCTTTCCTGGTGATTTTCTAACCAATCAGTCTCAACCCTTTAATTGATTATTTTTCATAAGCAAAAGGGGCCCTCATGTCCCTTCTCTCTTAGCAATCATTCATTTTACACCATACTCAATTAGTTTCAGAATTTTAATGACCCTTCACCATTTATATTCATCTTTCTGGCAGGGATCTCAGCAAATGAGTATTCTGATATATACTGTGTGTGTGTGTGTGTGTGTGTGGTCATTTGTTTGTTATAGAACCTTGCTGACTACTCTATAATTCTGCCAAGAATAACAACTTAAGTGACGAAGTTTGATTTTCTATACATTCAGGACACTAAAACAATGGAGGGAAAATGAACCAGAAAGCCTGCAAAACAGCCTTTCTTGGGCGATCTTCTTTTCCAGAAGCTGATTAGGACTCTGATCTGTCTCAGTGTGGCTTCATTAGTAGAGAGAGGGAAAGAGGAAGAAAAAGCCTTTTCTTTTATTTATTTATTTTTAAAATTTAATATAATTTATTTTTTATACAGCAGGTTCTTATTAGTTATCCATTTTATACATATTAGTGTATACATGTCAATCCCAATCTCCCAGTTCATCCCACCACCCCGCCCCGCCCCCCACCCAGCTTTACCCCCTTGGTGTCCATACATTTGTTTTCTACATCTGTGTCTCTATTTCCGCCTTGCAAACCAGTTCACCTGTACCATTTTTCTAGATTCCACATAATATGCGTTAATATACAATATTTGTTTTTCTCTTTCTGACTTACTTCACTCTGTATGACAGTCTCTAGATTCATCCACGTCTCTACAAATGACCCAGTTTGTTACTTTTTGTGTCTGAGTAATATTCCATTCTATATATGTACCATATCTTCTTGATCCAGTTGTCTGTCAATGGGCATTTAGGTTGCTTCCATGTCCTGGTTATTGTAAATAGTGCTGCAATGAACATTGGGGTGCATGTGTCTTTCTGAATTATGGTTTTCTGTGGGTATATGCCCAGTAGTGGGATCGCTGGGTCATATGGTAATTCTATTTTTAGTTTTTTAAGGAACCTCCATACTGTTCTCCATAGTTGCTATATTGATTTACATTCCCACCAACAATGTAGGAGGGTTCCATTTTCTCCACACCCTCTCCAGCATTTGTTGTTTGTAGATTTTCTGATGATGCCCCCATTCTGACCAGTGTGAGGTGATACTTTATTGTAGTTTTGATTTGCATTTCTCCAATAATTAGTGATGTTGAGCAGCTTTTCATGTGCTTCTTGGTCATCTGTATGTCTTCTTTGGAGAAATGTCTATTTAGGTCTTCTGCCCATTTTTTGATTGGGTTGTTTGTTTTTTTAATATTGAACTGCATGAGCTGTTTATATATTTTGGAGATTAATCCTTTGACCATTGATTCATTTGCAAATATTTTCTCCCATTCTGAGGGTTGTCTTACCTTAAATGTGAATGGATTAAATGCTCCAACCAAAAGACACAGACTCACTAAATGGATACAAAAACAAGACCCATATATATGCTGTCTACAAGAGACCCACTTCAGACCTAAGTGAATCAGCTACACACACACATATATCCCCATATCTCTTCCCTCTTGCATCTCCCTCCCACCCTCCCTATCCCACCCCTCTAGGTGGACACAAAGCACTGAGCTGATCTCCCTGTACTATGCAGCTGCTTCCCACTAGCTATCTACTTTACATTTGGTAGTGTATATATTAGTATATTTTTCATTTCAGTTATTGTATTGTTCATCTGTGTTTGTTCTTTAATTCTTCTAGGTGTTTGTTCTTTAATTCTTCTAGGTCTTTGTTAAACATTTCTTGCATCTTCTCGATCTTTGCCTCCATTCTTTTTTTTTTTTTTTTTTTTTTTTTTTCTTTTTGCGGTATGCGGGCCTCTCACTGTTGTGGCCTCTCCCGTTGCGGAGCCTAGGCTCCGGACGCGCAGGCGCAGAGGCCATGGCTCACGGGCCCAGCCGCTCCGCGGCATATGGGATCCTCCCAGACCGGGGCACGAACCCGTATCCCCTGCATCGGCAGGCGGACTCTCAACCACTGCGCCACCAGGGAGGCCCATGCCTCCATTCTTTTTCTGAGGTCCTGGATCATCTTTGCTATCATTATTCTGAATTCTTTTTCTGGAAGGTTGCCTATCTCCACTTCATTTAGTTGTTTTTCTGGGGTTTAATCTTGTTCCTTCATCTGGTACATAGTCCTCTGCCTTTTCAATTTGTTTATTTTTCTGTGAATGTGGGTTTCGTTCCACAGGCTGCAGGATTATAGTTCTTCTTGCTTCTGCTGAAAAAGCCTTTTCTTTTATAAAAAGCCCATTTTAATATGGGGGGAAGTAAACACAAGTCATATCTCGGTGGAACTCATTTATCTCTAATGGGCCAATTCACATCTTTTTATATTCTCATATCTCAGATCTTTTTTCTTTTTTTTTAAATATGATTTGAGTTTTTCTATTAAGTGCTACAGAGAGGCCTACATGTAATGCATGGTGGAAAGGAGATGGAAAATGGATGAGCAATTTTAGAAGAATTTAGAAATCTTTTGTTCTGGAAAAATTCATTCTCTTCTGAACTTCAATATAATCCTCTTCTAATTCCCTCCTCTAAGGCTAAGCCACCCTTGAACATGAAGCAGCTCTTAACCATTTGAAGCATATTCAGGTAGACAGAGTGACACAGAAGAAGCCATTGATTTCTCACTTGTGAGAGTCATGTCTTTCCTGTGGATGTTTTAATGTGTCTCATTATCAGTATACTTTAACAGTATTCTTTAATTAGATATAACTGCAAGTAAAGAAAACATTTTTTCCTGTAAAATCACCTACACACATATACCCAATTTAGAAAAACATTTAAATATGGAAAGTTTATTTGCTAAGAAAAAAGGCAAAAGTGAGAAAAAGTAGACATAAAGGGTAGATGGGTAGAAGCTGTCATCCCCCTCCTCCCCTTTGTGGGGCAGCCTTCCTTGCCCTTACTGCTCTTTGCCTCTAACCAGGAGAATGGAATAGCTCTGCCCATAGTCCCTCGAAATGCCAGATCAATTGCTCAGATGGGGCTCCTGCTTTGATGGGCCCAGACCAGGCCAGGACAGGATGCTGTACTGACCTCTCCTCATTCCTCTCTCTTCCAACTACATATTTAGCTTGGAAGAACCACGGCTATAACCTTGTACTGTACATTATTTTTCATTTTTGTTCTACTCCTAGTAACTGGATAGATAAACTCTGTTACAACAGACCTAGGCATTAGTCATTGTCTCTTGGGTATATATAGCTCCCTTAGAAATATTTTGCAAAGAATGGTTATGGTTTAAGACCCTTGATCTAATATCATAATACTACTAAATTATTTAATAATTCTCTTACATCAGAATTAACTGTTAGATTTGTGTCTATTTATTCTTCTGGATGAGATTTTATAGTGTATTTTTGTATCCTACCTTCTTTCCTAATATTATATTAGTTTTAGCCATATGAGATTCCCAATTTTAACCATTTTTTAAAATTGAAGTACAGTTGATTGACAATATTGTGTTAGTTTCAAATGTACAGCAAAGTGATTCAGTTATACATATATACATATAGCTACTCTTTTTCAGATTCTATTCCATTATAGGTTTATAAAATGTTGAATTTAGTTCCCTGTGTTACACAGTAAATCCATGTTGCTTATCTATTTTATGTATAGTAGTTTGTATCTGTTAATCCCATACTCCTAATTTATCCCTCCCCTCCTCACTTTCCCCTTTTTGAGCTACAAGATGGCTCTGTTACCAACCCTCTCATGTTGGGTAGACCCCAGCTGGGTCCTTCCCTTGTCTGACGGCATTCGTGCCAATTAAAAGAGACCAGGTTCCATAAAGCAGTGCAGAAACTATTCATTGATCAAGGAATGGAGAAGAGAGAGCTCATGCTCTAAAGACAGCTTCTCCCCAAAAGGAGGAAAGTGGGGGACTTTTCAGGGGTAAAAGGCATTTGGGTCTTCAAACTGGGGAAAAGGGTGGAGATTTCTAGGAATAGCCAGGCCATGTGCAGTCCCTGAGGCTCCCTTGCACATGGTACTAATTGTGCCCAGTAAAGTACAAGCCACCCCCTCTGGGCGGAGATCTTAGCATGGTAACAAAGCAAAGGCAATTTGTGGACACTTCTAGGTTTCCTCTGCACAGCCCTGATCTTGCAGTTAGGCTGAACTTGTTCAGGGCAGTTGACTATCATGTTTCCTTTGAAGTGTAACTGATAAACATCTTTGACAAACATCAGGTGTTTGGAACAAGAATAGAAATAGGTGAGAACAGAGATCTTCCAGATCCCTGGGCTATGTATGGGTGACAGTTGAATCTAATGATTATAGTGAGTGCTTGATAAAAGGTAACTTTATCATTTGCTAAGCATTTCACATGGATCATCTCATTTAGTGCTCTGAACAATCCTCTCAGGTAATCACAGTTGACCCTTAACACGGGCATTAGGAGTGACCCTCCACACACTCAGAAATCCACAATAACTTATATTCAGCCCTCTGTATACAGAGTTCCTCTGTGTGTGTGGTTTCTCTGTATCTGCAATTCTATATCTGAGAATTCAGCCAACCATGGATCATACTGTAATATTTGCTATTGAAAAAAAAAATCTGCATATAAGTGGACCAGCACAGTTCAAACCTGTGTTGTTCAGGGGCCAGCTGTACATTTTTTATTCTCCACTTTTCAAGTGAGACCATTGAGGCTCAGAAAGGCAAAATGACTAATTCAATATTAAATGACTGGTAAGGAGGCAAGCCAGTATTAAAACTCAGTTCTCTTTGATGATAGCGGGTTTTTTTGTTGTTTTGTTTTGTTTTGTTTTGTTTGCGATATGCAGGCCTCTCACTGTTGTGGCCTCTCCCGTTGCGGAGCACAGGCTCTGGACGCGCAGGCCCAGCGGCCATGGCTCCTGGGCCCAGCCGCTCTGTGGCATGTGGGATCTTCCCGGACCAGGGCACGAACCCGTGTCCCCTGCATCAGCAGGTGGACTCTCATCCACTGCACCACCAGGGAAGCCCAATAGTGTTTTTTTATTAAAGGCACACATTATTTTAAACATGCATATTCTTTTTTTTAAATATAAATTTATTTATTTATTTTTGGTTGTGTTGGGTCTTTGTTTCTGTGCAAGGGCTTTCCCCAGTTGTGGCAAGCGGGGGCCACTCCTCATCGTGGTGCACGGGCCTCTCACTATCGCGGCCTCTCCTATTGCGGAGCACAGGCTCCAGACGCGCAGGCTCAGTAATCGTGACTCACGGGCCCAGTTGCTCCGCGGCATGTGGGATCCTCCCAGACCAGGGCCCGAACCCGTGTCCCCTGCATTGGCAGGTGGACTCTCAACCACTGCGCCACCAGGGAAGCCCCTAAACATGCATATTCTTAATGGCTGCATCATAGCTCTTGTATGGATCTACTTTAGTATTTTTATCTGAAAGATATTAAGTCTCTTGATTAACATTTACATTGTTTTTATTTTCCATTACTATAAAGAATGCTATGACAACGTAACTCCTAGTACATATATAACTATATGCTTTAGCTGGGATTAAATGAATTTTCTGTCTCTAGGCCTACTCCTGTGTTCTCCAAAGATGTATAATATTCAGTATTGAGCCTCAAGATTTACCAGTAATGAAGTTATTATCTTTATTTTTAAGGAGTCATGTTTTATTTTCAAGGTGTCTTATTTTAGAATCTTTTTTAATAATAGCAGAGCCCTGGTAATGTGTTTATGTAAAACACTGGTTTTGTGCACAGATTTCCAGGTGCACCACTCTTTCAGAAAGTCTGACATAATTGTCACGGCAACAGCCACTCCTTTCCATCAAGGAAATCTTAACAAAATCATTGGTTTCACTTTGCCACCAAACATACTGTCCCTTGGGCTCTAGTATTACCCCCAAAGATATGGGCAATTGTTTTCTATTATGTTGTTTTGCTGGAAAGGAACAATTTCATGATAAAAACACAGAAATAGACTTGAAGCAATTATACACAAAATGTTGCATGAACAAATTTCAGGTTATCTACACATAAAAGGAAAAACTAATTTGTCTGGGCTGAAACATTCTTATTTCTTCTCTCAAGCCATTTTTCAGTGGAGGGGACAGTGAGGGGAGGAATTGCTATTCAGGGTTGGAGAGACTCTGGCTCTTGTCCTGGGCGTTTCAAGCGGTTACATATCAGTGAGCAAGCTCTAGGCCATCAAGAGAGGCTGTTTAAGAGTATGTGTATTTCAAGCCAATTTCATGCTAAGTAGGGAGCTGGTGTAATTTGGGTGTTAAGCTTCTGATTCAGGGACAGCCAGTTAAGTATTGTAGTGGGTCCCATCCTGAAGTCCAAAGGCTTAAAGTGAATGCCTTGCCTTGTGGAAACTAATCATGCAGAGGGCACAGCAAGAGCCACAGCCGGCCAGCAATCGGCCTGGGGCTGAATCTGAGGCTGCTCTGGCTGCAGAGGAAGATAGAATAGGGGAAGTGGCCTTTGTGCTACACTACAGAAAAACAATATAGAAGACAATCATTTATCCAGGATCTTGACGCTTTGCCTGCTCCAAATTAGCAATACTGCCAGAGTTTTGATATATTAATTTGCAAGGACTTACTGATTAAAAAAGGATATTTTTAGTGTGTACTGTGTCATGCACACTATAGGATCAAAGAGTAAAAGGATAATTTTAAAAATAATATTTTAAGTAGATATGTTTTAGAAAGTATGTGTGTGTTTGTTTAGTATAAATATGTCTTGCAAGTGAGCAAAAAGAATTATCGTTTTGCATAAATCAGAACATCTGAAATTTGTTGAAAGCAAAACAAAGATTAATAAAACCCTAGATATTTATGAAAGTTACACAAGGAATACATTTTGCTGTCTGTTCTTGCAGAATAAAAAAGAGAATTCACACTATAGTCGTGTTACTTTAAAATGCAAAAACAAAACACACGAAAATGTAGTTAAGTGTGAAACATTTTTTAAATGAGTAGGGGATTCCTATTTATCTGTCTCTCAGGGGATATCCAGAAGCAGCATTAACACCTGCAGAAATAGAAAGAGAGGATAATGGGCAACTCTTTTTACAAGGTCCTTATAAAATATAAAATAATGTATATACAATAGT
Organism: Mesoplodon bidens; assembly: GCF_964165515.1. Classification (NCBI taxonomy): domain Eukaryota; kingdom Metazoa; phylum Chordata; class Mammalia; order Artiodactyla; family Ziphiidae; genus Mesoplodon; species Mesoplodon bidens. Next base: position 23,391,273 of record NC_138176.1, read on the forward strand.
GAGATTTGTGGGATTTTTCATAATATTAACAAATGTCATAATTTTGTTAATTTTTTATTTTGTTTGGCTTTGTTTTATTTTTTACCAGGTTGGGCAGTTTTATCATATTCAGTAGGCTAAAAGATTCATTTAAATAATTGAGCAGTTTATCAGACACCATCATCATGCATTTCTCACTAGAAAAAATAGTTTTTAATGAAAAAGTAGATCATCATTTAAAAAGCCTTTGTCAAAAGAATGAGAAGCCACAAACTGAGAGAAAATAGTTGCAAAAAAATCTGACAGAGAAGTGTTATCCAAAATATACAAAGCAAATATAAAACTCAACAGTAAGAAACCAACCCACATTAAAAAATTGGCAAAAAGTATGAACAGACACCTCACCAAAGTAGGTGTGCAGAGGGCAAATAAGCCTATGAAAAAATGTCCATAATCATGTTATAAGGAAATTGCAAATTAGAACAATATTTCACTACACATTTTTTTTACAGTGGCTAAAATCCAAAACGCTGACAAAGCCAAATGCTTAGGGAAGATGTGGGGTAATAGGAACTGTCATTCATTGCTGTTGGGAATGCAAAATGGCATCACCACTTTGGAAGACAGTTTGGCAGTTTTTTTTTTTTTTTTTTAATATATTTTATTTACTTATCTTTGGTTGTGCTGTGTCTTCGTTGCTGGGTGTGCACTTTCTCTAGTTGCGGCGAGCGGGGGCTACTCTTCATTGCTGTACATGGGTTTCTCACTGCGGTGGCTTCTCTTTTTGTGGAGCACGGGCTCTAGGCACACGGGCTTCAGTAGTTGTGGCACGCGGGCTCAGTAGTTGTGGCTCATGGGTTTAGTTGCTCCGCAGCATGTAGGATCTTCCTGGACCAGGGATCAAACCAGTGCCCCCTGCATTGGCAGGCAGATTCTTAACCACTGCGCCACCAGAGAAGTCCTTGGCAGTTTTGTTTACAAAACTAAACATAATTTTATCATATGATTCAGTAATCTTGCTCCTTGGTATTTACCCAAATAACTTGAAAATTTATATCCACACAAAACCCTGCACATGAATGTTTATAGCAGCTTCATATATAATTGCCAAAACTTGGATGCAACCAAGATGTCCTTTGTGGGTGAATGGATAAATAAACTGTGGTGCATCCAGACAATGAGTTATGAGTCACTGCTGAAAAAACATGAGCTGTCACACCATGAAAAGATATGGAGGAACCTTACGTGCACATTACAAAGTGAAAGCAGCCAATCTGAAAAGGCTACATGATTCCAACTATATAACATTCTGGAAGGTATTGATACTATAGAGACTATAAAAGGATCAGTGGTTGCCAGGATCTTGGGAGGGAGAGAGAGGTGAATAGGTGGAATATAGGGTAGGGGGTATATTCAGGTCAGTGAAACTATTCTGTAAGATACTACAATGGTGGATACATGCCATTATATACATTTGTCAAAACCTGTATAATAAACACCAAGGGTGAACCCTGATGTAAGCTATGGGCTTTGAGTGATGATGCTGTGTTAGTGTAGGTTCTTCCATGACAACCAACTTACCACTCTGGTGCAGATGTTGATAATGAAGAAGACTGTGGGTGTTTGAAGGCCAAGGGCATTTGGGAACTGTCTGGACTTTCCACTTAATTTTGCAATGAATGTAAAACTCATCTAATTGAACTGGTTTGCAGGGCAGAAGGTGTAGAGAACAAATGTATGGACACCAAGGGGGGAAAACTGCAGTGGGGTGGGGATGGTGGTGTGCTGAATTGGGTGATTGGGATTGACAGGTATACACTGATGTGTATAAACTTGATGACTAATAAGAACCTCCAGTATAAACAAACAAACAAACAAACAAAACCAACTAATACTAAACTTTCTTTGGATTATTTGTATGGAAATATGTTAATATAAATGTTTCAGACATTACATGAAATTTCTAAAAATCTTATATGTTCTGGTATAATGTTATGTCATAATTCTAGTTATTACTTTAAAGTGTATATCTCAGAAATAACTAAATTTCCTTGTCAATTGCATTATTATGAACTTTCATCAAACCTTTAACCGTGGTCATTTTGGGCCTCTCACTGTTGTGGCCTCTCCCATTGCAGAGCACAGGCTCCGGACATGCAGGCTCAGCGGCCATGGCTCATGGGCCCAGCCGCTCCGCGGCATGTGGGATCTTCCTGAACCAAGGCACAAACCCGTGTCCCCTGCATTGGCAGGTGGACTCTCAACCACTGCGCCACCAGGGAAGCCCAACCGTGGTCATTTTTAAGTCTTTTGTCATTTACAGACAGTTCTGGGTGTACTCTGATGCTTTTGCAAAAGTGTTCCTATAAAAGGGTTTCATCTTCAAGGAATTCATGCAAAAGACTCTGACAAGTACAGGTTTCTGGTAACTGACTATACTGCTGAACTGAATGCATAAGCATTTCCAGAACTCTAATGGAAAACTGATGAATTCATAAAAGTGCTAACAAAAGATCAAGATGAAATAAAAATTAATTACATGGAACTGAGTGAACTGATGAGGATGATTATAATTTTTGTGACTTTCTGTAAAAAAAAAAATCCCACAAGAAGATCCTATATTAAAACTGATCTAATTTATATTAAACATTTGATTCGTCTAAAAAAAAACTCATCTAAGAAAGCCTGTTAAAAAAAGAACTTAAAAAGCCTTTGAACAGTTCTAGTATTTGATGGTATCAATGCTTTGACTTTCTGATCAACAGTTTTTCTGTTTTCGTTGTGTATTTACTCTTATGAGCCCTTCAAAGGGGGAACTGGGGATTTGTGCAGGTGTCAGAACCTGCTGCAGTCCTCATGTTGAGCTGAAGCTAAGTAGTCTCACCCCCCGTGTCTCTCATGTGGCAGGCCCATAATTTGGTCCTCTGTTAAGGTTCTACATTAGTGCTCAGTGATGGTTGTATGTTGAGTACATGGCCCATGAAACCTGCCCCAAGGAAATCAAAACTTTGTTCTTGGTGCAGAATGAAAGAGACCTGAGTAACTTATCCCTCTCATTCTTTCTTTTTTTAAGTTTTTTTTTTTTAAAAATATTTATTTTTGGCTGCGTTGGGTCTTTGTTGCTCCACGCGGGCTTTTTCTAGTTGCGGCGAGCAGGGGGCTACTCTTGGTTACGGTGCATCTCACTGCGGTGGCTTCTCTGTTGCGGAGCATGAGCTCTAGGCATGCGGGCTTCAGTAGTTGCAGCACACGGGCTCAGTAGTTGTGGCACATGGACTTAGTTGCTCCGTGGCATGTGAGATCTTCCTGGACCAGGGCTCGAACCTGTGTCCCCTGAATTGGCAGGTGGATTCTTAACCACTGTGTCACCAGGAAAGTCCCCCTCTCATTCTTTCTCAAGTCTTAATGTCCACCAACTGAAGAGATCTGTCTACTCAGTAAGACTGTCCATTCACAAGTGGCATTTTCAGATTCTGGACCTTTTTATATATTTCTTAGTGTTTTCCACTTCTGGGATTTCAAAAGTTCAGGAGATCAGAGGGGAGTTCTCAACTCGGTATAAGATACAGCATACAGAAAGCAATTTCTTAGATTTCCCTGGTGGCAGTAAGGTGCTTGGACTGTAGGAAGTAGGACCCTAGAGAGAGCTTTTCTGGCAACCCAGGCAACATGGAAAGAAATAAGCACTGTTCAGGTTGAATTTGTGATGGGCAGAGGAGGGTTGTTAGCTTGCTTAGCTGGTTTTGCCTTCCTGGGCACCAGTCCCTTGATGTTAATACTCACAGAGGGTTATAGATACTTATAGCTTCTACTGAGTCTCTATAGTTTCTACTGAGGTGCCAACACGATAGATTCCAAGGTTAAGTGTGAGATGGACACTCCTCTCCCTCCTCAACCCCTGCCTCCTGTGTTCTGATTTACTAGGCAAATTATTGTTGTAACCTGTCTTGTGACATTCACACCCTTTAGTCAAATAGAGGATATATAAACAGGTTAGGAGGGTGAGAGAATTTTGTAAGGTGGGTATCCTTACAAAGAGATCCAGAGAAAGTTATGCTCTGAACCCCATCTTTCTTGTTTCAGGAGGTTGGTGCCTATCATCCAGTTGAGCCTGGTCAAGGTCAGGGAGGCAGAAACATTCAGTAGGGCTTGCATGTGAGGAGTTGGATGAAAAGGATTCCTTGAGAAAGAGTTGTTAGAGTACTGGGCTATTTCCTATCCCCATGATGTCATGGTGAAGGAGTGGACTTCAAGAGACCTTCACCTGTACCCCCTCACCCCAAATTTGGTGATACAAAAACTGGCACCTGACTCTTGACTGATGCAGTTAAAGTGGTTTGAGGAATGGGGTCTGACTCCTGCCTGGGAAATGTAGAGGGAGAGGCAAGAGCTGACCCCCTGCTAGATGGTGGATCGAAGAGTGTGGGGTGCTTTGGTGCATTAGGTCTGGGGAAGCAGGAGTGTTTAGAGAGGACCATGAAGGAGACAGAGTCTCTGGGGTCCTCTCAAGTCTTTTTCAGCAGGACTGTCTGAAGGGACCAGGAGACCTCACAGTGGAAAGCGTTGGAGTTGGGTTTCCAGGTGACCACCAGCTGGGGAGAGGGTCTCTAGTGATTACTAGGATTACTAGGATTGGAGATGCAATCCTCTAGGTCATGGGGACTCGGGAAGGGACCCAGCTGGGAGCTCTGAAGACCTCACCAAAGAAGAAGTTGTTTTCACCATCTTCTATGCCCAGAATGCTAGAAACCACCCAGCGGTAAGAATGGCCCTTACTCCTTGCCCTTCCTCCCTCTCCTACTCTCCTGGAGCAAGGCAGCAGATAGAGAGTTGGGGGAGCTTGATTAGATTGCTCAGAGAGTTCCACAATGCAGGCGGTAGCCTGAAAGGGGTCAGGGAGTTCAGGGTGGGAGGTATGAGGAGGGGGAGAGAAAAGGAAGAGGATTTAACACAGTCAAATGCAGCTTTTTGATTACTGTCTTCAACTGGACATTTTATTTATGGAATTAAGACCATGCATGTGACGTAAAGTGACTTTGGGGCTATTACATATTACATTAAAATAAACACAGAATCCAGGGACCTGCCAGAGATTTTATCCGTGAGTAGGGGAAGTTTGCTCCCAAAGAATAAAATTTAAGAGAAGACAGAAACAAAACTGTGTTTTAAATCACTGGTCATATTGTTTAGCACCTGCTTACAGATGTAAGTGTGTACTTGGATGTTGGCCCTGGGTCCCAGCAGGTGGACTGTGGCCCCCTGCACCTTATGCTCAGGGTATGCTTTACCCTCTGCAGTGGCCTTTGTTCCCTGGCACTCTGTGGTGATGGGCGTAACAGTGGTGGGAGTATAAAGCTCCATTTTTTTTTTTTTTTTTTTTTTTTTTTTTGCGGTACGCGGGCCTCTCACTGTTGTGGCCTCTCCTGCCGCGGAGCACAGGCTCCAGACGCGCAGGCTCAGTGGCCATGGCTCACGGGCCCAGCCGCTCCGCGGCATGTGGGATCTTCCTGGACCAGGGCACGAACTCTCGTCCCCTGCATCGGCAGGCAGACTCTCAACCACTGCGCCACCAGGGAAGCCCCTAAAGCTCCTTTTTTTGAGAAACCATAGTGTGGCCTCCAACGGGGGGGAGGATTTTGTTGCCCACCCCTTAAAACCTGTCTAGTATTACGAACAACCTCTGGGAGGAAACATAACCATTTTCAATGTGATTACACTTAAACATGAAAATACACGAAGCCAGTCATGCACAGTGTGAAACTGTGCTAGACTATATTTAGCGTGACTGTATTATTTAACTTCCAAATTGAGACCCTTTAGAGAACGGGACACTAATCATGTTGAAACAACAGGAATAATTTGGGATTGTCTTGAGCAAACCAGGACATATATGGTCATTCTACCCATAATCTGCTGCTCCTAATCTATAGAAAAAAAGAGTTTTTTCCTTTGTTTTTTTGTTTGTTTGTTTGTTAGTTTTTTGCTGGAGGTGAGAGCTAAAATTATATCCTGCTTTTGTGCAGCTTCGTGCCAATTACTGTGTAATACCATTAAGCGTCCCCTGAACCGAGTAGCTCAGGGAATTTACTGTTTATTCACTTCATGCATGATGGTATTGTGGGTCACACACAGCCCTATCAGAATCCAGACAAGGCACTTAAATCGAGGTATCAGATTATGAAGCCATGTATATTTCCTAGGAATCCTTACATGCTCCTGGTTTGAGGTCCCAGCAGATATTCTTTTCCCAGGTAGAGACCATGCTCAAGAGTAAGAAAGAAAATGACTGCAACTGGCAGGAAAAAAGATGGGGTAAAATTAGGTGTGTTCCTTATGAGAGTCAGTGGGGTCAGGGGGGGAAGTATATAAGATTTAAAATCAGAAGACTGGAATTTAAGTAAGTCACCCTAGTATTTAACAGGTGAGATTTAGCAAATATTTAATTTTCCCAATGCAAAGGGCATTGCTATCAAACCATTCCCTCTTTATAAAGAGATGTTTAAGTGATCAGTATTATAGAGGACATTAAAATAAATGTATTCTATATTATACAACTTTCAAGGCAGTAATTTTGAAAGTTCCTGTTAGTTCTTCTCATTTACCACTAAAAATGAGTATTGATGCTTTTCAGCCTTGCCTCTTCCTCTCTCTGCCTCTGAGCCCAGTTGTTGAAACTTCTGGGAAGGAGATAACTACTTGTTTTTCAGTCCTCGTCACAGATTTTAGACCACTGAATACACTATTCAATCCATCTTCCATTTCTCTCTCTCTCTCTCCCCCCCACCCCCCTTTCACTGTTTGATGAAATAATGTATGTGCACAGAAAATGGCAAAGTTCAACCAGATATTCATTATTAAGAAGCCACTATGCTCAGGTCCTCTTGTGTCTGGCAGAAGGTACTGCAATGAAACAGGTACAGATTCTTACCCCTCAGGAGGATGTGGCAGAGGGAAAAATTAAAAAAAAAAAAAAAAAGTTACAATGATGAAAACTTAATCGGTAAGTTCAGGGAATCGTAAACAAGGTATAAATTCACTTAGTGTCCCAAGGATGTTCCAATGAGTTGCAGCTATTGAGAAAACAATTACTAAGGCAGAAGTCATATAGGCTCCTGGCCAATTTGGCTCCAGTTTCCAGCACTTGAAGTGTGCACCACTCATAGGAGCTGTCTGGTATTTTTAGATATTTATTCTATTCCTTGGCTCTACTGGAGCAATTCCAGCAAGAGTTTGAGGTGCTCCATAGAATCCAGAGATTGCCAAGCCAGTTTACAATCCATTAATCAATATCGATTAAATTAAGCATTTAACCCAGTGGTTCTCAACAGGTTGCTGGGGGTGGATTTTGCTCTCAGAGGGTATTTGGCAATGCATGGGCACGTTTTTGGTTGTTATGACTGAGGGTGGGTGTTTGCCACTGGTACCTAGTGGGCAGAAGCCAGGGATGCAGCTGAGCATCCTACAGTACATAGGGCAGCCCCGCACAGCAAACAGTTATTGGACCCAAAAGTCAGTAGTTCCAGAGCTCACAAACCCTGGCCTAACCTAACTGTGGGTGTATCACTATGGGGGATACAAAGCAAGCAAGACACATGATCTCAGCCCTCGAGTAATTTAGAGCCCTAATCCAGAGGACAGCCAATACACCCATCCATTAGTTGAAACAATTCCACATCCAGAAATATTTACTGAGCGCTTACTGTATGCCAGGGACTCTGCAAGATTTTAGGATGATTTGTAGTTTTGGTAGGACCCTTTTTCAAGGGATTTAGAATTTACTGAGGAGGGCACATATTAAAAAGAAGACACACGAAATTCACCATGTAGTGGGAGAAATCATATTTGGAAGGGAAAAATCAATGTTGCCCTGAGAAGGAATGACAGGAAGCATTTCTTTAGGTTTGGTGGTCAGGGGAAACCTCTCTGAGAGCATGATAGTTAAGCTGAGAAAGCAACGGAAGAGAAAGGCAAGCAGAGGCAGCCATGTGCCCCAGGATCTGAGGCAGGAAACAGCTTTTGATTTAGAGTGATTGTGTGTGGGCGGGGGGCAGTGTGCCTGTGTATGTAGATGGGGTATAGTCAAGCCAATAAGCCTGATACGAAGTCACAGAAGGGAGAAATAAATAGGGATAAGAGTCACCAGGGAAAATCTAGAGGAGGACATAGGGCATTGGCTGAGCTGGGGGTGCACAGGCAATGATTTGGTGAGAGAAGTAAGCATGCCTTGCTTATAAAGGGAAATAGAAGAATCTGGACTGGCTGGGTTAAAACAGGATAAGAGAGTCTAAACTTTAATTTTCACCAGAGTGCTTTTAAAATGGGCCCTTTCTATGGTGACACTGTATGTGAGTGACCAAAGAAAAGGACATTTTTGGAATAGTAGACCCCTCTTCTTTGTAAAGGGATTGGTGCGGGCAACTTTGTGTTAAAGAGATCTCTAGGCAGGGAAAAATCATACACTTAGAAGCAAGGACTTGGACTCAGAATGGCCGATGGTGCTATGGAAAAAAATAAAGCTTACTGCTATCAGCAGCTGTCCACTTCATTCCCTCAGTAAATATGTTCAAGTGTCTTTGATGTTCTAGACCTTGGAAACGTATTGGTGAGCAAAGTCAGAAATGGTTTCAGCTCTCAGGAAGGTTACAGTTTAGTGGGAGAGACACCACTGAAATAAAAAACGAAAGTAAGTGTTCATATAGAGTTAAGTACTGAGAAGAACACATATTTGTCCTTATAAAAGCCTATGATTAGAGGATTCTAGCTTGATAGTAGTGACAGGAAAAACCCAGCCTCCTCTTCTCTCCCCCCAGCAAATGTTGTAAATTCTGGGTTTATGCTTTGCTGGAGGAAGCAAGCTCAATGCCAAAAGTATTTTAATAGCCTTTGTTTTACTTTTTAAGTGCTTATTAGGATGATTGATGACAGTGTTTTTGGAGCCAATCGCAGATTTGGGAGAGACAGGAATTCATTGCTGTCTTCCCCCTAATTGGCTGTGTGTGAGGGTTGGTTTGGTTTGGGCAGGACTTAGAAGCAGCACAAGGGCTCAACCTACATTTCCTTTTCTCTTTGAGTGGCAGGTGGCTCTTATTTTTCCCTTTTGTCCCCTAAAAGAATGTGGGGTTTGCCACAAGGACATTTCTTAGGCTTCTGTCCCTCAAAAATACCCAGTTCTGGGCTTCCCTGGTGGCGCAGTGGTTGTGAGTCCGCCTGCCGACTCAGGGGACGTGGGTTTGTGCCCCGGTCCAGGAGGATCCTACGTGCCGCGGAGCGGCCGGGCCCGTGAGCCATGGCCGCTGAGCCTGTGCGTCCGGAGCCTGTGCTCCTCAACGGGAGAGGCCACAGCAGTGAGAGGCCTGTGTACCGCAAAAAAAAAAAAAAAAACACCCAGTTCCATAGCCACCCTGCTGAGTGGGAATAGCGCGGCTTGCTCTGGGGACTTCACTCTGCCTTCAGGATTTACAGGAAAAATTATCCTTCTATGTTAAGTCATGAACTCACACTAGAACTGGCACCCCACCTCACACGCCTCAAAGCCCAAAAGCAGACCAGGCAGTTGAAGCAGTAATTGGCTTGGGTTTCCATTTGTTCAGGCCATAATAACTGCTGCACCACGCATAGCACCCAGCAGGTGAGCTATGAAACCCGTTTCTCCTTAATGGACAGAATTAAGTTTATTTCACCCTGTGCTCATTCTCTGCATCCCCAATGGCCAGCATCACTGAGAAGGCAGAAGTGGGCTTTTGAGATGTAAATACTGTCACCAGTTACATGAAAATCCGTGAAGTCAGTTCCTGAGTCTTTACAAGACATTTAGATGAAGAAACATTGTATTTCAGTTCCAGCAGCATTTTTCATCCCTCTGAATCCTGCCACAGTGTTCATCAATTTGTTTAATAATGCCTGGGGAGCCTTTGGCTCAGGCCCTGAATAATGAACACTTGGAGTGCCCACTGCTTTAAATACTTTCTAAATCTGTGTTTCCTTCTGTGCAAAAGGCAAATTGACAGGAAGGAGACTTTCTTTTTCTCATTCTAAAGAACAGTGGCATAGAGGAGTTTGTTTTGGAAATGATACCTGACCAAAGAAAAGTTACTTTAGAAATACAGTTCCTGCATATTTTTTTCTTTTTTACCACACAGTGGCATTGCCTTTATAGTGGAGACTCATAATCTATCAAAATCCTATATGAAGGGCTTCCCTGGTGGCACAGTGGTTGAGAGTCCGCCTGCTGATGCAGGGGACGTGGGTTCGTGCCCCGGTCCGGGAAGATCCCACATGCTGTGGAGCGGCTGGGCCCGTGAGCCTGCGCTTCTGGAGCCTGTGCTGCGCAACGAGAGAAGCCACAACAGTGAAAGGCCCGCGTACCACAAAAAAAAAAAGAAAAAAAGAAAAAAAAATCCTATATGAAGCTTTAAAAAAATTCAGCAATGCAGGTCCTACACCTGGATGCCGGGGTGGAATCCAGGTGTGTATTTTTAAAGCTCATATGGCTCAGTTCTTAAGCAACCAGAGTGGAGAACCCCAAAAAGGATTACTCTGTCAAAAAAGGAGTATGCTGCTCTCTAATTAATGTAATCACATGAAGAACAGTAGTCCTAAACTTTTGTGGACTTCGATGCTCTGGGGAGCCTGTTAAAATGCAAATTCAAATCAGAGACTCTGATTCTTGTAGGTCAGGGTGAGGATGGGAATCTACAATTTAACAAGATCTTGTACAAGAAATAAAAAGATCATCTAATGAGAAAAAGTGGCACAGGCCGACTGTCAGTAGTTGTTGCTACTGTGTATTGCTTGGTTTTCTTTAGTTTCTTATTTAATTATTGTGCCTTATAGGATTTGGTCAAATTAAGCACATTAAGTGGATTTTATCCTACTTCTTTCCAGATTAAGTAGGGGTTACTGTCTGGCCATGGTTAGCCTTAAGTGGTAGTTCCCAAACAGGCTTCGTGTCTGAGGAGCTTTTAATATAAACTGATGTCTGAGTGCCTGCCTCCACCAATGATTCTAATTAAATTGGTTTGGGATGGGGCTCAGACTGACATTTTAAAAAATATTCCCATCTGACTGTAATGTGCAACCAGGATTGAGGACCACTGGCCTAGAGAAAGGTGTGAAGCCACAGAATTTCTCGAACTGGCACAGAAATGCAAAATGCTGTGCTGTCCGCAGCACTGACAGTGCTAGAGGGCTCAGGTCTTCAGTCTGGAGGGACTGCACTACCCGATACTGAGTTCAGGATCCTACTCTGATACTGACAGCACGAAGCTCATCTGTTGATTGAATAGGCCTGAGCCTGTGTGACTGAAAGAAAAAAGAAGTCAAGGGAAGGAAAAAAGACATCTGCAGGTTTTGTTCTCATTACTGGGCTCTGAGGGTGTTGTGGATAATCGGTGCCACTACAGTGGGACATCCTCGTATGGTGCTGGCTGGGGTGTGCTCCCTTGTGGAGTCCTGAGTGACACATCATCCGGGGATCTTGTGGATGAAGGAAACTCTCTTCCTTTTGAAAAGTCAGCTGTTCAGTTGTTGAAGATAAATCTACAGATATCTTCAACTGCAACAAATAGTTCTTGGACATCTATTGAAAACTGGTGCCATCCACTTTCACAGTTCTTTACAGTTTATGAAACACTTTCACATACATTTTCTTCCTTAACCTTTACAAGACTGTGAACTGGACCAAACGAGACAAATGGGGCTTAGAGAGTTTAAATGACTTTCCAAGGGCAGACATCAGTAATATATTGGATGATATTGTGGGGCAATAATTCAAGTCTTATTATTCCTCATCCAAATGCAGGAACTATTATCATAGTTGGAACATGGACAAACATGTTAAGATGTTAGTTTTCACCACTTATTTTATGCATACTATGCAATGCTTAACAGCACATGAGACCTATAATTTATTGTTATTATCTTAGATCAGGCCTAAGAAAAATACTTGCATTGATTTAAAGAAGGAAAAAAAAAGCAAAGTAAATAACAGCATATGTTGTGGTCCAGAGATCAGGTAGAATCCTGGTAGTGGCACACAGATGAGCACAGTTGTATCAGTGCTGCTCCAGTCATGCCATCACTGTGTGTGTATGTATATGTTCAATAGATAATAATCATTTGATAGGTTAAATGGAGAAAAACTGTGCACTGTGAAAACAACTTACTAGAGCTTTGTTTACCTTCCATGGGAGACATTTGTATTAACTGATGTCATTGGTAATAACATATCTGCATACTACACACTTCTTGTAGTGACTGATAGGGAAGAAAGTTGGGATAAGAACTCGTGTGTGATTCTCTGAGGTGAACACTAAAGAGGGTTTACCCTGTGCCAGGTAACTGACGATCACCTTTCCTGGTCTTCTCATTTACACCTCATACAACCCCTTGATTCAATATTGTCATCAGCTGCATTTTATATATAAGGAGTCTAAGTCACAGAGTTGTGAAGTAGCTTACCCCAGATGTCACACTTGTAGAAAATCAGGCTCCTCGTATCAAGATCCCAGTCTCAACTACTTTCCTCCACCTCCGCCATATTAGAGACCTTTTCCAAATGCAGAGAGGAGCAGAATCAGATTTCAGTTTGGAGGTAGGGGCTATGGAGAACAGAATTGTTCAGCATAATCAATTTAGAGAAGTTGTTTTGCTTTGCTAAAGTAGAATGGTGTGGCTAAAAAAAAAAAAAAATTCCACTCAGTAGGTGGGAGTGAGTGGAAATTGCTAGAGAACTTTTAAAGTCATTTTCCCTTCTGTGATATAAACATGGAGTCCTTCCCACGGTGCCAAGCTCTGGACACTTGAAGAGCACGGTGCCAAGCTCTCCCCCCAAATCAGCAACTACATCACAGCAATACCTGCAAATATACTGTGTGGCTAGGTATTTTTGGGTATCTGTGTGTGTGTGTATGTGGAGATATCAAGGGAAGGAGACTGAATTTCATGGATTAGAGGGAAAGAAATAGCCACTGGATGTAATGAGAGAGATGGGGAAACCAGCTTGGAGCTGGATTAATTTTGAAAATTAAATATTCTGAGAGGGACTTCCCTGGTGGCCAGTGGTTAAGAATCCGCCTGCCAATGCAGGCAACACGGGTTCAAGCCCTGGTCCGGGAAGATCCCACATGCCGCGGAGCAACTAAGCCTGTGCGCCACAACTACTGAGCCTGCGCTCTAGAGCCCGTGCTCCACAAGAGAAGCCACTGCCGTGAGAAGCCCGCACACCACAACGAAGAGTAGTCCCCGCTCGCTGAAACTAGAAAAAGCCCACACATAGCAACGAAGACCCAACACAGCCAAAACTAAATAAATTTATTTAAAAATTTTTTTAAAAAAATAAATAAACATTCTGAGAATGCATACAAGTCTCAGGAAGGATGTGGGCTAGAGAAAGGAAACTGTTAACTGGGGTAGATAAGCACCCCCTCCTCCCTCTTGTACGGTACTGCGCAGTAACTAGAAAAGGTGTATCTCTGTGCTGTTTGGCAGAGGTGAAATGGGGAATGTGTATGTGGATTTCAGAGTGGCTATGATGCCATGGTCGGGGGGTAAAGGATCCCTCTCTGTGACTATGTGTGTGTGAGAGTCTGCATTTCTCTGTCTCATTTTCTGTTCCTGAGTATGTTGTCTCTCCTCTGCTCTGGCTATCACTTTGTATTCTGCTCTATACCTATAGCCACTTTGCAAGGAAAAAATGGTGACTTCTGACAAAAGGAAATGCATTCTTTTCACCCCAGTGAAATCAGCAAGGGTCCTCAGCATGAGAGCAACGGGTTGAGGCAAGCAAGGCAGCCAGGCAGCCAGCATAAAATTGAATACAGTCCTCAAAGACCATGTGTTCCGTGAATTTTCAAAAGGCTGTGTCAGAGCCTCCCTCCCAAACACCAAGGGAGCTAGGATCCTGCACCCAGGGAAGGAAAGGGGTGGCGAGGGCAAGCTACTGCATGCTTAGTGGCTGTTGTGTGCACATCTCAAGGAAAAGCTGATTCTGGAAGACAGGCATACTTTTCTTTCAAAGCATCTGGAGGAGCAAGGAAGACAGGGAGGATACAAGTACCATGAAGAAGTCATCAGTGAACCACCTGGGAGCTGACGGGGAGGCAGCGCCTTGCAGCCTGCCTACCTAGGATGACCTCAAGGGGAACAGTTCTGTTGTGAGGTCCCTGCAGCGTTCAGGGTGTGCTGTGTGTAAGGGCCCTTGGAAAAGAGTGGACAGTGCATCCCACTGAGGCTGCATCCGGCTCTGCCTTGGAGGGGACAAACTCACCCACACAGTGCAGCTGGTGCACTCCCCATATCATCCACGCCGGCTTGGAGAAGGTCATTGGAATAAAAGAGGATCAATGCTGAGGGCTCCGGGAAGCCCTCAGTACTGATAGGCAAGTTACGTTAGCTTCAGATCTTTTTTTTTTAACATCTTTGAGTATAATTGCTTTACAATGCTGTGTTAGTTTCTGCTGTAGAACAAAGTGAATCAGCTATACATATACATATATCCCCATATCCCCTCCCTCTTGCGTCTCCCTCTCACCCTCCCTATCCTACCCCTCTAGGTGGTCACACAGCACCGAGCTGATCTCCCTGTTCAGCTTCAGATTTGACACTTAAATTCTCCATAATTCATGAAATGAAATGTCTTAGTACAACTCAGTGGTTTAAAACGCCTATCCTATCTATTAGACATTTCTGAGACTGTTGGGAAGTTAGGGCAAGGGGCCCTGGTGTATGCCCACAAGTCATAACCCAGGGAACTGTTAGCTGACAATACTGGGAAAAATGCAAATACTTGGGTGTGACTACATATATATATATATATATATATATATACACACACATATATATATACACATACATATGTGTATATATATATAAAAGCAGTATATATATAAATAAGTTATATATAAAAGTATATATATATGTATATATATAAATGCTGGGGGTGGGGGAGGAAGGGTAGAGGTATAAATATATAGAGAGACATATAAATATATGCTTATAAATCATGGATTTCTGACCACTAAAGGGAGACCTACACCCAGAGAAAGTGGTTGAATAAGAACTCAAGGCAGCGTAGGCCGAGAGTCAAATGATGGATACATTCAAGACTTCAGAGGAATGACAATGGTCTGTGGCTAATTCAGCTTTCCTGGGAAATTTGGGACCAGGATTGTCCTTACAGTATGGGTAGAGTTTCTATATATGTGGCATAATCTTTTTTGACTTTATTCATGGATACTCTTATTTTATTTTTAGCAAAATAGGAATACCTTTATCACTGCAGGTTATCAGAGTAACATGTACTTTTTAAATATTAGAAAAATGAAAGCATATAAAATCCACTGTAATCCCAGTACCCTAAGATAAGAACTTTTAATATTTTTATATATATTCTTCTTTATTTCTATATGTGTAGACACTAATAGTTTAATCATAATATATTTGATCTATATCCTTTGGTTTTTTCTCAGATCATTGTATGCTAATCACATTTCCATGTCAAGAAAAATCAATCTACGTCATTATTTTAATATGTGATGATATTTATTTAATGGATACAGCAAACAATATTTACCAATATTGGATGTTTCCTCCCGATGTGTTACTATTGTATGTAATACTGGGATAAAATCCTTTGACCTGGCAGTTACACCACTAGGGACTAATGAGGAAATCTTGTAAAGTTTCCCTCAAAATGGTATGAACTGTTGCTCTCTGGAATAGTTGCACTGAACATACACTTACAGCAAGTTATTCAAGTGCCTGTTTCCCCACACACCTGGCAGAAATGGGTATTACCATTCTTTTCCAATCTTTGTCAGTCTGCTGGCTTGGAAAGAAGGCATGGGAAAGTAGCATTGGGGGTCTATATGACCTTTGTAGTGTCAGGAGGCTGATTCTTTTCTAGTATGGCAAGTGGGTCACGTGGCATATCCCTTAGTCACATTCAGCCCCTTCCCCAGGGGTTACAGTGGAACATTGTGCACTCTGTTAATCAGAGATCCTTTGGGACCCAAGCAGAACATTGAATTTCTGTTGTCTGGCCTCTCAGGTATATACTTAAACCAGACTCACCTGTTATTATAACTTAAAGTTACTGAACCTAAATATTTCCCCAAAGGAGGGAAACGTGCTGATGCGAGATAGTTGAGATTGGCGCTGTAAGAGGATAGAAATTGACTTAGGGATAACCTCAGTTAGTGCAAAGAGTTTGCAGTAGATTATGGGAGGGACTGATAATAAATTGTGAGATTGTCTTAAAGCATTCTAGAGCTTCTTAACTCTAAAATTCGGTGCTTCCAGAGTTGTTGTAGACTTGGCTGACATTTGATATAATTCAGTCTTTTGACACACACATTCATGCACACATGCACTGATGCTTATATTACAGAGGGAGAAACTGAGAATCAGAGAAGTGGAGTAATTTGACCAAAGTTACAGAATGAATTATTGAAAACCAGAGCCCTGAAACCCTAGGCTTATTTGCTCTTTGCTCTGTTTTCCTTGATGCCTGACCTTTTTTTTTTGTGGTACGCGGGCCTCTCACTGTTGTGGCCTCTCCCGTTGCGTAGCACAGGCTCCGGATGCGCAGGCTCACGGGCCCAGCCGCTCTGCAGCATGTGGGATCCTCCCGGACCGGGGCACAAACCCATGTCCCCTGCATTGGCAGGCAGACTCTTAACCACTGCGCCACCAGGGAAGCCCGATTCCTGACCATTTTAATTGTAAAATTACTTGGAGTGAAAATAACATACATATTTTTAAATCACCTGCAAATTAGCCTTAAACTATTATAATAACTTTTGGGGGGAGAGAGGGAGATCAGGAAGAAGGACTAATAGTTTGTTAACTTTTAATAATCTTGCCCCATAATACTGGTAAGGTTTTAAGATTTATCTTTATTATATTTTGCTAGTATCTATTTTCTTAGAAATATATTTATTTGTCCTGGATTTTCAAATGTTTCACTGTCAAATTGAATAGAAGGATTTATATATATTGTTTAAACACTATGTATTTATCTTTTCCTTCTCTAATTTTATTTATTTTTCTATTAATAAATTCACCGGATTCATATATTAATGCTTAATATTAATATGTTTCCCTAAGAAGCAACTCCTGGATATATTGAACAGTTTTAATCTTTTTCTTTTTTTCTCTTCTCTAAGTCTTCTTTTGTCTTTATTGTTTTGTTTCTTCCTGCTTTTGTAAGGATTATGTTTATTTTTCTTTCTTAGATTTAATACTTATTTTTTAACTTTCATTTTAACTAATTGTTAAAGCAGTTTTAGGGCTTCCCTGGTGGCGCAGTGGTTGAGAGTCCGCCTTCCGATGCAGGGGACGCGGGTTCGTGCCCTGGTCCGGGAGGATTCCACATGCCGCGGAGCGGCTGGGCCCGTGAGCCATGGCCGCTGGGCCTGTGTGTCCGGAGCCTGTGCTCCACAACGGGAGAGGCCACAACAGTGAGAGGCCCATGTACCGCAAAAAAAAAAAAAAAAAGCAGTTTTAGGGTAAACATTTATTTTATCTGCTCAGTAGAACTGTGTTATATCCCATGTTTTGATAGTATTTGCATTTTCATATTAGTCTCTAATTGTCATTTTTATTTCCTCTTTCAGTTCTTTTTGGAGAGTGTTCTTGATTTCTTAGTGTAACATTGCTTTAATTTAAAAATTTGTTTAATTTTACTTCTTGAAGTTAGCAAATAATGTGGCTCAGTACAGAAGTCATGGATCCCAGCTTTCTGCCTTATTTAGACCAGATGGCTGTATATCATTACAAGTTGGCCTACAGGGGTCTATCAAGTGGACCCATCTCCCATCTATGGGAAGTTTAGGAAGGATTTCTTGAAACTTGTCATTGTTTAGCAGTAATCTTTCCTACCTCTGAGGCTTTTCATCTTTCTTTGATTTTGTGGGTTTGTCCAAGGGAGGGGAGGAAGATCTGGATGCCATTAAAACCCTAAAGTTGTATCACGAACAGTTAATGATATATAATTCAAGTCTCAGTGTAAGTACCCAGGGTACATGCCCTCCACTTTCCTCACCAGCCCAGGGGTGTGATTTGTCTCACCATTAATCCCATGGTCCTTTGATGCATTCTTCTCTTGGCACTTTGTACTCTTCTTCTTCCTGGGACTGAGATATTAATATATGGATCTCCTCTCCTCTATTAGAAGGTAAGCTTCTAGAAGGCTGCCTGAGTTCTTGTATATCTTGATATTGACCTGAACATATGCCAGGCACACAAAAAGCACTGAATAAAAGTTTTTCTTAAATTGAAGTGTAGTTGATTTACAATATTGTGTTAGTTTCAGGTGTCCAACAAAGTGATTCAGTTACATATATGTATTTTTTTCAGATTATTTTCCATTATAGGTTATTGCAAGATATTTGAGTAAATGTTGAGACAAAGCTTAAATTTTAAACTTGATGCAAATCTGCTTGATTTGGAGAATTTCATGACCGCCTATGATACAGGTGGGAACAGGCAGAGATATATCTCTACTCTATGGAAGATTTTCCTGGTGTCAACTATTGGAACTATTGCAGAATTTTAAAGGTGTTGGATGATATCCATGATTCCAGTAGCAAATTTGTGAAGTTAGGCAATGTCAATTCTCTCTAAACCAAAAGAAACCATGTTTTCCTAGAGCTAAGTGTCCTGATTTCTAGACTCTGAGTCAGGGCTGGGGGAAGAAGGGTGATTTGTCTAAGTTATTACAAGGCAAATAATGGGAATGATACAAAACCCATTACTTCTCTCAGACCACAGTAAACAGGCAAATGAAACTATCTAGCCCTATGTGTATAACCATGGACAGAAATTATTAGAATTGCAAATATCTCCAGTCTCGTCCCTAAAACAAAATCAAACAAAGGAAGAAAGAAAGCCTTTACCCAAGCTAATGAGCAATCTCACAGTAAGTAGGATTTGATTTCTTTGTCCCACTGAGAATATTATTGATGTAATTTAAAGGTAATTAAAAATGCGTTTGGTTTACTTGTTATTTTCCCTTCA
The DNA here is from genome assembly GCF_964165515.1 of Mesoplodon bidens. Classification (NCBI taxonomy): domain Eukaryota; kingdom Metazoa; phylum Chordata; class Mammalia; order Artiodactyla; family Ziphiidae; genus Mesoplodon; species Mesoplodon bidens. The sequence goes on from NC_138176.1 coordinate 23,410,269, forward strand.
AAGTCTTTACTCTTTCTTGTCTCCAGGAAAGTTCTGCTGAGTCAGTTTGATCTTCCAAAAAACCAATGTTCATTAATTTACAGAATTTTAGGCAAAATTGTTGAGACAATGGTGTGAGAAGTCAACACAGAGGCAAGTCACAACAGGATTGTCTTAGATAGTATTTTTTATTTTCTAACAGTTACTCTGCTGCAACTCCTAGAGATGACAAGGAGCAGCTGGGACTCATAGTGAACCTCGTTTTTCTCAATGCAGTAAATCAGTTCATTACCAGATGTATGGCCTTGGCTTTGCTGCTTCTTATTTTTGTCAATTGCCACCCTAACTGAAATTGCAGAAACAATGAGCCCTTAGAATTAGCACGTGCCCAGTAACCACAAGACTCTCCAATGGTGGACGTTATGACTGAAAACATTAACACGGAAGAGGAAAGGGGCACGCATCACCCAGATTTGGAGGATAAATTAGTATTTTTATTTCACCTACTAGTATTTATTCTTGATTCAATGTTTGGTATTCCATTGGGCAGGAATAACCACCCGTAGATTCACTTCCCAGGCATAACCAACCTATATTTTTAAATAACTTCATATAAATATAAAATTTATGTGTATGGATTGCAGAAAGTTTGGAAATTTCATAAATGTAAATAAGAAAATAAGTCACGCATAATCCCATTATGAATTATGAATCACTCAATATTTTCTTCCTGTCTTTTTTCTAGGTTTATTAACATTAAAAAATAAGTTCAAAAAAAAAGAAAAAAGAAAAAAGTTCATACCATATATAAAATTATAAAGCCTACATCTTTTTAACTTTTTTATATTTTTTTGCAAGTCATTTTTGTAGTTTTCAAAACCTCAAATTTTAATGTTTGTTTTAAGTATTCAAACATATGGTTGAATGATAATTTTTTTTTTCTTTTTCTTTTCTTGGTTGGCATTTAGGTGATTTCTTTTTAATTGGCTATTATAAATAATATTGTGGTGATTTTCAGGACATATTTTTGTAGTATGTCCATATATGTGGGTGTTATATGCTTAAGGTAAATCTGTAAGGGAAGAAAAATACTGGATTAACAGCTAGGGACTATTTTAAATATTACCGCATCAAATTGTAGGGTCTATATTAAGGCTTCTATTATAAAATGACAAATGAATTTTCAAATATGTTCTACCAATTTATACTCCCACTGACATTATACCAAGTGCCTATTTTACTAAAGTTACACAAGCATTGCACATTATCTTTTTTCAATCTTTGCTTATTTTGTAATAGAATAGTAAAGTCTCATTTTTAAAACTTTGTGTATCTTCGATTGCTTAGGAAGTTGAACATTTTAATGTCTTCTCCTTGTTGTGGATACATTTCTGTCTCTTACATACCTTTCTACTTTGATTTTCATTAAACAATCTATAGAAACGTCTTCTGCCTTGTGTGTTGCATTGGGCCGCTCTCTAGTTATTGTGGATGAATCCCTTGTATCCTGGGTGATCACTGTTATGGCAACACTGTTCCTGAGAGTCTCTCAGGTGATCTCGGTGTTTGGCCCTGTCGTTCTCTTAAGGAGAATTTAGCTTTCAACTCTACTGAGTTGCTAGCTCAGCCATTTTAGGTGCTGGGCTATAAACCTCTCCATGTGTCAGCCTTTTGGATGGAGGGTGCTCTCAGCAACTGATGTGTGAGCTTTTTAATTAAAGATGCTCAGGGGACCAGCAAAATAACTGAGCAGGTGGGGAGAAACCCCAGGCAGCGCTACTCAAGGTAGACCATCCCTTCAGTGGCATGCACCGAGCGTAATGGAAGCTTAACTTCTCTGTACCTCAGTTTCCTCATGTGTATAATAAGGGCAATATTAACTTCCACTTCATAGAGTTATAAAACTGTTTTTAAACTTAAAAAAATAGTATAAGATACTGTCTTAGTTGAGTTCCCCTGGAAACAGATACTGACAGTAGAATTCTAGCACAAGTCATTTATTTGCAGATGATTCCTGGAAACAAAATTTGCAGAGTAGGGAAGTGAGTCAGGTATAGAAAGTCATCCAATAAAGGGTACGTTACCAAGCCAGTCAGCACTGTGGGTGAATTAAGCTTAATCTCATCAGGGAATCCTAGGAGTCAGTGTAGAACTGACACCCCTGAGTTATTCTATATAAGGGGTGAGGGAATTAGATTATTTATATACCAAGTCTTATCAGTCATTGATTGAAGGCTGCTGCAGGGAGGGTTCATCCTCTGGCACCTCCTGCCTGCCTCTGCAATCACTGGTGGCGGGGTAGGGTCCTGCCACCAGAGCAAAGCCACAGGCAGCTGGAGGTAGGGCCATTAATACATTATAGTGGTGAGACCAAGGAGACATGGGGAGAGGACCGGCAGCTTTGCTACTGTTCTAGTCCCAGAGAGACTAAAGATCTCTAGAAAGTCTATAATCTGAACATTGCTGTGATCATCATGCCCTACCTCAAAAACAAGCAGTGTAACTTCTGATTTCAGTTCTAGCATTCAACATTGTTGCCAGACACAGTGAAAGCCACTGAGAATATAATGACTAAGACATGTTTCTGAGCTCAAGTCACTCACAGTCTTGTCATTAGAAACAAAGGAGTAAGCCAACAAACAGTATGATGTATGCACACTGTTTCAAGTGGAAAAACAAGGTGCAATGAAAACTCATAGGCAAGTCAACCGTGAGAACTCAAGAGGACAAGCCATGACTCTTTTTTTTAATAAATTTATTTATTTTTGGCTGTGTTGGGTCTTTGTTTCTGTGCGAGGGCTTTCTCCAGTTGCAGCGAGCTGGGGCCACTCTTCATCGTGGTGCGCGGGGCCTCTCACTGTCACGGCCTCTCCCGTTGCGGAGCACAGGCTCCAGACGCGCAGGCTCAGTAGCTGTGGCTCACGGGCCCAGTCACTCCGCGGCATGTGAGACCCTCCCAGACCAGGGCTTGAACCCGTGTCTCCTGCATTGGCAGGCAGACTCTTAACCACTGCGCCACCAGGGAAGCCCTGCAAGCCATGACTCTTGACTGTGTGGTTTGGAGGAGTGTGGATTCCTTCCAGTAGAGGTGATTTTTAAGTTTCTTTTTGAGATATGAGTAGGTTATAGCCTTGCAAAGAGGGAAGGAATGGACAACCCAGGGAGAAAAATCTGTATAATGTAATGAGCCAAAACATGGAATAGTGAATTAAGATGGCTTACCCTGGGATTTAAAGTAGGCCTGTATACCTGGAAGGAAGGATTCACTTGGTCAAGTGGTAACTGTTGAGTCTAGAGAGCCATGCTGGTGCCAGCTCGTGGAAGACGTTGTGAAGGAAGCTGTGGGAACCTTGTGAAAGCCCTGGGAAAGGCTTTACACAGAGAGCTCTTTGGAAGATACTTCCGATGTAGAAATGTGATCTTGGAAACAAGGAGACCAATTCAGGGCAACTGTAGAAAGTTTAGCAAAAAAGGTAGTAAACCCTGGTGGCAGAATGGATTTAAATAACAGTCAAGAGGTAGAATCAAAATGTGAGATAGGCCTTGAAAGTTGGCAGTGAGATAAGTGGAATGGAGCAGCCCTGGATGATTTTCAGAATTGCAGACTAGGCAACTGACTGTATGGCTGTGCCCCTCATCATGTGGATATTGGAAAAAGAGATTGACAGTCTAGGGGTGGGAGAACTGGATGATGTAATAGGGCAGGATGTTACTTGTCTTTCTTTGGCATCCACCATTCCTTCCCTCCCTCTTTGCCCATTAGTGCCTAGTTGAATCCTCACTCCCAGTAGAGAATATTTCACTTTTCTTACCAAACCCATATTGTTAAATGCCAGGGGCTCAGTGTGAAATCCATACAGGAAACTTCATGGCTGCCTCTTGGGTGTCGACTGAAAAGAAGAGCAAATGGGTTGGGATAGGGTTGGTTTTTAACTAGGACAGAAAAACAGACAAGCAAACAAACATGATTAGTTCCTGGATTCTCATCCCAGCAGTACCACTACCTACCAGTAGGACTTCGGACTGGGCCCTTCACCACCCAGAAGGATTGTTGTGAGAATTGAATGACATAAGGAGGAAAGAGCTGTCTGGTAAACACTTAAGGACTGTGCCGTTGTAAAGGCAAGTAATTCATAAATTAAGGCAAAGAAATTAAGTAAAAAGCCAGCATTGTGCTGACAAGAGGAGTCAAGACCCTACAGTGGGTCCCTTACTTATGAACTAGGGACAGAGTAGAAATAATTGTGCTTTAAGGTTTGTGGGAAAAATAATAATAAAAATAAAGGTAGAAATGGGTGGCTTAGAATAGAGCAAAAAGCCATCAGCATGTAAATAAAATCAGGAGCCATTTCATAGGGAGAAAGTGAGGAAGGAAAAACAGAATAAGAAGAATGATATAATCAGGCTAGCAGCCTCATATGTCTTTCACTCCCCCACAAGTCTGCCTGTGGCTCTTGTCAACCACACCACTGACATCGCAGCAGTGTAACCTAGATCTGCACCCTGAGAACCCTCTCCCCAAACACATGCAGAAAAGTTTATCTTCTGATCAGTGAGAGTGGCCATTTGCTTGACAGTGGGACAGCAGCTTCCTGTGCCAAAGGGATTTTGGAATGGTTGGTCTCTCTAGTTTCGAATCTACCTGTGAAATGCCTGCATAGAAAGCCCAGCAGAAGGACAGAAATCCTGCTGAAGAAATTGGCTGTCAGACATCTAATTAGGTGGGAGGATGATTAGCAGGCTCAGTGCTGTAGGTGGGTTTATTTTAATAGTGTTTGGGACATCGTTGGGCAGAAATGCACCTGATCCGCATGGATTAAAAGAAATCTGAAGAGCAAAATGACAACACTAGAAGTAGAGACATGGAGACACTTTCAAAATCTCTCCATTAAAGAACCTAGGATATGAGAGGCTTTCACAGTGCTCTAGGAACTTGTTGAGATGGCAGCCACAGCATTGCTCTTTTGAAGTCACCTGTGTGTGTGGTCAGACTACCCAAGATGGCTATTCTCTTGCTCTCTGTACATCCCCTGCTCTACCAGTGCCTGTTGCACCTACACTCTACTCACATGACTGACCTCCGTACATACTTTTCCCAGGCCCCAGCTAGTGATCGTTCCTGTCAGAGGGATGTTGAGGGGGCATGCCCCTCTGCTAGTTTCCCTGGTAAACGATGAGCCATCCTGACATCAATTCCCCCCATAACTGGCAACCCCCCCCCCACCCGGAGCGACGACTGCCACCATGTCCTGCCTGCTGTCCACCGAACACAGTGGGGTGTTGCTCTAGGACCTTGCTTCTGACATGTAAGATCCCCCATCCATTAAACCATTGATCCTCTGTTGCTGATTCTGGGCTCTTTCTTCGATATTGAAGCTGGGCAAGTACAGACCTTGCAGGCCTGTGGGGTGCAGCCCAACAGTGTTCAAATAAACATTGTCAGGTAGTGTTTTCTGTTTGCAAACAACAGGAACTAACTTTGGCTAATTTCATTGAAGGAGAGTAATATTATTCTATCATAGAATCAATAGGGTTGAAGTCCCAGCCTAGGAAAAGGTGGTGGCCAAGCCAGTACCAGAGAGTTGGAAGCAGGAAATCTAGTGACCAAAAGGTCAGGATACTGATAGCAAATGACCAAACTGCCAATGTTTCTTCCATTCTTATGTTTCTTACTTAAAGTTCAAAATTCTGGACTAGTGTGTCCCATTGTCTGAGCTTTGGGTACTAGGTTCCTTCTGTGGCTCTACAGAGTGGAGGGAAAAGGATCCTGAGCCCTTTGAATTCTACAGAGAGAAGTAGACACCTGTTTTAAACACCCAACCCAGGACTCTTCTCAGTGGTGGAGAGGTAATTCCCTATAAGGGGATTTGGATGTTGGGAAGGAGGAGTGGATTTTGACTCACACACATGCACACACACACACATGCACACACATGCACACGCACGCACGCGCACACACAAATGCGAACCAAATTTCCTGTGTGGAAGTGGTACGGAGATGGTAGAAAAGTCCAGTCACAAAATTTATTTTTGTATGATGGGATTGTCAAATATTAAGATTTCAGGCCAGGGGGTAAATGAATAGAAAAGGTGCATCCCTTTTTATGCAGGACATAGCTTAAGGGTAAAGTGAAAGAAGGTCAAGAAAAGCAACAGCAGATAGTTTATGAGCAATCCAATATCCTCAGAACCTTCTGACATTTCTGGGCTCAGGCATATAAATAAAACAGTATTTGGGGGCTTCCCTGGTGGCGCAGTGGTTAAGAATCCGCCTGCCAAGGCAAGGGACACGGGTTCAAGCCCTGGTCTGGGAAGATCCCACATACCGCAGAGCAACTAAGCCTGTGTGCCACAACTACTGAGCCTGTGCTCTAGAGCCCGTGAGCCACAACTACTGAAACCCACGCACCTAGAGCCGGTACTCCAGAAGAAGAGAAGCCACCACAATGAGAAGCCCTCACACTACAATGAAGAGTAGCCCCCGCTCGCCGCAACTAGAGGATGCCCGCACGCAGAACGAAGACCCAACATAGCCAAACAAAACAAAACAAAACAGTATTTGGGCATGAACGGTAGAAATAGAGTGGGTAGGGTCTAAGCTTGTGACCTTGAGTCATTTCACCTCTTTCCATGAACTCAAGAACACAGGTGCAGCTCTAGCATCTATTATGGGTGGGTGCTTTGGTTGGGAAAGTTTCCAGATAATGTAGATATAATATGTCTACAAAGTTCATATTTATCATTTTTTAAACATTGTGGTAAAAAATACATAATATAAAATTTACCATCTTAACCATTCCTAAGTATATAGTTCATTAGTGTTAGATATATTCATATTGCTATAAAGCAGATTTCTAGAACTTTTTCATCTTGCATGTCTGAAACTCTATACCCATTAAACAACGACAACTCTTTTCTCCTCCTCACAGCCTCTGGTAACCACCCACCCCACTTTCTGTTTCTACGAATTTGACTACTTCAGAGTCCTCAAATAAATGGAATCATATAGTATCTGTAGTTTTCTGACTAGCTTATTTCACTTAGGGAAATGTCCTCAAGATCCATGTTGTCACATATGACAGAATTTCCTTCCTTTTCCACTGAATATGTGTCTCACATTTGTTTATGCATTTATCCATTGATGGACATTTGGGTTGCTTTCCCCTCTTAGCTGCTGTGAATAGTGCTGTTACAGACATGGGTTTGCAAATATCTCTTTGAGACTCTGCTTTCAATTATGTTGGATATATACCCAGAAGTGGGAGTGCAGGGTCATTGTAGTCATCAGTCATGACAGTCCTATATAATTCTCTTTAAATCGTCATGGTGATTGTATTTTTAATATTTTGAGGAACCACCATACTGTTTTCCATAGTGGTTGTACCATTTTATAACCCCACCAACAGTGCACGAGAGTTGCAATTTCTTCACTTCTTTGTCAGCTTCATTTTTATCTTTTAAAGAAAAACTACTACCTAACGGTCACAGACAATGTTTGGAAAAATTAATATCTGGAGTAGGTGGGATCCCTAAAATGCTGTTTTCAGTCATTTCTCGGGAGCTCCCAGAGGTTTCAAAACCCCTGCTGTGAAGGGAAGGGACAGAGAAAGCCCAAGAGGGACTTGAGGGAGGTAAGCAAGAAACCATCTAACTTTGGGGTCTTAACTGAACTGAACTGACAATGAACTAAGGTGAGTACAGTCTAAAAGCTTGACTGGACCACGTTTACCTGGGTATCCCTGTCAGGAATGCTCCCACCTGACATCTGGGAGCATCTATGATGAGAAAAGCTAATATGTTGGAGTACTTACAAAACAAGACTCATATAGTCCTGCTAGTAGCCATATGAAACACAGACTCTGATTATCCCATTCTGTGGGGTAAGAGAGCTGAGGTTTGTGGGAAAACAACTTGCCCAAAGTTACACTAAGTGTTTCTGAATCCAGCCAGAGCTCTTGGCTCTTCTTCCAGAGTTTGGAATTCTTTATAATGTCAGTAATGTGATACAATAATGAGTCACTATGTGTTTTATCTGTTTAGAAAGCTTTGTTTTGCTGGTATTGCACGTATCAAAACTAGGTATAGCTATGTTTGAAACTGACGAACAGCTATTTTTCTTGGTGGAAAAGGTAGAATTGACAGCTCCCTCAATTCCTATCCTATCCTTCCTTCATAGGCTGCAGAGGTTTATTCCACACGATCTTTGTAATCTCACCTTGGAGATCTCATCAGCATTGCTGCTTTGAGTCATGGGTTTGTTTTTTTTCTATTGAAGTATAGTTGATTTACAAAGTTGTGTTGTTTTACAGCAAAGCTATTCAGGTATTTATATAGCTATATAGATATATATATATATTTTTATATTCTTTTCCATTGTGGTTTATCACAGGATATTGAATATAGTTCCCTGTGCCATGAAGTAGTTTATCAGTCGTGGGGTTATTTTTGAAAGTCCATTCCTTTAAGGATGTGGTTGAAGATCACCACATCATATATAATAAAGATGGTCTCTCCCTCCCATATAATGGCTTTGCAGTGTTCTCAACACGGATTGGAACTAGTGACTTAAAAGAAAGGTCTCCTGCACAGGACATAGAACAGCAACCTTCTTTCCCCATCTTCACCACATAAGCCTTCTCAATCTCTCTACATGCACACACTGCACATGTACACATACACATGCTCCCCTAACTCCCCACATGCTGGCAGATTTTCCCAATTTTCTATTCATTAAGTTATATTAACTGTGAAAATATGTCACATGATCAAATTTTGTTAGATAAAAATGAATTTGCCACCTGCTGCTTCACACCTGCCTTTCTGGAAAATAAAAGGAATTGAATTTGCTGAGAAATCCCTCTGACTTGTATATTTTCCCTTTTAAAAGCTCCATATGGCAGGGAGCCACAGCTGTAGTATGTCGTTGAAAGTCCATCTCTGTTATTAATGAAGAAATTCTATGCAAATAAAAGCTCCATTTTATAAGATAAACTTGCTGTTTACTTGCAAACTCATGTTTTATAGCAGAACTGATGATGTATTCAACCTCATGCTACTGGCCTGAAGAGCTGGGGAGATCATTATCCATTTTTGAAGACTATGAAGTGTTGAATAAAAATGTTTAGTCTGTCATTTGAGTTAAACTCTCCCTTCACTCTTCCTTTTCTTATTGTTTTCCACTCACAGTTTTTTTCTCTGTAAATCTTCTAGGGAAAAAAACAGCCCTGGCCCTTTGAAATTATCTGCAGTCATTTTCTACTTATTTTTCACCAGACTAGATGTAGCATGTGACAACCAGCATCTTTTAATTTTAAGGTTGTTTTAGGATGTTTGCAACTTTGAATGTGACACATTATATTGTATTAATTTATTTCATTCATTAATTTATTTCATTCATTCTATAAATAATTATTGAGTGTAGTATGTGCTAGGTGCAGACAATAAATTAATGATCAGAAGTATACATATTCTTTGCCCTCATGGAGCTTTTAGGCAAATAGAGGAGAAAAAAATATAGATGAGTAGCTTAAAATGAATGTGGCATTATAAAATCTGAGCTAAACTGTTTTAGATCAAAAGAAGGGTTTTTCATTCATTCTGTTGACTTTATACATTATAATTTTTTAAAGTATTTATTGAATATGACCAAATTTGGTACCTGATGACAAAAGCTTTATCCTTTGAACTAGACTCTGGGGAAAAGGGAAAAAAAAACTCCCTCCTTAGGTGAGGGGAGGGGAATGGCAGTTGATAAAGTTTTAAAATGTGTCTTTTTTTTTTCCCTGTGATTCTGTTGAGAGAGTTTTAGAAATATTTTTTTATTATTTTTAAGACTTTTAAGACACCCAAAATATTCATTTAAAACATGGATTTTGTATATATGGGGTTTAATTTATCTAAAAACCTTTAGAATGTTAATACTATACACTATGAACTCTAGAAGGGTATGAAGTATCCTTGTTTATATCTGCATCGTACCTGAAGGAGTCTCTATGAAAGACTGTGGAATAATTGGAATGGATATACATATAAATGAATAAGTAAATGGATGGATGAATCATGGTCTTTGATGAAGTTCCAACATATGTGCCTACAGCCTTTCTTATTCAAGTTTAAAGGCTTTGAACCGTGAGAACACTTTGGTAAATGCTGGCACAGAATAGTGGAATGTGCTAGGTGTTCTATAGAACATAGGAATGATAGAGTCCCTGAGCTTTCCCAGTTAATACGGAGAAACCTTTGTGTCAAGCATATGCAGGGTCACATGAAAATGTCCTCTGGCATAGAATGCTAGATTTGGAGTGAATTGCTCAGAATTAAGGCAGCGTTGATGCTTACCGAACTGGGAACACTGCAGTGGAAGGAATAGTTTACCTACTGCCTGAAAGGAAGTGAAAGAACAATATATCTCTTAAGAAAGTTAAGCATGGAAGCAGACTGTCAAATAAAGCTAGAGGTCTTTTAATTCTTCTTTATGTCTTTGAGAAAGGATGGATGGATGCATGGGTTTGTTTAGTTGAAGCCCTAAATTAAGACAAAAGCCTGTGATGTTGATTCTTTTTTCATCTGCTTTAATCTGTTATCTTGTGTAATTGTCAAAGAGGAAATCGTTATATAAAATTTAAAGAAGATCCAAATTGAAACTTCTGAGTACTTCAGTGTAATGATATGGGGAAAGGAAACTCTAAACTCAAATCTGTTCACTCATTCATATATTTGGCACCTACTGCACACAGGCATTACTATTCATTCTGAACCCTCTATCAACTTTATGCTAGCTTGTTTATTTCTCATCCAAAAATATTTTTTCCTTAAATTTCAAAGGGACCACTGGTTAATAGCACAATTTACCAGGTGCACTGTAAAAACAGCTACCTACCCCCTCCAGACCAAAAATCAGCTTGATTAATTAATTTAATCAAACACTCCAGAGCAATAGTTCATCCTAATTAGCTAATAATATCCTATTTCTCAGCACTCTTGGGACCCAGATATTTTTGTTGCATAAAATAACACAGTCACCATATTGCATTTCTGTTCTTGAAGGCCTGGGGACTACCCAAGTGTGGGATAAATTCAGAAGACATGTTCCACTGAGAGTGAGTCAGAGAAGGAAATGGATCATAAATAATACTAAAAGAATAATCCTTGAATCTGGAATACATGCTAAGTGCTGGCCTTTTTTGCTAGAGCAGTTGTGGTTGCTATGATGTGGCATTGATGCTCTGAATTCTGTTCCATAGGACAATTTATTCAGTCCCTATTGAGATCTGGACCCCAAATTCTATTTTAAGCATAGTTATCCAGAAGAGAAAAGAAAAGAAAAAAATCACTCATATAACCACAGATGGTGCCAGTAACTGGCATTCTATTTGGGTTCATAGTGCCACATATGGGGCCAGTAACTATGTTCCCACCTCAAACCAAGAGTGGATTTTGTTAATGTCAAAGCTACTGGTGAGGGAGGGGGACCTTCAAGATGGTGGAGTAGTAAGACATGGAGATCACCTTCCTCCCCACAAATACATCAAAAATACATCTACATGTGGAACAACTCCTACAGAACACCTACTGAACGCTGGCAGAAGACCTCAGACTTCCCAAAAGGCAAGAAAATCCCCACATACCTGGGTAGGGCAAAGAAAAGAAAAAACAGAGACAAAAGAATAGGGACAGGACCTACACCTCTGGGAGGGAGCTGTGAAGGAGGAAAGGTGTCCACACACAAGGAAGCCCCTCCCTGGCAGAGACGGGGGTGGTGGTGGTGGGAGCTTCGGAGCCACGGAGGAGAGCGCAGCAACAGGGGTGCAGAGGACAAAATGGAGAGATTCCCGCACAGAGGATCGGTGCTGACCAGCACTCACCAGCCTGAGAGGCTCATCTGCTCACCCGCCAGGGCAGGGAGTGCTGGGAGCTGAGGCTCGGGCTTCAGAGGTCAGATCCCAGGGAGAGGACTGGGGTTGGCTGCGTGAACACAGCCTGCAGGGGCTAGTGCACCACAGCTAGCCGGGAGGGAGCCCAGGAAAAACTCTGGACCTGCGTAAGAGGCAAGAGACCATTGTTTCAGGGTGCGCAAAGAGAGGGGGGTTCCTTCCCCATGTGCCCACAGAAGACAGAGCACTGCCTAAACGAGCTGCAGAGACTGTCGTGAGCCATGGCTATCAGCGCGGACCCCAGAGATGGGCATGAAACGCTAGCGCTGCTGCTGCTGCTGCAGCCACCAAGAATCCCGTGTGCAAGCACAGGTCACTATCCACACCCCCCGGGAGTCTGTGCATCCTGCCACTGCCAGGGTCCCATGATCCAGGGACAATTTCCCTGGGAGAACACACGGCACACCTCAGGCTGTTGCAATGTGATGGCGGCCACTGCCGCCACAGGCTTGCCCCGCATTCCAATTATGACTACCGTAACCCTCCCTCCCTCTAGCCTGAGTGAGCAAGAGAGCCCTAATCAGCCGCTGCTTTAATCCCCTCCTGTCTGGGCGGGGAACAGATAACTAAGGGCGACCTACATGCAGAGGAGGGGCCAAAACCAAAGCTGAACCCCAGGAGCTGTGCGAACAAAGAAGAGAAAGGGAAATTTCTTCATGCAGCCTCCGGAGCAGTGGATGAAGTCCCCACAGTCAACCTGATGTACGCCGCATCTGTGGAATACCAGAATAGACAATGAATTGTCCCAAAATTGAGGCGGTGGACTTTGGGAGCAAATGTAGACTTGGGGTTTGCTGTCTGCAACTGATTTATTTATGTTTTTAATGTTTATCTTAGTTTAGTTTTTAGCACTTGTTTTCATTGGTGGATTTCTTTATTGGTTTGGTCACTCTCTTCTTTTTTTAAAATTATTTTTTTATTTTAATAATATGTTTATTATTTTCTTTCTTTCTTCTTTTCTCCCTTTTCTTCTGACCCTGCTGACAGGGTCTTGGTGCTCCAGCCTGGTGTCAGGCCTGAGTCTCTGAGTTGGGAGAGCCGAGTTCAGGACACTGGACCACCACAGATCTCCTGGCCCCAAATAATATCAATTGGTGAGAGCTCTCCCAGAGATCCCCATCTCAACACTAAAACCCAGCTCTACCCAATGGCCAGCAAGTTCCAGTGCTGGACACCCCATACCAAACAATTAGCAGTACAGGAACACAACGCCACCCATTAGCAGAGAGGCTGCCTAAAATCATACTAAGTTCACAGAAACCCCAAAACACAGCACTGGATGTGGCCCTGCCCACCAGAAAGACAAGATCCAGCCCCACCCACCAGAACACAGGCATCAGTCCCTTCCACCAGGAAGCTTAAACAAGCTACTGAACCAACCTTCCCCACTGGTGGCAGACGCCAAAAGCATTGGGAACTACGAACCTGCAGCCTGCGAAAAGAGAACCCAAACACAATAAGTTAAACAAAATGAGAAGACAGAGAAATATGCAGCAGATGAAGGAGCAAGGTAAAAACACACCAGACCAAACAAATGAAGAGGAAATAGACAGTCTACCTGAAAAAGAATTCAGAGTAATGATAGTAAAGATGATCTAAAATCTTGGAAATAGAATGGAGAAAATAAAAGAAACATTTAACAAGAATCTAGAAGAACTAAAGAACAAACAATGATGAACAACACAATAAATGAAATTGAAAATTGTCAAGAAGGAATCAATAGCAAAATAACTGAGGCAGAAGAACATATAAGTGACCTGGAAGATAAAATAGTGGAAATAACTACCACAGAGCAGAATAAAGAAAAAAGAATAAAAAGAACTGAGGACAGTCTCAGAGACCTCTGGGACAACAGTAAAGGCACCAACATTCCAATTATAGGGGTCCCAGAAGAAGAAGAGAAAAAGAAAGGGACTGAGAAAATAGTTGAAGAGATTATAGTTGAAAACTTCCCTAACATGGGAAAGGAAATAGTCAAGTCCAGGAAGTGCAGAGAGTCCCATACAGAATAAATCCAAGGACAAACATGCCAAGACACATTATTAATCAAACTATCAAAAATGAAATAGAAAGCAAAAATATTAAAAATAGCAATGGAATAGCAACAAATAACATCCAAGGGAATCCCCATAAGGTTAACAGCTGATCTTTCAGCAGAAACTCTGCAAGCCATAAGGGAGCGGCACAATATATTTTAAATGACAAAAGGGAAGAACCTACAACCAAGATTACTCTACCTGGAAAGGATCTCATTCAGATTCGATGGAGAAATTAAAATCTTTAGAGAAAATCAAAAGTTAAGAGAATTTCAGCACCACCAAACCAGCTTTACAACAGATGCTAAAGGAACTTCTGTAGACATGAAACACAAGACAAGGAAAAGACCTACAAAAACAAACCCAGAACAATTATAAAAATGGTAATAGGAAAATACATATCAATAATTACCTTAAATGTAAACAGATTAAATGCTCCAACCTAAAGACATAGACTGGGTGCATGGATACAAAAACAAGAGCTGTATATATGCTGTCTACAGTAGAACCACTTCAGACCTAGGGACACATACAAACAGAAAGTGAGGGGATGGAAAAAGATATTCCATGCAAATGGAAATCAAAAGAAAGCTGGAGGAGCAATTCTCATATGAGACACAATAGACTTTAAAATAAAAACTATTACAAGAGACAAAGAAGAACACTACATAATGATCAAGAGATCAACCAAGAAGAAGATATAACAATTGTAAATATTTATGTACCCAACATAGGAGCACATCAATACCTAAGGCAAATTCTAACAGCCATAAAAGGGAAAATCAACAGTAACTCAGTAATAGTAGGGGACTTTAATATCCCACTTTCAACAGTGGACAGATCATCCAAAATGAAAATAAATAAGAAAACGAGCTTTAAATGACACGTTAAACAACATAGATTTAATTGATATTTACAGGACATTCCATCCCAAAACAACAGGATACACTTCTTTCTCAACTTCTCATGGAACATTCTCCAGGATAGATCATAGTTTGGATCACAAAACAAACCTTGGTAAATTTAAGAAAATTGAAATTGTATCAACTATCTTTTCTGACCACAACGCTATGAGAATAGATGTCAATTACAGGAAAAAGCTGTAAAAAATACAAACACATGGAGGCTAAACAATATGCTACTAAATAACGAAGAGGTCACTGAATAAATCAAAGAGGAAATTTAAAAATACCTAGAAACAGGGCTTCCCTGGTGGCGCAGTGGTTAAGAATCCGCCTGACAGTTCAGGGGACACGGGTTCGAGCCCTGGCCTGGGAAGATCCCACATGCCGCAGAGCAACTAAGCCCGTGTGCCACAACTACTGAGCCTGTGCTCTAGAGCCTGCGAGCCACCGTTACTGAAGCCCACATGCCACAACTACTGAAGCCCATGTGCCTAGAGCCCGTGCTCCACAGCAAGAGAAGCCACCGCAGTGAGAGGCCCGCGCACTGTGACGAGGGGTAGCCCCAGCTCTCCGCAACTAGAGAAAGCCTGCTCGCACAGCAACAAAGACCCAATGCAGCCAAAAAAAAAAAAAAAAAAACCTAGAAACAAATGACAATGAAAACACAATGACCAAAAACCTATGGGATGCAGCAAAAGCAGTTCTAAGAGGGAAGCTGATAGCAATACAATCCTACCTCAAGAAACAAGAAACATAACCTTACACCTAACCTAACCTTACATCTAAAGCAATTAGAGAAAGAACAACAACAACAACAACACAAAAAAGCAAGGTTAGCAGAAGAAATGAAGGAAACAATAGCAAAGATCAATAAAACTAAAAGCTGGATCTTTGAGAAGATAAACAAAATTGATAAACCACTAGCCAGACTCATCAAGAAAAAAAGGGAGAAGACTGAAATAAACAGAATTAGAAATGAAAAAGGAGTAGTAACAACTGACACTGCAGAAATACAAAGAATCATGAGAGATTACTACAAGCAACTATGTGCCGATAAAATGGACAACCTGGAAGAAATGGACTCATTCATAGAAAAGCACAACCTTCTGAGACTGAACCAGGAAGAAAAAGAAAATATGAACAGACAAATTGCAAGCCCTGATATTGAAACTGTGATTAAAAATCGTCCAACGAACAAAAGCCCTGGACGAGATGGCTTCACAGGCAAATTCTATCAAACATTTAGAAAAGTGCTAACGCCTATCCTTCTCAAACTCTTACAAAATATAGCAGAGGGAGGAACACTCCCAAACTCATTCTGCGAGGCCACCATCACCCTGATACCAAAACCAGACAAAGACATCACAAAGAAAGAAAACTACAGGCCAATATCACTGATGAACATAGATGCAAAAATCCTCAACAAAATACTAGCAGACAGAATCCAACAGCACATTAAAAGGATCATACACCATGATCAAGTGGGGTTTATCCCAGGGATGCAAGGATTCTTCAGTATACACAAATCAATCAGTGTGATACACCATATTAACAAATTGAAGGAGAAAAACCATATGATCATCTCAACAGATGCAGAAAAAGCTTTCGACAAAATTCAACACCCATTTATGATAAAAACTCTCCAGAAAGTAGGCATAGCGGGAACTTACCTCAACATAATAAAGGCCATATATGACAAACCCACAGCCAACATCGTTCTCAATAGTGACAAACTGAAACTATTTCCTCTAAGATCAAGAACAAAACAAGGCTGTCCACTCTCACCACTCTTATTCAACATAGTTTTGGAAGTTTTAGCTACAGCGATCAGAGAAGAAAAATAAATAAAAGGAATCCAAATTGGAAAAGAAGAACTAAAGCATCACTGTTTGCAGATGACATCATATTATACATAGAGAATCCTAAAGATAGTACCAGAAAACTACTAGAGGTAATCAATGAATTTGGTAAGGTAGCAGGATACAAATTAATGCACAGGAATCTCTTGCATTCCTATACACTAATGAGGAAGAATCTGAAAGAGAAGTGAAGGAAACAGTCCCACTTACCATTGCAACAAAAAGAATAAAATACCTAGGAATAAACCTACCTAAGGAGACAAAAGACAAAAGACAAAAGTATGCAGAAAACTGTCAGACACTGATGAAAGAAATTAAAGATGATACAAATAGATGGAGAGATATACCATGTTCTTGTGTTGGAAGAATCAACATTGTGAAAATAACTATACTACCAAAGCAATCTACAGATTCAATGCAATCTCTATCAAACTACTAATGACATTTTTCACAGAAGTAGAACGAAAAATTTCACAATTTGTATGGAAACACAAAAGATCCCGACTAGCCAAAACAATCTTGAGAAAGAAAAACAGAGCTGGAGGAATCAGGCTCCCTGACTTCAGACTATACTATAAAGCTACGGTAATCAAGACAGTATGGTACTGGCACAAAAACAGAAATATAGATCAATGGAACAGGATAAAATGCCCAGACATAAACTCATGCACGTGTGGTCACCTTACCTTTGATAAAGGAGGCAAGTGTATATAATGGAGAAGAGGCAGCCCCTTCAATAAGCGGTGTTGGGAAAACTGCACAGCTACATGTAAATGAGTGAAATTAGAGCACTCCCTAACACCATACACAAAAATAAGCTCAAAATGGATTAAAGACCTAAATGGAAGGCCAGACACTATCAAACGCTTAGAGGAAAATATAGGAAGAACACTCTATGACATAAATCACAGCAAGATCCTTTTTGACCCATCTCCTAGAGAAATGGAAATAAAAACAAAAATAAACAAATGGGACCTAATGAAACTTTAAAACTTTTTCACAAGAAAGGAAACCATAAACAAGATAAAAAGACAACCCTAGGAATGGGAGAAAACATTTGCAAATGAAGCAACTGACACAGGATTAATCTCCAAAATATACAAACAGCACATGTAGCTAAATATCAAAAAAACAAACAACCCAATCCAAAAATGGGCAGAAGACCTAAATAGATATTTCTCCAAAGAAGATACACAGATTGCCAGCAAACACATTAAAGGATGTTCAGCATCACCAGTCATTAGAGAAATGCAAATCACAACTACAATGAGGTAGAGTGGCCATCATCAAAAAATCTACAAACAATAAATGCTGCAGAGGGTGTGGAGAAAATAGAACCCTCTTGCACTGTTGGTGTGAATGTAAATTGATACAGCCACTATGGAGAGTAGTATGGAGGTTCCTTAAAAAACTAAAAATAGAACTACCATATGACCCAGCAATTCCACTACTGGGCACATACCCTGAGAAAACCATAATTCAAAAAGAGACATGGGGCTTCCCTGGTGGCACAGTGGTTGAGAATCTGCCTGCTAATGCAGGGGACACGGGTTCGAGTCCTGGTCCTGGAGGATCCCACATGCCACAGAGCAACTAGGCCCGTGAGCCACAGCTACTGAACCTGCATGTCTGGAGCCTGTGCTCTGCAACAAGAGAGGCCACGATAGTGAGAGGCCCGTGCACCGCAATGAAGAGTGGCCCCCGTTTGCCACAACTAGAGAAAGCCCTTGCACAGAAATGAAGACCCAACACAGCACAAATAAATTAATTAATAAACTCCTACCCCCAACATCTTCAAAAAAGAGACATGTACCACAATGTTTATTGCAGCACTATTTACGATAGCCAGGACATGAAAGCAACCTAAGTGTCTATCAACAGATGAATGGATAAAGAAGACGTGGCACAAATATACAATGGAATATTACTCAGTCTTAAAAAGAAATGAAATTGAGTTATTTGTGGTGAAGCAGGTGGACCTAGATTCTGTCATACAGAGTGAAGTAAGTGAGAAAGAGAAAAACAAATAACATATATATGGAATGTAAAAAAAAAAAAAATAAGGCTCTGATGAACCTAGGGGCAGGGCAGAAATAAAGATGCAGACGTAGAGAATGGACTTGAGGTCACGGACAGGGGGAAGGGTAAGCTGGGATGAAGTGAGAGAGTGGCATGGACATATATACACCACCAAATGTAAAAGAGATAGCTAGTGGGAGGCAGTCACATAGCACAGGTATGTCAGTTCGGTGCTTTGTGACCACCTAGAGGGGTGGGATAGGGAGGGTGGGAGGGAGATGCAAGAGGAGGGGTGATATGGGGACATATGTATACATATAGCTGATTCACTTTGTTATACAGCAGAAAGTAACACAGCATTGTTCAGCAATTATACCCCAATAAAGATGTTAAAAAGAATTTTAAAAAGCTACTGGTGAGTACAATTGAGAAAAGTCTCAACATTTCTATTCAGCATTCTCCCCTAGTAGCCCACTGATTGATTTGACCATCTTGTGTTCCTTTGTCTTCCTGAAATGCCATTTAGAAAAGTTTTCCCATCACTAATGCGTCTCAGGGTTCATTTTACATACTCATCACCAGCGATCACATTTTAATTACATGGGCCTTTGTTTTGTTTTCTCTTTTTTAATAAAGCCTCACTGAGGAAATCTTCCCCTTTCTGGGCCTAATCAGGTTGTCAGATCAATTAAGGTAATTGACAGCAGCTTTCTCACTTTCCTTAATCAAGAGTGTAGCCATTTTATTAAAGCAATCCCCAGATGATGTAGAGATAGGAAAAATAGGTTCAATCTGTATAAATAGAGGGAAAAAGAAAGTCAAGCTTAAATGTCAGAGTTTTGAATCAGAGAGGGAGATGGAAGGGAAAGAGAGCCAAGGGTCTTCAGAGCTAGCCTCCATCAAAGAATAATGCAGTGGTCCCCAGAATTGAGTGTGCATCAGAATCACCTGGAGGGATTATTTAAAAATTCAGATTGTGGCTCCCCACACCAATAACTTCAGCAGGCATTTGCTAGAGCTCGGAAATCTGTATTTTTACAAACACCCCAGGTGATTCACCCCAGAAGGTAGTTCTTTGCACAGTGCACGTTGAGAAGAAACATTAGTGCAGAGTCACACAGTTTGTGGCTTTTTCTACTAGCCACTCCTTCTTCAGGTATGGTGTATCTGTATGTGAGAGAAATAACACAGAAACACTGGGTGTTCAATAAATTGCCGACACTTTAGGAAACAATACATTCGTAATGAAAATTATAGTCATTTAAACATTACAGAGTATAGCTTAAGAAAGTAAATCTCTGCAGTGTTCAACCGTAGATCCTATGTCTCTTTTAGAGCAATTCTGTAACTGTCACGTAGAAGAATATTTTGTAAGCTAATTATTTGTCCTACTACTAATAATTACCACTTATTGAAAGCCTACTATGTGCTAAGAATTTGGTATCTGCTTCTTCATTGGGAGGTTATATTTTAATCTAGAGTCTCATGACTGTGCCACAGTAGTGACATTTTTCACTTTCCTGTAACCCTTTAATCCATCTAAGATTATTGAACGTCTGGTGTGATTTTGCCATATTAATCTCTATTCTTTTTAGCCCCAAATACTGTAAAGGCATAGTGTGAATTATTGCTGAAACGAAATAATGTTACCACAAAATAGTGTAAATCAACACATTCTGATTTAATTTTCATCTTATCACCAGTTCTATAGTTTTAACAATATATTTAATTTTCTTGAATTTATTGCAATACTTCAATCATAATCAATTCTTAATATTAATTTATATTAATATTATAGGCATTCATACATTAATGGTCTCTTATGTGACTGATAGGTGTATCCATTGGTAATCTGTAAGACTTGTAACTGATCTTTCTATTTCATTTCAGAAGCCTTTGACCTTTTGATCTATGCAGATCACTGTGTTTTCAAGGTCATAGGCCTTTCCTACGTCCCTGGTTATCTCTTTCTAAACATTTTCTGTTTGGTGCCTAGCATAGCCCTGGACACATGATAGCTTTAATAAATAACTACAGGGTACTGAAGCCAACCACCCCAGTCCTGACTTTGCTCAGTTATTTGTATCACCTAATAAAGTTGAGCGTCCATATCCCCCTTTGACAGCAGGTGCTCCCACTTAAACCTGTCTGTACTTTTGCACATTAGAGGTTCTAAGTTCTGGCAAGGGAATGGATCTGCTACATAATCTCTCTATATGCTTGGAAGTCAGAACACTTAGTTTACTTCTAATGAATGATACCTCCTCAGCCTCTTTAATAACATCCATCCTTCTTTCATGACCAGCCTGGTAAGGTTGAGTTGCAACGAGCTGAACAGATCGATAGTAATCACAGGGTGCTTGGAAAAGACAGCCTCCTCTATAATCTTGGGACAACTTAGTTAGTGTTGCCGCTCAGCCCAAGATGAGTGTGTTGTATTTGATTTTGATGATTTCTAAGAGAATAATCCCCCATGGCTCCCACTGCCTCATCTTCCTTCTTAAAAGATAAGCGTGTAAATGAGGCAATGAGCATCTCTGCTTCTCCTACTCTGAGGCTGCCTTTCACTTCTTTCCCTCGGCAGTGCTCAGAGATAGCTGTAGTAGTTGCTCAGGTGTGCTAGACAATGAACGCAATGCAGTCTTTTTGTAAGACCTGCCAAATCTTGATCCTTTGCTGCTGACCTCATGGTCAAACATCATCTTTAGAAGTTTGGCCATGAGTCTTCTTCTTTGGAGTAAATTATGAACCATTTAATAATTGAAAGCCAAAAAGCAGAATGTCTAGTCCTGTTGGATCTGAGACTGACTTGAGGAAATTTTAAAATATACTTTTTTTTCTCTTTTCTCTAAGCTGGCTCTCAAAAATTTTTATTATCTTTTTAAATAAAATAATTCATATATGATGTACAACATCAGTAGATATAGAGAAGCAAAAGGAAAAACACCCATAATGTGATCACTATCTGTCTAAACTGACTATTTATGCTATTCTTTCTGTTTCATAAAGCTTTCCCCAGAAATTCAAAACAACATAGATTTTCTCCTACCCAAAATGTAAATTGTCTTCAGCATAACATGGGGACCGTGATTTTATCAAATGCTATCCTTGATGGTGATTACTTGTTAATTTCCAATTGTTCAAAGGTGTTTTTTATCCCCAGAAAGATTCATAAGCTTCAGTATGGGCTTAAAATCTCCCTCTACTACTTTCCTTAGTAATACATGTTCAAATCCTTGTGGCATTGAACTGATTTTAATTATCCAGTAAGATAATGTTTTATTTTGTTTTCCATTTCCATCTTGAGATAGCTTTTTTTAGATTTAATTTTATTTATTTTTTTATACAGCAGGTTCTTATTAGTTATCCATTTTATACATATTAGTGTATACATGTCAATCGCAGTCTCCCAATTCATCACACCACCACCATCCCCGCCACTTTCCCCCCTTGGTGTCCATACGTTTGTGCTCTACATCTGTGTCTCCATTTCTTCCCTGCAAACCTGTTCATCTGTACCATTTTTCTAGGTTCCACATTTATGCGTTAATATATGATATTTGTTTTTCTGTTTCTGACTTACTTCATTCTGTATGACAGTCTCTGGATCCATCCACATCTCTACAAAGGACCCAATTTCGTTCCTTTCTATGGCTGAGTAATATTCCATTGTACATATGTACCACATCTTCTTTATCCATATGTCTGTCGATGGGCATTTAGGTTGCTTCCATGACCTGGCTATTGTACATAGTGCTGCAATGAACATTGGGGTGCATGTGTCTTTTTGAATTATGGTTTTCTGTGGGTATATGCCCAGTAGTGGGATCGCTGGGTCATATGGTAATTCTATTTTTAGTTTTTTAAGGAACCTCCTTACTGTTCTCCATAGTGGCTGTATCAATTTACATTCCTACTAACAGTGCAAGAGGGTTCCCTTTTCTCCACACCCTCTCCAGCATTTGTTGTTTGTAGATTTTCTGATGATGCCCATTCTAACTGGTGTGAGGTGATACCTCATTGTAGTTTTGATCTGCATTTCTCTAATGGTTAGTGATGTTGAGCAGCTTTTCATGCTTCTTGGCCACCTGTATGTCTTCTTTGGAGAAATGTCTATTTAGGTCTTCTGCCCATTTTTGGATTAGGTTGTTTTTTTTTTAATATTGAGCTGCATGAGCTGTTTATATATTTTGGAGATTAATCCTTTGTCCGTTGATTCATTTGCAAATATTTTTTCCCATTCCGAGGGTTGTCTTTTCATCTTGTTTATGGTTTCCTTTGCTGTGCAAAAGATTTGAAGTTTCATTAGGTCCCATTTGCTTATTTTTGTTTTTATTTCCATTACTCTAGGAGGTAGATCAAAAAATATTTTGCTGTGATTTATGTCAAAGAGCGTTCTTCCTATGTTTCCCTCTAAGAGTTTTATAGTGTCCGGTCTTACATTTAGGTCTCTAATCCATTTTGAGTTTATTTTTGGGTATGGTGTTAGGGAGTGTTCTAATTTCATTCTTTTACATGTAGCTGTCCAGTTTTCCCAGCACCACTTATTGAAGAGACTGTCTTTTCTCCATTGTATATCCTTGCCTCCTTTGTCATAGATTAGTTGACCATAGGTGTGTGGGTTTGCCTCTGGGCTTTCTATCCTGTTCCATTGATCTATGTTTCTGTTTTTGTGCTACTGCCATTACTGCCCTGATGACCGTAGCTTAGTAGTATAGTCTGAAGTCAGGGAGTTTGATTCTTCCAGCTCCGTTTTTTTTCTGTCAAGACTGCTTTGGCTATTCGGGGTCTTTTGTGTCTCCATAGAAATTTTAAGATTTTTTTGCTCTATTTCAGTAAAAAATGCCATTGTTAATTTGATAGGGATTGCATTGAATGTGTAGATTGCTTTGGGTAGTACAGTCATTTTCACAATGTTGATCCTTCCAATCCAAGAACATGGTATATTTCTCCATCTGTTTGTATCATCTTTAATTTCTTTCATCAGTGTCTTATAGTTTTCTGCATACAGGTCTTTTGTCTCGATAGGTAGGTTTATTCCTAGGTATTTTATTCTTTTTGTTGCAGTGGTAAATGGGAGTGTTTCCTTAATTTCTCTTTCAAATTTTTTATCATTAGTGTATAGGAATGCAAGAGATTTCTGTGCATTAATTTTGTATCCTGAAACTTTACCAAATTCATTAATTAGCTCTAGTAGTTTTCTGGTGGCATCTTTAGGATTCTCTATGTATAGGATCACGTCGACTGCAAACAGTGACAGTTTTACCTCTTCTTTTCCAATTTGTATTCCTTTTATTTCTTTTCCTTCTCTGATTGCCATGGCTAGGGATTCCAAAACTATATTGAATAATAATGATGAGAGTGCACATCCTTGTCTTGTTCCTGATCTTAGAGGAAATGCTTTCAGTTTTTCACCATTGAGAATGATGTTTGCTGTGGGTTTGTCGTATATGGCCTCTATTATGTTGAGGTGGGTTTCCTCTATGCCCACTTTCTGGGGAGTTTTTTATCATAAATGGGTGTTGGATTTTGTCAAAAGCTTTTTCTGCATCTATTGAGATGATCCTATGGTTTTTCTTCTTCAATTTGTTAATATGGTATATCACATTATTTGATTTGTGTATATTGAAGAATCCTTTCACCCCTGGGATATATCCCACTTGATCATGGTGTATGATCCTTTTAAAGTTTTGTTGTATTCTGTTTGCTAGTATTATGTTGAGGATTTTTGCGTCTATATTCATCAGTGATATTGGTCTGTAATTTTTTTTTTAATTTGTATTATCTTTGTCTGGTTTTGGTTTCAGGGTGATGGTGGCCTCATAGAATGAGTTTGGGAGTGTTCCTTCCTCTGTAATTTTTTTGAAGAGTTTGAGAAGGATGGGAGTTAGCTCTTCTCTAAATGTTTGATAGAATTCACCTGTGAAGCCATCTGGTCCTGGACTTTTGTTTGTTGGAAGATTTTTAATCACAGTTTCAATTTCATTACTTGTGATTGGTCTGTTCATATTTTCTATTTCTTTCTGGTTCAGTCTTGGAAGGTTATACCTTTCTAAGAATTTGTCCATTTCTTCCAGGTTGTCCATTTTATTGGCATAGCGTTGCTTGTAGTAGTCTCTCAGGATGCTTTGTATTTCTATGGTGTCTGTTGTAAATTCTCCTTGTTCATTTCTAATTTTATTGATTTGAATCCTCTCCCTCTCTTTCTTTACCGGTCTGGCTAATGGTTTATCAATTTTGTTTATCTTCTCAAAGAACCAGCTTTTAGTTTCATTGATCTTTGCTATTGTTTTCTTTGTTTCTATTTCATTTATTTCTGCTCTGATCTTTATGATTTCTTTCCTTCTACTAACTTTGGATTTTGTTTGTTCTTCTTTCTCTAGTTCCTTTAGGTGTAAGGTTAGATTGTTTATTTGAGATTTTTCTTGTTTCTTGAGGTAGGCTTGTATTGCTATAAACTTCCCTGTTAGAACTGCTTTTGCTGCATCCCATAGGCTTTGGATCATCGTGTTTTCATTGTCATTTATCTCTAGATATTTTTTGATTTCCTCTTTGATTTCTTCAGTGTTCTCTTGGTTATTTAGTAATGTATTGCTTAGGCTCCATGTGTTTGTGTTTTTTACCCTTTTTTCCCTGTAATTGATTTCTAATCTCATAGCATTGTGGTCAGAAGAGATGCTTGATATGATTTCAATTTTCTTAAATTTACTGAGGCTTGATTTGTGACCCAGGATATGATCTATTCTGGAGAATGTTCTGTGTGCACTTGAGAACAAAGTGTAATCTGCTGATTTTGGATGGAATGTCCTATAAATATCAATTAAGTCTATCTGGTCTATTGTGTCATTTAAAGCTTCTGTTTTCTTATTAACTTTCTCTTTGGTGATCTGTTCATAGGTATAAGTGAGGTTTTAAAGTCCCCCACTGTTATGTGTTACTGTTCATTTCCTCTTTTATAGCTGTTAGCAGTTGCCTTATGTATTGATGTGCTCCTATGTTGGGTGCATATATATTTATAATTGTTGTATCTTCTTCTTGGATTGATCCCTTGATCATTATGTAGTGTCCATCCTTGTCTCTTGTAACGTTCTTTATTTTAAAGTCTATTTTATCTGATATGAGTATTGCTACTCCAGCTTTCTTTTGATTTCCGTTTGCATGGAATATCTTTTTCCATACCCTCACTTTCTGTCTGTATGTGTCCCTAGGTCTGAAGTGTGTCTCGTATAGACAGCATATATATGGGTCTTGTTTTTGTATCCATTCAGCACGCCTGTGTCTTTTGATTGGAGCATTTAATCCATTCACGTTTAAGGTAGTTATTGATATGCATGTTCCTGTTACCATTTTCTTAATTGTCTTGGGTTTGTTTTTGTAGTTTCTTCTCTTGTGTTTCCCACTTGGAGAAGTTCCTTTAGCATTTGTTGTAGAGCTGGTTTGGTGGTGCTGAATTCTCTTAGCTTTTGCTTGTCTGTAAAGCTTTTGATTTCTCCATTGAATCTGAATGAGATCCTCACTGGGTAGAGTAATCTTGCTTGTAGATTCTTCCCTTTCATCACTTTAAAGATGTCATGCCACTCCCTTCTGGATTGTAGAGGTTCTGCTGAGAAATCAGCTGCTAACCTTATGGGAGTTCCATTGTATGCTATTTGTCGTTCTTCCCTTGCTGCTTTCAATAATTTTTCTTTGTCTTTAATTTTTGTCAGTTTGATTACTATGTGTCTCGGCGTGTTTCTCCTTGGGTCTATCCTGCCTGGGACTTTCTCCACTTCCTGGACTTGGGTGGCTATTTCCTTTCCCGTGTTTAGGGAAAATTTCAACTCTAATCCCTTCAAATATTTTCTCGGGTCCTTTCTCTCTCTCCTCCTTCTGGGACCCCTATAATCTTGAACATAGCCCTCTGCCTTTTCATCTTGTCTATCTTTCTGTGAATGTGGTTTTTGTTTCACAGGCTGCAGGATTGTAGTTATTCTTGCTTCTGCTGTCTGCCCTCTAGTGGATGAGGCTATCTAAGAGGCTTGTGCAAGTTTCTTGATAGGAGGGACTGGTGGTGGGTAGAGCTGGCTGTTGCTCTGGTGGGCAGAGCTCCGTAAAACATTAATCTGCTTGTCTGCTGATGGTTGGGGCTGGGTTCCCTCCCTGTTGGTTGTTTGGCCTGAGGCGACCCAGCACTGGCACCTACCCAGGCTCTTTGGTGGGCCTAATGGCGTACTGTGGGAAGGTTCTCGCCAAGGAGTACTTCCCAGAATTTCTGCCGCCAGTGTACTTGTCTCCACGGTGAGGCACAGCCACACCCTGCCTCTGTAGGAGACCCTCCAACAGTAGCAGGTAGGTCTGGTTCAGTCTCCTATGGGGTCACTGCTCCTTCCCCTGGGTCCTGATGCACACACTACTTTGTGTGTGCCCTCCAAGAGTGTAGTCTCTGCTTACCCCAGTCCTGTTGAAGTCCTGCAATCAAATCCCACTAGCCTTCAAAGTCTGATTCTCTAGGAATTCCTCCTCCTATTGCCAGACCCACAGGTTGGGAAGCCTGACATGAGGCTCGGAACCTTCACTCCAATGGGTGGACTTCTGTGGTACAAGTGTTCTCCGGCTTGTGAGTCACCCACCCAGCAGTTATGGAATTTTATTTTATTGTGATTGCGCCCCTCCTACCATCTCATTGTGCCTTCTCCTTTGTTTCTGGATGTGAGGTATCTTTTTTGGTGAGTTCCAGCATCTTCCTGTCGATGACTGTTCAGCATTTAGTTGTGATTCCAGTGGTCTCGCAAGAGGGAGTGAGAGCACGTCCTTCTACTCCACCATCTTGAACCATTCTCTTCTTGAGATAGCTTTTTAGTGTGAAAAAAAATCCTAACTCTTAAAAAAAAAATCGGGTCTTCTTAAAAAAATATTGTCAGTTTCTGTTGTTGTTTTGGGTTGTTTTCCTAATTGATAGCCAGTGGTGATATTCAGCATTGAAAGTGTTTGTGCTCCAGATGAGAGGAGGAAAATTTAATTTGTCTGGTATGGGCTTTAACTGACAAATGTCAGAAATTGACCTTTTCAACAGAAATTTACTCAGAAGTCCTAAGTGAAGCTCCACTTTAAGTTAAATTTGTCACCAGGACATGATTAAATTCTCTTAAATGTAGGTCAATTGCACATATTATTAATGGGAATTGAAATCTCCCTAAATGGTAGCCGTAAATTTAAAAGAGGGGTTAAAAAAAGAATGTGAAGGTTAAGCTTTCTCATTTGCCAAGTGGTTAATCTTATATTATCATGGAACTCTATTTGAGGCAATGAAAGTTGTTCATTCTACAGTAGGCTGTGGCTAGACTCTTCAGAATCTGGTATAAGGAGATGGAATGTTAAGGTTTCCATATCACTGGAATCCAAGAGCCCCATACCTCATAGCACACAGTAGGAAGGCCATAAATGTGTTTGGAATGAGAGAAAGAAAGAAGAGAGGAAGATAAAGCATGAGGAAGCTAAGATCCCGCAAGCTGCGCTGTGTGGCCAAAAAAACCCCCCAAGCAACAGATGTAGAAAACAGACTTATGGGTACCAGGGGGGAAATGGGGGATGAGGGATAAATTGGGAGATTGCACTGACATATAAAGGCTACTATATATAAAATAGATAACTAATGAGGACCTACTGTATAGCACAGGGAACTCTTCTCAATAGTCTGGAATGACCTGTATGGGAAAAGTATCTAAAAAAGAGTGGATATATGTATATGTATAACTGACTCACTTTGGTGTACACGTGAAATGAACACAACATTTTAAATCAACTATACTCCAACAAAAATTTTTAAAAAAAGAATAATTTCACTGGAAAAAAAAAAGAATGTGGAAGGAAGAAGTTAAGTTTTGATAGCTTTCCTACATGCTAAGTAGCTATAGAATTAAGGAAAGGAAGAAACAATATAGTGATGTGGTCTGAGAAATGACTGATGTTCTCAGTGGGGAAAATAACAATGTATTGGCTCAGAACTCCAGCTACCCATGTGTTATGAAGTTTGAGTGAGGCTTTGTGCCTTGATTAAAGATGCCAACATATAAAAACAGTGAACAAACCAGGTTCTTCCTGCTGTGACACTGTATAAAGGGTCAACTTACCTGTGCAAGTTCTGAAACATCATAATTTTCTTTACCCTGGTGAGTCAGAGAAGCTTAAGTCAAAGATATGAATAGAGCTGGCAACAAGAATGCGACCAGGACCATTGATTACTAATTATTTTTTATGCACATTCGCCTCTGTGTTCTCCATTTAATCTTTGAACTTGACATAGAATCTGCAAGACAAAAGAGAAATGAAAACTTGAAGGGAAAAGAAAAAAATGTCAAGGTGTTATAGAATCTGCAAGACAAAAGAGAAATGAAAACTTGAAGGGAAAAGAAAAAAATGTGAAGGTGTTATTAACAATGCTGATAATATATTCTAAACTCATGAACCTCACCTATCATTCAGAGGTACTCTTAGGACTTATAACATGCTTATGGAGGTCAGGCACATATCTCAGGTTGCTGGCAAGTGGCTCTTCTAAAATTGAGTCAGGTTGAAAGACATCTGCTTACTCTGAAATGTCAATGACTTTCTACAAATGGCAAGGGAAGCAGGCTGGGTGCATAGCTCCCAAGTATGCTTGGGATACCTTATGTCAAATCTCTTTTGAGTCTTTCAGCAATTATTTTGCACATCATCTGGCTTTTGTAGGCAGTGATATAAATTCTAATGTATATGTGGTAACAGTTGTCCAGTATAGTCAGATTGGGACTTGAGTCTGTGAAGGTTTTGCTGTGTTTTTGTTTTTAAATTTAGTTATTCAACCTCAACAGCCATCAAAGGGTCATTTAGTACAGAGCTTCAAATCCAGCTCTGGGCTACAATCTCCAGACAATATAATTTCATGTTTATCCTATTCTTACTAAAATTCTTTGGGAAAACCCTCTGTCAGGAAAACTACTGCTTATTTGTTTTTCGTTTGTTTGTTTTGCTGTCCACCCCTCCCCCCCCCAATTTAGGCTCTGTGTGTGTGTGTGTGTGTGTGTGTGTGTGTGTGTGTGTAATCTCAGGATAAAAAGCAAAGGGTCAGCAACTAGGAATTCTAGTCTAAAGAATCTAGAACAGTGTCAGCAAGCTATGGCCAAAATCTGCTTACCACCTGTTTTCATGAATAAAGATCTATTGGAACACGGCCACACCCATCTGTTTACATACTGTCTGTGACTGCTTTTCTGCTACAACTACAGAGTTGAATAATTGCACGAGAGACCCTTTATTTAGTGCCTCATATTTAGTGTCTAGCCACTTACAGAAAAAAAGTTGTCAAACTCTGATCTAGACTGTTCCCAACCGTTTCTCCAGGTTGGTAAAACCAGGTGAATTACAAGCCATTCTCCAGGTATCTTGTTAAAGATGAGAATTATACACAGACAACCCAGGAGCAACCACAGTAAATCCAGAGGCAAAGAAGTTAAGAATTTACTGCCTTCATTGTGCATCTGAAAGAGATAGTAACTTAGATTTCACTTGAAATGAACTTGCCCTCCGTGATCCCAGATGAAATGGACCAATTCGTATTCATTTATGTGTTCAAGGAATGTTTAGGACCTATGGCATACAATTAAATGTTCAGTACATGTTGGTTGAATGAATACAGGCATATCAAAGGGCAGTTGGTACCATAATCATTACCAATCCACGGGGGATTAATAGGATACCAGGTAAGAAATCTGTTCTAAGAATGGTGAGTTAGTAGAGTGGCAACAAATTTTCATCTTCTCAGCTCTTGCTGTTAAGCCTGTTGATCTTTAACTAACTCAGCTGTCTTGCTTTAAGTTTTGTTCTTCTCCATAAGTACATGTTGGGTTAGATAACAGGCCTGAGTTTTTTTAGGTGGGATTTGAGGAATGCATTCTTGGTATAAATCATACTATTGGAACAAATGACTAAGAGGTGTTAATGAATTTCCTTTTCTGGCCTTGAAAAAATGATGGGATGCCAGCTCTTCTCTCTGAAAAGGTTAAAGACCAGGGGAGGGGATTATTCAAGTTAGAATCTATTTATCACCCTTGGAACTTTTGTTTCTAACAGGGAACAGACAAAAGAATAGATATTTATTAAATAGCTACAGTATCCGCAAATCATAATAGTTCTTTTAATCTTCACCACAACCCTAGGTACTATTGTTGTTCTTTTGCAGAGAAAGAAACTCAAACTTAGAGAAGATGGAAAAATTACCTGTAGTCAGCTTGTGAGTGAACCAGTCAGGACATGAATGAAGGTCTAGCTGTCTTCTCCCAGCCCAAGTTCTTTCTATTGGACCATTGTAGCCTTTCTGTTCAAAAGTACTTTGTATCTTTTGCCCTTTTTGAAGGAATTTACTCTGCTTTTGAAAGTGGGGCTACTGACTAGTTCTGAAGGTAGTAGCTGATTCTGGCACAAAGAGAAATTCTAATATTTTTCCACTTTCTTCTACTTTTTTGTTTTTGTTTGTTAGCCTACTCTTTGTTCATCCCATATAGTTTCAAACACTATAAACCTTTTCTCAAAATAGGTTGTTCTAATTCTAGGAAGGTTATTAAGTTGTAGATTCCCGAGCACTTCTAGGACCTGTTGGATTAGAAGGTCTGGGGAAGAGACCCAGGAATCTGAATTTTTACGGGTTCCCTTCATCCACCCTCCATCATAAATGTGAGGCAGACTGTCCTAGAGACTTGGTTTGTTTTTGTTTTTGTTTTTGTTTTGTTTTTTGTGGTACGCGGGCCTCTCACTGCTGTGGCCTCTCCCGTTGCGGAGCACAGGCTCCGGATGTACAGGCTTAGCGGCCATGGCTCACGGGCCCAGCCACTCCGTGGCATGTGGGATCTTCCCGGACCGGGGCACGAACCTGCGTCTCCTGCGTCGGCAGGCGGACTCTCAACCACTGCACCACCAGGGAAGCCCGAGAATTGGTTTTTTAATGCCCTTCAAAGATGTAAGTTTTAGGAAAGCCTCAATTTAGAAATATTTTCCTAATTATGTTTTTAGATATATATTTTTTCTTTTTTTTTAAACACAAAAAGATTATTTTATAGCTCTTCAGTTCCAAGGCTAGTCTTTGGCTCATAATATTTTTAACAATATAGCTGATGTGCAGTAACTCTTTTTATGGCTCGCTGTCAGGAAGAACAAAGCACTCTTGTATAACAAGTGAAATGAATCTTTTGTACACAAAGACTTCACTTTGGACTATCATTAGAGCCTGATCAATATCTGTCCTGGGTTCCAAATAAGGACAATGACTACACTTTGCATTCCAACCACCTTAGCTACCAAATGCCTAGTGCTGTCATTATCAATCTTATCAGAACTAACCTCTCATGTGAAGCTGTATTATATCTGTATTGCTGTCTAGCAAATTACTATAAATTTAGCTGCCAAAAAAACATATGTATATAAAACCTCACAGTTCTGTAGATCAGAAGTTCGGATGAATTCTGCTGGTTTGCTACTCAGGGTTTCACATGGATCAAATTCAGGTATCCACTGGCTGGGCTCCCATCTGGGGGCTTGGGAGAAGCATTGTCTTCCATGCTTCTGAGGCTGTAGGCCTGAGGTCACTGTTTCTTTGCTGACTGTCATCTGGGGCTGTTCTGTGCTCCTGGAGACCACCCACATCAGTTCTCACATGGCCTCTCCATCTTCAACCCAGCAGTGGCACCTGGAGTCAGTCTTTCTCACGCTTACTCTCTGACTTACTCTTCTGTTTATTTTTTTCTGTCTTTAAGAGCACATATGGGGCTTCCCTGGTGGCGCAGTGGTTGAGAGCCCGCCTGCCGATGCAGGGGACACGGGTTCGTGCCCCAGTCCGGGAAGATCCCACATGCCGCGGAGCGACTAGGCCCGTGAGCCATGGCAGCTGAACCTGCACATCTGGGGTCTATGCTCCACAATGGGAGAGGCCACAACAGTGAGAGGCCCACGTACTGCAAAAAAAAAAAAAAAAAAAAAAAGCACATATGATATTGGGTCTACCCAGATGATTTGGGATAATCTCCCTATTTGACTGATTAGTAATCTCAATTATAAATGCAGAGTCCCTTTTGTCATGTAATCTAATATATCCATTAGGAGAGGGCATCTTTGAAGGTGGAGGCAATATTCTGCCTACTACAGACATCGTTACACCGACACACATCATTACAAATAAATAAAAATAAATTTCCTAACTGTAATATGGAGATAAAAGAAGTATAATGAATGCATTTTTTAAATTTATTTTATTCAAGTTTAGTTGATTTGCAATGTTGTGTTAATTTCTGCTGCACAGCAAAGTGATTCAGTTATACATATATATACATTCTTTCTCATATTCTTTTCCATTATGGTTTATCACAGGATATTGAATACAGTTCCCTGTGCTGTACAGTAGGACCTTGTTGTTTATCCATTCTATATATAATAGTTTGTCTCTGCTAATCCCAAACTCCCAATCCATCCTTTCCCTAACCCTCTCCCCTTTGGCAACCACAAGTCTGTTCTCTATGTCTGTGAGTCTATTTCATAGATAAGTTTATTTGTGTCATATTTTAGATTCCACATATAAGTGATATCATACGGTATTTGTCTTTGTCTTTCTTACTTCACTTAATGTGATAATCTCTAGGTCCATCCATGTTGCCACAAATGGCATTATTTTATTCTTTTTTATGGCTGAGTGGTATTCTATTGTATATATCTACCACATCTCCCTTAACCATTCATCTGTCAATAGACATTTAGGTTGTTTCCATGTCTTGGCTATTGTGAATAGTGCTGCTATGAACATAAGGGTGCATGTATCTTTTCGAATTATAGTTTTGTCTGGATATATGCCTAGGAGTGCTGGGTCATATGGCAACTCTATTTTTAATTTTTTGAGGAACCTCCATACTGTTCTCCATAGTGGCTGCACCAATTTACGTTCCCACCAACAGTGTAGGAGAGTTCCCTTTGCAGCATTTGTTATTTATAGACTTTTCAGTGATGGCCATTCTGACTGTCGTGAGGTGATGATACCTCATTGTAGTTTTGATTTACAATGAATACATTTTCAAATGTATTTTATTTTATTTTTTCAAGTACAAGATCTTTTATTAATTATGAAAAGCTATGGAATAAAAATAAAATGGTTTCAGAATCACTCTTAAAAATAATTATTTATAAACAAGTAATTCACAAATATGAAATTAAAAAACAAAACTCATTACAGTATTTTAATGGGTTGATATAAAATTTGTATAAAAAGCATAATACACAGGTTGACAGAAGAAACACCAAATGTTAGTTTTTAAATTTTGAGGTTTGTTATTTGTACTTATTCTATAATAAAAATAGATTACTTCTTAGTTGTATTGTTTCTATTTAAAATAATTGTGTAGCTCTAAAATGTATTTTAATATGTTAGTGTTTAGACAATACACTGTTAGAAGTAAAATTTTCAGAAAGAAGACCTGCGATGAAGGCGGATACAAATGAGTAGGGTTGGCAGCCCAAGTTTCCCGAGCAGCACGATCATTAGTTATGTGATTTTCAGAAATGGTGAACATCTCTTGGTAAAGTTCTCAATTTAAAAAAAAAAAAGAAAAAGAAAAAAAAGAATGCACTCTTCCCTCCAGTTACAGTGGAGTCAGATTTTGTAAAATTTAGTGTGGCAAAGTTATATTCATTTAATGGGCAAAGTTATATTCATTTGTAAAATGGAGTTTGGTTCTAGAGATAATTTTCTAGCTATATGAAAACGTAGTGGGACATTTGAAAATTATGTGTGATGACATCTAGCATCTCCAGGCCCCCTGCCCTCAATCATTATGACAGTGTTAAAACATCCCACACATTTACAAAGGGTTTCCTAGGGGATGATAGCACCCCGCTGAAAAGCACTGGGAGAGTGAGAAGGGAATTTTTTCAGCTCAGACATATTGATTAGTTGTATCTGGATATTTAAAAAAGCCGTGATTGTTCTTGGGCTGCTCATAAAGGTTTAATAGCTCCCCCAAACAAATTCCTTAGGTCACATATGATCTGGCCATGTCTACCATAGGGCCATGCGTAGGTAAGGAGTGAGAATTGGGGAGACCTAAAATCTTCAGTTCATTCTTGGGCAGTGTGTTGGGAAGATAGTCTAAGATAGAAGTTATGAGTATGGGCATAGGAGTCAGAAGGACTGACACTAGAAACCAGGTTTTGCCTGTTATAGGTTGCATGAGCATGGCCAAGTTCCCGAGGTTCTTGGATCCTTGTTTTCACCATCTATAAAGTACCGAAGTCTGTCTGTAAGAATACCTTGCCTGGGACTGTAGAAGAAATCCCTGCCTTTTTCAGTCATGCCCCTCCCATCACATCACTTCTCTGCACCACTGTGTCAGAGCAAGGTTCTGCGTAGGGTAGTTGATTCATCTTTGGTGGCGATGCTTGTTGAATCTGCATGGCAACGTTGGTTTCCCAGACTAGACTCTCCCAGAATCTGCCAATTCCCAGGTCCTTCTCTAGAATTCTAATCCAGCAGGTCCTAGAAGTCTGTCATAATGAGTAGATCAAATATTTATTTTATTTTCCACTGTTCACAAAACTTTTTTGCCAAGGGTTGTGCCCATTTTTTTGAATAGAATTCTACCTCTTCAAAAGTAAACTGACACTTGAATTTTCTCCTAAAGCCCATGAAGCAGCCTGAGTGTTTGTTCCTTGAATTTTAGGAAGATTGGTTATTATTAATAATTTGTATAAAAACCCAGGTGTGGGGACTTCCCTGGTGATGCAGTGGTTAAGAATCCGCCTGCCAATGCAGGGGACATGGGTTCGATCCCTGGTCCGGGAAGATCCCACATGCCGCGGAGCAAGTAAGCCTGTGCACCACAACTACTGAAGCCCGCACGCCTAAAGGCCGTGCTCAAAAAGAGAACAAGAGAAGCCACCTCAGTGAGAAACTCGTGCACCGCTACAAAGAGAAGAGTAGCCCCTGCTCTCTGCAACTAGAGAAAGCGCACGTGCAGCAACGAAGACCCAATGAAGCCATAAATAAATAAATAGAATACCTAAATTAAAAAAAGAAAAAACAGCTGTGGCAAAAAGAAAATTCTCAGGATTTTCAAGCACATTTTAAAGCAAACAAGGGTTGAAATGCCTTTGGAGGTATGAAAATAGTAACTGATTCTCATTAGCCTCATAACTGTCAAAAAGCATTTGGTACATGCCTAATTACTTAAGGCCTTATGCTAGGCACTGTACAAAGGAAACTGTCTCTA
Organism: Mesoplodon bidens; assembly: GCF_964165515.1. Lineage (NCBI taxonomy): Eukaryota > Metazoa > Chordata > Mammalia > Artiodactyla > Ziphiidae > Mesoplodon > Mesoplodon bidens. The sequence continues at coordinate 23,446,258 of NC_138176.1, forward strand.
CCCACGGAAAGCTCCTTCTAGAAAAGCCTCTTGACAATATGAAAATACCACATCTTCCGGTACCAGGGTGGAAAGACTGATTAGGTTGCTGTTCACAGTGGTGGTATTTGCAGGAGACACAAGACGTCACATGGTGATGTGGGAGGGACGTGTAGCTCCCAGCTAACCACATAAATGATCCTCAGTACATAGCTGAGGATTGAGTGACCTAAGTAAGGCGTCCTGGAGACTCCTTTCCTAAGGCAATCTCTGAACAGGATTTTGGGTGATCATACTTCATTTTGAGAAAATTAGGCTCATGCATCCTGATGTGGAAATGCCAGGGCGTCCTGCCTGTCATTCCTCTGCCACCCCTCAGTGTAGCTGTGACACACAGTCTACATTACTGACCACTTTTCTTCTGGGAAGCAGCCAGAGAGCGTGTCCTCTGGAGCACTGGTGCTGGCATTAACCTCCAGCTCTGTGCTTTCATCTCACTTCCTGTAAAAATCCATCTAGAGATCCTGTGCTTCACCTAAGGTTAGATGTCAGGGTACCAAAATACTGAGTCTTGTTTTGAATCACAATTGTTACTATAAACAGGAAACTTTATAACCTGGTAGATTCCTTGGAAGCAAAGTGATGGATGAGCTTCTGGTGATTAAAAAAAAAAAGTCCATAACTCTCAAACTATAGCTCAAGTTGAAGTGAACAATAATCATAAAGCATAACTAATAAATACACTACTGAATTATTCATGTTGATTATAAAAAAAAAAACACACCCTCAATGTGAAAGAAGCCACACTCCTTACAGTGTATCTGTAACCAGAATGTCTCAGGAACTGCCTGGGCCTAAGTGAAAAGGAATGATCAGGCACTGAATCCGAACTGTGCTAAGGAAGAGTATGAGTTGAAGAAATTATTATGTTATACTCAGAAAACATTATGCATAATGAATAGAAATTATTACAAAATGTTCATAGAAATAATTATAGATTACTGTGTTTTGGTGCAAATGATAACTGACTCTAGCCTACAGGTATTTCTCACTGAAAAGTCAAGCCCAGGAATGAATGACTCCTGGCCTGAGTCCCTCATCTGGGCCATCCTTCTCACTGAACTAGACTCTTTGCTTTCTCTACTTCTTCCATTTTCTAGTTCATTCTTCACACAGTAGCCAAAATGATCCCTTAAAAATGTTGTCAATTTCTGACTTAGGTTTGACCAAACCTCCCCTATGCCTTACGATCTCACACAGGAGAAAATCTAAACTCCTTACCCTATACTCCAAGGCAGGCCTTACACGATCTAGCCCCTGCCTGTTTCTCTGTATTCATCCCCCTCTAAGCTATCAGCACACAGTGTTCTTGTGGTTTCTTGAAAACACCTTAAAACCTTTGCTTTTGTAGCCTCTTCTGCTTCCAGTGCACACTTATGTCATCTGCTCAGAGAGGTCTTCCAAGGCCATCTAATCTACAGTACCGTGCTGTGGCTTTTTACAGCAAGACCCTCTTTTTTTTTTTTTTTTTTTTTTGCGATACGAGGGCCTCCCACTGTTGTGGCCTCTCCCATTGCAGAGCACAGGCTCCGGATGCGCAGGCTCAGCGGCCATGGCTCACGGGCCCAGCCACTCCGCGGCATGTGGGATCTTCCCTGACCGGGGCACGAACCCATGTCCCCTGCACCGGCAGACGGACTCTCAACCACTGTGCCACCAGGGAAGCCCCAAGACCCTCTTTTGTTTTCTTCTGAGTACTTATGTAAGCAAGAAAATAACAGTTTTATTGGTGGGATTGATTGGCTCTTAAGCTAAAATGCAGGCTCCTTGAGAATAGGATCCTTGCTTGTTTTGTTGAATATTTTATGTCCAGTATCCAGAACAGTGTCTGTAATATCAATATATTGCCCTCAATTCACCTGGTTTGTTGAGTGACAAACTCAGTTGTACAGACACTTTATTATAAAAATGTTATATATACTTTTTTTCCCTGCATACAATTTTACTTTAGTGGGCTAGAATCATTGTCTTCTGTCTAGTAGGTGACTAAAACTTCACTGATCTGATTCATTCCCCTGTCTTAGGATACAAAACTTAAACCATCCCAGAATGCTGATAACCTTAAATTTTAAGAGAAAAGAACCATTTCAGGCACCATGTTGACTGTTATTCTGGGGTCCAGAAAGGGTTTTCTGTGATGATACAAATCTTTTGGCTCTCAAATGCGGTGAGCTCATTTTATATTAGTAAATATTTATAAAGCTCTCTATAAAAAATAACGTTTCTTCAAAAAAAAAAAAAAAAAAAAGCTCTCTATATTGACTGTTTCCCAATCATGTTGATTAGTGATTCCTCCCAGCAACCTTGTAAGGTCAATCAGCATTATTAAAGAACAGCCCAGAGAGGTTGGGCAACTTGCCCAAGGTCACTCAGCAGGTCATTGGCAAAGCCTGCATTGGCAAAGCCTGCACTGGCAACTTCAGAGCCCATTACTGTGACAAGTCCTGGCGTTGACCCCTCTTAGAAGGGTGACCTCTAATCGCTTTTCTTGTAAGGTAGGCATATAAACACTAAATGTTCTGAAGTGAGAGAAGTGTGAAGGCCTTGAGTTGAAGAAGTTATTGGTACAATTAGAAACGGGAGCCAGATATTGAAAATTGAAAATGCTGCTTAATGGAGGGGAATTGGAGGACGTATTATTTTTGAGAGAATGAGAGAAATGTAGTTTGAAAAATAGGACTGTAAAAATCACGGAAGTATGTAGAAAATCAATTTGGGTGGCTTTGGGAGATGAAAAATAATAAGTTATAGGGTCAAAACCTTTTAGAAGAGTCTGAGTCATGGTATTGGAAATAAGTTCCATTCAGACATAAGTTTAGTTCTGTAAAATAATATGCCACCAGCTCACCTCCATCAAGCAGTGTTTCCTGATGTTTTTGTGAGGATGAAATCTAGTTTTCAAGTACATAGTATTTCAGCCCTTCAAGCCCAACATACAAATTCCATGGGTGCCACTGTTATCAACATATCCTACTAAATATCCTATAGGAATACATAATCAAGGAAAATGATCTCAGTTTTAAGAAATCATGCTGCATCTCCCTTTCCATTATTTTTCCGTGTTTTTTTTTCTTCCTTTAGGATTTAAGATAAGTAGTTCTTACATAAATGGAGCTACATACTAAAACTTAAAAAAAAAGATAAGTAGTTCTAAATTGGTGATCTGTTTTATCGTATATAATTTTGGTCCTTTGAGCCCTCAGCTTTTATCTCCTAACTCTGTTCATTGTAAGCCACTTCTCTTGAACTAATCATCAACCACAGTAATAACTGCTTACACTGATACATGCTTACTACTTGCCAAGAATTTTCTAGGGTGCATCTCATTTAACCCTTCTAACAATCCTATGAGACCAATACCATTTTTTTCTCCCATTTTGCAGACAGGGAAACTAAGCACCCATGTGTAAATCCCAGAACCTTCACTCTATTAAAACCATAGTGAGAGAAAGCTCACCCCCTTCTCAGAAACTTCCAAAGGCTTAGCATGGCCTGCAGAGCTCAGTGTGGTCGAGGTGCTTTGATCTTGGTGAGAGACCGAGTTTGATCCTCCTTGTTAGTAGCCTTTGCTCCAGGCATGCTCACCTCCTGGCCATAAGTCAGGCACCCTGAGCTTGGACCTGACTCAGTGTCCTTGCACTTGCTTTTCCCTCTGCCTGTAACACTCTTTGTCAACATGTCCCCACTTACATCACTCAGATTTATCCTCAAATGCCTTATCAGCGAGGCCCTTTCTGATTATGCTGTGTAATGTAATGTGCCCCATTCTCAGTCTCCTTCCTCCTTCCTCTGTTTCCTTTACTTTCGTAGTATTTACTGTCACCTGAAAAATTATTTATACATTTGTTTATGTGTTTATAATCTCTTTCCACTAGAATGTAAGCTCCAAAGGAACAGCAATTTTGTATTTATTTCCTCTTTCTCTGTTTTATTTCCAGTGCCAGGAGCAAGGCCTGGAACATAGGAGACAGAACAAATAATTGTTGAATGAATGAATGGACCATTACACTATCCATACACTGTATTTCTAACAATTAGATTAACCTCACATCATGCTTGATCATGAAGAATCAAAGTCTTAGACTTCTGGTGGACATTTTACAGCACCTGTTACCAAGTATTCTGGTGCCACCAGTGCCACAAAAAGGTGCAGGCCAAGAAGGGTCTGAGTGTTTTAGTTTATATTGTTTTCATCTCGATGCATTTAAGAATGCAGGGAAGGGACGATGGTAGGATTATGGATGGAACTGCCAGTTTTTCCTGGATTACTTTGCTTTTTGAATAAAATTGGAAGAGCTGAGGGAAGTAGGACCTGGCATTTCTCCTGAGGACTTGTGGACAAGTGTCAGAGTGATGGTGTTGGTTAGAGCTCCAGCTCCAGTTGGCTGGACCGTCAGATTTTGTGAAAGGGATATTTCCTGAGGGTGGGTTAGATATCACTGCATGCAGACTGGCTGGGATAAAGATCAATGACAAGTATTTTGGGGCTTTTCTTTTGAATCTCATTCCATGAGGGATGCTGGAATACATTCTCTGTAAGCACTATATATCATTTGTGATTTTTACTATCCTTTTTGTTTGACTATCATCCCTCATCCTGGTCCCTTTCCTGAATGTAAACACTATTTTCAGTTTGATGTGCTTCCAAAGTGTGATTACACATAGTTTCTTATACATCTATGCCTCTGATTTTTTTATTTGCTTGCTTTGTTTTTAGTTTTGGAGGAGAATTAACTTTCATATATGGAATCATGTTTCTTTCTTACAGTATGAATTAATTCTAAGTTGACTAAGCTTTATAATTTTTTTCTCTGACGAGATGAAGCTACTTTTGCATATTTGATATCCTGTAATTCTGAGAAATGCCTTAGCACACGAATCAGAAAGCCTGGGTTTTCTTCATGACTTGGGTCTCAACTAAATGCTTATCTGCAGAATCATAAGGTCAGAGTTATTCTATTGTGTGGAAACTGTACTTTATTGATTTCAAGAGGTCGTGTGAAAGTGTTGAAGAGTTACTAAAAGAGATTAACTAGGGTGTCTGGGGGGTCTGTTGGGGTGGATGACGGGGTTTCAATGCATCTAACTCCTTATGCAATTACTACCTAATTAGAGGAGGGCTTAAACACCCCACTGCTTTAATAAAAAAAATGTAAACCATTGAACAGAGATAATGAGATTATCTCTAAGACCTTATTGAAGAGCTACCATTTTAGAATTTTTAGCTTTGCTCACAGTAATAGGTAGGGATCCCCCCACAATAAATGGTGATTATTTAAGACATTGCAATGCTGTGCAATAGTGAACAAACCATGTTTTCCAACCAGACACAATCATTTCATCCTTAAAGAAGCTAAATAGAAAACCGACAACATACAACAGACAGAGGATGTACCCCTATCTCCACACTCCAACCCTGGGTTGTCTCCTACAATTTTGGGATGATATTTATCTCCCAGCCTAACTCTAGGCTTCACTATAGATGTGGAGTTCCCCAAAACTCCTGCTATAGGAATTCTTGGATGTTACAGTCATGGCTAGAGATCAGATGGTCCAGTCCTCTGCAATTTCCACTTCACTTAACTTTTAGAAAACTAAAGGTAGCAAAAGCTCGGTTACACACCATCCTGTGAGTTTGAGGTTCCTACCCTTTATAGAAAAAAAAAAAAGAACCTAACAAGATAATCTGATATCGGACTTCCCTGGTGGCGCAGTGATTAAGAATCCGCCTGCCAATGCAGGGGACACGGGTTTGATCCCTGGTGTGGGAAGATCCCACATGCCACAGAGCAACTAAGCCCGTGTGCCACAACTACAGAGCCTGCGCTCTAGAGGCTGTGAGCCACAACTACTGAAGCCCACACACCTAGAGCCTGTGCTCCACAACAAGAGAAGCCACCACAATGAGAAGCCCATGCACCTCAACGAAGAGTAGCCTCTGCCCACCGCAAGTAGAGAAAGCCTGCGCACAGCAGTGAAGACCCAACGCAGCCAAAAATAAATTAATTAATTAAAAAAAAGATAACCTTATATCATGACACCCAGAGAACAACTTCTATCATTTAGGATAATTGAATCATTTTAATATCAGGGAATCAAGTATGTCCTGTTGTCACCACTAAATGATTAGTCGCTTATGCTTCCAGAATACATTTTTTCATAGTTTTCATTTGTATGTTCTGATTGAAAGACTAGGACGACCGAGTAACATTGGCTTCATTTGATAAATATTTTACTTATAGTTGTGTATTTCCAGGCAAGATAATCACAGTGCTCCTTTAGCCAACCAGAGCGTCATGTGAGAGGAACGTGCAGCACGCTGGCAGAAATAGCACACGACGATGAGCAATTGCAGGTTAAATTCATTTTCTGATCAGCATTCTAAAACAAGGGATATGCACGTGGATATCATTTCATGGCTGGTACTGTGCATTCTTCACAAGTAGGGAGATAGACTGCAGAGTCCCTAGAACCATCATATACCTTTGGAGCCTTGGTTTATTAGATGCTTTGGCTAAGCGTCCTTGTTCAAACAGAAAATTGACTTTAAAATGATAGCTGGCAAATATTATAAACAGTAGTGTTTCATCATTGGGGGGAGGAAGGTGATCTAATTTCAGGGGCTCCACTGGAAAATTCCATTTTTTCCCAGGCAAACTATTCCATCTTTCTATAAAGAACACAGACCTTAAATGGATGAGCCACCTTGTGTCTGTATGAAACTGGCTTTGGGAACTAACTGCCCAAGTTTGAATCCAGGCCCTGCTCATCATTGCTCTGTGTTATGGGCAAGTTGCCTTCCCTCTTTAAGTCTCAATCTCTACATCTGTAAAATGTGGATCATACCAGTACTTAACTCATAGGGTGTTCCAAAGATTAAATGAGGTAATCCTTGCAAAGTGCTTGTCAGCCCAGGGTGTGGAATGTTTTAAGCATTCAGTGAATGTCCACTATGATTATTTGTAAAATATTTGACACAATCGTTTATAAGTGTAGGGTGATGAAGCCTATGAGGATGTGACCTCAGCATGATAATGGAAGCTCTCTGTGTTGGATCAGAAATTCCTGGGGATTAGGGTCATATCAAAAGAGAGAACCCTTTAGAAAGCTGAGCAGACATGCCTTTCTCCTAAATTTATCTTTACCCCTGTAACTGATAAATGCCTGTTATGTTTTCCATTGCTCCATTTATACATAGTATTTAATACATTAATGCATAATACATTTTACATACATACTTGAGTGCTTCCTAAGTAAGCCCCTATTCTCTTAGATTGTGCCTCGGAATTACTCCTGCCTGACTCAAACTCAGCAGGGAGCCCTGAAATTTTCTTGCTCCCTCGCCCTCCAAAAAGAAATAGCAAAAAAACACATGTGAAATTTCTCAAATTACATCTTCTGGTAATAGAGGAAAAGATTTCAGGGTGTAGAATTCAATCAGCAGCGTTGTCTGAGCACCTTTTGGATGACAAGGAGAAGCTACAGTGGTGGAGAAAGACAGCAGAGTAAAGCATAAATGCAACTTGCTGTCTAGTAGATGACCATCAGGTGAGAGGGGAGTAGACCCAGATAAGGGTTATATATGGCAGAATATGAAAAGCAACATAAGAAAAGTTCAAGGCAGTTACATGGGGTGTAAAGGAGGGAATCATTCCATTCAGCAGAGGGATGTGGAAAAGCTCCAAGAAGGAAGGGATATTTGAGTCCAGCCTGGAAGTATATAAATGAATTTTGATGGGCAAAAAGAAGGGCAAAAGGAAAAACGTGAACTAGTCCTGCCTTCAGAGAAGGCAGTCTATTGGCATGGGAAACTGTGAACCTTGACAATTTCAGTACAACATAAGGGGTGTCTGGGATGTCGTAGAAGAAAGAATAAAGGCTGCCAGTCAACTGGCGTTGTCAGGAAAGACATCCCAGGGAAAGTGACAGTGGAGTGGAATCTTGAAAGATGATAAGGAACGTGTGTCCTCTGACCTCCCCACTGCCACCAGCATGTCTCTTGAGCAATGGGTATTGTATTTGCAAAGACGTGACGGCATGAGGGAGGCCGTATCTATGAAAAGGAGTGAGTAGTAGTTTCTCCTGGACTGTTGCAACAAGATATAGCCACTGCAGAGATGACAACGGCCTGCCCCGGAGATGGAGGGAGAGCTGAAGTGGAGGGTACACATAAGAGACACTGGGGGGGGGGCTTCCCTGGTGGCGCAGGGGTTAAGAATACGCCTGGCAATGCAGGGGACACGGGTTCGAGCCCTGGTCCGGGAAAATCCCACATGCCGCAGAGCAACTAAGCCCGTGCACCACAACTACTGAGCCTGTGCTCTAGAGCCCTCCTAGATCCCATACTCCGCAACAAGAGAAGCCACCGCAATGAGAAGCCCGCACACCGCAACGAAGAGTAGCCCCCGCTCACTGCAGCTAGAGAAAGCCCGCATGCAACAACGAAGACCCAATGCAGCCAAAAATAAATAAATAAAATAAATAAATTTTAAAAAAAGAGAGAGACACTGGAGACAGACTATCCTGTGTATGCATATGTGTGTATGTGTGTGTGTCAGAAGGAACTCATGGGCATCACCTCGTTAGGAAAACTACTCTTCTCTGTACCCATTCCCCAAAAAGCTGAACCTCTGCCTAAATTAATTTGTCCTCCCTTTCTTAAGCAACATAGTCAGAGATCTGGGTATCAGTGCCAATTTTGGTTATTTTTATACTCAAAAAATGAATTGGAAGATAGTTCAGAGGTAAGGGTAACCCCTTTCTTTAATGTTAACTGTAATATAGATCAGTTTACTTACTGCAGAAATGTCTGTGGGTGGCAATGTCTTGTATTCTATATCGCCGCTTTCCCACAGAGCAATATCCATACACTTACAATCAAATATATTCAAGTTTCTTATCTCAGCTGCCCTGTGTGACTGGAAGCATCAAGAACACAGTGTGATGCAGGGAACTACATTCAATATCCTGTGATAAACCATAATGGAAAAGAATCTGAAAAAGAATATATATCTATGTATAACTGAATCACTTTGCTGTACAGCAGAAATTAAGACAACATTGTAAATCGACTATACTTCAATCAAAAAAAAAAGCACAGTGTGATGATACAAGGAAAGGAAGAATGATAGCAAACAAAGACCAGAAAGATGAGAGAGGACTTTCACAGCTTATTAACACATAAGTACTGTCCCTTCCATTTAAAAAATAAAGTTTTTTATTACAAATTAAATTACATTGCAAATACTGTGGCATATGGCAGAGTGGAAGCATCTGTATAGCGTGTTGACATGCCGCCCCCTGATCCTCCTCTTGAACCCCCTTTGCTCTGATTCTGCAGGTTGGTCTGAAAAGCTCAGTGTATCCAAGAAATGGAGGGAAGCTTGTTCAGCTCTGGATTCACCATAATGTCTCAGCAGCACATTTAAATTATATGTTTAGGCTGACAGGCAAACGTATTTCAGGGCAGAATCCTTAGAAAGCAGGAGACAGTTTCCTTCAGCCCCACGTCATCATTTGATGTAGACTGCCTATTCTCGATGTATTATGAAAAATGGATTGGGAGATATTTTCTTGACAGTGGGTAGACTAATGGAATCTGGTGACTGTGCTTTAAATGTGCAGAGGTTTGTTATAACATGGTAATAGAAATATCAGTTGCACTGACAAGTTAAAAAAATCTGTCAATGAATGATAATGAAGTTATTTAAATGTCGACTCACTCGCAAACATTTTCCAAACCCTAAATTATTCTCACTGCTTTAACCTCATGCATCCTGAGTTACGCAGGAGTGGAGTCTGCGATGCAGCCATTGCACCTTTGCCTTTGGAAGCTATTTTTATGCCTCCAAATGCACCAGGAACAATGGAGGCGGCTGCTCTTAATGATTTTAGGAAAGAAACAAAACACAGAAGCCGCAGCCGCTTGATTTAGAGGTAAACACTGTTCTGCTTTCAGGACATCTCCTTTGAGCTGATTTCAGTGATGTCTCTCTTTTTTTTTTTTTTTTTGGTATGCAGGCCTCCCACTGTTGTGGCCTCTTCCGTTGCAGAGCACAGGCTCCAGACGCGCAGGCCCAGCGGCCATGGCTCACGGGCCCAGCCTCTCTGCGGCATGTGGGATCCTCCCAGACCGGGGCACGAACCCGTGTCCCCTGCATCAGCAGGCACACTCCCAACCACTGTGCCACCAGGGAAGCCCTCAGTGATGTCTTGATGCTTCCTGTTCCCAGGCTTCCCTCTACAGCCTGAGCCTTGGTTTTGTGACCTTGGCAATGTGGCACGGTGTCTGGGAGAGAGTATCTATCTCCCCTCTCTGGGACCTGGAGGTGGAGAAGGAGGGGGTCAGGTTATTTGGATACTTTCTAAAGCCTTTTTGAAGAAGTAGCCTGGCTCATCCTTGGTTCAGAGAGTGTGTCCATCAGGCTTCATGTATTCATTCAGCCTCGGTATGCAGAAGGCGCCTGTTATGTGCCAGCCTCATCCTGGAGACTAGGGACTTGGGGATGAGCAAAGATGTGCGCCGTCTTTATGGTACTTAGAGTAGTCAGGAAAGAGACGCCAGGCAGAGGTTTCTCCATGAAAAAGTAGAGGAGCATAGAACACACTCACTGCCCTAGTCCCACTTCATCCTGCACAGCTGATTGTATCTGCGCACGGCAGGGACTGCAGTGGTTTTCGCCAGACTAAGTGAGCCTCTTAGTTTTGCATTAGTAGAAATCTAGTGGGCCACACAAGAAGAGCAAACATCTGTGAAGTCAGCCACTCAGCCAAAAACAATTGGGTTTCACAAGTGTCTGGGGGACTCTTCTGAGAGCTAGGAAGATAGCTGTGCACAAAACAGACATGTTTCCTACTCTCATGGAGCTTACATTCTGGTGGAAGATGACAGACAATAAAACAAAATAAAAATATATCAGAGGGGGGTAAATACTATGAAAATAAAAGAGGCTAAGGAGGTGCAGTGTGCTGGGAGAGTGAGAGGGGTCACTATTTCATACAGCACGAATGGTGTCCAGAAAGAAGTGAGGGGCCATCTGTCAGGGTATCTGGGGAAAGAGCTTTCTAGATACAGAGAATAACAAGGCTGGAGTGGGCAGGGGTAGGCAGGAGAGGGGGAAAGGAGAGGGATTGAGGAATGTGCATCTCAGAATTATATTGCAAACCTATTAGATATAAAAGTAAATGTGACTTTTCTATAGCAAGTCTGGAGTTCGTTATGGAGACCAGTACACTGACTGCTTGGTTACTCAGTGAGCTCCTGAGTCCAGTTCTGTTCGACTTCAAGTCATTGCTTGTGCTGTTAGGCTGTGATGTCTTGGTAATCTTCATGAGCCATCATCAAATCATTAACAGTTTGACTCACTCACTTTGTCCATATTTCTAGGCTTCCCAGGAGCCAAGGTGGACCAAATCAAAGACATACTTTCTTTTCCTCGTACATCGTTGTGAGAGTTTCTGGTTATGCTTTTCTGTTTTGTTTTTAAATTTATTTATTTTCGGCTGTGTTGGGTCTTCGTTGCTGCGCACGGGCTTTCTGTAGTTGTGGAGAGCGGGGGCTACTCTTTGTTGCGGTGTGCGGGCTTCTCATTGCTGTGGCTTCTCTTGCTGCAGAGCACTGGCCCTAGGCGCATGGGCTTCAGTAGTTGTAGCACCTGGGCTCAGTAGTTGTGGCTCATGGGCTCTAGAGCACAGGCTCAGTAGTTGTGGTGCACGGGCTTAGTTGCTCTGTGGCATGTGGGATCTTCCCGGACCACTGCGCCATTGGGGAAGCCCTGGTTATACTTTTCTTAATATCGATTCTCCCTGGCAGCGCCTCTGTATTTTTACTAAGTATGAAGAGAAGTGAAGTTTTGACCTATACCACAAGGGACTTCTAATGATTTCAGTTCATATTCCTTTTACTAAGAAATACAAAGCTAGATTTTGTAAGTGTATTTCCTTTTCCTCTTGTAACTTTTGAGAGAGCCAATGCAGCATGAGGTTAAGGATACAGCCCAGAATGAGGGCTGTACCTCCAAGTTCTGTGGCCTTAGTTAAGCAGGTTACTTATACATCTGAGCCTTCCTTGTCTGTAGCATGTGACTATCAGTGTCCATCTCATGGGATTCTGTATGAGCTGAAGAGCTTAGATCACAGTGTAAGCACCCAATAAATGTTCATTTTTATTTTCTGTTAGGTTTCTTAAGCATAGCAATCTCTTCAGCAATGGGATCCTGGCACAATTATTATAGAAGCAGAGTGTAGAATCTTTAACTATCAAATTCCAGTTCTTACCCTTATCTTTCTGATCCAAGTCCCACACAAAGCTACTAGCACATATCCTTTAAAATATGATAGGCTAAATGTGGTTACATTTTAAAATGGTAATAGCTTGATGAAATAGTCTTATCTTCTAAGCAAACTAACTCTAACTCATTTTCAGTGATTCAGATTTTCCTTGAGGGTTCATGTGATGGGTTTTAGTTAAGTGTTAGGCAAAGAATATGAAAAATCAAGAAAAAAAAGATGAGTGATAAAATGAACAACAAAAGCTATCATTTGTAGATTGTTTATTACATACCAGCTATTGTGCTCAGCACTTTTTATGGATTAATTTAGTTTACAGATGATTCTGTGCTTATGTATTATCTCATTTGATGTTATAAAATTATAGTAGAGGAAATCCAATCACACATTTTATTTGTGCCACTTCTTGTGGAAACTAACCGTGCCCTGTATTCATCCCTTCAACTGAGGGACTTTGTCTTTTCAAAGAGATCGTAAGTTCTTGGAAGGCAGGTGCCATGCCTTGAATGTGGTTTCTCTACCCCTTAGAGAAGCTCATCTTAGTTCTATGCATATAGTAAATACTTAAATAAAGACATCTTTGAAATGTTCTAAAAGTCACTATTTAAGATATGTTCTTATAAAGGGTAGAATAAGGATTAAGGATCAAAAGCAAGAACCTGCAATCCTTGATTTAATCATTTGCTATTTATCAAGGCTGCTTATATTGTGTCTTAAATATGTCTGTGTATGATACATATTTTTTAAGATGACTTCCCTTTATTGCCTTTACAACAGCAGTCACTGTGGTTAGCATAACTGGCATTTCTTTTTGCCGATGTGATTTTTTAAAAATATTTTTATTGTTCTCCTTTTCTTATGAAACCAAGATCCATAATCTTTTTTGGCTTTTTTTCTTGTTGTTGTTCTTCATATTGTTTCCCAAAGTATGTTGTTCAGAACAGTAATCTCATTAGATATCTCTCAAGAATGGATCCTATAATCAAATATGCTTTGAAAATGCTTACATATGCATGTAAGAGGTTCACAGTGTATATTAGAATAATAAAATGTATGCATGTATATAAGAATAATAAAATTTCTAAGTTCTGAAGTGAAGAAACATTAAATTTTGCCTTATCAAGTGTTTCCTAACATTTTTTGACCTTAGGTCACACTCCCCTCCCCCATATCTAGAGATGATACTTAAAATATTTAACAGCTAGTGCACTGGCTCAACAGCCAGCCTGCTGCTCAACTGTCTGTCTTTCCCCTACTCTTTCGGAGCCCACATACCTAGGAGACTGAATTTCCCGCATTTGACCATGCAGGCATAACTAGAAGCATGTGTTAGCTGTGACAAGGGGAGTTTGCAGATGGGCACTAGGAATTGCCTCCCAGGGTGCAGTGCCTCCTCCAAGGTCACTGTCTCCTCCACTGGGGCTCAGGCTGACTGGAGTAGGCAGTGGCCATTCAGAACAGGTGCTGGAGCAAGTTTCTTGGGGACCTCTGCTGTGCCAGCCCTCAATCTTTTGGTTGCTGGGACCGTGAGGGATCTGGGAGTCCTCCAAGAAGAGACCATGGTGGTGAAGCTGGTGGAAGTAGCTATTCTGTGAACTTGGTGCAGTAACTGTTTGCCAGCTGGTTTGCCAGTATTGAGTATTTTCACTCCTGTGTCATTGTACCAGTGTATTCCAGCTGTTTGTTAGTTTTACCCATGATACTCGTCAACTCTCTAATTCTAGTTCTGTGGGACAGCCATGGAGAATTGCCAGTCTATGCCAATTGGGGTGTGTGGAAATACATTTTTTTTCTTTCTATCTATCAATTATTATAATACCATAATGTTTAAACATTTAGTTCTGCTGGATTGAGAATTAACAAATTTCGATTCACTTTTTGAGCTTTGGAAAATCAAGGGGCAAAAAATGGCACAAAAAGTAATGGAAGATACCTGAAGTATCTGGACTGGTGATGTTATAATAAGAGAAAAATGCCCAATAACATGTTGTAAGCTATCTGAAAAAGAAGTTGTTAATGTAAATCTGAAATAGTCACTCCATTATCATCTTGTCACATTGGGATTTCAGTTAAATAAACACACACACACAGAGTTTGCCCTTGTAGTATGTTTCTTTGTTTGTTTGTTTGTTTGTTTTTGTGGTACGCGGGCCTCTCACTGTTGTGGCCCCTCCCGTTGTGGAGCACAGGCTCTGGATGCTCAGGCTCAGTGGCCATGGCTCACGGGCCTAGCCGCTCTGCGGCATGTGGGATCTTCCTGGACCGGGGCACGAACCCGTGTCCCCTGCATCGGCAGGCAGACTCTCAACTACTGCGCCACCAGGGAAGCCCTGTAGTATGTTTTTTGAATGTAAAAATATTCATTGAGTAGCTCAGAGATCAAGTTGATAGAAATGATAAGAAACTAATGATCATGCTGTTATAGACTGATCCCTACCTCTCTGGCCTCCTTTCCATTATCCCCCTAGAAAAATTGAACCGTTCTCTCATCTCCAACATAGTCCTATTGATTTCCACCTATCACTAGGCAAAATTTATTAATGTAGAGATATTTGTATACTGCATCCTCCTCCCATCACCGCCCCCCATAGATTTTGCATCTGGGTTTTTTGTCCTTGAACTTGTGAGTATTGTTCAGAATACTAAATAGAAAAAGTTATCCAATAAAAGGAGTTAGAGAAAGACTAGTGAAACTTTGGAGACAAGCAAGTCTTAGTAAGAAGAGAAAGTAGACCCAGTAAGCCCAGGGTAAGAGTGGGAAAAAATAGTCAAACACCAAGATTAGACTGAGTAAGGGAAGAAGTCTCGGATATTTCTTAGAAAGTAGGAGGGATTTTCACATCAAGATGAGTTTGAGGAGAAAAAAGTAAATATGGAAGGAGAATTTAAAGAAGTTTGTTGTGGTTCATGGATAAGATCTTCTGTGAAAAGTTTAGGATTATTCTTCAAATATTCTTGGTTATCAAGCCAGCGTTTGTTCAGTTTGGCTAGAGCACAGACTGGTCCTGAGGAAATCCAGTTATATATTTGGATTACACAAGGTACTTCTAGTTTTTGATGCTCTGACTACAGCTGACCCTTGAACAGCACAGGTTTGAACTATGTGCATCCACTAATATATGGATATTTTTCAGTAGTAAATACTATAGTACTACACAATCTGTGGTTGTTTGAATCCTTGGATGCAGAACCACAGATGTGGAGAAACCACATATATATATAGGGCTGACTGTAAATTATAGGCTGATTTTTGACTCCTGGAATATTTAGTTGGTGCCCCTAACTCCCCTGTTGTTCAAGGGTCAACTCTACATCCCTCTTCTAAAGCCCAACCGATTTTCCATTTTCAAGGTCCATAGTCCTTCCAAGAAACTTTTCATACCACTCCAATCTTCAGTGATTTGGAGTATAATCTAAATTTTATAAAGTATTGACTATTTATATTTATTTACTTATAATTTATATATAATGTTATATATTATAATAATATAATGTCATTTATAATATTTATGTATTATATATATGTATATATAAATTTTTAGGGTAAAGAGATCTCTGGATCCCCAGCCACAATAATTCTTTTTTTTTTTTTTTTTTTTTTTTTTTGCGGTACGCGGGCCTCTCACTGTCGTGGCCTCCCCTGCCGCGGAGCACAGGCTCCAGATGCGCAGGCCCAGTGGCCATGGCCCACCGGCCCAGCCGCTCCGCGGCATGTGGGATGCTCCTGGACCGGGGCACGAACCCACGTCCCCCGCATTGGCAGGCAGACCCCCAACCACTGCACCACCAGGGAAGCCCCACAATAATTCTTAATTCCTTAATTCCAGGAACTTATATTTCATAGCTTTCTGTCTCCAGTGCTTGGTCCAGAGTAGGCTCTTAATATATGGTATTGAGGTTGTTAACAGAAAATTCTTCTATTTAGTCTTTATGGTCTATGGGAATATGTAACTTCTATCAATATCAGAAATAAATTAAAATAATTACATTTTTGTGGTTTTCTAATTAAACCAACTTTATTTTCTGAGTCTTGTTCATTTTTACCTCTTTCATTACACATAACACATTGCAACTTTTTTTCTGCCTCTCAAAGCTGTTAGATTCTTGGGACTTCCCTGGTGACACAATGGTTAAGAATCTACCTGCCAATGCAGGGGACACGGGTTTGAGCCGTGGTCTGGGAAGATCCCACATGCCGCAGAGCAACTAAGCCCATGCAACACAACTGCTGAGCCTGCGCTCTAGAGCCCGCAAGCCACAACTTCTGAAGCCCGTGCGCCTACAGCGCATGCTCTGCAACAAGAGAAGCCACTGCAATGAGAAGCCCGCGCACCACAATGAAGAGTAGCCCCCGCTCGCTGCAACTAGAGAAAGCCCACGTGCAGCAACAAAGACCCATGCAGCCAAAAATAAATAAATTAATTTAATTAAATTAAAAGCTGTTAGATTCTTGAGAGTAGGGGCATGTGTTGTATCCTGCTACATAGCACAGGGCCTGGTCCATTTTAGAGGCTCTACAAATGTAAATGAATGAATGAATGAATTTTCATTGGGAATCTCCTATATGTATAAAGATGGCTGACAAGAGATTTTATATGTTTCCTTTAAATTAAAAAAAAACAACAAAAAACAAACAAAGCTATGGTATAATGTAAACAGCACAGGGCTTAGGGCCACAATACCTAGAGTCAAATTCTAACTGGCTTTGAATAGGTCACTTAAGTTCTCTGAACCACTCTCTTCAAATACAGATAATATTTCCTACTGTACGTGGTTGCAATGTTGATCTAATAAGATGTACATAGAAGAGGTGATTAAGGCCTATTTATTCAGTCTGAATTAATAAGTTACTGACCAGCATCAAGAAGAGATGAGAGAATCTCCAAAAAAGACAGAGTAAGTACCAAGAAGTAATATTCTCCCAACTCCAGGTCGCTTAACACTGGAAAAGGCCACCAACTAGAATTGTGAAATTTCACTTATTATCAAGACATTTTCTTATTAAATAATAGGAAAAGACTGAATGACCTTTGGGGGGACTGACCCACCATATATTCTGTGGCTCATGAGAGAAACCACAGCTTGTAGATAAATCAGGAGAACCTGCTTTTCCACTTGCCAAAGATAAAGCAGAAGTTTGGAAATGTCAAATCTAAGTAAAAGGTCTTTATTTCTTTGGTTAATTCAGGGGACACCCTCATTCTCAATCTTTGAAAATTAAACACTTTCTTTATGCAATGCACATACCTTAAGGAGCAGTGAGAGATGGAGTTTTAATTTTTACCAATTCAATTTAAATGCAAATGTTAACCACTCACATGATGCTACTGTGTACATAATTAAGCATCATTATGTACTACATGAATCATTTAGAAACCTCTGGAGGGCCATTCTACTATGTAAAACATGCATTATACTGACAAGCAGACAAATGACGTATATACTTCTGTCCTCATTAATGCTCCTTTTGAATTATAGGTCAACCGATTATGGGACAACCTATGAGAAGCTGAATGATAAAGTTGGGTTGAAAACAATTTTAAGCTATCTCTACGTGTGTCCTACCAACAAGCGTAAGGTAAGAAATGTATATTCAGAATGCTATTTATTCATGATGTGACTTCTGTCTTGGCTGGCTAACCTCTCTAAACCACCTAAAAATCCAATACAGTTAAGCTTTAAGAGATATAAAGATGAGCTGATGGATGTTAAGGTGGTAAAATGTCTGACACATCATAATTTTCAGATCAGCAGCTGTGAATGTAGGAGGGAGATGGGGTAGGTATATCATTACCATTTCCTAGAGACAGCTACAGGGAGCGTCTTGTTGAGTGGATGTTCAGACTCTTGTTAAGAACTCTGACCAATCAGTGACAAGAATCAGAATGAGCCTTGACAAAACAGAAGAAAAGATGGGATTTTCATGTGATGTCCCCCTGATTTCCCTTGACATGGAGTAAATAGATTGGCTAGAGTTAAAGTAAATGCATTGTCCTATAGCAGGTTGGAAGTTTCATTTCGAAAGTTTATTCAGCCTGCACACAAATGTCAGAATGGAGGCAATGCTGGGAAGGAACCTTGGTGATCATCATAAACCACAGCTTAATTTTACAGATGAGAGAACTAAGGTTCAAAGAAAGGAAATGACTTGCCCCCATCACAGAGTTACTGGCACAGTTGGGACACGATTCAGGTTTCTTGCTTGGCAGTCATACCATTTCCACTGTATTATACTACTCTTATGAGGAGGGTTTATTTACTCTTCAGAGAAAGATGTTATTTTCTTAGGAAGAAAATTTTTGCTTTTAAATGAGAAAGACCTATTTGTCTCAAGAGGAGAGTGGTGCTACATTCATTGTTTGGTTTTGAAACTTTGCACTATCCAATTCTGAATTCTGACATGTAATGTCTAAGTATTGTGAGAGTTATATGAATAGATATGAGTATCCATCAGGAAACAGAAAAAGGTTTTTCATTCATGTGTCCTAAGCCATATTCTGTTATGATGGCAGCCCTGATACCTAGGTTCTCATTTCAGATCTGTCAGTGGGTACTGTTAGTGACCTTGGGTAGGTAGGTGCTGCATTTTGTCATCTGGCCTGTGGAAGGTAGATTAGTACATCTCTAAACAGTTACCCTCCACTCTGGCTGTACATTCAGAGCACTAGGCGTCCCCAGATACGCAAGCCTCAGCCCTGCTCCTGTTGCTCTGGGTTAGGCCTCAGGGAACTGTATCTCGCGTAAGCTCCCCAGGTGCTTCTGGTACGTATCTGGGATTAAGAACCACCTAGGTAGGGTGTAATGTTTCTTCTGACTGTAAACATTTCAAGTTTTTATTTTGGAGCAGCATAATTTCCCACTGTGCATAGACTCTGGAGTCAGATGGCTTGAGTAAAAACCCAGCTAAGCCAATTACCAAGTATGTAACTATGGTGATTTACTTAATCTCTCCAAGCACAGTGTCATCAAATTGAAAATGGGGATAATTATAGTACCTACCTCATGGGGAAAGTTGTAAGAATTATATGAACTAAGGCACGTCAGGTGTTTAGCACAGAATAGTTAAGGCTTAATCATGTTTTCTCTTCACTTTTTTCTCCTTTTCTCATCTTCCTTCTCCTTCATATAATTATTGGAAGTGATGGTAGTGATTATCCTGTATAAGCAGCTGTGTCCAGTAGAACTTTCTGCAGTGATAGAAATGTTACTCTAAGCTATCCAATACTATAGACACTAACCACTTGGGGCTATTATTTGAAGTATGGCTAGTGTGACTGAGGAACCAGATTTTACATTTCATTTCGTCTTAATTAATTTGAATGTAAGTAGCCACATGTGGCTGATGGCCACAGTATTGGACAGCACAGTTCAATAATGTCAACCTCACAAATTTAGAGATTTACCTTGAATACTCCTATCTTCCCCTTCGTGGCCGATGACCAGTCCATCATCAACAGTTACATCTAAACAACTTTGATCTGCTGTATACAGTCCTAAATTGAGGAGCTGAACTTATATCCTCTATTTTTTATAATGAGATTGAGTTACGTTTGTTGGCTTTGAATTGATTCTTGTAACCCCTATTGATTTTTCCTCTAGTTCACATTTTTAGTAAATTTCATTTAGCAATCAACAATCTGTAGGCACTATAGGATACAAAAAGAAATAAGCCAGCTTTCTACCCTCAAAGATCCCGTATTCTAGTAGTAAATGCACTATGACTTTCTGTAGTTGAGAAGTCTCTGACTCTGCTTCCACCTAGCAGGTTACTTTGGGTGAGTCATTTACATTTTCCTGTTTGTAAAGTGATACAGGCAAAAACAAAGGAATTTACAGCTGGAAGAGACCTTAGAATTGTTCTCATCTAGTGACAGTCTCTGTTTTATTAATGCCATTAGAAAGGAATATGATTTTTAAAAATAGGATGTCAGGGCTTCCCTGGTGGCGCAGTGGTTGAGAGTCTGCCTGCCGATGCAGGGGACACGGGTTCGTGCCCCAGTCCAGGAGGATCCCACATGCTGCGGAGCGGCTGGGCCCGTGAGCCATGGCCACTGGGCCTGCGCGTCTGGAGCCTGTGTTCCACAATGGGAGAGGCCACAGCAGTGAGAGGCCTGCATACCGCAAAAAAAAAAAAAAAAAAAAAAAAAAAAAAAATAGGATGTCAAATATTGAATGTAGGCATAGGCTTTTCTGTAGCAGCAGAGTATGTGGTAGTGACCTGAAGACTACAACACTGTTGACAG
Source organism: Mesoplodon bidens (assembly GCF_964165515.1). Lineage (NCBI taxonomy): Eukaryota > Metazoa > Chordata > Mammalia > Artiodactyla > Ziphiidae > Mesoplodon > Mesoplodon bidens. The sequence continues at coordinate 23,466,828 of NC_138176.1, forward strand.
GAGCAGGACTTGAAGAGTGAGATCTCAAGTCCAGATGTAGCTCCTAAGACTAGAAGGAAAGCTTAGACGTAATACAGAATGGAGCCCTGCCATTGAATCTATTTATGTCAATACATCAATATCAATCAAGCTGCATATTTCATCTGTAGTTACCTGCAGGGCTTTCAAAAAAGACATTTGGGGCTTCCCTGGTGGCACAGTGGTTGGGAGTCCGCCTGCCAATGCAGGGGACACGGGTTCGTGCCCCAGTCCAGGAAGATCCCACATGCCGCGGAGCGGCTGGGCCCGTGAGCCATGGCCGCTGAGCCTGCGTGTCCAGAGCCTGTGCTCCGCAACGGGAGAGGCTGCAACAGTGAGAGGCCCGCGTACCGCATAAAAAAAAAAAAAAAAAAAAAAGACATTTGGCCATGGGCATTTAGCTAAAATTAAGACTTGGCTGATCCTTTTTCCAGAGAAGAAGTAGCCATTGCCCGTGACTCTGAGAACAGCTTTCTCTCTGCAGGTTAACTTCCAGAAGCAGAGGCAGATCTGAGCTGTTTAAATCACAATGTTTATGGGTGAACCTAGGAGAAGGGATCTTTTTCTCTACAGATAAATAAGGCCTTCAGGGTGACTTTCTGAGATGCTGATAGATTTAAGAAATATTGGAGGACGATGAAGGTCTTTACAATGGTGCAAAAATCAATAAAGTTGACATAGCAGTATATTTGTGTTTAGTTTTTCTACTTATGAGGTGAATTTATCACCATGAAATATGGACTTTCCCCCACAAAGGGACATACTTGAACCAAAGAGATAGTACCTGCCCAACATTTTAAAGTGTGAATATATTTCCCCCAATCAATGAGAGTTTATGTTATTAAAAAAAAGAAGAAGAAGAAGAAAAGAAATATCAGGCTGTATTAATTATGCAGGACAAAGGCATTCAGGTTTGCTCTAATTCTCCTAGGACTTCTGCATCCTCCAGTGAAAAGGCAGGCTCCTTTAAAGGGTTGTATTAATTCTTTTAGGTCTCTGGGGTGCTAACAAGTTAACATCTTTTGTACCAGATACTTCTCTCTCCTCTTCACATCAGTGAGAGCAACTGGAATAAAACTGACATCGGAGTAACTGTCTTCCATTCCCAGAAACCTGTTTTGCCTTTGCATTCTTCTGGCTATTTTTAGATGCTTATGTGGACAAGCACAGTTCTTCTTCGATCAATATGTCTCCAACAGCAGGCATCAGGCCCTGGCTTTGCAGGCAGCTTGTTAGGGGCATTACTGGGATCAGCATCCAGAACGAAACAGGCCCTTATTTGCAGTTTAAATTGATAATCATTCATTGGCTACTTCTTTGCAAGCCTGCTGTAAATTACTGCAGCTTTCCTTGGATGTGTCTGTTACACTAAAAACTGTAGTCTCATCATAGATCAGTCTAGGAAATCTTGACTAAGAGACATAGAAATCTGTCTCCCAGGTATTATCCTAGCTCAAGCATCCTCTCTTTCGAAGGAACTCAGCACCTGGCCTCTGATATATGAGGTAGGCTCAAAAGTACAAGGATGAGGGCTTCCCTGGTGGCACAGTGGTTGAGAGTCCGCCTACCGATGCAGGGGACACGGGTTCGTGCCCCGGTCCGGGAAGATCCCACATGTCGTGGAGCGGCTGGGCCCATGAGCCATGGCCACTGAGCCTGCGCGTCCAGAGCCTGTGCTCCGCAACAGGAGAGGCCACAACAGTGAGAGGCCCACGTACTGCAAAAAAAAGCAAAAAAAAGCAAACAAACAAACAAACAAAAAAAAGTACAAGGATGAGTGGGTCCTAGTGCCAGAGGAGAGGCAGGCTACCTATTCGTCACCATGCCTCCGAGGGAAAGTACTCCCCCACCCCCAGTTCATGATAAATCCCAAGTCTTGTTGGTTTCAGCAGTAGTTTATTGGCTTCCTACATATAATATTCTATGAGAAAAGATGACTTAACCTGCAGCAGAAATGAACATCTGGGTTGTAGGATGGTGATGGGGAGAGCTAATACAAATGTATCAAAGAGAAAAAAATCAATGCTGAAATTTCAGTCTTACTCTTAAATTCGCACTGAGTTTATTTGTTTTCTGCCTAAAAAAGAAAACTTATTTATACTCAATGTGCATCTATCCGTAGTACCTTTCCTATCGCCCCCAACCAACCTTAGCTATGCTTCCTTCACGCGGTATTGTATAACATCTTTAAGGATTAAAGAATACAGAATCCCAAGTGGAATTCATTGGGGGGAGAGAAGAAGAAAAAGTGTTTTGTTTTTTTAAACTCAGAACAGCCAGTTCATTTAGTTGTTATATCCTTGTACTGTCTGTACAGTGTGTTCCCAGCAAAGAAAAAACCTAGAGATTATTTGTTCTTCATATTTCCTGTCCCCCCTGCATATCCCAGTTCCTTCTCCTTTCTGTGTTATCACCACTTAATATCTTTCCTGCTGAGGGAGCCTTCCAAGACTTGTATCCTATAAATAGGACCCTGGTTCCTCAGAACACATTGACCATTCTTTTTTGTTGTTGTTGTTTTTGTGGTACGCGGGCCTCTCACTGTTGTGGCCTCTCCCATTGCAGAGCACAGGCTCCGGACACACAGGCTCAGCGGCCATGGCTCACGGGCCCAGCTACTCCGCGGCACGTGGGATCCTCCCGGACTGGGGCACGAACCCGTGTCCCCTGTATCGGCAGGCGGACTCTCAATCACTGCGCCACCAGGGAAGCCCACACTGACCATTCTTGCCAGTCTCTTGGTACATGCCAACATTAGACACTGTTTGCATTTTCTCCAGATGTTTAGGTTTTAATTACCGTACTGTATGTGGCACTTTCTAAATAAGGGTATGATTATTGACTTCTTGCCTCTTCTCTTTATATCCTGGGCATGCTTAATTCCTCTTGTCATTTGCTTGGGTGGTCTATATCATATACGTGACCTTTGGGGACCTGAAAGAGGTGTGGTTGATAGTGTCCTCCAACTTCTCTTAGGAAAAATTATGGAATCGTTGAATCAGAGCCTAAAGGATTTTGGAAGTTTTAAGATTCTGCTTTTGCATGTAACAGATATGGAAACTGAGTCCCGAGAGACTAGTGTCTTGCCTGAGGCTGCATGCAACTGGTGTATAAAAGAGCAAAGATCATTAGACCTTTAAAGCAGCGGTCCCCAACTTTTTGGTACCAGGGACCAGTTTCTTGGAAGACAGTTTTTCCACGGAGCCGTGGGGGGTTGCAGGGGATGGGTCAGGTGGTAATGCGAGTGATGGGGAGCGATGGGGAGCGGCAGATGAAGCTTCGCTTGCTCGACCGCCACTCACCTCCTGCTGTGCGGCCTGGTTCCTAACAGGCCGCGGACCGGCACCGGTCCACCTCTTCCTGCCGCCTAGTCCATAAAATCGAATCAATTCCCCTAATGAGATTTTCTCACTCCCCCTGACCTCCCAGGCATCTGCTTCTGTTTTCCTGCGCTTCTCTCTTCTGATTATAGTTGTTTTTGACCCTGTATACTTGCCCCTTGAGAACGCAGGGTCCTGGATGGGATAAGTGCCTTGATCCACTTTGTTGTCTGTAACATGTGGAGCACAGGGTCCTGGGGTTCAGTCATATCCAACACATAGCTGAGGATTTGAATTGAACTTAGGTTGGGTTTTGGACTCCTAGGCTGGAACTTGAAAAGAAAAATACAGTGTGAAACCATCTGTGGCTGATTTATTTTCTCGAATTGTAAAATTAATTATTTCAAGTGAATAAACAAGGACAGTTAAAAAAGAAAAGAAAACAATCCCTATAGGTTTTAGTAATTTCTAAGTCACAGTGTATAATTTTATGTTTTCTAGCCAAGAAGAGCATGATTAATATTTAAGATGCCAGGACGCTGCATAGCACTCACTCGACATTATCCGGCAAGGCCGAGGGGAACGAGTGTATTGTATAATACATCAAAGGGGGTGCATGACATTTCCCTCAGCAGACGGGCAACACTTGCTCATTCTACTCTAACTCTTTTATCTGTCCCTTTGTGCACAGGATCATGCGTTTGCCTCTAATCTTTTAAAAAATCATGTATGTTTCATTCATAAAGAAGTGCAATGCATGAACTCAGGGACAGAGTGGAAGTGGCATTTTCCTAACTTCAGTAGAAGTGACTTTTTTTGGCAACAAATGCTTACTTGCCTGCCCTTAACCTGGACAATGATGGCTAAAGGGAGGGAGAATCTCCTTTGATCCTTTCTGGGTACAACTGAGTGTTTGTACTGTTTTCGTCCATCACGCATTGTTCCGTTCTTTTCCTGAGTGTTCAAAAATCAGATCAGGGCTTCCCTGGTGGTGCAGTGGTTGAGAGTCTGCCTGCCGATGCAGGGGACACGGGTTCGTGCCCCAGTCCGGGAAGATCCCACATGCCACGGAGCGGCTGGGCCCGTGAGCCATGGCCGCTGAGCCTGCACATCCGGAGCCTGTGCTGCGCAATGGGAGAGGCCACAACAGTGAGAGGCCCGCGTACCACAAAAAAAAAAAAAAAAAAAAAATCAGATCAAATCCAAGAAAGCATGCCACATCTACATTTTTTTTTTCCTCTGGGTGATGCTCCAACAGTGATCCAAGCCCCTGAGTTTCAAACAAGCTACAGAATACTAAGTGCAAAGTTCTCTGTTTGAAACAGGGGCAGAGTGCCAGGAGCAGTCCCCATGAACGAACTCCCTCATCACCTCAAGTTGGCCCCAGGGAGCCCTCTGGTACTCCTGGGCTCCACAGAACACAGTTGTAAAAAAACAAAAATGAAAACACTGATCTAAGCCATTCTCCCTCTGTACATGGAACTACACTTGAAACAGTCATGTACTTTGTACTATTTTATATAAATCAAAGCACCTATGATAACATTCATAGATTAAAAAAGCTAATCAAACCATGGTCTTTTCAATTTTAGTATATTACAGAGTAGGTACACAGTTGATTTTTATTGACTCTTATCTGTGCCTCTCTAACACTGATGTTAAAAAAGAAAAGAAAGGCAGATTCAGAATGTGCCTGGTTTCTCAGAACTTATCAGGTTAACTAGTAATTCACTGTTGTATTTCATGCAGCTTTAAGTAGCACTAAGTATCGTTTTATTGTTGTTAGAAAGAAGCTTCTTGCAAAATTAACATCACATATTTGTTATTCCTCATTTTTAAGATGTTGTATCTATCACACATAATAAGCAACTGATACATTAAATATTAATCATGAATTGCTGAACTAAAAAGAAACAACTAAGTTATATCTGTATAAGGATCAAGTTTATATGATGTTGATGTTATAATTCAGAGTTTTATTAGCCACATTTATGTTAAAAAATAACATACAGGTAGCTAGCTAGATTTTAAATAGGTAGAATGGTGATATGATAAATATATCCACAGATCAACCTTTTCTAAGTTTAGATAATGCCTTCTAGTTGACTTCAGGTGGTATTTCTTTCCCAAAGGGGGAAAATAGAACTCTGTCTTTTGGTGTTACTCCTTTTTAACAAATGTAATTAATCAGGGTAGAGGTAGCCTGAATTAGTCTAGAAATATTATGAAGTAAGATTGATCTGGAAACTGCATGTTTCTTACACCACTGAGTGGCTCTCAGAAGGTAGGTTACCTCTGTGGCCAGGTGGACAGAAGTTCTCAAAAATGAAAGGAAACCTGTATCAGAGGCTGATCATTCTTCAAATATGCCTAATAGACTATCTGCTTAACCTTCTTTGGGGAGATCTTTTATATTTAGTTATCTACCTCCTTATTCATTTATTTTTGTCTCATCATCTGTCCTTATTAGAATTTGTTCTCTGAAGTTCTGGCTGACCTAATGTTAAATGCCCACCCATTACCCTTTTATGAAGGTCAGATGCATTATTTCAGGTTGGTTCCAAGTTATGCTCTGCTGTGGAAAGTGGTCAGAGGTCTTTTCAACATTCTGGTCTGTTTGCTTCCAGCATACTCCCTGTGGTTTCTCAGAGGTTTCCATCATTTGGTGTTTGACACACTGTATCTAGAACATTTGTTTCTAGTGAATAGCCGTGCCTCTCTCATGATGGATGGAGATGAATGCCTGCTGCTACAGGAAATGTGCCATATTTACTAGGGTGGGAACGTTTCACTCCAATATATCAGATCTGCCCCAAGCTTTCTCTCGGTGCTGTCAGGAAAAACAGAGTTGATGTCAATGAATCTTTAATAAAATCACTTTTTTCTTCCCTGGAGAAATTAAGAGAATACTTCAGGAGAATAGCTGAGGTATTCTGAATAGCTGCATAGAAATTAAGAGAATAGCTCAGCCTCAGGAGCTAAATTGTTTCCATTTAAACATTCCTTTTTCTGACCTGACCTTCCCCTTGACCAAATCTTCTTTTGATGGTTTTTCCCTCTGTTCCTCTAGGCATCCACCTCCCATTGTACTGGGTTCCCAACTGGTAACATGTTTCTCATTCCATAACCCTCCAAGTCAACTGCTTAAAATAAGTTTTGCAGGACAAAATACCATAGCTTGTAGGTACAAGATGGGCTTAGATCTTCATAGGTAAAAAGGCCTGTAGTATGGGATATACAATTTGATGCCTGGGACAGAGCAGTTTCTTCTTTTCCTGCTTGGGGCTGTGTGTGCTTGTTTGGGGACTAGAATACTAAGTATCTCCATGATTGACAGCATCTGCCAACCAGGAAATGAGCGTACCTGTAGTGGAAAAAAGGACTATGTGGATGAATCGAAAAAATACAGAATGGGGAAAAGTAAAACAACCTGAGTACACAGTCTCTCACAGATAAGAGAAGAAAAGGTATAGGAGGAAAGACACAGATGTTAAAAGCTAAGAGGGATGATGGCAGAGATTAGTACAAAGCATTTGAAGTAACAAAATGGTGATGCGAGAAAGCTAGTATAAAGCACAGTGAAGACATAAAGTTGAAGAAAAAGAAACAAAATCATAAATATTTTCAGCAGTAGATTAAGGATCTCTTGAGATCTCTCAGAGAGATTAGGGCTGGCTAACTCACCAGGAACTTATTAAGGCTTTCAGATGGAGTACAATTTACCTTTATCTCTCTGTTCTTCCTGAGTGCTTTCAAAGCGGGAAAAGATGTTGATGGCTGTGGCCGAAATTGATTTTGCCAGGAAGGAAAATACAATTATGACTCAAATGTGGAGGAGTGGCAGGCCTAGATCCAGGCTCCCCAGTGGCAAGTTCAAATATCACTGCCGCTGCCTGTGCTTAATGAACTTCTGTCCTTTTAATCCTGTCTCCCGTGGCTGCTCCCCATGCCTCTATGGAATGGCCTCTTCTATTTATGTGTACATCCGATAGTTTCTGCACTTGGCAAATGCACCAACTCAGCCTCTATTTGCAGTCATGGTGGAGCTACACTTTGTCATTTGAAGGTGGTCATTGTGAATTTTTGCCTGGTGGGGTCATTAGTCATGTAATGGTTAATCTGATGGACGCTAGAGCCAGTCTGCCTAGCTTTAAATTACAGCTAAGCCACATACTAGGTGTGTACACTTAGACAGGTTTTATTTGTTGGTTTGTTATTAACCTCGCTGCAATATAGTTTCCTCATCTGTAAAATAAAACATAACGATTGTATCCATATCAAGAACTTACGAAAAGAGTTACAACAAGCAAAGAGGAACAGTGCCTGACCCACAGCAAGTATTCGATAAACGTTAGTCTCATTGTTATCATTTTTATCTGTTTCAGATTATATGGCCATGCCTTATGCTATCATTTGTCAACTCAACTGAAATTGTTAAATGCCTATGTTGTGCCAGATCATTTTTAAGAACTAGGAAGCAGAATAGAAATAGAAGACATTGTCTGCTCTTAAGGATCACACAGTCTGGCAGAGGAGATGAATGTATAAACAGTCAACTACAGTAGAGAAGTTATGTATCATAATAGCTATGTACATAGAACACTATTTTGGGGGACTCAAGGAAGACTTCACAGAGAAGCAGATATTTGTCAAAGGAGAAGGGAAAAAGCAGATGAAAAGTGTCTTTCAGTGTATGTGTTGTGAGAAACCAGTGTTCACAGATCACAGTGCATACAAGCATTGATTGATTTGCAAATATTAAAGAAATAAGCCGATTTTGACTATTTGTGGCTATGTTAACGTGCTAATTTCCATTTATACCTGACTATACTGACTAATCAAACCAAAATAAAAGTCCCCATGACCCAACTGAATTATAATAGTAACATAAATTTTTTCAATTATTATAAATTTTCCCTGTCTTTATAAAATGAATAAATAGGCAATGATGACATTATTAAAACTGAATTAATAAAACTATATTTTACCTTATTATAAATTAGATATATTCAGCATTTATCTTAAGTAACTGTTGGTCAGACAGAACTGTTGATGAGATTTGGAGGTGCAATTTTAAGAAATCAATTGACACATATTTTATTGAACACCCTGGCTTGTACCCAGTTCTTTGCAAGCATATTGGTGAATATTTAAAAAAAAAAGTGTGAACCTTGCATTGCCCTTATGGAGTTCACATCCCCCCTGTGAGGATGCAATTAAAGAATAGTGCAAGACAGAAGATGATGGATTTCATGGGACAGATGACAAAGACTCTAAGAGTTTGGAGAGGACTGTAGTCTGGGATAGTCAGGAAAACGGCATTAGAAGGCTTAGATTGATCAATGAAGCAGACCAGTACAACACAGGGTCATGACATTCACAAAAAATATATATAATTTAGTTGAACCAACATTTATTGAGTGCTAGGCAGTAGAGATTCATATAACAGGGGGCCCTGTGTGCAAAGACAGGGAGATTGAAGGGGGAGGATGCAAGTAGAGATGAGCATGGGATTAACATTGGTACAGATGCTGTACCTTTCATTTCCTGAAATCCCAGTAATCTGATAATATATATTATATGTCCTACTCTTTTGCATCTTAAAAGTGCCCTTTACAATGCTCCTTTGACACACTGTTTAACCTAATAGTTGATTTAGAAAATATGGTCCCACTTATTGAACACTTAGGAGAGCACCCAGATCAGGGCAGCATTATTGAATATTGAGGATGATGGGGAGGTGAGAAGAATGGAGTGAAACATGGCCATAAGAGAAGCAGTCCAAGCAGTCAAGGGGGCTCCGTCAGGTCCTCCTGATTTGGGGGATCAGTGGGCACTTCTGGTGTTTCAATGACTAGTCGTTCGTCTTTGCCCCACTCTTTTCTAAAAGGGGCCCAAATTCTCTTGAAAGGACAGCTACGACTTAATAAACGCTGACGCTTTCTCCTTCAATAAAATTTCACGAGGAGGACAGTAGCTTTAGCAGCCAAACCACGCATCCAGTTTGACTCCAATAATTACAGTGTTTGAATTCCAGAGGGATCCAGGAAAAGAGCTGAACTTCTGCTGGGGAAAAAGATGTTGGATCTCAGAAAGGCACTTGTCTGATATTGGAAGCAGTCCGATTCCTTTTGAATTTAAGTTATGTGGTGTGTTTGTGTGTGCCCACCCCTTATGCTTTATGAATGTATTATTTAACCCACAGATTGACATATTTTCTCCACTGGCTAAAGCTGTTTTTGTTTTGTGGGCCCAAGCCCTTTGTGCTTCTATTTGGAAATGCATTATTGACATTTACAAACTCCCACAGAGGACTCAGTCAGTTACCACCATAGATGCCCATTGTTCCAAGAGAGCCGACCTTTACCCCTAGGCACCAATTAAAATCTATTGCTTCTTACCCCTGCCTGTGCTTGCTGTAATTCTGGCTCAGTGCCTGGTATGACTCGTGGGATGCATTCTTCTTAGTCGTGGTATTGTTTTTCTTCCATAAGAGAGTGATGTGCGAATGGAAACATATGTTTTCTCTGGAAGAAAAAGAGGCAGACCACAAGAGTGAACAAGTTTTCAATTCAATCACCTTTTGTGTCAACACAAATGAAGACCCTAAATAAATAAATAATTAGGCAAAAATTGGGACATTGCCTGTAGGTTTATCCCAGATTCACATATCAGCAGAGCTGCCAGTTACTTCAGGATGGTGATTTGTTGCTAACTGCGGGGCTGTTCTGCCCTAGGTATAGCTGGCCTGCTCCATGGCAGGCTGACAGAGAGACTGAAGCCCCAGAGTGCAGAAGTCAGGCACGGAGCCCTCTGCATGTCAAATTAAGTGTGACTAGCACACTGCTAGGATGGTAGCATTTTAGGTAATATTAAATTCCTTTCTTTAATGGAGTGTGAGGTCAGGGCATTCAGAGCCAGTAGTAGTTTGAGATCACAGATGTCCATCATAAGAAGGTTGGTAACTCTGGCGGACCACGAGCCTTAAAACATTCTTATTTGGGGAAATAAACTTGATGATGTGTTCAGAGGTGTAACATCTCCTTTGTAATTCTTTCCACTCTTTTTTCTTTAATCTTTGTATCTAACGTGACTTTTAAAAAATAAATTTTATTAGAGTACAGTTGATTTACAATGTTGTGTTAGTTTCAGGTGTACAGCAAAGTGAATCAATTATACATATACATATATCCACTCTTTTTTAGATTCTTTTCACTCTTGACTTCTATTTCCCCCATCTTCTATTGTGACAGAGGTACGATGCTGCTGACATTTTAATGAGGTTTGAAGCCAAATTCTACCAACCCAGTTATTTTGGTAGAAATGGCCGTCCGTAAACACAGTGGCCCAGGAACAAGTCTCTCTGTACTCACATTGAGACAAGAAGTCCCCATTTGCTAAAAGTGAATGGAGCTTGAAATTTGCCTTTCCCTGCTTAGTTTAAAATTCCAGATCTAAGCAGGTTGAAGTTGGACAGAAAGCACCATCCTCTTCTTGTAGAAATAGCCTCTTCCTCCCACCTTCTCCCTGCACCATTAGTGAGAACAACCAGACTGAGATAATGCTTTTAATTCTTTGATCTGCAGAGAAAATGGTTCCTGCAGTTTTACTAGCCTCCCCCATTTTCCCATCTTTACTAGTTGAAATTTTATAGACTCGTGAAGGTTATACTTGTATGAGGGCTTAAAATTTCCCAGGAGCCACAACACTTCATTCTTCCCACCCCACAGGTCTTGGTAGAGCCTGAGAGTGTAGCGCGGTGAGTGGGAATCATCTGGCTACCTGGAGGTCCATGTCAGCATCCCATTTCCCAGCAACCAATGGGAACTGGTTAAGCTCATATGATAAAGCCCAGAAGATTATCCAACCCAAACCATTTGGCTCCAGTTGCCACGGGGCAACTAAGCCCGTGTGCGACAACCACTGAGCCTGAGCACCACAAGGAAGAGTAGCCCACACTCACTGCAACTAGAGAGAGCCCACACGCAGCAACGAAGACCCAATGCAGCTAAAAATAAAAAAAAAATAAATATATGAAAAAAAGAAATACACCTATCCCACCATCACACCTGTGACCAGTGACAGGAAGAACAAGATAATCGTCCAGTGTTTGGTACAGGACCTGCTTAGAGGTAGATTCCATTGTCCTGAGCGATGCTCCTTGGAGAAATCACCACTGAGAAATTGTCCTCCTGTCACTGCATGCACACGCTGTCATGGGTGTGTTCTTCCCCTTGCACAGCTTTATTCATGAGCTCTGATTAGACCTTGTGACTCTATCATTGCCTTTAATCTTTGAGATACTGAACCATCATTGAATCTCTAGGCACCCACTTTTTCTGCAGGAGCCACTGCTTCCTCTCAATTTCTTAGAAAAGAGATCCTTTTCTTCCAAGCAATTTCCTCTGTAGCATCAGTGGAAAAATATTATTTACTCTTCTAAGACTGGACACATGGGCCCTCATGAATAAACTTCTTGCACGCCTCCCCAGTTTTTTCTTTCTACATCAAATGTATAAAGGAAATAATTAAAACTATGAGAGAGAGAGATATAAAAGGAAGTATTAGAAAGGACATTGTTTAAATTAGACCTAAATTAGAACAAGAAACCTCCCTTAAGCCTCTTAAGTGGTGTCTGAAGTAACCCAGACTCACACTTTACAAAGAAGTAGTAGAAAAACAATGGTTCATGCTTCTCAAGGAAGTGATTGTAATAAACTGTAAGCTGTAAGATATACATATGTGAAATCTACTAAGAACATTCCCATGCATAATGATAGTTGATGCAGAAAGGAAACAAAACAAAACTCTGAGATCAGGGTAAGTACCATAAATGCCATTTTAATGTTGAGACAACTAAGGCTCAGAGAGGGGGTTGTCCAGATAGTGTAGCTGGTACATGCACGAGGACTCGGCAACATGGAAATTTTCCTAAGCTTCTTGGTTAACATTCACCTTCCCTACCTATTAACTAAAGAGTATAATCTCCCTACGGCCACAGTTATTTCTTCGAATGGTGCGTGTGAGATACTCACTTCTGCTCAATGAAGCAAACGGTAAGAGTGACTCTGTTTTTTAGCCATTTATAGAAGAGTGCTGTAACTTGAATGTTCTGATATCTTTGGATTTCTCTCTATATATGAAAATACTTAAGGGTATGTCTACTTGCCTTTCAGAGATTCGTGGAATGAAGTGACCAAATTAGTACTGAGGCTCCTGAACCTTGGCATATGTAAGAATCATCTAGAGAGTTTGTAAAAATGTAGATTCTGAGGGCCTGTTTCTCGGAAAATCTGGGTCAGAAGCTCTGAGAATCTGCATTTTAACAAGCAGGTACCACCTCCCCATTCCCCCATAATTCTGTTGCATATGGACCTAGGGCCACACTTTCCTGAACAGAGATGAGCTGTCCTAATAGTAAGGTATCATTTTTCTAGGAATCTCTTGGTTTCATTTTTCTTTATAAAAATAAGTAGGTAGAACTCTTGGTGTTGGTGACAGAGTATAAAATATGTGTTTTGTGTTTGGAGCCAGCTGCCCTCTACTGGACAATGGAAAATTTGATGTGAAATGAGACTGTTTCTCTCCATTTGTACCTTTGACATTAAAACTGTGTTCATTATTCCCCTCTCAGAAAGACAGCTGTGTTATGCATTTGACCACTGGATGGGATAAAGGTCCAGAACACGCAGACACATTCAGGGCATCTTTGAGATTTAAGAAAGTGGTGAAGCCCAGTCTTTAGGAGTGGATTAAAAAAGCATGAAGTGCAGGCTGCATGGTGCCCTCTACTCTCCCACCTGGGAATGAGGGAGAGGCTAGAACAAATAATTCCGAGAGCTGCTTCCTAGCCATGTAACTTTGCAGAGGTGTGGGAGGCTGCTTTTACAGTGTTTTCAAAGATATTTGATAAACTCAGGGAGGGGGGCTTCTTGAAATTTTATTTTTTGAGAGTTCTACTCTGTTATTCCAGGGTTCTAGTTTCATTCCTTTGCACAGCAAGTAGCTCTGTCTTGGCATGAAACTGTAGGCAGCCCACAGAGGCTTATTAGATACAAATCGCTATTCAAAGATCCCATGAGAGAGGAACATGAAAAAAAATGCAGGTGTTTTTTGAAAAACAGGTTTGGAAATAAATTCTAACATGTCAGGGTCTGCAAGATGAGCGAAGAGAGGAGTTATCACTGCTTTGAGGCTGGACCAAGGAAAGGGTAATTTTAAGGAAGCCTGTGTGTGTGAGCTTTCATCTATCACTGAACTTGAACCTTCACCACCTTCCAAAAGAAAGAAGGACGGTAGTGAACATTGGTACTTTTCATTTCATGTCTATGAGACCTCCCCTTCCCCACCCACAAACTCTAGATAAGTGAAATTTAAAAAAAACGAGGAGAAAATGACTCCTGTTTGGAAAGAGACAGACATGAATGCACAGAGAGGGTTCTTTCACTTTCATCCAGGGCCAGGTGCTCAGATCTACCTACCAGATTCTGGAGATTTTGTTCACAGTGAAGGAGAGTTTATGAATGCTCTAAAATGAGTGGAAGAGTAAATGGATTGGATACCACCAGCTGCTCCTTTTCTAGCCCCTTTTGTACTCAACAACTCAGCCTTCTCCTGTCCCAGCATCGCCAAAGTGTGGCTGTCACTCATCTCCATTTTCTGGTTTGGCTGTCATGTCTTTCAAATTCCTGCAGTGACAAGTGGAATTGAACAGGGTTGGCCAGGGGGATCCTGGCAAGAGGAGAGAGCCTTCCTGGGAGACCAGTGCAGAGCCAATCCCGCTGTATTCTCAAAAGGGCACCCTGGCTGCAGAGCCTCTCAGCCAAGAGAGAACAGTGAGTTCTTCCATCCCTGGCACCTTCTGTCCCTGTGCCAAGGCCAAAGTCAGGCTTCATTTCTGATGTCCAGGAACTTGGCTTTTAGTCTGGGACGTTTTTTCTTTTGTTTTTATGGGGTTTTTTTGTTTGTTTGTTTTTGACTAAATAGCCCCTCCCTCCAAAAAAAAAGAAAGAAAGAAAGAAAGGGAGAAAGTGTGCCTCAGCTAGAAGAAAAACATGGAAAGAAGGAATCTGAGTCTGATGACTTGGCTCGAATCCCACATCTTGTTTCTGTTACAACTGGCAGTAAAATGGACGACTGCTTCAGAACCTCTCAGCTTTTCTCTGAACAAGTTCAATATCCTTTTCATTTCCTTTTGCTCTTGTGGTTTAGCTCTAAAGTTTTGTAGGGAAACAAGAAGCAGCAGTGTGACTGCTGTATGTGGCAGCAGGAAAGGGGCTGAAAACATCAGGGAGTGTTGTAGCTTTGTCCTCCCTGCATTTACGTGAATGCTGAAGAGCGGTTGGTTAAGAGTGAGGCTCCAGGGCTTCCCTGGTGGCGCAGTGGTTGAGAGTCCGCCCGCCGATGCAGGGGACACGGGTTCGTGCCCTGGTCCGGGAAGATCCCACATGCCGCGGAGTGGCTGGGCCCGTGAGCCATGGCCGCTGAGCCTGCGCATCCAGAGCCTGTGCTCCACAATGGGAGAGGCCACAACAGTGAGAGGCCCATGTGCCGCAAAAAAAAAAAAAAAAAAAGAGTGAGGCTCCAGAAGCAGCCAAACTTCACCCAAATCCCAGCCTCAGTGGCACTGGTGTGTGTGCTTGAGGATGTATTCCTCTATGCAGTGGGGAAGATAACATGGATGGGGGGTGTGGTGAACACGAAATGAACACTGTACACCTGAAACTAATATAATATTATAAATCAACTATATTCAGTAAAAAGAAAAAAGGAAACAACACACGCAAAGCACATGGTGAATAGCCTTGAGTACGATGTACTAGACACAAATTTTCTTTCAAGGTACCAGGTTTTTGCCTTCTGTGAACTCAGAATCCATTGGACATTTCGATTCTGATGTGCCCTTTGAGGGCAGACTCAAAGAACAATTGCAAAGTGGGAGATTTTTTTTCCCCCTATGGGAGATCATCTATACCTGCTGTTGCAGGGAGCTTTTGCTACAAGGGGCAGATGGTCCTATTTCAGGCACGTGTGAGTAGCGGGACCAGTCTTGGAGAAAGTGAAGCCCAGAGGGGTTTGAGCCATTTGTTCTGAGATGCATAGCAGGTGGTTTTATTTCAGAACCAGTAGTAGAATCCCAAACATTTTATTCCATCTGGAAAATGGAGAAAGTATTCATTCTCCTGCCTCTTATTAAGAGAAAAATGTAATCATATATGAAAAGATATTTTGATTTGAGAAATCAGGTTCAGATATACAAGATCAATGTTTTTATAGTTATTTCCAAGACAACTTTTTGGAAAAATGTGACCATGGGGAAGGAGGGTGTGCTTTATATGGAAGAGGCATTAGTTGAGGTATGGACAAACGAATGTGTATGGGGGAAAAAAAGAAGTAGGAAGCAGATTTCTGAAGGATTACACCTTTCAGTCATTTTGGGGGGCAGGTGGGGGCTTGGTTTTTGCAAAATTATAAACGGGAAGTGCCACCTACAGTGCAGAGGGAATTTCAGAAAGAAAACAAAGATCCCTAACTGGGATGAAGACGGCGGAGTCTTCTGATTTTAATTACCACCCTCTTTATCAAAAGGCATCATTCATCACTTCGCCTTAAATATACTCTCCTCTGATGTACACGTAAAACCACACAGTTTTAGGTACCAGTATTTCTTCATCTGTGAATAGGGATAATAACACGTGTCCTGTTAGCTCATTGTATGGTGGCAAGGACCAGGAAATCACAAACACAAAGGGATGCCTAGTTATTGAGCTGAATTACATATTCTAAAGCTGCATTAACACCATGACGAGGAAACTTGAGAGACTGTGTGATTAATTCCTACAGGACAGGCTTTTGAAGGACTCTTTGAAAGAGAAAAGTTTTGAGCTGGATGTTGGAAAATGGGAAGACTTCAAGAATGCTTCGATGTTGTAAGCTAATGGGAGAATCACTGCCGATGGCAAAGGAGGCTGTGGTGACTGGACCCACTGTGCATATTCTGCAAATGACTTAGCTCCAGAAACTCTATTTTAAACCAAAAGGAGTTGGAGCTCAGCAGCCTGTATCTTACTGGCAAAAGAACCCAAGAAGATGGCATGGGAAAAGGCTTTTGTCACAAACTGCCTGGTGGAATTCAGTTACTTGGAATGGAATCTGGCCAGGGCAATTGCTGCTAATATCACTACCCTTGCAGAAAGTTTCCAGGGAGGCTTTATACCTTTGCATGGTCAGGACCTCCTTTTACGTCTCAGTGAAAAGCCTGCAAAACCATAGCCAGAAATCAACAGTCAAGAGAAATCACTATTCTTGTTTAGATCTGCAAACTCAACATCTGAGCCCAAAGGGGAAGGGCAGGCAATAGGACCTTAGGGCTTTTGAGGTAGAGATGGCAACCGGAGTCTCAGTGCTCAGTCAGTGAAACAGTTTATTATATCATGCCTTAAGTGCCATTTAAACAGAAGTTTACATTTTCAAAAGGGCCAGCTCCTTATTCAATGTTGTGGTTTGGTCTCTATCCAGACCCAAACATTAGGAGGAATTTTTTTTTTTTTTTTTTTTTATATCCAGCCCCGCATCCTCCTAAGTGACGGAATCCCTGTCTCCCTTGCCTTTTTCTTTCCTTCCTTCTTTTTCCAAAGCAGATGGTCATGTTAGCAAAAAACCTCTGATAGTGTCATTGACCTACATTAGAGTACAAGCTAAGCAGCTACAGAAGTAGTCTAAAGATGAGAAAAAAAGGGAAAGCTTGTTGGGTTCCCCTGAGTTAATCTCATTGTGCTCAATTTCCAAGAGAAGGATGGTAAACATATGTGCTTTTCTCCCATGCCTTTATTGATATTCTGTTCAGGACTGTGAAAATTAAAATACAGTGTCTCAGTTCCACTTATAGCATGATACTAAGTGAGTGGGACAGGATGTTGAAAACAGCCAAGCAATTATGCATTTGTCATGGGTAATAAGGAAGGGGGAGTTTCCTTCTTTATTTAAAAGGCTTCCTCTCCCATCATATGGGTTCTTGTCCCACAGGACTTTGCTTGCTGTATAATTTGTAGTTTCACTGTTGTTCTGAATACCCAAGTGTAGAGGTGGCTCCATCAAACCCTGTTTTCTCTACTTCCTTAGATTATTGTCATGTGCAAAATATATATTGTACTAATAAAATAAAATAAAACGAAAACTAATAAATGCCATTCCCAAATGCCACATGGGTACATAAATCAGTTCTCTGATGGCTTGATGCACTATTGGGAACTCTGAATGACAAGCCAGTCAACAGGCTGGATGGCCTTGGGCAACTTGTCTAATCTTCCTGGCATGTGGGAATAAAATAGTTAGTGTCATAAGATTTTTTTTTTAATGAGTTAAATGGATAGTAACCTTAAGATCTCATGTAAGTGTCATGGGGTCTTTACTAATTAACATACTCTAGTTTCTTTGATGCCTACTGCAATCTGCTCTCTTTACCTGACCTTTACTTTGTAAAACTAAGTAGTAATTTGCAGCTGCTGGCTTTCTGCATGGAGGCCCTGAAGGTAATAGATTCCAAGATCTATAACCTCTTCGAGGAGTAAATTAATCCTTTAATATCTCCAGTTAGTTTCTTAGCATCCTTATCAGGCTTTCTGATACGTGTTGGATAACATACTTTAATCTAACCAATTGATTTGTTATCTCTAAACACCATTTTCATCTAATTTGCAGCTATGATGTCCATTAGCAAGTGATTACAATGAATTAACTTAAAAGCTGTATATTGAGATAAAATGCCTTTTCGGGTCCTTTGGAAGTCCTGGGAGTGATAAATCTGTAGTGTGTAGGAAGGCTTAAAAGGTTATGACAATTGGATCCTAAGGTTGATACAAATGGTTCTGCAGTTCAATTTCTCATGTTTATAGTTTGCACATAATCTTAGGGCATCAGTGAAAGGTCATTCTGGAAATACGAAATAACCAGGAACTAGTTTGCAAAAGTAGGTACAAATGAATACCCTTTTCTTAGAGCACTTATATCCCATACAATGGGTTATCTATCTTTAGAAATAGTGATATTGTTTCCCAGAATATCTGCTTTAATTCTGAGTATACTTCTGTGTTGTGGAGTTGCTGCAATATAATATGTTCATTAAGAGATCCACATATTTCAATGTTGTTTTGTAGGTGCACCATGCTAGGAGATTTTAGTGCTCTATTTAAGTGAATTTTCTAAATAACCAAAGCTTATCTTTAGAAGACAATAGTGTCTTCCCTCCTTTTATTTTACTTAAAAATATTTCAAAATTATATCTTCACCTTCCTTAAACAAAGTATTCTATATTTGTGGCTTCCTTTATTATGTAAAGTTTAAATGTTATTATTCTTTGCAGTGGTTGTGGTATATAAGTGATATCTATCTTCTTTACCTTATTGATTGAATTAATTAAAAATTTATTGTCGGTAACCTGCTTTCCTTGCTTCTGCTTATCACATAGAATTTGTCCTTGGATAAATAGTTTCTCAAAGCTACATTCTTAAGGTTTTCATTTTGCTACTTTAAAAGGAATTTCAAATCTGAAACAGGAAAGAAATGAAAGTTTTATAAAGACTTAAACTGAAATAATTAATTTTGATTAGGCATTATTAAAGTGAAGGACTTCTGTGAACTTCTGAACTAGTGCATTTCATACTAACCTGTAGCATCTCTCTGAGAAAGAGGCTCCTTCTTTCTAACCGCTATTAATTTTCCCTGCCTGGCTTCCAATTCCCATCCTGTAATACTTTCAGATAGTGGTATTTACTTATCACTAACGCGTCACCGTGAAACTCTAGCTTGATTCTCTCACACTTCTAGGATGCAGCTTTGCTGGAGTGATAGCTCTATTTGAAATTCTGTATAGGCTCTTCAGAGTAGAGTCACCCAGTGTATCTGAAGCAGAGAAGAAATGGGAACCTTCGGAGTAAAAAACAAAAAGAAACAGGAACCATCTTCTGCACCTGCTTCCATCCTCCCTTTCACCTCCAGAATGGATGACAGAGATCCACAGAAATGGGCCCAATTTCTATCAGTATGACATTCCTAGGTTGAGTAAGAGCCTTCTGTTTAAGAAGGAACATGGCCCAGAGTCCTACCGTGTGCCTCCACTAGCGACCTGGGCTGGATGACTTGACATGGTTCCCACTCTGGGATGGGGTTGTTAATGACGGGCTTGGAAGGGCAACGTAAAATATAGCTGAAGAAGGGGACACATCCTATCACGAGTTTTCAAATTGCTTACGGGCCACTCAACTTGTTTGTCAAGGTTTTATGGTCTGTGCCAAGCTTCTGGCTGTGTCACAGACAAGGCCATGCTCTTTAATTGATTCAGCCATCACTTATCGACCATCTACTATATGTGAGGTAATAATCTGGATATGGAATAAGATGAGCAGGATACACCTTCTCCATAGTTGGCAATCTAGTAAAAAATGCATATTATATCATATAGTAAATACTTAACTTCTAATTATGCCACACTGAAGGCAGAGTTCCTGAAATAAAAGTTCATGGAAAGAGAACTTGACCCAGATGTAAGGTAGGCAGAGGGCTAGGAAAGGCATTCCAAGGGAAGTGATATCTAAGCAGATTAGGAAAATAAAGAGGGATCAGTTTACTCTTAGTGGAGGGGATAAGAAAATACATCTGTCTGAACAAACAGTGGTGACAAAGAGCATTCACGGGCTTGCAGACAGTTCCTGAGAGTCACTTAGAGTGTGGATGGGGAAATTGAGTTACACGAGCCAGGAGTCAGGCCATGAAAGGTTTTGTGTACCATGCTAAAGAAGTTAAATAATGTGCTGAAAGGTACAGGATTACATTGGAAATTTTAGACAGAAGATGGGTATTGTCAGATATCCATTTTGGAGAGTCAGAGAGGGGCAGGAGTGCAGACAGGGCAAGGATTTAGCAGCGTGAGACCAACCTCTGAAAGAGATGATACATTTCTATCCTCCAGGCAACTGACTTTGAGAGAAATCACATAGCAAATGGAAACACCAAGTCTGTATTATCTACCGTGGATGAGACAGGAAGAAGTACCTGTAATAGACTGGAATCAGGGAGTTGGTTAAAGAATAGAAATCCAAGCATAATGAGATATGAAAATTTGAGATTCGGGGAAACCAGGAATAAAATTACCATTATATCCACAAAGTCCTGGTGTAAAAGGCTCAGAGGCGGGTGGAGTGTTCACCCGGAAGAATTTCAAGAATTCCCTCATTCATCCATTGCCCTTCAGAGATTCTGAGATGAAAACCCCTTTCCCACTGCTAAAAACTCTTTATACTTACTTGACATTTACTCAGAGACTCCTGTGGAAGGATTTGACTTTGGTGGTTTAAACACAAAAGTCCTCTGAATCTGGGAATAGTGTTACCTGACCTTAGATTTCAGGGATATCTGAAGATGTTTTGCTTTCCTAGAATAGGGTTTTTAGGTCTGTGTGTGTAGCTAGTGTACTTTCCTTCATCTCTTGTCTCAGGTGACATCCAAGAAGCATGCAGGCTGGATCCATGTTATCACTGCACTAGACGTTTCTCCTTCTCAAGCATTGTTTCCAGATGTCCAAATTCCTAAACATAATCCTCCCTTGTCTGTTCTAAAAAACAACATTTCACTATACATTTTCCCCCAGAGATTATTTCCATAAACACAGCTGTTAATTATGTATCCAAACGGCAACCAATGTGGCAACTTGCTGAATTAGTCCCTGGGCACACTGTCTCCTTTTTGGAATAAGAAGAGATTTTCTTTGATGCAGCAGTTATAACAAGTACTTTTCCACTCTCTCTCTCCCATCAATTTCTTTGAATAACCTGCACCTTGCCCAACTTTCTCTTTCTAACGAAACCCCTTGTTCCTAAATGCCCTCATTTTTTGACACTATTCCCCACAAATTGGCCCCGTATCCTCCTCAAATTTAACCTTTAAGATACGCTGATGGTTAAATGGTTGCATGTCAGTTTCAGTCACAGGAATCATCCGTACAGTAGATGTTTGGAGATTTTGATATGAAAAATGTCCTTGTAGAAATCAACCGTCATAGGAAACTTTCTCCAGTAGTTCTCTGCTGCAAGCCTAGATTGGTAGCCAGGGAGAAGATGCACAGTAATCTATCTCATTGTATCCCTCAACTGTTACAATTCCAGCAGATACCGCATTCAGAACCTCTTTTATCAGTGCTTCATAACTTTCAGAGAATGTTCTACTCTTCCTACCTTATTCGCATCAATCAATAAACAGTATACTAGCTGGAGAGAAGCCAAGATGTGTCATTGCAATAATGAGGCCTAAAGAGCTGATAGATGTTGGGGAAGAGATACTGAGCATTACTAGTACCCAGAATAGCTTGGATTCTAACAGCCTTCAGCCATTGCTATCAAGAAGGCAGAATCTGGGCCTCCCTGGTGGCGCAGTGGTTGAGAGTCCGCCTGCCGATGCAGGGGATACGGGTTCGTGCCCCGGTCTGGGAGGATCCCATATGCCGCGGAGCGGCTGGGCCCGTGAGCCATGGCCGCTGGGCCTGCGCATCCGGAGCCTGTGCTCCGCAACGGGAGAGGCCACAACAGTGAGAGGCCCGCGTACCGCAAAAAGAAAAAAGAAAAGAAAAAAAAAAAAAAAAAGAAGGCAGAATCTAATCGCTCAAACACACAAAGTATTGTGAGAGTGAAAATCTGGCAGAAGACTGTGTTTCTGCATGTGCATGCGTAGGTGAATGCTTATAGCCTGTTGTAATAAATACATTAAGAAGTGTAGACAGGTGCCCCAGTTTTGCATATTTCCCCACTACTCGATATTTTCCAAATAAATACGTGCTCCATTTATAATATAAAATATACTTCTTTGTAAAGGCACGGTGTTTAAAGTCATGATTGTGTCTTCATAAATCTGTTTCATCAAGAATATGACTCTTATTCTAGATCCATGAGTTTTACCTCTTGGCATGTTGGTTAATTGTCTCCTTTTAAATCTGCAAGCAAGGTGATTTCACTTTGGTGAGCAGAGGTCTGGGCCTAAGGTCTGTGTCCAGGCCATCACATGTGATCAGGTGAAAAGAGAGGTGACCCAGTCTTCCTAATCAGAAGGGACAAGATCATCCCTGAATGAAGGATAGTTCTTTCCTTCCCGTGCCATCTGCTTTTACACCAGCATTTCCTGCATTTTTGTGTGTGTGTGTGTGTGTGTGTGTGTGTGTGTGTGGTACGTGGGCCTCTCACTGTCGCAGCCTCTCCTGCTGCGGAGCACAGGCTCTGGACGCGCAGGCCCAGCGGCCATGGCCCACGGGCCCAGCTGCTCCGCAGCATGTGGGATCCCCCCGGACCAGGGCACGAACCCGCGCTCTCTGCATCGGCAGGCGGACTCCCAACCACTGCGCCACCAGGGAAGCCCTGCATTTTTTTTTTAATTGTATAAAGTCAAGTTTTGCCAAGCACCTATTTCATTGCCTGCTTTTCTCTACAAGCACATCCTCCCTGAAACCAGCTTACCTTATCTCCTCATACTTTATATGACTGCCCAGTCTGCAAATATGTTTTCTAACCCTGAACTTCAATTTCTACTTCTACTTCTATCCTGTTTGGAATTTGTCTTTACTCTCAGGATGCTTACTTTCTATTTCAGAAGGTACAACCTGTACTTAGTAAAGGAACTGACAATATAAGGCCTTGCGAGTCGGTGGCTTAGACATATATATCCCTCATGTGCCTGAGTGACTTGGAATTTGAATGTCCTCAATAAATGCTTATAAATTCAAGATAAGGCTGTATAGCATAAGGGGTGAAAGTGTTGACACTGGCCACTTATTATCTGTGTGATCTTGGGCTGGTCACTTAATCTCTCTGTGTCTCAGTATAATAATCTGTAAAATGGTAATACTAATAGTAGCTGATGGATAGAATTCTAGCCTTACATGAGTTAATATTGTGTCAAGTCCTTAGAACGGGTCCTAGCATATGGTAAGGGCTCTTAAATATGTTATGTGAATTAGTAAAAAATCAAAATTATAGTTTAATTATAAAGAACATACAGGAATTTAGTTTAATGCCCCAAACAGTACTATTTAGAGACTTTCTCCCTTCCTTCTTCTTCCCTTTCTTCCTTACTCTCCTTCCTTCCTTATTTTTCTCTTTCCTTTTCTTTCTTTGTCCCGACTGCTCTCCTTAGAATTATGAACCGTGACACTTATGTAATATAATCATATTTGGATATTTAGTGCTCATCTAAATACTTGATGAGTTAATTGATGGGTAAATTATCCTAACATTTTAAAAAGTTATGTTTCTATCTATTTTACTACCAAATATTGATTAACAACGTACTATGTAGAAGGCAGTAGAGGAAGATGAAAGATTCCATATCTGGTATCGATACTCCAATCTGGTAGAGGAGACAAACAAACAAACAATAAGAACAGCAGCAACAACACTGAGTAATTGGTTTGGGGAGACAGCATTACACCCAGTGTGCTTTGGAAGGACAGAGGAAAGTCACCCTACCCAGCCTGCTGGGGCAGGGGAGACTTCCTGTTTCTTCACAGGGTGGACCCATAACCTATTTACTTTTTGGCCCCTCAGTCTGTGGTGTTGGTGGTTCATTGGTGCAGTATAACATTGTAGACACAGTAACCCCTCATTTATGGTTTTGTTTACAATCCTCGAAATATTCTAGAAGACAAGATATCAATGCCAACCTTTAGGAAGTCTTGCATTCATATGCTGGCTTTATGTAAGTATTGTTTAGGGAATACTTATTTTCAAAATGATTCATGGAGGTGAGCAGTTACTTCAGTGGCATGTAAGTCCCACTTGTGCATTTAATTATTTAGTAATAGGCTGTCATTTCTTGCTTGAGAGATTGAAGCCATAACTTAGAGCTAAAGTGCTAGGAGATACTAACTATAGGTCGATTACAGATGAGACAGCATATCTAGATGCAATGGTGCATCAAAATCAGAAGCTCAGTCTGCCTAAGTTGCAGCAAAATAAGGCAGGCAGACAATTTCGATTCCTTGTAATAGGGCCTGATTTATTCCTTAGGCCAAATGCTGTGTTTGTGGAAATGCATGTAATAGTTCTGCCTTCAGTCATAGAGATCTTTGCCTGAATCTAAGACTCCTAGGCTTCCTTGCAGGACGTGGAAGAATAAAGTGACAGAAGGCAATTCCCCTTTCAGGACCTTTAAGAAATGGTACCTCATATTTCAAAGAAAGGTAAAGTAAACTTTTTGTGTCAGATAGGTTTATTTCTTAGCCAGTCTTTGCCTACTGTTCAATTATATACATAGTTTGATTTTTTTTTTTTTTTTTGGAGTATTGTGTGCTTCACTTGACTTTCTACATCCTTGTGCCACTCTGGGGATGTGCTGTTCCCTTTGTGTCCAGACTGCTCTCTCAGAGCCCCAGCCTGCAAAAGCCATCAAGTAGGAGTGGCTGGCTGCATGGACTTGAAGGTGGTAAAAGCACATTGGCCATCTGTCTGGGGTTGGTATAGATGCTTAACGGAGATGATTCTGGATAATATTCAGATTGATGTTTTACCCCAAGGGTGCTTAGGGGGGCTTTGTTTTGCATCTTTTTCAGTAGACCTGGTTTAAAAATTCATGGCTGCACCTGGTTGTTTGTTCCTGTCCTCTGTTTTTCAAATATTCTGGCACAGCCATAAACCCTCCTCAGCAAGAGACTAAATTGGAAAAGGGTTAGGTTCAGAGCTTAGAAGAAAAACTGTGCAGTTTTCAGGAAACTCGCCTAAGTATAGGTGCCATGAACTGAGAAGATGGGGTGTTTTTCAGGTCAGGATTTCTGAAAGTTAGCAGTATCGTGTAGTTTGCTTTTCAATTAGTCTTAAAGTGAAACACCCTTTAGCTCAGTGATATATTTGAAAAATGGAAATTTGAGTTGGATCCTATCGCCTACGAATTCCAAAATGTTCAGAGGTGTTTGATGGATCAGTTGCAGACAAAAAGAGCCAGAGCAAAGCGGCACTGTTTTTCTCAGTAGATAATCTTACCAAATCTCTTAAAGATGATAGATCAGTGAGAAAAACAGTTGTTATTTGATCGGAGAAAGGTGCTATCTCTTCTATGTAAGATTTATTCTTGTTTGGAAGTGGAAACTCTGGTTCAGCTATGGATGAGCCCAATTAAATTTGGTGAGGATCCAGGGAACTCAGTTTCAGATCAATTAATCTGTAATAGTTTCTATTTCCCAGACTTCTCTTTCTCTCTACCCTTTTCTCCAGGAAAAGTGATGAAAGATATTTGCTCAAGGCTGAACTTTAATAAATAAGGTGACCTTTACATTCTAGCTCAAAAAAGTAAATATAATCTCATAGGTTTCATTGGCAACTGAGCCTGGATGGGGTGGGACTTACACTTATAATGCAGCACTAGAAGAATTTACCTTCAGGGAAAAAGCAGATTTGATAAAGGGACTGGTGAGAAACACTGTATGTCAAGAAGATCTACATCTTCTTAAAAATTTAGTCTTAGATTGAGAAGCATGATGAAGTTTCTGTGATTTAAAGCTTCCACTTAGCACAAACTTTCTTTCTACTGTCCTTATGGTAAATTTCTGATTTCAGAAAACCTGAACGGCCAATATGTAAATTAAGAAATTATTCACTTGACACAAAGAAACAGCAGGGACTTCTTTTAAACAGGTATTCCTTGCACACTCTGCTAAATAAGGACAAAACCTAAGACTCACATGCCAAGATGTAGTGCCAAGAAAAGATCAATTGAAGATGAAGAATGATATCTTTGGAAAAGGTAATATTATTTATAGGTATAAAGGATTTGATTCAATAAAATTTGATTTGCTTACCTCATTAGAATATATCTTTCACCCCAGAATAGTTGTAAAATGTTTGAACCGAAAGAGACACTAGAAACTAACTTTCTCTTCCAACCCAGTATTTTAAGATGATGACGTTTGTGCTCAGAGAGGTTTAAGCGACTTTCCTAATGTCCCAGAACCAGCCAGCGGCAGAAGTGAACCATACTTCCCATTTCACTACACACTTCCTTCCCCCTTGACTGTCAAGTGGTTCACCCACTTTACAGACCATTCCCCTTTGGAACACTGGACTTCTCTCCTAGTCCTGTAATTGTGGCACATTTTTTAACTTAATCATGTTGGATAACTTGAGTACATGAAGCAAGTGTCTTGTTCCCCCATAAACGCCAAAGATAACAGAAAGGACCGTGATTCTAAAGGTTCAGAATCGATGTGGTTTTGGTCATCTTTCCCAGCAAGAAGGGTCATCAGAGCCAGAGCTTCTTTCCAGCCCTATAATCAGCACAACATCACCTGATCTCTTCCTCAGTGTTCCCATCCTTATTCTTTTGTATCTTGTTCTCACAGATAAATTTCAAAGTAATGAGATTCATCTAAAGCCCCAGAAAGCCTAGAGCCAGTTATAAGAGTGAACTAACAACTGTTACATGTCTTCTGTGAGCCAGCAAAGTAGACAGTTGATTGGTAGTTCCTAAAGTCTGTTCCTCAGAGCCCTAGTTCTCTAGAAGCTCCATGAACAAAAACAGATTTTGTCTTCAAATACATTCAGCAAATGTTAAAAAGTATCTCCCTTTTTGCTTCCAAATGTGCTTTTCAGAGACATTAGTAAATCAAATACACCTTAAAAATTTTCCTTTATTCTACTATTCCTCAAATTTGCATGACCATTGAATCTTTATGATATTGCAATTATGAATTTTGCTTAGAAAATGCTGAGCTCTGTGCTTTGGTTTCATTTAATCATAGTAAACACCTACTCTGTGAAATGGACATTTTTAGCTCCATTTCATAGCCATGAAAATAAAGAATCAGATAATAAGTGATTTCTCAAGGTCACATAACTAGTAATAAGAACTGAGAATCAAGTTCAAGTCTGTGTTCTTAGCTCCTGGAGGAGTCTCAATTCAAATACCTATCGCTTGAACAGGCAACTGGAGATGTGACTAAGGATTCATTGGGCACAGGTGTTTTATTTCAAAGAAAAAAAGTGAGATAGCCTATGAATTGGGGGAAATGAGGAATATCCCCAGTGTCTAATGTAATCTCCATCCTCTCAGTTTGTTGTTTGATGCCCCGTTTTGAATAGCAACCAGGATGCAGTACTTATTTTTTGTTTAAGGTCTGAAGTTATGCTGCATTTTTTTTTCTCTTATTGATGACAAGAGCCAACAGATCCAGCTTTTAGTACTGAGAAGGCGGCAGAAGATAATGTGGATTGTGGTAAACTAGAGATCATACGACCTGACCTCTCTCTATAGGAGATAACAGCTCTAAAGCTCTTGTTGATTCTGACCATATGGGAAAATGGTCCTGGTCAATCTGGACCTTGTTGGAAAATTGGCTGATCAACAGTGCTCTTTGGGCCAACATTATTTACATCAAACAGAACTTGGGGACTGGTCAGAGTCGGCCTGTGCACCATGGAGTTTTAACCTCTGTATTTCACTGTGCTACTTGCCAAGGAAAAAAGTCTCTCACTGAAATGATTCCTTGTAGCCTTATGGTTTTCTTTGTGGCAGTTCCACATTCTGTGGCTTGGAGAATTTGTTGAACATTAAACAGGCACGTGTGCTCATTTACATTGGCAAGTGTGAAATTGGGGAGACATGTTTTCTTTATTCTTCTCTCCTTGAAGAACGTTGGTTGTCAGACTCAGCTGTCTTTTCCCAAGGGGTGTGCTTCTGAAAAATCTTTTTTGGAATCTCCAGTACTTATAAATTGGGCTGGAAATAACTATAAAGTATGATTGGCATTCTGGTGGATTGGACTCCTCATGGTAAATGCTTAACTGCCCAGCTTCAGGGATACTGTTATTTGGTCTAAGATTGTGTGTGTTCCTGACACTTCAGTTTTTATTTTTTTAATTTTTTAAATTTAAAATTTTTTTTTGCGGTACGCGGGCCTCTCACTGCTGTGGCCTCTCCCGTTGCGGAGCACAAGCTCCGGACGCGCAGGTTTAGCGGCTGTGGCTCACAGGCCCAGCCGCCCCGCGGCATGTGGGATCTTCCCGGACTGGGGCACGAACCCGTGTCCCCTGCATCGGCAGGCAGACTGTCAACCACTGCGCCACCAGGGAAGTCCCCTGACACTTCTCTTAGCTGAACTATTGCAACAGCCTCTTAAGTGAGCTTCCTGCATCCAACTTCTCTTTTCTTTAATCCAACTTCTGTATCACCTCCAAAGTGGTCAATCTACATGAGCTGTAGTCTTGAATTTGTGTGTATGGCTCAGAATAAATAAACTCCCTTGCTATTTAAGTCAAAACCCCTTTGCATGGCTAGTAAAGCTCTTTTAACTTGGCTGCAGACTGCTTTACCTAACTTCTGGCATACTGCGGAACTTGCTATTGTTACCAAGTCCAAGCTGCACTGCTCGCAGCACGACAGGCCAATAAAATGGAGACGAGGTGTTGAGGCACGACAGGCCAATAAATTGGAAACGAGGTGTTGAGGCAAGGAACACTTTATTTGGAAAGCTGGCAGACTGAGAAGATGGCAGACTAAAGTCTCAAAATAACCATCTTATCGGGGTTTGGATGCCAGTTTCTTTTATAGAACAGAGAGGGGGAGGAGATGAGGAAGTAAAGTAAAAAGCCCATAAGATTTGCAAATGTCCCTTGGAATGGCCAGCCTCAGGGAGGGGATGTGTCAATTTCTTCTTTCTTGCAGCCATCCACAGGTGGACAGGGTCCGGATGTTTCCCTGAACAAAGGCACTTTGGTTTAGCATTCAGGCAGAGGGGCAGGGTTCCCCAAGGCAGGCCATTATGTAGAGACAGTAGCCTTTTAGTGAACAAAAGCAGCGGAAAGCAAAGGTTAAGATAAAAGAAACAGATCCAACATGTAGTAAGATTTGGCTCTTCCCTGTTACACTATTACCTGAGCATGCAGTGTGTGTTCACACTTCTCTGTCTTTGTAGAGGCTGACTCCTCTGCCATGAAATCCTTCCCGCCCCTTCTATCAAATGCCTACACATTCCTTCAAAACCCATTGTAGAATCCAGTGCACTGTGGCTCCTTACCTCATTCCAACAACAGGAAAAAAAGTACTTTTTTTGTGTTCTCACAATACTTTGTATGTGTTACTACCTGTACGACTGTACATTTTCCACTGAATTTTACCTCTTATTTCTGTGGCAGAGCCAGTTGTAGAAGAATTCACAGTGTAGTAAGGCATTCAGTGTCTCATTTATAATTTAATCCCCAGTCTTAAGTACAATAGCTATCACTTGGTACCTAAAACTTACTTAAATAAATTAGAAGAAAAAAAGAGAGAAAGAGAGAAGAAAGAAATGGTTGAATGGTGAACATCTGGCCTAGAGTGGAGTGAAAACATTTTCCTCAAAAAATCCTTTATATTTCAAAAGTCATGTTTTTCTATTCATTCTTGAAATACCTGAAGGCCGAATCTAAGAATTTTGTTGAGGGTATTTCTGTATTTTTGTTAAAAAATAGATAAGACAGTAGATAAGACAGACTTTATAAGGTTCCATTTAGTGCCTCAATTATGCATTCAATGTAAATTGTATCAAAGAGGGAATATTCAGTTTAGTTGACAGTTTCTCTTGTGTTTTAGACAAATTTACACATGTTGGTTAATAACCACTCTGAGCTCATACTCACTGGTTAGAAGACCTGCTTATTTGGTGGTCTCATGTTTAGAAGGCAGACCTGGGAACCAGGTTCTTGGGTGTTAGCCATACAAATGCCAAAAATGCTCTGAAATTGTCTTGGAGAAATTATCATGTCCCTCACTGGCTAATTTCACTCCCTTGTGGTTTGCTTCAATTTCCGGTTGGAATATCTTAATTAACATTTGTAAAGGGCTGTGTAAAGTTTAAATGAAAATGTCATGTATGTATAAAATCTTCTTAAATAGTAGCTTAACTTGCAGGGTTTTTTTGTGAAGTGAAGTATTTTTTAACGTCTTACAATTTATGATAAATGGGTGACAGGAAAGGTTTGCCTATGAGTTGATGATAGAGTCAAAATGGAGAAATCATGTTTTCTGTGGCTCCTTTATTCAGGGAACACAATTACTGAAGTGCCATGTGATTTAGAGTTTTTAATCTCTTAATTGCCTTCAAACTTGAAATGCTTATCTGGGGTCTTCTGTGTCTACTTCTGTATAATATGTGCAGAACGATACTTTCTTGCTTTTTTCTAGAAACTTAGATGAAGATTGAAAATGTGCATAAATAGACTGTTACAAATAGACTATGAAGTAAGAATGACAATATATATAAATCAATAAGAAAGAGAGTAACAATCATGATTTAAAATGGAGAAAAACAATGAACTGGCAATCTACCAAATGAGGATATTCAAATGACTAAACACACGTGGCAAAAGGAAGAAAAGGAGGGAGGGAGGAAAGAAAAATTCACTATCATTAGTAATGTGTCTTGACACAAAATATACCTTTTTCCCTAGTCAGCTTAGAAAACATTATAAAGAGAGAGGAGAAAAAAAAAAAAAAAAAAGTAGTGTTGGTGATAGGTACTTCCCATGTCTCTGACAGGGAACCATGAATTAGTATTCTTTTTCTGAGAGACATTTGGTAATATGTATCAAAAGAGGTAACAAACTTCCTATTCTTTGAAACATAAATTCTACTTTAAGGAAATTACTTGAAGAAATAACAGTTGATGTACAGAAGTGTTAATGTACATTAGGTCATAAGAGTACATCAGTGAAATTTAAAAACTTTCTAATAAGGGATTAATTGCATAATGGTGTTTCCATCAATCAAATTCAATAGAATTTGAATTGGCTACAATAGTAGCCAATAAAAAGTGATAATACTAAAGAATATTTAATAGCCTGGAAAATGTTTGCAATGTAGTTTTAAGGTGGAGAAAGAAGGTTAAAAAGCAGAAAGTATCACTTGGAACTCTCTCTTGCTATGTAAACCAATCTCTCTTTTTCTGTCTTTCCCCTCCTCCCGGTGTGTGTGTGTGTGTGTGTGTGTGTGTGTGTGTCTGTCTGTCTGTCTGTCTGTCTCCCCCCTATTTATGTATGTGTGTGTATCTATATATGCATGGAAACAAAGATTGTAAAAGCAAACTTCAAAATGTTAGTGACAATTATCTCTGCATAGTGATGTTTGAGTGATTTTTCTTACTTCTGAGTACTTTTGAGGTGGCATTTTTCAAACTTTTCTGCAATGAGCACATGTTAATTCTTACTCAAACTTGAAAAAAATACTAAATTTTAAAGCAAATAAAATGAATAATTTAAAAGAAACAAGTTATTGTATCATTGGTACATTGATATTTATCAAAAACTGGACACCTGCCAGCTAACTTAAAGCCTACACCCTATCACTAGGAGCGCTCTTTTTCTTCTTCCTTTTACTCTGAATTGAAGGAATTAGATTCAGTACCAGCTGTTTGTGAACTGAGGAGGTGCCAGGTTTGAGAGGCTCCCCAGTGACAAGACTAAGCTGCAGCCTGACACAGTTCACATGTGACCTTCAGAGGAAAACATGATGATCAATGTGGGCTCCAAAGAAGAGCCTGCCAGGTTTATAGGCTGGTCCACACAACTGAAATTCTAGAATGTCTAAGAACAGGCAAGTGTTATACAGGCAAGTGGGCATCAGTGTTATACAGGCAAGGCTTCATTTGGTGATCAAGATATTTGAGTGAGGGTTCTAGAAAAAACATAAATTGATTTTAGAACAGGGTTTACTTTGAGAATGTGTTCTTAATTTAATAAAATATGTCATCAGAAGAATTATTTAGATTGAAGGTGGAAAAGAGGTTTCTATTATCTTAGTAGGAGCCTGTCTGACAGTGGAAACGTATGGAATTAATGGGTGGAGTATGGAATTATTTGAACCTAGAAAACTATTTCATGTTCAGCAGAGAGCTCAGCACACTTCAGTAGTTCCAGAAAGCATTGCTGTATTATAGTCAAATGAATTAACTGAGTTGTATTTTCACAACCCTGGATTTCAGGGAATGGTAAATGATATATGGTATATTCTGTCAAGGAAGGTGTGGTCTATCCATGAGTTTGTAGGACCTCATGTATATAACATACATGTCATTTTCATTTAAACATTACATAGCACTTTCTTCTTTAATTCAACATGGTCACTGTTTTTTAAAAGTTGCTCAGTTATTGGGAAAATTCACTTTTGGGAAGAATTCTCTGAGGGTTTCAGATAAAGAAATCTTCCACTCTGTAGGATGACCATATAATTTATAGTTCAAACCATGTATTTCTGAGTGTCAGTAATAATATTTATGATGGTACAGTAGGAGGAAACCAGGACTCTACAGGACAAAAGATGACATATATTCACCTCATCTCCGATCCATTCAGAGAAAACCAAACTGCCTGTGAACAGTCTCTCATATGGTCAAAGGAGTTCTTAAATCAAGATCAGTCAACTTTGTAAATGATGGTACCTTTATGGGCATATTCAACCCATCACAAACATGAATCTCAATAGGAAAATGCTTTTGCATAGTCACAAAATAGAATGGAACTTCTATAATTAGATTGCATGATAGCACCTTGATTAGGTATCCTTCTGATCATTAAGGATGCTAACCTCTGAGCAACTGTGGTGACTAGATACGTAAAAGACATTAGCCCAGATACATAAAGATCATGTGTTTGCAAAGGTTCTATGAAGGCAAAAGTTTTGTTCTTTTTGAACCCTTTTTGGGGATCCTTTTCATTCCTTTTGAATCGTGGGGCTGAAAAATACCACTGAAGTCAAGAGGGCTGGGTTGTGGATATTTTCTTAAAGTGTGGATTCCCTGTTGGTAGTAACTTGGAGCAGATGAGTGTTTTATAGGGTTGGCCTAGTGGCCATAGGAATTGAGCTACACAGCAGGATGCATATAAAATAAAAAACAGGGCTTCCCCTGGTGGCGCAGTGGTTGAGAGTCCTCCTGCCGATGCAGGGGACACGGGTTTGTGCCCCAGTCTGGGAGGCTCCCGCATGCCGTGGAGCAGCTGGGCCCATGAGCCATGGCCGCTGAGCCTGCGTGTCTGGAGCCTGTGCTCCGCAATGGGAGAGGCCACAGCGGTGAGAGGCCGGCGTACCACAAAAAAATAATAATAATAATAAATTAAATTAAATTAAATTAAATTAAAAATATAAAATGAAAATTGTAGATGGTTTTACACCAGCCTGTGCACAATGAAAATTAAACTTGCTGTATGTTTCTGGGATACATTTACCATTCAACCATTCACAAATGGCCTTTTGTTGTTTTTGTTGGTCCAAGGCTACCTAAAAGTCAGTCAGTTTATTTTAAGACCCAAGAGAACAATAAATATTCTGTTTTCAATTGCTAGATTGTGTCGTAATTGATATTGGTGGTTCTGTTGTGAACATAAAGGGACAAGAACTGGTTTTGCTCTTAAGAAACTCACTTTTTATAGCATGAGATCCTTAATTAAATGATGGGATTGTAATGCCTAGATATGGGCTCTCTTATTGAATAGTTAATTATGCACATTTTAATGAATATTTAACGGATATATTCTTCTATAATTTAATCTGGGCAATTTATGTATCCTGAAAATCCACGGACTAGAATGTCTTTTTTTTTTTTTAAGTGAATGGTGTTTTTTTTTTTTTTTTAATTTATTTATTTTATTTTTGGTTGCATTGGGTCTTCATTGCTGCGCACGGGCTTTTCTCCAGTTGCGGCGAGCGGGGGCTACTCTTTGTTGCCGTGCGCAGGCTTCTCATTGCGGTGGCTTCTCTTGTTGCGGAGCACAGGTCCTAGGTGTGCGGGCTTCAGTAGTAGTGGCACGTGGGCTCAGTAATTGTGACTTGCGGACTCTAGAGCTCAGGCTCATTAGTTGTGACGTGCGGGCTTAATTGATCTGTGGCATGTGGGATCTTCCTGGACCAGGGCTTGAACCCGTGTCCCCTGCATTAGCAGGTGGATTCTTAACCAGTGCGCCACCAGGGAAGCCCCAAACTAAAATTTCTTGACCTTGGGTCTCTTGATATCTCTGAGACTGACTAACAGTAAAATTCATTTAGGCTCCAATAAATATTCACCTTCAATTGATACTAGATTGGGAATTTATAGCCTTCAGAAATTTAAGGTAACAGCTATTTCACAGCCGAAACCCAATGAAAAATCTGATAACCTCAAGTTGTTTGATTTCCAGATGTATTATGATTATGAAAAGACTTCTAAATTCATATTGAATATAATAATAATGTTTTTATCATACCCCCCTTCTTTTAACTATAAGTGACATACTGTACAGAAAATAGTTGTTGTCATATATCTCCAAGATGGCTGCCGTCAATTCTTGCCATTCTTCTGTGTGTGCATATGTCCTTCCCCCCTTGAGAGGTAGAGTCCATTTTTCTCTTCCCGTTAAATCTAGCTCAGAGTTAGTGACGTGTGTGATCAATAGAATGGGGCAAAATGGACATCTAGAACTTCTGAGCACAGGTCATAAGAAGCCTTGTAGCTTCCACTGGAGTCCCTTGAACATTCACTCTTGGGACCCTCATACTGGGAGAAGCCAGCCACCAATTATGAAATCCAACAACCATGAAACTGTAATACTCTGTGAAGTTCAAGCCACATGGGAAGGGCCTGGAGGATGGGATTCAACATGGAGAGAAAGAGAGAGGCTAAGACCAACACATGAGTAAAGAAGCCATCTTGGAAGAGGAACCTCCAGTTCCAGCCACCACAGTTGACATCAAGTGGATTTAAGACTCACCGCCCAGCTGAGCACTTTCAGAATCCCTGACCCACAAAACCAAGAACAAAATAAATGGTTGTCTCTTGCCACCATTCTGATGTAGTTTATTGCACGGCAATAAATAAGTGGAACAGAGGTCCTTTTCTCTTAACATATGGGATGAGTTCTGCTGCTTCTGAGATACTTGTTTTGAAATGGAATCAGCCCAAGATATAGAACTGCCATGCAATTATGGGAAAAAAAATCTTTTTAAAACATTGCATTACTCTATTGTCTGCGCTGATGGAAGGGAAAGGAGAGAGGAGAAGCAGCAGCAGAATGTAATTATGCTCCGGGGCAGCTTGATTAAGCCTATCCACCCTGTCTGCCTCTCCAAAACAACTTGAGATGATCAGTGTCTGGCATTAAATAATTAAGGAACTAAGGAAACATGTTAGTGAAATAGATCTCCTTGTTAACTGGAGGCACTTTTTCTGGATGTTCCCCTCCCGCCCCATCTTGCTGAGGAGCTCTGCAGAGGGGCTGGGAGGCAACTGTCACGTCACTAATCTGCAAATCCCGTTGGAGAGAAACCCCTGGTGGTCTCCACTGTCTTCCCAGGAAGGCTTTAATAGCCAAATACATTAGCAGGGTGTCATGTGGCTGAGACTTTATTCATATTCCCCAACATACCCTGGCAGATTTGTCCATTTACCATGAAGCATTAATATAAGTAAAATTAAACCATACTTCTCAGAATGATGATACTAGGAGAGCAAAGAATGAAGCATGTGGTTAGGTTCTTTTCCCTGATTTTCAGAATGGATTCATTCCTACAGGCTCTTCCTCTCATTCTGACTTTCAACTTGATACTTATTCAAACTCTAAAATCAAATGCACAACTTAGCGATTTTACCCCAAATGCTATGTCTCTCACCTAAATCAATGTTAACATATACTGATAGCTTCTCTTTCTTGCTCTTTCTCCCCACCTCCTCTCCTTTATCATTTGTAGTGGAATAAAGAGATTTCTTACCATTAAATGAACATCATTTCTTACAAAGTTTCCCATGAGCGAAGAAGATGAATGTCCATTTCTTCCAGAATCACGGCTCCCTCTGATACCAGCTAACATTTTAAAATGATGTAACCTTTTGGCATTTATAGCTCTTTGGGGATTTAAGAGAGAAGTTACTCTGGGACTTGTAATGACCATGGAAGTGTGTTCTGATTGAGTTTGAGCAGAGGCTATGGATAATGCTGGGATTTTTAAGGCAGCTCAAATATTCTTAAGGTATTTAATCAGTCTCCATAGTGACTGCAAAAATAAAAATCTCAAGTTTGTACATCATTCTTTTCCTTTAAAAATGCCATATTTTAAAACCAGATGACACAAT
This sequence comes from Mesoplodon bidens, assembly GCF_964165515.1. Classification (NCBI taxonomy): domain Eukaryota; kingdom Metazoa; phylum Chordata; class Mammalia; order Artiodactyla; family Ziphiidae; genus Mesoplodon; species Mesoplodon bidens. The sequence continues at coordinate 23,503,263 of NC_138176.1, forward strand.
GATAAGCATTAATGAATAGTCCATATACCCTACTATCCCCTTAGTGTAATAATAGCAATTTCTCCAGCAAAATGAGTTTATTTTTTAAATGCCAATTAGACATAGGATCTGTTTATGAGGAAAATAATTACGTTGTAATGATTCTTATTGACTTTAGCATAAACTTTTTTGAGAACAAGCTTGTATGGAAATGTTTGTTTCTCTACCTGTACTGTCATTAGGTCAGAGCTTTTTTGACCATTTCTATCATTTTTTTCTCACCCATACTTATGATAAAGCATAAAACCAGTTTTATGGAGGAGCGAAGGTAGAAGAATAAGGGAAAGGAGGCCAGCACCATTGTGAAAAATCTGAGTGTGAACCAGGACTGGGTATTGTGCTTCCATAGATTAATATTTAAAGCCCCTCCCAAAAGTATCTATATTTCTTCAAGAATATCTTACCAATCATCTTGTTATTGAATCTCCATTATTTAACTCCTAGTCCCTGATTGCCCCCCCCACCTTCTTCCCATCTAGGCAATATTTTTATGAGATATTTGTAAAACAAGGTTTATCTCTTTCTTTTTTAGAACTCAACTATCACATTTTATCAGAACGTACAGTACTAATGTGACATTCTTTGTGAAGTAATAACGGTATCATTGGCGCAAAGCTCAACATTGCTTTCACACAGATGATCTTATGTGATCCCATAGATACCTTTACCACCGATCAGCGGTGTGACCTTGAATAAATCACCTCATTCCTCAAAGCCTCATTTCCTCTTCTGTCAAATGGAAGTAATATCTATCTGAAGTATTTTAACTTCTTTTAAGTAGTTTAATGAGGTAATATATTTTAAAGGTTTAGTGGAGTGCCTGGTACATAGCAGATGCTCAATACATATAAGCTTTTTTATAGTATCACTACCCTCAGTGATGAAACGGAGGCTCAAAAAAAGATTAAGTGAGCTGTGAGATCTTCAAGTTGGCATCAGAGACATGGCAGAAATGAAACTCAAATCCATCTTTGGAGTTAGGCCCCATGGGATACTGTGATTATAGTATATATTTATGGTTTGTTTTTCCTTCTTCTCATGGCATGAGTGGGATTCACTCAACTCACTTTCTTCCTCTTTTCTGAGGAAGTACACACATCCACAACATTGACAAAGGTCAGGTTTAGGATTTGGTCGTGGCTCTTCTTGTGGAAAACAAGCATGTGGTTCAGTATCCCCACACTCAGCCCAGCATATCAACCTGCCCAGATGCATGCAGAGGGTCACAGTAATGGGAACAGAGTCTCACAGCGAAATGGTGTTTTTTAGTTTGAGATTCTCTGAGTTAACTCGAAAGAGAGGGTTGTGTTCCATAGTCCCAAGAGAAATCGGAAGCAATCTTCCATAAACTTTCTTTCTTGAACTGCCTTCCAAGGAGTGTAACCGATATGTAACCCATATGTTATCATTCCTGGTGAATGTTACTGTTCTGTGCCTTACAGGGTTTGGCAAAAAGAGTATTGACTGAATTATCATTATTATTACATAATAGGTAATAGGTTGTGTTTTCTAAGGCTATTAAGAGAAGTTTGAAGGACTGAAATTGTTTGATACACTTCTTGAAAACTCTTTTTCCCCCCTGAAAATTCAAAATCTTTGAGTCCTCATTAAAAAAAAAAAAAAAAGTTCAAAAGTAAACTTACAGAAGACAGTGCAAAAGTTTCTCTCCAATTTCATTGAATCAATATTCAGGTCACAAGAAGATGGTCTATTGTCCAAATGGTCTCCTGGTCTCTTAGTATTGAATGACCCTCCTTCGTGTTAATGAACATGGGTGGGTTACTGAACATTAGGTGAGCTTCACTGAGTTTGGGGGAGAGGGTGAGAGTGGGACTTAGGACAAATGATTGCTCACTGGGTACGTCTTTCTACAGACTCTTTTCTATCGGTGTTTACTTGATTGAACCTTTTTCTTTTTAATAACTTTCCTCTCCTTTTCTCACTGTTGTTCGTACTTCAGTGACTTCCTTTTCATGGGTCATTCTGGGATCCTGTGTAACTTTCCCTAATACTGTCCTCTAAATAGTTGCCCATTGCTAAGCATTTGTTGCTTTCACCCTCAGCTCATCTGGGAAGGGTAAATGTCCACCTCACATTGGGAATAGGCAACTCTTCCCTCCACATCAGTCAGCCAATTATTTACTTGCTCTGATTATATTTTGCTTAATTTGTTTTTTATATCGGAGCCAGAGTTTTGCAGATAGCCTCTTATACTATTTATAGATAGATTTTTGTTTGAATAGAGTGGCTAGATAACTAGAGTGCCCAATTGCTGCTATTGTTATTTTTCTTTGTCATTGTCATTATCACTATGGAAATTACTTATTATGCACCTGTGATATGGGCATCTGGATCTGAGTTAAGCCTTGAGCAAAGCAAGAGAGATATCCCTAGTATATTACCTCTTCTTGATTCCAGTCCATGAATGACAAGGAGTAGACAAATGAGCAAACAAATAATGAACAACACATAAAGTAAATACTCTTTGCTTTAGGACCAAAGAAATGGTGGGAAAAAATGTATGCCTTGGGGTGGTGAAGCTGCCCCTTATTAATAACTCCACCCTGCCTAAATAGGTAGATAATGGAATTCCAAGAACAACACACCTAGGAAAAGAATCTGGAAGACTAAATAGTAGGTGCATTCTTCTGGGAGGAATGTTCTGAGTAGACACCTGGAAGGATCAGAAAGCTGTCAAGCAGTGTTTTGTAGAATTACATCATGTAACCATATTTTGAATCTGGAGCAAGTCAAAGAGAGTGGAGATGCATTTGATGTTTGATGACCCTGAGCTTTCAGAGGGACTAATACCAAAAAAAAGGTAGAAGTGACATATTTGAAATCTATAAATTGCATTTCACGTTCATTTATCACCTCTAGGAAGAGCAAATAAAGTTTCTTCCTTCCCCTGAAGTGGATGATGAACGATTGCTTAGAATTGGGTGGTTAAGAGCCGGTGTCACCATTACTGACTTTCTACGGAAAACAGTTCACCTGTAGATGCAGTGAGTGCAGCACACCCTGCAGGACAGGAGTAAACTGGTTCTAATCACTCATGGGCTGATCTGAACAGAGAATAATTACTTTCCTGTTAAGGGCAGACTCTTCCCATTGTCTCTACCCACCCCACTTACTTCCAAGTAGAACAGCAGAGATTTGTTTCAGAGGACTCAGAACTCTCAGTGTCACAGGGATCCATGAACTGCATTTAGCAGAAGCAGGGATGAAGAGGACTCATTCCTTTATTCATTCATTTGTTCATTTACAAAGATGTATGGACCTACTATGGAGCAAGCTTTATGCTAGGCAAACAAGCCCTCTTTTCAGAGAGCTCACTTCAGGAATCCTGCAGAGTTTGGAGTCATGCCTTTTATGAAGGTCTTTTAAAGTTCTGTCATTCAGATCGTATTCCAGGATGCAGAGGATTAAACACAGCAAAACACCATTTATTCAGAGTCACATGAAAAGCCAAAAGAAGGGAGCTTCCCTGATGGCGCAGTGGTTAAGAATCTGCCTATGCAGGGGACATGGCTTCGAGTCCTGGTCTGGGAAGATCCCACATGCCGTTTAGCAACTAGGCCCATGTGCCACAACTACTGAGCCTGTGCTCTAGAGCCTGTGGGCCACAACTACTGAGTCCGCATGCCACAACTACTGAAGCTCACACGCCTATAGCCCATGCTCCACAACAAGAGAAGCCACCACAATGAGAAGCCCGCGCACCACAACAAAGAGTAACCCCTGCTCGCCACAACTAGAGAAAGCTCGCATGCAGCAACGGAGACCCAATACAGCCAAAAATAAATTAATTAATTAAAAAAAGAGAAAAAAAAAGCCAAAAGAAGATAGCCAATGTAAATCAGCAAAAACAGGGACCACTGAATATATTTAAGGAATGTAATCTATTATTTTTTGAGGAATATTCACTAATTTGAAGTTTCTGTTTTGATAATATTTCCTAGTAGAATACCTTCTTGAGAAGATAGAACTTTATTTATAAAGAGCATCATTTTCGTCTAAAGATTGGATCACACTTATCATTTACACTGTATCTTTTTTCTCAAATGGGTTAAACATTTTCTATTTAGGTCTTACTTAAATTCTTTATTTGCTAACTAACATATTTACTTTTCATAACCTACAACATGACAGAACAAACTTTAACTCATTTGAAATATAATTACTAAAAGATTCTAATTTGAAGACTGAAATAATAAGATTCCACTAATCCAGTTAATAGTTCATTAAGCACTTACTATGGTTCAACCACTGAACCAGTTATAACCTAACTGTGTTGAAGCTTGTGATTAAGCAATTAAAATACATTGTATACAGTGGTGTGTATTAATGTGTGTGTATGCATTTGTGTGTTTTCAGTTCAGGTGGAAATGAATATAGGCCATAATATTAAATGAAAAAAAAAAAACAAGCAAAAACTCAATCCGTGATATGATATGTAGCTGCGGATAAAGAAGTAGAAGGGGGCACAAACATGGTTTCACTTGTTGATGGGATAGGGTCAATTTATTTTTCTTTGTACGTTTGTTTGTTTGTTTCTTTATGGCTGCATTGGGTCTTCGTTGCTGCGCACGGGCTTTCTCTACTTGCGGTGAGCAGGGCTACTCTTCGTTGTGGTGCACGGGCTTCTCATTGCAGTGGCTTCTCTTGTTGTGGAGCATGGGCTCTAGGCCCGCAGGCTTCAGTAGTTGTGGCTCGTGGGCTCTAGAGCGCAGGCTCAGAAGTTGTGGCGCACGGGCTTAGTTGCTCCGCAGCATGTGGGATCTTCCCGGACCAGGGGTCACGGCATGTCCCCTGCATTGGCAGGCGGATTCTTAACCACTGTGCCACCAGGGAAGTCCCTATTTTTCTTTTATTTTGAATTCTACTGGCAGTCTTACAAAGTTATTTTTGCAATAAAAAATGGCTAAACCAAAATGGATCCAGACTGACCTGTTTGTTTTGAGTGGTTTGGAGAAGAGATTTGAAAGAGGAACCACTGAAGTTTTGTGTAATACAGATACATCTATAAATCTTACAGGGGGAATATCCTGACATCTTCTATAATTTCCAAAATGTCAAATTCCCAAATAGAAGGTTTTAGGTGAAGACTGTAAAGAAATGGTGAGGGCTTCCCTGGTGGCGCAGTGTTTGAGAGTCCGCCTGCCGAAGCAGGGGACACAGGTTCGTGCCCCGGTCCAGGAGGATCCCACATGCCGCAGAGCGGCTGGGCCCGTGAGCCATGGCCGCTGAGCCTGCGCGTCCGGAGCCTGTGCTCCGCAATGGGAGAGGCCACAACAGTGAGAGGCCCACGTACCATAAAAAAAAAAAAAAAAAAAGAAATGGTGAGATTTTGGTCTACATATTTTTAGTACCCAGAAGAAAAGACTGAGGAAGCCAGGAGTTTTATTTACTTAATGTTAAATAACCATATGTTTGAAAATATTTGTATTATTCTACCTCCCCCATCCAATAGTACTTGGATGCAGAATATCTCATACAGTTTGATGACTCAGAGTATAAATGAGTATCAGAAGTATTTTAAATAAATGATAAATAATCAACTTGATTTGAGGATATTCTGTAGGCCCAGGGTTTTTATTTTGATGAAGTAGTCTGCCAGGAGAAGGAGGTGGTGAGATCCGCACTTGTGGGAAGAGAGTAAACATATTCTGGTTTACAGAGAAATAGAAAAGCAGGGTGGGGGATGGAATCACCTTGCCTGAGATAATAGATGCTCTATAAAATTGAGCCTCTTCATATTATCATAGAAATTATTTGCTGGCAGTAGTGCAAAAGGCTGTTATATATTATTGTTATTTGTGGTTGGAGACACAAAGCAATATGATCGTTTGATGACTTATTTGTTTTTGGAAAATGACAGCTTTTGTGTGCCAGTAAATATGAAATCCCCTGGAAATATTCTTGTGAATTTAGGAGCCATCTGACATACAATAGACTTTAATGATGACACGGAAGTTGTACTTAGGAGATTACCTGATGGTTCTGCATCAGTTATCCAGAAGGGGAACACTGTCTGCTTGGTGACTACAAGACAGAGAGACGTATAACTTTGTCCGAATTTATGGTCGATGGACAGTGGCTTCACCAGAACATGGGAGGGGAGGCAGTTAGTCTCCAGTTTTGTGTGTGCTCTCCATCTTGTCCAGAACAGAGCTGACAGCCGCAGCGTTCCGCTCACTCCACTTCATCCGTCCCTTTCTCCTCTTCGAGAAGCGCAGGGTGAAAGAACAGCAAGGAACCTGAAATTCATCCTGGGTAACATAAACACAGTTCAGGCTGAGCGTGTCTGGTGTGCGATCGTCGTGTGCCATTTGCAGTGATCGGACACCACTTTGGAAGATGACACTAACTATCCTGAGGTTTTAATACGATTGCCTCCCAATGCCTGAGAAAGCCCTGTGCGTTTGCCTGGCACTCTGTTCTCTTATGACAGGGCTCTAGTTTTTTGGGGTTTTTTTTTCTTCCTTTCTCTCTCTGTCTCCTTTTCCTGGAACTGCCACACCCTTAGCTGGTAATCTTTAAACCCTGGGCTGCAGTGATCACTCTTCATATGGCCACACATTAAGCACATCTTTCATGCTTCTCCAAACCAAACTCAGAAAGTGCCAATGAATAAGTTGTTGGGGAAGAAGTCAGTGGGTAGCATTAAGGCCACCTGACTGGAGGCATTAGGTGTGCACTTTGAGCGAAAGGCACCCTGCAGAGTCGGGAATGAGGTGTTTTATCACATATTCCTAGAGGCGTAAAACAAGAGAGTAAAAAGCCGTTTTCAGAGCAGCTCCTCCACCTTGCTCCTATTGTGGATTGTTCACACTGCTATGGCCAAGATTAACCCTCAAAAGGGGAAAGTCCCAAGCCTCTGGAGCTGTGAATTTTTACATGAGTATAGCATATTCTCTTGTCAATAGGCCAAAGATGGAGGAGGGCATCCAATGACTTTTTCCATGGAACTTACATTCATATCTGCTCAAATTACTCTGGGCATCTTTCTAGATCTATGCGACTACTCTGAAAACTTTCCATTCATTCCTTTAACTTTCGTTCATTCATGTCAAATATTTATTGAATATATAATATATGCTGGACCTCATTCTAGCTGCTGGGAAGGCACTTGTGGGAATAAAAATAGAGAAATATCACTATTCTAATGGGTTTGTGTTCTAGAGAGAATATATAGACAATAAAGAAAATAAATAAGTAAACTATTAATATGTTAGCAGGTGGTAAAGGAGCCTTTGGACAATACCCAGAGCAGGCTTTTGAATGCACAGTCTTTGACTCAAGACTCAGAAAATCAGACTAAAGGCAGGATGACATGGGATATTGTTGATGTGAACAGGAGGGTTTGTAATGGAGAGAAAAACCAGTGGACTCCATCCTCTTTCTACTTCTTTCCACCTTTCTCACAAAAGACTGTGACAAGTTTCATCCCCCCAAAATGGAGACTAGACAAGGCGCAGCAGGAAGGAGGGCTGGGGTTAGGGGAACAATGGGAAATATTTCAGATTAAGGGAGTAACCTTGGGAAAAAAAACCAAGGAGCCCTATAGGAGGGAAGAAAATGCACTCCTACATTTCCTCCTCCTTCCTTTCAGTCTGTCCTGCCTCTTTCATTTCTTGGTGAAGAGTTTCATGGCCTTGGTCCAAGGTAGGAGAGCAAACTTGACAGAGTCAAGGTCCTTGTTTGGCCAAGCGTTCTTTGCCTGTTCCTTTTCCCTCCCTTGTCAAAATTTAGCTCATTTTTAAGCCTTGTAAATTTGCACACTTACCTCTCTGTTGTTTTCTTTCCTGAACAATTCTCTGCCGCAGATTATGTTGCTCACAGACCCGGAGATTGAGAGCAGCTTACTGATCAGCTCGGACGAAGGGGCAACCTATCAAAAGTACCGGCTGAACTTTTACATCCAGAGCTTACTTTTCCACCCCAAGCAAGAGGACTGGATTCTGGCATACAGCCAAGACCAAAAGGTGAGCATGATCCCCTTGTTCGAGACAGTGGTGCATGGTTGTCCTAGGGAAAGACCACTACTTAGTCATGGCTACATTTCTTCTCAGCTGTCAGGTTTGTTCTATGCAGCAGCTTGAACCCTGTGCCGGTGGGGCGAGGGGCAGCCATGTGGATCTCAGGCTGCTTGTTTGAGCTGTGTAAGCATCTGAAACAGCACACAAAGGAAAAGCTAGACCCTAAGGAAGACATTGTGGGGAAGTAGTTCTTACCTGGAAGCTTCAGGCCATCAGGAAAGCCCCAGGGAATTTGAGACAGTGCTTTGTGTATGTGAGATGTGATCATTTTTTTTTGGAATAAAGAACCCATAGCTTTTCTCAGAGCCTTAAAGGGAAGGATGACCCTGAAAGAGTGAAGAACATTAGCTAGTGATATGCTAAAATAGTGAGAGAAATGTACATAGAGAACATTCAGAATCAGGCAATCTCAGGACTTTTCTTTTCTTGGTGGTTAGGCTGAAGGATAGGTCTATGTTTTAGGAAGGCATTGAATGAAGTTATGCTATTGTATGTTTATCTGTGTGTATATATGTGTGTGCATGTACACGCAATATGTATATGTATTTTATGGGATAAATGCTATAAAATATATCATGTAATCTGTACTGCAGATACATTATAAAATACATGTAGCTCCAGCTTTTTTTTTTTTAAAGACTAGATCTTTTTTTTTTTTTTTTAATAATTAATTTATTTTTGCTGTGTTGGTTCTTCGTTTCTGTGCGAGGGATTTCTCCAGTTGCGGCAAGTGGGGGCCACTCTCCATCGCGGTGCGCGGGCCTCTCACTATCGCGGCCTCTCTTGTTGCGGAGTACAGGCTCCAGACGCGCAGGCTCAGTAGTTGTGGCTCACAGTCCTAGTTGCTCCGCGGCATGTGGGATCCTCCCAGACCAGGGCTCGAACCCGTGTCCCCTGCATTAGCAGGCAGACTCTCAACCACTGCGCCACCGGGGAAGCCCAGTAGCTCCAGCTTTTAAGGAACTTACATTTTTCAGGTAGAATGTAAGGCTAGCAACAGCAAATACAATCAGATTAGAATTAGAGGAAAAAAGTATACAAAGGCAAATGTGAGAGAGGCTCTAGCCATAAAAGCCAAAAGGAAAATAGGTAAAATATTCGAATGCTCTTTGTGAAATGCATGGTTCAGTGAGGTCATTCTGAGAATTATCCTCAGAGGAATTATATGTTACAAATTACATATATTTAAAGAAATACTGGACTTCCCTGAGTGAGGAGAATATTCTAGGGTTAAAACCCTAGAATACTTAACCAGGTGGTTAAAACCGTCTGGGCTGGTATAGACGTGTGGGGTTCTTCCTGAAGGGAGGGGAATAGTATAAACAACTTTTCAAGGTCTCTACTGACATGAGCATTTTTGAGGAAGCAAATTAAAATTCTTAGGTTTGGAGTTTTATTCACACTGGCCTTACTGCCAAATAAAATGCACATTAGCCTAAAAATAGGGAAGACGTACAATTAGTATTTTTTTCCTCTCGAGCAGCCTGGCTCCCCTTTCAGCAGAATGTACATTTTCATTCCTGGAGTCAAGCCACAGTGCATCTAGTCCAGGATGGTGCAGTTACCAGAGGCAAAGCTGAGCAGCTCAGGACACAGAGTATTAGTCATTTAATCCACTGGGTTTTTGTATTTTATTGGACAGTTGGTTAATTTTCCCCCTGATGCCAGAGGCACACTGAGGGCCAGATTTACCTGGCTAAGTGAAAACTATGCATCTTTGCAGTTGTGTCAGAGGAGATGCCCCAAAATTTAACCCTTCATGTGCCAGTACTTCAGACAGCGATGCCATGAGCACTGTGGCAGAACGGGTAACTCTGGAGGAGTTGGGACATGTGGCTCCGACTCAGCCACATTTGGGAATTGGTACTTGGGGTTGGCTTTCTTTGCCTTAAAATGTGTTTGTGTGGATAGTTATAATTGCAGGTGCACTTCCAATGAGATTGAAAAGAAAAACAACCCCACAAATATTAGACTCCATGTCTGTTTTATGTGCTCAGCATGATGCACTGTTGGTACAAAATAACTATATTGAGGAGTATTCATTCCATCTAGGGAAAGAATATAAATACCTGTGAGTTCAGTAGTCCAAGAGGGACTAAAAAGGCAGATAGATCCTTCATTCACACATGGTAGATACCCAGTCAGAGTAGCGGATGGATTATATAAAATTGGCAGCCCAAGTTTAGGAGATGGAGATCTTATAAAATGATTTCACCTGGACTTTAATGAATGTCGTATTTCTGTGGGGGGTGGAGGGGGTGCTTTTTCCACAAGAGGGATGTCATAAACAATAATATAAAGTTGTAAAGTTAGAAAACTCATGTAAACAGGATTGTGAATGTGTCTATTTGGCTGAAACTGAAATTTGGGAAAGTTATACATGTACTCCTGGAACCTAATCTTAATTTTTTTGGGACCACTTTGACTGTTAGGCAAAATAATTTTTGTTTTCCCAATTAGGAGCCTTTTGAACATTTTGGTCAGTGGAATTATGTGTTCAGAGCTATAGATTACAAAGATTAATCTGGTAGTAATATTAGAATGAACTGTGGTGCTGTGAGGTCAAGACCAAGGAGACCAGTTAGGATGGTATCACAGTAGTCTTGGTCAGGACCAAAAAGTATCTTTTGTGACCACAGACCAAATGAATTCTATCATTTTAGAGGTAGAAGAAGCCTTAACAGTCTTTGCTCTGTATGTAGCTAACAAACCAAAAATCTTAGACGTTAGTGAATTTTCCCAAAGGGGAAAACCACTCATTGGTGTCACATGTCTAAGTTCAGCAATTGGAATTTGAATACGATATTTAGTAGGGTTCACTACTAAATGGATGGTGATATCTGGAGATTAGCAAAGGGGCAGAAGCCAGCCTTTCTGCTAAGCTCTCTGTTTCTCCAGAAGACAATGAAGGAGAAATCATCCTGGGAAAAAAGAATTATAGATCACCTGCTAATATGAGTAGGGGTTGGGGAAGGGCTCCACATATCAGGGCTTGAATCACAGCATGAGGAGTGGGGCATTAGCGGGGAGGGGAGTGGGCTGCAGCCATCCAATGAGCCATTAGCTGGTGGTGTTGGCCCGGAGTCAAGTGGAGAAGGTCTATGGCCACTCACGCGGGTCAGTGATATGGAAATAATAGCTGGCAATCACCCACGAATCACGGAGCTTTGAACCCTGATGAGATGCAGCAATGGGCCCTAAGGAAGGCCCTGTGCTAGTGTTGGCAGGCCAGTGACTTTTGGAAATGGGAACACTTATTCTTTCATGTAAGGATTGTTCATCAATATGTCTGTGACAGTTGCTACTGTTGCAGAACTCTCAGCAAAGATGGTGGCTTTGGTGCTAGGATTCCCTTTGCCAGATGCTGTTTTCAACCAGCCTGTGGTGAACAGAATCCTCAGGTAGAGAGCACCGTCTGTTAGAAGTTATTGTGTTGAGGTGGCAGCTCCGTCAGGACTCACCTGTGCACAGTCCTCCTCTCCTCTCTTCCCTTGTTTGCTGTCAGTCTTTTGAGGCATATGCTCCCCTTTTGAATACATAGCCACCTTTACTTTTCCCTTATTTCCTTGCCATTGCCTTCTCTCACCTTTAGTGAATGAGACTTTGAGGTCCCCGAAGACAAAGTCTGGATCTCTGGCTTGCAGGAAAGAGCCCATGTGGTCTGTGGCGTTCTGCTCCAACTGCATTTCATCTAGAGTGTCTGGACTCTCAGTAGAGGCTTTTTGATGTGAGCATTTTAAGGGACTCAAAAGAGTTTGGTTGAACAGATTGTGCTTTCTGGCCCAAGACAGAGTTTTACCGGCCATCATTCCATAGGAAGCCAGATTTAAAAAAAAAAAAAAAAAAAGGCTTTTAACCAGGGAGAAATATGTATGATCAAATGCTCTCAAAATTCATAAGATCAGGTTATTTTGATATTTTAGCCTTTTTTCTTATTTTTTCTTAGAGAAATCTACCTGTGATATTAAATATCTAGGTGATTGCCAAGAGGTAAAATTTTTTTGAATGAGCATGTGACTCTCCAGCTACCACTAGAATGACTGAAGAGAAAAGGTTTGGGACCTTTTTCCCTTTGAAGCTCTAAAAGAAGTAGCTTGACTTCTTAAAAAGCCCTGTTGGGGGACTTCCATGGTATAGACACAGGCGATAGACTCCTTGGCCTCTGAAGGGTCTATGTGAGGATGTGCCTTTGGAAAGCCCTGGAATTTTCAGAAAAATAAGCATTATAGACATTATGGAAACATCATGCCAAATGGGCAGAGGGATACCTGTTATGTACAGCCACACCTTTTAAGCTTCTTACAAAACAGCAGTGAATCACTGTGGATGCCGTGAAGAATTCCACAGCATTTATGCCAGGACCACCAACATCTCACTCTCCATTTTTTAGTTTTGTTATTTCTGTAATTAAGCAGTAGGCAAACCAAACATTCTGCTCCTTCCTTTTGTTTCTTGGCATTTGGAAACTGAGCAGCCAGGAGAACAGAGGTACAGAGCTCTCGCTTCCTTCCTTGTTTCCCCCCCACTTTCTTGCCTCAATACAGGAAACCACCCAAGGAAGGCTTAGCAGCAGGCCAAGTGTGCCAGATTACATCTTTATTTTAATTTGGCAATAAACTAGTGTACAAACTGTGCTAGGAAACATTGCCTCCAATGGCATCTCTCCGTCTGTCTCAAACACCTCACTAAACATGATGTGTTGGGAGACAGTGGAAATGAGGGAAAACAAAACGCAGATGTGACTGAAAGAAAACAACAGGAGAAATGTGTAAGAATAGGCATCTACCTCAGCTCTGCTGACCATCCTGGGGCGCTAGGCTCGGGGCCTCTCTGTTAGGGGTTACACCGTGGAGCGAACTGTATAGGGGCGAGTCTGCAATGTTGTGAAGCCAACGTGAACGCTCCTGGGCCTCAGAGTGCGTCACAGCTGGGGAGCAGAGACCCCCTTGCTCGGCTTATCCAGGCGGCAAGGCCTCTCCTACGGATGTACCTGCTGCCCCTGACCATGAGCGGGAGGGTCCACTTTTCTCCAGTCCTCTACGGTGAGCTTTTTCTCCCCACTCTGGATGCCCAAGCCCTTCTAGACCGTGGACTCAGGTCCTACACAGATAAGCAAGCAACTAACTGAACACGGCGGCTGGGTCTGGGCTGTGAGAAGCTGGAGAGCAGGTGTTCCTTCAGGAGGGTGGGGTGTGGTGGTGGGTCTTGGTGAGCTCCAGCCTGCTGTTCTTGCCCCCGAGGACAGCTCATTCAATGTCACCAGACTTTTCAGAGTTTTTCGAGAGAAGTAATCCTGCTTTGTTTGAGATATGACATTTTCCTATTTTTAAGTGTTTATAACTAACTCAAAAACTTAAAACAGAAAGCCGTTCAGGGCAAGTCAACCTCATCTGCTGCCTTGTCTTCGTCCCCAGATCACCTTTTTTCTTATTTCTCTGTCTTTCCCATTATCTTTGTTTTTCTCCTGTTCATGGATCTTCCTGTCAGTTTTATTTCAGGAAACGTTCCATTGTTTTGTGAACTAAAAAAAAAAAAGCATACAAATGAGTGATCAATTCTGTGGAGGGAGGACAAAACCCTTAGGACAGTTTCGTGGGTCACCTTTCATTTTGTGGCAGTTCTAGAATATTCATGAGTTTGTGTTGTCTCACTTGTTCTGGAGCCCTGAGTCAGCAGTCCAAGTAATACCATGTAGGAGCTTGCAGGATCTCTGTTCTCCTCTGTATTCCAAAGTATCAAAGTTTATGAAAGAAATAAGAAATCCTAAGGCTTGCACGGTGGCCTCACCTTCAGTATTTTGGTAAATATGTGTAAGATACACTTAAAACCAAAACATGGCTTTAAAGGAGGAAATCACGTTTTCGTAAGGAAACCCTATTCACAAATAATTGAAACCCTAAATATTAACAGTGGTGTTCTCTGTATAAATGAAGGCAGAGTTTGAATTAAAATCATATATTGATAGAAAAGGAAAATTATACTGCCAGTGTATTTGAGAGCATACAATAGAATTTTAGTAACTTGCATAAAAGTAAATTTTTAGAAGAAGAGCTGCTTTTAGCTTTCTCCCTTCTTTCTTTCTACCAGTCCTGCAATTTTATTTAAACAGTTTCATATACATTTCTTTAAAAAAAAAGAAAAAAAGAATGCAACTTTCTTTTTAATCTTTCCTACTTTTCCTGACTGAGCACTAACAGATGGCCATTGCTTATCACGACAGCTTTGAATGCCAGGAATTCTCTGGGAAATAATGACTGCTTGATAAGGGAAGAGATGTCAGCATTTTCCAAAACTTAGTCATATTGGTTTCTCACCAGCAATAGACAGCACAGCAAGTGAGGCAGGAACATCAGCTCTCTACTCTGTCAGGCCCTCCAAATGGCCATGTGACCTTCAGCAGGTCATTTAACTTTTAGAGTTTCGCCAGTTGTGAAGTGGAAGCAATAACAGTACCTGGCTCACAGGACTGTTTGAGGATGCTGTGATAATGTATGTAAAACACTCAACACAGAGCCTGGCACATGGCTAGCACCACATGAATGCCAGCCAATGTATTATTCAAAGACCTAGGAGAGAGCCACCTGGTGTGGCATAACTAGGTTTAGACTCAAGGCTTCCTTAGCCGTAATCTGGTGTCTTCCCAATACATGACGTTATACGTATTTAGTCAACGTTGAATGTCCCCTTAGACAATCACTAAAAGGTACCACTGAACCAGAATGAACAGAGTAAGCAAGAACCAATATATGGTACTCAGAAAATATTATTGTAATAACAGTAAGCCATTAAATATTAAAGTATTTGCCTTTACAGCAACTCTGTTTGTTTTTGAGTAGACCTAGCAGCCCCTTAATGTCAAAAGGGCAAGATTGAAATGAAAGATAAATGGATCCTTCAAATTCAACCCCCTGGGGATATTCAAATGATTTCTGCACAAGCACAAACACTTAAGAAACTGATACCTACCTAATGCCGTCACGTTTCCCAAGGCACTACACTAAAAGGCACTCAGTTATTCATAACAAATATGTGGAGCATTATATACCATGCTGCTTCGGCAAGATTTCCATGTGCTTGAAATTTCCCAATGTCAGAGCTGATTTCTAATCTCATGAATATGTAAATAATTTAAGTATTCAAGTACAAAACTGGCAATTAGAGTGGAAACCAGGGAGCTTGCTGAAGGTCAACCCCAATGCTTGTTTATAAAACAAATTCTCCAGCTGAAATGCCATCTTATGCAAACGAGGAAGGCCTGTGTTCACTTTAGCTAACTTGTTTAACCAGGTTGTATCATTATTTTTCAATTGCTACCTGAAGCAGTTTGATCTACCCGTTCTCAAATTTGAATGAAATGAGCTACAAGCAGAAGGAGAAATGGACATTTTTGAATGAGTGATTGGGATTAAGGTTTGGACAGATAGAATTATGCTTTTTGGTAGCTATTTAAACTTTGAAATAAATTACATTTTTGCTTGTGCAATTTTTTAGCCAGCTATTTTGATCTATTCTACCCACCAACACTTGTCTAAATGGATTAAGATGCCTCCTTAATCCAGGCACCAGTCTGGGAAAGTTTGAAGGACATTTAACATCCTAAGAGGGCATGGACCTCTTTCTTAAATGAGCTCGAGGGATATCCAGAAAAAAACTTATCTCTGAGTGTGGCCCTTTAGAATCTAGTAATGGTAAAATTTTCTTGTATCCTGCCTTGTCAAGCATGGTTGCTGCCAGCAGTGTTGCCAAGGAGGGGAGTGGTTTGAGAAGGAGGGAGTCTTGGCCTTGTAAATAGACATATTTTGTGAAGTTATGACTCTGTAGGTTTCATACTAAATTTTTTTTTAAATGTTATCTGTTCCAACTTCCTCCCTTCAGTATAATAGGATATTGTAAGTTCAGATTACAAATGGCACATTAGGTGTTCCAAGAGATCCAGAGGCCCAGCCAGGATCTCATAGCTGGCAAGAGGAAGAGAAACCAGAAGTCAGCTACCCTTCTAAAATGACCAGGTCCCTTTCCTGAGCTAGACCCTTAATATAAAATACCATGAGATGGCTTTCCCAGGACTTCCAGATGGGAGAATTACCCTCCTCACCCATCCTTGCTTGCTCTTCGGCCCCTTTCCACACCTCCTTTTCCCTTCAAGTGAGAAAAGCCTACTTCCCGAGCCAGTGCAGTGTGTTCCCTCGCCCCTGCCGCTCCCACGCGGGTCCCCCCTCCAGCCATCGCTACTGCCACCACCTCGGTTCCACTCAATCGATTTTTGCTGCATGTCAACACTTATTACTGAAGAAGTGAAACATTTCCTCACCACCCTCCTGTTCTCTTTGTGAACAACAACATGCATTTTCCAAGAAGTTAAGTGAAACTAAGGATCCAGTTGGTGGCCACTGAACAGAGCAAAGGGTTGGGTCCTCTAATCTTCACGAGCAACAAGGACATTTTAATCGTAATGAATGGTTCAAGTACTAATATCCCGCTACTCCAGGTAAAAAGAAGAACATAGGCCGCAATTCAGTATTTATTGATATAAAGGATTCTTGCCAGAATGGTGAGTTCCGTCAGTGTATTAACATTTTTAGATTGCAAAGTATAATCTGACTGTGAATAGCAGGTGATTAATATACCAGAATAATACTATCAGAATCAGAGTGGATAAGAATGTTTTTTTGGCCCTGCCTGCCTGCCCTCTTGCTGTGTTCCTGCTTAGAGAAATTAGTCCTTCTTTTCCAACTTAGTCACTGGAAAGAAGTTTCAGCCTGAGAGCTTGCAGGATCTTAGTTCCCAGGGTGGAGGTTGGGCCCGAGCTCCTGCGGTGGGAGCTCTGAGTCCAAACCACTGGACTAACAGAGAACCTCAGACACCAGGGAATATCAGTCGGAGTGAGGCCTCCCAGAGGTCTTCATCTCAGCACCAAGACCAAGCTCTAGCCAACTGCATACAAAATCCAGTGCTGGACATCTCAGGCCAAACAACCAGTAAGACAGGAAAGCAGCACCAACCATAAAAAAAAAAAAAAAAAATGAAATGACAAAAAAATTTGTTGCAGAGGAAGGAGCAAGGTAAAAACCTACAAGACCAAATTAATGAAGATGAAATAGGCAACCTACCTGAAAAAGAATTCAGAATAATGATAGTAGGGGTGATCCAAATTCTCAGAAACAGAATGGGAAAAATACAAGAAACATTTAACAAGGATCTAGAAGAACTAAAGAGCAAACAGTGATGAAAAACACAATTACTGAAATTAAAAATACTCTAGAAGGAATCAATAACAGAATAACTGAGGTAGAAGAATGGATAAGTGAACTGGAAGATAAAATGGTGGAAATAACTGCCAGGGAGCAGAATAAAGAAAAAAGAATGAAAGGAATTGAGGAGAGACGCAGAGACCTCTGGGACAACATTAAGTGCACCAACATTCAAATTATAGGCATCCCAGAAGAAGAAGAAAAAAAGAAACGGTCTAAGAAAATATTTGAAGAGATTATAGTTGAAAACTTCCCTAACATGGGAAAGGAAATAGTCAAGTCCAGGAAGTGCAGAGAGTCCCAACAGGATAAAACCAAAGAGAACCATGCAGAGACACATATTAATCAAACTATCAAAAATTAAATACAAAGAAAAAATATTGAAAGCAAAAAGGGAAAAGCAACAAACAACATACAAGGAAATTCCCATAAGGTTAACAGCTGACTTTCAGCAGACACTCTGCAAGCCAGAACGGAGTGGCAGGATATATTGCAAGTGATGAAAGGGAAAAACCTACACCAAGATTATTCTACCCAGCAAGGATCTCATTCAGATTCGACAGAGAAATTAAAACCTTTACAGATAAGCAAAAGTTAAGAGAATTCAGCACCACCAAACCAGCTTTACAACAAATGCTAAAGGAACTTCTCTAGGCAGGAAACACAGGAGAAGGAAAAGACCCACAATAACAAACCCAAAACAATTAAGAAAATGGTAATAGGAACATACATATTGATAATTACCTTAAATGTAAATGGATTAAATGCTCCAACCAAAAGACATAGACTGGCTGATTGGATACAAAAACAAGACCTGTATATATGCTGTCTACAGCAGACCCACGTCAGACCTATGGACACAAACAGACAGAAAGTGAGGGGATGGAAAAAGATATTCCATGCAAATGGAAATCAAAAGAAAGCTGGAGTAACAATTCTCATATGAAACAAAATAGACTTTAAAATAAAGACTATTACAAGAGACAAAGAAGGACACTACATAATGATCAAGGGATCAACCAAGAAGAAGATATAACAATTGTAAATATTTAAGCTCACAACGTAGGAGCACTTCAATACATAAGGCAAATGCTAGCAGCCATAAAAGGGAAAATCAACAGTAACATATTAATAGTAGGGGACTTTAATACCCCACTTTCACCAGTGGACAGATCATCCAAAATGAAAATAAATAAGGAAACACAAGATTTAAATGACACATTAGACAAGATGGACGTAATTGATATTTATAGGACATTCCATCCAAAAACAACAGGATACACTTTCTTCTCAAGTGTTCATGGAACATTCTCCAGGATAGATCATATCTTGGATCACAAATCAAACCTTGGTATATTTAAGAAATTGAAATTGTATCAAGTATCTTTTCTGACCACAACTCTATGAGAATAGATATCAATTACAGGAAAAAAAACTGTAAAAAATACAAACACATGGAGGCTAAAAAATATGCTACTAAATAACCAAGAGATCACTGAAGAAATCAAAGAGGAAATAAAAAAATGCCTAAAAACAAATAACAATGAAAATACGACGACCCAAAACCTATGGGATGCAGCAAAAGCAGTTCTAAGAGGGAAGTTTATAGCAATACAATCCTACCTCATGAAACAAGAAACATCTCAAAGAAACAACCTAAACTTATACCTAAAACAATTAGAGAAAGAAGAACAAAAAACCCCCAAAGTTAGCAGAAGGAAAGACATCATAAAGATCAGATCAGAAATAAATGAAAAAGAAATGAAAGAAATAATAGCAAAGGTCAATAAAACTAAAAGCTGGTTCTTTCAGAAGATAAACAACATTGATAAACCATTAGCCAGACTCATCAAGAAAAAAGGGAGAAGGCTCAAATCAACAGAATTAGAAATGAAACAGGAGAAATAACAGCTGACACTGCAGGAAAACAAAGTATCATGAGAGATTACTACAAGCAACTATATGCCAATAAAATGGACAACCTGGAAGAAATGGACAAATTCTTAGAAAAGCACAACCTTCCGAGACTGAACCAGGAAGAAATAGAAAATATAAACAGACGAATCACAAGCACTGAAATTGAAACTGTGATAAAAAATCTTCCAGCAAAAAAAGGCTCAGGACCAGAGGGCTTCACAGGCGAATTCAACCAAACATTTAGAGAAGAGCTAACACCTATCCTTCTCAAACTCTTCCAAAATAGAGCTGAGGGAGGAATACTCCCAAACTCATTCTATGAGGCTGCCATCACCCTGATACCAAAACCAGACAAAGATGTCACAAGAAAAGAAAACTACAGGCCAACATCACTGATGAACATAGATGCAAAAATTCACAACAAAATACTAGCAAACAGAATCCAGCAGCACATTAAAAGGTTCATATACCATGGTCAAGTGGAGTTTATCCCAGGAATGCAAGGATTCTTCAGTATATGCAAATCAATCAAATGTGATACACCATATGAACGAACTGAAGGATAAAAACTATATGATAATATCAATAGATGCAGAAAAAGCTTTTGACAAAATTCAACACCGATTTATTATAAAAACTCTCCAGAAGGTGGGCATAGAGGGAAACTACCTCAACATAATAAAGGCCATATATGACAAACCCACAGCCAACATCGTTCTCAATGGTGAAAAACTGAAGCCATTTCCACTAATATCAGGAACAAGACAAGGTTGCCCACTCTTACCACTATTATTCAACATCGTTTTGGAAGTTTTAGCCACAGTAGTCAGAGAAGAAAAATAAATAAAAGGAATCCAAATCGGCAAAGAAGTAAATCTGTCACTGTTTGCAGATGACACAATGCTATACATAGAGAATCCTAAAGATGCTTCCAGAAAACTACTAGAGGTAATCTAGTAATGAATTTGGTAAAGTAGCAGGATACAAAATTAATGCAGAGAAATATCTTACATTCCTATACACTAATGTTGAAAAATCTGAAAGAGAAATTAAGGAAACACTCCCATTTACCACTGCAACAAAAAGAATAAAATACCTAGGAATAAGCTACCTAAGGAGACAAAAGACCTGTATGCAGAAAACTATAAGACTCTGATGAAAGAAATTAAACATGACAGAAACAGATGGAGAGATGTACCATATCCTTGGATTGGAAGAATCAACATTGTGAAAATGACTCTACTACCCAAAGCAATCTACAGATTCAATGCAATCCCTATCAAACTACCAATGGCATTTTTCCCAGAACTAGAACAAAAAGTTGCACAATTTGTATGGAAACACAAAAGACCCTGAATAGCCAAAACAATCTTGATAAAGAAAAACAGAGCTGGAGGAATCAGGCTCCTGGACTTCAGACTATACTACAAAGCTACAGTAATCAAGACAGTATGGTTCTGGCACAAAAACAGAAATATAGATCAATGGAACAGGATAGAAAGCCCAGAGGTAAACCCACACACAATATGGTCACCTTATCTTTGATAAATGAGGCGAGAGTATACAATGGAGAAAAGACAGCCTCTTCAATAAGTGGTGCTGGGAAAACTGGACAGCTACATGTAAAAGAATGACATTAGAACACTCCCTAACACCATACACAAAAATAAACCCAAAATGGAGTAAAGACCTAAATGTAAGACCAGACAGTATAAAACTCTTAGAGGAAAACCTAGCCAGAACACTCTATGACATAAATCACGGCAAGATCCTTTTGGACCCATCTCCTAGAGAAATGGAAATAAAAACAAAAATAAACAAATGGGACCTAACGAAACTTAAAAGCTTTTGCACAACAAAGGAAACCATACACAAGACAAAAAGACAACCCTCAGAATGGGAGAAAATATTTTCAAATGAAGCAACTGACAAATGATTAATCTCCAAAATATACAAGCATCTCATGCAGCTCAATATCAAAAAAACAAACAAACAATCTATTCCAAAAATGGGCAGAAGACCTAAATAGTCGTTTCTCAAAAGAAGATATACAGATTGCCAACAAACACATGAAAAGATGCTCAACATCACTAATCATTAGAAAGATGCAAGTCGAAACTACAATGAGGTGTCACTTCACACCAGTCAGAATGGCCGTCGTCAAAAAATCTACAAACATTAAATGCTGGAAAGGACGTGGAGAAAAGGGAACCCTCTTGCACTGTTGGTGGGAATGTAAGTTGATACAGCCACTATAAGAGAACAGTATGGAGATTCCTTAAAAAACTAAAAATAGAACTACCATACGACCCAGCAATCCCACTACTGGGCATATACCCTAAGAAAATTGTACTTCAAAAAGAGTCATTGACCACAGTGTTCATTGCAGCACTATTTACAATAGCCAGGACATGGAAGCAACCTAAGTGTCCATCAACAAATGAATGGATAAAGAAGATGTGGCACATATATACAATGGAATATTACTCAGCCATGAAAAGAAATGAAATTGAGTTATTTGTAATGAGTTGGATGGACCTAGAATCTGTCATACAGAGTGAAGTAAGTCAGAAAGAGAAAAACAAATACCGTATGCTAACAAATATATACGGAATCTAAAAAAAAAATTGGTTCTATTGAACCTAGGGGCAGGACAGGAATAAAGGCACAGATGTAGAGAATGGACTTGAGGACATGGGGAAGGGGAAGGGGAAGCTGGGATGAAGTGAGAGAGAGTAGCATTGACGTATATACACTAGCAAATATAAAATAGCTAGCTAGTGGGAAGCAGCTGCATGGCACAGGGGGATCAGCTCGGTGCTTTGTGACCACCTAGAGGGGTGGGATAAGGAGGCTGGGAGGAAGCCACAAGAGGGAAGGGATATGGGGATATACGTATGCATATAGCTGATTCACTTTGTTATACAGTAGAAACTAACACAACACTGTAAAGCAATTATACTCCAATAAAGATGTTAAAAAAATTCTATGAGATAGAGTCACAAATTCTCATCTGAAAGGCTCTCACTCTCTTGACTTGCTTAATTCCAATGCCTGCCTGGCTGATCTAACTATAGTCATGATGAGACAATGTCCCAGAACAAGAAGACTTGTGATCCAAAGCCAAACAGCCTCCGCTACTCCAGGAAAGGCCATGCTAAGCAATATCCAACCTCAGAGGCTGGGGACATGGACGCATTGTTTAGGGTCCTTCCTTGGCTGCCTGAAAGTCAGGAAGAAAAGAGCAATCACAAGTTCTCTTTGCCATTCCTCCCTTCCTCAGGGCCTGTGGAAGCTCAGGCTAGAGGCAATAATCAGCAGAAAGGGGAGAGTTTGAGAACTAGTATTGACCTTTTACTCTGTGGCAAGCCTTATGCCAGACTTTTCACATTGATACCTCAACTCTATTCTTACATGAAACATCAGACGTATCATTATGCCAGTTAGAATTTGGGGAATCTGAGACTCTGAAAGGTTAAGAACATTCCCAAGGTGGTTGGTGGAGCCACAGGAGTCTTATCCAGGCTTGAGCCTCTTCACTCAGTCCTCGCTCCACCAAAACACTTGCCTCCCTACAAAAGCCATTGCGGTACTTTTCTTTTTTCCTTTTCTTTAATTGCCAATTTTTTTTCTATTTTTATGTAACCATCTTTCCACTCTCCAACCTACCATGAGACCTGTTCCCTCTGACAGATGCACTAGTACACATTTCAAGAGCTGAGTTTCACAGCAGAGAGAAAACTGTTGTTTGAAGATCACACAGCAGAGGAAGGGAGAGGGAGGGACCGGCATGTCAGAGGGGAATTACCCCTGTCTGCTTCCCAGGCAGCCAGCAGTCCCTTGTGAACCCTTGGACCAGCTTGTGACTGAAACACTGTGACCCTTGCTCATCTCTTCCAACCTTGCACCAGCTCTAGTCCCAGGGGTCTGTATGTAACATCTCCCCCTGCCCAGGTAAAATGACTGGAGCTTTCAGAAGTGACCCTCTCTGTAAATCGGTGCAGTCACTATGGAAAACAGTATGGAGATTCATTAAAAAACTAAAAATAGAGCTACCATATGATCCAGCAATCCCACTCCTGAGCATTTATCCAGAAAAGATGAAAACTCTCATTCAAAAAGATAAATGTGCCCCAATTTCATAGCAGCACTATTTACAACAGCCAAGACATGGAAGCAACCTAAATGTCCATTGACGAATGGATAAAGAAGATGTGGTATACACGTACACACACGCACACACAATGGAGTATTTATTACTCAGCAATGAAAAAGAATGAAATAATGTCATTTGCAGCAACATGGATGGACCTAGAGGTTATCATATTAAGTGAAGTAAGTCTGACAAAGACAAATATCATATGATATTACTTATATGTGGAATCTAAAAAAATGATACAAATGAAGTTATTTACAAAACAGAAACAGACTCACAGACATAGAAAACAAACTTATGGTTACCAAAGGGGAAAGGGGGAGTGGGGGGAAGGATAAATTAGGAGTTTGGGATTAACAGATACGCACTACTATATATATAAAATTGATAAGCAACAAGGTCCTACTATACATCACAGGGAACTACATTCAATGTCTTGTAATAACAAGACATTCTTTCCTATAATGGAAAAGAATATGAAAAGGAATACATATATGTAAAAAGAATATGTATATGAAAAATAATATATATATATGCATATATATAATTGAACCACTTTGCTGTACACCAAAAACTAACACAACATTGTAAATCAACTATACTTCAATAATAAGTAAATTAAAAAGCAAAAATAAATAAATAAATAAAAATAAATTAGTAGTCCTTGGAATGATTAGATTAAATATCTGGATATTCCAGAAAAGCATCTAAAGCCCATCGTTCAAATTTAAGACAAAATTTATAGTTCCCTGTGTGTATATAGCACAGGGAACTATATTCAATATCTTGCAATAACCTATAATAGAAAAGAATCTGAAAAAGAGTATATATATATATATACACACTCATATATATATATATATATATCTGAATCACTTTGCTGTACACCTGAAACTAACACAGCATTGTAAATCAACTATATTTCAATTAAAAAAAATGTGACCTTCTCTTACACTCTACTTCTAGTCAGATTTTTTTCCTTTTAAAATTTTGTTTATTATTATTGTTGTTATTGCCTTTCCTCCTTCCCACACCCAGGGGCCCTGACTCACCCAGGCACCCGTCTCTTCCCTGCCCTGATGCAGTCACCTAACTGATCTCTCTCCTCTGTTCCATCTTCACACGGCTAATGGATCCATCTTACGGAGGCACACTTCCAGTTATGTCCCAAGTGACAATTTTCTCCTCCTGCTTATTTTTTTTATTTTTATTTTTTTGCAGTACATGGGCCTCTCACTGTTGTGGCCTCTCCCGTTGCGGAGCACAGGCTCGGGACGCGCAGGCTCAGCAGCCATGGCTCACGGGCCCAGCCGCTCCGCGGCATGTGGGATCTTCCTGGACCGGGGCACGAACCCGTGTCCCCTGCATCAGCAGGCGGACTCTCAACCACTGCGCCACCAGGGAAGCCCCAACCTCCTGCTTATTTTTGTCTCTCAAAGCCTGCTGAGCTTCATCATATATTCATTTAAATAATGGTATGATTACATGGTTATTGAGGGCTATTCATTTTTTCCCATCAGTGTCTTGATTTGGGGGATCTGTGATACAGATCCTTACTAGCTTCTAATCATTTTACTTATCTTCCATTTATTTCTATATCTATATTATAGAAGCTTTAAGGCCGAGAGTGCATTTGAAATTTCCCTGAGTACCTCCAGACCTGGGAGCACAGGAAGAGTCCGTGAATTGAACTGGTCCACAGCCACATATTGACCCTTGTTGCCCAGCCAGCCCCAGTTCCATATGTCGAATCCCCCAAGCCTGCCTCAAAGTGCAAAACACAACTATGGGGTGTGTGACAGACTTCGGTGACAGCTGGGGAATGGCCAGTGACAGATTTGATAAATCCAGCCTTCAGAGAGATTGATGGAGCCGGTGACGTGTCATCATTCCTGCTCTCTCTTCATCAGCAAAGCCTGAGCGCTCAGCCTTGGCGCCCTTGTTTTTTGACCTTTGGGAACAGTCACCATTAGCTCCCCGCAAGTTGTGGTAGGATTGCATTCATCCAGTCTGCTCCCAGGCCATGTTTATAACCTCTACTCCCACGTCACTTCCCTTTACGCACCTCCACCAAACTGGGTCTCTTGAAGTTGACAAAAGAAGAACAAAGATACCGCTCTAACCTTTGCTGCTCTGTTTATTTGCTCACACTGACCCACTTGCCCTGGAACACTCTTTTTTCACATCTTCAAATTAAGACCTTTTACTGTTTTCCTAGTCCCACCTTGAAAGCTTTGGCAGATTCCCAGCTTCTTCCTGTCTTACATAAAGCCACCATAGCACTCTGGACAAAATATAACACTTACTATACTTTGTGTGTGATATCCCCTGAGAAGCTAGCTTTTTCTTTGGGGAACTTACGTCTCTCGGGGTTTGGGGGAGCTGGTCTGGGATGGGTCATCATGGTTCTCTATCTATCCCTGTACCTACCGGCCAAGGAGAAGGCTTGTGTCAGTGCTGGGTGAAGTTTTAGTTCCTTTATAATGTGATTTCCCCTAAGAGTGGGTTCTGGCTTCCTGTGCTATGCAACTAGAGCAGCAGAGCTTATCTCTGAAGACCATGGATTTCTCTGGATTGATTTTCTTCCTATTGAGGCTGGGGGAGGAGAGTGCTTGATATTTGCAATGCCTTGGGGGCCGGCATTAGAAATTTATTTGAAGTTCTCAAGATTCCATCTCTTTCTTGCTAAAAAGAATGCAGTAACAGCAGTGAGAACTGGAGAGTCATGAGGTGGATGAGTGCTTTGCACCCAGGCCATCCCTAGGGTGGTATTAGGATGAGGCAAATCAAATAGAACTGACAGGGTTTTCTGTCAGCCTTTTCAGGAAGGGCAATTTGCAAGCCTCCTGCCTCTAAAATGTTAAGGGCAGAGAAGGAAAGGGGAGGGAGCAGGCAACCTTGACAAGAACCAACTGCAGGAAGAGTTCCTCCAACCAGGAAACCTCTGCAGGAGCCCACGTGGGGGAGACCCAGGGACCTGCCTCCTGATGGGAAAGTCACCGTGGGGACCTTTGTGGTGAAAGCATCCGATCCCATCAACCAAAGACTGAAACATGCTGTCACTCTTACCTTCTACCAAATGGTGTCCTTGCACCGATTTCCTAGCTGCAAAAGAAAATTCCTAATGTGTACCTATCTAACAATCTAAAATGAGGGGCTGCATTGATCTGATTTAGAACTATGGAGAAGACTTTTTGGAGACAGTGGTGCTTGCAAGCTTTTGCATTCACACAAGGAAGTGGAATTTCTATTCAAAGAAAGATGCCACTCTGCTAGGAATTCAACCAAAATGTGAATGATAAGAAGATGGAAAATGAAAGTTGGAAACAGCTGCTCTCATACCCCACTTCTTTCAGCCCATCTTAATCTGCTATAGTTTAGGTATCCTGAGCAAAGTCAATGAATCTCACTTTTGCCCACCTCCAAGCTATTTGTCCTCCTGTGGCCTCTCTCTTTATGCCCCCTTGGAACCTGTGCCCCTCAGCCAACTTGCAGCCCTGCAGGCCTCTGGAGCATGACACCAGAGAAGATTGTACAATTGGTTAAAAGCTCATAATAAAACCAACCCTTGAAATTGGATCCTTTGCAATTAAGTGTATTTTTATCTGCACTCTTCTTATAGCAGACAAAGGCAGATGGGAAGAAAACAAGTCAATGTGAGAGACGTCAAAAAAAAAAATAGGAGAAGGAAGGAAGGAAGGAAGGAAGGAAGGAAGGAAGGAAAGAAGAAAAGGAGGGAGGGAGGGAGGAAGGACGGGCTAAATCTTCAGAGGAGGAACATGGCAAGAAGTGTTGACAGCCCCAGACCAGCATAATAACGAAGTAGAGGGTTGGGCCCTGAGGCTGCTAATAGGTCTTGAGCATAGATGAACAGTGGGTTTGTGCTCATTAAGTTGTATCTACGGAGATGGGGAAGTGGTCGCAGATAGTTTAGAGTGATTCTAAACGGGAAACATTGTCTGCCTTGCATTCTTAGTTAACCAGAATCCTTCCCCCATCCTTTTCTAAAATGTCTACTCCTTTTTTCCCCAGTATTTTGTACCAGTGTTAGCAAAACAAAACAAAACTAAACCCCTCCAAGAATGGCCTTCGGGGGTTCATGACAGAGGGTTAGCAGGTGAGCAGCGCTCTCCTAAAACGCGTTGAAATATTCTCTTCCTCCCCCTGATCTTTCTACTTCGCTCGTTCTCTAGGCTTGGCACTGCTGGAGAAAGTGGTCGATGCTTTCTCTGATGTGACAGATGGTAATGATAGTCCTCCGTTCTGTGTTCTGACAGAACTGAGAGACCTTGGAGCCGGAGGCAGACAGGGAGGGAAACAAATCTTACTTAGGTGCTGCCAACACTATGAATTTTATTAAAGGACATTGACTCGTTCTATGCGGAAAGCCTTCCACCGGTGGCTGAGACAGTCATTGCGTAAAAAAGGCTTTGATTTCACTGTTTCTGGTGGAGGAAAACTGTGCTGCCAGATTCTGCAGGTTTAATTAGCACATTATCTTGGATGGCTGTGAGTTGTTTTCTTCTTTTCTTGGTATAACACCAGGCTGGAGAATTAACTTCTTAGGGAGAAAAGGTTTGAAATAGTAGGTGGAGTATATAGAGCAGCTCCGTCTAGGGGTGAATATTCAAGACCCTGCCTGCAAGTCCTTGCAAGTTTCAAATGTACTGATATTTATAGTTTTGTTTGTTGGTTTTAGGTACAGACCTCTAGCTATGGATCCATGGAAGTAAAACATAATTCCTCTGCTAAATTACCTTTGTCTATCCTTTGGGAAACCTGAGTGTTTTACTAGGTAGATCCGTGGCTAGGCAATTTGCATGATGTAAAGTCAATACTTTTTTTTTTCTACCTTCATCATCTACTATGGGCTAGGTGCTCTATAGACACAGAAGGATGGGATTCCAGACACCTAAAAACTTTGTGATCTCATCAAAGAGGCAGTGAGTGATCTCAGATATTTTAGAGTGATTTTAGATAGGAAGGAATTTCTGCCTTGCATTAATAAAAGGCTCTCTTGGAAGGCTACTAAGAAAGTTAAATATAAATACGTGGACTACAGATTGATAGCATTCCTTGTACCGTAATTCTTTGGAAATGAGGCCACTGGGAAATCTCAGTGTGTAGGAGAGGGTTCATAGAAAAGATGTCCTCTGATCTGGACTGAAAAAGAAGACTGGCATTGAGATAGCAAGTCTTGAAGCCACCTCTGCCAGAGTGGGTAGCACCAGTGAAGACATGGCAGGGGGCATGTGCCCACGTGTGAATGGAAAGGTGAGAAAGCGGGTCCACTGACACTAAAGGGTACCTTTTGAGATAGGAAACTATAAAAGATGTCATTGAGCTGAATAAGAGAGGCTTGGTTTATTGGATTGTTTGGTGTACCCACTGCTTGAGGGGCCTCTGGATGCTCACAAATAACAAAGCATCCCCTTGAAGAGGATAAAAACAAATATCATAGGACATACCTGACTGGTCCACAGGTTCTGAATCCAAGCCTAGGGGAATCAATTAAAAAAGACATAGAAGAAAAAAAAATTTACACACAGATGCTGGAACCCAACAATTCCTCACAGAGATGAATTTTGTGTAAAGGCAGAGATGGCAATCCCTTGGTGTAGCCTTAGGAGAGCTCAGAGTTTATACATGATTTTCAGAATATATGTGGCGAGTCTAGCCTTCACAGAGAATTATTATTATTTCAAACCACCCTGATTCTCTTACATTTGCATAAATCTTTGTATGTAAATATAGGTATTAACATACATTTATAAATAGATATAGGCACACACAGTGGTATGAGCTTTGTGTCCTTTAAACTTGTAGAAAGCAGTGCAGCTCTGGGTTTCAATTAAAAAAGATGGTGCAAGGGGAGAGGAAGTATCAGACACTCCGGATCAAGTGCTTGCTGTTGTAATCCAAGTCTGAATATCAAAATGCAAGTGTTCAGGACATGCTGGGAAACAAGAAGCAGGACGTGCACCCGCTGGCTGCTTGGGTTCTGAATCAAGAGGGAGGGTGTTGTCTTATCTTCTGTTATCTCTATGAGGGTCGCTGTCTCCCCATTTCTCCTTGGTGCCCTTAAAATGAATCAAGCATGAAATGTACCTAGGAAACCTTTCTCCCCCAGGCATGATGGGGCAGAGAAAAGTAATAAGACTTGAAAGAAAAAGCCACAGATTCTTCTTGGCTGGATGCCCAAATACTCTGTACTTGGGGCCAAGTGAGCTGCTCGCTTTGGTAGCCAAATATTTCAGCCTTTTTTTGACTTCAGGATGTGTTTTGATCCAGTGGATACAATGTCGTAGTAGCAAGCTCTTCCAAGGGTCAGTAAGTACCCACTTGAGCTGACTTATTTCTTGGACATGGCTGGTACATCTGCAGCCTTGGTGAGTCACTTGGTGAGTCATTTGACCCTTCACTGAGTGCTGGGGCTGGAGAGGGAGGACAATCATCATAGTACTCAGTACAGAGTGACTCACCATCCATTCACTGTGGGACTTGGCAAATGCAGTGGTGGACGACTGCGATGTGAGTGGGTTACAGACCAGGCACATAGCAGAAAGGAGATGTTCCAAATGGTATTTTTCCAATCAGCAGCCAAATGTCCATGGGAACCAGAATACCTAGAGTAATAGGAATCTCTGGGCTGCCATCAGAGGACACTTCTAGAGGCAGAAAAGGTTCCATGGTGCTATAAAAATTACTGGAGAAGAACAGGGGTATGGAGCAAGCCAGCAATGAAGAACGAGATGTAAGGGAAGAAAGACCTTTGGAGGGGAAGGAGCATTTGGAGGGTTAGACCCTGTCTTATGAGAAGTGTTTCCTTGCAGTTGCCCTCGGAAAGCACTGAAGCAGTGTAGCAACTGGACTTGAAATCTTCGATAACCATCAGTAAAATGGCCATAATACTGGCAGTGATGGTGTGCGGATAAATGAAGGAATGCAGGAGAAGCGCTTGGATCATAGTAAGAGCTTAGTCCATGTGGGCTGCTGTTAGAGCCTGAAGTTCCTCTGCTTCCTTTTTAAGAAACCAACACTGGCTCCTCTTCCCTGCAGGATCGATTCTGGTCTCCCTAACTTGGCCTTCAAAGCCTTTTTCAAGTTGCCCTCAACATTTTCATCTAAATTCATTTAGATAAGCCAGGCTTATTCATATACCGTCCCTGCATTTCTCACCTTTGACCCACGTTGTTCCCTTTGTGAGTAACGCCCGTCCCATTTTTGTCAGTTTGAATTCTGCCATTCGTTCAGATCCCAATTGAGTCCCCACATACCTCGGAAGCATCCCTGATGGACTTCTGAGTCTCCTTCCTTTGCATTCTTTTATCACGGGTGGCATGCTCATTATTTCAGTCAGGTTTTGGTTATACTATTGGCTTTCTGAGAGCCAGGTCTAGATTTTGGACTTCTTTGTATTCCAGACAACGGTCTGCCTAGGCTAGGGCTAGCGGTACAGCTCACCAGGCAAAACGGGGTATGAATCCCAGTTCACTCTAATATTTAGTGGCATGTGATTTCCAACAAATCCCTTAATCTTTGTGAGCTTCAGTTTGCTCAACTGTAAAATGGGGATATTAATGTCCGCATTCTGCCTTGCAGAATGTACGTGGGGAGTAGAACTGATACCAGAGAACTCATCTGGCATAGAATGGGTGCTAAATAAATGGTAGATATTATTATTGTTAATAATAATAATAATCCAGTGAACTGATGTTTGTGCATTCAATGTACCGTAAAGTCGTGGTGTTGAATACTTTCTGTTGTCCACAGTTATACAGCTCTGCTGAATTTGGGAGAAGGTGGCAGCTTATCCAGGAAGGGGTCGTACCAAACAGGTTCTACTGGTAAGTCTCACTCTATTTTCTAGCACATTTAAGATATCACCTGTGTAAATGAGCATTGGAATCTTTTCCTCACCCAGAACTCACATGAAGTCTGTTCTTATTGGGTTACGCACACATCCCCTAGGGCAGAAGGTGACATTGGAGTGGTAAACATCTTAAGGGAATGTTAAAGCAGTGTCATAAATCACTTAAACCCAACATAGATAACTGAGATTAATGGACAACAGGGGCTTTGTAACTGTTGTCCTGTTATATTTTGATGAGACTTTGAGACAGACACTTAAGAACATTTTAATAGTGACTTTTATTACTAAAAGCGTGATACACACATATACGGCATGTTCGTATAAAGGCTTTCAGTGTAAATAAGTAGATCTTATTTAGTCTAAAAGGCAGATCCTCGTCCAATTCCTGCTTTCAAGTCTTCTAGACATTCTCATCATCAAATGGGATGCAACCAATGTTTTTAATTTCTTACTTATCCTTCCATAAATGTTCTCTGAATTACTAAATGCATGTAAATATAAATATACATATTAGTAATTGTTTTTTCTTAGTCAGCTTTGACTACTATAACAAAATACCATAGACTGGGTGGCTTGAACAACACAGAAAAGAAGGAGGCAAAGAAAGTAATATTCTTTTTTTTTTTTTACCTCCTGAGCCCATCCCCCTGGTTAAATTAGAGGTGGCCTCCCTCCCTGGGTTACTACAATTGAAAAGAGGGGATAATACAAGTTCCTTTTAGCTTCTGAGTTTCCAAGGGCCTAGATCCCAGCAAAATAAGAGCAAGTACAAAGCATTCTAGTGTAATGTTGACATTACTTATCAATCCCTTTAGAATTTACCACCTAAACCCTATAAAAGATGTGATTCTGCCTTATCCTAATTTATCTAATCTGCCTATGGAAAAGGCATCTAGGTTGTTTCCAGACATCTGCTAGTATAAACAGTGCCCTGCAGAACTAGCTCAGACAAGAGTTTAAATATCCCTTGTTCACATCATTGAGAATCATTGTTGCAATGACCTTTTAGGAGCCAATGAGCTTCCTGCAGCTAGGACAGTAAAAGCTGTCTCCCCTTTACTCCTCCTGAAATCACACTGCCTCTCGTCATGCCTTGGGACTTCCACATACCTAATAGCTTCCCCCACCACTCCAATTCTCTCACTTCTAAGAGGAATGCATTTTTATCTTTCTTATTTTCAAACACTGCCCTAAGACCCTGTGGGATTTGAAAGCCAGAGAACAGATAAATCTCTTAAGACACTAGTGAAACTGCCTGAAAAAGTAAAAGACAAGTCATTTGCAAACAAACTGGCTCAAAGTTAACACATAGAGACTTGTATATGGAAAGATACTTTTTCTTTCCCCATCACAGAGACATTGATAACTAAATAGGGTTTCTGTTGCTCAGAAATTATTCACCTCTTCCCTGCTGCTCCCACTCAGGAATGGCTGAAACTTTGTTTTTGGCATCTAAGTTGGATGCCCCTCTCCAGGAATTCAGTGGTAGCTGTCACTGAGTCTCCCTTCTCTGATCAGCATTTCTTCTCTTCCTCACTTATTCATTTTGTCCCTTATTCATGAGATACCTTGCATCTCCATGTGTTTTGCCTGTAAATTATAAAGTCACTTTTTGGAAAGCAGGTCCATACTTTTTTCTCTTTTACTGGGTGTTATATGTTCATAGAAAAGCCTCAGAGAATAAATAAATAAAAGACCAAACTAAATTAATGTGGTTCCCCTGGTTTAACCTGGAAATGAAGTTGATGCTTTGCCAATGAGAAGGTATGAGGGACAAATCATTCCTTAAGTCCTGCTTCCAAGTGACTGAATATATCTGCATGTGGACCCAGCAATTGAAGGCAGAAAGTTGCAGTTCTCAAATGACTGGAGAGAAGTTTGTTCCAACCAATAGAAACAAAGAAAAACATTGACCAAAAAACCCCCAAAAAAACAAATTAAAAAAACAAACCAAAAAAACGGATGAGAGAATTTCCCATGTTAAGTGGTACATGGTACACGGTATCTTCTAGCTCACTGAAGGGCTTATTTACACACAGCTTTGGGAGGTGAACAAATCCATCATTGCTTTGGCTGGTAGTAATTGAACCCATTCTTATCTGTTCTTGGAATGGGGTTCTTCTATCTGTAAGCCTGATTAGCAAAGCCCTTGTAACCAAATGTCATATCATTATCTTTATAAAAATGATACACATGATCATATATAAATTCTAATTAATCTGTCTGTTGAGCGAAATGAATGATACCCCTTCTCTGCCTCTGGGAATGGAGTCTCTCCATTCAAGTCCTGATATTGTGATAGGCATTATTCAAACGTAAGCAGTTTAATCCTCAGAACAATTCTATGAAGTAAGCCTTGCATTATCATCTGTAACAGATCGGGAACCTTTGGCATGGAGAGGTCAAGTAATTTAGCCAAGGTCACACAGCCGGAAAGTGGCAGAGCCAGGATTCAAATGCAGGCAGAATGGCTTCAAAGCCCATGAGCTACTAAATCAGTGGACTCTATTGCCTAGGCCTTTTGGAATTTTTTTTCTGGGCTGGAGCTGTGAGCCCTAGAAATCTAGCCCATTCAGGCAGATGAGTAGGGAAAATCCAAAGCTCTTTTGGCCACCATGCCTGCGTGTGTATCTCTCCAACTGGGCTTGGCAAATGGCCTTCTTGGGTTGTTTAAGCTAGGTTGGTTTTTTCCAGAGAAAGCATGAGACCTTGTAAATTGCACAGTGCACGTTGACTGTTGATGAAGTCTCTTGGTCTCTGGCCACATGGTCTATATTTTCTGACCCTGAGCAACTTCCTAAGGCTGGCAGAAAAGGTGTCATTCAAAGCAGTATTTATTAGACTCCTGGAAATCAGTTGCTTCAAATTACGCAAGAACTATAGGGCTATCTAGGATTATTCAGCAAGCTTAATTGAAAGAAGCTCTCGTTAATCATTTCTGCTTGAAGCCTGGCTGTGGGAGTGTAGAGGTGACTAAGGGGAACTTTTCTAGTGCTAAATTGAATTGACGGGTGACCCTGGGTAATAATATAGCATTTCCCATGGAGAAAAATGAAGATGAATTCATATCTTTTCCTCATCACCTAGTACACTTAAGAAATGTCTTCATTTGGGGTGGCAGTAGTAATGCCACCCCTGGAAGTAATCAGTGGCAATTGTGAAACAATTACGGAGTGTAACAGTTTATCCTTGTATTCACGGTGGTTGTTGACAGTACTGTCATACTGACATACTTATGAACTTTCTTCCAAGGAGTTTAAAGTGCTTCCAAAACTGATTTACATGTTTAGGGCATCTTATAAAACATATTTTAGCACAATATTGCCCTTAATAGAATAGGTGTCTTTTCATTCAACTAACTGCTGTAGCAGTCTTGTTCTTTACTATGTCAGAAATCAATTATACCGGGAGGCAGTACAGCCTGGAAGTTAAGGGGCTCAGAGATACTGAGGTGTGAGTTCTAGCTTTGCCATTTACTAAGTAAGGGGTCATGGAGAAGTTAAGTTCTGTGTGCCTCAGTTTTTTTCCCCTGTAAAGTGAAGATAATTAATACCTACTTAATCAAATGAGATGTTTCTTGTGAATTGGTTGTATGCCTGGCGTCTAAGAGTTGTATTAAGTTCCCACTGGCTAATAGTCATATTATTAATAGTAGCTGACTTTTTTTTTTTTTTTTTTTTTTTGCGGTACGCGGGCCTCTCACTGTTGTGGCCTCTCCCGTTGCAGAGCACAGGCTCCGGACGCGCAGGCTCAGCGGCCATGGCTCATGGGCCCAGCCACTCTGTGGCATGTGGGATCTTCCTGGACTGGGGCTCGAACCCGTATCCCCTGCATTGGCAGGTGGACTCTCAACCACTGCGTCACCAGGGAAGCCCAGTAGCTGACTTTTTATGTCTCTTAGTTTTGTTTCTCCCCCATGTTGGCTTCATTCTCAGGTCGATTTCCCCATTCGTAGCAATGATGGACATCATCAGCTTTAGTCTTACAATCTAACAGTTTGGAAGCTCCATCAAACCAGTCTGCCTCTTTCCTCATGTTTCCAGGGATTGAATCCCAGTAGGCTTCATTACTCATGTAGGTCAGACACATATCTTCCCTGGGAACTGAAATAGGAGATGGTGTTGAGTCCCAGTTAAACTGCGTGGCTCAAGGTTGGAGGAGAGAAGATTTCTAAAAAGGAAAAAAAAGAGAAAAAGATTATTTTATCATAAAATAGAGGGATAGATTTTCATTACGGAAAAAATACAGATGGGAGAACTGAGTGCCAGCAAAATACTGTTCCATATTAGGGATTTGTATTTGTTAATTAACTATACACAATGGTCTGGGCACATGATAAATCATGCCCTTTGATCCTCATAACAGGGTTGTGAGGTAGGGATTTTTACTCTCCTTTTGATGAAATAGAAAAGTGATGTAGTTTACCCAACATAAAATGTAATACAGCCGGGTTTTGAAACTTGGTCTCTCGGGGTCCAGGCTCTTGCTTGTGATAATAAAGATCAGCTCAAAACTCAAGACTTATTTTCCACCTGTATCCCCCGCCAATAACTGTTAGTTTAACAGTTGGATAGATAAGAGCCAACGTGTTGCATTTGACACTGAAGAAGAACATGAAATGGAGGACCAATGTTAGCCAAATGCCTTGAATAAGTGAAGCTTTTGCCAAAAGCCAAGTTTACTATTAGAGGTTGATGAATGTGGTTTGTTGGCATCTGATTCGAGTTTAGGACAAAGCAATGGAAGACAGTTTTCGTTAGAAACCACTCAGTGATCTAGTATCTATGCAAAAGACAAGGCAACCTTAGAACTGTTTCAGTTAATTAAAAATACATTCAGGGCTTCCCTGGTAGCGCAGTGGTTGAGAGTCCGCCTGCCAATGCAGGGGACACGGATTCGTGCCCTGGTCTGGGAAGATCCCACATGCCACAGAGCGGCTGGGCCCGTGAGCCATGGCCGTTGAGCCTGCGCGTCCGGAGCCTGTGCTCCGCAACGGGAGAGGCCACAACAGTGAGAGGCCCGCGTACCGCAAAAAAAAAAAAAAAAAAAATTCAGGTGTACCTTATTGATTATGTTGTTCTGACATATAGGGGGCTGGCTGGAAACAGGGACAGCTGAATGGCAATTGCATGTTTTCTGTGACAAATTCACACATGGAAAATTAAGAGTCGGCTCGACAATGAACCTGTTGTTATTCTGGAATGCCATCTTGTTTCAGTGGTATCCTTCAGGGGGCATAAGACAGCTGTATTATATAGCAGAGGGATATAGGGATACTTCCGGCTCCATACTCAGTGTGTTTGAGCAAGTTTCCACATTCTCATTCATCCCCATTGTTCAATGCCAGTCAGTATGAATGACTCCCCATTGCACATCTTTGGCAACAAGTCCCATTTCTTGAGCACTTACTGTGTGCCTAGCTCTTTGCTGTGTGCTTTGCATATGTTCTTTTAAACAATCCTCAGACCAATGATGTGAAATGATTTATTGATCAAAACTCCATCAAGACCTGTGATAGAAAAATGCAACCTGTTTTAAGAAAAAAAAATTATAAGCAGTATTGGCTCATGGATCTGATAAATCAGGTCTAACTTTTTCTAGACTCTACTTGATCCAGAGGCTCATTGAAGTCATCAGCTCTTTTCTTTTTTCTTTCTTTTCTTTTGTTTCCAAAGGCATTTGTTTTTATACTGAAGTATAATTGATTTACAGTGTTGTGTTGGTTTCAGGTGTACAGCAAAGTTATACATGAAGTCATCACTTCCTACCCAAGGTCCTCTTATCTAACCTCAGGCATAAGAGGCAGATCCATAAACTTTTTTTTTTTTCAGTACGCGGGCCTCTCACTGTTGTGGCCTCTCCTGCTGCGGAGCACAGGCTCCAGACGCACAGGCTCAGCGGCCATGGCTCACGGGCCCAGCCGCTCCGCGGCATGTGGGATCCTCCCAGACCGGGGCATGAACCCGCGTCGCCTGCATCGGCAGGCGGACTCTCAACCACTGTGCCACCAGGGAAGCCCAGATCCATAAACTTTTGTTACTATATCTGGCTATAGTCAGAAAACACTCTGGGACTTAAAATAGTTTCTCTCTGTGCTGATTCATGGCACGGCTGCTCATCATCTAGTCCTTGTTGAATATTGCTGCCAAGCTAATTTCAGCATTTTATTTACCTTGTTGTTTGATAGCTTGTTTTATATTCACCAGGTCACCATGACCCTTCCTCTTCTTCCTTCAGATATGCTGGCATTCAACACAGCATCTCCAAGACTTCTAAGCCACTCACACCAAAGGGGCTTGGAGGGGATATGGCATGAGATGACTCTTGTTTCTTTCCCCAGATGGGTTTAATGGATTCAGTAACAAGAGAATTCTCTCTACTTTTCCTTTCTCAGGTTTTGCAAACTGGAAACAGGGTGAAGTCTAATGATGTTACAAAAAAACCAAGTATATATACGTATATATGTAAAATGTAATGTATAAAGTAAAACTCTGTGCTATCAAAATAACTAGAAAATGTGATACTGTATTTGATAGTATTGGATTAGATAGGGTGTATGGCTATTTTTTAAAGATACTCTGCCTCATCCTTCACCCA
Organism: Mesoplodon bidens; assembly: GCF_964165515.1. Classification (NCBI taxonomy): domain Eukaryota; kingdom Metazoa; phylum Chordata; class Mammalia; order Artiodactyla; family Ziphiidae; genus Mesoplodon; species Mesoplodon bidens. The sequence continues at coordinate 23,541,138 of NC_138176.1, forward strand.
CATCTATGAAACTAGTTATTTTCTGCAGAGAACATCTTAAAAAACACCATCACTCGCTTTCAATTTTATGTGAGCCGGCAGTGGAATATCCCGCCATTCAAAATCAACTTTTTCTAGAGCTTCCATATTTCTGTATTCCCTATATCCCAGCCTCAGCACCTTAGAGTCATATTCAACTCTGTTCTCTTACTCTTAAATCTTTGGGTTTCCACGTTCCATTGGTTCTACCTCAGGGAAGTTATATCTGTCCACCTCCTCTTCTACCCTCCCTAGCATTACACTGGTTCAGCATCCCCCTCACTAGGAATAGTGAAAAGACCCCTCCATCCATCCCCTCATATTGTAACTACTGCCAAAGGAGTCGTGTAAGCATTTCCCTGATCAAGTGTTTGCCCCATTCCTCATTGCCTACAACATAAAATTAAAAAGAGTAAGAATGTAACCAGGTTCTTGCAAACCTGGGTTCAGATATATATTTTCTGAGCCAACCACAATGCTCCTAGTTCTTTGTGCTAAATTCCAGAAGGCCAGATAAAAAGTCTAAGCACTGGTTCGTCTATGGAGAAGTCTATACCTCTTATCTCTATGGTTTTATACAACTCTTACCTGGGGATAAACTCCTTTTTTGTTTTGGCAGTGATTAACCTTAGTACCTACTATGTATCAGGACAGTTTTGGTCTTTGAATGCAAAGGTAATGTATGAGGGTATTTGTCATTATTAGGATCACAGTATCAGACCTTTATGGCCTTATGCTGATGGCTGTGTCTACCATGTAGCCTTCTTTGATTCTTGCTTCTTGTTTTTCTAGGCAAGAAGAACCTCTTTCTTCAAATTTAAATGTGATTATGTCATAAATAAAACATAATGTGTCATAACATGTGTTGTATTACAGGTCTGTGTGTGGGATTGGTTGAAAGAGTACAGGCTTAGAGCCAGCATATGAAGCTTCAAATCTGAGCTTCACTATCTACTACCTGGGTGATCTTGAGAAACTACTTCACCTGCTCGAGCTTCAGTTTCCTTATTCGAAGGCTTATTTTGAGAATGAAAAATGACATATTATCATAATTATTATTAAGTAACTTAGCACTTAGTGTGTGCTCTATCTTTTTATTTCCTCATTTCCATCTCCTGATGGAGGATAAGTTCCTTAAGGACCAAGACTCTCATTAACGTATTTCTATCTTGTGTACAACAATAAATGGAATAGCAGAAACTGTAGTGTGTGCACACATACACACACACACACAGAAATTCATCAAGTACACATACATATGTATATGCACAAATATAAACCTCCAGTTGAAACTCATCTTGAATGGACTTGATCAGGGAACCATAATAGATGACCTGTTTTTCCTTCCAGCCTGAATAGGTTAGACTTCTAAGCCATTGACGCCATCAAAGTGTGTATTGAAAGGTGGGGAGGATTCTAGATCAGTAAAAGGAACAGTTTTCTATGCAGTAGGTTGTTCATTAACTCGACAGGCTGTCCTAAGGAGTCATGAGATCCATGTTAGCCGAGGAATTTAAACAAAAACAGAGTGGCTGCCTCCTAGACTGCTCTCACAGGCAGCTGTGCTGTAGAATACTGACAGATCCTCTACACACTTCAGAATGTGGAATTCAGGTGAGGAACTCAGAACCCTCCGTCCTTTAGAGCATGGACTTTATTCTCTCTTCTCTGGCAGTCTCTTCTGGTTCTGAGACTCTGAGCTGAACCATGTGCGTGGCTTGGGTAAGGAGCAGAGAGAAGTAGCAGGAAATCATTCCTGAGATCACATACCAAGAGCTCCAATGGGGCATTTCTTGCACCTATACTAGGCGTGCTGGATAAGAGGATTTTCATTATCCTCGAGAGGACTGGTGTTTTATCTTTTTTTTTTTTCCTGTTAAAGAGCTCCACTTGAGTGCTATTTCCCTATCCACTTGCACCTTCCTCCACTTCTTTTTTTTTTTTTTTTTTTTTGCGGTACGTGGGCCTCTCACTGTTGTGGCCTCTCCCGTTGCGGAGCACAGGCTCTGGACGCGCAGGTTCAGCGGCCATGGCTCACGGGCCCAGCCACTCTGTGGCATGTGGGATCTTCCCGGACCGGGGCACGAACCCGTGTCCCCTGCATCAGCAGGCAGACTCTAAACCACTGCACCACCAGGGAAGCCCCTTCCTCCCTTCTTAATCTCTTCCTGTGATTAGCAAGTTTTCCCTACACATTAAGTTAAATTTCCCCTGTTACACTGTGAGCCCATCACTTTTCTCGTGACCTGCATTTGCTAATGGCCATTATTGATTCCTCTCCTCCTTGATGACTTCTTGGCTCCATGGACTGTAACTCCTCTATCTCTGAGCAACTGAGGTTCAGTCATTTCTCTAGATTTCCACTAAGAACTCTTACGATGGCAGAGTACAAGAGATGACAGTGAAAGAGTGAAAGAGGGGAAAATCCTCATAATTATGGCTTCCTAATTTATACTAATATTAGAAAAAATTGACTTATGCCCTAGTGATCAGACTTCATTTAGCCTTCAAGTTCAAGAGCCTGTGGGTGTGTCCAGTGTCTGTGTATGTGGTTTCCCTTGCTCAGTTAATCATTGTCCACCTTTGTATGTTCCATTTAGCCAATAAGAGATGTTGTTTGGTGTTTCAGAGTGAGGGATCTGGAGTCAGAGTGCCTGTGGTATCAACAGAATCCTGTTTTCAAGGGGTGTGATGATGAGCTATTTAGTTAACGTCTTTAAGCCTTATTGTCTTCATTTGTATCATAGTCAGTGTCTTCCTCATATATTTGTTGTCAGGATTAAGATGAGATTCCAGGTTATACTCTAAACACATAATACATGGTGAATAAATATAAACTATTATTTAAAAGAGGGATAGGACAAGGTGGGTATTAATGAGTTTCTGCAATGTGGCCATCTCACTTTGATATTTGATTTAATAATTTATACTTCCAGTGGGCATTTTTAATGTGTGCATGAGTTTTGTTGCCCCAGAATTAAGAACAATGGATAGAAAATCAGCTTACTGTTTTATTTTGTAGCTTCTCAGATAGTTGAAAACTCCTATCTTACAATTCATTTAATTTACATCAGTTGAGTCCTTTTCAGAGCTAACTCCTGGCCATAAAGATAGAGGAAACAGCTCCTGCCCTGAAGGGGGCCTGAAGCTGCTGAGGTGGGGTTGCAAAGGGAGCCCCTAGAGAAGTCTGTGGAAGGATATTGCCCCTGCATAGCTGCCCCTCTGTGAGTTTGCAGCCAAGCATCTGGCTTGACGCCTAAGGTCCTAAGACTGGAAGTTTGGAAGAAAAGCTGGACTTGTAATTGTGAAGGGAAGAGCAAGGACAAACTCGATAGAAACTTCCAGTCCTTCTGCAGTGCCTCCCACCACCTCTAGCCAAAGGGACCTTCAGAGTGAAATAGCCACTACTTCCCTCCTGCCTTGCAGATGTCACACATATTTCCTTTCAGGCCATTATAACTGGAAACCATACAGAGACTCTGGAAAACATAGTCACATCTTCGCCAGGTTGATCCAGTGCAAAATCACCAGAGTCCACCCCTTGAAAATTTGGCACCTGTGCACATCATTTTAAATCATGTATGACTTCCAAATGAAAACAAAATTATGCATCTACCTAGCATGAGAGAACCCCCCATACAACTTAAAACATGATAAATATCTTCCTAAAAAGATGGAAAAACAATTGCCCATGTTGGGAATATCCTTGGGTGATATTCTTCTTCTAGGGAGTCATACTTCCCCTTTCTGTATTCCATAAGTAAAATACCAACATGTAAGGTCAGCCATCTTAACACATTTTATGTTAAAACAGAGGAATGGGAAAGAGGAAAAAGAAAGGAAAAGATTTACACACACACACACACTCACACAAATATATTTATATTAAATTAGATGACGATGGGTCTCTAGGGAATGGCTCCTAAGGAAAGGAATGTTTCTGTTAATAGGCCAAAGATGAGAAGAAACTGACCAAAAATCTAGGATAGTAAAGTGCCCAGAACGGTACCTGGTATACACCATGTAGCTTCAAATCTAAAATTTCATTAAATGAGGATGCACCCATATTTTGTGTATCTGTCAAAATAATTCTGCCTATTAAACTTTATCATTTCAATGATTTTAAGACACCTACTAATTTAAGAGATGTTAAAATAAAAAAAAGCGTTTTGGAATTGATGAGATGGGTGCACAATAAATATTTGTTGAATGATTGAAAGATGAGGAGTGGATACTGGAGATGAGACAACCATAGATATTTATTTTTCAAATCAAAGGTTAGATAGGCTTGTCTAAATAGATAACTAACGAGATATGGAATGGTTAATTCTACACAGGAGGGTAGTGGAGACCCAGAACCTGGATCATTTGACTGGGTAGGAATGAAATGCAGAGTCGGCTGAGGAAGATCTTAAAAGCAACAGTAAGATGCTGACTAGCCCTGATGTGTTTATGCATCAGAATCTCAGGATTCTTAAAAAACTTAGGGCTCCTCATATCTGACTTCTGACTTGCAGGAATCCCTTCTACAAAATTCTAAGTGGCTGAAAACGGCCCTTTGGATTAAGAATGGAATTTTGTCTATCTGTCTGTCAGGATCTGTCTTCCTCTAAAGACAATAACTAGAGGAAATACACTAGTCCCACTGTTTTTTCATTGTTGGCTCTGGCACTTAAAACATCAACACCTCTAAAACAGAGCAATTCCATAATTTAGAGAAAGCTGTCAAGGTTTTCACAGGCATGGCAAGATGGGCCCTGGGGTGGCGTGGGGGGAATGGAACTTGCTGCAACATTTGTGAGATTTATGGTAAAGGGTTTTACATGAGTGTTGAAGTTTAAGGCAGATAAATCCCAGAAGACAAATGCCACCAGTAATTGAATTACAAAGCCATTATCATGTGCTGAGCAGAGCAACTTTATGACTCTGTTGTGACAAGATGAAACTTGTTAGAATATTTATGTGCCTGGGATAGCTTCTGCATCACCAACCCCAACCCAGAGAACAAACTAGCTCTTCCATGTGTCTCCTATGAGCAGTTAGCCTTCCTGAGTAATTCAGTAGCCAAGGAAAACGAGATGCTTGAGAGGAATCTGAAACAGCCATAGCGTACAGCCAAACCTCACATCTGACCTCGAATTTCAACAGCTCCTGAGTCCAACATATTTACGTTGTCAGCTGAAATCAGGCTTTTCCCATGGTAACCAGGGCAGCCCTAGAATAAATAGACTCTGGCTCTCCACACTGTTTTCTATTTCTAAACAAATGGAGAGTAAAAACATCCCAGTAATAAGAGCCATGTCTCTGATCTTAACATTTCTTTAAAAAATCAAACAACTTCATCTTTTGTGATTGTTGAAATCTATGAATCATACACTCTTGACAGTGGAAATGAAACAGTATTTTACCTGCTTTACAGGATGAAATGACAACAGGACCAATCCACTCCTCGTGGTAACAATGATTTAGTTACAACAGATTGTCTTCCTGTTTATAGTAGCTTTGCTATAATAGAGTCTATCCTTATGAGATGTGGGTAGTTTTCTCTCCTTAATTTTTTATTTTGAAATAATTTTAGAATTGCAGAAGAATTTCAAAGAATAAGAGAGTTCCCATAAACTTACCTCATGCTAACATCTTATATAACCATGGTGTGATATTCATAACTGGGAAATTAACATTGATTTAATACTATCAGTTAAACTGGAGACTTTATTTGGATCTCTCCAGGTTTTCTACTAATGTCCTTTTTTTTTTTTTCCCCATCTAGGATCCAAATAAGAATCCTACATTGCATTTATTTGTCATGTCTTTTTTCGTCTCCTCAAATCTCCCACTTTCCTTGTCTTTGATGACCTGGACAGTTTTTTGTTTGTTTGTTTGTTTGTTTGTTTGTTTTTTAATAAATGATACTTAGAGACTGAGTATTTATTTATTTATTTATTTTTAGAAAATATTGGGGATAGGAGTTTATTAATTAATTTATTTACTTTTGCTGTGTTGGGTCTTCGTTTCTGTGTGAGGGCTTTCTCTAGTTGTGGCAAGCAGGGGCCATTCTTCATCAGGGTGCACGGGCCTCTCACTATCGCAGCCTCTCTTGTTGCAGAGCACAGGCTCCAGAGGCGCAGGCTCAGTAGCTGTGGCTCACGGGCCTAGTTGCTCCGTGGCATGTGGGATCCTCCCAGACCAGGGCTCGAACCCGTCTCCCCTGCATTAGCAGGCAGATTCTCCACCACTGTGCCACCAGGGAAGTCCCCCTGGACAGTTTTGGGGCATGCTAGTCAGATGTTTTGTAGAATGTTCCTCAGATTGGGTTAGTCTGATATTTTTTCATGATTACAGTGTTATATATGGTTGGGAAGAAAATCACAGAAATGGTGTGCCCTTATCATGACATCGCATCAAAGAGTGCAAGATATCAATATGTCCTACTACTGATGATGGTAACCTTGATCACTTGATTGAGGTGGTATCTGCCAGGTTTCTCCATTGCAGAGGTACTATTTTCCCTGCTCCAACCTCTATTTGTTGGAAGCAAGTCCCTGAGTCCAGTTCCCATGCCAGGGAAGGAGAATCAAGCTCCAACTCCTGGTAGAAGGAGTATTAAAAACTGTGTGAATATATGTCAAAATCACCATGATCATTAAATATGTTGAGAGAGATATTTTGAGGCTATGTGTTTTGCTCACTAATCTTAGGACTCTTCAGTCTTGCCTACAACAATTATGACTGTGGTATTCTAATGGAAATTTTCCATATTGATAATCTCATATATGTATTCATTGGAATTCTTCTGAAGGAATAATTGCTCCATTTGACAATTTATTTATTTATAGCACTATTTAATTGCTCAGCCAGTGAGGTGGCCAGAAAAGACAGTGAATAAGCCCATTTCTGGATTATGTTTTGTTATTTCTTCTTCACCTCAGGAATCTCTGTTCTTTGGTGCTGAGCCTATGGTCAGATAATCCCTGTTAGGCATTAAGGTGCCATTAATGTGCCACCTGCTAATTCAGGGCAAGACCTCTCTGCCTAATAAAGTCCTTCTTAAAGGAACATTTTAAAGTCTGACCTGGGATGAAGAACTCCTCTTTGTATTAAAAGATTACTGATAAGTATAATGATCCCATTGACTATTACCCCACCATTCTAAAACCTCCCAGAGGTGACTACCGTTATGAATTTTGAATGTGCATTTCCAGTAGCATTTTTTTTTCCTTTTATATACATTTTTGCTTTGGGTTAATCAATAGACAATAGTTAGATAAATTGGGTATTTTCATTTAATAGATTGCAATAAAGCAGTTAGAGATCTCTCTCATTAATGTTATGTTCTGGCACGGAACAGTCTCCAAGATATATTATTGAGTAAAATTAACAAGTTGCTAAAAATACATAGGGTATGATACCACTACAGTTTTAAAAGATAACAAGAAACCTTCTTAAAAAAATATTGTGAGCTGCTCTTTTACCTCAATCCCACACTCTTTGATCACTTAAAGTATATTTCTCTATATCTCATTGGCACTGTTGTTTCTGTCTGGGGATCAGGCTCGTCATCTGGTCAGATTCCCTGGTGTCTCTCTAGATCTTCTCATCTGTATTCAGGAAACAACAAAGACAAAGATGGGGAGGGGCTATAAAAGTGGTGAAATAAGAGGGAAACAGGAAATGCAACCAGTGGTATAAGAAGCAAAATCATTACATTAGAACAAGGGAAAATGGGAAAGGATAGGGAAGAACTGTAGAAGAATGGTTTGCCTCGACCGATTTAGAAGAATGGTTGATAACTGGAGAGACATGCTGCTTACTTCTAAGCACTTTCATTTCTCTATCAACTTTCAACTTTATTTCTACCCAGCACGTCATGCAACAAACCTCACCTCCCACAGCCATCCTGAGCTTTATGTATTCCTTCACTCTAGGTCAGACACCCCGTTCCTTGCTTTGCTCTCCTACACACACTTTCTCTGTCTGTCTTTCTGTCTGTCTCTCTCTCTCTGCTCTGCCTTTTGTTGTAAATGTCATAACGTAACAGTCAGGCTTCTGGTTTGGGGAGTAAAAATGACAAAATGCAGAATTTAAGGAGCTTAAGGATGTTGGCCATGCGGATTCTCTGTAGCCATTATGCATAAAAAAAACTAAGCATCATTTTTATTTTTCTGTCTATTTGTTATTTGTAGTAGCTTCCTTTATTTCTGGGAAAGAAGAAGGCAAGCAAGCATGTTTCTTAAGCTTACAGGGGAGGTTAAAATGCCACCTTTAGGCTGCTTTTTATTTATTGTTTTCTAGCTCATTTTCCCCACATGGGCAGGAGATGAGACCTCAGGCTAAGCTGCTTTGTTCAGGAGTAAAAGTTGCAGCATCAACCAGGACCTTCCTGACGATGTTTGTCTTGAGAGCCTAACTGTAGCATTAGGTGAAGAGGAAACCCTTGACTACAGAAGAGGAAATCGGGGTATCCAGCCGCTAATACAGGCTGGCACTTTGCTGCTTCTCTCTGTAGCAGACAGAACCACTCGCTTCTATGGGCTTTATTTACGAAGAGCCTGCAGGAACATGAATGTTCCATCTAAAACAAAAAAGGAGGAGTGCAGGTGTCTCCAACTCCCCAGCCTCTGCTCCTGTGCACATCTCTCCACATTCCTCCCTTGGCCATTAGCTGCAAACCTAAATCTGAATAAATAGATGCTCTCCTGTCGTCACGGTGTTTACTTTTTAATACTTGCTCTGCGCTTATCTATATCAGGGCATTTTGTGGCTCCTCAGCATTTATTGAGCAGTATATTAAGTTGGTATAAACTCAGACAAAATGCCAGGAGAATGATAAACTAGTGACATTTTTGAGTTTCTCTGTGGAAAGTGTCTACAAAGGCTGCATGTGGCTGATTGTACTTCAGAAGGCTGATGTTGCACTCCTCACTTCACAGCGTGCTATATCAGAGGGAGTGTTTTATTTGCATTCTTGACTATGATAATCCTTAGATTTTATTCCCAAACAGCTCCTAAATGTGAGCACCAACTCAAGATGCTGGAAATGGAGATGCACGAGGCTGGCTTTGTCTTGTTTGTATCAACAGAGCTGAGTCTAGTATGTCCTAGAGGGCCTTCACCTTATGCTTTCCTTGGGAAGGGAGACGTACACATAGATAGATAGGGGCACAAGTTCTTCTTTTCAACCATTTGTAAACTTCTGTGCATAACTTTCTTCAGTGTCATCATGGGGCTTTTAGGATCAAATACAACACCTTAGCATGATATACGCAGGGCCTAAATTTTCATTTTATCTGCTACTGCTCTACTGTGAAAACATTAGATCCACCATGTTGACTTAACTCATAGACACGTCTATGGATCAACCTCTCTCTGACCTGGGACCTTTTTACTTGATATTTATCTCTAAGGAGAATGTTCTTCCACTCCCTCTATCCATTGATCATATCATTTCATATCCTTGAAGATTCAATCTATTTACTGTAAAGACTTACAGGACATTCATGCTCCTCCGGACATTTCTCCTATGTCTTCAAATACCAACTTGAATATTAGAACTCTTGTTTCATTGGATTACTGTCTCTCCCATAGCTCTAAAGCTTGTAAAGCCAGGGAATCTGTAGCCCTTGTTCTTACCATGTAATAGAGCATTAGAGTGTTTCACTAAATAAATAAATGATTTTATTTATTCATATAGTTGATCTCTGGGCTACTGACCCTTTTATTTTGTCTGTTGATTTACGATGATAAATCATTTTTGCTAACAGGGTACCCCTGATATCCCAAGAAGCTTTTATTACCAACACAAATTTTAATTTTCATATGAGGATTAATTTTCACATCAGGATTAGTATTTTCCATCCATCTACACACCCTTGTTGTGTGCCAGGAATCTGCTTGGTGCTTTAAGATGTATATTCTAGGAGAACTTATTTTAGTCTCATTTTATCATTAAAAAATAAAATAAAAGCACAGAGATTGTTAAGTCACTGACCAATGTCACACACACAGATAAACTGATGAATGCTGATATGGCTGGTTGTGTACTTCTCCTTTATCCAAAAGCTTTCAGTAAACATTGATTGAATATCTATATATAGCATGCATGGTACCTGACACAGAAAAACAGAAAGGTTTGAGCTTGTCTGTCAATAAGAAGGACAGACAAAGGAACCACCACCTGAAATATGGCCTAATTTGTGCTATGCAAATGTATGTGCACAGTTCTGGAAGTCTGAGAAGGGATAACCAACTTAGCTTAAGTGGCACCCCCATTGGGGAGACTGTTTTCAACTTCACTCATCTGTAGCTGAACCACAGACCATAAGAGTTAAGAAGGCAGAAGAAGGGTGAGAAGTTATTCCAGGCAGAGGTACCAGCATGTGCAAAGCATGGTGTTCCTTCCCTTCCATGAAATTCAGCTCAAGAAGGAAATTCATTTTCCCGATTAGACATAAAGGTGATACAAAGATATACAAGATACAGCCACCTATTGTCTTTTTATATAATTAAAGGATCCTGAACCAAAATTTTTCATCTCATTTTTACAGAGAGATTCTTTCTGAGTCCCAAACTTGAACAACCCAATATATCAGATATTATAGTAAACATTGACCAGTGTAAACATGTCTGTATGTCTATTGAGGAAACATTCTTCCCTATGCTCTGGTAAACACAGAAAACACAGTGACAAAAAACAGAGCACCTGCCTTTTGGGAGCTCAGTGAGGTAAGAGAAGCATGTATGCAAAGAGATCCAGCAAATCATTATGAATCATGACAGGGATGTGTACAGGGCAGTCTAGAAGCATAAAGCAAAGGTGCCCAAACCTTTGTGCTTAATACCTGAAGTCAGAGTTACCTATATGATTGGTTAGAGATTCTTGAAGCCATTCTTGAGATCTCCCTCCAAAAATGAGATCGTCAAGAGAATATTTTGGATTAAATGTTATGTTTATGCTGGTTTTCTTTGATTTCTTATTTTTTAGCTTTATTGAAGCATACCTGACACATAGGAGCGTGATCTACTTCGTGTACAGTGTGATGATTTGATATACATATACATTGTGAAAGGATTTCCATAATCGAGTTAGCACATTCATTACCTCACATATTTACCTTTTTGTGTGTGTAAGAACACTTAAGTTCTACTGTCTCAGCAAACTGCAATTATATGATACAGCATTTTCAATGAGAGTCACCATGTTATACATTAGATCCTCAGACCTTATTTATCTTATAACTGAAAGTTTGTGCACTCTTACCATTCTCTCCCCATTTCTCCTTCCCTACCCCACAAGCCTCTGGCAACTACTCATCATCATCATCATCATCATTATTAATCACAACAATTGGTCTTAAAAACATGCAGAAAACCATTAAACTCTACAGTCCCAACTAAAATGCATAAATGGGCTAGAAAATGATACGTTGCAGGTCATCTGCAGTGATGTGTTTCCACAAAGTGTCTGATCAATGACACCACCATTAAAACCAGCACATCTGTGAACATTTAACATTGTTTGGCTTCACCTCCTGAGAACTCACCAGAGCCACAAAGTAAAAGCAGCAGTAATTCTTTATAATGTGTGACTGCAGATCTACAGGCACCCTTAGGCCTTCAGGAAAAAGGACGAGCACATCTACAAATAAAAATTGTTGGAAACACCATGGCCTGACTTTAAAGTTTTATTTTGTTCTTGCAGTTGTTTTACTAGACATGGAAAAAATTTTAGGCAGGGTAAGGGAGTTGCCACAGTAGACTTTGGAAAGACAAAGGATTCTGTTTTGTCCCTGTCTCTTTACATTAGTTGATAAGAGGGACATGTCACTTGAAACAACAGCTCCTGCCTTTAGAGATAATAAATCTTAAGAGACTACTGCTATTATTGATTTGTCATCATATGCACATGGAAAGATGCAACTGGATGCAGGAGAATCATTTTGCCTCACGTTGACCCTAAGCACAAGCCAAGCAGCTTAGGTTTGCGTGATAGTTGCAACCCTGTGTTTCTGGGATGCCAGTGTCATAGGTACTGGTCGTTTCAAGGAAGAAACTTGCATCAGGCAAGGTGGGAGGTGAAGAACATGTTACTACCCAATAATAATTTACAAAAACCAGTTACCTGCTGAGCTTTCTAGTTTGAGGGCTGTCAGAAGGAGAGCTTGTCTTTTTTTTTTTTTTTTTTATTGTTCATGACTTTGGCCTTGCAGTAGAGGTCACCTATGGATGCAATCAATGCTTCACTATGGGATGTGCAGAGCTACCATCTCTGTCTGAACAAGCAGTCACTCGAGTACGTGACTGAAATGATGGTGAAAGTATCACCATCCACCTCTGTACAGATTCTAACTGGGAGAAATGTCCAAGTGCACGTTCCCTGTCTCTTTGGGGAAAATTATAAAACCCGTGTTAGGACATTTCTGCTTCCTAGGAGAAGAAGAAAGCAGAGTTCAATGTTTCAAACATAGGCTCTGAATTTCAGGCCATGTATCAATCAAAGAAAAGTTACTGACAGTGATAGTAGGGCCTTAAGGAGACTTTTAAGATAAAGAAAGACTAAGCTAGCTAGGCTTCAGACCCTGAGTTGGGAAATGAGTTCAAATAAGAAGAGTTCTGGGAATGCCCTTAGGACTATGATTCATTTACTTATTTCAAAGAGCTCACAGACCATTAAACACTCTCCCTTGCTTTCTCCCCCTCCCCTCCTTCCTTCCTCCCTCCCTCCCTTCCTCCCTTCTTTCTTTCAACATTTGACTATCTGTTACAGTTCAGGCATTATTTTATTCGTATATACATGTGAATATAAAGTGTTTAAAACAAAGCTGCTCCAGGGGCTCTCGGTTTGGTGTGCGTGTGTGCAGGGTGGTGGGATGCTGCTTTTATATAGGGAAAGACATAAAATAATTATTTGTAGCAAACTCTTACAAAATTTGTATTAAAAAAAGAAATACTTAGGAAGAGAGCAGTTTTCCTGGTGTAACTGGGAAATAGTTAATGGAGGAAGTGACCTTTCAGATGTGTCTCATAATGAGTCAAAGAAGACGTGGTGAAACTGGAGAAGGGCCTTTCAAGCTGGAGAGAAAAACATACAGAGGCTCACAGAGGGCAGAGGAAAGGAATGAGGCACTTTGAGGACTGGCACACCTTCCTTTGTGCTAGGACATGGGACAGAGAAAGTGAAATGGGTCTTGGCTACCACACTGAGTCCTGAATGTAATGAGCGTTTTTAACATCTTCATTTTCTTATATGGATTTGATGGTGGGGCTGAGGGGCTCTGGGGAGGCAGAGGAAGACCAGTTTTAAGGCATGTTACTATTTTACACATGGAAATGGAACAGATTAAATGGATGTCTGCAAATCCTGATGAAAAAAATTATAGATAGTCCCAAGTTTAATTAATCTTGCTGAATGAAAGTCTTAAAGTATGATGACCCATATTGCTTATATAACAGAATACTTATTTTTGATTTAATATGGCTCACTGCAAGATAACACTAAATAATGTGTGCCTCCAAGGCATCTGATTTTATTTTATTATTTTTTAAACATATTTATTGGAGTATAATTGCTTTACATTGTTGTGTTACTTTCTGCTGTATAAGAAAGTGAATCAGCTATACATATACTTATATCCCTATATCCCCTCCCTCTTGCATCTCCTTCCCACCCTCCCTATCTCACCCCTCTAGGTGGTCACAAAGCACCTAGCTGATCTCCCTGTGCTATGAGGCTGCTTCCCACTAGCTATCTGTTTTACGTTTGGTAGTGTATATATGTCCATGCCACTCTCTCACTTTGTCCCAGCTTACCCTTCCCCCTCCCCGTGCCCTCAAGTCCATTCTCTACATCTGCCTCTTTATTCCTGTCCTGCCCCTAGGTTCATGAGAACCATTTTTTTTTTAGATTCCATACATATGTGTTAGCATAGCATATGGTATTTGTCTTTCTCTTTCTGACTTACTTCACTCTGTATGACAGATTCTAGGTCCATCCACCTCACTACAAATAACTAAATTTCGTTTCTTTTTATGGCTGAGTAATATTCCATTGTATATATGTGTCACATCTTCTTTATCCATTCATCTGTTGATAGATGTTTAGGTTGCTTCCATGTCCTGGCTATTGTAAATAGTGCTGCAATGAACATTGTGGTACATGACTCTTTTTGAATTATGATTTTCTCAGGGTATATGCCCAGTAGTGGGGTAGCTGGGTTGTATGGTAATTCTATTTTTAGTTTTTTAAGGAACCTCCATACTGATCTCTATAGTGGCTGTATCAATTTACATTCTCATCAGCAGTGCAAGAGGGTTCCCTTTTCTCCATACCCTCTCCAGCATTTATTGTTTATAGATTTTTTGATGATGACCATTCTCCCTGGTGTGATGTGATGCCTCGTTGTAGTTTTGATTTGCATTTCTCTAATGATTAGTGATGTTGACCATCCTTTCATGTGTTTGTTGGCAGTCTGTATATCTTTTTTGGAGAAATGTCTATTCAGGTTTTCTGCCCATTTTTGGATTGGGTTGTTTGTTTTTCTGATATGGAGCTGCATGAGATGCTTGTATATTTTGGAGATTAATCCTGTGTCAGTTGCTTTTTAGCAAATATTTTCTCCCATTCTGAGGGTTGTCTTTTCATCTGTTTATGGTTTCCTTTGCTATGCAAAAGCTTTTAAGTTTCATTAGGTCCCATTTGTTTATTTTTGTTTTTATTTCCATTTCTCTAGGAGATGGGTCCAAAAGGATCTTGCCGTGATTTATGTCATAGAGTGTTCTGCCTATGTTTTCCTCTAAGAGTTTTATAGTGTCTGGCCTTACATTTAGGTCTTTAATCCATTTTGGGTTGATTTTTGTGTATGGTGTTAGGGAGTGTTGTAATTTCATTCTTTTGTATGTAGCTGCCTGTCCAATTTTCCCAGCACCACTTATTGAAGAGGCTGTCTTTTCTCCATTGCATATTATTATCTCCTTTCTCAAAGAAAAGGTGACCATATGTGTGTGGGTTTATCTCTGGACTTTCTATCCTGTTCCATTGATCTTTATTTCTGTTTTTGTGCCACTATCATACTGTCTTGATTGCTGTAGTCTTGTAGTATAGTCTAAAGTCAGGGAGCCTGGTTCCTCCAGCTCCATTTTTCTTTCTCAAGATTGCTTTGGCTATTCGGGGTCTTTTGTGTTTACATACAAACTGTGAAATTTTTTTTTCTAGTTGTTTGAAAAATGCCATTGGTAGTTTGATAGGGATTGCATTGAATCTGTAGATTGCTTTAGGTAGCATGGTCATTTTCACAATGTGGATTCTTGCAATCCAAGAACATGGTATATCTCTCCATCTGTTTGTATCATCTTTAATTTCTTTCATCAGTGTCTTATAGTTTTCTGCATACAGGTCTTTTGTCTCCTTAGGTAGGTTTATTCTTAGGTATTTTATTGTTTTTGTTGCAGTGGTAAATGGGAGTGTTTCCTTAATTTTTCCTTCAGATTTTTCATCATTAGTGCATAGGAATGCAAGAGATTTCTGTGCATTAATTTTGTATCCTGCTATTTTACCAAACTCATTGATTAGCTCTAGTAGTTTTTTGGTAGAATCTTTTGGATTTTCTAAGTGTAATATCATGTCAGGTGAAAACAGTGACAGCTTTACTTCTTCTTTTCCAAGTTGGATTCCTTTTTATTTGATATTCTTCTCTGATTGCTGTGGCTAAAATTTCCAAAATATGTTGAATAATAGTGGTGAGAGTGGGCAACCTTGTCTTGTTCCTGATCTTAGTGGAAATGGTTTCAGTTTTTCACCATGGAGAACGATGTTGGCTGTGGGTTTATCATATATGGCCTTTATTATGTTGAGGTAAGTTCCCTCTATGCCTACTTTCTGGAGAGTTTTTATCATAAATGGGTGTTGAAATTTGTTGAAAGCTTTTTCTGCATCTATTGAGATTTTCATATGGCTTTTGTACTTCAATTTTTTAATATGGTGTATCACATTGATTGATTTACATATAGTGAAGAATCCTTACATTCCTGGGATAAACCCCACTTGATCATGGTGTGTGATCCTTTTAATGTGCTGCTGGATTCTGTTTGCTAGTATTTTGCTGAGGATTTTTGCATCTATGTTCATCAGTGATATTGGCCTGTAGTTTTCTTTTCTTGTGACATCTTTGTCTGGTTTTGGCATCAGGGTGATGGTGGCCTCGTAGAATGAGTTGGGAGTGTTCCTCCCTCTGCTATATTTTGGAAGAGTCTGAGAAGGATAGGTGTTAGTTCTCTCTAAAAGTTTGATAGAATTCACCTGAGAAGCCATCTGGTCCTGGCCTTTTGTTTCTTGGAAGATTTTTAATCACAGTTCCAATTTCAGTGCTTGTGACTGGTCTGTTTATATTTTCTGTTTCTTCCTGGTTCAGTCTCAGAAGGTTGTTCTTTTCTAAGAATTTGACCATTTCTTCCAGGTTGTCCATTTTATTGGCATATAGTTGCTTGTAGTAATCTCTTATGATCCTTTGTTTTTCTGCAGTGTCAGTGGTTACTTCTCCTTTTTCACTTCTAATTCTGTTGATTTGAGTCTTTTCCCTTTTTTCTTGATGAGTGTGGCTAATGGTTTATCAATCTTGTTTATCTTCTCAAAGAACCAGCTTTTAGTTTTATTGATCTCTGCTATTATTTCTTTCATTTCTTTTTCATTTATTTCTGATCTGATCTTTATGATTTCTTTCCTTCTGCTAACTTTGTTTTTTTGTTGTTGTTCTTCTTCTTTCTCTAATTGCTTTAGGTGTAAGTTAGGTTGTTTGTTTGAGATGTTTCTTGTTTCTTGAGGTAGGATTGTATTGCTATAAACTTCCCTCTTAGAACTGCTTTTGCTGTATTCCATAGGTTTTGGGTTGTCATGTTTTCATTGTCATTCGTTTCTAGGTATTTTTTTATTTCCTCTTTGATTTCTTCAGTGATCTCTTGGTTATATAGTAGCATATTGTTTAGCCTCCATGTGTTTGTATTTTTTACAGATTTTTTCCTGCAATTGATATCTAGTCTCACAGCATTTTGTTCAGAAAAGATACTTGATATGATTTCAATTTTCTTAAATTTACTAAGGCTTGATTTGTGACCCAAGATATGGTCTATCTTGGAGAATGTTCCATGAACACTTGAGAAGAAAGTGTATTCTGTTGTTAGCATTTGGCTGTTAGCATTTGCCCTTTTATGGCTGTTAGCATTTGCCTTTTGTATTGAGGTGCTCCTATGTTGGGTGCATAAATAT
Source organism: Mesoplodon bidens (assembly GCF_964165515.1). Lineage (NCBI taxonomy): Eukaryota > Metazoa > Chordata > Mammalia > Artiodactyla > Ziphiidae > Mesoplodon > Mesoplodon bidens. The sequence goes on from NC_138176.1 coordinate 23,558,410, forward strand.
TTACAATTGTTATATCTTCTTGGTTGATTCCTTGATCATTATGTAGTGTCCTTCTTTGTCTCTTGTAATAGTCTTTATTTCAAAGTCTATTTTGTCTGATATGAGTATTTCTACTCCAGCTTTCTTTTGATTTCCATTGGCATGGACTACCTTTTTCTATTCCCTCACTTTCAGTCTATATACGTCCCTAGTTCTGAAGTGGGTCTCTTGTAGACAGCATATATTCAGATATTATTTTTGTATCCATCCAGCGAGCTTCTGTCTTTTGGTTGGAGGATTTAATCCTTTCACATTTAAGGTAATTATTGATATTTATGTTCCTATTACCATTTTTTAAATTGTTTTGGATTTGTTTTTGTAGGTTCTTTTCTTCTCTTGTGTTTCCCACTTAGAGAAGTTCCTTTAGTATTTGTTGTAAAGCTAGTTTGGTGGTGCTGAATTCTCTTAGCTTTTGCTTGTCTATAAAGCTTTTGATTTCTCCATCATATCTGAATGAGATCCTTGCCTGGTAGAGTAATGTTGGTTGTAGGTTCTTCCTTTTCATCACTTTAAATATGTCATGCCACTGCCTTGTGGCTTGTAGAGTTTCTGCTGAGAAATCATCTGTTAACATTATGGGAGTTCCCTTGTATGTATTTTGTTACTTTCCTTTGTTGCTTTTAATATTTTTTCTTTGTATTTAATTTTTTATAATTTGATTAATATGTGTCTTGTTGTATTTCTCCTTGGATTTATCCTGTATGGGACTCTCTGAACTTCCTGGACTTGACCGACTATTTCCTTTCCCATATTAGAGAAGTTTTCAACTATAATCTCTTCAACTATTTTCTCAGTCCCTTTCTTTGTCTCTTCTTCTTCTGGGACCCCTATAATTCGAATGTTGGTGTGTTTAATGTTGTCCCAGAGGTCTCTGAGACTGTCCTCAATTCTTTTCATTCTTTTTCTTTATTCCACTCTGCGACAGTAATTTCTACTATTTTATCTTCCAGGACACTTATCCGTTCTTCTGCCTCAGTTATTTTGCTCTTCATTCCTTCTAGACAATTTTTAATTTCAGTTATTGTGTTGTTCATCATTGTTTGCTTGCTCTGTAGTTCTTCTAGGTCCTTGTTAAACATTCCTTGTATTTTCTCCATTCTATTTCCAAGATTTTGGATCATCTTTACTATCATTACTCTGAATTCTTTTTCAGGTAGACTGCCTACTTCCTCTTCATTTGTTTGGTCTGGTGGGTTTTTTCATTGCTCCTTCATCTGCTGCATATTTCTCTGTCTTCTCATTTTGCTGAACTTACTGTGTTTGGGGTCTCCTTTTCACAGGCTGCAGGTTCATAGTTCCCGTTGTTTTTGGTGTCTGTCCCCAGTGGGTGTGATGCTGTCTATTTGGGATGATGTTGTCTATTCAGGTATTCCACAGATGCAGGGTACACCAAGTTGACTGTGGAGATTTAATCCGCTGCTTCTGAGGCTGCTCGGAGAAAGTTCCCTTTCTCTTCATTTTTTGCACAGCTCCTGGGGTTCAGCTTTGGACTTGGCATTGCTCTGCATGTAGGTTGCCCTCTGGCGTCTGGTCTTCATCCAGACAGGAGGGGGTTAAAGGAGCGGCTGATTATGGGGCTCTGGCTCACTCAGGCCGGTGGGAGGGAGGGGTACGGATGCGGGGCAAGCCTGCGGTGTCAGAGGCCAGCGTGACGTTGCAACAGCCTTAGGCATGCCATGTGTTCTCCTGGGGAAGTTGTCCCTGGATCCCGGGACCCTGGCAGTGGCGGGCTGCACAGCCTCCAGGGAGGGGAGTTGTGGATAGCGTCCTGTGCTCGCATACAGGATTCTTGGTGGCGGCAGCAGCAGCCTTAGTGTCTCCTGCCCGTCTCTGGGGTCCATGCTGTTAGCTGCTGCTCACTCCCGTCTGTCTCTGGAGCTCGTTTAGGCAGTGCTCTGCCTTCTGTGGGCAGACAGGGAAGGATTCCCCTCTCCTCGCGCACCCCGAAACAATGGTCTGTTGCGTCTTAGGCAGGTCCAGAGTTTTTCCCCAACTCCCTCCCGGCTAGCTGTGGCACACTAGCCCCCTTCAGGCTGTGTTCACGCAGTCATCCCAAGTCCTCTCCCTGGGATCTGACCTCCGAAACCCAAGCCTCAGCTTCCAGCCCCTGCCCGCCGCGGCGGGTGAGCAGACAAACCTCTCGGGCTGGTGAGTGGTGGTCGGCACCGATCCTCTGTGCGGGAATCTCTCCACTTTGCCCTCTGCACCCCTGTTGCTGTGCTCTCCTCCGTGGCTCCAAAGCTTCCCCCCTCTGCCCCCCGCAGTCTCCGCCCACAAAGGGGCTTCCCAGTGTGTGGAAACCTTTCCTCCTTCACAGCTCCCTCCCACTGGTGCAGGTCCCATCCCTATTCTTTGTCTCTGTTTTTTCTTTTTTTCTTTTGCCCTACCCAGGTATGTGGGGAGTTTCTTGCCTTTGGGGAAGTCTAAGGTCTTCTGCCAGCATTCAGTAGGTGTTCTGTAGGAGTTGTTCCACAGGTAGATGTATTTCTGATGTATTTGTGGGGAGGAAGGTCATCTCCACATCTTACTCCTCCGTCATCTTGAGGGTCCTCTCCAAGGCATTTTAAATAGACTTGTATTTTACTTACACTTGTGATTTCTGGCACATATCATAATATGAGTGCATCTGTATTTCCCACTCACACAGGTTCAACAATACAGAGAATGGTCACTCTAGGCTGTTCTGGCCACTACATTGGTTAGGTCATGTGGTCTGTTCATAGGATAGTAGTAGGTAGTTCTGCAAATTTCAAATGAAAACATTGATTAGATCAGTTTGCTGTGTAAATCACTGTTTAAGTCACCCAGGTAAAGCAGCCTGCCTGGCATCTGCCTGACAACTCTTGAAAGTTTAATATACTGTCAGTGAGACTGTTACATATGACATGCATGGGACTCATTTGCAATTTGGAGTTAATAACACACAGTATCCTTGCCAGAGTCAAGCCTGGCCGTCATCAAATAAAGGATTTTTTATAGGTTTTATTTGAAGTGAAAATTGTACTGTCACGCTATATCAATAAATACAGTAGATGTATCCTAAGGATTGTGGCTTTAGAATCCCATGAACATTAGTAGTTTGTGGGCTCAGCTGAGTTTCTCTGAGGCACATGGGAATTCATTAATGTTGATGTTTCTCCATCATTTAGGTCTGTGATGGGGTCGAACAAGGAACCAGATCTTGTGCATCTCGAGGCCAGAACTGTGGATGGTCGTAAGTAAAGCAACTTTTCCGTGACGTTAATAGTAATTAATTTTATCGATCTGCCATGAATCGCATCTGTGTTAAGGGAAATCACAGTGGCAATAATCAATAATCTAAGTCGTTTGGACCTGAGGACTTTTTTTTTTTGTCCTTAGTTACCTAGAGTTGTCTTAATAATTCTCTACAACTCTCATCCAATCAAGGGGTTTTCTTTGCAGGTGATGAGAAAATTCCCCCCCAATTTTTTTTTTCCTTTTTTTTTGCGTTATGCGGGCCTCTCTCTGTTGTGGCCTCTCCCGTTGCGGAGCACAAGCTCCGGACGCGCAGGGTCAGCGGCCATGGCTCACGGGCCCAGCCACTCCACGTCATGTGGGATCTTCCTGGACCAGGGCATGAACCTGTGTCCCCTGCATCGGCAGGCGGACTCTCAACCACTGTGCCACCAGGGAAGCCCCAAAATTTCTTACTTTTTAAGTAAACACTTGTTATTATTGCATTATTGCTGCTCTTTTGTTTTGATTTGTTTTGCCAGTTTCCTTATTTTATCAGATATCATCCAGGCAATGCCTCACTGTCTAGTGGGAGATTGACAAAACACTTGGAAAGGGCTTGTAGAAGAGCATCATCCTGTCTGTCCCCTATCATAAGCGGCAGGAGGCAAAAGCCAGTTGGTGGTTCTGAACATCCCTAGTTAGGTTGGCTACAGTGAAGGACTGTGTTTCCTATGGACATTTTGGCTTTAGCACATGATGGAGATCAAAGCTGATGCTCCACAATCCAAACCCATGTCTGCATGACTCACAAGTTCACTCACTTACTGTGTGACCTTGAAAAAGTTACTTAAACTCTTTATGCCTCCATTTCTTCACTGTAAATTAAATAAGTTAATAATAATGATTCCTATAGTAGCTAATATTTACTAAGCACTTGCCGTGTACCAAGAATTATGCTAAGGGCTTTCTATACTTTATCACAATTAATCTTCACTACAATTCATAGGTGGTGGTTCCCATTTTACAGATGAAGAAACCAAGGCATAGAAAGTTTAAGTAGTGTATTTAAACAACAACAACATAGATTTCCTTCCCCTTCTTTGGTCCTGAGGATCTCCAGGAGGGCTAAGCATTTCAGGGGGTACTACTAGGGAACTACAGGTGAAAGGGAAAAAGGAAAAAGAGAATACGGGGAAATGCATAGAAGGACAATAGATGAGGAGAGAAAACCCAGGTGAAAAGAAAGAGGTCTCAAGTGCAGAGAAAAGGAAGAGAACGGACTCTCCAATTACCACAGTGCCAAGAGGCTGGTCGAAGTTGTTCAGCACTGAGCCAGAGGGTGATAATCTAATTTTTGACACCTTCCCTGTTTTAAAAATATCCCTCACAATTCACACACTTCATCATCACTGACACTAAGCCTGTCTACTTGCCCTCCACTTTTCTGATGCAAAGGCAGATGATACCCATGGTTTACCAGCTCACAGCTCAAAGAAGCTGGTCACCCCAGCCATCCAAACTCTCCAGAAGCCACACCTACTCCATTACTATGTGCTCACAGGGAGATATCTTTATCTCCAGAGGTTTCTTTCCCCCTTTGGGGAATGAATATATTCTTTGGCAGAATCAGTGTGGGGATAGATCAGGGTCCAAGCTGACCGTCTCCTTTCTCCTTTATAAACTCAGGCAGAGCTCTGATATGTAATGTGCCCAGATTGTACCTGACACAGAATAATCTCAACAGTTTAGAGCTGCTTTCCCACCTCTTTATAAAGTGGGCTCTCTCTGGTGGTGACCAGAGCTGATAATATTATCTTGGATTCCGTGGTTCAGTTCTCAGTACACAGTAGCCAGAGCTGTCTTAAGTCAAAAGTTGCCATGCCATCTGTTTAGAGCTTTGTTTTAGTTCCCATTGCTGTAGTAATAAAGAACACAGTTCTCACCTTTACTTGTAGCTGCAACATAATCTGTCGCCTGCCCATTTCCTCAGCCTCATCTCACTCTGTGCCCTCCTCGATCATCACCTGCAGGCCTTTGGGTTTGCTTTCAATTCTTAGAAACTACAAAGTTCTATGTCTCCATAACAAGACTCTAATACCTGCTGTTTCCTCTGCTTGGAATACCTTTCTTTATTCCCCCTTCCCTGACCAATTCAGAGTAAAGTATTACTGAAGATCATTTAGATTAAGGTCAAGCATCATTTCTAATTTTTTCAACTTTTTGAAATAATGTTAGGCTCACAAAGATGTTGCAGAATCATAGTATGGAGTTCCCCTGAACCCTTCACCCAGCTTTCCCCAATGATAACATCCAAAATAACCATAGAACTATATCAAATCCAGGGAGAGCATCCATTTCTTAAGGAAGTCTTTCTTGAAGTCCTAATCTAAACCAGTTTATTTTGTTTGCTTTCATCCAACTCTATTATTTTTCTTTATTGTATTCATCTTAGTTTGAAATTATACATTCCATTTGATCACAAGTTTTCCTCTCCACCAGCCTATTAAGTTCTATGTGTGCAGGAGCCAAGTATACCTTTGCTCAGTACTGCATCTCCAGCACATTCTACAGTGACTACATGTAGATGGAGCTTAATAAATATTTATTGAATGAATGAACACATAGTTGACCAATTGTCAGGGTTACCAGCTGGCTACCTAACCTCACTTACCAGGTTGTCTGATAAATTTAGAGCATTGCATCTCAAACTTGAACATGCATACGACCCATCCAGGGATCTTGTTAAAATGTGGATTCTGATTCAGTAAGGGCCCAAGAGTGAAGCCAGTGCCTCTGGTCTGTGGAACACACTTACAGTAACAAAGTCCCACAGTGAAAGACTAATGAAAGAGCTTTAGGGTCTGTTTCCCATGACTACACCCCTTGTTTAGAAAGCTCTGGATGGAATTGGTAGCATCCCAGGTTGCTTTTATTTTCAAGCTTTGGGGGATAATGCTGCTTTCTGGCTTGTGGCATTTAATGCACATTACCCCGTATTCTGAAAACAACAAGGCTGTCACTTTCCCTGATCGGCACGTTTTCTCTCACCCAACATTATTCCTGTGCTCCCTGCAGGCACGGAGGTTGGTAATGCCAAACTGTCATCTCAGGCTCAGCTTTCACAAGGCATGAAATATATCAGTTATAATTTTATTTTACTTTTCTGCAAAGACAGCATCTTCAGAAACTATCCAAGAGTGAAAATTCAATAAAGGGATTTAATTTGAAAAGTTATCCCTGTCAAAACAAAACATTAAAAAAAAAACCCTACCAATTGAAATAAAGGATCTAAGCATAACTCCTGACCTGACTAAATATAAAAAACAATGAGGTTTTCTCAGTATCATATTCCCTCTGTGTGTCTGTGTGTCTGTCTGTCTCTCTCCAAGAGAGTCAGTAAACGTGGCTTCGTCAAAGAAACAGAGGAGGAGGAAGGAAAGAAAGAACATGGAGAGGTCAGAGTAGCAAGCTATTAGCAAATATAACTGAGAGTGTATTTATCAAAATCAGACTCCACGCTGGTCATTTGCTCCAAGAAATCCAGTATCTCTATGTTATCTCTCTCCCCATTCTGGAATTGGGATCCCTCTTTTTTCTCCATCCTTTCATTACTGTTTAGTATATGAAACCCACTGTTTATATTCTAGGTCATACATCTGGTAGGGTGTATGCCAAAATAATATGATTTTTTTTTTTTTTTTACTTTGTAACAAGTAATTTTTTCCTGATTTTAATGGGTTTAGGAATTTTGTAGACAAGGCACTGAGGCACGTGACAGAAATAATCCCTCCTTGCTTATTTTACTTATCGCCACGTGGTGGATGGCAAATGCTTATGTGGGCTTGTTATTCAAAGTTTAGTTTTAGGGTCATTTCAAATCTTCCTAGATTATATTTTATAATTAATTTCTGTTTCAATTGAAGTCTCCATATTTGAGGGGAGGTGAGCTCTGGAAAACTTTTGCTCTACGAAGGTCTATGACCTATGTAAACATTTCTTGCCAACTGTGCTCTGAAATCTGGATGTTTTGTAGTTAACAACCATGACAAGGATGTTATTCTTTCTTGTACTACCTCTATGCCTTGGGAAGCAAGCTGAAGAGAGCAAACTCAAGTACAATCAGTCACAGGAAGTATTATTGGAATATTTTTAATGTGTTTATTGGATATGGCATTTGTTATCAGCCCCTGTGTTCAACCGAGGGCAAATTGACAGGTCCTCATCCAGGAAACAAAGATTTTGCTGTTTAAATACCTTGTGTGTGTGTGTATGTGTGAATGTGCACACGCATTGTATGCACTTAATACCTTAAAACTGCTACCCAGTACATTATAATAGTAAAAAGGAAACCTACATTCTATTGATTTACCTAATATAGGTACAGGTGTGTGTGTGTGTATGTAATCTATGTAGTTAGAAAATGTTGACCCAACTCTTGGATTGAAATCTTTGTGAAAAGCTGTATCTTATTTAATCTTGGTTCTATGTACAAAACATAGCTCAGAGCCTGGCACATTCATGTGTGTTGACTTAATAAATATCTGTGTGTGTCACCATTGGGCACGTCTTCTTACAGAAGGGCCTTTAACCATAGGGTGTGTAGAGTCCCTTAGGCCTAATGGATGAGCATGAGAAACTCATGACTCCCTGAAATTGTATGCCAGTATGTATATGTGATTTGGAGGAAAAGAATATAACTTTTATCAGAATTCTTTGCATGGTAATTACACATGGGTCTATAGTTTTATATTTATACTCATCTATATACATCATCTTGTAAGAGAACCTGCAGTACCAAGTTTGAGCTTTATTGCTTCTCCCTTTTACTTCTGAAATGAAAGACCTGGCCAGTGACCTGAATTTTTTCTGTACTTGTAGTGATCTGTGCCAGCAGGGACAGGAGACAATTACTGGTCTCCATGTCTATTTACTTGAGTAACTAACCTTGTAACAACTTACCATAGGACTAATCTCTTTCACTGGCGAAAAACAACCTTGGCTCTTTAACCAGCTATGAAAAAGACTGCCTCCAAACTCTTTCTGAAATGAAACTCAAACCAGCATTTTATAAGCTGAGATAAAAATCAAAGGAAAATCACAGCTTTGTATAGCCACCATCTCACTAATTCTTGTTGTGGGTAAGAACTGGTCATCTCATTTCTGCTTTTCACTTTCCACTCCTCCAATCGAATTTCCATATTGAACGGCATGCATATCAATATCTGTATAAGGTGAGCACTGCTGAGATACTGCGGGAAGGTGATAGAGACCTCAGTTCTCATCAGGCCCAGTATATTAGCAATGAAATGGTTTGAGTTTACACTATAAGCATTAATTACTTTTATACCAACAGAAGTAGCAACGATGACAATAAAAAGATAAGTAGTATTCCAGTGTATCAAGGGAAAAGTAGATCCACTTCCTGACCTTCATTCTCATTCCCCAAAGTTAGTAATTTTATTTATTTAAAAAAAATATTTATTTATTTATTTATTTATTTAGGCTGTGCCGGGTCTTAGTTGCGGCATGCGGGATCTTTACTTGCAGCATGCAGACTCTTAGTTGTGGCACGCATGCGGGATCTAGTTCCCCGACCAGGGATTGAACCCAGACCCCCTGCATTGGGAGCATGGAGTCTTACCCCCTGGACCACCAATAAGTCCCCAGAGTTGGTATTTTAAAAAAATATATGTCTTCTATATTATTCCAGAAATTGTTTAGGCTTATACAGATAAATATGTATGTGTGTACACATACATACACACTCACAAATGTTCATATTGTAAAACTGTTATGCCAGATTCAGTGTGGGTGAATGCAATAGCAAGTTAAAAATCTTTCTATATCAGTATATATAAAGTTAGCCACTTCATGGCTAATCACTACATAGGAACCCCATTATACAGCCAACTATAATTTTGTTAATCACCATCTCATTAATAGATATATAGATGTTTGGCTATTTCAAAGAATGTTGATACATACATGTACGCACGTATTACTTATTTGGTGAATAAGCATTCAAACGTGTTTAGGGAGCAAGCACTGCTCAAAAAAAAATTACTGATGGGAAATCCCTGGAATTTCCCTGGGAAATCCAAGAATGTGTACATTTTTAATTTTTATAGGCATTGTCACATTTCCCTCTGAAATAGATGCATCATTGCATACTCTCTAAATATGAGAATGCCTATGTTTACGTACCCTCAATAGTCCAGGTTGTTATGAAAATTTTTTTAAACATAGCCTGTCTGATGAGCAAAAATGCGGCATATCCTTATTGTTTTAATTTGTATTTATTTACTTAGGAGGGAGGTTAAGAATTTGTATTTATTTTTCTTGGTTATTTGTAGTTCCTCTTCAATGACCCTTCAAAAGCTATCAAATCTCTTTAATGTTCTAGAGAAGAACGTTATGCATTATTTGCATTTTTATGCAAATCTAAAACATATCAAACCTGCCACTCCAGCTCTTGTACACCAATCGGCCTTATTAGACCCCATGTTTCATAGCCTTCTTTTACCTTCTTTTTCAAACAGTTAATATATTAATCACTTCTAGGGTGGGGCCCGGGAAGAGGTTAGACATTTCCACTTCTGGTCAGTTTCAGATTCTGATAGCTCCCCACCACTGAAGCCAAATCTGGCCTCTGTACCCCAACACCGAATTAAATCTTGGAGACAGAGTTTTGCATAAAGTAGAAATAATAGTTTTATTGCTTTGCCAGGCAAAAGGGGCCACAGCAGGCTCATGCCCTCAGAACTGTGTGTCCCGACCTGGAGGGGGTAGTGAGGAGTTTTATAGCAATGGTTCAAAGAGGAGGGCGTGATCAGCTCATGGACATTCTTCTGATTGGTTGGTGAGAAGGTAAGTGGGAATTAGCATCATCAACCTTCTGGTTCCAGCAGGTCTGGGGTCTAAGTGCTTGTGGGCAGCATACCATTAACTTCTCCCACCTGGTGGGGATTTCAGTATCTGCAAAACAGCTCAAAGATACTGTTATGTATATCCCTTGAAGGGGGGAACCAGGACCCTGCCCCAAGGCTGCACTATTGTTTCTTGGCTGCTCCTCCCTTGTCTCTGCATCCCGTCCCTTCCCTTATTAGCAACCATTTGAACCCGCCTGTTGGAACTCAGGGAAGGTCTTGGAGGCTGAATGAAGCCTATTTCCTGTAATCAAGAAATGGGGGGCTTCCCTGGTGGCACAGTGGTTGAGAGTCCGCCTGCCGACGCAGGGGACACGGGTTCGTGCCCTGGTCCGGGAAGATCCCACATGCCACGGAGCAGCTGGGCCCATGAGCCATGGCCGCTGAGCCTGCGTGTCCGGAGGCTGTGCTCCACAGTGGGAGAGGCCACAACAGTGAGAGGCCCACGTACCGCAAAAAAGAAAAAAAAAAAAAAGAAATGGGGCCACAGAAAGGCTTTTGTGTCCATGAGCCCCACAGGGTCCTGCTTGGTTTCATCACTTCCCAACACATTTACCAAATGCCTTCTCACCTCTCCTCCCCTATCCCTAAATCAAGCTTCCAGACTTAGAGAGTCCAGTGGCACCTACTGATATTGGAGAGGCAGCAGTGAGTGGTGGTGTGAAGCAAGATCTTAATTCCCTGCCCAGGAATTGAACCTGGGTAGCTTGGATGAAAACCAGGAATCCTAAGCACCACACCCACTGGCTCTTGCCCCCAGTGAAAAATGCATTTCTCACAGAGGCAAAAACTGTAAAAAGATGTACAAAGTTTATTATTAGAGACATAGCACAGCAAGTGGGAGAGCGCACAGAGAAACAGTTTGTTTAGTTAAGATAGAAGCAAGGCAGAGATGCACCTGGAGAGAAGGGGTTTGGTTGGGCATCCTCCCTTAATGAGGAGGAGTGCAGTTAGTCAGAAACTAGGCAGAGATACACACCCAGAGAAGAGTGTGGGCATCCTGAATGAGGAGCGCAGTGAAGAGGTGATTTTTTTTTTTTTTTTTTTTTTTTTGGCAGTACGCGGGCCTCTCACTGCTGTGGCCTCTCCCATTGTGGAGCACAGGCTCCGGACGTGTAGGCTCAGCGGCCATGGCTCACGGGCCCAGCCGCTTCACAGCACATGGGATTCTCCTGGACTGGGGCACGAAACCGTGTCCCCTGCATCGGCAGGCGGACTCTCAACCACTGTGCCACCAGGGAAGCCCTAAAGAGGTGATTTAAATCACTTATTAGGACAGTCCTTCTGGGTCTTTGTTTACCTTTGGCCAATTATCGTGTTTCTTTTTTTCACTCCTGCCTGGTCCTAGGACGCTCCCCAACATGCGTACACAACTATTTGCTAAGACAGATCCCACCACAGAGGCCCGTGGGTGCACGTCCACACATATTATGGAGTGATGCCCCCTCCCTTTTTGACCCCCAAGGAGCCTTCCTGCACATGTGCAGATAGGGAAGTTTTCCTTGACCTCAGGAGTGGTCATCTTATCTCTTTACTTCAGCAGAGCTCAGCTTCTGCCACTAGCTTTGTCCTTGGAGTGTCTGGGTGAGAACAAAGCTTCAGTTTTACTCCACTTGACAAACACCAGCACAGGGGCCCATCTATCTCCTACCTCAACTTCCCCATGAGAGACATGAGCCTCAAGAAATCTTTACTGGGAGCATGAGGGATGATGGTCTGTCCTCTGTCGCTTCTTCAGGCTGGCAAGGGACTCATAGACAGTATCTAGTTGGGGTCATGGAGCTCTCGCCCTGTCTCATTAAGGGCCCCCAGGGTGACTTACGCTGTTAATTCTGCCAGGATCTGTTCTGAGGAGAACAGATGAAATCTCTGCATCACCATTATCCTGTTGTGAAACTGTTGCAATCTGAAAGAGACAAACTTAACAAGTATGCAAATATTGTAAATATCAGTAAAAGAATTATTGTAACCAGTGGCCAGAGCAGGAGTTAGAACCAAGTTATATTTGGTAACAATTTTTGATCCTGGTCCAGATAGAGTCAGCACTTGGGTTACCCTGTTCAAAGGAATGGAGCCATTTGGTGTGGTCATATATATTTTTTGATGTCTTTTTTTATTAGCCTAGTGTTACTGATGTAGGTATAACAGATTCAGAAGTAGTTGGAGGAGTGACAACCTGAACATTAATAGACAAAATAGATCTTTTTTTTTTTTTTTTTCAGGAAGATAAGCCTGAATCCCAGTCTAGACCTGGCACTTTGAGGAGACCTGTAGTCAGGTAGCCAGTTGTCTAGTTTTATTCAAGTAGGTTTTAACCTTTGATGTGGTATTAACACATAAACCAAAGCAGTTGTCATTGTTAATGATTTTAGTGTTTTTCTAGGTATGAGAAAGGTGAGAATTTGGGCTCATAAAAATCCTTACCTGAAAATATCTAACCATCTGCAGGCCTGTTTTGTCAGTTTTTTTCCCAGAGCACACAATGCCTCATTCCTGATCTCCACCTTGAGCTCCTTTCAGGAGGTATTGAAGTTCAGCAGTTGCAGCAGCTCCAGATTTAATCTTTGTAGAGGCAGGCAGCAAGTGCCAGTTTCCTGTCGGCAGGGCCCCTTCATGGTCATAAATTTGACCATGGTTGGGGGGCATTTTATGACTACTTTGTCCCACAGTGCTAGGAATGCTCAGTGTGCCATTACTGGACTAGGCCTTGTGAGTAGCCAAAAGTCTTTGGACCTCCTGCTTTACTAGTCTCTTATGGTCTAGGAAAATATTCCCTCTTGTTGCTTCTTCTTGTATCTACAGTTTCACTCTTACAGTCATTGATCTCATATGGGACTATATACCATCATTTTATCAGAGGCTCAGTCACACATTTGGTAATGTAAGAAACAACAATTTTGTTAAACAGGCAAAAATAGAAATAATAGAGCTAGCAGTATTAGTAAGGTTATAAGTAAGAATTTAAGTTAAGAAATTTTCATTAGGCACAGCCTAGTACATCTCCAGCTTGTCTGGCTTAGTCTATTTTTCACCAGTCCTTATCTTTAAGGGAAATTGTATACATTGGCATTGTCCATAAGGCATTTAGCCCAATTTCCTAGTGTTACCAGGCTCCTTATCCTTAGCATAGTGTAATTGTTTCTTTAAACTTGAATGACTATAGCCTGGTGTTAATCTCCTGGTTGTAGATCATGGAGCATCTGATCTTTATCCAAAGATTGATTACAAAGTTAGGCTTCAGAAACAAACTTTGAGTGTCCCTTTAATAACTCAATTAAAACTTGTAACGGTATAACATAACAGCAAGGAACTATCTGGGAAGTGAGTCTTAGTAAACACAGAACTTAACTAATGAAACTATGATAATATTTAGTGAAACATATTTCTTTTTAATTACCCCTATTTTTATTAAACACAGCCAAGGGCTTCCCTGGTGGTACAGTGGTTAAGAATCTGCCTGCCAGTGCAGGGGACACAGGTTTGAGCCCTGGTCTGGGAAGAGCACGTATGTCTTCCCATAGTGCTGTTTAATCTACAGCTATTGTTGACCCATTTTAAATTCGCTGATTTAGGAGTAGACAGTTGCCATGCTACAAGGGCATCAGGGTGGCAAAAGTCTGACAATGGGGGGTTAATCTCGAAGAAGCAGAATGAACTTTATCTACCTGTGCCATAATCTTCATAGATCATTGTGAAATAATACTTATTTACTTAACCAAAGTAACAAAAGACTTCAAAAGCAAATATAAATCACTTAAAGGCAAAGAAATTCACACAGTCTGTTATCAAAAGCAGCATTTCTCTTAATATAGAGAGAGAACCAAATTTCAGTCTGATACCAGCTTACTGTTAATAGCAAAATTTATTTACCTAATTAATTTCAATTTAGTCTTAATCAGTCTTAACAACGTACCAAATTTTTTTTCATAGTTCCTTTCCCACAAAACTTTTATCACTTCCTGGATCCATATTATCAATAACTTGCCCATTTTTTTTCATCTATAAACAACTAACTGTAGGACAAATTTATTATCATCACTTTCCCCAACAAAAATATCTCCAGTCTTTATATCTTCTCTGGCCAACAACATATATCCTACTTGCTTTACACACTGAAATGCTTCTCTTGTCACTTCGGTAGCTTTGATTACATATTATAATTTTTAACCCTTAAAAAACCTTAACCTCTAGTGAAAACCAAGAAGAAACGAGGTGTAACTGTTTGTCATACTGGTGTTTTCTGATTAGCAAACTCAAGATCACATTCCATAACCTCTAAAAACATGTATTTTTCCAAAGCACATTTTTTTTCTCAATGTGGTACAAGGCGTGTGTCAAATAAACCCAAACATCTTTAGTTTGTCTTGTATTTAGAATTGTTTGATTTGTGAGCGCTTACTTTTCTTTTCTTTTTCTTTTTTTTTTTTTTTTTTTGCCGTACGCGGGCCTCTCACTGCTGTGGCCTCTCCCGTTGCGGAGCACAGGCTCCGGATGTGCAGGCTCAGCGGCCATGGCTCACGGGCCCAGCCGCTCTGCAGCCTGTGGGATCTTCCCGGACTGGGGCTCGAACCGGTGTCCCCTGCATCGGCAGGCGGACTCTCAACCACTGCGCCACCAGGGAAGCCCTTACTTTTCTTTTTTAGGCCAGTTAAATAGAGCTCATTTACAAATTAACCTCAGCAATATTATGCAAAGACAGAGACACATACTGAGACATACATATATCCAGACAGAGATCTCATAGTTTCCAGCTTGAGGCTTAAATTGTCTCTTTGCCTCTTTTTTTTTTCTCTTTTGACTTGAAGTTTCACTAAGCAACCCAAGGCCAAAGTCTCAGGCAAAGTGGGCTGTGTTTGTTTCCCAAGGACATGATAAGAGTTAACCTCAAGCTTTCTCCTAGGCATATTTTTATTCTCTCAGGGTCAGAATTTTGAAAATAAACCAAAAAGTATTATAACAAGCTAGATTTCTCTAATTGCACATGCAAAAAGAACTGGTTTTACAATTTCAAAAAAAAGCTTTATTTTAACCAGTTTTCTCCAGAGTCTAAAGAATATTGTGGCCATATTTTAAAAAAAAAAATCATCTTTCCTTTCTGTAGTCATATGACCAAATAGTGCTAAAACTGGCCCTAATAACAGGGGCAGACTGGCTGATAAAATGTTGTCCAAGCAGGGATTGTTTCTCTGGGGAAGTGGGGTCTTAGTTTGATCAGAAGAATCTCTGGAGGAGTGAGGGAACTTTCAAGAGTGGGGGAAGCTCGGTTCCCCCCTGAGAGTTGGGATAAATTAGAAGGGGATCATTTAGAATGTTAGGAGAGATTTTCTGTTTCCTCAGGCTTTTGATTAGGGAGCCACATAGAGCAGGATTATGATAAAAGGCCATGAAAACTTGAACATAGGGAACCTTAGTCCATTTTCCCATCCTGTGGCAATAAAGATCCAATTGCAAGATACCCATTTTCAGGCCATTTTCCATCCCCCAATTTATATAAAGGCCAGGCACTCTTACAGTAAAATTTAGGTGTCCAGTTCTTAAGGATATACTCCAGAGGTGTGTCTTCTGGCTTAGAAAGGGATCCTCCCATGTTGAGTAACCTGCAACTGTGAATAGAGAGTGATCCTAGAAATGTAATCCAACGTCCTAGATACATTTAGGAGGCACCTCAAGGGACTTCAGAGCATCCCCTGAATTCCCTTCGACCTTATCGCTTGCCGGGGTTTTGAGCTTCCTCTACTCTCCCACCGATTTCTAACCAGACGTCTCCAGTTGTTCTTGGTAACGTGCGCACAGTGTCCTCCTTTCATACCTGGAGAGGACATTCAGACCAGTGTAGAACGGTTGCCAGGTTTTTCCTTGAGCTTTATAGGCGACAGATAAAGCCTGGGATGCCGGCTGCTTGGAAGTGGCCAGCCCAATAAGTAGTCCTTGGGCTGCCAAGGCCCAGAGTGAAGGGGGAACTCCTGGAGGAATTGGAGTTGGCCACAATGGAAAATGCCACAGGGGTCAGGACCTGAGGATTTTACTTGACACTGACAACAGTGAGCTGGGCATCAGAGAGGGTACACTTAGTCCTTCCCGTAGAGGGTGTTAAAGTATCAGGTAAAAAGAAGCCTTGCTGTGCAAGTAAGGTGGAAAAGAAAAGCACAGAAGCGTGGGAGAGAGAGTGAAAGTCAGGAGTCTCCAGCCAGCAGTTTGGGCGCGACCTCTACTTTACCTTGGCTCCCAGGCTTTGGCACCACTACCACTTTGTCTTTCTAGCAGTGTCCTTCTAACCCCATTTTTCATATTGCAAAAGTCTCTTAATTTCAAAGACTATTGATTTCAATTTGGCCTCTCTGATTTAGCAGCCTAAAGACGACCCTGAAAACCAACCAAAAAAGCATAAAATAAGATAACATGAGCCTCCCCACACAGCAATGAAAAACCTGACAGTGACAGTGCAGTAACAGGCTCAGCTGGGAAGCTTTCAAATTAAGTCCTTTGTATCCATTATGTGCTACTACTTCCCCTGCCTCCTGTGTGCTCACCCATCTGTGAGGAGATCTGTGTCCTTACCTCCCATCCTGAGGGGGAGAACACAGAGGTGCACGAGAGAAATTTGTCATCTCCAGATCTTCCGTGTGTGTGTATGTGTGTGTGTTCTGAGAAAACTTTATTAATGGACCCTGAAGTTTGAATTTCACATAATTTTCACAGGTTATGAAATGTTACCATTCTTAGGATTTTTTTCAACCATTTAAAAATGTGAAAGCCATTCATAGTTGATGGGTCACACAAAAACAGATGACAGGCTGGGTTTGGATGGACCAGAGTTTGTGTCAACCTCTGAATTACACTGTTGCAAACACAGTTGAAGCCCACAGTACCTCTTCCCAAATTGCATCTTCCAATTACCCCCACTAACCATTCTTCTGAAATGGGTGTCAATCATTCCTATTCACACCATTACCTTCTATTGTTTGTGTCTGTATCCCTAAACAGTGTATAATGTTGATTTGCATATTTTGAACTTCATAGAAATGGTATCATACCTTGGGTACCCTTCTGCCTTGTTGCCCAGTACTTTGCCTGGCACTCTGTCCGTGGTGCTGAGCGGAGCTCCAGTGCAGTCTTTTTCGCTGCTGTATCGTTTTACACTGTGTGACGATTCTGCCTGTGTTATTCATTCCTGTGCTAGTGAATGGGCACTTAGGTTGCTAGTCTTTTCTTGACATGTCTCATCTCTTTTCACCTTCCCCATGACCTTGTTAGATGTCCAGATCTTAACTCTAGGACAAAGGACTGGCTTTCTCCTGGGTCTTCAGGCTCCCCCAGGACTCAGCAGCAACAGTCCATATAACATGCATATGTGGCAATTTCTAAGGAAAATTCCTCATGTTTCTGACTCCTGCTTGTACAAGAACAAAAGGTAGCGTCGTAAAGGTCTTGCCACTTACTCATACCGCCCCCCTTTGCTCCATGTGTTCTCAAGCAGCACGGATGCTAGGATCGTGCCTTGTATTCCTATTATTTGGCTGGTGCTGCTGCACTGCTTACAACTCTTGGAGGTAGGACCTATGATTATTTTCCTCACTTTAATTATGAGGAAAGTGAGGCTTACAGTGGCTAAATATTTTTGCCATTGCCACAGGCTAAAATTTGAAGCCAGGTCTGGTTCATTGCAGACCTATTTATTATCCATTCATTTGAAAAGCATTGTTGGACATCGGTGCTAGGCCAGCTGCCCTTCTAGGCATGACAAAGGATCGTAAGGGATGTTGCAAAGGCCCTGCTCTCATAGAGCTTAACCTTCTGGTTAGGGGAGACAGGTTATAAACAGATGCATAGTGCCAGGGGGTGGTATGTTCTAGGAAGCAAAACAAAGCAGAGTCTAGATAAAAAGTGACGGGGCGGGGCAGGGGCCACTGTCAAAGAATCTCTGGTAAGGTGGCATTTGGTTTTTCAGCCAAGTCCTTATGGAAGTAAGGGAGAGAGCTGGGTCTGCTGGGTGGAAGAGCATTGCAGACAGATGGAACATCACGTGTGAAGGATACGGAGTATGGGCATGTTTGGCGTGGCTGAGGTGTAGCTGGAATATAGAGAAGACAGACAAACGTGTCATCTCCTTCTGTTTATTTCACTATGGAAGGCAAGGATCGTGTCTTATTGATCTTTATTGAATACTTATCATGTTCCAAGTATGATATTCAGTATCGAGTGTGATGAAAATAGAAAGTTAGTAAGTGAAGAAATAGTGGTTTGGATATACCCATGTGTCTCAGAGGCTGTCCCTTGAACTGACCCTCTGTCCTGGCATTCATCATATAACACGCAAACACATTTAAGTAAATAGCGTACATCCCTCTCCCACGAAAAGCCCTGGAGAATACATGCTGTGTATTTTCTCCTCCATGCACAAAACTGCTTTCATTTCTTCCTCCCTTCCTTCCCTCCCTCCCTCCTTTCCACTTTGATTCCTGTTTTCTTTCTTTCCTACTCTTTGTCCTTTTCCCTGTCTCTGTCTCTCCGTCTCCCACTCCTTTCTTTGTAAACTCAATTTGGAAAGTTACTGGAACAAACATGCTTCTCGGTTTTTCATGGTTGGGTGTGACCTGGCAGATAACTTAGTGTCTTTTCTTGGCATAAACTGGAGTTCTAGTGTGACTTTCTCACAAAAGAGGTGGCTGACATTCCCCAAGCCTGTCTCCCATTCTCTCTCATGCTGCTGTGCTCTGGCCCAGTGCTCCTGCTTTCTGGAATGATGTCTCCCCCTTGTCACTGCTCCAAGCAGCTTTCCAGGCTTTTCTCAGCTCTTCCACGCAGCCTTCCCTGGGTGTCCCCACCCTCAGCCCTGCCCAGGTAACTGTCCCTCTGTGAGTTCGAGTCAATAGTAAAATAGTCTCTATATTCAGGTGTTCTATAGGCCATGAGGGCACAACAGGTCTACAACTCTGTGTGATGCAAAGTAAAATAAATGCAGAGTCACAGGAGAAGTCCTGACACAGAGTAAACCATCCGTGGAGAGGTTTGAAGGTCAGATGTCCCTCACCTGGGGGATGTCCCTCACCCACAGAACCTGCACCTGCACCCCTCCTAGGATACACTCACCCCACTGCATCATCCTTGGTGAAGGACTTTCTGTATTTCTACTAAATTATTTTGCCCTCCTTTTCTCTCTCATGTCCCCAATTCCTAGCCCCATGCTTGGCAAAAAATGTGTAATTCCAGAACTTTCCCTGTAGTAATCATGGCCTCCTGAATGTCCAAAGGCTAACCATACAAGACAACACTTAGAAAGTTATACTGGGCCAAAATCAAGAGATTGCCTAGAAGAAAGCACTGCCACAAGCTTATCATGCCAAAGGAGGACCTTTGATCTAAGTTTATACTTTTCACAGAAACTTCTTGTCCTCAGTATAGTCTTTCAGGGGTCAAGGCTGGAGTCTCACTTTTGAAGATCTCAGTTTCTAACTGGTACATGCCACAAAGTGCTCTGGACCCCTGATGGGAATGAAGTTTCTATGAGCACAAGCTTGTTGATACATGTGTACACACACACATGTGTGTGTGTGAGTGTGTGTTGGGTGCAAATATGTAATAGGAATGTTCCAAACCAAATAATAGGACAGTAGAAAGAACACGATACAAATGTATATACAGATTATGGGCTTTAGAAACTGTTCTGCTTCAAAGTTGAAAATTAATGGGGGACGGGAGAGAGCTTTAAAGTGTTCAGGCTTGCCAGCCTAGTTTATGGTTTTATTTAAAATTAAACTTTTACAGTGTTAAAGTATCATCCCTAAGTCTGGAGTTCTTTACCTGTAAAAAGTACCTCATTCTGGATTTTCTCCAAAGTTTAACAGAGAAAAAGCCTGTGATCCATGCGGCACAGTTCCTGACTCAGAGAAGTTGCTCTGGTTGTTTTGGAGGTTAATGCTGCTGTCGCTATCAATGCAGCCATTGTGGGAAGGGAGAGGTCTGCCCAAGCCTCAGGAAAAACTCCACAGAGGGGCCCAGGAAGTATTTGGATAGGATCACAGGAAAGGAAAAGGCAGTTCAAACCAGGGGAGCTCTCTGAATGAACACAGGGTGTCAGCCAGGAATGCACGTGCTGTTTAAAAAGAGCGGAAGCCCCAGAGACACAGACTTCCCGGCAACATCACAGAGCTTTGTTCACTTGGGCGAGAGTGAAAAGGGGAGAGGTCTCAGTGGGTAAAGGATGGTAAAGACCTTCGGATCTTAGAGTCAGTCGTCTGATTTTAACAGCCTCCTTTGATCCTAAAATTCTGATAACCCGCATTTCATAGAGAAAAGGTCTGAAGCCTAGTTTGGTAAAGGACCTTCTCAGAGTCACATAACACAGGAGAGAAAGAGCTCAACCTAGCCCCTCACTCCAAAGGGAGGGAGACCCTGCACAGCAATCTGGCTGCAGGCGGGCTGCCCTGTGTGCTGGGCACCAAGGTGACTTCTGTGTCATCTCACAGCCCTAGTTAGTTTCCAGTTCTGCCCCAACCACTACCTCACACTGCCTGCATAGAATATTTATTATCTATTAATTCCACCAGGAGAATACTTTTCATGGTGTTTTAAAAAATTACTTTAAAAAATTAAGCCAAACCAAAGCATGAATATAAAGGAAGCTTATTGTCTCAGGTAGAAATGTCTGTAGTGCTTCCCAGTTGGTTCCCTTGAGACACATTGAGCAGATGAAAGAGGGGGTGCTTCGATCACAGCCACAGCTCCCACTACGTGAGCACAGTCCAGCCAGACACAGGACGGAACACATTTCCCGACCGAGGTTTTAAGTCCTCATAACCGCTGGCAGGATGGCTCCTGTTTATTCCCATTTTACAGATTTGAGAAGTAAAGTGATTTGCTTAGGTTTACCAAGCTAAGCCTGCATTTAAACCCTTGTTTCCCTGCTCCAAGCCTGGCCTTTAGAAAGTAGCTTCCCTTCCTTAGAGCAGCGCAGGGGGCATGGGAATTGCATTATTCCAAGCAGCAGCTGTTGCAGAGAGCGAGATGCTTAAAAAGAGTAGCACAGTGTCCTAATTACCTGTGGCAAGGAAAACATCTGTGTGGGAAAAGTAATGAAATTAATTCTAAAGTCTAGCAGTTGCCTACATTAATTGATGTTAATTAATGCCAGATTACAAGATACTTCCTATGAAATTGCATCATAAACTCACCAGAATTGAATATGGAAAGAGTTCATCATGCTTAATGTTGTTACAGCAAAGCCCCAGGGGAATAAGAATGATTGGTGCCTCAATATGAAGTGCAGCCAGTTTCTTTCTGTTTCCATTAGGAGGGGAAGGAGAACAAACCGGGAGTAGTTTACCACAGGCAGGCCACTGGGAATTGATCAGTTCCCCTTCAGCTTGCAAATTTCACTTTGAACCTCTCCAAAGAGAGACATGGTTTCAAGACCTCTTCCTGGGGCTTTTCTTGGGTCCCTCGGTGGTACATTTTGTAATTCTCAGCTCAAGAACAGCTCATTGCACAGCTCTGTGGCACGGGGAGTGGAGAGAGATAGAACAAGCAAAGGAATTAGAGACAGTTCTCTAATTCTTGCAAGCAGGATCCCACAAGCCCACCATGACCCCTGGCCCCTTTCCCCGGCTGAGAGGTGCTGACCAAAAATTTGACACTGGTTGTCTGCCTCTCTCACATCACTGCCTCTACGGAAGTGTTGACATCACATATATAACTTTGATTCATTTTCCCTATGTAAACATACATATGTAGACATCTATATATACCACTTGCACAAAATCGTGTCCATATGCACATATTTTGGTAACCTACTTTTTAAAAACTTTTATTTTGGAATAATTTTAGATAAACAGAGAAGTTAGCAAGATAGTGCAGCTTTACCCGGCTTCTCCTAATGTTAACATCTTATACAACTATGTTCTCTTTCTCAAAGCTAAGAAATTAACATTGATACAACATTATTAATTGGTAAGCTATTTTTATGATATAAAATGCATTAAGCATTTCTGTAATTCCTCATATATAGTCTAGAGGCAGGATTTTAATAGCAAACTATGCATGTGCCACAGTCTATTTAGTTGTTCCTCAATTGTTGGCCATTTTGTTTTCTCTTATTTTTTTAAATTATAAACAACACTATGATGAATATCAAAGTAGATAAATCTTGGCATAGATCATTAATTATTTCTTCAAGTCGAATTCTCAGAAATGAACCCAAAAAGATGTTGATCCATATTGCCAAATGACCCTGCACAAAAATACAAATGTACAGCCTTTTTTTTTTAATCGAGATATATCCATTTATACTTGGAAGCCAAAAAACATGCTTAACAAAAATTGGCCCTAACCAATTGGTTGCATTATTTCCACTATGCAACATAGTGGAAATAAACCAGACTTGGAGGCCAACCAACCCCGTTTGAAACCGCATACTGCCATTTCTATAACCTCTTGGAGCTTCATTCTCTTCATCTGCAAAGTCAGTTGATAAATTATACTCTATAGTATTGTGAAGATTAAATGTACCAAATAAGTGTGAACATGCTTTAGAGTACTCGGCATGTAGATGTTCAACAAATAGTAGTTTCCCTGTTCTTTTCATTTCTCCCCAGATCCCTCAGATTTATAATTTTTGTATAGTTATTAATGTGAAAAGTTTATTTTTTAATTTTTTTTTTTTTTGAAAAGTTTATTTTTATATTTTCCATCTTATTCTTGCTCAGGGACCTTTGAAGAGGAAGTTGAGGTCTTAAGAAAGAAACTATTAGACACCATTGTAGATAAAACAAGCACTGTGTATATTCATCAAGAAGTCCTCATGAGGTGGCAGTCTGAGAAACTGTAATTGGAAGTTGTATTTGTAATTTGAAGCCTGAGACTTCCAAATTCTGAACCTTTGATTCAGATTGTTTTCATTCATTATCTCACATAACAAGAAGCACAGAGACAGGGCAACCCTGGGTTCAGTATAATCAGTAACTCAATGATGTCATCAGGGAACAGGTCCCTTCCACCTCTTCATCATACTCATTGTGTAAGCTTAACTGTAAGACTCCTCCATGCACAAGAAGGCTAGAGCAGTCCCACACATCATGTGGACTCAGTGTTGGTAGCAGAAGAAGGTCTTCTGCTGTGCCTCCCTGTAGCCCCTTAAAAGATCTCTTTCACTTCTTACTTACTAGAATTGGTTTAAATGGCTTTTCCTAAAGCAAATGATGGCAAGTAGAGTGGGCATAAACTCAAGAGGCTTATTCCCTGCACATCAGAGCTTCTGATTCATGTGGAAGAAAGATGAGCCACCAGGTCCAGTGCTGGCTTTTCTGGCAAAGAGGCAGGGAGGAATGAACATTGGATAGGTCACCGATAGTACCTGATAGTGAAATATAACTGTAATACTCAAATTCAGTTTTCTTAAGGACAAACTGTGTGCCCCAAACTGATCTAATCATTGTGAAAAGAAGCAAAAGAGAAAACAGGAACACTATAGTTGATAGTAACAACTCACATTTGTACAACTTTGAGTTTCAAAGCATTTAGCATATATATTATTTCAGTCAATTCTTAGAGCCAAACTACAAGACAGTTGACATTGGCATCCTCATTTAATAGATGAAGGTAGCAAGACTCAGGAAGATAATTTCCTTTGAATTATGCAGCTATGACCACACCAGAACTCAAGCCCAGGTCTCACAGATGCCAATCTCCATTTCTATGACCCTGAGTTGCCTTTTGAAAAACAGAAGTCAACTAAAGCTGTAAAAGGGTCTGATGGAGTGTGAAATTGTGAGGTACAGATTTTGTGTGCCATGGGGAAAACTGTTCTGGGAAGGAATGAGTCCCAGAAATTCTCTTCAGGGAGAAAGATGATGAGTTATGCCCTAAAATGAAACTATAAGAATGTCTAAGAAAGGAGATAGGGAAGGGAGAGTCAAAGGCTTTTCTTTAGTTTCTCTTTGGAGGACTAGATGGGTTAAAATACTTGAGAGCTATCCCCATCACCACACATGGCAGCGGGATAAAGGAAGATTATGGATAAAGGAAGATGGTAGATAAAGCTCTCCTTCGAGCTTATCGGCAGCTACGTCAGCCATTGGTCAGTTGGAGCAAATATGCATGCCGCCCCCTAGTGGCACTCCTTGTAGAATACAGGTTTACCCAAGTTCTTCCGTAAAAGTAGTGCTAGAAATTTCCTTCAGGGAAGTCAATTAGTGAATCCTTATATCCAACTCAACATACGATTGCCTACCCCCCATTTCATGTAAATAATCATGTCCTGATTTCTTCATTTGGAAGAGTGGATTTCTTCATACATCTTTGATGTCCTAAAATTAAACTTACCCACTCATTAAGCACCAAAAAAAGGTAAAATAACTTCCTTTTTCATTCAAAAAGATATTTTCCAGTAAAGTGGTATGTTCCAAGGAATATTTATTTATTACGTACTGTGTGCCTGGAACAGTATTAGAATCTGGAGGTCTAGGAGGGAACAACAAAGACAAAAGAGGTCTCTGTCTTCATGGAGCTTATATTCTTAACAGGGAGAGGGGCAGAAATAAATCATGAGCAAGGTGACTTTAGATTGTGATAAATTCCATGAAGGGAATTAACAGGATGGAGTGTAATCGAAAGTAATCATGGAAAACCCTCAGAAGTAACAGTAAGCTGAAATCTAGACATTCTTTGGGGAACAACCTGGGGAGAAGCAGTTTAGGTAGAGGGAATACAAATGTAAAGCCTCTTTTTTTTTTTTTTTTTTTTCTGCGGTACGCGGGCCTCTCACTGCTGTGGGCTCTCCTGTTGCGGAGCACAGGCTCTGGACACTCAGGCTCAGCGGCCATGGCTCACGGGCCCAGCCGCTCCGCAGCGTGTGGGATCTTCCCGGACCGGGGCACGAACCCGAGTCCCCAGCATCAGCAGGCGGACTCTCAAACACTGCGCCACCAGGGAAGCCCAAATGTAAAGCCTCTTAAGTGGTAGAAAGTTTGGCCAAATTCCTGAACATATTGCAGTTTAGATGAGAAGATTCACAAGGAGAGAAGAGACTAGCATGAGGGGCAGTTGAAGCACTGGTGGTAGAGGGTTTGAATTTATTCTAAGCGCGAGGAGGCAAAGGGACTTTTAAGTGACATCTGATTCATAGAGAGGGCAGAATAGTTGCGGTTGAAAAACAGCGACAGCCTCCCTCATACAATATGCTTCCAGCAACAGAGATCAAATCTATTGAGTTGTTATTACTGATATGTTTATCACCTGCTATAGTCTCAGGTGAGATGCAGGGTCTTAGTTTACTCACCTATAAAATGAGGGCAAAGTTTTTGAGTTGGGAATCTCCTCTCAATTCTGTTTTATTCCCAATTAGTAATAGAAGAAAAACCTTTATCTTCACATAGCATCTTATTGTTTATACCAACAACACTTCTAGCGTGAGGTGATTGATGATGGCACATATGTGTGTGTTTCCCAGTTTATCGAAGGTCGAAGTGTGGAGGTGAAGCCTATAAATGAGAAAAAATAACTAAGAAGGCACAAGTATTATTGCCCGCTCTTGAAAATATTTTCATTTGGGTTTGGAAGGAAGAAATTTAATTAACAGGAATTTAATATTCTAGGATGACAAGAGTTGGTGGAGGCACTGGGAAATAGTGTTGGTGGTGTTGACAGCAAGTGAGTAAAATAATACTGATAATACTTTTAACGACAATAATAACAGTAATGTAGTTAATAGAGAATGTGAGGTTTGTTGAAAGGCTTGCAGACAGCAAGAGAAGTAGAAGATGTCCACTCTGACTCTAACATGCTTTGTGTATATCACCCCACCCTCGTGTATTTCAGATTCACAATACCTAACCTGCCGAATGCAGAACTGCACAGAGGCCAGCAGAAACAGACCTTTCCCAGGCTACATTGACCCAGACTCTTTGATTGTCCAGGATGATTATGTGTTTGTTCAGGTATGAAAGATCCACTTCCATTGATTGTGTCAAAGACATTTCCCTTCTCTGCTTCTGTCCCTAATGCAGCCCCTTTGCCTGCTTACACTCCCTGAAAAGCAATAAAGAAAGAAAAAAAAAGGCATTATTATTTTTATTATTTTAACATCTTTATTGGAGTGTAATTGCTTTACAATGGTGTGTCAGTTTCTGCTTTATAACAAAGTGAATCAGCTATACATATACATACGTCCCCATATCTCCTCCCTCTTGCATCTCCCTCCCACCCTCCCTATCCCACCCCTCTAGGTGGTCACAAAGCACTGAGCTGATCTCCCTGTGCTATGCGGCTCATATCTCAATAAAGCTGGGAAAAAAAGAGTGGCTCCAAAGGAGAAAGAGAGTGGCAGTGCACCGCTGACAGCCTGCACCTCATGCTGCTCAGCTGAGTTGGAGACCACAGCGCTTCTCGCCCTCCCTCAGACTCACAGGGTTCTTTGGGCTGTACATTCTGGGCAGACCTGGGGGAGGTAGCTCACCATTTGTTCTCTTCTGGGAGGTTGAGGTCTAGAATGATTTTGAACCACGATGCTGGCTTGGATTTTCGTCTAACACATCAGCAGCACTGCTGTATGTGGGACATGCTCACAGCCAGCAGTGTGACTGCACAAAACTGGAATTCAGTGCCAAGATGGGGGCTCCCATTCTGCCACCTTGTGACCTGGACCATTTCCTTCTGATCTGGCACAGGGACCTGTTTGTGTGGTCAAAATCTTGGGGCTAGATGGCTGGGCTGCTGAGGGACACAGATCCAATATACCCTAAGGCTTGTATTATTAAAAAAAAAATTGCTAAAAATGTTTCCTGACTTCTGTACCGCAGGGCAAATTGAAGAATTGTATTTTTGTGCAGTGGGTTCACTTTGGGCCTCTGAATTCACATACACTAAGTTGTTTTTGAACTGAATGCCAATTCTTTACACTGGCCCACAATACTCACTTACGCTGTTGTGTTGGCAGCTACCCCCTTCCGTTCAGGGGCTGTCCTTCTGTGACCTGTAACTGTCGTAGTAGCTCTTCTTACACCCTTTATGTTTATGCTCCAGCTGACATCAGGAGGACGGCCACACTACTACGTTTCCTACCGAAAGAATGCGTTTGCCCAAATGAAGCTGCCCAAATATGCTTTGCCCAAGGTATGGCCTGAATCAATTTCTCTATTTCAGTATCTACTCTTTTTCCCAAGGACCCTTTCAGTCTCTCGTAGTTATTTATTTCTTTTCATCCCCCATCTCTGTTTCTCAAGTTCACTTCTTTACTTTCCTTTTTGCCAACCTCCTTATCCTCCTTTCTCTCTCAGTGGTCCATCCCTCCCTCCCCTACCTCTCTCTTTCTCTCTTTTTCTCTCTCTAATTCTTTGGAATTCTTGCTGTAGGAGCATCTGAGTAAATTGATGACTGATGTGCTTTTGCTTTTCAAGTGGGATGTATTGGTTTTCTAGCAGCACAGAAACTATGCTTTGGATGCACAGTATATCAGTGCAACAGGTATGATACATACATATATACCATTTTGTTGTTATTCATCATGGAGAGGTGATGCAGCTATGTAGCATCCGACATCTGCTTTCTTTCCCAGTGGAACTTACGAGACTGGTTGTCTTTAGGGTTCGGAGACATAGCTAATTTTTTAGACTTTCCCAAAGACATACTCCTTTAAAAAGAGTGGCAGACAAAAGTTAAAGACTCCCAACCGCTAACATCCCCAGACTCTCTCTCCACACACTGAAGAACTGCGTTAATATGGAGCGCCACCTAGTGGAAGTGAAACTGACTTGGGAGCTCAAAGCTGTGGATTTGAGGTCTTGCTGCCCTGTGATGTATTTTAAGTAGCCAGAAATTGTTAATGTATTGTGCCTTTTTTTTTTTCTAGCAACAACCACTGACATGTGAGTGTTTTTATTTTTAAATTTTTTATTGAAGTATAGTTGATTTACAGTATTATATTAGCTTCAGGTATACAACATAATGAGTCAATATTTTTATAGATTACAAAATAGTGGTTATATTTTCCTGTGCTGTGCAATATATCCTTGTTGCTTATTTATTTTATACATAGTAGTTTATATCTCTTAATCCCATACCTCTATCTAGGTGTCCACCCTTCCCTTTGCCCACAGGTAACCACTAGTTTGTTCTCTATATCTGTGAGTCTGTTTGTTGTTTTAATATACATTCATTTGTTTTACTTTTTAGATTCCACATATAAGCTATAACATAGAGGATTTGTTTTTCTCTTTCTGGCTTATTTCACTAAGCATAATACTCCCTAGGTCCATCCATGTTGTCACAAAAGGCAAGATTTCATTCTTTTTTATGGCTAATATTCCATCATACACACACAGACACACGTGCACACACACACATCTTCTTTATCCATTCATCTGCTATTGGGCACTTTGGTTGCCTCCATATCTTGGCAATTGTAAATAATAATGCTATGAACATTCAGGTGCATTTATCTTTTTGAATTAGTGTTTTTGTTTTCTTTGGCTATATACCTAGCAAAGGAATTGCTGGATCATATGGTAGTTCTATTTTTAGTTTTTTGAGGAAATGCCATACTGTTTTCAACAGTGACTGCACCAGTTTACATTCTCACCAACAGTGTAGGAGGGTTCTCTTTTCTCTATATCCTCCCGAACATTTGTTATTTGTAGACTTTTTGATGATGGCCATTCTGACAGGTGTGCCTTGATCAATAGAGCAAGGGAGATGTGTGTGGCTGTAAGAAGGGGACTGTGTAGGTTTAAATATAGCTCAGCTTTGAAACCTTTGGTTGAACAAAGAACATAAATAACTTCTTTTTCAATTGTGTTTTCATGACTCTTTGTCTTGTATTTTTATCCATGACTTTGTAGTTTGCTATCTTGGACCAACATCAGCTACCTGCCCAGGGGATCAGTGATAGATATAGCACAAGGGCGCTGCAGGTCGCCTCTCCCAGGAGAGCCAGTGGCTTCTCCAGGCAGAATTCTCGTCCTTGGCCAGCACTCTGCCCCTAACCTTAGCATAGTGAAAAGTGAGCTGTAAACCTCAGCCCATTAGAGATAATAACACACATTAAATTACACGATTAACTGCAAAGAACTATTTCCATATTAGTAGTTATTTTTTCAGCTGCTAAGAGATTAATGACAGTTGTAATTGCCCAGAACTATATGCCTATGCCTGTGTATGTTTAAATGCTCCTTGCTCTTGATTTGGCTTAAAACATTTTTCAAAAAGACAAACACAAGATTGGAGTTGTGCTTTAGATGAGAATTGGGTAAAGTCAGTATGTAAAAGAAAAACTGAGTGTTGTTAAAATTACCCTTGATAATCTTTTAGGGAGGTCCACGAGGGAGGTGATCATGTTACCTTGGTAAGTCCAGCAGAGCTGGTGGTTGTTTTGTTTTGTTTTGTTTTTGTTGTTTTGGTTTTTTTCACTTGAGCACTGAAATAAATTGCCATCTTTGACCAATAAATGAAGTAGTTGGCTTGTAAGATTTTCACCTTTAAAAACAAGAACATACTCAATGCAGTGAGATGCTCCTGTTCAAGAGGCGTGTGGGAATTGGGACCACATCAGGAAACAGCAGTTTCAAGCCACTCATCTCGTGCTTACTTACTCTTGGGAATATACTTTTTGAGTGGAATAAGTTTCAGCCAAACCAGATGCTTCTTGCTGCAGATTTGAGGCTAGAACTTGAATCTCCTGACTCCCAAACTGGCATTCCTTGTATTACACTTTTCTACTCTCTAAATAAATTAATAGATTCTATTACTAAAAGGGAGCAGCACCCGCCCCCCCCCCAAATTTTTATATACTGAGGAGCATCCAGAGAAAAAGTCCCATTGATCTCTGCAGCCTCAGAATGGTATTTTAAAACAAAGAAACCACTTGGCCCCTTGGCTGGAGGGTTGGGAAACACATACTGGGCATTGCCTGTTCATAGCCATCACACCAATCACTGTTGACAGCTGCCCCCAGTGGCATCTTGCCAATCTGGAAGGAAGAGTTTTAGTCTGAGCCTGAATTGGCTGTCTGGCCCCTCCCACACTGTCCCAGATGAGCATGTTCCATTAGTCAGCCTCATCTGAGGTCCGAGGGTAGAATGGGGTGATTAATTTAGCTTGTCCCCAGAAAAATCGGAACCACTACAGCAAATGAATGTACTATTTGGTCCAAGTGGGTGTTTATTATTTAAGGCAATGAGATGCCTCATTACAATCCCATTACACCTTCAAAGAGAAGCCCCAGCTTGGGTGGAGTGATCCATGGCAAAGATGCATTATTTCAGGACCCTCTATCAAAGCAGGGCTGCTGCAGCTGGAAAAGAACAAAGCTTCATGCCCACCAAAGGAACTGAGACAAACCTGCACTTACATGCTCAAATTTTCTTTAATCATCCCCTGCCATTGTATCAACTCTTGAAAGACTGAGGTTACCCTGAGCTGTATTAAAAAAAAAATTAATATAATGGTAAAGATGACCAGAGAGGGAGGTGGGGAGATTTTAATATTGCTGTTACCATTAAGAGCATGAGGCCCTCCAGACAGGGAGACCTAGTGACAGTTTTCCTCCCTTACCATACTTGGAGCTCATTCTGAGCTACTCAAGTGAGATAAATGAGGCAACACATATGAAAGTGCTTTGAGCATTTTGGAGGACAGATACTCTATAAAAGTAAGGTAATATTAGAATTAGTTGTCTGTGTTGGAGAAGATCGATGTGAACTGGGGTGTGGGTGATGAAAAGGCTGCTTGATTCACAGCAAGAGACCCTAATTCCAGACCTACATCTGTCATTCCCCTGCCTTGAACCTTGGACTGGTTTGTCAATTTCTCTTTCTTTTTTTTTTTTTTTTTTACATTTTTAAAATACGGAGCTTAGATTCACAATAATATTTTCTGTAACTCATTACTCAATAAAATGCCCATAGAGATGCTTCATGACAATTTGGTTCTGTGATCGTGAGTTTAAAAAAAGAAATAAACTCCATTCTATGCTCCTTGCCTAGAGACTAACAGAAGCTCGCTGATATGTTAAAGGCTCTAGGATGTCCTGTGAGCAAGAAAGCTGTATAGTTAGCATTAATCAAAACGTTTTACAAAAGGATCCATTCAAAAAAAATCTATTAAAATCGAACAATACTGGTGTCCTATGGAACAGATGTTGGGAAGTGCTCTAGAACATCTCAGGGTTCACTTCTTGGTCTAAAATTTTGTATCTCAGTATAAGCTTTCAACATAAAGTGCCATTTTGGGTGAAATAACATATTTTCCTGATATAGGCGCGTGTAGGCAAGAAGAGAAAGGAAAGATGGCAGTTAAATATGTCAGACGTTTCAGTTAAAATATTTAAGACCAACATAGTTTTTAAACAGTCTCTTCAATGTAATTAGATTATATATATAGAGAGATCTGCCCTTGGCCCTTATCTAGCGATGGCCATTGAATCTGTTTTTGCTGTTACTAGTTCTCTAAGTGACTTAAGTACTTGATGCATCTGTTTTGCATTTTACACCGACCAAGGAAAAGTTTGAGTGGGCTGTGGTAGTATGGATGATTTACTCTGGCCCCTAGGATTATTTAATGGGTCCAAAGGCACAGTTATGCAGGGACCAGGTTACTGCTGAAATATTTTAACTTGAATTCAGGGATGAAGCTACATCCTGCTAACAAGGAAGGAAACATGAATTGGGAGTAGTTGTTTAAGGGTTCTAAGTGGTAGGGTAAGGACTTTGATCTTTGTCCTATAGGAAATGGGGAGCCATAGAAGGTTTGACCCTCAGTGGATGAATGGCCTTTGGACTAGTTTCCACAGTTAATTCCCTCGATTAGAAAGAAACAAAACATTTGGATGAACCACTTTTTGTTAAGTGTATTAGCACCCTAATATTTGCAATGAACAGAAAGGCCAAATCAACCTTGCTTAATCAACAAAGGGGATTTAGGGTTTGCTTAACAGAAAATAGCTAGCATGTATGGAGCAGATGCTAACACCAGGCACTGTGGTTAAATGCTTAACACTTACTAACTAATTTAATCCTCACAACTCCATGAAGGGCATACTATTATCTCTAGTTTGCAGGTAGAAATCCTGAGGCACAAAGTTCCGTTCGCACAGCTGAATGACAGAGCTGGGATTTGAACTCAAGTAGTTTTATTTCAAAGACCATTCTTTTAATCATTTTGCTCTACTGTCCTCTCTAACTAAACAAGTTTGCAGGTGGGCAGGCTCCTTAGATATCCACATTCAGAGGCTCAAAGAGTATCATAGAATTTGGGCCATCTCTCTCCACCTTTTGAGCCTGTTTTTCCAAGATTGGCTTATCCTCTGCCTCCAAGATATGTCTCCATCAGATCTAGACTTTATTTTTATTCCAACTGCTTACAAACTAACAGTAAAAAAATAACTTTTTTCTCTCTCTCTAATGATTCCACAGTCATTCTAGCATCATGTCTTACTGATTTTGCCATCACTGATCCAATCACGGTCATCAGGAAAATGGAATTTTCTGAATGCTAGGCCTACAAGTTCACTTCTGGTGCTGAGGGTGGGAGAAAGTAGCAAAGACTGAGCATAGGGAGGAAATTTGTCTGAGAAGGATGAGGATGTTTTTTCAAAGAACATCAAGCTACAGTTGCCAGAAGAAATGTACATAGGCGTTGGGCAGATATAAGATATGGCCAACTTTTATACCAAACCTTAGTTTGCATTATCAACCAAATTGAATTCATGGGCAGGATTCATTTTTGGCCTCCCCACTTTTTCTATAAAAACGTTATCAAACTCTATAGAGTATGGCAGTAAGGCCTGAGAAGGTGTCAGAAATACAAGAGCCTTTGGATAAGGACTTCTTTCTTCTGGAATCATATGTGTTCACTATGGTCAATTTTCAAGAGGAATGACAGACTTGTTCCTCTAAGTCTAAAGCAGAGTTGAAGCTGAATTGCTGATTGATTGATTGATTGAGAGAACGTGGGCATATATTACAATGGAAAATTTTGAAGTTAGGTAGAATTTTCCAGCCCTGGAGTTGTTGCCAAGGAAGATTGACAGACCTCCTGAATCTTTTCAAGGAGAGTGGATGATCCCTCTGGGAGGATCTGAGCACTGAGCTACACAAAGGCTCAAGAATCTTTCCAGGTTGTTCTTTTACCTTTAGCCTCATACATAATTCTGTTTTTGTTTTGCTTTTTGGTTTTTGAACACGATACCAATGTGTACCACCTTGGGCGAAGGGGGGAAGGCTGCCGAGAGCAATGAGCGAGATCTCCTGAAGGAGACAACAGGCCTTGGTCTGAGACATCAAGCCTTGGTCTATGTCAGCCTCTCCCTGAACGCCCACTCCTCTGGAGTTCTGAACGGGGAGAGAAAGGATTTGGAATCCCCAGCCCAGGGACACCTGCTCACTGCCTCCACATTAGGTCTGCCTTGTTTCTATCTTCCAGGACAACCAGAGTCTGAAAACATCATCATTTATGCAGACTGTTTTTCCCTGTTTTATTTAAGGTTTCCTGGGGAACTTCTCAGGGTACAGGTTTTGATAAGCTAAACCCTTGAACACTCATTAACCTGAAGATTAGTGCTCTGGGGGTCTCAGGTGAACATTTTTCCTCTGGAACCTCTAGGGCTTGCTGAGCCTTAGGGAAGTGCTTCTTAAACATTAATGTGCATATTAATCATCCATGGACCTTATTAAAATACAGATTTCTATTCGATAGGTGAGGCCTGAGGTTCTAACAAACGTACAGGTGATGCCCATGCTGCTGGTCCCTGGACCACAGTGAGAGATGCAAAGCTTGTCTGTTTTCTCGCTGCCCCTCGTATTTGCCCCATATATGCCTTTTGGACATGTACTATGTTTGTGCTTGGCAAAGTTATCAGGATGCCTGATTCTCCAAACTCATACATATTTGAGAAATTATCCTTCAAATTATCTAATGAGGTAATTAAATTGTAACTGAGCTACCAAGCATCTCCCTGTCCTATTTTCTGATGACCTTACTGCCTAACCTCATAAATGACAAAGGAAATACGTGACCAACACTTAACTATTATGTCACAAATATGCTGTAGGAAAATCTCTGTCCTGCCTCACAGTACCTATGAGCCTATTCTGGTATCCTTCATCGCATTCCACTCTGTGGACGCGTGCCAGGTGCACTTATAAAACTCTTCTTCCTGTTTCCTTCCCTGCGTCTTTCCTCAGGACATGCATGTCATCAGCACTGATGAGAACCAAGTGTTCGCAGCGGTCCAAGAATGGAACCAAAACGACACATACAACCTCTACATCTCAGACACCCGTGGTGTCTACTTCACTCTGGCCTTGGAGAATGTCCAGAGCAGCACAGGCCCTGAGGGCAACGTCATGATCGACCTCTATGAGGTATGTCACAAGGCACGTGTAGTCTTGAGCCACTGCAGTGCTGGGACTGGCAGCTGAAGTCCCCAAGTTGGCCGTTCCCTCGATCATTTTAATAACTAGTTCCTTGTGTGGCCTCATTCCATTTGGGAGAGGGAGGTGGGGTTGCAGAACATTTTTGTTGGTTAATTTGCAATCCACAAAACAGCTCTGGGAGGGATTCTTTATTTCATTTTATTTTATTTTATTTTATTTTTTAAATTTTTTTATTTTCTTAACATCTTTATTGGAGTATAATTGCTTTACAATGGTGTGTTAGTTTCTGCTTTATAACAAAGTGAATCAGTTATACATATACGTATGTCCCCATTATCTCTTCCCTCTTGCATCTCCCTCCCTCCCACCCTCCGTATCCCACCCCTCTAGGTGGTCACAAAGCACGGAGCTGATCTCCCTGTGCTATGTGGCTGCTTCCCACTAGCTATTGGTTTTACATTTGGTAGTGTATATATGTCCATGCCACTCTCTCACTTTGTCCCAGCTTACCTTTCCCCCTCCCCATAAAACAAATACCGTATGCTAACACATATATATGGAATCTAAGAAAAAAAAAAGGTAATGAAGAACCTAGGGGTAAGATGGGAATAAAGACACAGACCTACTAGAGAATGGGAGGGATTCTTTGTTGACCAAGTCCACAGGCCATGAAGCCCCAGAGGGCTTGGAAAGTGTCTAGGGAAGCAGTCAAACAATTAAAGGGTTTGAATAAGAGTGAGCCTAGTGTGAAATTTGAAAATAATCTTGAGGGACTAATAGGGTGTCAGGGGTGGAGCAAGGAGGAGATGGCAGTGCTCCCTTGCATCTCTCTGAAGAAAGAACTAAGAGGATGTCTTTGCATTGCATCAGAAGGCACTCCCTTGTCAAATTCTTTTCCCATTTAGGTCATTACAGAATGCTGAGAGAGTTCCCTGTGCTATACAGTAGGTCCTCGTTGGTTATCCATTTTAAAGATAGCAGTTTGCACATGTCAGTCCCAAACTCCCAATCTATCCCTCTTATGTGTATAACTGAATCACTTTGCTGTACACCTGAAATTAACATAACATTGTTAATCAACTATACTCCAATATAAAATAAAATTTTTTAAAAAATGATTGTAGCTGGGCTTCCCTGGTGGCGCAGTGGTTGAGAGTCTGCCTGACGATGCAGGGGACACAGGTTCGTGCCCCGGTCCAGGAAGATCCCACATGCCACGGAGCGGCTAGACCCGTGAGCTATGGCCGCTGAGCCTGTGCGTCCAGAGCCTGCCCTCCGCAACGGGAGAGACCACAACAGTGAGAGGCCCGCGTACCACAAAAAAAAAAAAAAAAAAAAAGATTATAGCTAAATATTGAAAAAAAAAAGACACTCCCTTGTACTTGACGACCTTTCTGACCGCATAACCTCTATTAGCTAATTGCCATCCTCTCAGAGGGCCAATGCATGAGATAAGATCAATACGTCTTTCTTTTCCTAAAGAGGGGTGAGGAGGAGAAACAAAAAGCAGAGTTTACCAGATTTCCCTAAGGGAACTCTGACCCTTTGTTTCTCAGAATGACCAGCTTCAAAATAAAATCATATGTTGGATCAGTTAGCTTTTATGACAAACACCAACACTTTAATGGCCATTTAAAGCACAGTCAGGTGAAAAGAAAGCTGCTATTTGGGGATGGATTTTAGCCATTTGTCAGTCTTGTGCTATGAAGGATTTATAATGGGATATAATGAGCCATTATGAAACATATTCAGAATTTGGGAAGTGCAATCATACACTTATATTCTATCTGAAAAAGAATTATAAAACTTATTCAAATATGTTCAGTCATAATGATGTCATCATTTGGTGAAGGATAAGTTCAGAGAGTAGAGGTTGTTTGTGTAATGAGAAGTAAGGGAATCATATCCAGTATGTCAAAGAAAAAAACCAATTTCACTTAAGAAATTTAAACCTATTATTAGAATTCCTTTTAATGCTATCTATATACCTTCATCTTTAGGAGTTCTTGGGAATTTTCTTCTAGTATCTAAACTTCTCTGTGTGTATAAAGGCATGTTAACAAACTGTATGCCCATTTCGGAGCTCAAGTATTTGTGATGGAAATTATGGTAGACTAGCATAGGTTGTAGTTTTTGTGTATATATTTAGAAAAATACCCTGCAAATTTTTTATACATTCACGAGTTTCTTCCACGTCATTTCCTGCCCATGTTCCAGATAAATATAGTATCATATATCTCAGCCTCAAACTGAACATGTATTCTGGAAAACATTTACATATTCTGGTGATTTACCTTCAAATTCATGTAGGGTAAAATTCTGATTTAGGGTGTAAATTTTAGAGTCAGGCTGTCTGGGTTTAAATCCTGGCCACACCACATATATATATTCTTGAGATAAATCCAACAACTTCTGAGCCTCAGTTTTCTTGCTTAAAATAAGGGGATAAACATGGTACCTCCTTGATAGGATTTCTCTGAAGATGAAATAAGCTAATCTTCTTAAAGTGCCATGAACAGTGCCTGAAATACAATACTCAACAAATTATAGATAGTATAATTGATATTATGTTCCAATGAGTTTAAGCCCCAGGACAGTGTTCTGGTCTTAAAATCTACCCACATTGTTTAAATGTCCAAAGTATTTCCACCATTTTGGATCTCTGCTTCTTTCCATATTGTAATTAGCAGGGCCGTATGACATCCTTTATCACCAAAGCTGTCTTCTTATAAACAAATGTAAATTGCAACATTTCTTTCCTCTTTTGTAAATGTGTTATAAACATTTAAACTTTAAGCGTGTTTTTTTGAAATACCATATGTTTTTTTTATTAGTTTCTGCTGTATAACCAAGTGAATCAGTTATACATATACATCTGTTCCCATATCCCTTCCCTCTTGCGTCTCCCTCCCTCCCACCCTCCCTATCCCACCCCTCCAGGCGGTCACAAAACACCGAACTGATCTCCCTGTGCTGTGCGGCTGCTTCCCACTAGCTATCTACCTTACGTTTGGTAGTGTATATATATGTCCATGCCTCTCTCTTGCTTTGTCACAGACCTACTTGAGAATGGACTTGAGGATATGGGGAGCGGGAAGGGTAAGCCATATGATTTCTTGCCTTGATCCAGCATTTACAGTGGAAATATCTTGCTCTGAGAGTGTGAAGTCTAATCAGCTGTCCCACATTAATCACCCAGTTTGCTTCCCTGGTCTCAGCTCTGTCCTTGCTCTCCTGAAAACATTTGATTTTCAGGTTGCATTTTTCCTTCCTGATTATCTTCTCCCCTCTTTTCAAGTCAATGTGGAATAATTTCTCTGGATAATTTTTTTTCTGCCAAAATAGAGACCATTTTAATTAGTCCCTTGATTATGGAAAAGATGACAAATTTGAACAAGAATGACTTTGTCATTTCCTGTTATTTGCAACTGTTTTCGTGAATGGTTTTCTGAAATCAAAACTAACTAACAGGTAGGGAGTGAGAAGAGGAAATAGAATGACCTCTGGACACGACAAACCATTTTTTGGTAATCTTTATGCTTTCCCTTTGTGTGTCTCTTGCGGTTGACTATCTGTTGGGAAACTGCTGGCTCTTATTACCATCACTTTGAACAGTGGTGTAACTACATTATGTAAAGGTGTCCTGCATCCTGGGGCCGGGGGAAGAAGAGTCTTTGTTTTATTAGCCTGGCAGTTCACAGCAACTTGAATTGAAATGGATGTGATCAGAATGGCAGTGCCATATCTGCTGATTACCTAGGTAGAAAGAATATTGGCTGACACAGAACCTGGCACAAATGTTCCTTAAATCTGATTGTTCTGCCTAGCAGGAAGCTGAAAGCCATCCAGCCTGAATTTCCCAGTAGAATTGCAATGAATGATGAGTGGTTAGAGATAAATGAAAAGTAAGAAAATCCATAGATGAATTAATAAGGAGGAGAGGTGAGCAATATGCAAGGTGAGGGTGACAGAGTATACATAGAGTACACACCTGCTCACATATGGGGGTGACTGGGGAGGATGGCATGCATCCTTTGCTTGTACATGCCAATTGCCTGCTCTTCTTATGTGCTCTTTATACTATCTTAGCAGAGGCGAGCTGTGTAATGTATGACTGTATGAGTCTGTGTATCGAGCATGTGTATTGTTGGTGAGTCTTTGTGGGAAATGCAGGGGGAGACACAGTTCTCATTCAAATCAATCATTTTATTCACTCACTCCTTGCAACCTTATGACAGATGTGGTTCTCTCTACGTTAGAACTATATGTGTCTATGTGATGAGGTAGGGAAATGTTGGGGACAAAGTGTTGGGGCCCATCTTACATGATTTAGTTATTGAAATACCAGAATTTCCCCTCAGTGTGAGTTGACCATTGGCCATGGACCCCATTCAAAAGAGTCGAGACACGTGAGCCAGGAAAGTAGGCTACAGAGAAAAAAATGCTAGAGAGTGATTTTTGTTGATGCAAGATCATACTAAGTAGATGATATCTGGGGTACCATTATGTGCCAGGCACTTTATAAAGAACCTTTCATAATTATCTCATTCAGTCTATATGTTCACTTTATGACACAGGGACTATAATCATCACACCCATTTATAGGAAAATGGAGTCAGAGAGAATGCAATCATTTTTATAAGCTTACAAAGCTAATAAGTGGCAGAATTCGGATCTGAACCCTAATATGCAAACTCTTAGCTAGAAACTATTATGTGTGTCCAGAAAGATCAGTATTTAGGCTTGTATTTTATTTTGGCCGAGTAATAACCCTAAGATAGAAGCACACTAAAGAGCAGGATATATAGTATTAGACTTGACCTAGCTGTAGAGGAAACCAGACAGGAAGAAGAAAACGGTCTGAGGAAAAGCCAGCATAAACAGAATCAGCAGATGATTGCTGTGGACCTCTTTGCAATCTTCTGAACCAAGTCCTGAGCCTGCAGTTATAGGTGAATTCAGGCTGTGTTATCCTGTGGCTCCCAATTTTGTCTGGTGGATATATTTGTGCAAGAGAATCCTAGAAATAAGTGTCCTAAAATTCTGTCATTCCTGAATAGCATAAATTCTCCAGTGGCACCATGTGGGATGGGTCACAGAAGACAGCATGCCTGATGGTGGCCAGAGCAAAAGAGGTGTGATGAGAGTGTCTGAGATGTGTGATTCTTAGTGTATTCCTCTGGTGTGGGTGATGAGAGTAGGTCTGACAGCTTTGGACAATATCCTCCCTCCTCTGAGAAAGAGGTATCAATTAATGATGATGAAGAGCCCTTTGGCTTAATGGACAATGACAGTTCACCCCAACTAAGCGAAAGGGTTGTGTTGGGAATGAAGTCACCTGGCTGACAAATTCAGAATGCACAGAATGTAGGAGTGAGGCACAGGGAGCTGCATGAAAGATGCAACCATGACTGATGCATGTTCTGTTACACACATAGCGTCTTCTGTATGTTATGAATACCTTCTCTTTAAAAGAGAAAGCTCCATAGTTCTGATGATGTAGCTTACACCTTGATTCTTGGGAAAAGACTACCTCTTACAATCCAGCATAAGAGATAGGGAGGAAAAATGGTCTCCCATCCAGGACATAGTTATTACAGGACATAGAATATACCATCTAATTATTTAAGGCTACTCTTTCCCTGGGTAGGTGATGCTGCCTGACCAAGGCCCCAGGGAAAGAAAGAACACTTAGACATTTTTGGCAATGGGTTCCCTGATCTCAGAGGCACCCCGGACCCCTGATGAGTATGTATCTCTCCTGGCTGGGATCCTCTCTTTAGAACAGAAAAATATCCTATCTCCAAAGCCCAAAGAAATCATGGTGATGAATATGTTCTCTTTCTTGCCATTGTTGTTGATTCATATTTTTATTCTCTTCAAATTTTGACACTTCAGATATGTAATCTGAGACAGAGAGGGTGGGAGGAATCACTCCCAATCAGCATCGGAGGCAGAAATAAGCAAAAACTCCTGTGTAAGATCTTCCCAACTTAACCTCTGTGCAGAACATATGAAAGATCAGGACTGGAGAGTACCCTCTAGAGGTGAATATTAAAAAACAAAGAAGATATCTGGGGTTCATTCTTTAAATCACCAAAGAAATCCAAGTCTCAGCACCTAGCACATTCTAACTCTTAAAAAAAGAAACCCTGCTGCATGACTGTAAAGTTACTTAGACATTCTAGGTGCTATATTTCCAGTGCTTAGAATGCATGATAAGTGATAGATATTCAAAAAATATTAATTGAACAACTATTGAGTACATGTACTAAAGAATGAGTGAAAGGCAACTTCCTATAATGTCCATATATGATATTTCTCTCAGGAAGCTCTAGGGTGAGAAAGAAGTTTGAAGAAGTAGTACTGCCAAAGGGTTAAGTGCCTGGGCTCTGAGATAGACAGACGGGTGTGGCATCCATTGCTAAGGTTCTCCAGGGAGTGACCTTAGGCAAGTGACTGACGCCATCCAGACTTTGGTTCTTGCATGTGTGAAATGAGGATGTATTGAGTCTACCACTTAGATTCATGTGCTTAGGCTTGCAAAGCCTTTCATGTAGTGTCTGACATTTCTTAAATACTCAATACGTTTGGGGCACTGTTAATGTTGTTTGGTCTTCTAATGCAGAATTCTACCTATTTCATTAAAAACAAAAAAAAAGGACTTCTTGTACAAAGTGACTTTTCAGTTATTAATTTTAATGAGGGAATATGGTGGATTGAATGATAAAACAAAAGTTATACTCAAGTGGGAGACAGTGATGTGAGAGATGACGAGAGAATCTATGAAGAATTAACATGTGGTAAGGAGTGTTAGGAGTACAAGAGACGTTTCCAGGAAGACTGATGCCCTTGAGAAGCTTACCTGGTTGCTGAGAGCAAAGATGTAGGTACCGTCTATACAAATTGGAGGACAGAGAAGAAGAGCTGGGGACAGTCAGGATGAAAAAGAGGTCCTGGGGCTTCCCTGGTGGCGCAATGGTTGGGAGTCCGCCTGCCGATGCAGGGGACATGGGTTCGTGCCCCGGTCCGGGAAGATCCCACATGCTGCGGAGCGGCTGGGCCCATGAGCCATGGCCGCTGAGCCTACGCATCTGGAGCCTGTGCTCTGCAACAGGAGAGGCCACAACAGTGAGAGGCCCGCGTACAACAACAACAACAACAACAACAACAAAGAGGTCCTGGTTTCTGGAGAAAGGCTTACTGAGCTGGGCCTTGAAGGATAGGTAGGGAGAGGCTTGTTCGGATGCTGTTTACGAGAGTGGGAAACATGATCAAAGAAAGTAAGAGGAGAGAAGGGAAGGTAGCATTTTGAGGCTGTCACCCTGGGGAATGGTCAGTGTACTGATGTACTTTGTGTTGGCTTGAGGTTTGAGCTGTAACACTTCATATTTAAAAATCTAATCAAAATGTTATTTTGGCTTATATGATATTAGAGAATAAGAAATAATTACTAATACCTTTGAAACTTCTGGTATCAAATTCCCCCGTATGAGAGGCAAAGAAAGAAAAGTGGCTTCTCAACACACTCAGCATCTTTGTGCAGAATTCAGAAAGGTAGAAAAGCTAATAACAGCTCTTTCCCTGAAGGGAGACAAATTCCCAACAGTGAGATGTATCATCCTCATAGGAATATGTTCCTTGGAACTCTGTGTCTATGTGAAGGCATGTCTTCCAGTAGGAATAGTAGTTTTCCTCCCACCCCCCGCCCCATCCCACCACGGTCCCACCCCAGTCTGCATGCTGTGGATGCAGAGGGAGGTTGTCGGGCAACAGAAACATGTCCC
The DNA here is from genome assembly GCF_964165515.1 of Mesoplodon bidens. NCBI lineage: Eukaryota > Metazoa > Chordata > Mammalia > Artiodactyla > Ziphiidae > Mesoplodon > Mesoplodon bidens. The sequence goes on from NC_138176.1 coordinate 23,600,719, forward strand.
TCATCCTCAGCAGAAGCCCAGACCTTACACACACACACACACACATTAATACACATATGCATACATGTACACACAAGTACACACACACACACACATTCCACATTTTGGGCACTAATACTGCTCCCTTGGTATCGAAAGTTCTACAGTAAGAGGGTAGAGGTTCTAGAGACATGTGATGAGACCTCACAATAGGCAAGCACTGAGACACATAGACAGATAGACTTCTCAGGCTCAGGGGAAAGGAACCTTGAATGGCACAAAACCCTAAGAGCAGGCAGGGGTGACCATCTTTGCAGACCAGGCCAAAGAAGCCAAAACAAATAAGTAATAGATAGATAGATAGATAGATGATAGATAGATAGATAGATAGACACCTCAAATGGGATTTTCACAGGCTAAGTGCCTTGTCAACAAGAGGAAAATAAGAAGACACTCTCTAGCTCTGTACCCTATTGTGACACATTCCCTCAGCTTTGCCAAGTTTCTATTCCTCAAGATAAACCTGAAGCCCTGGATGCCAGAGATGAATTACAAAGCACAGGCTGTCTGCTCGAGTGGCATTTGATAATGCCATGCAGTCAGGGGCCAATAAATTCACCGCTTCTGCAGATCAGATGCACCAGCTTCCTTTTTTTAAAAAATAAATTTATTTATTTATTTATTTTTGGTTGCATTGGGTCTTCATTGCTGCGTGTGGGCTTTCTCTAGTTGCAGCGAGCGGGTGCTACTCTTTGTTGCAGTGCACAGTTTTCTCACTGCGGTGGCTCCTCTTGCTGTGGAGCACAGGCTGTAGGCACGCAGGTTTCAGTAGTTGCGGCACGCGGGCTTCACTAGTTGTGGCATGAGGGCTCAGTGCTTGTGGCTCATGGGTTCTAGAGCGCAGGCTCAGTAGTTGTGGCACATGGGCTTAGTTGCTTCGCAGCTTGTGGGATCTTCCCGGACCAGGGATCGAACCCGTGTTCCCTGCATTGGCAGGCAGATTCTTAACCACTGTGCCACCAGGGAAGTCCCAAATGCACCAGCTCCTAAACACGCACAGCCCTGTTCTGACACCCGGGCCAAAAGAGAGACAGGGCAGGGAGGGAAATGGGGATGGGAACTACCGGGATGGGTAATATTTGTATCCATTCTCTACTTCTTGTAAACTTCTAGAGTGTTGCATGGTTATGACAGTGTCATTTCTCTTGTTTGGGACTGCTGTGGAGGGAAGACAGGTATGACTGCAGGAAAATTCTGATTTATGAAATTGAATCTTTAAAGAATTGGCAGTTTAGTCATTTAAATATGTAACAGCCTCTCGAACATATGTGAAACCAATGTGAGCTTCCCTGGTGGGTAGTCCTTATGGAGCCGAAATAGTGAATAACTATCAGTAAATATTATTTGTAATTAACATATCCTTATTAGGAGGTAGAGTACTTCTGGAAGTTTACATCTTCCACATTCATGGGGGATCCACCATGCATAAGAAAGTGTTCTGGCTACTGTTACTGGCCCCAAATGAGGCTTGTTTTCCTAAGTAGTTCACAGTATTCCGCCCAGAAACTCGTTTATACCATTTATTTGCTTAACAGATTTGTTTTTCCAAAGGAGTACAAAATTGGCTCAACTCTAAATGATCCCAGATGCCAAAACAGCAGGTACAAACTAATGAGGTTTGACTGTGTCAAAAGCAAAGGCAAAACGTGCGTGTTCTGTTGATCGAAGCCCAGCCTCTTTGAGTTGACAGTCAGAGCTGTATTTGTTGAAAGAATGTTGGAAGTCCAACAGATCTGGGTGTGAACCCCAACTCTCTGTTATCTTAAGCAATTAAATTATCCTTATGCCTTGGTTTCCTCATCTATAGAATCGGGATAATAGCTGTTATGCAGGTTTATAGTGAATATTGGAGGTTTTACACATAAAGTACTAGGTATAGTGGTTCATATGTGACAGGGACTGATACTATGGTTTCATCCTTCTGCTTAAAAATTTTCATATTATAAAGGGGCTGAGTTAAGTTAAATTTGTTCAAATATGCTTGCTAGCTTATTCACTTACTCCGTCTGTGCTGCAGAAAGACACTTAGTCTAAGTTGCCGTTCCCTCATCCTCAAATGAGGCTGATGGTAACTATATCTCCTGGCTTTTGTGAGCATTAAATAGGATAACCTTTGCATAGTGCTGGAATGCACTTGTCAACACATTTCAGACACTTTTTTCACTGCCCTCAAGTTTTCCTGGGTTGTCATAATTTCAAGCAGAGTCAAATATGTATATAAATATGTTTCTTAAGTTCTAAAACGCATGAAAAACATGGCACACAATTAATCATTTGCTACTGCGCAGTTTGGCCACTTCTCAATTGTTACCTCTTTCCTAAGGTATAGAAGAGAGAAGGCAATCATATTTTCAGAGCCAAATAATTAATAAGGACTGTTTATAGTAGGAACAATAGTGTTATAGAAGTGGAGGAGGGATTATTTGACAATTTAGGGAAACCACTGCTTCTTTAAGTTTAAAAGCTGTTCTCTTTTGCTCAATGTATTTTGGTAGCTTAATAGATCTTTTACAGAAAAAGAAAAGTAACAGTAATTGGATCCTGAGTTTTAACTGACCTCTTTTAATTGCCCAAGGCTGTAGATAGTGCAGTGATTTAGTCATTAAGGGCAGGGGCTGTGAAGCCACAGAGCTCTGGGTTAAAATCTCTGATGCACCACTTACTATCTGTATAACATTAGGCATTGTGACCTTGGGCAAGTCACTTTACCTGAGTGAGCCTTAGTTTCCTCATTTGTGAAACAGAGTAAGTGAGACTTATCCAAAAGGACCATTATAAGAATTAAGTGAGATAAAGTATTTAAGACTATGAGTGCTATGCCTAAAATAAAAGTAACCCGTATTTATTTATCATTTGTCAAGCACAGAACCAACAGCATCAGAGTTTATCTGTAGGCAACAGTAAGCTACTATCAACCTACCTTAGGGGATATAAGAAGCCTCTATCAAATTTGCATTAAGACCCTCATACCACAAGGGGCACGGGTCTGTTGTCTTCTGTCCCAGGGGGTCATTATACACAAGCATGACCCTCACCCTCTTTCCTCCAAGACAAGTGCTCACAGCTGAATTTGACAGTCTTTTTTTTTTTTAAGTAAAACAAATAGATTTCTTCTCAAATTGATGTATTTTTCAGCCATGTCGATTTTTCCCAGGTAGCAGGGATAAAGGGAATGTTCTTGGCTAACAAGAAGATTGACAACCAAGTGAAGACTTTCATCACATACAACAAAGGCAGAGACTGGCATTTGCTGCAGGCCCCGGACACGGACCTAAGGGGAGACCCTGTGCACTGCTTGCTGGTGAGTCTTCGTATTGGGGCAAAATGTCCCACACGGTGAGGGCTGGAGATGGAGGTTCAATGAGCAGAGGAACATGTTTCCAGGGCTTCTTGCTCAGCTGATGAACAGAAGGGGACAGGGAAGGGTGTGACGCAGTGTGTGGAAAAGAATCCTAGCTCTGCCTCTTGTGATTGGACCAAAGTGATAAGAGAACATGAGTAAGTTTCTTGTTCATTTTAAGGATGTTCAGTTGATGCCCAGTTTCTGATGAGGACCTCATATTGTAGTTTAAGGGAGAGTATGATAGTTTCCATCTATGGTGGGGAAATGTACCCTTACTTTCCTGGGAATAACCTGTTTTGGATCTAATGATACATAAATTCAGCTGTAGAATTGATGAACTGAATGCAGAATTGTGTAGGTGTATTTTCCAGTGGAGATGTTTATTCATATTGTCAGAGGAATTTATGCCTCAAACCAAGGTAAGAACCACTGATTTAAATCCTTAATCAGTACTCTTTATAATATGTTCCATTCATTTATGTCATTGTATAAAGTTGGTGTTGGTAAACCATGGCCTGGGGGGCAAATCTGGCCCACTGCTTGTTTCTTTAAATAAAGTTTTATTGGAATGTAGTCATGCTTATTCATTTATATATTGTCTATGGCTGCTTTTGCTCTACAGTGGCAGACTTGAGTAATCATGACAGAAACTGTACAGTCCACCAATAAGATATTTATTATATGGCCCTTAAAAACAAAAGTTTGTTGACCCCTGCTTTGAAGTATGGCTTTTTAAAACTTGTCTAACATTTGGGCAATAAGTAGATCAGATCAATGTATTTATGTGTTTGATTATATGATGGTTTCCAAGAGAGGGATCAAAAATGGGTCTTGCCTTCAAGGAGTTTGCTGTCTACCTGAGGGGGAATAGATTAATGAGTGAAAGGTTATAAGGTCACATCTCACTCCTCTTAGTAGCTCTGGGGCCTGCCCTGTACTTGACACGTGAATAGTTACGAGTGAATGAAGAAGGAGGGGAAGAAGAGATTACTTGTAAAACAAAGAATCATTAAATGCTAATTTCTAGAAAACAATTTCAAAGTTGTATTTAAATGCCTGAAAAGGAGAGGCCAGTCTGTAAAGCTAGAGGAGACACCTCTTAGTTTTAGTAAGAGGGGCTTGATTTATATCAACATTCCCACCCGTCATACAATCCCAGCTTTAATGTTGTGCACACTCAGCGTGCTTCTTTCTGTCCCATGAAGTCTGAGCAGTCACTTTGCAGGTTCATCTCCTACAGCTGTAGGCAGGTCACCCTCCCAGTGGAGAAGATGCCAGCAGCCATAGCTTGACCTTATTAGTTGCAGAGGATATTGCAGTTGTCACCACGCATCAGGGGAAGCAGTTTGAAATTGAGCCTCCCACTCAGCTTCTATCCTTATTACTGGCAACTTACAGGAGTGGAGTGTGGGGGAAAGCCATTTGTTAGAGTAAGTACACAAATCCAGTTGCAGAGTAAGTAAGTGTAACAGTCACTTACTGAATGCCTACTCTATGCAAGACATGCTTCAGTAGCCTTTTAAAGACATGCCCGCCTTCCCCCTTCAGCAGTTCCACACTGGAGCAATGTGATATTTAGCCAAAGATGCATGAGATGCACCAGCGCCTTCACGTGGTCCTCCATCCCATCATGTGCTTTGGTGATTGAACGTCCATGAGAGAGCATTAACCATATCACCTAAAGAGGCTTTCCTGGGTGCTCTGGCATCATAAATGGACCATTAGAAATGCCTCTTACACAGAGCACTTTGGGTTGTGTTCATGCCTCCACCCCCAGCCCAGCGTTAGGAAGTCTTGCTGCTGTGCCTCTGAATTATAAATGCAGTATCAGCTCACATCCCCATCTCGGCTGGGACCATCCTAATATAAACCACCATCATTCTTCCCTTCCTCTACAGTGACAGGCTGTTCCTTCTGTCTCTACCTGGCAACCTCATCTCTCCATAGCAGCCAATGCAACCTTTTTTTAATCCAAATTTACTGAGTTGAAACATGTGTACATAAAAAGTACCCATTTTAAGAGTACAGTGATAGGGCTTCCCTGGTGGTGCAGTGGTGGAGAGTCCGCCTGCCGATGCAGGGGACACGGGTTCGTGCCCCGGTCCGGGAAGATCCCACATGCCACAGAGCGGCTGGGCCCGTGAGCCATGGCCGCTGAGCCTGCGCGTCTGGAGCCTCTGCTCTGCAATGGGAGAGGCCACAACAGTGAGAGGCCCGCGTACCGCGCCCCCCCCCAAAAAAAAGAGTACAGTAATCTTGACAAATGTATAGACCTGTGAAACCACTACCACAGTCAAGACAGAACTTTTTCATCACCCTAAAACATTGCTTTGTGCCTCTTCACAGGCACTGTCCACACCCTTGGCCCTAGACAACCTCTGATCTGCTTTCTTTCATGAGAGATTAGATTGCTCTTTTCTAAAATTTTATGTAAATGGTATCAACCTGAGCTTTAAAAATCAGAGCATGTCCTTCCTACACTTAACCTTCTAATGACTTCCTAATTCAGGTGGAATGAAATTCAGATACTTAACATGACCTGCAAGATTCCACACAGTCTGGCCACTGTCTGTTTCTCCTGCCTGATCTCCAGACTTTCCTTCCTTCCTTCCGCATAGGCCACGGTGGGGGAGAAGGGCACACCTTTCCATACCATTAGCTCACCGCCCTCGTTTATGTCCCAGGCTCTTCATTTGCCGTTATATCTCTTAAAATACCCCTCTCCTAGTGTGTTTTTTTCTTGGCATTCAGACCCTTGCTTGATTAGCTTCATCTCGGAGAGCTTCCTCGAGCATTCTCTGAAGTTGCACTTGGTCCAGTCTTTTTTATTCGTGACCTTCCTCACTCTCTTAAATCAGCACATGCATTCGGTGACTTGCTTGTCCGCCTTCCCCCACGCACTGTGAGCTCCATGAGCATAGGGACTGTGGCTGTCTTTTTTGTCACTCCAAAGAACTAGCTCAAGAATCATACTTGACACATGGTAGGTGCTCAACACATCTATTGTTGACGGTGTTGTCTTTGAAGCAGGCACGCTGGGGATAATAGACATTTGAGTTTCATATTTGGACTTTAGTGGGAGCCTTTCCTTGCCATTAATAGTCACACTGAAAGATTTGTCATAATATCCACCTTCTGAAGCTCATGGGCATCAGTTGACCCCAAAGTTAACCAAATCAGTAGGCTCGTTAAGATTGAGGAAAGATGAATTAATGAGACATGGATGTATGGTACCCAAGAGTCTCTTGACCTTCCTCCCCCATTAACCCTATTGTTGAATGTAGTTTTAATCTGAGCTTTAGAAAACAGCAGTAGGGTGAGGAGAGGAAAATGAAAAAAGGAAGGGGAAACCACAATAATTTTATAAAACTCTGCCGAGGCACACAATAGGAAAGAAAATCTTTGAGCTCCAGGAGACCCAGACTGTTAAAACCTTCCTCAGGTTTGGGAGCTGGTAGCAGAGAGGAGACAAAAAGTGATTTTTGGATTGTGAATACTTGGAAAGTGACAGTGTCACCGAAAGCCCAGCCTAGTGATTAGAAAAGAGATTTTTTTTCCATCAGGGCTATTACAAATGTGGAACAAGTTCAGAATTGCAGCCCCAAATGGAATGTTCCTGGTAAAATGTATTCTTTAGAAATAAGACATCCAGGGTAATTTGAGGCTGTATTTTTAGGACTTTTAGAGTGATTGCCTGGGGGGTTCAGCTGGGATTTCTTTCCTCTGAAGACTGCATTGTACAATTAGATGGGGTGTTACAGGTCATGGTCCACCTGACTCCAGAACCTGAGGCTTGGGCTCCCAAGAGGCAAGATGTGAGCTGAACCTGTGACAAATTCTCAGGCCCTGAGGGGAAGCATAGTGTTTCATGGAGAGAGGCCGTGACTTCTTCATGGATTCAGTTAGTAGTTTCCTACTGGAGCTAAGCAGCCAGCTACCCCGGGAGACTCTTGACTCTGCTTCCCCCGCCTTTGTACTGGCTGTGACTCTCCATGTTCTGCTGAATTGGAGCAGTGCTGAGTGCCCCATACCCAGCCAACTGGCCCAGGGACCTCCCTCTACTTTGCCACTGACTCCTTACTAAATATCAAATGGATTCCATGCTCCAACTCAGGATCAGAAACTGCACAAATGTGTGTGTAGGATGTGGATTTGGGGAATACTTTTTGGGAGCCTACCTGCTGCCTTATTTATGTAAGCTCTAAGCTGGCTTTTCAGTACAGTATTCAGATTAGGAGTCCTCGGGTTAAAGGTACCATGAAGCTGAGATGTAAAGGCTATTAATTCAGAGATTAGGGGTAAAGAGGAAGTGAAATGAGAAGCTGGTTGACTCTCAGATACGGAACAGTGTTTTAGGTTGATTTATTTCATGGCGGGGGAATGTCTTGGATCATTTACTACTTCTCCACTGGCCACTCACAGTGCTAGGAAGACAGCAGCTCAGCTCGTTCATGGATCCATTGAATTCAACAGGCATTTACTGAACACTTGCAATGGCCAGAAGATTTTGTTGGTTAAAATAAGAAATAAAAGAATAAGGCAAAAGAAAGGTAATTGGAGCCTGGAGGTCCACGATGGGCTTTGAGAGTTTGTGAACTCCCTGAATTTGAATGCAAAACTCTGTGTGTGTGTTTCCTTTGTGTGCTTTTTCTTGGGAAAGAGTTCTCAATTTGCATCAGATTCTCAAACTCTGTACTTGACCCCGAAAAGATTAAAGACTAAGGATCTATTTGCTCCTAGTATTGACCAACTGATGGTATTCCATGCCCCTTGACTATGCGTGAGTCAGGACAACAGGCAGCTTCCAAACATGTATGCTGGTCCCTCCATTCTTGGTAGGTCAGCTATTAGGTCGTGGTGGTTTCAGTGTACAGTTCTGTATTTTTTTAATATGAAAAGTCAAGGGAAATAGAGAAAGGTCTTTGGGATAAGCTGTGTTTTATTTAACTCATACTGAATTGGAGATAACTCTGGGAAGATGTTCGGATATTCAGTATATGTTCGCTAATGGGAGAGAAGAAGGCAGGAAGGCAGGGGTGGACAAAGTGCCTCCTGCCTGGGAAAAATGTGCCTAAGAATTGGAGAGCCTTGTCTTGTGTTTTCCAGGAGTTTGCTATGGCCTGATAGCCATTATAACAACCCCTGTATTAATCTTTGGTGACTTAATTTTGATAAATGTCCCAAACTGTTCAAGTATAAAAGTTTAAGTTAAAAAAAGTGAATGTGAATCACTTAACATTGTTTTTCTGTAAACACTGATGTGGACTGTATAACTTCCTTGAAAAAAATGGAAGAAAGGAGAAAAAAAGTCACAGAATATTTTACTTGTACCAGTTGGGGGCAATCCAGTACTACAAATGTGAGAGCGGAGAAGAAAAGTCCATGAAAAAGATCATTTCTGATGTTGCTGCTACTGCATGAACTGGTGTCTTTTCTTCCCAAATTAATTTATCTCAGGCCTCTGAAAGCCAGAGCAACAGAGCAGTGTTGAAATGGCCAATTGAAAATGCCCTCTTTCACTTGTAATGGCAAGTGGCCTCTATCAAATAATCCTTGGGTCAGGTGGCAACTTAGGTTCACAATCTTCCAGACTGCAGGGTGATGAAGTACGTGGCCAGTGGCTGGCTCAAGACTGCAGCCCGGGTGCTCCGTGAGCCAGGGATGTCCTGCTCTGCTGGGTGGGGTACAAAAGGCCCTCCACTAAGCCCCTATGTCTAGGTATAATCCCCAAGTAGTGATCACTGCTTTCAATGCCATGGATATCCTCACATTATTCTGATGATGTGGTTTATACGTGAGCCTGTGTACTTCTGGCATTGTTCTGAGTAAAACAGTAAAGTAAGGTCTTTCATCTTCTAACTTGAAAGTGTTGCTTGATATTTCAAGCGTTTATTGACTGTCTTTTTTAGATTCTATGTGAGGTTTTACAGAAGATGCAAAGTAGTACTTGATGTTTCCTCTTTATTTGTAGAGTGTATCTCTTAGGGGGATAAAACTGTGCATACCTCAAATAGATGATCCAGGATTGTATGGTAAAATCAACTGTGGTACATCCGAGAAGGAGATCCTGACAGGGCGCAGTTGTCAGGAAAATTTTCATGGAACAATGGTTTGACACCTCTGCTTTATCCTTTCTCAGCATCTGCCTGAGTGTTGGTCAGCACTGCCCTGGGGCCTCTGCAACATGCAGTACCCGCTCTAGTCTTCCTCTTGGACAAAAGGAAGCCAAGTTTTTGGGTCTGATTGTTTCTTCTTATAGGGGTGGTCTTCTTGCTCTTATGGAACATTGTAGAGTAAAAATTCCTTTTTTGAAAGCTTTACATGAAATTTTCATGCAAAACCAATAATTTATTACGATCATCATTCCTTTTTTTTTTCTTTTTCTTTTTTTTTTTTTTTTTTTTTTTGGCGGTACGCGGCCTCTCCCGTTGCGGAGCACAGGCTCCGGATGTGCAGGCTCAGCAGCCATGGCTCACGGGCCCAGCCGCTCTGCGGCATGTGGGGTCTTCCCGGACTGGGGCACGAACCCGTGTCCCCTGCATTGGCAGGCGGACTCTCAACCACTGCGCCACCAGGGAAGCCCCAATCATCATTCCTTGAGAGTTTACTCTCTGTGTTGGCAGTGAGGAAAAAACCCTATTATGAGCCACTGTTTTATTTCACTGGTGTTCTGGCTGCTTTTATTCCTGAGTTTCATTTTTAGTTTGTCATTTACTGTGTCCCATATACAGGTAATCATTGTATCTCTGTAGCGCTCTGAATACCTGCTGGCTGAGACTTACAGAACCGAATGAAAGTAATAACAGAGATACGTTGGTCATTCCAAAAACTCAAGTCAGTAAGATCAGAAAATAATCTTCCTGAGAGTTGAAAAGAGATGTGGTTTCAGACACAAACTTGTAGTTTTTGACAACTCAGTACAAGAACTATTTTAAATGAAATTTGTATAAGATTTATTATCCTGTTTTTAAAAACTGTTGATGTCTTAATCTGAGAAGTTGATCGAGATTTTTACACACAAACAAGTCCCTTAAATTTGCATTTAAGTTGTTATTACTAGTGCATTTTGTCTATAAGAATGACATTTATATCGAATAGCACTGGGTCGGTTAATACCCTGACACAGACGCTATGTCAGTTGTCTGGTGGATGTCAGGACAGTTTCACATGTCATAGGGCTTCTTCTGTAGAACTGAGACCAAGGTTTCAAATGTCTAAGAGATGCCAAGTGACTTCTTCAAAGCCCCTCCCAGCCTGGCCAAACTTTCTTTCCAATGTCATATAGCATTTCTCCTCATTGGTCTTACCTGACTACCTATTGTATTACAGCTCAATTCTTCTGTTTCTTTTCCTTGTTACTGATCTTACTTAGGCCTGAAATGTCCTTTATCCTGAACATCTCATGTGCAGTTCATCTCCTACCCACCTTTGCCTCAGGCGCCATTTTCTCCTGGAAACTTCCCTTCATCCAAAGTTGGACATAGGCTCGTCATCCTCTAGAATTTCATATTTTGTCTGTACTGATCTCATGGCTATTAAAATATTCTCTTTTGATAATCAACAGAAGGATCTTAAATTATATACTCCTTAGGTGGCAGAGACCAAACTTTAGTCAATGTAACTCTTTCATGAGCTACACCACGTGTTTTACAGGCAAAGTGCTAAAATGTTTGTTGAATGGCCAAATGGCAATTATTTCAGTAGATGAGACTTAAAATGAAGGTGCTCTCTCCTTCACCAACTTGGCAGCTGTCTTATACTTAGTGGCACCAGATATTTGTGGAATGAAAGATGGGTGAATGGATGGGTTCGTGGACAGTTGGATAGATGGGATGGTTGGATGAATGGCGGGTGCTCTGAATCTGAGCTTTAAACGAACATTTAAATGATGTGCTTTTATGACCCTCATTTCTCCTCTTCTCAGCCCTATTGCTCACTACACCTTCACCTTAAGGTCTCTGAGAATCCCTACACATCAGGGATCATTGCCAGCCGAGACACAGCTCCCAGCATCATAGTGGCTTCAGGTAAGAAGCTTGCCCGGTTTGCTCACTGCTGTAAATGGTATTTATTTGAACAAGTTAGATATCTGAGCTTGGAACTTAATGAGCAAGCGAAAAATATTTTTGAAAGGCACCTAAGCCATTGACGCTGAGGCAAGTATGGGGAAAACCCTGCTCAGATGTCATGTTTGCAGTCTAAATCCATCTCGGGCAATGCACACTGCCAGCATAGCCCATTGGGAGCTTTTGCAAAAAGTTCCCTTCACTGATGGTGATGTGCTTTCTCCAGGTAACATAGGTTCTGAGCTGTCAGACAGTGACATCAGCATGTTTGTCTCTTCAGATGCAGGGAACACTTGGAGGCAGGTAAGAAAGTATCCTGGGTCCGGTTACTGAAGTTTAAATGTTATAAAAATTCTCCAGCTTGGTTCAATTCTGGGAACTTATTCAGCTGCACATAAATCCTAAAGCTTATCAATGTGTTTCTTTTCCTTTTTGTTTTATGAAGGTCTTTCAGAATGTTTTGAGCTTAGCAAACATTTATGAAATTTGATTTCTTTGTTTGATAAAAATGACCCTTTATCCCAGCGTATATGTGAGAAAGTTGATAAGTGACAATGAAACCAAATTAGATATGACTGACTTTTTCCCATGAAATGAAAACTAAAATTCTGGGGAGTTTATTATGTAGGGAACGTGAAGCCTGGAAGAGAGATTATATACCTAACACCGGGTTGCCTCCATAAATTCCCCTTGCCTTGAAGTCAGAATAGAGGGGAATGCAGTGATATAGAAATAACCATTACCCAGGTGGTGTTCTGAGATGTTTAAAGCTCATGGGCAAAAGACAGAATAATAACCATCAGGGTGCATATGTTAGGGAAAGCAGAAATGGAATCACTTTCAACAAATGTGTTTAGCTTAAATGCTTCCTCTTTCTTCTGCATGAAAATTAGATACTCCTAGGTTATAAAACAGGCACTTAATGAGATTTAGGAGTCATAAAAAGATATGTGCCTAATGCATGCTTGTTACACTTCAATAAATATGTGTTAATAAGCTACTGACATTTAATTATCATACAGTAACTAGCACCTTAAATTGAAATCTAATGCACAGGTAATCACACAGCAACAAGAACACTCTGCTTTAAATTTTAGCCAGAGATATCCATGTTATGGTCTAGTTACCATTTCCTAGCTTCATAGATCTGCACTGCAATTCACGTGCTTTGAGAAGAGTGGGGCAGGAGAGAAACTTGCTTAAGAAACTCCGGGGCTTTGGATCTTGGAGATATATAGGAGCTATATAGTGGACTATTAAGCTTCCTATGGACAATAGTTAGAGAGCCAGGGTGTCTTTTTTTTTTTTCCTTCTAACATCCCAAACAAAACAAAGAAGAGTCTCCTATAGTCCTGGGAAACATCTTGGGTATAAGAAGTAAACAAAGGGGAAACAATGATGTCTATGGTGTAACCAAAGACAAGGCTATACTAACAGTGTGACTGTGAGAAAACAGTACGCATCTTGTATGGAGAGGACTTAGAAATTGTTTTCAGCCAGTCTCCATTTGAGCTCAGATTCATCTCTCCACATATGGGGAGAGACCCAATGACACACGTACCCAAAGATAGATTTCATTTTGATCAGACTTTATGACTACAACTACTTTATGACTACTGTTGAGTTGAACAAGAACATCTGCCCCCTGTAATACCTGGAAACTTGGAAATAATTACACCTGGAAAGGGCACTGTTATGCTGCAAGTCCCAGCGCCGTCAATTACCATCTACATGGTCTTAGGCAAGTCACCACTTCTCTCTAAACTTTACTTTTCTCGTCTGTAAAAATGATAATGTTGGAATAAAGTATCTCTTATGTTTTCTCCATCTAAAGATGTTATCCAATATGACAATTACCCAATATTTCAACATCATCATAAATGGGACTCAAGAGAACTTACCACAAAAAGATGGGATTATAAATATGAATGCATAACTCTTAGTTATTTAAGTTTCTCTTGTGGAGCACAAAAAATCATTTTATGTAACACCAGTGGTACATGGAGCCCACCTTGGGAAACATTGTTCATAACTTGCATCTTCCCACAGCTTTGGGGGAACCCAGTTCTGTCATGGAGAGAATATTTTTCCTCAAATGAAGACTAATTCTCTGAACCCTGGGTGTGTGTGGCTGTGGGTGTGTGTCCCTGTTTGTGTGCTTTTCCTCTTCCAGATCTTTGAAGAAGAGCACAGTGTTTTGTATCTGGATCAAGGTGGAGTCCTGGTTGCTATGAAGCACACATCTCTCCCGATTCGACATCTCTGGTAATGAGTCATGCACCTTGATGGTTCCGCACAGCTAAGACCAGTCTAAGTCAGGCTGTCAGACTGTGACCTTGCTTGTAGTAAATTGTCAAGGTCTGCTAGAATGTAACTTATTCCTTTGCTTTACCGCAATAAGAAGGAAGAGGAAAGGAGAGAGAGAGGGAGAGGGGCAGAGAAAGAGAGCTTGATTCTGCCTACTAGAGAGGAACCGTATTATGGTTTTCAAATGTGACAGCCCCCTGCCCCCCGCCAGTACCTCCAGTACCTTATTCTTTCAGTACAGTCATGGGTAGAATGGTTAGCAAGGATAATCTCTGAATAGCTTAATTTCTTGCAACCAGCTTTCCCAAATAACGTCTCCTGGAGTTTAATATTTGTATTCACTATGTGCATTCTGCACAGAGATCAGCCGTTCATGACACTTCTGCTCTGATCTCATTTCTCCTGATCCTACTTTCTTAGCTTCCTTTTGGGGGCAGTGATATTCTGCAACTCTCCCTGTAGGTCTTCCACAGATGGACATTCAAAGCCTAACTTCCAGAGAGATGTCCAATAAACTCTTTCATCTGTGTTTTTGAAAATGGCTCTCTCCACAGGCGGGCTTGTTCAAAGTCAAAGGCTTGATTTTCCCTCCACTGTTGGGTTACTTTGCTGACGAAAGGGAAAGTTGCAGAAATACGAGAAACAGAGGCTTAGCTTGGGGGAAGACATCCTAGAGAAAGGCAGAGCAAAGGAAACATCCTGTGTGACCATCTGAGTTGCAGAGTTCTCTCTTACTTTCAAGAGTCTGTCCTTCTGCACCAATTTATTCAATGAGTCAACCAGGATTTGTAACAATGTAAGAAGGATACCACTAAGGGTTTGATCACATAGAGGTGGCTGGTTCAAGTCCGTCTCAGTGGGTCTCATACGGCCATTGTTCTCAGAATCACCTGTAAGACTTGCTGCTAAATTGCAATGGGGTTTTGGAGAGGGTCACATTGAGGTCTAAGGCCTAATAAAATATCCAAATAAAAACAAATTCTATCAAAGACTTATTATCATTCCCGTTTCATGCAACTCTCCCCTTATTGATGTTATAATACATCTGGGTCCCAAATCACTTGGCTAACTGTATATCTACCTTCTGATGTAATTAAGAACACTTATTCATATAGAAGGCTCACTTTGACAATGCCCCAGGTACTTCTAAAATGTATTCTCTGCTGGTTGCTAGTATCCTTTCTTGGAAAGGATTTTTCTTTTGAGATCCGATGACTTATTTTTTCTGTCATTAGGTTAAGTTTTGATGAAGGGAGATCTTGGAGCAAATACAGTTTCACCTCTATTCCACTTTTTGTGGATGGAGTTCTGGGTGAGCCTGGGGAAGAGACTCTAATCATGACGTAAGTGGAAATTATGATGTCTTCTAGTCTAAGTATAGATCCAGAAACATGTTGTTTTTAGATAAGCCTGTTCACGTTGCTACTGTCAGGTTTGAAACTGCTAGCAAAGGCAGTACATCTGACTTCATGATTCCACAGCAAAGAGGAAAGAATAAATGTGGGCCTCCATTCTCCTGGCTCTTTACTAGCAATTAGGAGACCCACACTGAGGGCTGGCAGCAAAATGGTACAGCCTATTTCTTCCTATACTGAACGGGCTTTGGGAAATTAGAAGTGATTATTTCAAGAGAAAATAAAGCTATCAATTAAAAACTTTAATAATAAACATGCTTGATATACAGAAAATGACAGGCATGTAAGAATGATTTTCACTTTAAGGCAGAACGCAGAGCTTGGTGAAAACCCCACAAAGGATGTTATTTTTCCCTGGCTCTTTACCTAACCCAATTGTGAGCCATATTAGGGAAACCACGAGAACAGTCTGTTCTTGGGGAGATTGCATTTATACTCATTCTTGTCTGGAAAGTGATGATCATTAATTTGTGAAAGACTTGATTAATGGCTTGCCTGCCTCTGGGTTTCAAAACATGAGCTTTGAATTTGAAATATGAAACTGTGATTTTTCCTTCTCCTGGAAAATTGGACATGAAAAACAGAGAGGGAAGATTTTAAAGCAGTTGATCCTGTCAGCAGTGAAAATGTTTAAATCAAAGTGAATAGCTGGTACATTTTCTAATTTTTTCTCCCTACTCCTTTTTTTTAACAAGAGAAAAGAGCAACAAAAATTTAATATGCCTAATAGCTACATTTTGCCCACGGTAAACATAGCTGGATTAGCAATTTATTCCATCATTTGTCTTCATTCAACTTTTATGTTTACAAAACACAGATTAAAAAAGTTGATTGAAAACGCTCCTTTGTGGCTTTTATTTATATCGACAATAGGTGATTTAAACACTTCATTAAATAGCTGAGTCTCTCTGAGTCAGGAGAATAGAATGCACAGAGTAGGAAGTAGTTATAACTCCTCAGCCTTGCTACCCACTTTCCCTTGGGACTGGTGGGAAGGTAAAATAGCATGGAAACCGTGGAAATGATGGACTTTAGCAAGAGAACCTAGAGGTATAACCTTGGACTGCAAAGAAGTCAGTGTCTATGCTTTTCTCAATTTTTTTTGGTTTTTTTTTTTTTTTTGGGGTCAACCATTCTTGTTGTACAATATATAAAAGTGGACTTTTAAGTCGAACACCCTGGGTTCTGACTCTACCAGTTCTTAGTGATTTGACTTTGGTTTTTGCATGTTAACAAAATTTGTCAAGCCTCAGGTTACCGACAAGTGAAGTGGAGCCAATAATAGCAACCCTCCTCAGAAATATGTGTGGGGATCAAGTGATATGTGATATCAAATGTAATATGCTGGGGCTTCCCTGGTGGCGCAGTGGTTGAGAGTCCCACTGCCGATGCAGGGGACACGGGTTCGTGCCCCGGTCCGGGAAGATCCCACGTGCCGCAGAGCAGCTGGGCCCGTGAGCCATGGCTGCTGAGCCTGCGCGTCCGGAGCCTGTGCTCTACAATGGGAGAGGCCACAACAGTGAGAGGCCCGCGTACCACAAAAAAAAAAAAAAAAAAAAAAAGTAATATGCTTAGCGTTGTGCTAACCTCATAGCAAACATTCAGTAAATGATGTATAACTGTCTGCATTGCTGTTATTGTGATTATTTTTATCGTCATGAACTCTGCAGAGTGTTTGGACACTTCAGCCACCGCTCTGAATGGCAGCTGGTCAAAGTGGACTACAAGTCCATTTTCGATAGACGCTGTGCTGAGGAGGACTACAGACCCTGGCAGCTGCACAGCCAGGTAGGAGGGAGGGAGCTGAGGTTGAGTCCTGGGTGGGAGGCGTGGAGAGTACTGGGAGGAAGCAAGTCATTAAAGTGTAGGAATTGGGGTTCTCTGGGCAAAAATTGTCCATCTGGTGCTTTCTTATGTGCTTTGTGTGCCACAGCAGTGAACAAACTCATTTATAGCTTGTTGTGAAGTGACTTCTGTTTTTATTGTACTAGGATATAATGAGATAAAATTCAAATGTGCTTGGCTAAGACTTACAACTCAAAATGAAATACCAACTCAGCCCGGAGATCCAAACATAATTTATCTGAGCATGTCATCTGGCTGCAGGGTATGGGGGTAAGGGTGAGGAAAGGCTGTTCAGTTTTATCTAGCAATGCAAACAGAAACATGAAATAACAAAGTTATGCTGCGTGAGTGGTGCCAGTAAAATTCTTCCTCCCCACTGCTATGCTTCCCTGGGATTAGGTAACGCTTCTTGCCTCCTTCCAAGGTACTTGTGATATAAGGATGCAGAATTATTAATAGGAAAATTTCCTTCATCCTGGCCCCTCTGCTACCCTGCTCATGTCAGAATGCTTGGCTGAAAGCATCTCTCCTTCGACTTCTCAAGGCAGAACTCATTCTGCCGGCCTCTCAAAGGACATGGCAGAGGCCCTTGCTTGCAAAGCCATCACCATGTTCAGAGCGTGACACATCATATACCCCAAACCTAGACTAAATCATATAATTACATGTAGATGTGTAATGCAGCTGGTTAAAGTGAGTTTGCTCAAGAAAGACAGTGTAGACTGGCTTAGACAAAACTCCGTCTGGTCCTTCAGACACACACACACAGAGCTGGGTTTGACAGTGGGAGCTACATCAGCTAGAGTCACCCACTTTCCTCAGAGGCTCAACAATCAAAGGATCGCTCATTTATGTGACTGATATTTCCCCCTTTGGAACGCACACGCATTGGGATATTCAAAGCTTTTATTTATCTTGTGGAGAAACGCTGAATTTAGTGCTCTTGCTTATCTGGTAGATGGATATAAAATCAGTGCTATAAAGTTGTGTGGGCAGAGGCATAATAAATCAAGGCAAAATGGACCTTTATGTTTCTTAGCAATATTCTTCTTTCATATGCTCATAAATGACCAAATGTATACATTTTTTATTACAGATGAATTGAACTTAATTACTACAGATTCTTTTGGCCATACACTGTTGCAGGTTGTCTTAATTATCTGTGTGCCCCTCATAGCACTCTACTTAATACCTTGCCAAGTAAAGGTTTGCTGAATACATAGAGTTCCGGACTTTCGGACACACCCTCAGTGCTTTTTAGGATTGCCTTTATCATCATGTTCTATGATAGGGCTCTAGAATCAAAAAGGAAATGCTGTTAGCACAAAGCAGACTGCGTATGTCCACATTACACTAAGGTTTGAGACCATCTCCCGGAACTGTCCTGATGCGGAGTAGGGAAGGTCCAAGCTGTATGCCCAACTGCATGAGATTCTTGTCTCCTTACAGGGGGAAGCATGCATCATGGGAGCAAAAAGGATATATAAGAAGAGAAAATCAGAGCGGAAATGTATGCAAGGGAAATATGCAGGAGCTATGGAGTCTGAACCCTGTGTCTGCACAGAGGCTGATTTTGACTGGTGAGCTTGTACTATTATCCCATAGAGTCGTCTAGTATTTCAAACCCACGTGGGCCTTAATGAAAGCTTAGACATCAAATAATAGTAACATGCATAAATCCAAGTGACAAGCCTACATTCATGTGAAATTACCACTTGGGGACATCATGGCTTGCTAGCTATGTGTGTGTGTATATGGAAAAACCAGGGGTTTCTTTAGACTTAAGGAGGACTCAGAAGATGGCTGGTCATTATCTTCATATATTTGACAGATCTCAGGACAAAAAGAGAGACTAGATAGACCCTGAGTTTCTTCATACAGCAACACTGAAAACAATAAGTGGACGTTTCAGAGAGCAAACATATTTGTGCTCAAGATAAAAGTCTTTCTAGAATCTAGGGTTCCTGGTAGTGGAACAATGATCATGTAGGACAGTAAATTGTCTATACCTGGATGTTTTCAATCAGTGATTAGCTGACTATTGCTTGTGACAGCCATGGAAGACTTTTCTGAATTCAGTGCAAGAATGGAACCACTAGTATTGCCGTCTGTGGCTTTGTGAACCTAGCGGTAAGAGAGACTTCTTCCTTTACCTGGATTAAGCGAGTTTAAACTGGAAAAGTACTGAGACATTGAGAAGTTAAATATACTCAGAGTGCCACAATGTTCTTTCTGGAGCATTAGTTAAGCAGAAAGCTAGCTTGTGGGTCCAGTGATGCCCTTGCTTTGTTCTGGTTTTGACATTCCGATAAGGTTGAAATATGACTGAGGATGAATAGGTGGTAACTCCCTTGATCATGTCTGTCTCACTTTCGGTTCCTTTTTTTCCTTCTTCTTTATAAAATTTATTTATATGCTTTTGGTTTAGAGAAAGCATTTGCTAAATGTGTATATCAGTGCTAAATAATTGAAAGTTGGCCAGCATAAGAACCAAAGGCATTCATTTAACAATATTAGCTGCGTAACGATCATCGGTCACGTATCCGATCATCAGACTATCAGTGGTTGGGCTGAAATACTGTGTACATACACATCACATATCTTAGAAAAAGGAAGTCATCTGTCATGCTACCATGACAGGAGCATTCTCTAAATAAATAGTACTGGTAGGCCTGGCAAACTGGCTGCCAGAACTCAGACCGATAACCCAACGCTGTTCCTCTCTTGTTGGTAAAGAAGGCAAGCCAAGAGTCAGTTCTTTATCTCTCCGGGCTCAGCCAGAGGGAAGGCAGAGCTTCAGTTACATGGGGGCTCACAAGGAATTCTGGGGGGGCCTCCCCAGCCCTGACTTCTGTTTCAGTCAGTGAAACATTGTTACAGTGACAAAAGTATTTTATCTCTGTCCTACCTTTCAGGATTAACATCCTGAAATACATTCACAGGGAAAAGTTCCATGGCGAGTGTGTCATTCATCACATCCCTCTTTCTGAAGCCTGATTGCTTCTCCTTCACTCACTCTATTCAAGGAGGATCCGTATGGGGAGTTAACTTTTTATCTTAGTGGTTTGACTTCGGCCTTACCGAACAGTCATTCTTTGGCAGAGAGCAAATTTATTTTCACATAGAAAACCAAAGAGAAAAAGTAAGTCCTAATTCCCTGATTTCTTTTGGAAACCTTTGTTCCTTTGGGAATCTTTTCTACAAGGTTCCAACATAGGCTAGTCTTTTGCTGTTGGCATTGTCGTGTGTTGTTTTCTTCTCAATTTTAAGCTTGACTAGGGTGAAAAGAACACAGGGTAAGGAAATCAATTAAGTTTCCCCCTTCCCCCATCTCTCACTCCCCTTAGTCTTGGCCCAATTCCTGCATTCATTTGTGATTGGAATCTGCTGCTCATCCCACTAACTAAAATGTAATTGGAGAAGTGGGAAATGCATCATGAACGAGCCCATCGTAAGGTTGCCTGGTCAAATGGGATTTTTGTAACTGCATGATTTCTGAAAATATTTTGGAAGGATTGCCATGATCTTATTGGTTTCTACTAGTACCTAGAGCTTCACTGATTCTTCTTGACTGTAGCATAATGAAAGGTGGTTGTCACTGAATGTTCTCTCTTGGCTTGGCTCTCCCCTGGACAGCCCTCTACCAGAGGACCTTGCTTGTTATTCTTCAGCGTTTGTAAAATAATTTCCTTAAATGAACACTGGGTGTCCTGTAGGCAGCGTTCCTGAAGTCTTCCTACCCGTGCTGTGTTGCATCAGCACCAAATCCAGCTGGTATGGGCAGAATTCTAGGTGCCAGCTGCCTGGTGACAGGCCCCTGAGCAAGCCTAATTCTCCTTCTGCAACCCTTGTATGCCAGTATCTCACTTCCTTTACACAGATGGGCCAATTCATACTAATGCTCACTGATTGCCACCTGCGATTTATCTGTGCGTGTGGAGGTGCAATTTGTTGCCATACTCTGCGCCCGGGTTCATCTTTCAGAAGCCAAGAATATCAGGCCACTCAGAGGCTCCTGGAGATAAGAATGCGAGGAGGCTGAGAAAAGTCTTTGACTATTTTCAAACTAGAGAGCAGATTTAAAGCAACTGCAGCATTAATGGCATAGGACGGAGCTTTGCCTTGGGGGAATGCTTGCAGCAGTCCTAAAGGCCATTTCCTTTCCTGCTATGACTTTGAAGCATATGGCTTGTGCACAGAGAGACCTGGCTCAGCTCTCCTTGGTAGATCCAGATGTCTTGGAAGAGCACCTCAAAGACATCAGTAGTTATGAAGATTATACCACATGTGGATGCCTTAAACTCTTCAGTGAAACTTGACACTGAGGACGACTTCCACCATTATAGCTTGCTCTGGGCCCAACCACAATCAGTACTGTGTCTCCCCCTAATGAGAACAACATCTACTCTCCCAGCTTAAAGGTGTTTAATGGGAATTATTGGGCATTGAGCTTTCCTCTCTACACATGCACCCCTGTGGCCTCCAAGCTAGCATTTCTCAAAATGGCTTCTGTAGAATGTTTTCATGGGTAATTGATAGATATTCCATGGGAAAAAAAGATTCCATGTTTGGAAAGACATTGATTCAGTGAATGCCTGCTTTTTGACTAAACCAGGGTAGAAGTTGGCTGTGGACTGACGTGCAATTGTTGTCAGTAATGTTGCCATCTACTGAAAGGTTTCTCTTGGCTCTTTCCCCAACAGTGACTATGGTTATGAGCGACACAGCAATGGTCAGTGCCTGCCAGCCTTTTGGTTCAATCCGTCTTCTCTGTCGAAGGACTGCAGCTTGGGACAGAGTTACCTCAATAGTACCGGGTGAGTGTCTGAAGCAGTGGCCTTAGGAGGTCAACTTCTGCTGCTTTTCAGCCTGTGTTAAACGTACCGAATTACGTCTGATCAAAGGCCAGGCCTATTTCATTACAGCACTGACTTACTTGCTTTTGTTCATTTTAATAATGCAGCACAAATTTGCATTAATAGTGCAAATTTCATCTGAGAATAAGACCCCAGTTGCAAACAAAGAAACGAAATAGGTTCCTTGGATGAAGGTGGCGATGATGATAATATATACATATCTTCATTTTTTGATACTTTATTTCAGAACTAGTTAATCACATGAGGCTACCTTTTACCTTCATGACATCCCTGTGTGGAAGGCCAAACAAATATTTCCCATGTGCATTTCCTGTTTTATAGATGTGGAAACTTGAGGCAGAAAAGAAGCTTATTGACTTTTCAAGAGTATACCAGTGTTAGTAGGAATGTGTTTCATTTTCTTTCTGTCCAGTCTTGACACATTGAAGGCATGCATTCTGATCTTTATAAATCTGGAATCAGAGTCTAAATTTTGTGTTTAATGATCTGTGTTGTGGGGTTTATCCAATATTATTTAAGAAATACCATAAAAGGGAAACCATTCTGTGACTTTCCCACAATTGTAACTGATATTTATGGACTTAGAAAATAGTGTGTGGAACTTATTTGGATTCTAATTCAAAAAAACTATTAAAAGACGTTTTTGAGCCATATGGGGAAATGGACTGTGGTCTGGTGATTAGTGATGTATGTATCAGGGTTTTCCTGAGATATGTTTTTCTATCTCCAATTGGATATTTTATTTATATATATATATATATATATATATATATATATATATATATGTATGTATGTATGTATGTATATAAAGAGATTTGTTATAAGGAATGGGAACACCCAACTATGGAGGTGGGCAAGTCCAAATCCTGACATCCACAAGGTGAGAGTTGGCAAGCTGGAGACCCAGGAGAACAGATGGTTTGTTTCCAGTCCCAGTCTGAATGCTGATGCTGAACCAGGAAAGGTGATGGTGAGGTTCTTGTCTGAAGGTCAGCAGGGTCAAATCCCAGGAAGAGCTGATGTTTCCATCTGAGTATGAAGGCAGGAAGAAAGCCACTGTCCAGTTTGAAGGCAGTCAGGCAGGACAAATTTTCTCTTATTCAGAAGAGGGTTAGCATTTTTGTTTTATTTAGGCCTTCAACTGATTGGAAGAGGCCCACCCACATTAGGGAGGGCAATCTGTTTTACTCAGTCTACTGATTTAAATGTTAATCTCATCCAAAAGCACCCTCAGAGAAACACCCTGAATAATGTTTGACCAATATCTAGCCATCCTGAGGCCCATGCAAGTTGACACATAAAATTGACCATCACAGGTGATATCAGGTTATATCTAAATCTAAATATTTCTATTATATTAACTAAATATATTATATATTTAGGTGTCATAATGATATTTTGGTTAGGCTAAAAACAGAAACCTTATCTTTTAAAGATACATGGTGTATGGCATTTGTTTTAAAATATTAGAAAAAGGGATAGGTTTAGTAAATTTTGAAGATAAGTTAATGAGGGCATGAGTATTTATGATACTATTTTCTCTCATTTGTGCATATTTGAGAATTCTGGTATTGAAAAGTTAAAAAGAGAGGAAAGGAAGGAAGGAAGGGAAGGAGGGAGGGAGGTGGAGGGAAGAAGGGGTGGGAGGAGGGAAAAAGGGAGGGAGGGAGAGAGTAGGTACCTCACCGATAGGCCAGCATTACTTGACAATTGCCCTTCTCATTTCTCATGGGAGGTTCAATACAGAGGAGAGGATGTTCATGTTTCCATTTATGTACTTTTGTATTTGAAATTTTAAAAGTTTTTTTAATTTTAAAAAATTACCGAAATAATATATACTACTCTCAGAGCATCTCACCCTAAGGGACTTTTGTTGAGTTATCACATCTGCTGGTTTCATCCATTCCATTCAACCTTTTTGCAGAAGGAGGGAAAAAACATAGACACATACATCAAATATTCTTATCTCTGATTGAATAAAGAAATAAGCTGTGATTTATTTGAAGAGAAACACAAAATCTGAGAAAAATACAAATAACATTTTTATAGCAATAGGTCAGTGAGGTCTTCAGCATCTAGCATCGTGGGAGAAATTGAAAAGGGCTGGTGAAATAACAAAGCTTAATGGTGAAGAAATGACAAAGACAGTAGTTTTATCACTTGCATGTACCAGCATGTTTAGACATTGTAAAGGGCATTAGGAGTCCCTGAAGCTAATTTCAGAATTGATTTTTTTTCACTGTCAGTCAGGGGAGTTATACTATTCTCTCTTTGGTATTAATGAGAGGAGGCTGAAGTACAGAGGGGTCTAATTGTTCCAGAGGCTACTCAAATCACTGTAATAAGGCAGAATAAAGGCTGATGACCCCTCACTTTTCAGTTTATTGAGAATATATATGTATTTTAATTTTATAATTATATACATATATTTATACACACACACACATTTTTCAGCTACCCCTAAATAGGTTTCACCATTCCTTTGGTGAACTCAGTATGTGAAACCCAAATAAATCCTAACCCATATAAAATAAAACATCAGAGATGAATAATTTATAATATTCTATTCAATGGGATTTTTCACCTATGCCCTATAAAACTAAAATTTCAATTAAAAAAGTGGTTCAACAATATGTGTCCAGGTATATAAATGTTTGTCAATGCAGTTATGTTTATTAATCACACAGTCACAAATATTACTTCCTAGGGCTCCACCTCCACTCTCAGAAGGTTGCTTCTATCCGTGGGCATTACCTGAGAGCATCTGACCCTAAGGGATTTTTCTTGAGTTATCACATCTGCTAGTTTCATCCATTCCATTTAAACTTTCTGCAGAAAAGCATTAGCATCAGTGAGCAAGTTTGTGTAAAAGGAACATACAATTAATACCAGTTATCAGCAGATAGGATGAATGCCCTACTCTCAAAAGTAAAGGGCTCACAGGTGGAAGAGTGACCACCTGCATAGCACCCTATGGGCTAAGGTCGGGGAAGCGGGTATTAATCATAACCCCACAGATCAACATACTGTCTAAACTACACATTTGCATCAGGAATAGAAAGACCATTAGCTGGGACAGGGGCCTGAAATCACCCTCAAAGAAGGCCCCAATATCATCAAATTCCCATTTGCAGTGTCTGTAGCCAACTCAAGAGCTGGCAAGATATAAAGTGTAGATGAAATTGAAAAAGAACTTTCTGCCCTCTGAGTACCACTCCAGTCCTGACCCCAGATGTCACTTGGCTCTATGTTGATTCAGTGGCATTTCATAAGCACAGATTCAGTAATCTGTTGTAGCTGCTACAATGCTGCCATTAAATATTTAGCTTTTCACTTACAGATGTTTAATTACAAAAAAATATACATGCTTTCTCTGTTTAAAAAGCCAATTTAGATGATCCCCCTAATCCTGGCCCCCTTTCCCACACAAGTGTGATCTGTTTGATATGCATGTTTCTAAACACTTTCCTTTGCATTTGTCAGTGAATAATGATGCCAAGAAAAAAATATACAAAATTAATTTGGTTGTTTTTATATGCAGTTTCCTACTAGATGTGTTGTTCTTCTAGTTCCCTTTTTCATTCAAAAACATAACTTAAACATCTTTCCAAGTCAGAGTGTATAAGGCTACTCTCCATCTAATTTCTTTTAACTTCCTAGGATTCAAGCACCTGGGATTATGTAGTCATCCCTTTCATGGACATTTTGGTCATTTCCTGTTTTGTGCTGCTATAAACAATGCTGCAGTTAGCATTCTCATAACATAATAATTGTTATTAAAACCCTACAACAGGGCTTCCCTGGTGGTGCAGTGGTTGAGAGTCTGCCTGCCGATGCAGGCGACACAGGTTCATGCCCCAGTCCGGGAAGATCCCACATGCCGTGGAGGCTGCGTGTCCAGAGCCTGTGCTCCGCAATGGGAGAGGCCACAACAGTGAGAGGCCCGCGTACCACCAAAAAAATAAAATAAAATAAACCCAGAAAAACCCAAAAAACCCTACAACAATAATTAGAGTCTCTTTGGCAATTGAAGGTCTTTCTGAAAGCTCCTAAAGCAAACTCCACCCAGTCAGCTGATTGCTTCTTAGAGCTGAGTATCAAGGCATTGCCAGATATCTCCCCCATTAAGGGTTGAAACACCAGCTTCCTGCCCACGCACTGCCTGTGAGTTTCACATATGAGAGATTCAATTATATTAACTGCCATCCTCCTTTAAAACACGGACACCAATGGATTCTGTAAGGGAACACTGAGAGGAAGGGCAAGCAGGATTTCCCAAATTAAGAAGGTGTGAAGCAGGTTACTTAAGGCAAAGGAACAAGAAATGATCCAGGTGAAAAGGCTATGCTGGTAGTTTTCTCAAAGACAAGCCCTGACGTTTGTGCCTGGAAGTCTCTAGAATTAAGGAGCCATTGGGCCCCGCTGAGTCCCTCCAATGCCTGTTTTAAGCCATCCATGAGCATCTCAAGTTGTCAGCACAGAATCTGTATTAGCTTCAGGCTGGGATGAAGTGCAGAGGAATCACAAGGGCAGGGTTGGTTTGAGAGTTCTTGCCTCCATAGATTTCACTCACCAGGCACCTCCCTTGCCTCACCCAGTCCCTTACAGCAGGGCACAGACTGCAGCCATGCAATCAGAACTTGAGTTGAACAGGTCTACTAAGCAATCGTCCCTTGTCGATCAAGCTTATCAAGCAAATCTGCCAGTAGCACCTTTCCGCGACTTTACTTGAAAGCATGCAGGTAAACCTTCCCTTTTTTTTTTAAGGCCTCACTTTGTAAATGGTTATGGTTGCACTCACAGTTAGTTTATTACCCTGGATATATAAACAGTGTTCTCAGGTTCACTCACTTCACTGTGATGGAAACATTCTAGCATTGGTTATTATTATTCCCAATAGAAATGCTATTTCAAGGAGATGCCAAAATTGTTACCAGCTTCACTGTGTAGAAGTGAACAGGTGTGCAGTTTTTGTTTCAGTTCTTAGCAAGGTCTTAGAGAGTTGGAATAAGTATTGAAATAGGTACAGAATGTCCCTCTAGGTGGCTGTAGCCACCAGTCCTTAGGGCTTGGTCCAGTGGTCTCAAGTGTCCAATATCCACACCATAGGACAGCGTGTGAGCAAGCTTCTACCACATTCTCCCTGACTCTTTCCTTCATATCTTCCACAAGCCATTCCATGGAAAACAAGGAGGCTGGTAATGGGGCCTCAGCCTGTTATGGGTACAGAGTGAACTCAAAGGGGGGATGTGTTGTTTGGTGAAAAATAGAGTTATTTTAGAATGAAACAGATTAAGAGTCTTAATCCAGTCTCTGCCATTTACCTTTATCTTTAGCAAGTGACTTCCTTTCTTTGAGATTTAGTTTCGTAACCTATAAAATTTTGCTATTTGCTTTTGGAGGTTGATTAAATATGATACTGTATATGAAGCATGCAGCACAGTGCCTAGCAGATAGTAGTCACTTTACAAAATACAGATGCCATCACCAGCATCTGGACTTTTGGAGTGAAGGACTCCTCTGGAGTGAAGGTAAAAAGAGGGGGAAGACTTCCTTTTATTGTGTATCTATAGTCCAGACATTTATTTCATAGTTAATAGTCATGACGGTACTGAGATCTAGGACACATTTAACCTAAGCCCTTGTTTGGTCATCGGTAAAACTGAAATAATAGCTTGTGTAGGCTCATAAAGTCACATAATTAGTAACCACTGTACATCAAAACACATGTCTTGGGCTTCCCTGGTGGCGCAGTGGTTGAGAGTCCACCTGCCGATGCAGGGGACACGGGTTCGTGCCCTGGTCCGGGAAGATACCACATGCCGTGGAGCGGCTGGGCCCGTGAGCCATGGCCGCTGAGCCTGCGCGTCTGGAGCCTGTGCTCCACAACAGGAGAGGCCACAACAGTGAGAGGCCCGCGTACCGCAAAAAAAACAAAACAAAACAAAAAAAACAAAACACATGTCTGTCCCCAGTACCACTCAAGGCAGATAACACATTTACCTGATTAGTAAACGAGTCCCTTTTCTTCAAATAAAATGAAATCAGTATTCCTTTGTACATCATCTGGCATTTAGTGCTGAAATAACCTCAAATTTATTCCTCTGTTTCTCCATCGATGACTATAAATATCTCAGTTTGCACATACAGAAGCCCAAGCTTATTTAGTTGTACTTATATATGGTTAAATCTTGTTTATACTGTTTTGGATCCAGGGAACATGATACAAATTTAAGTTGCCAAATTAACTAGGATGTTGCTTGTTTCATGCCAACCGTAAAAGATTCTGTAAATATAAAATAAAGTAGACATTGGGCTGGTTTATTCTAAGAAGCCAAGATAACCTCCTCAAGGGACAGATTTCTTTTTTCTATTAAACCAGAGATATTTCTAGATGTGTTTATAAAAAAAGTGGATATAGAAAGTTTTGTCTGTGGAGTTTCTTTCAAGGAGCCATTAATCCCTCCCGAAAGAATGTAAATGTACAGTGACAGTTGTTATTGATCCTCAGGGTTAGTTTCTCAATATTCAATGGGAATATTTACTCAGGAAGTTAAAAAAAATATTTTAAAATAACATTAATTCAGTATCTATATAAAAATACTTAGTGGGTCCAGGACCCACTGATATACACATAAAGTATAGCAAAATAGCAATCTGCATACTGTCAACATACATTTAGAATGCTTTAAAAATGCTTTCTATATAAAGCAGAAACTAACACACCATTGTAAAGCAATTATACTCTAATAAAGATGTTAAAAAAACAAATAAAAATGCTTTCTAGAAACATATTCCTTTCTACATCAGCTATGAAAACATTTAGACCTTGGTTATCCTGCCACTGCTCTCTGGGGTTGCTATTTCTAGGGTCTCTGGGGGCTGTGGTCATTTCCCAAGTGATCCCATTTCTGATCTTGCTGGGGATCTTGCTGTTCAGTCTGATTTACTCAGCAAGATTTGTCAATGTGCATCACAGAGAATAACTGGTCCTAAAAGTGGTGCATGTGTTTCAAGTCCACAGAAAGGAAATCACTTGCATTGTTTATAGACCCCAGCACTGCAAGGGCCCAAGTAACTGTTTTCTTGGAACTCACCCATGCAGTCTCACAGCAAACGCTCCATAGCTGTCTGTTGCTACAAAGTTGATTTTTCAGAATATCTTTCTTAGATGCATTTTCCCATATTTGTATGGGATGGCATTAGGGTTGTAATGAAGAAGGTGTATGTGGAGATCTGGTTCCTCGCATCGCCGTCCTTGCCCACATCAGTGGTATTGGCAATAACGATCCTCATCCGCGTGGTATGGCATCATGGCAGGAGACTTCCAAACTCAGTCCCAAGGCCCATAACCACTACTTGCCCCCTGTGTGAGCTTGGCAAGCCCTCTAAACTGCATCTCTTTTTTTTCTTATGTGCAAAGAGAGGGATTGTGTTGGATGATCTTTGAGATCCCTTCAGGTTCTGACATGTTCATGACCAATTTGAAATGATTCAGTATTAGGATTCCTCCGACTGCCGATACTTAAAAGTAGGGAAATTTTCCTTCTATAAATTTGTTGTACAACTAGTTGACTCTAGCAGTGGATTCCATGAGCCATTCTAGTGATTTTTGATGCTGTCATTTAGTTTAACTTGGCCATATGTCTCACTTCATCAAGTTGGCATTCAGAATGAAGCCACATTCTATTTACTGTTCAAATTAAATGACTTGTGCTTCCATCCTACTTAATGCAAGAGAAGTTTTCTCCCCTCAATCTAGTGTTCTGTCTGATGAGAGTCCCCTAATCCCAAGGCCTGCTTACTCAGTTTAAGGGGAAAGTCCTGAGAGCTATTGCCTTGAGGAGAGAAACTTGGAGAACCTGCTTAGTCAGCCATGGAACCCTATTCTTTCTGAATGTTGGGGTTATGGCTGCTACATAGGATTATTGTTGAAATGTGAGCACATTGGATCTAGAAAGATTTTAAGTGTTAGCCATACACTGTCCCCAGAACCAGCTCCCTTCTCTGTCCCCAGGGCTTGCCCCATTTCTCGTTTCAAGTTAAGTGTCATTGTAACAAGGCGGTTTTCCCTTGAAAACAAAGACACATAGTACAAACCAAGAAATTAAACTATTTAAATTTTTCTCGTGTGCACAAATGAAGGTCAACAGAGCTCAGCGACAACAAGACCTACCTTGGCTATAAGAAAACCTAGAGTTCTAGCCCTTTCTTGGTCATTACATGTAACAACTACTGTGAAAAAAGAGGAGACATCATAGGAAAACATAATTTCTACACTGATTTTGTTTTGTTTTGTTTTTTGGGGTTTTTGTTTTTTGTTTTTTGTTTTTGCGGTACGCAGGCCTCTCACTGTTGTGGCCTCTCCCATTGCGGAGCACAGGCTCTGGATACGCAGGCTCAGCGGCCATGGCTCACGGGCCCAGCTGCTCTGTGGCATGTGGGATCTTCCCGGACCGGGGCATGAACCTGTGTCCCCTGCATCGGCAGGCGGACTCTCAACCACTGCGCCACCAGGGAAGCCCTCTACACTGATTTTTAATGAATGAATAGAAGCTTGACAGAGTAAAGACCATCCCAGGCAGAATGAACAACAGAGGCAGAAGAAGACATGTAGACATCAACCTGGCCTGAGCTCAAGAAGCATGTCAGGCAGTGGAAAGAGCTAAAGCTGAAAAAAAATGCATTGAGGACAGATCATGGATCTCTCCTTTAAACCTGAACTTTACCCTTTATGGATAAGCCATAAGCAGTTCTGAATGATTTTAAGGAAGAAATTGATGTGGTCTGATTTGATCTTAAGGTAATCTTGGCAGTAAGAGCATGGCGTCTATTTTCAGGGAACTTGCTGTATAAGAGCAAGCTAATATTTAAAACATTAAATACTAACTTTTTACTACCTTTTGATATTTTAATATTTATTAAGGTCTTGCAATATGCCAGATTCTATGCTAAGTCCTTTTGAATACATTATCTCATTTAATCCTCCCAAGAACTTTAGGGAAAGATTCTGTAATTATTCCTATTTTACAGGCAGAGAACCCAAACATTAGAGTCTGGGTAAATTGCCCAAGTTTATCTAATGAGTAAGAGCCTGCATTTAAACTCAGACTATTTGGTTCCACAACACTAGTTTTAACCACCAGGGCAGTGATCTTTAATCCTGGCTGCACACTAGAATCACCAGGGGAACTTAAAAGCAAAAACACACTGATGCCCAGAATTCTCAAGTAAACCATAATTTCTGGGGGCAGGGTCTTGACATCACATACAGGGTTGTGATTGACTAAACTAGACTATATTGTTAACTTAGCATACACTGAATAGTCATAAACATCTGTATCAAACATCTGTACCATAAACATCTGTACAAAATCATAAATTAAAAAAAAACTGCTGAATAGCAAAATCACAGGATATGAAGACTTCCAATGTTTTTTCCAGTTTTACTCTCACAAAGAAAAACTATGGCCTTCCTCTTTTTTTTAAGACTGGCAGGCAGCCAGAAGGAAAATCAAAGAGGGTAGGGGTAAAAAGGAAAAGTTGACAGAGGAGTATCAAGAAAGGAAGGAAGAGAGTAGCTGAAACTGGGGTTGTTGAAATAACAAGACACTATCTACAGATGAACGGTCGGTAATATCAAAGGTATATTTGCAGAATGTTTCCTTTCAGTAATTGTACAAAGACTCCCTTGCCATTATAAAGCATTTTTATTCTTGGCAGATTGAAGAATGTTTTACCAACTAAATGCATCCCAGTAATATTCAGAGCTTAAGTCCAATATAATCATAAGTTGCCTTGTTATTACAGAGGTAAGCAGCCCCATTTAATAACATACTAAATGTATTATTCATTTATGTAACTCAGACCTAGGGATTGCTGCTGGGATGAAAATTGAACCATTCTGTAATGCAGGTGTGTGCTTACTTGAGTAAATGAACTCTGTATTTCTGCACAATTTTCTTCTAAATTTCGGGGACTGGTCTGGTAGGGCTAATGTGATGCCATTTTCATCCAGGAAATAAAATGGTTTCAGAATGGTTTTTAATGAGCATTTTTAAAAAATTACCAAGTCTTCTCTGTGGCAGAATCCCAGAGGGATGGATTCGTGCTTTGGGTTTAAAGAGGACTCCTGCTGCTGCAGGATTCAGGAAAGCCTGTGGCGATGATTGGTCAGAACAGCGACAAACAAAAGGAATGTTCTCTAGCTGATGATTCCACTGGTGATGGTGGGCCCATGCCTCCATAGCTGCTCACCAAGATAGAGTCACAGGTGTGCTTGGATGCTAAGTGATTAAAAATTATAACCTGCCTTTAATTTGCATAGTGCCTTGCCTCTGAAACATGCAGGGAGTTTCTGATGCACATTTCTGATACATGCAGTGAGTTTAACTCACTGGGATGCCATAATTACCGTGTGACAATGCTGGTCATTTTCTGCTACCATTGCTGGTAACAGAATGTCACCATTCTCCAGTGTCTGCACAGTATTTTTCTTCTTTCCCATCTGTCCTTATTTTCTTTCACATCAGTGTACAGTCATAAGCATCTACAATGGACTTTTCAAAATATCAGATGGGGTGATGTTCGAGATGCTCAGACATGGCAATGACCAATCAGAATGAATAGGGATCTTAGTTTAGGAGCAGGGTTTGGGAGGTTTCCTGGTGTTCTAGGTATTAACCCATTCACTTCTGGATTGCCAGGAGAAGCAGGGACTCCAAGGATAGGGGTCAGCATAGCTGGGTTGGTGGGTGAGATGCTTGAAGGTTTTGGGCAGTGGTAAGACCCAACTGTTAGGCAGATATTTCCACATTTAACCTCGTACAGTCATCCCAGTGTGAACCTCCTGATTATCAGCCTTGCACGTCTGGGGCACAAGGATGCTCTCAAGGAGCTTAAAGTTCACAGTCACACAGCAAGAAAATCATAAAAGGCATAAATGACTCCTATCAAGTAAATCATAGGGATTCCTGTAAGAGATTAGAGGACAGATATCTCACTCCAGTTAAAGAGGCAGTACAGTGTAGTGGTAAAGAGTACATGTATTCTAGAGACAAATTATCTAGGGTCCTAGCTGTATGATCTTGAGAAAACTAGTTAAGTTCTATGAATCTTAATTTCATCTGTATATTGGGAATAATAATACCTTCCTTATTAGGGATATTCTGAAGGCAAATCATGTTAAAAACTTAGTACAATGACTAGAACATGACTAGTCATGTCTAAATGACTATATATGAACTTCTTATGATTTTACTATCATAGTCAGGAAAAAACAGGAGGTAAGCTGCCACTTAAAGTGTGGATAAGGGAGATTGGTTCAAGATGACAGAGTAGAAGGATATGCTCTCACTCCCTCTTGCGAGAGCACCAGAATCACAACTGACTGCTGACCAATCATTGACAAGAAGAGACTGGAACTCACCAAAAAAGATACCCCACAACGAAAGACAAAGGAGAAGCCACAATGAGATGGTATGAGGGGCACAATCACAATAAAATCAAATCCCATAACTGCTGGGTGGGTGACTCACAAACTGGAGAACACTTATACCACAGAAGTCCACCCACTGGAGTGAAGATTCTGAGCCCCACGTCAGGCTTCCCAACCTGCGGGTCTGGCAATGGGAGGAGGAACTCCTAGAGAACCAGACTTTGAAGGCTAGCGGGATTTGATTGCAGGACTTCGACAGGACTGGGGGAAACAAAGACTCCACTCTTGGAGGGCACACACAAAGTAGTATGCGCATCGGGACCCAGGGGAAGGAGCAGTGACCCCATAGGAGACAGAACTAGACCTACCTGCTAGTGTTGGAGGGTCTCCTGCAGAGGCGGGGGGTGGCTGTGTCTCACTGTGATGACAGCAGAAGTTCTGGGAAGTACTCCTTGGCTTGAGCCCTCCCAGAGTCTGCCATTCGCCCCACCAAAGAGCCCAGGTAGGCTCCAGTGTTGGGTGGCCTCAAGCCAAACAACCAACAGGGAGGGAACCCAGCCCCAGCCATCAGCAGACAAAGGGATTAAAGTTTTACTGAACTCTGCCCACCAGAGCAACAGCCAGCTCTACCCAACACCAGTCCCTCCCATCAGGAAACTTGCTCAAGCCTCTTAGATAGCCTCATCCACCAGAGGACAGACAGCAGAAGCAAAAAATCTACAATCCTGCAGCCTGTGGAACAAAAACCATGTTCACAGAGAGATAGACAAGATGAAAAGACAGAGGGCTATGTACCAGATGAAGGAACAAGATAAAGCCCCAGAAGAACAACTAAAAGAAGTGGAGATAGGCGAACTTCCAGAAAAAGAATTCAGAATAATGATAGTGAAGATGATCCAGGACCTCAGAAAAAGAATGGAGGCAAAGACAGAGAAGATGCAAGAAATGTTTAACAAATACCTAGAAGAATTAAAGAACAAACAAACAGAGATGAACAATACAATAACTGAAATGAACAATACACTAGAAGGAATCAATAGCAGAATAACAGAGGCAGAAGAATGGATAAGTGACCTGGAAGACAGAATGGTGGAATTCACTGCTGTGGAACAGAATAAAGAAAAAAGAATGAAAAGAAATGAAGACAGCCTAGGAGACCACTGGGACAACATTAAAGGCAACAGCATTCACATTATAGGGGTCCCAGAAGGAGGAGAGAAAGGACCTGAGAAAATATTTGAAGAGATTATAGTCGAAAACTTCCCTAACATGGGAAAGGAAATAGCCACCCAAATCCAGGAAATGCACAGAGTCCCATACAGGATAAACCCAAGAAGAAACATGCCAAGACACATAGTAATCAAACTGGAAAAAATTAAAGACAAAGAAAAATTATTGAAAGCAGCAAGGGAAAAATGACAAATAACATACAAGGGAACTCCCATAAGGTTAACAGCTGATTTCTCAGCAGAAACTCTACAAGCCAGAAGGGAGTGGCATGACTTACTTAAAGTAATGAAAGGGAAGAACCTACAGCAAAGATTTCTCTACCCAGCAAGGATCTCATTCAGATTCAATAGAGAAAAGCTTTACAGACAAGCAAAAGCTAAGAGAATTCAGCATCAACAAACCAGCTCTACAACAAATGCTAAAGGAACTTCTCTAAGTGCACACAAGAGAAGAAAAGGACCTACAAAAACAAATCCAAAACAATTAAGAAAATGATAATAGGGACATACATATCAATGATTATCTTAAACATGAATGGATAAAATTCTCCAACCAAAAGACACAGGCTCGCAGAATGGATACAAAAACAAAACCCATATATATGCTGTCTACAACAGACCCACTTCAGACCTATGGACACATACAGACTGAAAGTGAGGGGATGGAAAAAGATATTCCATGCAAATGGAAATCAAAAGAAAGCTGGAGGAGCTATACTCATATCAGATAAAATAGACTTTAAAATAAAGAATGTTGCAAGAAACAAGGAAGGACACTACGTAATGATCAAGGGATCAGTCCAAGAAGATGATATAAAAATTCTAAATATATGTGCACCCAACATAGGAGCACCTCAATACATAAGGCAACTGCTAAAAGCTATAAAAGAGGAAATTGACAGTAACACAATAATAGTGGGGAACTTTAACACCTCACTTACACCAATGGACAGATCATCTAAACAGAAAATTAATAAGGAAACACAAGCTTTAAATGACACAGTAGACCAGATAGATTTAATTGATATTTATAGGACATTCCATCCAAAAAACAGCAGCTTACACTTTCTTCACAAGTGCACATGGAACATTCTCCAGGATAGACGACATCTTGGGTCACAAATCAAGCCTAAGTAAATTTAAGAAAATTGAAATCATAGCAGGCATCTCTTCTGACTACAACACTATGAGATTAGAAATGAATTACAGGGAAAAAAACGTAAAAAACACAGACACATGGAGGCTAAACAATACACTACTAAATGACCAAGAGATCACTGAAGAAATCAGAGAGGAAATCAAAAAATCCATAGAGACAAATGACAATGAAAACACCACAATGCAAAACCTATGGGATGCATCAAAAGGAGTTCTAAGAGGGAAGTTTATAGCAATACAAGCCTACCTCAAGAAACAAGGAAAATCTCAAATAAACAATCTAACCTTACACCTAAAAGAACTAGAGAAAGAAGAAAAAACAAAACCCAAAGTTAGCAGAAGGAAAGAAATCATAAAGATCAGAGCAGAAATAAATGAACTAGGAACAAAGAAAACAATAGCAAAGATCAATAAAACTAAAAGCTAGTTCTTTGAGAAGATAAACAAAATAGATAAACCATTAGCCAGACTCATCAAGAAAAAAAGGGAGAAGACTCAAATCAATAGAATTAGAAATGAAAAAGGAGAAATAACAACTGACACTGCAGAAATATAAAGGATCATGAGAGATTACTACAAGCAACTATATGCCAATAAAATGGACACCCTGGAAGAAATGGACAAATTCTTAGAAAAGTGCAACCTTCCGAGACTGAACCAGGATGAAATAGAAAATATAAACAGACCAATCGCAAGCACTGAAATTGAGACTACGATTAAAAATCTTCCAACAAAAAAAAGCCCAGGACCACATGGCTTCACAGGCGAATTCTCTCAAACATTTAGAGAAGAGTTAACACCTATCCTTCTCAAAATCTTCCAAAGTATAGCAGAGGGAGGAACACTCCCAAACTCATTTTACGAGGCCACCATCACCCTGATACCAAAGCCAGACAAAGATGTCACAAAGAAAGAAAACTACAGACCAATATCACTGATGAACATAGTTGCAAAAATCCTCAACAAAATGCTAGCAAACAGAATCCAACAACACATTAAAAGGATCATACACCATGATCAAGTGAGATTTATTCCAGGGATGCAAGGATTCTTCAATATATGCAAATCAATCAATGTGATATACCATATTAACAAACTGAAGAATAAAAACCATATGATCATCTCAATAGATGCAGAAAAAGCTTTTGACAAAATTCAACACCCATTTATGATACAAACTCTCCAGAAAATGGGCATAGAGGGAACCTACCTCAACATAATAAAGGCCATATATGACAAACCCACAGCAAACATCATTCTCAGTGGTGAAAAACTGAAAGCATTTCCTTTAAGATCAGGAACAAGACAAGGATGTCCACTCTCACCACTATTATTCAACATAGTTCTGGAAGTCCTAGCCATGGTAATCAGAGAAGAAAAAGAAATAAAAAATATGAATTGGAAAAGAAGAAGTAAAACTGTCACTGTTTGCAGATGACATGATACTATACATAGAGAACCCTAAAGATGCCACCAGAAAACTACTAGAAATAACCAAAGAAATTGATAAAGTTGCAGGATACAAAATTATTGCACAGAAGTCTCTTGCATTTCTATACACTAATGATGAAAAACGTGCAAGAGAAATTAAGGAAACACTCCCATTTACCATTGCACCCAAAAGAATAAAATACCTAAGAATAAACCTACCTAGGGAGACTAAAGACCTGTATGCAGAAAACTATAAGACACTGATGAAAGAAATTAAAGATGATACCAACAGATGGAGAGATATACCATGTTCACGGATTGGAAGAATCAATATTGTGAAAATGACTATACTACCCAAAGCAGTCTACAGATTCATTGCAATCCCTATCAAATTACCAGTGGCATTTTTTACAGAACTAGAACAAAAAATCTTAAAATTTGTATGGAGACACAGAAGACCCCGAATAGCCAAAGCAGTCTTGAGGGAAAAAAATAGAGCTGGAAGAATCAGACTCCCTGACTTCAGACTATACTACAAAGCTACAGTAATCAGACAGTATGGTACTGGCAAAAATACATAAATATAGCTCAATGGAACATGATAGAAAGCCGAGAGGTAAACCCACGCACCTATGGTCAACTGATCTATGTATGACAAAGGAGGCAAGGGTATACAATGGAGAAAAGAGAGTCTCTTCAATAAGTGGTGCTGGGAAAACTGGATAGCTACATGTAAAAGAATGAAATTAAACACTCCCTAACACCATACACAAAAATATACTCAAAATTGATTAGAAACCTAAATGTAAGACCGGGCACTATAAAACTCTTAGAGGAAAACATAGGAAAAACACTCTTTGACATAAATCACAGCAAGATCTTTTTTGGTCCACCTCCTAGAGTAATGGAAGTAAAAACAAAAATAAACAAATGGGATCTAATGAAACTTAAAAGCTCTTGCAAAGCAAAGGAAACTGCAAACAAGATGAAAAGACAACCCTCAGAATGGGAGAAAATATTTGCAAATGAATCAACAGACAAAGGATTAATCTCCCAAATATATAAACAGCTCATTGCGCTCAATATTAAAAAAACCAAACAACCCACTCCAAAAATGAGCAGAAGACCTAAATAGACATTTCTCCAAAGAAGACATACAGATGGCCAGGAAGAACATGAATAGCTGCTCAACATCACTAATCATTAGAGAAATGCAAATCAAAACTACAATGAGGTATCACCTCACACCAGTTAGAATGGGCATCATCAGAAAATGTACAAACAACAAATGCTGGAGAGGGTGTGGAGAAAAGGGAAACCTCTTGCACTGTTGGTGGGAATGTAAATTGATACAGCCACTGTGGAGAACAGTATGGAGGTTCCTTAAAAAACTAAAAATAGAATTACCATATGACCCAGCAATCCCACTACTGGGCATATACCCAGAGAAAACCATAATTCAAAGAGAGACATGCACCCCAATATTCATTGCAGCACTATTTACAATAGCCAGGTCATGGAAGCAACCTAAATGCCCATTGAAAGATGAATGGATAAAGAAGATGTGGTACATATATACAGTGGAATATTACTCAGCCATAAAAAGGAACTAAATTGGGTCATTTGTAGAGATGTGGATGAATCTAGAGACTGTCATACAGAGTGAAGTAAGTCAGAAAGAGAAAAACAAATATCGTACATTAATGCATATATATGGAACCTAGAAAAATGGTACAGATGAATCGGTTTTCAGGGCAGAAATTGAGACACAGACATAGAGAGGAAACGTATGGACACCAAGGGGGAAAGCAGCAGGGGGGGTGAGTAGTGGTGTGATGAATTGGGAGATTGGGATTGACATATATACACTAATGTATGTAAAATGGATAACTAATAAGAACCTGCTGTATAAAAAATAAATAAAATAAAATTCAAAAAATAAAATAAAGTGTGGGTAAGTTTTAGGCAGCTGATAAAGCATACAGGAGGACATGGAACCAGAAAGAACAAAAGAAAGGAAGTACTTTCAAGAGGATGGAAAAGAGAAGTTTGGCAGAATGAGCTAGTTGGGAAGAAAGAGTCCAGAAAAGTAAAACAAAGGCTTCTTTCGCAAGATCAGAGGATTTGTGACTTGTCCTAAAGAAAGTGGAACCCATGAAGGTTGTGAACAGGTAGGATAAATAATAATGTTAAATAAAAATAACTGACAGCATTTCATAAGCACTTGCTAATTGTCAGGGGCGTTTTAAGTGTTCTGTGTACATTAATCCATTTCATCCTTACAACTACCCTGTGAGGTGAGCTTAAATTAATAACTGGCCTGGCAGTGATCCATAGTGTTCAAAGCACTTTCCCAGACAGTATTTAATTTCATTTTCTCAACCTTGCTTTTAGGTAGTCATTCTTGAGATTTAGGGACAGAGAAAGGACTTTGGCTAGATTTGAAGGGGTTGGAAAATAATAGTCTGCAGGCCTGCACACTACCAGATTTTGTTAATAAAGTTTTATTAGAATCCAGATGCAATCATTCTTTCGTGCATTGTCCATGTCCACTTTTGTGTTACAACCAAAGAGCTAAGTTCTTGTGATAAAAACTATAAAACCTACAAAGCTAAAACATGTACTCCCTGGCACTTTATGTAAAAAGTTTTGTCAACTCCTGGTCTAGAAGAATGGAAAGACCTTGGACTGTGATTGCTTCCATTTTGAGCTCTACCAATAACTTCAAGCAGGTAGACTTGAGAAATCAAATATATGCATACATAAAGCTGTTGCTGTGGACTCCACACAAAAAAGATGATGAATAGATAACACTGAACCTCAGAAGTCTTAAAGGTTAGTTATTTAAAACCCACAGATTCTAATTTACTATGAATCTGATCAATTGTATAGGATAAATTTGTAGGATAATTCTTTTTCTTTTTTTTTCCTATTAAAGCTAAAACAAGAAGAAAAAAACAAAACAGTTGGAAGGATTTACTTATCTGTAGACTGAAGTCTCCTTAATGTGAGGTTTCAACTGTTTAGGCAGTATAACTCCTCATGAAATATTGACTAAAAACCATCAAATTTAGCCAACTTTCTGCACTGTACCATTAGTACAGCATCTTGTATGGTATCTAATGTTGAGGCATATAATGCATAAGAATCTATTCTTTCTCCGAACTACACATTCCTTTGCAATATCTATTACTCATTCTAACCCTTAATTATATAGCCTTTGAAGTATCTCCTAGATTATCCATGTGTATCTTTTCAGCTAGATTATAAATTTATTGAGGGCAAGGAAGGACCTTGTCTTCTACTGCTGCTATGCATTTCCCACAGCTCCAAAGTGAATTGATTTGATTCATCAATTAACTAAAAAATAAAAGCAGTAAATTAAAATGTTAATAATAGATACAGTGTGTTCGTATGATGATTTGGCTCTCTGTTGGGTACTTTCTATGAATAAACTGTAATCTTCAGAGCAACTGGAAAGGTAGTTACTGATAGCCCTCAAGGCTAAGCAGAAGGTTCAGCTTCAAAAGTTGGGAGTGGGGCTTCCCTGATGGTGCAATGGTTGAGAATCTGCCTGCCAATGCAGAGGACACGGGTTTGAGCCCTGGTCTGGGAAGATCCCACATGCCGCGGAGCACCTGGGCCCATGAGCCACAAGTGCTGAGCCTGCGCGTCTGGAGCCTGTGCTCCGCAACAAGAGAGGCCACGACAGTGAGAGGCCCGTGCACCGCAATGAAGAGTGGCCCCCGCTTGCCGCAACTAGAGAAAGCCCTCGCACAGAAACGAAGACCCAACACAGCCAAAAATAAATAAATAAATAAATAAAAATTTATAAAAAATGTTGGGAGTGATCCAAATTATCATGAGCTGGATTACAATTTGACCTTCTTTTTTTCCATTTAGGTATAGAAAGGTGGTTTCCAATAACTGCACTGATGGGGTGAGAGAACAGTACACGGCCAAACCACAGAAGTGCCCAGGGAAGGCCCCGCGGGGTCTCCGGATCATCACCGCTGATGGAAAGCTGACAGCGGAACAAGGGCACAATGTTACTCTCGTGGTGCAGCTGGAAGAGGTAGGACCGAGGCCCATCTCCCCTCTACCTTCTAGAGCCAGTGATTTTTCCTAAGGAGTCATGGCTCCCTTTACATGTCTTTTTGTCTTGGTTTACATATATATATATATATATATATATATTTTTTTTTTTAATTTTGTTTAAAATTTTTATTCTACTTTTAGTTCCTTGGTTTATGTTGTTGTTATCATTTCACTTTCTCTGACACATTTTTTCAATTATTTTTTATTTCATTGTAAGTTGTTCTTCTCTCTTACTGAATCTCTCACTTGCTAGGGATTTTCTTTGGATTTAACCTTGCCTTGTTGGCACTTTTAGCAAAATGTTTTCTCAGAATACATCAATGGTATTCCTAGAATGACTTAACACACATACATACTGAACTAACCTAAAAGCTGCTAATGCTGTCTTCTTCTCTTAACCTGAAGTCTTGGCTTTTCTTTCTAAAGGCAACATGCTGGTCATAAATATAGCATCAAGGTCAATCTAAACATAATTGAGTATAATTTCTTTGACAATTAATAGGTTTATTTTTTAATAACACCTCAGGGATATTATTATAAGCATCAATTATTATTTGCCAAATTATGATTGTCTGAAATTTATGAGTATTTAGATGGTAGGATAAGATGACATTTATGTATTTTAGAATGTACACAGGTGTGTTT
Organism: Mesoplodon bidens; assembly: GCF_964165515.1. Taxonomy (NCBI): domain Eukaryota; kingdom Metazoa; phylum Chordata; class Mammalia; order Artiodactyla; family Ziphiidae; genus Mesoplodon; species Mesoplodon bidens. Next base: position 23,642,609 of record NC_138176.1, read on the forward strand.
GTCATCTTTTAAATGAGGAAGATGATCTCTAAAGGATAAACACTTTCATAAAATTATCTCAATTATTAACTCAGGTATGCTACCTTCAACCATGTTTTCTGAGTACCTAAAATATGGCCAACACTGTGCTAGGCCTTGTGAATACAATGAGATTTTAAAAGTTCATAATGACACCAGGATGAAGATATACAATATTGACTTACCCCATCCTCTTCTGATAGCCCAGTGGCTCTCTGCTTTAATATGCATAGGAATTACCTGGTGGGCATGTTAAAACAGTTTCCTGGGCTCCATCGCCAAAGATTCTGATGCAGTAGGTTGAGGTAGGACCCAGGAGTATGCATTTCTAACAAGGTGGTAGGTTATGCATCATACTTCAAGAAAAAAAAAAAAAAAGGGAAGGAAAGAAGGGCAACATCAAGAGGGATAGACCAGTCTGAGAGGTTCTAGAGTGTGACTTGAAGGGGAAAAGATGAAGCAGTTAGGATTACATTGTCAGGTTTACTCAAAATACTTAGTATTTTAATTCCTGTAGAAAGAACTGTGAACTAAATGAGTTTGCAACCCTGGCTCTGATGATGCTGTTGCTTTTAGTTCAAGGACCACTTAGAAAACCACTACTCTAACCTAATACTCTTTTCTACTATCTCCTAATAAGTGCCTTTTAACCATACTCAGTTTTCTAAATACTAATGTTCCCCAAAGTTCTTCAGTTGGAACTAGAAAGAGCTGGGCCAATTTAGACCAATTGGAGTTGCTTGCATTTCACAGAAATAAATCTATAGGGACTTCTGCCTGAGGCTGTGACAGACTAGCTTGCTGCAAACCAGATATATATGTATTATTTAGAGCAAGAGTGAGAGAGAGAGTGGGAAAGAGAGAGGCAGACATAACACACAGAAGGAGAAAGAGGATTTGAGAAGCTACAATTCTTTTCTTGAGAGATGGGGAATTCATTGTGATGAGTCTAACATTTTATGCTGTATTTCCCCTCAAGAACCTTGCCAATTCATACATCATACTGTATAAGAGGTCAGATTTTCAGATCCCCAGTAGAAGGTGAGATGGAAAGTGTTGGCTAAACATCTGTTGGTGGACTTACAAGCCTGGGAAGATAGAGGTTGGACTTCAGCATTACCAAGTCAGCTGGGACTGATGATGTCAAAACACAGAGAGAAGGGAAGCATAGAGAAGTCATACAATATTCTGTGTCTTTTGTTCCCTTGAGTTATCTGACAATATCTGAGGGATACAGACAAAATAGAAAGTAGTCAGTTAAGAGGATGTGAAGTCAAACATAGGTTTTAGAAGTATTACATTTGGGGGAGATAAAAAATTTGAGGTTAGGGACTATCAAGAGGAGAGCCCTGGTGAACGATAGAAGACTAGGTTCTGGAGACTCCTGGAAAGCTCTATGCTAGGAGTAAGGACGAAATAGAATTAGACCAGAATCTCTACACCCTGAAATCACAACTGACATTATTTCAGTCTTTGAAGGGTTAGAGTGATTTTCCCCCCATTTTAAATATCTGTCAGAAGCTATAACAAATCCTCTTTAGGAAAATAACATACATCAGAGGCCTTCCTTATTTTTTGCGTGTAAAATTTGGGGTGTTTAAATAATTACAGATATATCAAGAAACAGGGGGCTTCCCTGGTGGTAAAGTGGTTGAGAGTCTGCCTGACGATGCAGGGGACGCAGGTTCGTGTCCCGGTCTGGGAAGATCCCACATGCCACGGAGCAGCTAGGCCCGTGAGCCATGGCCGCTGAGCCTGCGCGTCCGGAGCCTGTGCTCCGCAATGGGAGAGGCCACAACAGTGAGAGGCCCGTGTACCGCAAAAAAAAAAAAAAAAAAACAGAAACAGGACCAAGAACAGGAAAAAAGCAACAGAGGAAAGAACAGTTGCCTGAGATATGATTAATATGTTTATGAATATGGGATAAGATATAAAATTTAACCCCACAGCAGTCATCAATAGGAGGCAGTAAGCAAATGGAAGTTATAGAAAATAAAGCTATAATTACTGATATTGATCAACATCAGCATGAAGAAATAAATGCCAGTACACATATAAAATGGAACACCAAACAACAATGAAAAACAGCAAACTATTGCTACATACAGAAATGTGAATGAATCTCATAGCTAATATTGAGCTAAAGAAATCAGACTGAAAAAAATGCATATTATGTGAGCCTACTTAATTAATCTGCAAAAAACAGGCAAAACTGATTTATGGTGATAGAAATGAGAATAATTATTACCTTTGAAGGGGGAGTGGAAGGGAGGATTTTGGTGGTATTAGTGATTTTAAATTTCTTGGTGATTAATGAATGCATTCACTTTGGAAAATTCAAGTTGTGTATTTAATGATATGCATATTTTTATATGTACTATATTCAACAAAAAGCTTACTTAAAAATCACTTTAGAAATTCAAATAAAACACTTAGTATTTAGGTCATTAAACAATAAGGAAAAAGAAAACTGTTAGGGAGGGATTCATTTTCCAGGCCAATCCTATATCCTATGATGAAGGTGAAGGTCCCTTTCCCAGAGACATAAGGAACCTCATTATGATACTCAGAAGGACATCATCTTTTGAAGCAGCAGATGTCAATGCTGGAGCAGGATTCAGAATATAGATTTTTACTTCATTTTGAAGAATACAGTAGAGCAAGATCTGAAACAAGAAATCAGGCCTGGTCAGCTCCAACCTCTGTACACCCTCCAGGGACAGAGGCCAGGCTCTCATCTGTTCAGTGTTGCTTTCCATGTAACCAAGATTATCAGGCATCTCAAACTTGGCTGGGTGATGTGGGAACAGATTGGGGAATCTGGTTCTAAGATGTGTAAATTCATGCCTTCTGGGCACAAAAAGGGGGAAAAAATAATGAGTGAGCTCATTCCACTTGAATGGGCAAAGCTACAGCAGCAGGGATGAGTCTGCTGCCTGTACCTGTCAGAATTGGCCCCTTGATGCTCTTGCCTCCTAGTACAAAGCCCAAGCCCTAAGGACTGTCCTCATGTCAAGAGGCCCTGGAGACCTCACATTTGATTGTGAGATCCTGTGCTAATGAGTCACAAGCTCACCTTACAGAAACCACCTCAGTTTCTCTATTAATCTCTGGATTATATACGTAGGCATGGCTGAGGTGTGTGATAAACAATGCAGAATACAGGACAACAGAGTGTCTCAGAGAAGCTGAGGAGCACTGAAACTTGACATGATAATGATTCAGATGTCCTACGCTGATTGAGCACTAACTATGGTCCAGTTTGTGAGTGTTTCATGCATTGTCTCATTTAGATCCCACTGCAGCCCTATGCGAGTAAGTACTGATATTATCATTATCACTTTATAGATGGCACAGCCGAAGCACAGAAAGGCAGAGTAACTCACCTAAGATCACACAGCTACTAAGTAATGGAGCCAGGAGTCAAATCCAGGATCTGTGTTCTCCTGCCTTTCTACTGCTTCTCTGTGGCGGAAACAACCATTTTCTGGCAAAGAACTTCATGTATTTCCTAAGGCTCTATAGAGACGCTTGGCAGGAGTAACAAAGATCAAGGGGTAGAAAGAACAGGCAAAATTACCTACGCCCAAACCAGTCGGCGCTGTGGCTGCTGCTGTATTCTTAGACACTCGTCAACATGTAAATCAAGAGTTTCCTCCTGGATTTTCTGAGAATATTCTTGGCTTGAGATCAGCTTGTTGAAAACCGTTTCAGCAAAGAGAGCGGCCAAATCCTCCTCTTTGCAATTTATTGAATGGCTACAATGTATCTAGTGCTGTTTGATCCACTCTAAAGAATGTTGGAAAACGTAGGATATGAATGCAGTACTCAAGGACTTTAACATCCATGTATACCAAACTTCTCCTGAGTCTTAGGTATGAATTAGGTTCTAATATTGCTAAATTAAATTTAAACCCCACACAAACAAAAACTCCTGACATGTGCCACTGGTGATACGTGGGTTCTCTACGTCCTCCTCAAAATTTCTGAGTTCACTTCTCATTTGAATTTGTTGCTCCTAAATTTACTTTATGAATAGAGTATCTGATTTACCCCCATACCTAGTGCCAATTCTTTATAACAATAGGGATATTAATGCCATGCTTCTGATGCCCCTAAAGCAGCAAGTCCTCCAGGTGCCAAAGGAACCAAGAGGTCCCTGCTACATTTTGATATGACACCTTAGTGTGATTAATGAGATGTGGGCAGAAGGCTCTCCAAGCCAGTGTAATATTTTATCATTTGGGCACCAAAGATCATGCTCCTGTGTCTCATGGTTTATTCCTGGTTCAAGTTTCTCCTCTAGACTTGTCTTCTGTCTGCAAGGCTAGGTTGGACTGGGGACTGATGCAACCCCCCCACCTTTCTTTGTCCCCAGTTACTTACATACAAACCCTTCCGTGTAGGCTCCATCTCCTATGCGTATCAACTAAAGCATTAGAGACCTGAGGACTGAACCGTTCCACCAACTAGTTAGATATGTGTTTATATGTTCTTCAACAAATATTTTACTGAGTTCCAATTTTATGTCATGTACTTTTCATTTATGAGTAGACATATTTCAGCTTGTGAACTACATGTTTTGGGTTAACTAGGACCTCTGCTGTATCAAGTTTTAAGTAAAAATCTAAACACACAAAATGGAAAATACTAAATATTTTGTATTCATTCAGAACAAAAAGAAAATTAATTTACTTAATTAAATTATAATAATGATCTATGTTAGATTATTATAGATATCTATATCTATATTACTAATCTATAATAGCAGTCATCTCTTTTTGGCATCTCCCAATAAATGATCAATATTATTAAGATAGCAATCATATCCTGCCTGGTTGCAGCTCTAGCATCTCTGCTTACCATGCCTACAATATTGATAGGGACTCAATAAATGTGTGTGGATTTGGATAGGCTTCCCCAAGGAGTGTAGAGATAAAGTCTAAACTTAAAAGGAAAAAGGCTCTTAAAATTTGAATAACATCCCAAACATGTTAAAGTCTTCATCTGAAATCCAAATCCCTTCCTTTATTCTGTTCTAGTGCATGTCCTAATTCTAACATAAGAATATCAATGAAAACCTTGCTAAAACCAGAGCAAAGAAGAGAACTTCTTATTGACTGAAGATAATCAAAGGCTAAGTACACTGATGCCAACGTGTAACTCCATGTACGATAGGATGTGCGTGAGCCAAAATTTTGCAGATTTGACAAATGCAGGAAATGGAATCCCTTTTTGTAAATAGCATGTGAGCCCACCCCCACATCTAGGTGACACAATGACATCATAACACAAGTCCTTCAAAATCCTACAGCTTGGTTACTCAGAGAAACGCATAATTCTGTTGAAGTTGATGAAAAGCTCCCGTGTCAGGAACCCCATCCCTGCTGCTTTGAGGATTCTCTCCAAATTTACAATAATAAAAGAATCTTCATTAGAAGCAACAAGGCAAAGGAGCCAGTCTTGCTTCCAACCCAGACTCACTCATTATGGCAGATCCAAGAACACACACACATGCACACACACACTCACACTCACACTATGCATTTATGCATCACTGTTTTCTTAAGGATAAAGAACATTGATCCAGGAACCAACCAAGAAGGGAGAGGAGGAATCCATGAAGTTGTGTTTAAGAAGCCGAACATTTTACATTTTACGACACCTGAATTTTAGGAAGCCAATCGATGGTGTTTTGCAGTGATACCCCAGCAATGAGAGGTAGCATCTCTGTCTGAAGACTTGCTTAAGATGGATGTCCTCTGGGCCACTAATGAGCACCTAGTGAGGCTGTAGACTTTCAATGTGATAACTCGGCTTTCTAGAGAAATCCAATGCGAGAACCTGAAGGCACAGGATGGATGGCAAAGGGCCTAATCAGTCTTAAGAACTCAACAAAACTGATTTAGAAGGCATTCATTTGAGAGGACTGCTACGCAGAAGTAGTGTCTGCATGTTATGGGAAATAATTAAATCTGTTTTAAATAGCTGTAATAATAAAGAGATGCAATTTGCTGCATAATTTAAGACTTTTAAATTAAATCTGAGGCAAGGGACTAAAATTAAAAACTTTGATCTGTATGTCATTGTTTTAATACTTCCATTTACATACAAAGACTGGAACTTAATAAGGAAAATTCATGATTATAACTTCTTCTGTGAGATTTAACTCTGAAACGTGAAGGCTGTGTCCTCATTAAATGGATTTCAATGAGCTGTAATTTCACATACATTGAAAGACTTATGGCCACATAAAAGTAACCACAGTGTAATAGCACTTCATAAATACTGCAGGATGCTGCCAGCCATCAGATGATAGAGAAGGTGACTTTTGATAATTTTTTTGTGTCTGCGAGACACTTATCTGTTGAATTGATACAGGAATCTGATCTACTTTTTCATCTGCAGAAACAGTTGGCATAAAGAGTTAGCAGGAAGTGTTAAGTCCAGGCAGGTGTCATTTTCCAGCCCAGATCCAACTCAGAAGGTTCAGCTGTTTTCTTCTTCCACACAAAGGAATGGGAGCTGATTTCAGTGAGCCATGGAGATTTAAGAGCCTTTCTCATGCATATATAATTCCTTACTCTGTTTGGCTTTATTCTCTTTGAATCTAGCAAGGTAATTGAGCCCTTCATTTCTTCCCCCTTGTTGCTCCGGATTAAAAAGGAAAGAAGGAAGTGAGGCAGGCAGTATAGGTTGTCTTTAAGAGGGCTGATGCCTGAAGTTCAGGTTGTATTCAGGTTAGCAGCTCTCTCTAAGGCTCCACTTTTCTCTCTCCTCAGTACTGGTCCACATGCGTTGGTGTATTTCTATTCTTTAGGGTTTCAGAGAATAGATGTTTGCAAAGAACTCCAGTCTGCCTTGACAAGCAAAGAGAGATACTTGGCTCATTACTGAGAGATCCAGTACAGTGAATATCCCAAGGGCAGGAGTCATGAAATAGTCTTCAGTTTGGATTTTCAATCTTTCACCCTGTCTGCTTCAGGCCCTCCAACACTGGTGTCCACCACCCCTTGAATCAGGGCTTCACCAAACCACACAGTTCTTGCCCAAGTGTGTAACTTCCTCAGGTTTCTGGCTTTGCATTTTGCCATTCATTATTCCATGGCTCTCTGTCTTACCAGCTCATTCCACTGTGTAACCCACCCTTCACGTGCAATGGGAAGTCTCCATCACGTGACAACAGCACTTGGATAAGTTCTGCATCTTTGCCAAAGAGTGGAGATTATTTCAGCAGCCTGGAGGAATGTTGGAATATGTGTGGATGTCCAATAATGCCAATTACAAGAATAATAGAATTATGAGAACGACAGTTTACCTGGCCTAGAAATGACGACTAGGATTATCACCATCTGCCCATCTTTATAGCTAAAGAAATTGAGGTCCAATTGTAAAATGCATTTCAAGGGACATTCAACAAGGTCTTCTAACTCTCAGGTCACCACCTGCCTTCTTTAGGGCACCTCTTCCACATATAGAGATATGGATTTCTATAGATCTCTGTAAAGTCACTTACACCTCATAACAACTTAATAACTTGGAAAAGTGATGAAGTGACATCCAGGGCAAGAAATCAAATGTCCATTTCATAGACAGGATCTCATGACTCAATTAAGTCCACCAAGTGATGCTAGGTATAAAAATTCTGAAAGCTATTTAAAATGTTGACAGCAGAGCATAAAACAGTGTAATAATTTCAGTATTGCCGTTGTTATTGTGTGTGTATGTGTGTGCACACGTGTGCACGTGCATGCACATTATCATTGGTTAATATGGTATTCACCAGTGTAGCAATGTGATCTCTGGGTGGTACGATTATGAGCAATTTGAATTTTCTTCTTCCAAATTTTATGCATGTTCTACAGTTTTCTCGAAGAATTCATCATGGCTTTTCTTTCTTTGTTCTTCTTTCTTCTAATAAGGTCAACATATTTCTATTACATATTTTACTAGTAGGAGAAACTCATTGTAGGTTTATTCCTAAAGGAATCTCCCTACTACTCTTTCAAAATGTAACTTGTTCTTATGACATACCTGAATGTTTACTTTTAGAGTGATTTTTTTTTAAGTCATTCAAAAACATTTATACAATTTATGTCATTGGGCAGCCCCATAGTTTTCCTGCCAAAGGCTGCTGGGGTGATTCCTGAAGCCACCATGAAGTGGTAACAGTATAGCAATGCCTTTTACCACCTAAAAAGGGTTTTGAAAGCACAGTGGATCAAGGTTCTGACCTCTCTGTACCACAATGTCTAGATGGAGTAAGGAGGCCTTTGCTTATGGTCATTTGTCTACTTACACAAGCCAAGTGTTCCTCCTGACTTATGGTGTTCTGTTCCATTCTAAGCCAGACAAGTACAGAAGACATAAAAATGAAATTTGGAAATTTGCTGTTCATTTCAACACATGGTGCTACAGCTTATTTGTAAGTGAAGGATTAAACCATTTTGTGATGTTCTAATAGGAAATTCTTGGTCTGAGCATTAGATCCAGAAGTATTTGGATATTTAGTTAGGCAAGTTCCAAGGATCATAGTCCTCAAAGAGGGGTCAAGCCATCTGTGTTTCATCAGAGTGAAGGCAAAATACACATCCAATAAAATTATTTGGTGGGTCCATAGCCTGGTCTCTCTGGCATCACTGGCCTTGTCAGACCTGAGTTTTCTGGTGAAATCATAAAACCCCATGGACTACCCTCCTTACTGTTGTGAATGTTCTCCCTTCAGGTCAAAGCATCCAAGTTTACTGTTGCCTTTGCTCCCAGAGAAGCCCGAGGTCTGCATATCTGGAGAGATGCATGTGCTATTGAAAAGCATCTCCGAATAGGCAAGGGGAGGAGGTTGAGTCTATATTTTGCAATTGTGCCGATATCTAGATATCTTGGGATTATGTCCAGAGCTCAGTTTTGAAAGTGAATAGAAGCACATAGGGAATGCTTCAAACCAGACAGCCAGGAAACACTCTCTTCCAGCTGATCTGGTGTGGCAGCCTCAGCATTCAGCAATAATAGTACCTCTCGGAAGGGATGCCAGAGAGGATCAAGAGCTAGGAGCAGAACATGGGGCATGTGCAACTGCCTTTTATCATAGACTGGTGTTGTCCTGTGCTACAAGGACTCGGTTGACCACTATAAAATGGCAGTTCCAACAGTGTCAGCAGTGGATTCCTGTTTACAGCCATCTCACTCTTTGTCAAACACTCACATCATCAGAGGTCTTCACAAATGCGCTTTGTAGCTTCCATGGTGTTTTCTAGAGTGTGGAGTATTACACCGGGCTCCTCTCACATCACTATTTAATGAAGAATTTGATCTGTGCTGGAATTCCTCTAATGGGTTTAGCTACTGAGGCTTACCAAATGCTCTCTGGTTTTACATATCAGTCAATCCATTCTTCAGCATCCATCTGGGAATGAGCACATGGAATACTTTGAGTGTCTTCTGAACAAGAAGTAGTAGTGGAACGTGGAGTTAAGAAGAGCTTGGTTCAAACTAATCTTGTGACTCTAGGCAAATTTTAACAGTCTTTTAGGTCTGAGTCTTTTAGGGATGAAGATTCAATGAGGGAGAGACCTTAAGATGGTGGAGGAATAAGACATGGAGATCACCTTCCTCCCCACAAATACATCAGAAATACATCTACATGTGGAACAACTCCTACAGAACACATACTGAAACCTGGCAGAAGACCTCAGACTTCCCAAAAGGCAAGAAACTCCCCATATACCTGGCCGTGTGACTGACAGGGTCTTGGTGCTGACACCAGGTGTCAGGTCTGTGCCTCTGAGGTGGGAGAGCCAAGGTCAGGACATTAGTCCACCAGAGACCTCCTGGCTCCACATAATATCAAACAGTGAAAGCTCTCCCAGAGATCTCTATCTCAACACTAAGACCCAGTTCCACTTAATGACCAGCAAGACACAGTGCTGGACACCCTATGCCAAACAACTAGCAAGACAGGAACACAACCCCATCCATTAGCAGAGAGGCTGTCTAAAATCATACTAAGTTCACAGACAACCCAAAACACACCAGCAGATGCGGTCCTGCCCACCAGAAAGACAAGATCCAGCCTCATCCACCAGAACACAGGCACTAGTCCCCTCCACAGAAAGCCTACACAACCCACTGAACCAACCTTAGCCACTGGGGACAGACACCAAAAACAACAGAAACTACAAACCTGCAGCCTGAGAAAAGGAGACCCCAAACACAGTAAGTTAAGCAAAATGAGAAGACAGAGAAACACACAGCAGATGAAGGAGCAAGGTAAAAACCCACCAGACCAAACAAATGAAGAGGAAATAGGCAGTCTACCTGAAAACGAATTCAGAGTAATGATAGTAAAGATGATCCAAAGGCTTGGAAATGGAATGGAGAAAATACAAGAAACGTTTAAAAAAGACCTAGAAGAACTAAAGAGCAAACAAACAGTGATGAACAACACAATAAATGAAATTAAAAATTGTCTAGAAGGAATCAATAGCAGAATAACTGAAGCAGAAGAATGGATAAGTGACCTGGAAGATAAAATTGTACAAATAACTACCACAGAGCAGAATAAAGGGAAAAGAATGAAAAGAACAGAGGACAGTCTCAGAGACCTCTGGGACAACATTAAACGCACCAACATTCGAATTATAGGGGTCCCGGAAGAAGAAGAGAAAAAGAAAGGGAATGAGAAAATAGTTGAAGGCATTACAGTTGCAAACTTCCCTAGTATGGGACAGGAAATAGTCAATCAAGTCCAGGAAGCATAGAGAGTCCCATACAGAATAAATCCAAGGAGAAACACCAAGACATATATTGATCAAACTAGAAAAAATTAAATACAAAGAAAAAATATTAAAAACAGCAAGGGAAAAACAACAAATAACATACAAGGGAATCCCCATAAAGTTAACAGCTGATCTTTCAGCAGACACTCTGCAAGCCAGAACGGAGTGGCAGGATATATTGAAAGTGATGAAAGGGAAAAACCTACAAACAAGATTACTCTACCCAGCAAGGATCTCGTTCAGATTCGATGGAGTAACTAAAACCTTTACAGACAAGGAAAAACTAAGAGAATTCAGCACCACCAAACCAACTTTACAAAATATGCTGAAGGAATTTCCTAGGAAGGAAACACAAGAGAAGGAAAAGACCTACAATAAGAAACCCAAAACAATTAAGAAAATGGTAATAGGAACATACATATCAATAACTACCTTAAATGTAAATGGATTAAATGCTGCAACCAAAAGGCATAGACTGGCTGAATGTATACAAAAACAAAACCCGTATGTATGCTATCTACAGCAGACCCATTTCAGGCCTAGGGACACATACAGACTGAAAGTGAGGGGATGGAAAAGATACTCTATGGAAATGGAAATCAAAAAAAGCTGCAGTAGCAATTCTCATGTGAGACAAAATAGACTTTAAAATAAACACTATTACGAGAGACAAAGAAGGACACCAGAGAATGATCAAGGGAACAATCCAAGAGGAAGATTTAACAATTGTAAATATTTATGCATCCAACATAGGAGTACCTCAATACATAAGGCAACTGCTAGAAACCATAAAAGGGGAAATTGACAGTAACACGATCATAGTAGGAGACTTTAACACCCCACTTTCACCAATGGACAGATCATCCAAAATGAAAATAAATAAGGAAACACAAGCTTTAAATGATACATTAAACAAGATGGACTTAATTGATATTTATAGGACATTCCATCCAAAAACAATAGAATACACTTTCATCTCAAGTGCTCATGGAACATTCTCCAGGATAGATCATATCTCGGGTCACAACTCAAGCCTTGGTAAATTTAAGAAAATTGAAATTGCATCAAGTATCTTTTCCGACCACAATGCTATGAGACTAGATATCAGTTAGAGGAAAAAATCTATAAAAAAATACAAACGCATGGAGGCTAAACAATACACTACTAAATGACCAAGAGATCACTGAAGAAATCAAAGAGAAAATCAAAAATACCTAGAAACAAATGACAATGAAAACACAATGACCCAAAATCTATGGGATGCAGCAAAAGCAGTTCTAAGAGGGAAGTTTGTAGCAGTACAATCCTACCTCAAGAAACAAAAAACATCTCTAATAAACAACCTAACCTTACACCTAAAGCAATTAGAGAAAGAAGAACAAAAAAAACCCCAAAGTTAGCAGAAGGAAATAAATCGTAAATATCAGATCAGAAATAAATGAAAAAGAAATGAAAGAAACGTTAGCAAAGATCAGTAAAACTAAAAGCGGGTTCTTTGAGAAGATAAACAAGATAGATAAACCATTAGCCAGACTCATCAAGAAAAAAAGGGAGAAGACTCAAGTCAATAGAATTAGAAGTGAAAAAGGAGAAGTAACAACTGACACTGCAGAAATACAAAGGATCATGAGAGATTACTACAAGCAACTCTATGCCAATAAAATGGACAACCTGGAAGAAATGGATGAATTCTAGGTAAAGCACAACCTTCTGAGACTGAACCAGGAAGAAATAGAAAATATAAACAGCCCAATCACAAGCACTGAAATTGAAACTGTGATTAAAAATCTTCCAACAAACAAAAGCCCAGGACCAGATGGCTTCACAGGTGAATTCTATCAAACTTTTAGAGAAGAGCTAACACCTGTCCTTCTCAAACTCTTCCAAAATATAGCAGAGGGAGGAACACTCCCAAACTCATTCTATGAGGCCACCATCACCCTGATACCAAAACCAGACAAAGATTTCACAAAAGAAGAAAACTACAGACCAATATCAGTGATGAACATAGATGCAAAAATCCTCAACAGAACACTAACAAACAGAACCCAACAGTGCATTAAAAGGATCATACACCATGATCAAGTGGGATTTATCCCAGGAGTGCAAGGATTCTTCAGTATACGCAAATCAATCAATGTGATACACCATATCAACAAACTGAAGGAGAAAAAACATATGATCATCTCAATAGATGCAGAAAAAGCTTTTGACAAAATTCAACACCCATTTATGATAAAAACCCTCTAGAAAGTAGGCATACAGGGAACTTACCTCAACATAATAAAGGCCATATATGACAAACCCACAGCCAACATCATTCTCAATCATGAAAAACTGAAACCATTTCCTCTAAGATCAGAAACAAGACAAGGTTTTCCACAGTCACCACTATTATTGGAAGTTTTGGAAGTTTTAGCCACAGCAGTCGGAGAAGAAAAAGAAATAAAAGGAATCCAAATCAGAAAAGAAGAAGTAAAGCTTTCACTGTTTGCAGAAGGTGACATGATACCATACATACAGAATCCTAAAGATGTTACCAGAAAACTACTATAGCTAATCAATGAATTTGGTAAAATAGCAGGATACAAAATGAATGCACAGAAATCTCTTGCATCCCTATACATTAATGATGAAAAATCTGAAAGAGAAATTAAGGAAACACCCCCATTTACCACTGCAACAAAAAGAATAAAATACCTAGGAATAAGCCTACCTAAGGAGACAAAAGACCTGCATGCAGAAAACTATGACACTGATGAAAGAAATTAAAGATGATACAAACAGATAGAGAGAGATACCATGTTCTTGGATTAGAAGAATCAACATTGTGAAAATGACTCTACTACCCAAAGCAATCTACAGATTCAATGCAATCCCTATCAAACTACCAATGGCATTTTTCACAGAACTAGAACAAAAGATTTTACAATTTGTATGGAAAGACAAAAGACCACGAATAGCCAAAGCAATCTTGAGAAAGAAAAACAGAGCTGGAGGAATCAGGCTCCCTGACTTCAGACTGTACTACAAAGCTACAGTAATCAAGACAGTATGGTACTGGCACAAAAATAGAAATATAGATCAGTGGAACAGGATAGAAAGCTCAGAGATAAACCCACACACATATGGTCACCTTATCTTTGATAAATGAGGCAAGAATATACAATGGAGAAAAGACAGCCTCTTCAATAAGTGGTGCTGGGAAAACTAGACAGCTACATGTAAAACTATGAAATTAGAGCACTCCCTAACACCATACACAAAAATAAACGCAAATGGATTAAAGACCTAAATGTAAGGCCAGGCACTGTAAAACTCTTAGAGGAAAACATAGGCAGGACAGTCTGTGACATAAATCACAGCAAGATCCTTTTTGACCCACCTCTTGAGAAATAGAAATTAAAAAAAAAATAAATGGGACCTAATGTAACTTAAAAGCTTTTGCACAGCAAAGGAAACCATAAACAAGAAGAAAAGACAGCCCTCACAATGGGAGAAAATATTTGCAAATGAAGCAACTGACAAAGGATTAATCTCCAAAATATGTAAGCAACTCATGCAGCTCAATATCAAAAAAACAAACAACCCAATCCAAAAATGGGCAGAAGACCTAAGTAGTCATTTGTACAAAGAAGATACACAGATTCCCAACAAACACGTGAAAGGATGCTCAACATCACTAATCCTTAGATAAATGAAAAACTACAATGAGGTATCACCTCACACTAGTCAGAATGGCCATCATCAAAAAATCTAGAAACAATAAATGCTGGAGAGGGTGTGGTGAAAAGGGAACCCTCTTGCACTGTTGGTGGGAATGTAAATTGATACAGCCACTAGGGAGAACAGTATGGAGATTCCTTATAAAACTAAAAATAGAACTACCATATGACCCAGCAATCCCACTGCTGGGCATATACCCTGAGAAAACCATAATTCAAAAAGAGACATGTACCACAGTGTTCACTGCAGCTCTATTTACAATAGCCAGGACATGGAAGCAACCTAAGTGTCCATCTACAGATGAATGGATAAAGAAGATGTGGCACATATATACAATAAAATATTACTCAGCCATAAGAAGAAACAAAATTGTATTATTTGTAGTGAGGTGGATGGACTTAGAGATTGTCATACAGAGTGAAGTAAGTCAGAAAGAGGAAAACAAATACCGTATGCTAACACATATATATGGAATCTAAAACAAAACAAAACAAAAAGAATGGTTCTGAAGAACCTAGGGGCATGACAGGAATAAAGACACAGATGTAGAGAATGGACTTGAGGACACGGGGAGGGGGAAGGGTAAGCTGGGACGAAGTGAGAGAGTGGCATGGACATATACACACTACCAAATGTAAAATATCTAGTCCGAAGCAGTCACATAACATAGGGAGATCAGATTGGTACTTTGTGACCACCTAGAGGGGTGGGATAGGGAGGGTGGGAGGGAGATGCAAGAGGGAGGATATATAGGGATATATGTATATGTATAGCTGATTCACTTTGTTATAAAGCAGAAACTAACACACCATTGTAAAGCAATTATACTCCAATAAAGATGTTAAAAAATATAAAAATAAAATGCTATATATAACAAAAATATTTTAAGAATTAAAAAAAAAGATTCAATGAGAAACTATAGAGAGAAATGCTGTTATTATTTCTGGGACAGAAAACTTTTGAGAAATGTTCTCTCTCTTTTCCCTTAGTGACCATCACGGGATGTTCTAGAACAATCTTAGCACAATTCATGTAATAAGTCACATGCCAGAGGTCGCTCTTATTGAATAAGCACAAGGGGGATAGCGCTTCTTTCCATGAACTCCTTTCCACCTGCTGACAAAATCTCTTCTTTGGAGGCCAGAGCAACATTATACCATAGTTATCTCCTTTTCTGTTTCTTCTTGAGACTCAGCTATAAAAAGCCTTGCCAGTCTAAGTCTAAAGTTGCTAACCTGAGTCGCATACCCTGGAATAGGATATGCAAGGCAAAGTTGGATTATTTTTTGTTTTTCTAATTTATTTTATTGAAGTATAGTTAATTTACACTGTTATGTTAATTTCTGATGTACAGCAAAATGATTCAGTTATACATGTATATACATTCTTTTTCATATTCTTTTCTATTATGGTTTATCACAGGATGTTAAATATAGTTCCCTGTACTATACAGTAGGACCTTATTGTTTATCCATTCAATATAATAGCTTGCATCTGCTATTCCCAAACTCCCCCAGCCCCCACCCCCTTGGCAACCACAAGTCTGTTCTCTATGTCTGTGAGTCTGTTTCTGTTTCATAGATAAGTTCATCTGTGTCATATTTTAGATTCTACATATAACTGATATATGGTATTTGTCTTTCTCTTTCTGACTTACTTCACTTAGTATGATAATCTCTAGGTCCATCCATGTGGCTGCAAATGGTATTATTTCATTCTTTTTTATGGCTGAGTAGTATTCCATTGTATATATGTACCACATCTTCCTTATCCATTCCTCTGTCAATGGACATTTAAGTTGTTTCCATGTCTTGGCTATTATGAATAGTGCTGCTCTGAACATAGGGGTGCATGTATCTTTTTGAATTATAGCTTTGTCCAGATATATGCCTAGGAGTAGGATTGCTGGATCATATGGCAGCTCTATTTTTAGTTCGTTGAGGGACCTCTATACTGTTTTCCAAAGTGGCTGCACCAATTTACCTTCCCAAAATGTGGATTATTTTTATTTCACACTCCCCATCCTGCCCAAGTACGTTTAGCCATAAGAAGAAAGACTGAAATGTCTGATATTTGTTTCTGTCATTTAATGCCCCTAGTGATATCTTTGTTCAAATACTGTGGTCAAAAAACATTAAAATAACAATAGAAATCCAAGACCAAAGTCGGCTGTATCTCATGATCAATCTAACCAATGTCTGTGTTACCTCCTGGTTATTTCCTATATACTTAATATTTAAATGTTTATAGTAACAGTAGGGATAAGGTATTGTGTTTTGTGATGTTTCTTATGTTATCCCTTACTCCACCGATTCTTTTAAATTTGGTGAAATCTTTATTGCTCCTCCTTTACTCTTCTCTTGTAACCCTGCTGATCTCCCTGTGCCCTCACTTCACTTCACCCCTGGGGTAATCAGTGTTAACAGGCTGGGTTGTTTTAACCAGCACACTTATGCTCATGCAAACACATACAGACTTACAGTACTTGTGTTATTTTATTCATTTAAAACTAGGTTATACTATAGGTGTTTCACTTCAATGTAGTTTTTGCTGCATAAACTGTAAGGCACCTTCCAGGACTGAATTTCAGTAAAACCTGAGCCAGGCCCACCCTCGAGCTTTGCAAGGACCAGCCTCTGACAAACGAGTCCAGTTTCTATCTGCAGTGGGTCCCTAATGCCTTCAGGTGGGTCTTGGAGTCTCATTTCTGGACTGAGGCTGTCAGTGTTGAGTTACTGTAGCACTTGTTTTCCCATTTTTCTCTGAAGCCCTGTTACAGGACCTGATAAGTTCACACACCTTTCATTTCTCAGGTTAATCTTGGCTTCATTGTGGCCATTTGACATATTTGTTTTTCTATTACAGAAGCCAGTGCTGCCCTTGGAGAATCCCTGTGTAGATTTCACGTGGCTTTTGTGCCTTTCTTGGGCACTTCTTTTGAGCTAGTACTCAGTTCTGTGTCTATATTAGGGCATGTGGCTAAATGGCATTAGGTCTAAAGAATTTTATGTGACAGTCTAGATATTTCCCAGCGTAGGATGTGTTTCGGGAATGACTTGTCATTAGATTGAAGTACCACTTGATACACAAGATTTTACTGATTACTGATTATGAATGCCTATCATTTCCCATATTCTCTAACTTATTTATGGCTTGAACATGAAACTACTTCACCAGGGGTAAGACATTAGGGTAGTGTATGGAGTTCACAACAACCCATCTTTCCACTTATAAGCAAAAATATTGTCAGAGGGGGAAACGGTCAAAGCCAGGAATAGAGTCTAAACAAGAAAAGAAAGTGAGTCTTGCCTTTGTTATCACCTTTCTCTCACTCTAAAAGGCATTGCAAGTAAATTCCAATGAAAGGAACTCAACAAGGACTGAGCTGCAAGGATAAAGCTAAACCACAAATCATCTTAGACCTGTTTTTAAGCCTCTCACCAGCTATGGGACTTTTGGCATCTTGTTTAACCTGTTTGTGCTCCAGTTCTCCTGGTATAGCAAATAGAAATAACATCTTCCCTTGGTGTCTCCCAAAGGTCCTAACAGCCAAATGAGATCATATATAAGAAAGCACTTTAGGGCTTCCCTGGTGGCGCAGTGGTTGGGGGTCCGCCTGCCGATGCAGGGGACACGGGTTCGTGCCCCTATCCCGGAGGATCCCACATGCCGCGCAGCGGCTGGGCCCGCGAGCCGTGGCCGCGGAGCCTGTGTGTCCGGAGCCTGTGCTCCGCAACGGGAGAGGCCACGGCAGTGAGAGGCCCGCGTACAGAAAAAAAAAAAAAAAAAAAAAAAAAGAAAGCACTTTAATGAACAAGCATGGTAGACATGTACAATGTTCAAAATTTATTTTTTCTTTTTTAAAATCTCAAAATGTATTGAACAGAAAAGAATCATCTGCAAGCACTCTGTTAGGTACTGAAGATGCAGGCCTTAAGGGTACATCTCAGCCCTGTATACAGACTACCTTCATATCATCCAGCAACTCATTTTTCTAGATAACTGACCTTGACCGAGTGTGTCGTGGAACTTTTGTGATTGTGCACCAGCTGCTAACAGTGAGTTTAGTTCTTCCATTCCTGGCTCTATTAATACATCCTTAGCCCTTAGAATCCTAAAACAACCTGGGAAAACTTTCACCATTGTGCCAAGGTGGAATAAGAATGGCATCAGCTTGTGTTGTACTGTATTCATCTTTAGATGAGTTCAGTCACAAGAAAACCTAACGTTCAACAGTCTGAACCAGTGGGCCTCAACCTTTGGTGCAGCCCAGCATCAGCTGTGGACCTTTTTCAGGCCACAGCAGGACCAAGCATCCTCCCCAGAGGTCCCGAACCAGGAGGTGGGCCTTGGATGATAACCGGACATCAGCTTTTTTTTTCTTTTAATTTCTATAAGAGATTTTGATATCAAAGGCTGATATTCATTGATTTCAAAACCAATAAACTATGGGAATTAATTTAGCAAGAAGGTGAATGTAATTTCCTGTTGCAGCTCATATATCAATCTACCTATCATCTACCCTGAACTATCGCCTAATTGGCTTCCCAGAATACTTGGGCCTCCTTCCAGTGCATCCTCCATATTGTAGCCAGAATGATCTTTTTGAATTAAAAATATTATCATGCCATCTTCCCCCACACCCTGCTTCAAACACTGATGTCTTCCCATCACTCTTAGGAGAAAGATCGAAGTCAGAAACTTGGCCGCCAAATCCTAAAATGTCATCGTCTCCCCTCCAGTCTAATTTCACATGTTCCTACTGTGCCTGTATCGTTAGCTTCCTTTAACAGTATCACCCCCTTCTGCCACAGGGCCCTTGCACACCTGGTTCCTGTTGTCCCCCTTGCCTGAACTCCTCACCTCCATCTCTCTCGCTCATGTCCTTTATTTTGTTAATTTCTTTCCTTCAGCCCTTCTCAGCTCAGATATCACTTCTTCCTGAAGCCTTTCTTTCTTTCTATTTATTTATTTTATTTATTTATTTTTGGCTGTGTTGGGTCTTCATTGCTGCGTGCAGGCTTTCTCTAGTTGTGGCGAGCTACTCTTCATTGCAGTGCATGGGCTTCTCACTGTGGTGGCTTCTCTTGTTGCAGAGCATGGTCTCTAGGTGCACTGGCTCAGTACTTGTGGCTCATGGCCACAGCAGTTGTGGTGCACGGGCTTAGTTACTCCGTCGCATGTGGGGTCTTCCCGGACTAGGGCTTGAACCCGTCCGTGTCCCCTGCATTGGCAGGTGGATTCTTAACCACTGCGCCACCAGGGAAGCCCCTTGAAGACTTTCTTGAAGTTCTCAATCGGGTTAGATTTTCAGCTCTCTACTTCTCCCTGCTGTACAAGCTTACAATGCCATGGACCTCTGACATCATCCCCTAGAATAGCTTTTTATTTATTTTTGTGATTTTTAAAGTCCATCTGTCTCACCAGTAGTTTTTTCGCTCAAGAAAGCCCAGATCACATCTGTTTTGTTTGGTTGGTTATAATTTACTTAACAGCATTTTCTCCATTTAGTACCTGACATAAGATAGACACCTCATAAATATCTGTCATTGGTCGAATTAATGAATGACCAGAAGAAAGAAAGAATGACCCCATTAAAGCGGGGCAGGCATACCTAATCAAACGGTGACCTAGGACTTAGGAATTCTTCCCTTTCTCCTGTTTCTTATTCTGTAAAACAGTTGGTATCCCTGCCTGAGATGGTAATTGCAGCCCAAGGAAGTCAGAGGTTGATGATAGGTGAGCCCCAAAGTGATGCAGCTACAACTGTGTTAGGTTTTTCAAGCACCTGAGAGCCCCTGACGGCAAAGGCACGAGATGCAGTGTGTTCCACTTGAGTGGGCAAAGCTGCAACAAGCAGGGGTGAATCTGCCGCCTTCAGCGGTCAGACTTGGCCGCTGGATGCCTTCTTCTCCTGTGAAGACCACCAAGCCCAGAGGCCTGCGCCCACATCAGGAGACCTTGGGGATCTCACATCTGATTGGGGGATTCCATGTCTTTACCCACTGGGGCTCTCAGATGTGTGGTAAACCTAATATACATATATCTGTATATCTATATCTCCATCCCTGTACCTGACCTAATATTCTAAAAGCCTGGCTCCTCCACTGTATTGGCAGCCCTGCCGATGCACTAGTCCAAATGCCATGAGGCTCCCTCCTTTCACCTGCGATGTACACAGAGAACATTGTCCATGGTGGAGAATTAAGAATGCTGTCAGGCCAACAGACAGTGGACATCCAGACAGAACTTGGGAGGAGTTTCAAGGAACTGACAAGAGGTCTAAGTCCAGGGCCACACAAGGAGAGTGGTGAATACCAGACAGGAAGAGCAAGGCAAGGTAGACTCAAGCAGTGGCAGCCAAAGCTGTACTTTCCCCAGTCACGAGGGTAGCTGCTCTCTCTCTGTGGAGGCCGAAGTAGAATCAGCTGAGAGGCTAATCTCCCTTCTTTCTTCTTGCAAATGGTGACCCTACCTGATGTCCACTCTGTCTCCACAAAGAACCCTATACCTCTCTTTCCCTCTCTGTCTGTCTCTCAATGTCTTTCTCAGAAACTGTGTTGCTTGTTTCATTCCATAGATAACCTGGGTAAGCCTAGCTACTCCTGGTATTTCCCTGAGACACTTGTCCCAAATAACGTGAGTAGATTTTAAGGTGGGCTCTTCCTCCATGCCCAAACCCAGGATTCGCTGGCAGCAACTCTGTTGAAAATACAGAAAACGTGGGAGGAAACTGACCAAAAACAGAATGAGAAATTGATCAGTCCAATTTGGTTGTCCAAATGAAGGACAAGTCAGCAAGAATGGCTGACATTTATATTTATTAGTAAAGGGAATTCAAGTAATTGTGCAATGTCTGGGCTTGTGGATATTTGTTTCATAATTTTGAATGGAGTTTCTTTTGCCCACCCTAGGGGAGAATTTTTGCCCAAGTCCTTACTGAAGGTTATCTGCTGTGTACCCCTTCACACAATGCTTGGCTGGACACAGATCAGAAGAGTAGGTCACATAGATTCATAAGATTTGAATTGCTTTTCCTGTCCCTATGAATTAATCTTTTAAATGTCAGCATTTTAAACTTGCCCTTTTCAAAAAATATGATACCATATGAACCTTACTTAATTGAAAATACATTTCTATTTCAAAGGTTTTTTGTTTTCTTCCCCACCCCCAAAATGGGAAAAGCTAACAAAACAAGCAAAAAAACTTGTTAAAGGATGGGCTGTCTGTGAGGGATGCTGGGTTTTGTCAGTTTTTCTAAGAAACTTTATTCCTTAAGAATCTCAACTAATTCCGCAGGCTATATATATATATATATATTTTTTTTACAGGTTTGGGATTTTATAAAGCAGACTTTATCTTCTCCTGCTTACTAGTGGGAAATTTATTTATTTATTTATTTTGTGATACGCGGGCCTCTCCCGTTGCGGAGCACAGGCTCCAGACGCACAGGCTCTGCGGCCATGGCTCATGGGCCCAGCCGCTCCGTGGCATGTGGGATCTTCCCGGACCAGGGCACGAACCCGTGTCCCCTGCATCGGCAGGCGGACTCCCAACCACTGCGCCACCAGGGAAGCCCACTAGTGGGAAATTTAGAATCATATGATTCCAGTCAAGCTTTAAAAGGGATATAGCAAGTCTTTTACAGCTGCATTGTTTTTACAGTCATTCATTTTGGTATCAAATCTTATAGATTACTGATTACTCACATGTCTTCTATAACAACCTTTGAGTTAAGATGGTAAGATATTCATATGCCCATTTCACAGATTAGGTAACTGAGACCAAAGGAGACCAAATGACTTGCATGAAGTCATCCAGCCGGTTAATGGGACAACAGGATTAGAGGTGGGAGGAGCTGTCAATGCTTTTCCCACCTATAATGATGAAACCCAAGTCCAGAGCGATGGGTTCAAATCCTAAGACTGCTGCGAACTAGCTGTGGTAACCCTGAGCAAATGGTTAAAACTTTCTTCACTTCAGCTTCCTCATCTGTAAAATGAACAAACATTGCCCACTTTTCTCTAGACTGAGATTCTGTGAAGAATAAAATGAGATCATTTTGATAGTACAAAATGCTGAAATGTAAACAAAATAACCATCATTATCTTAAACAATAATAGGGCTGAGTCCAATGTCATATCATGTGTAAGGCAAGGTGTCTCCTGTCCTTCCTCCAACACAGTTAGGGAACCAGATATAAAGAAGGGGATTTGGGGGTCCAGAACACATGGGAAGTGGTCCTTGATTATATCAGGGAGGCTGAATTTTTTAAACTGTGTATGTAAGTCATTTATTCATGTGGATGATCAGACTGTAAACAAAGCCTTCAGAGAAACTGAATATCAAATTGGAGCTGATAATCAAACACTTAATTTTCCAAATCTTGAAACTTTGGGGAGTTGGTGCCCTTCACATTTGGAGAGCATCCATCTTAGTAAACTCCTGTCTGCCAAGGAATGTCACAGGGATCCTGTCACACAGACAGATGCTCCCATCTATCGGAGGGAACCGGGCTGCCTTTTGAGCCCGGGGCTCAGACAAGCCCCAACCCCTGGAGGAGCTGCAGACAAGCACCTCCGACTCCCCTTCCTCTGATGTTGTCTTTCAGGGTGACGTCCAGAGGACATTCATCCAAGTGGACTTCGGGGATGGCATCGCAGTGTCTTATGTCAACCTCAGCTCCATGGAAGATGGGATCAAACACGTCTATCACAATGTGGGCATTTTCCGAGTGACCGTGCAGGTGGACAACAGTCTGGGGTCTGACAGCGCCGTCCTGTACTTACATGTAACTTGTATGTTATTACTGTTGTTGGTTTATGACATAGTTTAGATATTGTGTCCTTTTAAAGATATAATCCAAAATCCCTTATCTAGAAGAAGCTCACTAGTTACCTTTTAGCAGGAGAGGAAAGGAGAGTGAGAGAACCAAGTGGGGAGAAAGCAAGAAGAAGCCAGGGTTTAGTTTTGAGTGATCTGGACTCTGGTTTGCTTCAGATTGTTCTCTTGCACTGACTCTGCCTCTTCCAGATGCTTCTGAGAGACGATACCTGTGTCTGTGCTGGGCCTGAGCAGCTTGCTGGGCTGGTTGATTGAATATGAATTTGTTGGGGGGGAGGGTTGGGGGTTTTTTTCTTTTTTTTTTTTTTTGGTCAGAAATGTTGGAGAACAATCCCCATTAGCACAAGTAATGGAATTTCTCCCCATCTGATTTTTTTTCTCTTCCCATGTTATATCTCATTATTAATAATTCTTTTAGACTTTTGTTCCTTTTTTTAAAAAGGAGTATGTTTCCTGGACTTTGATCTGTGATGATTTGGTCCTAGAAGGTGGCATAGAGGGAAAGAGGGTAAACAATGTTAAGGAAGCTACATTTAGAAATAGTTTCAAAAAGTATTAAAGCTTTTCCCCCACTGAGGAGTTCAAAGGTGTCCTAATGAGACAATGATATCTCCTAAGCTGTGTTTAGTAAAAATGTTTGCCATGAATGCCTCTTATGCTTGGTGTATGGGTGTCCCCAGACAGGCATAGGACTTGTTTAGATTGCTGGATAAATGGCTTACTTTTAAATGAAAGTTAGCCCCTTTATATAAATGGTCATGTTCAGATTCCAAGTTCTAGGCCAGGAGTATTAAGGCTAGGCAGTATTCCATGCCTCTCACCTGACTTTTGTGCATGGAACCAAACTGAGCACAGAAAGTACCAAGTAGAATCTCTTTTGCTAAGCTGATGTGATCCAGTGGGTGAATAAGACTATTTAGGGGTCCCCAAGAGATTGTTCCTTACTGAGGTTTCCTGCCCTGTCAGCCATTCTTGATCCTTATCTCCTGTACACTCAGGACCCAAGTGCTTCAAAGAAACACGCCCATCCTTCTTTGAGTTTAAACAGAGTTCTGCAAGATTCCCACTATGCCAACTCCACATCCCCCTTTTCAGCTAACGTTTGTTAAGCTCCTACTGTGTGCCAGGCTTTGTGCTAAACATGTCCTTTATGTATATGATCTTCCTTTTCAAAACAACCCTATGAAGTAGGCACTATTAGAAACACTACCTTACAAAGAACAGTGAGGTTCAGAAGGCTTAAATCACCCATTTGAAGTTGCAGACCTACTGTCTGCCAGAGCCAGCCTTCAGACTCAGGTCTCCCTGCCTCCAGAATCCCAGCGCTTGGCCACTAGGTTATTATCAGTGCCTGTGCTGGCTTGCGGTTAGAGGATCCAAGTCTCCATCAGTCCTTATTCGCCTCCACATCTTTGCACATCATCCCAAAGGAATGTGAACATTTAGGTTAGAGGCAGTGTACTGGCTGTACAACTACATAGGTTCCAGACGCATTTCCCAGGCTCTCTTCCGGCTGACTGCCGCTTCTCAGCTGTCCTAGATAGACTTCCTGGAGTTGCCTCTCACTAAAAGATAATCCGTCCCTATATATCAGTATCTATAAGGACAAAAGTGATAATATCCTAAGACTAATCCTAAAATATTTAAAAACTACGTAACAAACCTTGGTTATTAGTAACAAAAATAAATGACAACATAAATGGCAGTACATTTGCTGAGAATGGCTGCCTACCTGGCAGCTTATCCTTCTGCACAGCTTGTTCTATAAGGCGGATTTTTGTTAAAGATCTACTCTCCTGAAGAATTACAGTTATTATATTCCATATCCCATATATGTATTAAACATCCCTGGACTCTAAGCATGTGTCAATACTGATTTAAAATTCAGCAGCAGCTTTTCGTCTCAGTTTCTCAGGGTTTCCCATAGAGTCATCCATAGCTCCCCATCCTGGTTGCCCTGTGGACTCTTCTTCACCTTACATATAATCAGATCCCATGAGGGAAGCTTGCCTATCCTGGTTCTCTCATGGGCTTACTGAATCCTGGGAAGGAAAAGAGCACAGAGGTTGCCTCTGCTTCAGATGAAGGGTTACTGAAGCCATGACTTCTGAAAGAAATGAGCTGCTTTGTACGCTTGCAATTTTTTTCATCTCATTAGCCTGATTGAATGGCTTAAGTGATTTGACCTCAACCTCAGTAGCAGGTGATTTGTAATGGAAAGTTTCATGTTCTGATTTTAATTTTGTCAGACTCATCTTGGGTTAAGCGGTTGGATGAGCAGGGCTCCTATCATGGGACCCCTTTCTAAGCCTGGTCTTGGGATTATTTTTAAAGTTTTCATTAATTCACATACATATAAAGGCCTTGGCATGAGCAGTGCCAGCAGGTTCTGACATGTTTGCTAGGGCTTCTCTCCTGAAGGGCCCGTCATGCGTTACTGTGCATATGAACTTCTTTGCTTATTCTCACACCTCTACCATGACGGGCAACATTTGGCCTTCCTTTCATATGGCGAAAGCAAGGATTAGAGAAGTTCTATGATTTGACACTATTTTACACCAAGAGGAAGTCACGGTAAAATCATAATTGACTTACATTCCCCCTGCTCTCAAATACGGAGAGTAACATGGCAATTTTTAGTGCCATGGTGGCAGGATAGTGAAGGGATGTATGGCTTTGTAGGAAAAACAAAAACGAGCACTGGACTGAGTTGGGAGTTGTTAGGTCCAGATGATGGCCTGAACTCTTAGCTGAGTTACTGCATTTTTCTGAAACTAGTTTTTCTCCTCCATCATGTGAGGAATGCATGTCTTGTTTCTCAGAGGTTCTATCAAGTAACTCATGCTGTGCCCTGTCAACTGGCCAAGCTTGATTTTCCATCATCACGATGCAGCCTGTGCATTGGTATTTAGTGGGTTCTGAGCAGCCACTCAGCTCAGCTTACCAAAGCCTGCCCTCTGCTCCTCTCATCCAACCCCCCTCCCCCTACCCAGGGCTCTTCCAGAAAACCCCACGGCCTGTCTTCAACACATACTTCCTCACCTTCCAGTTCAAAAAGGTGCTTTGATTCTAAATCAGAAGTTCTTAAATACTGGTTTGCAAAGGTCATCAGAAGCAAATGGAGATGATGTTCCTGCTGTAATGTTTCCAGGATGGGGAGGCTCTCTCGGGGCAGCTGAGTAATCTGTTGCAGCCTGACAGTTGAGAATTCCTTGAGGAATATTCACTGTACTCTGCTAGTTTGCAAACTAATTAGACACGGGGTGCAGCCAGGGTTGCCTTCAAATGGATGGAGCAGAGAATTGAAAGGACATGCAGATTTCTGCTCAGAAATCTGCCCTTATCTCAGCCAGTCTTGCAGGAAAAAGAAAAAAAAAAAATCACTGAAGATTGTGCAAACTTGCAGAATAGGAGGTGATAAAAAAGGTGAGGTGGATTTTCCGATACTTCCCGAACCTCTCTTCTCAACTACCCCGTCACATAGGAGCCCTTTGCAGATGTCTTTCTGTCCCCATCTTAGGCTAAAGTGATCAGTGTCTTGAAAACCTGTGTAGCTTTGTAACTATTCACACGACGATTATATTGGCCAGTGAATGTCAGACCTGGGTTTTGTAAAATGTGGTTAATGAGCCACCTGCTCCAAAATTACATGGTAAAAATACAGTGTCCTGGGCCCCTTTCCAGACCTATTGAATTAGAATTTCTGGCAGTGTGACATCATAATCTGCCTTGAACAGATGAGTGTGATTCTCATGCCCACTGAAGTTTGAGGGACTCTGTTGTAGGATCTCATCTTCACACTTTGAATTTCTTTTATTTCTTCTGGTAGATTTTTTTTAACCTTTCAGACAAACAGCAATATGATACATGCACCATATTTAATTAGATGGTCAGAGGAGGTCTTCAGAACAAATGCCAGAGGCAGGTCACTGATCAGCACGCACAGAGACACACACAGACACACACACAGTGTTCAGTCACACAAACAGCACTTGTTCCCTGCAGCACAGAAAGACCAAGCAAGAGAAGGGAAACAATTCACACAAGTAATTTCTCCCTTTCTCTCAGCTGCCTTGTGAAGATTCACAAAGAGTAATGCAGCGCCACCTGCTGTCCGTTTTGCTCATTAAAGGCACCTGTCCGAAGAAGCAGTACCTGCCAGCTTGTTCCACTCTCAGCGGAGTGCGGCCAGCCAGCTAGGGGCCTCCAGGGGCTGGAGTTTCACTTCGAAGGCTCTATTAGGGCAGATCACACCCTCTGTGCAGAAAAGCAAGGCTTGAAAGATAGGCTTTGGGGCAACAGGAACCAGATATATTGAACACATAAAAAGTAAATGAGCCCAAGAGGACTTGGCAATCTGAAAGCGAAATTCCACACATTTGTATGAATGGATGATGTATATGCACGCAAGAAGGAACTTATATAAACACACACGGACATTCTTCAGGGCCTAAAGTGATCTGCTGAGTGTCCTGAATACCTGTTAGATCTCATTGGCTTCGGCTCCTTCCCTCCATCTCTTTACTGCTGCTATTCCCTGCCATCCTGGCACCTGACAAGGCACCTCCTCCTCAAGGTCTTTGCCGCACACTCACCCTGGAGCTTCCCCAGTAGATACACGGTGCACTTCTGCACGTTATTCAGGTCGCTGCTCAAATGTCCTTGCTTCCAAGAGACTTTGCTTGACCACCCTATCAAAAATAGCAGGCTCTCACCCACCCCCTCTCCTTGCAGGCACTGCCTCTCTTAATGATACATAAGCTCCACCAAGGGCCAGGTGTCCCAGCACCGAGAATCATGCCCAACACATAATAGCACTCAAAAACTACTGAGTGACGGAGTGGCCATACTTCAGGAACAAGACTCAACTTTTGTCATTAACAGGACACACAGGCATCATCCTTTGACCTTTGGACTTTAAAAGAAAAATTGTTGGGTGCTCATATGTGAGAGACCAAGATGAACCCTTTTAGGATGGAACTGGCATGTCTCCCAGAGCTTATCTAGTTCTTGCATCCTAGCTGGTCCATGTAACTCTAACTGGGGAGTCAGGAGGAGTGTCACAGAAGAGGGGGCCCTGGAACTGAGATTTGGAGATGACAGGTGCCATAAGAAAGGTGTGTAAGCAAAGTCCTCGGGTGGGACAGGGCACCTGCTGGAGCATATCATGTGATGCGGGGGACAGCAAGAGCCACGTAGTAAACAAGAGCCTGTGTAACGAGCATTGCCCAATGCCTGCAACATTTCTAAGTCATCAGGAAGTGGTGACTCTTAATAGCTATTTTGTTAACATGGGTCTTCTCGAGCATTTGTCAGCTGGCCCAGGCTCTGAACTTGAACTGCTTTGGTTCACACGCTGGAATTGAGGAAGGTCACCTTCCTCTGTTCATCTCTGCATGGAGCTAACAGTAGTGCCTACTTCATAAGGTTGTTGTGAAGATTAAATGAGAATAAGAAGTCATTCACAGAATATGTGGCACACGGTCATTGGTCTGTAAACGATGCCCTTTTATTATCTCATTGAACCATTCTGACTTATGATCAACTACTTCTTATCATATGGCTTATAAACCAGAAAATCAATTCTACTCTGTTTGCTGGTCACCAAGCCTCTAATCTATAAAGAAAGAAAAACATGGACAAAAGCAGAAATAGGAAAGTATACGTTTCTGTTCACTTACACAGCCAATGTTCCAGTACCTGCTACGTCTCAAGAACTGTGCACATCCTTACACATAAAGATAAATATGAAGGACTCTCGCCCTCCAAAAGTTTGCAGCCTGTGTTCTCTGTATCACAAATTTTAGATGTGTACATATTAGCTCTCATTATTATTATAATTAGGTAATGGGAATGTTCATCTTGATCAAGTGAGTAGCATGGCTTTCTAGAAAAATCACTCTCATAACAATTTGAAGGGTGAGAAGGTACATAGTCATTGCTATACATTGTATGAATGTATATATTATATATATATATATATATATATATATACACACATTATACAGAATGAACTTATGCAAACACACATATACATATTTCAGGGCCAACAAGGCCAACATGCTCTATGTCCTGAATACCCCTGAGATCACATCTGCTTCCACTCTTTTTCTCCATTTAGTTCTCTATTTCTTGCTGTTCTTTAAACATGGAGAGCCACCTCCTCCTCAAGGTCTTTGTACTTGCTCTGCCCTCGCCCTGGAGCATATATTTTATTCTAAGTGATGGGGCCACCTGGCCCTTGGTCCAACTTATGTATTATGGAGGGAGGCAGGCGTTAACGCATAGAGCAGGATGGATGGATTAGAGTGGGGAAAGGTTAGAGGCTGGAAAACCTGTAGGAGTTTGTACCAGTCTGTGTGAGACAGGTGTTTAGTGTATGAACCAGGGCAGGATGAGAAGAGCTCTACCTGAGAGAGAATTTATGAAACCAAATCAATGGTTTCCTCAGTGGATATGGATGGCAAAGAAATAAGGAATTGGGATTGACTGTCTGCTTCTGGGTTGTTCCCCTGGATAAACATTGGTCATTCATCAAGATTGGATAATACAGATTGGGGGAAAACAGTGGATTTCTAGGGAACCTTTGGCTGCTAATTGAGTCTGGAGTCAAGAAGGTGGTTTTGGAGCCCTAAGCATATAGTTCACAGTTTAAGGTCAGGGTGTGGATGGTATTACTCAGCAGAAGAGAGTAGATGGAGGGAGAGAAAGGCCAAAGACAGTACCCTAGGAGACACATTAAATGGTCAAGCAGAAGAGGAGGAAGTAATTAAAGTAATTAAGGTGCAAAGGCCTGAGGTACCACATCCTTCTCCACCTCATGGGATAAAGATGGGGATGATGGATTTTTGTCATGTTCACCTCATGGGATAAAGATGGGGATGATGGGTTTTTGTCATGTTCACCTGAAAAGAAAATGCATTTTGTCTGGTAAAAGTAACTCAAAGAGAAGGTCAGGGGTCATAGGATAGGTCTCTAGGGAGGGGATATTTATATCTTTGTGGGTTTGTACATCTGATGAAGGTTTCTGGTCTAATGGGTCTCCATAGGTAGAATCATCCTCTTTTTCAGCTGAGCGCATCCTGAGAACCTGAGGACCACAGAGCTCTCTCTGCCCCCTCATGCCTGCCTTTGTCCTGGACAAGCTCAACTCAACACCACACTTACCTAACCGGGTGGCTTTACATACACTCACACAAACACACACTCACAGTTACATACAAACATGCACATTTACATATACTCACACACACATTTAAAATCCAGTAAAGAATAAAGAATAATTACATGTAGAATGGTTTGGGGATCTGTGTAAGAACCACCACCAACCCCTAACCCTCATCCCACATGGATTCTCGGAGGTTTTCACAATCCTGGTTCACCACCGAGAATATAACTTCTTGGAAATGCTTTGCATCTCTCCCTGTGAAATCTCATATTATGCCTGTTCCTTTAAGGACTTCTTCAATTACTTGTAAGTTTTTAAACTCTTACACATAAATAACTCAAGGTTTAGGCCTGGAAGAAAGATCGGTAAATGGACAAAATTGAGACACAACTGTTCATGATATATCCTTTTCCCCAGAGTAGGGACAGCACCCAAGCACTTCCTTCAGGGAGCCCGACTGATGGTTGGGAGGCTTCCAGAAGGAATGTGTATGCTCTTCATATCAGGGAAGGCAGGTGAAGCAGAAAGAGCTCTTCCCTCTCCAAGCCTCCTCTCTGCTCTTGTGCCTCAGGTCCCCTGGAGCATGTACACCTGTCTCTTCCCTTCGTCACCACGAAGAACAAAGAGGTCAACGCGACTGCTGTGCTGTGGCCCAGCCACGTGGGCACGCTCACTTACGTGTGGTGGTACGGAAATAACACCGAGGTGGGTCAGCCTTCCGCGTGGGCTTTGTGCGGCTCCACACAAACTGGCCAAACCGCAGAAGGGAAAGAAAGTCATGGCTTACGTGACTCAAGAGACTAGAGGTTGTCGCAGCTCCGGGAACAGTGGGCTCCGAGTGCCCTAGTCATCTCGTCAGTCTCTGTCTCTCTCACCACTGCGCCCCTACCTCTTTTTTTTTTAAATTTCTATCGGAGTATAGTGGATTTACAATGTTGTATTAGTTTCAGGTGTACAGCAAAGGGAATCAGTTATACATATGTCCACTCTTTTTTAGATTCTTTTCCCATATAGGCCATTACAGAGCATCGAGTAGAATTCCCTGTGCTATACAGTAGGTCCTTCCTAGTTATCTATTTTATATATAGTACTGTGCCTGCGTTACCTCTGCCTTCCTCTGAGTTAGCCTTCTCCTCCAGTTGGGCTTTGCTCTGCAGTGACCCTTAGCAGGAGCCTGAGCTTTATGTTTGCACAGCTCAGCAGAGAAAACAAGCCGTCTTTCTACAAAGTTCTAACAGAAGTCCCAGAACGGAGTAATGTCGGCCAGGCCTTGACCACGGTGCTGGGGACAGAAACAGAGCTGCTGAAGTCAGCCTCCCTAGATCCATCTAGACCAAGAGAAGGGAGGGAATGGCCCTCAAAAGGAAAAGAGGCCAGTGGACACCAGACAGGCAAGAGCCACAGATGTCTGTGCAACCCAGCTCCCCGCCGTGACCCCCTCACCCTGGATCAGACGCAGCCCTTCTTTAGCTCAGCTTTCTGTTTTATGTTTTCCCCCAAATATTCCCTGTGATCCAAAGTGGGCAGCAGTTTCAACACCAGTAGAAACCTTAGACCTCATTTACTCTGTCCTTCATTTTACAGATGAGAAAGTAAAATGTCCTTCATTTTACAGGTGAAGTGGCTTCTTCCAATCTCATTCAGCTGCTTCACGCACATCCAAGACCTTCTCAGGCCTGCCTGGGTTTTTCTTCCCCTCACACCAGGCTTCATGCTCTGTTTCAGTTTGGAATTCACTCCATTCTCAGAAATTAAAATTTGCTTGCAAATGTTAGTTAAGGCAGTAGAACTCAGGCCCCGAAGCCTCCCTTCCCAGAGGGCCCTGGGACCAACTGCTCTGGATTGGAAAGCCTCATCTCCTTCCAGCAGAGTTGCTTTCACTTGTGACTTTGCTCTTCAAATGCAATGCATCTGTGAGCACAGATGCATTGTATTTGTGAATACAAATCTTCTACTTCAGAGCTGAGTGTTGGCTTTAACTGGAGCCATAATTTTCCACAAGCCTAGGGAGGAAACCTCTCCTGACACCCGACCTGCTGCATGCCTGACAGTCAAAGGAATCTCTTACCTCTACTGCTGACATAAATCAACTGAAAAGAAACCCTTTTTTATTTCTTATGAAACCATGCATGTAAATTGGGCCCAGAGTGGGCCCACTACCTATAGTAGAAGACGAGAAATCTATTTATTTGCCTGAAAGCTAGTACTAGAAGTTGACAGTACTAAACAACTTCTTTTTTTGTTTGTTTTTCCTTAAGCTTTTAGAAGAAAACCAAATTCTCAACAGATTATGTTCAGTAGGCCTTTTTTTCAATTTTTAAAAACATCTTTATTGGAGTATAATTGCTTTGCATTGTTGTGATAGTTGCTGCTGTATTAACAAAGTGAATCAGCTATACGTATACATATGTCCCCATATCCCCTCCCTCTCGCGTCTCCCTCCCACCCTCCCTATCCCACCCCTCTAGGTGGTCACAAAGCACTGAGCTGATCTCCCTGTGCTATGCAGCTGCTTCCCACTAGCTATCGGTTTTACATTTGGTAGTGTATATATGTCAGTGCCACTCTCTCACTTCGTCTCAGCTTACCCTTCCCCCTCCCTGTGTCCTCAAATCCATTCTCTACATCTGTGTCTTTATTCCTGTCCTGCCTCTAGGTTCTTCAGAACGACTTTGTTTTTTTGTTTTTTTTTAGATTCCATGTATATGTGTTAGCATATGGTATTTGTTTTTCTCTTTCTGACTTACTTCACACTGTATGACAGTCTCTAGGTCCATCCACCTCATTACAAATAACTCAGTTTCGTTTCTTTTTATGGCTGAGTAATATTCCATTGTATACATGTGCCACATCTTCTTTATCCATTCATCTGTTGATGGACACTTAGGTTGCTTCCATGTCCTGGCTATTGTAAATAGTGCTGCAGTGAACACTGTGGTACATGACTCTTTTTGAATTATGGTTTTCTCAGGGTATATGCCCAATAGTGGGATTGCTGGGTCATATGGTAGTTGTATTTTTAGTTTTTTAAGGAACCTCCATACTGTTGTCCATAGTGGCTGTATCAATTTACATTCCCACCAACAGTGCAAGGGGGTTCCCTTTTCTCCACACCCCCTTCAGCATTTATTGTTTGTAGATTTTTTGATGATGGCCATTCTAACTGGTGTGAGGTGATACCACATTGTAGCTTTGATTTGCATTTCTCTAATGATTAGTGATGTTGAGCATCCTTTCATGTGTTTGTTGGCAGTCTGTATATCTTTGGAGAAATGTCTATTTAGGTCTTCTGCCCATTTTTGGATTGGGCTTTTTTTTTTTTTTTTTTTTGCGGTACACGGGCCTCTCACTGTTGTGGCCTCTCCCGGACGCGCAGGCTCAGTAGCCATGGCTCACAGGCCCAGCCGCTCCGCAGCATGTGGGATCCTCCTGGACCGGGACACAAACCCATGTCCCCTGCATCGGCAGGTGGACTCTCAACCACTGAGCCACCAGGGAAGCCCCCACTCTTTTTTCTTTATTCTGCTCTGCAGTAGTTATTTCCATGATTTTATCCTCCAGGTCACTTATCCGTTCTTCTGCCTCAGTTATTCTGCTATTGATTCCTTCTAGACAATTTTTAATTTCATTTATTGTGTTATTCATCATTGTTTGTTTGCTCTTTAGTTCTTCTTGGTCCTTGTTAAACATTTATTTTATTTTCTCCATTCTTTTCCAAGATTTTGGATCATGTTTACTATCATTACTCTGACTTCTTTTTCAGGTACACTGCCTATTTCCTCTTCATTAGTTTGTTCTAGTGGTTTTTTACCTTGCTCCTTTATCTGCTGCGTTTTTCTGTTTATTCATTTTGCTTAACTTACTGTGTTTGGGGTCTCCTTTTCTCAGGCTGCAGGTTCATATTTCCCATTGTTTTTGGTGTCTGCCCTCAGCGGCTAAGGTTGGTTCAGTGGGTTGTGTAGGCTTCCTGGTGGAGGGGACTGGTGCTTGTGTTGTGGTGTATGAGGCTGGATCTTGTCTTTCTGGTGGGCAGGATCACATCTGGTGGTGTGTTTTGGGGTGTCTGTGAACTTAGTATGACTTTAGGCAGCCTCTCTGCTAATGGATGGGGTTGTGTTCCTGTCTTGCTAGTTGTTTAGCATGGAGTATCCAGCACTGGAGCTTGCTGGTCATTGAGTGGAGCTCGGTCTTAGCAGTGAGACAAAGATCTCTTGGAGATCTCTCACCAATTGATGTTACATGGAGCCAGGAGGTCTCTGGTGGTCCAGTGTCCTGAACTCGGCTCTCCCACCTTAGAGGCTCAGGCCTGACACCCGGCCAGAGCACCAACACCCTGTCAGCCACACGGCTCAGATTTCTAAGGGTTTTCCTTTCCTCAGACGGAAGTTTCCAACGTCTTTCAACCATATACACGGCCCCTTGAGTCACTGCTTTTTCACCACCTCTGGAGGTGGTGAGTAAGTTCACTCCAATCCTCCATCCATAGCTTGCATGTTAAGAACTTTCAGACTTTGAGCATGTTTTTTCCCCCTTGCTTGGGTTCTGAAACTGGCTGGAGTTGGGTTGCATTGGACATAGAGCCCAGTCTCAAGTAGAATTTTTATGCTGGGCTTTAGTCTACTGTCTGCTACACAGGGAGTTAAATGAATTTTGATTTGTAAATTAATTAAGGAAAGACAGGAATGAAATGTTTATGGAGAGTTAGTCGAGGGAGGTCAGTAGGCTAATAATCTTTTTCCTCTAGGACCCCGGTATCCAATTGCATTACAGGCACTGCTCCAAGTCTTTCTTTTTCTTTTTTGAGTCCTCAAACCACTGTCCAATTAGTACATGTTTCCATAGCAGCTTCTTCCAGGAAACTGCTGATAGGGCTTCTCAGAGGAAGCTGAGCCACACAAGGCCACACCTGTCTAACTAGTGTAGTTTGGTGTCCATTGTTGCTGTGTTCCACTGTAATTCTATGTAAATAGTACACCCTGGAGAGGAGCACTGGCACCTTATAGACTTGCCGTGACTACTGCTTAAATCTGGATTAGTATGAACCCCCTCCTTAATATTGCCTCAGATTAAGGGATTTGCTTGATACAAGTAGGTTATCAACAAAGAGAGGTACATCCCACCAGCAAGCAAGACCTATGGATCTCCCCAGCCCTGAATCAGGATGATAGCAGAAAGGAGGTGTCAAATTCACAAAGAATGAGTAGAGTTTCTTGGGATCATGTCTCTAATAGTCCCTTTCTGGCCTGAACTTGAGGTGATGGGGAGGCATAGGTGGAGTCAGTCACACGGGGATGCCTCAGAAAGAGCTTCCACTGATTTAAAGAGCTTGTCCATGGCTCAGAGCTGGTGCCTATCTCATCTGTAATTGAACAGCTTTCCCTTCACTCTGTGGCCTCATTTGTTTTAGCCCCTGATCACCTTGGAGGGAAGCATATCATTCAAGTTTACTTCCGAAGGGATGAACACCATCACAGTGCAAGTCTCAGCTGGGAATGCCATCCTGCAGGACACGAAGACCATCGCGGTATATGGTGAGTGGTCCATCTGCTGATCCATCACTGCCCTCATCCATCCCTCTGATGAGGTGGTTTGCTACCTTGGTGCCGGAAGCCATCCTGGCTTATGAATCTTCCCAGGGAACAGAGGGTAGTGGTTGAGAAAGAGCTGAGTCAAGTCTCATCTCCTCCTCTGGGGAAGATATGGTTCACCAGCAACATAGTGGTCACAAAACCGCAAGAGGGTTTATTGCTTTTTCTTTTTTCAAACTGGCTTTGGTGCCCATAGAACGACTGTACGCCCACCTACCTTAGGTAGAGAAGAGTGAGTTTCATTATGTGTAAGGCTGATTCATTCCATTTGGTATTTTGGTGGTATTCAAAGAGCTAAAACCTATTATAAAAGAAAGTGGTTAATATTGAGGCTTTCTTTTTTAAAGTTCAACTTCAAGAGTCTTGATCATTAAGAAGAATCTGCCAATGTCTAAATGCTCTGAAAAGCTCCTCTGCAAATATGTATCATTTATAAAACACTCTGCTAGTCTAAAAGTGAAGAAAGGGTCATAACAAGCACATGTGCATCATTGTAGACTAGATATTAGTTTGAACAAACAGCTGTACAGAACAATCTGGTAATCAATTGGGGAAATTGAATGTGGTCAGGGTGTTACATGGAATGAAAATTTACTGAAATGGAAAGGTGGAAACCTTGGTGGAAAGCAGTTTATACAAATTGATCTCATTTTGGTAATTTTTTTCTGCATAGAAAGATAGTCAGATGGATCTGCACTAAGTGCTTTAGTAGATGGTAAAAATATGAACTTTTATTGTTAATATGAAAGCAGTACTAATGCATCCCGGAAAATTAAAATTTTAAAAAGGAAGAATTTAAAAGGAGATAGATAGGGAAATAAATGCTGTGCAGAGAGAGGGCAAGAGAGAGGCTCAAGGGAGGGAGGGAGGGAAGGTGAGACAGAGGTTGAGAGGGATGGAGAGACAGGCACAGAGACACACTAGCTCGTGGTCCAAACAATATCAATTGCTCCAGTT
Organism: Mesoplodon bidens; assembly: GCF_964165515.1. Taxonomy (NCBI): domain Eukaryota; kingdom Metazoa; phylum Chordata; class Mammalia; order Artiodactyla; family Ziphiidae; genus Mesoplodon; species Mesoplodon bidens. The sequence goes on from NC_138176.1 coordinate 23,679,685, forward strand.
CCAGAATTAATTGATTCTGATGCAGGTTCTGTTTTTCATTTCTCATCTTGCTAACTTGACCTTCAAATTCAGAAAGTAATTTGTAAGCAACTTTGTATATGTCTGAGGACACTCTTCCTCTTGCATGGCTGCCTGTTAGATTACATAATGTTTCCTCCCTGTCCCCTTCCTGAAGAGACTTGATAAGCCCCAACAGTAAGTGAAAGTAAACCAGGGCTGTGGTTTTCCTACAAGGTCCCATCAGTGAGGCGACCTCTTAGCCAGGTGGCCCTAATGGAGGAGAGCTTTTGTTTCTCTTTCCTCTCCATCTCCTTTCTATGCTCTGGAAATGCATTTAATTCTCATAACAATTGTAGTGCAGGGTAGCCAATATTATTACTCTCATTTTTTTCAGAAAGGTAAATAACCTGCCCCAGCTAGTAAGTGGTGGAGCTGAGCTTCCCGCCCACGCCTTCTAGACCCAGGGCCCATGCTCTGAAATTACCCTACCTGATTGGCTCTCATGTGTTTTCCATCTGATGCTCTCTTTCCTCTCTCCCTCCTGGATTTCACCAGTGTCACTAATGGGCACTGACCCATTAGTCCAACAGCTATCTCCTCATTAGAACCACAGACAGAACTTTAAATCTAGAAGGTCTTTGGACTTACCTAGTCCAATCCATTATTTCACAGTTAGGAAATTGTGGCCCCAAAATGGGAAACTACCGGCTTAAAGTCATTCTGCTATTCAGTAACAGATCTAATGATAATAATAATGATGATGATGGTAGTGGTAGAAACTAATGTTGATGGATCCTTTATCAGCATCTGTTCTAAGCATTTGATATATATGATCTGTTTTATTGAATCCTCTGAACAGACTTATGAGAAATATGCTATGATTATCCCTGTTATACAAGTGAGAAAATATGGAGATAAGTATAATCTGAATAATCTGATAAGTATTATTCTGAATCTAGTTTCATGGAAAGCTTCTATCCCTTGCTATGCTTAGTTCTTCCTCTTCCTAAAATCCTTCTAAAGGCATCATTGAGAGTGGGTCATTCTCCATCATATGGGTTCTCTTCATTAAAAAGCATCTCTTGGGCTTCCCTGGTGGCGCAGTGGTTGCGAGTCTGCCTGCTAATGCAGGGGACATGGGTTTGAGCCCTGGTCTGGGAGGATCCCACATGCTGCGGAGCAACTAGGCCCGTGAGCCACAACTAGTGAGCCTGCACGTCTGGAGCCTGTGCTCCGCAACAAGAGAGGCCGCGATAGTGTGAGGCCCGCACACCGCGATGAAGAGTGGCCCCCGCTTGCCACAACTAGAGAAAGCCCTCGCACAGAAACGAAGACCCAACACAGGAAAAATAAATAAATTTTTAAAGAAAAAAGCATCTCTTAACTAAAAGTTTGAGCAGGGAGAGTGGTCTCTCCCTCCTCTAACAAAATTCCTGAGCCATCCAACATCCTTAATTCATCTTCAGTCAGATGGGTTGTCCAGAGTTTCATACATATAACTAGAAAATTCTAAGGACAGACATGACCTGTTAAAGGAAAATTGCATCACAGGGTATTAAACAGGCAAGATTGAATTCAACAGAAACAAATGGCAGGAATAGTTTTGAACTCTGGGATAAGCTAGTGGAAAGTACCAGAGGACTCTGGGGGCAGAGGATTATCAGTGTGGTTAAGCCACAGGTGTTTGCTAATTGGTGCTTGGGGAACTTAGGCTCCTACCCTCCCAGAGGCAGGGGTGCTATTTTTCCTTTTACATATATATATATCTTTATTGGAGTATAATTGCTTTACAATGTTGTGTTAGTTTCTGTAGTACAACAAAGTGAATCAGCTATACGTAACCATGTTGTGTTAGTTTCTGTAGTACAACAAAGTGAATCAGCTATACGTATACATAGATCCCTATATCCCCTCCCTCTTGCGTCTCCCTCCCACCCTCCCTATCCCACCCCTCTAGGTCATCACAAAGCATCGAGCTGATCTCCCTGTGCTATGCAGCAGCTTACCACTGGCCATCCATTTTATATTTGGTAGTGTATATAGATGTCAATGCTACTCTCTCACTTCGTCTCAGCTTCCCCTTCCCACCCTGTGTCCTCAAGTCCATTCTCTACATCTGCATCTTTATTCCTGCCCTGTAGGAATAAAGGTTCATTAATACCATATTTTTAGATTCCATATATGTGCGTTAGCACCCGGTGTTTGTTTTTCTCTTTCTTACTCTTCACTCGGTATGACAGACTCTAGGTCCATCCACCTCATTACAAATAACTGAATTTTGTTCCTTTTTATGGCTGAGTAATATTCCATTGTATATATGTGCCACATCTTCTTTGTTGGCTCATCTGTCGATGGACATTTAGGTTGCTTCCACGTCCTGGCGATTGTAAAAATAGCGCTGCAGTGAACATTGTGGTACATGTATCTTTTTTTTTTTTTTTTTTGCGTTACACGGGCCTCTCACTGTTGTGGCCTCTCCCGTTGTGGAGCACAGGCTCCAGACGCGCAGGCTCAGCGGCCATGGCTCACGGGCCCAGCCGCTCTGTGGCATGTGTGATCTTCCCGGACCGGGGCACGAACCCATGTCCCCTGCATCGACAGGCGGACTCTCAACCACTGTGCCACCAAGGAAGCCCCTATCTTTTTGAATTATAGTTTTCTCAGGGTATATGCCCAGTAGTGGGATTGCTGGGTCATATGGTAATTCTATTTTTAGTTTTTTAAGGAACCTCCATACTGTTCTCCATAGTGGCTGAATTAATTTACATTCCCACCAACAGTGCAGGAGGGTTCCCTTTTCTCCACACCCTCTGCAGCATTTATTGTTTGTAGATTTTTTGATGATGGTCATTCTGACCAGTGTGAGGTGATACCTCATTGTGGTTTTGATTTGCATTTCTCTGATAATTAGTGACATTGAGCATCTTTTCATGTGTTTGTTGGCAATCTGTATGTCCATTTCAGAGATGGCTCCCAGGACCTTGAGAAAGGCATTCCTGGATTGCAGAAGATTTACATCTCAAAGGTGCAGAGAAAGAATTTACAATCGCAAGTTTCTAAAGTAGATGCTCTAAGAAAAGGGAGGTCAGAGCCTGAAGTCCCGAAGAAACCTGTCTAAAGTTTAATTAAACTGAGGGGAAAGTTAAGACCATTATGGTCAGACAGAAGGAGGTATCATATTTGGGAAGTTGGCAGAGGAAAGATTGTCTGCCCAAAGCCACACAAGAGACTGGAGGCAAGAAAATTTAGTTTGCATGGTTTTCCTTAATTTCCTTCAGGGCTCAGGTTTGCCTTTAAATACAAAAAATAAAATGTAAATATATAGAATTCATCTCTCAGCAGCTGCAAAAAATACATATATTACTGGTGTTTACCCTTTTCAGTCCTCCCACACGCATCCCCTAGTTGTTGAATAAATTTAGGCATAACATTTCTCTCCACTGCTGTTTAGCATGCTAAGTAATTATGAAGGGAGCTGCACCATTTTTCTCATTTGTGTCTTTTTATTAAGATAAATATCTTCTTTTGAGATGAAGTCTCCACAGTTTGGTTAAGAGGTTTGGGGAAAGTGAAAATGACATACACATACATCTTCAAAGTGAAAAGTTAGGACTCAGTGGGTGATTCCTTGGCGCTGCTGTTTACCTTCCTACTAATTAGTATGCATTTCATTCTTCTCCATCAGAACTGAAATGGGGATATTCACCTATGGGGCCAGTGACTCGTAAAATAGTCAAACTTTGAAAAATACATGTTTGGAGTAAGCTGACTGCCCTAAGTACAGGCCTGATCATGTAAGAGTCTTCAGTGCCTGCGCCTAATAAATCTTCAGCAGTGTTAGGAAACTCACGAGTGGGTTTTTGTGTTTCCTGAACGTGTCATCGGCATTGCCGATGTTGCTAAACCCCTCCTGAAACACCAGAACATGCCTAAAACAAGAAAGAAATGTTTGTTGAATAACAAAATGCATAAATTACAGAGAGCCTCCACTGATGTTTATGCATTTATTTATTCAACAAACATATTAATTAAATGACTTCTAGTCATTGAAGAGCTAACGTGAACTGGGCACTGTCCCAAAGGGCCAGGAACACAGTGCCCCAGTCCTCACTGAACTAATATTCTTCTGTGGGAGACAGACAATAAAAAAAACAAATTATTTGTTTATTTATATTTTTATTGGAGTATAGTTGATTTACAGTGTTGTGTTAGTTTCAGGTGTACAGCAAAGTGAATCAGATATAGATATATATATATAGATATAGATATATAGATATATAGATAGATATATATATCTCCACTCTTTTTTAGATTGTTTTCCCATATAGGTCATTACAGAATATTGAGTAAAATTCCCTGTGCCATACAGTAGGTCCTTATTAGTTACCTTTTTTTTTTGCGGTACACGGGCCTCTCACTGTTGTGGCTTCTCCCGTTGCGGAGCACAGGCTCCGGACGTGCAGGCTCAGCGGCCATGGCTCACGGGCCCAGCCGCTCCATGGCGTGTGGGATCTTCCCAGACAGGGGCACGAACCCGTGTCCCCTGCATCGGCAGGCAGACTCTCAACCGCTGCGCCACCAGGGAAGCCCAGTTATCTATTTTATATATAGTAGTTTGTGTAGGTCAATCCCAATCTCCCAATTTGTCCCTTCCCCGCTTACCCCCCAAAACAAAATAATTTAAAAAGCAAGAAGAATAAAGAAGACAAATAGGGTCATATGGTGAAAGGTGTTAGAGTTGGTGAAAGGGAGGATACCTGAGGTTGCTGGTGGGAGGGGTTTCTCCCAGGAGAGACTGAAGGCTGAAAAGGAGCCAAGAAGGCTGTCATCTGGGACTTGGAGGTGTGCTGACATGGGAAGGAACACGGCATATGGAGAAACACAGGGAAGGATGGGGTCGTGGAGTGCAGGGCAGCCTGAGGGACATAAGACAGGAGGGAAAGTCGGCACTGGATTGTGTGAGACCATGAAGGTCATGATATGAATCTGAATCTTATTCAAAATGCAATGTGGAGCCTCCAGCAGATTTCAGGGGAGCGATGTGATCTGAGTATACCATGTGCCAAGACCCCCCAGGGCTGTGCTCTGAAACTCATCATCGTGCTAGGGCCAAGGCCATGCCAGCCAGCCAGTGACTGAGTGCGGTAGGAATACTGGGGCAAACCCATTCCTGGGACGTGGGGCTCCTCTGGCTGAGTTTGGCTCATGGACTTCCCATCAGTCTCGATGAACCTTCCTCCCTCTCTTGCACTAAGTGTCATATATGCATCACGGTCTGGCAGTGCTTCAAGCTCCTCTGACTTCCTCCCCATATTCTGTTACAGACAAGAGAATTCTTTTATTTCTGCACAAAATCCTTGCTTTTATAATTCCATCTACTTCCTGGAGGCCCAAGATGAACTCAGGGGCTACTGTGCCAACTAACAAAACCCTTGAATTGAAGACCTGAAAATGCCTTTAAATGAAACTTCCATGCAAACAGAATTTAGCAGTAGAGTGACTACAATGATGATTATAATTATATAATCATATAATAATTATTATGATGTAATGATAATGAAGCTATGTGCCCAACACAGTTGCACCATAAGAAAGAAAATCAAAACATGGTGGGGGAGATTATTCAGTCAGTAAATGCTTGAACTAGAGCTTGGATGTTGTGTGCATAGAAGGTGAGAGGATGGGGCATTCTAGGCAAGGGGCAGTGTGTGCAAAAAGGCCCAGGGTCATAAACCTGCGATGTTGTCAGGGCACTTCAGGTGTGCACAATTAGTGTCCAGGAGTGCAGGGACTAGAACTGGGAACAATGCACAAGGCTGTGGAGCTAAGTATGGGCCACAGACCAGGGCTTTGGTCTGGAAAAGGAGCTGAGAGGTAAGAGGGATGGGATATTGAACTTGCGTTGTAGTAAGGTCTCTCTGGTGAGTATGAAGGAAAAGGACCCTCCATTAGGGCTCTGCATAAAATATAAAGTACAGCAGACTTCTTGAGAGACCTATCTGACTTATAGGAATCCCCCTACTGTTGTATTTCCAGAGGAATTCCGATCTCTTCGCCTGTCCTTTTCCCCAAACCTGGACGACTACAACCCGGACATCCCTGAGTGGAGGAGAGACATTAGCCGAGTCATCAAAAAGTCCCTGGTGGAGGTGAGTGCAAACAACTCCTCTGGCTCAGACCCTTTTCCTCTCTGTCTTTACCGAGCTTCATGGAGAGGGGACCCTTGCTCAAAGAAATGGCAGGAAAGAGCTGGAGGCCAGGGGAAGTGGGTATCATCTGTCTGATACCTGCAAAGCTGAGCCCTCTATGTGCAGACACGTCACAGGTGCTATGGGGGGAAATGAAATTGAGTAATCAGAGGGTCCTTACCCCTTGTGAAATGCTTGTTCTGCTTAGAGAAGACGACCCTGGAAATATGTGACAGTCACGTGGCAGAGTTCATGATTAGCCATTGGTACATGTAAAAATCAGCTCCTGTGCATCATACTGGCACAGCATAAATACAATTGGTAAGGGCCGCCTGGGTTCCAGCTTTATGAATGGCCAGCACAACAGCACAGTGAGCACTCAGCACAGGAGGGTAGTCATCTTACTATGTCCCAATTCTTTTAATGGCATTTCTCTCCCACGACGGCCCCAAGAGGAAAGTATTATTGGGAGTTCCCTGGTGGTCTAATGGTTAGGATTCAGCGCTTTCACTTACATGGCCCAGGTTCATTCCCTGGTCAGGGAACTGAGATCCTGCAAGCCATGCAGCACGGCCAAAAAAAAAAAAAAAAAAAAAGGTTGGGGGGGACCTAAAAGATGCTTAAAAGAAGAGAAAGTATTATTGTCTTCATTTGCAGATTAGGCAGTTGAGGTTCAGAGAAGTTAAGTAACTTGTCTAAAGCCTCACAGCTAATAAGTGACAGAGCTACAAAACTGAAGTGAAGGTTCTGAATCCCATGTCTGGGTTTTCACATGTGAAGCACAGCCCCATCCAGTTCCTGGGAGAGTAACGAGGTGGTGTGGTTCATCCCTCTCTGAGCAAAGGTCACCTACAGTTTGATAAGACACCCTCTTCTAGGCACATTCCCCCCTGCATACTCCACTTCCATGAACAGTCAGAGGAATGTGATATCTGCTCATGGAGCTGCTTGGATTTATTGCACAAACCCAGAAAATCAGAGATGACTTTTGCGTAAAGTCTATTCTTAGCACGAAAGAAAAGTCAATTTAGGATTAGTTATACATTCTTTCCTGCACCCAACACATGGTGTCTCATGACCCAAAGGGATAAGGAGAGACAAAGGCCTTCAGGTAACCCGTGCTCAGAAAACAGATCTCGCATCCAGCCTTTTGGCAAAGAGCTGGCCTTCCCCGTATTCATACCATTATCTTTGTTGATATTTATTTAGCACTTACAATATTTCAGAAACTCTTCTCAGTGTTTTGCATTTTTAAACATGTTTAATCACAAAACCCCTAGCTTGTGATGTAGATAGAATAATTATTCCTACTTTACAAGTGAGAAAACTGAATTTAGAGGCAGATAACTTGCCCAGTGCTGTACAGTTTAAAATCAGGCTCTGGAGTCAGACCATCAAGGTTTGAATCTTGATTACCACTCCACTCTGCTGCTATCCTTTGCCTTGTTACATAGAGAGACAGGAATAAATGGAATAGTGGGGGTGGAGAAGAGTTATCTTCTGTGCCTCTGGGTAAATGCCATCTCACCTTCACCTTTCTTAATGACTCAGAATCCATGAGGTTATCGGTGGCTAAACATTATGGCCACCAGGGGGTGCAGCTACCAAACCACAGGCCCAACTGGAACAGGCCCTTTTGCCTTTGGAGCTGTTTGTCCCTGGTGTGACAACTGGTTTCTCTCCTCTGCTGTCCAAGAGAGATGACTTATACCCTTCAATGAACCCACAGCTCACCTCCTTCAGTCTACGGCGTTCTAGAGATCCACGTCCCTGTAGATCTCCAAGGCAGCTATCCAACACCCCCAGGTGATTTATCAACCAGGCATTAGCTCAGCAGTGACGTTTTCCAGGCTGATTTCTCTTCCCATTAATTGTCTAGGGATCAGATGCCCAGAGCCTCCACCTTTCCACCAGCTGTCCAGTAGGCTAGAAATGACTGCTCATTAATATTTCTAGGCCACTGCATAGCATAATCAGCTAAATGGAGAACAAACAGGTTGGCTCAACATCCCTCGGGATAAGGGGTGATGGGGTGGAGGGAGCTTTAAAGACTCCTTGGTTACCCAATCCTAAGAGGCAGCTGAGCCAGCCCTGGTTCCTAGCGCCCCACCCTGTATTTGAGATCAGTAATTACACTTGGCCACTTCTTTAAGTTCTGAAGTACCCTGTTGCCAAGTGTCCCCTAATAAGCTCTACAAGAGGTACAGCCGGCAGTCAACTTATTTATAGTTTTCTTCCTATTCATTCTGTAACAGAATTTGATATAAAATCAGCTGCCTTTTCCTCATCAATTGGGATTTTTCTATTGACATTTTGCAATGGAATCTTTAATTGAATGTCATTCAGTAAACAGTTTTGTTGATGACGAGGATGGTTTAGACATAAGCTTTGAGTTTAAAATCTAGGACGGGGCTTCCCTGGTGGCGCAGTGGTTGAGAGTCCGCTAGCCGATGCAGGGGACACGGGTTCGTGCCCCGGTCCGGGAAGATCCCACATGCCGCGGAGCGGCTGGGCCCGTGAGCCATGGCCACTGAGCCTGCGCGTCCGGAGCTTGTGCTCCGCAACGGAGAGGCTACAACAGTGAGAGGCCCACGTACCGCACAAAAAAAAATATATATATATATGTAGGATGGCCCTAAAACAGTATGATATCAGCTGGGATAGGAGCTGCTTTGTGATAAGTGTCAGGAGAAGGAAGGCAGGAGAGCACTGGTTCAGGACAGAGGCATTATGGTCCGACCAAGCTTCCAAACTAAGTGTCACCACTCACTACCTAGATGACCCCAAGCCAATGTTGAACTTTCCTCCATCTGCTGTCTGTCCTGTAGCAGAAATAGGGATGCCCCTCCCAGATCCCCATTCAGGGAAAGACTGTTATCTTAGCTGCTGGGAGTGCTGTGGGCAGAGACTTCAGCAGCCTTCCCCATGTCATGTCCCTTTCGGAGTGGCTCATGTCCAATGACGCGGTTGTATAAAGGCCTGGCCACTCAGCTCAACCTCAGACAAATCTGAAGGGCCATTCTCACTCCTTCCAGGATCTTCTGAGGCTGTTGTTGGCCTTTACCACAGCTCAGCTTCTCCCTCCGCCCATTCCTGCTTCCTGGCCTTCGCTCCTATAGATGTTGATTCCAAGAATGTCCCCTAATAAACACCCTACGCACTAAACTCAGAGCCAGCTTCCTGAACACTCCCAGCCCGTGATGTGTCTTCACTTGTACAAAGAGGCATAATAACACTTGCTCCAAAGAGTCACTAGGGGGTGTCACATTACATTGTATTAAGAAGTTGCTTAGCACAGTGCCGGACACATAGTAAGGACCCAATAAATGGAATTTCCTGCTACTTCGAAAAAAGTATAAATGTAGATTTCAGAAACCAACAATCATCTAATTGGGAAATCATGAAAAATACTCTAAAATAAGTGAACTTTACGAGGGCTCATGAAGGATAAGTAATGTTCTAGCAGCAAATGTATAGAAAAGACATTCTGGGGGAGATGGCATGCACAAAAACATTTGCAGGAAAAGGCTGGAATACTGAGAAATTGTACATGAGTCTATTTGGCTAAGCGTAAGATGACATTATGAGTTGTGGGTAATTAGTTTAGGAAAGAAAGGTGGGACCATATTGCAGAAGGCTTTGAATATATCTTTAACCCAGTTGGCAGTGGGAATTTGTGCATGAATTTGGACATGGAAACACAATCTGCGTTGGACTGTAGGAAGATAAATCTGGAAGTAGTAGCCTGTCTCCTGGAGATGGGAAGGCTGTTGTAAAACTTGAAGGGAGAAAGTGTAAAGGCTGAATTGAAATATTAACGGGGGGGGCATTTAAACAGGAAGGAACCAATAGGATCATTCATGTGGAGGGTGACTTGTCAAGATCTCATAGACTGATTAGATAAGACATGGAAAGGAGAGTGTGGTGCTGGAGATGAGATAAGGCTCCCAGCTAGGGTATCTGGGAAAGGAGTGGCTCCGGTCATCCACATGCAGAATGAAGATTTCCGGGGTGAATATGAGAAGTTCTCATAAAACAACCAAATGACGTTCTGACTTGGCCGCTGGAGAGAGAAGCCAGGATTGTAGCCGTGGATTCTAGAACCATCTAAAGAGTGGGCTCAGGAAAGAGGAAGTTCTTGAGTGAGTGATATCTATGATTTTAATAGAAGATTCCATGCAGCAGAGTGAAGGGCTGAGAGGGCTTCCTGGAACCGGCTGGTCATCAGGGTCTGACGCTGTGGAGAACTCAGAAGATGCCTGGGGGCTGTGGTCTGGGGTTAGGTTAGGTGATGGAGGTACGCCTGGTCAGTCTGGAGAATAACTCTAATGCTTCAAGGAAGAAGGAAGCTAGGTTAGAAAGTGTTAAGGCATGAGGGGTAGAAGATAAAGCTCAGTAAGTGACGGCCGTCTCCCTGGCAAGGTCCACTCACTTATACAAGGCAGGTACTGCTATTATTCCCACTTTTTAATTTGAGGAGATGCAAAGTGTTTCAGGTCTCAAGGGGATGGAGCTGGGATCAGACCTCAGAGTCTGACTTGTACCCAGTGGTGTCTCTCACATCCCTCCCCAACTGGTGCACCCAGGACCCTACTTTCCCACCCCACCTCCACACCTTTGTGTCTTCTTCACCGCCCCCCACCCAGCTCTCTTCTGAACACATGGTCCCTTCTCATCAGCTTTCCTGCAGGACTCACATGCCCCTCTGTGTCTCTCCCTCAGGCCACCGGGGTTCCGGGCCAGCACATCTTGGTGGCCGTGCTCCCTGGCTTACCCACCGCTGCCGAGCTCTTTGTCTTGCCCTATCAGGATCCCACAGGAGAAAACAAAAGGTCAGCTGAGGACCTGGAGCAGGTGAGTCCTCAGGTGACATTTCAGCTTCTCCCAGCAGTCTGAGCCACAACCCTGCTAGTGTCTGACCACGACAGCAGCTCTGGGGGATCTCCACTTGGGAGCAAGGGTGCCGGCTGTTTGTGGAGTCTTCCACTTTCCTGTCCTCTGTTGAGAAACATAATCTGGTGATTTAACTACAGCTTCACCAAAAAATATGTGCAAGAGTGTGTATTGTCAGCAGTGGCTAAATCACTCAGAGTATATCCCACGCTGTGGGATACTCTACAGTGTTTACAATGAATGAGATAAATCTTTGAGTGCTGATGTGACAAACTGTCCAAGATACTAGGTGGGGGTGGGGGGAAGCAAGAGGCTACACAAGACATAGAAGTCAAATCCATTTATATCTTACCTCACACACTTACATCATAGGAGTACCATGAGAATCAAATGATGTATCTTTTTAAAAAGGTACAACTTTCATACAAATCATGAATCAGCACCATACTAAGATGACCTGATTTGAGCTTATAATAAATGAGTGATATTGGCTCCAAGCACCTCTCCTGGCTACGTGGGGTCTACTCTCTCCTCATCTCCACCACCTCTGAAGTATTAGGGTGTCTGTATGTGTGTGTGTGTGTGTGTCTGTGTCTGTTTCTCTCTCTTCTGCTCCCTTAGGTCTTTTTTCCTCCCTTCCTTCCTTTTAACTTCAAAAGGTTATCCAATCTCTATAGTGAAGATTATTACTATGATGATGTTATCGTTGTTCTTATTCTTCACCCATTCAGTTAAAATGATCAGTCTTGGGCTTCCCTGGTGGTGCAGTGGTTGAGAGTCCGCCTGCCAGTGCAGGGGACATGGGTTCGTGCCCCGGTCCGGGAAGATCCCACATGCCGCGGAGCAGCTGGGCCCGTGAGCCATGGCCGCTGAGCCTGCGCGTCCGGAGCCTGTGCTCCACACGGGAGAGGCCACAACAGTGAGAGGCCCACATACCGCAAAAAAAAAAAAAAGATCAGTCTTGGTCTGGTTCCCCTGTTAAAAATGACATGATTTTGGTTTCTCAATTCTTTCTGGCAGATAGATTAAAAATAGGATTCCTCTCAGACACTAAGTAAATATTGGCTTTTTCCCTTCCAGTACTTGGAGCTTTTCAGTTTACTTAGAATAAATCTATAATCTAGTCCCATGATCTCTAGTCTCCAAGATGGTTTGAGAACCTCCTATAGTAGCCTTATTAACAACCCCAAATTATAGGCTGGCCTATCTGCGAGCACACCTGCCTTTTTTTTTTTAATTTTTTTATTAGTTTCTGCTTTATAACAAAGTGAATCAGTCATACATATACATCTGTTCCCACATCCCTTCCCTCCACACCCGCCTTTTAACTGCCACTTTTTCACTTGGCAAAAGACTCACCTCTCTATTGTTTTCCATGTGCAAGTAATTGAATAACTGGGCTGTCAAGGAAAGCCCCACTGAACCCCATCTCCTAGTGAACTGTAGTTAGAGGTCGGGCAGCAGGGAACCCATCAGACTTACATCTGACTTTGCTCAGCCCTAGCTCTAGACTTCCCACTGTATTTGACAAATTATTCTCTGCACCTGCAATTCAGTGGGAGAAAGAATGGATTATTTCTTATCACCACACTGCTCATGAGACCTAGAGGGGAGATAGGTCGCTATCCAAGGCATGTAGGTAGGGACGCTTATAATTGTTCCTCCTCTGGAAATCTTATATTGTACATGAAATCCAGAATATAGTCTTCTCGGTATGGAAGAGTCCAGATTTAAAGCCAGCTAATTTCCCAGGTACCACGTCATCTGTGCATCCCTATTTCTCATACTTTTCATTTTTTCTCTAAAATATATTTTCTAGATGTTTCCTTGAGAGGAAATGTGGGAAGAAGAGGGGTGTGTTCTCTTAAACTTGGTTTACTTGTGTATCTTGCTTTGACTGTCTATTTTCCCTAGAGTTCTTCTTTCTCTTTATTCGGTCTTGTCTGAGTGGCTTCTCCAGGGACACTCTCAGAGACCTGAGTAATCATCCCTGAGGCAGCCTGGTATAGGTATTGATGAGCCATTTAATTAGAGATCTAAAGGCAGCTGGCTTGGCTTGTGTGAAAGCTGTGGGACTTAACATTTGGTACACATGTAGGGAGTCCAGACATTTTATTAGAAAGACCACAGGTTTGGAGAAACATAAACCAGGTTTCTAGCTTCAGCTCTTATATTCATTGTGTATATCCTATAGAGGACAAATATTCAGAAAAGTTAAGTAATTCAGCCCAAATCACATAATCTATAATACCTATCTCAGAGGGTGTTTGAGAGGTCATTAAAGAAGTGATACAGCAAAGCCCTTGACCTATAGTAGATACTCAGTAAGTGGTAAATAGATGGTGGTTACATTTATGGACATTTTGTGATAGGAAGAGAGTATATGAGAAATGCAAAAAAAAAAAGAAAGAAAGAAAAGTAAGAGTATTAAAGACTAGTATCGTCCAGGGCATGTATTGGAAGAAAGAGGATGGTGACAATAAGGAGAAAAAGATTAATGAATGAAATTGCACAAGAGAACAAGGACAACAGGAAACAGAAAGAACATGCATGAATGAGTAAACTGGAGGGAGGATGACTCATCTAAGTTATCATGGATGGATGGCATTAAGGGAAAACAGAGTACCAAGTGAGAGATCGTAACTCTGGTTAAGGGAATTGCCAGTGTAGCAGCCTTATCCAGGACTCAAACTAAATACAGTGACCAAACAAATGCCAAACCAAGCACATAAGAAATCAGTGTCTTATGGAGAGTATCATTACCCTGATTAATAAGTGCAGTTATGAAATCAACATACAAATTAAGCCTTGTGTCAAGAACCAGCAAAATAGGGGCTGCCCACAGGAATCCTATAGGTTTTGTCCTAAGAGGGGTCCTTTAATCTTTCTCTCTGACTCAGTCACTCTAAAATGAAGAACTTCAGGCCCCAACAGGGAGCTGTGAATTGCCTGAGGAGACACAACTCTTCAAGGAAAATGAGTTTCTGGTTCTGTTTCTGCAACTAACTCTCAAGCCTAGCAGTCCCCTTGCTCCGCCATGCTGCAGATGTGTCTTTGGGTACCACTTGAATTCTGCAGGCCCCCCAAGATACCAAGACTGTTGTACCAGGAAATGAACAAGAGATGTTTTGCTTTGGGTTTTTGCAGGGTTTTTTTCCTGAGGCAGTGAACATATATTCTATTCAAACAAATATAAGGGGAAAAGGTGAAGTCATGAGCTTCTTTAGTTGGGAAGTCCAAGGATAGAGTTCAGGTGTGGATGAACTCAGAGAGGAAGCATCACCAGATTACTCCCCTGTCTTCCTCTCTCCCTCTTTCTCCATCTCTTTTAGTTGCTACCACATGGGAAGTCTGCCTGAGAATGAAGCCAACACATAGGAAGACAAGAATGGCCACAGGAAGCCCCAGTCTTTTATTTAGTCATCTTATCAGCCCCATTCAAAAGACATTGCCTCTCCCCTGAGTGCACCCCAAGAGCCCAGGGTGATAATTCTCACTGACTCAACTTGGCTGAAGTGGGCATGTCTTAACTAGCCTGGTAATCAGAAGACTAGAGCTCCATTAGTGACAACTCAAATGTTTTATACCCTCCCTGGATCAGGAGTTTAGGGAGCCCTTCCTAAACCAAATGGGCAAAGAATAAATAAGGATATGGTTCCTTAAAGAAAAATGTGGGGGAAGAGAAGGAACGGGAGGCAGGCAAAAGCAACTGACTTCCTCTGTCATAAATTACATAGAAATTTCGACTGAATACAAAATAAAACCAAACAACAGAAAGGACCCCACTCCTTTAAAGGCTGCACTCTGAATCCCAGATGGAACTTGGGAAGAGCTGTCTTTATCCCCCCCTCTTAATACTCTGGCCCCTTTCTTGTAAAGATACTGCACAGAACTCCCAGCAGGGCAATGAGTGGGACCCTGGCCAGATGGACCCTGAAGACTGTGAGGGCAGGGCCCCAGCAAAGGGCTCTGGGCTCTCCTTCCTCAGCTTCCTCTAATAATGTTCCCAGGGGAGGAGAGATGCTGGCTTAGTTGGAGCTATCTTGTCTGTGAAATAAATTGAAAATTCCTCACAGTGAGAAGTACTTGACCTTGTTATCCGGATAACACTGGGCTGGGTTAATCAAGTGACCTCTGTCTGGGAGGCTTCCACCACTCTTTACTTCACATCTCCAGAGAGTGAGAAAAGTCTCACTTGCCCTTAGCTGGCCTCATCAGGGATAGGGCTACCCTGAAGCCAGCTGCTCAGGTGTGGAGCAAACCATACCCCCTCCACCACTGTACTCCCAGGCATCTCTCTGAGTCCTCAGATCTGTATCTGCCTCTCCTGGAAGGAGGAAGGACCATCATGCTCTGGGTGTGATGCTGTGCTGGGGAGATAGGGAGCCTACGTGGTGTTGTCTTGCTGAATCCTTAAAGGGTATGAGTGCATTTAAAAGGAACAAAAAGATTAAGGACAAAATGTCAACCACCAACAGGGGATTTCCTCTTTGGTTGTTTGTGTTACCATATACATTTGACAGATGCAGAATCCAAAATCCAGGGAAAGGAAAGGTGCCTCTGGAAATGGAGCAGTCTATTGGCAACATTTTTAGAAATTAAAGATTCATTATGAAATGTAATAAATCATCTCAGACTATTTTCTGTATACCCAGTCTGCCCTGTTCAGATTTTTTAAAGCGAGGAATTGAAGAAATATTTTGGAGTTCACAAGGAAGGTCACTAAAACAGGAAACTGTAATTGAAAGAATAGGTAAGAGTTGTGCCAAAGGAATATGGCAAAAGGAGAAAAAGAGAAGCTTAGAGCTGGTGTTGGAGAATCCAAGGGAAAGGAGTGAATATGGACAAATTATTTCTTCATTATGTCATCCAGGAAAAACTTCTTAGGCACTTTAATCAAGCTGATTCTGTTGTGCTAACAAAACAGAGAATTGTTAAATAGAATTCATGTTTGCTCCATTGCTTACTCCAAGTTTTATTCCAGAAATCATGCTATATGAATTGAGAAAGATCTTTCTCTGTTGATTCCAAAAGTAATATCATTCAACTACTCTTTGAGGGGGCCTTCATAACTTAACAGGATCAGGATTGACTGACTGGGTCAGTTGCAAGGTCATCCCAAGCAAGTCTCCCTCTAAACATGGCACCAGAATGCTATTTATGTTCAGTTGGGTTTGCATCCCTCCTCCCAACTTCAGATATAAGCATTAGTTTTTTGGCCCAATGTAGCTTTGGCATGGATAAATCTGCCTAAGCCCATTTTGAATCTGTAGTTTCACTTTGTACCACTTCTTTGGGTTTCATGTTTCATAAATTACCAACTGCTGTGTTGTCCTTAAACTTCTCTTTCTTCATGTTTCAATGTTTGACACTCCATTCTAATGATCTGAGAGTCTGTTTTCCTCTACTGGTCTCATTAAACATTGTTTAGATGTTGAATGTGTTCTTCGCATGGTAACCGTCCCTTCTGTTGACTAAACATCTCTAGCTCACCACTTCTGAGGACCAGTAGGGTCGTACCCATGAGTCTCTTCTGTAGACAGAGCCATGTGACTAATTCTGGCCAGTGAGGTGGGAGCAGAAGTGATAAGCGTCACTTCCAAGCTGAAGTGTTCAAATGCCAGTTACAGAACCTTAAGAATGCTTTTTCCCTCCTATGGTGTTGTGTACATTTGAGGGGGCTGATCTACCAGCCCTTGTCCCTGTGTGACTATAATGAGCCCAGCATCATTGCCTACCTGCAGTGGATATGGAGTGTAAGCAAGAAATATACTTCCTTTGTTTCAAGTCCCCAAAATTTTAACATCATTACCTCAGCCTGACCTAACCTATTCTGATTATCACACTTAAACATCATACTTTGTGAAGAAGATGAGGAGGAGAATTGCTATTTTCCCCCTACCAGCTCCCTTCCACTACACCCTTTTGATGGTGTCTTTCCAAGTATTTTTATTGAGTTCCCACTGTCTGTTTAAGTGGTAGTTTAAACGAAGAGTGGGTTGCATTTGAATCATAGGCATATTCCACCAAATAGGCAGATACTAAGAATAATATGTTGTTTCTTTGGTCATGATGATGATGATGATGATGATGATGATGATGATGATGATGATTATTTTTGAGATACGCGGGCCTCTCACTGCTGTGGCCTCTTCCTTGCAGAGCACAGGCTCCGGACACGTAGGCTCAGCAGCCATGACTCACGGGCCCAGCCGCTCCGCGGCATGTGGGATCTTCCAGGACCGGGGCATGAACCCGTGTCCCCTGCATTGGCAGGCGGACTCTCAACCACTGCTCCACCAGGGAAGCCCTGGTCATGATTATTTAGCTGAAGGAGAACAGAAAATGGAGAGCAGCAGAAGAGGGATGCTAGTACAAAGGATAAATGAAATTTGCTAAGACAACACACTGTGGACAGAAAAAGAAAAATGAATAGATTCAACTTGCTTTAGGAGGACGGATCTCCCAGCAATTACACATTATTTCACTTGAGTCTTTATCATGCAAACTTGCGTTCTTTCCATTTAGACTGTCACCACACTGTTCTATAGTTGCAGTTTATTCTACTCCTTTCATAGCCAAAGACCGTCCTAAACATTATAAATTATATTAACTGGTGAACAGAGTGTGGCAATCCTGAGGCTAAGGTTAGGAATTGCCTGTAGCTCATGTTGGTCAGCTGACATGGGACTGGTGTTTTAAGTTGTGTGCTTCACAGTTGGATGAGAGATAGAAGCATAATTAATGAAATGCTGCAATTTTTTATCTCCTAAATCTGCTCAGCTGGACCTCCTTCCAAATATCTTTTGTGTCTTTGTCAGCTGGCTCAAGGAAAATGTTTTTCATGGAAATGTCCTAAGATTAGGAGTCAAACAAAACTGAATTCTCGTCTCAATTCTTCAAATATTAACTGGGTAAACTTAGCAATGTCCTTTAAGCTCCATGTCCTTTCAATGGAGATACCAACACTAACACGTGAGATACGCTGTGTTAGAAAAAAAATAGTAAGAAATATGCAACTTTGCCCATACAAAGTGTTCAGTGCGTAGATAATATATGTACAAACGTATATAACAATTCATGAACTGATGAAAACAATACAGAATAAACATTTCTGCAAATGGGGTGGGAAACATTTAAAGTAATGTCAAAATCTGTCAACAGTTTCATACTCATTTGAGTAGAGAAATATATGGTTCTAATTGAGATTTTTCTTGTAAGCAGTGTAAATTTTATTTAGTTTTGTTTCTGTGCATAAGTTCTTTCCCACAAAGTATTGAAGAAACATTCTCAGGGAGAAGAAAGAATATCACTTCAGCTGGTTGAAAGAAAGAAGCCTTTCTCATGCAAATACATAGTCCCCTTTTCTCTATGTGATGGACTCTGCAAAACAGGATAGTTCCTTAATTACTTCTGATAAGTTTTTCCTATTTGAGTTAAAATATTTTTTTCTCCAAATATAAGTATGTATGTATGTGCACACATGTATGCGTATGTATATAAGCATATGAATTTCATGCATACTTAATTATATATATTTCACACATATATACACACATTTCTGTGTGTATATGTTTATTTCATAGCCAAAATCTTTCTGATTAATCTCTACTAAAGAATCCACTGTTGGGCTTCCCTGGTGGCGCAGTCGTTGAGAGTCCGCCTGCCGATGCAGGGGACGTGGGTTCGTGCCCCGGTCTGGGAAGATCCCACGTGCTGCGGAGTGGCTGGGCCCGTGAGCCATGGCCACTGGGCCTGCGCGTCTGGAGCCTGTGCTCTACAATGGGAGAGGCCACAACAGTGAGAGGCCCGCGTACCGCAAAAAAAAAAATCCACTGTCAGATTCTTAGAAAGGCCTTGCCAATTGAATGATAAGAAGAAGATAGGATAGGAACTTATACATTGTAACACTTTACAGGACACAAAGGAAAACCATTCTACACAGTCTGTGTTAGAAATCCACTCTTTCTGTAAACCTGGAACATTCTGGAAGCTTCTCAGTACCCAGGAGAAAGAGTAGCTTATATAGAGAGAATAAAGTTGTTTTCAACATAATTTTATCACAACCTTGTTCTTCTGTGTGGTTTGCCAAGTGGAAACATTTGAGGGGCTGAGCTTGAACTGGATCCCAGGTGCTCAACCACAGGTCACTGACAGTCATCCCAAGTTCCTGTTAAGCAAAGAAGTTCATCTGCAGGGCAGTTCAGTTCCATTACTGGACAGGGACCTCTGCAGGAGACTCTGTGCTTGAAAACAAAGCCATCAGGCCCTACTTAATTGATTAAAGGACCAAAGCTGTCATTTTGACAACTCAGTAGACTAAGTGAAACTTTATAAATATAAAAGGAAAGATAATTTAAGAATTTAATTAGCAGAACAATGTTCAGAAAGCATCTAACTAGACCTAAATTGCATATGAATAAAATATTACACTGTGATTAGAATGTTAAAAATGAGGCAAGGAGACCAGATAATAGGAGTGTGGTTTTGTCTGATAGCTCTCCACAAATTACTCGAAAGGGTGAATGAAACAGAGCAAATTGAGCTGGTTTTCTACTTTAAACACGTGAACAGCATTTTACCTTGTCTAGAAAACCTTACCTTATGCTGTTACTACCCAAAACAAGGTCCTTTGTCCCTTGTTGGGGTTATTTCATGGCCAGAATTCCATCCGTCTACCCAGTATACGTGTGTCAGCCTAAGGAGTGGTTTTAGGTTCATAAGCACGAAACAAGAGTCAGCCAATGCATTAAGTTGTGATTTACACTTTGTTGCAAATGTATAATTTACTATTTTAGCAGAACAATATTTATCATCAATAAATATCCATGAAATATCCATTTTGGGAAAGCCACAGGGTATGTTTTGGAGAAGAGAAGGGAAGCAAAGAAAGGAATAAGGTAGAGTCCACTATCAAGGAGTAAAATAAATGGATATGAATCTCACCAGAATTTGTAAATTGTATATATTTACTTCTTTTAAATCCTTGTGTATAACAAATACCCTCTCAGAAAACCAGGGGTGATTTCTCCAAGCTGGTAACAGGATAATTTTATAAGAGTAGAAATGATCTGATTTACTAATAGTTTGTCCTATTTTGTAACAATTCAGATGTAAAGTCAAGTCATGCTTAGAAAATAATCCTATCAGCATATTGTGGACTAAAAACTCAAAATCATATAAAACTCATTCGTATCATTCACAGATATAATACTGGGATGCCTTGGTCAGTGCAGTGAATATTGCTCAGCATATTTGTATATAGTTGGTGGCACAGTTTTGGTGGCACTCACTCTGACACTTCTTCTTTCAGGTATCAGAACTACTGATTCACAAGCTCAACCTGAACTCTGTGCACTTTGAGCTGAAGCCTGGAGTCCAAGTGCTTGTCCACGCGGCTCACTTAACAGCAGGTCAGTGTTCCTATCCCTGGGTTCTGGCTAGTGGCTCTAGCAGAGGGGGATCCCAATTTGTTGTTTCAGCAAAACAAGACTAAATGGTGCCACTGCTAATCAGAAATAGGGCATCAGTCTTTGGAGGTTCCCTTGCCGGGCCTTTTTGCCTTAATGGGGACCCATAAGGCAACAGAATAAGGTGATTTTCCCACTTAGTCCCTGGCAAACACCATCAGTGAATCACTAAAAGACCCCTCAAATGATAGCATACTTCATCTTACAGAAATCTTGAAAATAAAGTTAACCTTACAAATAACTTTTTTCTGGTCTTTCTGCAAAACTTTATTTTTAAATCATTCATGTTACAAAGAATTTTCTTGCTTTCAGTCTTGGGATAAAATCGTACAATAGAAATAGCTGGGACTTAGGAGCTGTCCAGGGTCATAGCCAGAAGCTGAACCCCACGTTGGTCAGGATCTTACAAATTAATTAATATCATTGACCTGCTGTCTCTTCACCTGTAAAAGATGATGGGGAAAACCTTCTTCCTAAGGCTATGTAGAAGTCTCAATAATAATTCAAGTTATCCCAAGTATATAGAAATAGATGTTATGGTTTTATATTAATAATAAATTAACACTATTTATTGAGTACTTATTTTTGCAGAGTACTGTATTGACGCTGCATAAAGGCCAGTAGGAGATGGTCTTTGCCCTCAAAAAACATATAATCTGGTTGTGGTGTTTCAAAGTTTGGTGGTAGCAGTGGTGGCAGTACTGTGGGGTGGGGGAAGTGGGCAATGCTGGGATCTCTGATCAAGTAAAATGCATAAATGCCTTTATAGAGAGACAATAGAACGTTTCTAAGCGCTTGGACTTTGCAATTGTGCAGCCAGACTATTGGTTTCAATCTTGCTCCATCACTTGCTTACTATATGGACTTTGAGAGGAGACTTAACTAAATTCTCTGTCGCGTCTGTGACAATGGGATTGCGTGAGGATTAAGTCAATTGAGGTAATGCACTTAGAGAAGTGCCTGGTGCATAGTAAGGTATTATTTTTCTTGTTATTCTTTTTATTCTTAACAATCAGAGTTTTATAAGAAATTTAAAGCAGGGATAAATTGTACCCAGTCAAAATGACCCAGGGAAGCTTCATAGAGGAGGTAGTCTTTGGGAAGGACCTTGAAAGATGGAAAGGACTGAACTCAAGAGATTATTCCAAGTACTGAAGCACCAAGGAAGGAACACGAAAGCCTTGAGGGCTTTGGGATGCTGAATAAGTGGGAACAAAGATCAGGTGTTTCCAAGTCCATTCTCTGGTTTCCTGGAGGTGTGCCTAGGTCTAGAGGATGGCCAAACAGGTTGGCCACCGGCCTCTTTTCTGCTTGGATTCCATCTTTTTTCTTTATTAGGGTTTCATAAAATGTTTTTTCTTAAAAAAAAAAAAAAAAAAAAGGCACTGCTTTTAAAAAAACCCAGATATTTGAAAGTCAGTGTCCTGAGCATAGGATACGGAGGTGGAGGGTGGAAATATGCCAGGCTGAGCCGTTTGTACTTCCTTTGGTGGGCTCGGGGAAGCCGTGGAGACCTAGGAGCAGAGGTGGGATGGATTCAGTGTCACTTGAGAAAGGTGACTCTTATGAGAAAGGATTGAGTAGGGCCCATTTGCTTTTCTGCAGCTTGTCCTCCTAATTCATCTGTCGAACAGACATTTACTGAGTTCCTGGCTACTCTGAGCTACTCACAAGAAGTGTTCTCAGCATGGGATAAAGTCTCTGCCTTCATGAAGCTTCCATCACTGGGGAAAGCCAGGCAGGAAGCGCATTAACAAATGCCACTTTCTGAATGATGAAAAGGTCCTGAAGAAAATAAGAAAGTGTAAGAGAAAAGCAAACTGTGAAGCACCTATGAGGGCAGCCCTTAAGCCTGAGACCTGAACAAAGGCTGCCAACTTATCTCAGAGCATTTGATGATCAGGACTGGCTATTTCTTTTTTTTTCTTTTCTTTTTTTTTTTTTTTTTTTTTTTTTGCTGTGTTGGGTCTTCGTTTCTGTGCGAGGGCTTTCCCCCAGTTGTGGCAAGCGGGGGCCACTCCTCATCGTGGTGCACGGGCCTCTCACTATCGCGGCCTCTCCTATTGCGGAGCACAGGCTCCAGACACGCAGGCTCAGTCATTGTGGCTCACGGGCCTAGTTGCTCCGCGGCATGTGGGATCCTCCCAGACCAGGGCTCGAACCCGTGTCCCCTGCATTAGCAGGCAGGTTCTCAACCACTGCGCCACCAGGGAAGCCGAGACTGGCTATTTCTCACCAAGAAGGTTGGCCTTTGGTCTTCGGTGAATGGTGGTGACACGTGGCAGTTACACATAGCTCGCTGAACTGGAAAACAAAGTCCAGAAGCATCCCTTGTAGTCATCCTGATGGCCAAGCCACTGATGGATGTTGTCAAATGAGCAGAAAGTAACTGCTTGAAATTGGTTGAAATAAGTTTACTGATTATTTCATCTAACTACACAGTCCAGCCTGTGAGATGGCATCCTGAACTTCACCATCTTCTCCTACGACAGCTAAAGTGACTTGTTCCCTTTGAGTTTAGAGGTTAAAAACAACTATGCCTGATACTCCATACTGAACTCTGGGTTTGAAGGGATGTGGCCAACTAGTTCATCCCTTTACAGCATACTGTGCTTCTAAAGGAATGCTATCTTCAGGCAGCATATTTTGCTGTAGTGTAGCCTGATTTATTAGAAAACACTCCTCAGGGACTTTGTTAGAAAGGGGAGCATCATAGATCAAGATAGCCAGAGAACTAACCCCACTCTCAAATTCTGGAGGCAACTTGCATTTCATACCTTTTTTTCCCCATACCTCTCTCTCTTCCAACAGTTAATTAATATGCCTGGTTTTTATTTAACTGATTGTCATATCACACGCCAAAAGTGGTTCAGATTAGCTTCCTGAATTTGAATCTTATTTTAAGTGGTACTTAAGGATGCCTTCCTGTGATGACGTCTGGTTTAGAGCTGGGATCCAGCTGAAAAATAGGGATTAAAAAAAAAAAAAGTGGCTAATTAGCTGAAACTGATTTGGCCAGTGGGCTTGGCCAGGGAAACTGATATAGCAAAGGCATCCATGAATCCATAGTTCCATGTGGGAAAGAAAGGCCATTCCTGATAACCACAAAAAATGAAACCCACCAGTGTAAGTTCCAGATGGCAAGGACAAATGCCAAGTTGGGAAGATCTGGAAAATGTATCCAATTAATGTTCATACTTCATTTCACAGCTGGGAATTTGGGGAGCAGTACGCAGATCCCTGGGAGGAAGGGCTGGCAAAAGGGAGTGTGTTACTGGGAGCACACTGAGATCTGAAGGAGAGACCTCTGCAGCATAGATATGTACTATGCAGAGTTACCAAGGGAACAAAATAAAACTGCAGTTTGAGGCAAAAGCCCAGACTTAGACTGGGCCAATTTGGAGAGAGTGAGAAAATTCTTTGGCTTCCAACCATTGGGGCTGTCCCTGATTCTTCCCCGTTAGATCTGGCAGTATCTATCCTACATCTTTTGGCAGTGTAATTCGAAACCTGATCGCCTGGCATTATTGAGCTTCCTAGGATGACTGGCTAGGTGACTGGAGTACATGTAGACTTACATGTGGATAATCAACTCTAGTTTGAAGAGTAAAGGAAGAGAATGCCGAGGGCTGACACGATAACTGAGTCTTGGAAATTTTCTCTGTATTGATTTTAGCCATACTTGTCACAATAGTGTTAGGACTGGCAGAATCTAAGGGTACAAATTCACTCTCAGCCAGACTTTCATATGCAAAAGGCAAGGCTTGTGTTAAGGCTGTCACTCTTCAGTGACTGTGATGAGGAAGTAAAATATAGGAGGTATAAGTTTCCCATTGGCGATTGTTCCTAAGTTAGCTCTAACTGCCCAATTTTTTTTTTTTAACTACTAGGACAGGGTAGTAGACTATGAGGGAATTCTCCTTTCACTCATAGAAAACTTGGCACGTTTGGTAGGGGATCAGTTGGATTGAGACAATTGCTGCAATTTCTTTTATTAAGTTGAAATTAGCACATTCATATTGGGATGGCTAGAAGAGAAGGAGAAAGATACCTGGGGGAAAGAAGACACAGTGAGGAAGAGAATTTGATGCAGAACTTCCACCTCAAGTTCCTTTCCCTTCCTCTCATCCCCCCTGCAGAAAATAAAAATAAACTACAATTTAAAAAAGGTAAAAGGACCACTGCTTGCAACATTTCATGTCTCATAAGCAGGATTGCTAATGCCTTTCCAGGGACCATTCCAGCACACTGCTGCATTCCATTAATTGCTTAGCAGATGTTCAGCAGCCTTCTTTTAAAAATATTTGAACCAGAGTATGTTGCTGGTGGGAGAGGCAATGCATAATTTGGTTCATCTCCAAGGAAAAAGAACTGTCTCCTTTCAGGAATTTACTAGGCTTCTTTTGTTTTTCAAACTCAGTTCCCTGTTTGCTTTTATGGGAACACAAGGTAAGCATTTCCAGATATCTGGATGTCATTAGAGACTGGATTTCATTTGTTTCCCCCACATGTTCTATTAGGGAATTCATTAACTTGGTACCTAAGTGGAGCTAAACATTGAACGCAGTCCTTGTTTTGTTTTTAGCTATTCCTTTGCTTCTCGGTTTCTGTGCAATTCCTCTTGAGGGCCTAATCACTCCTGACAGCTAGGTTTCTAAATCTCTCTTGTAGAAAGGAAAGATTTCAGACTGTATGAGAATAAGGAGAGGATGGAGAGCTGTTATCAAGAAGTTTGAGGGAGGGCCATACCCTGAGTGGCTCTCTTTGGCTTTTAGGACCTTGTGGCAGCTGGCGCCATGTTTAGCAGACAAAGGGAGTAGTGCTCAATCAAGCTGGGGGCTGGACTGGACATGCTGGTGTTTTGACTGAAGTGTACCTTTGCTTGTGATATTCCCAATTGGAATATTTCTCCCCCTTCTCTACTTTTCTCCATCTCTTATGTCTCTGTATTTTAAGGCTCAGCTCAGTGCCAACATTTGCATGGCATCTTTCCGGAGATCTTTACCTGGATACCATCTATCCCTTGTAGAACTCACACGGATTTTTTTAAACTGTATCTGTCTGATCATCATCATCACCTCTCCTATTTAATTTCCTGAGGATACAGTTCACCATATCTTTATAGTGTCTCCGTCATTGTACCTAGAAGAGAACCTGCCCATAGCATGTGCTCAATAAATAGTGCTTTCATAAATAATTAGATATATAATTAATTTATAACCTGTAGAGTTGCGTTAAAAATTCCATCCCCCCCAGTTAACCTTTGGAGTCAGTGTGTTCAACTGTGAACCTGTCTCCATGTCATGTTACTTCTTACCATGAGTGAGTGGAGCCCTGCACTCAATTTATCCAGTAAGCATCCAAGGAAAACCCATCTCTGTGCTTTCTTTATGTCAGGTATCCTCTTATGATGTAGGATAGTTGTTGATACACACATTGTGGGAAATGGGTGGGTGGAAGGAAAATTAGAACTCTGTGTCCCAGAACGAGAGGTCCTAAAGACAATGGGAGAGGGACTGACCAGAGGAATGTTGCTGAAAGAGAGAGAAGCAAGTTTAACTTATTAACCCTTATTTTACTTCTCTGATCTCTGATATCATTTCCAGAGCAGCCTCACTTCATGACAGAACTCAGGGTCTCACGACTTAGATTACACTATGCTTACCTGATCAAACAAACCAGACCTTCTTCACATCTTTTGTTACGTCTCCCTTTTTTTTTTTTTTTTTTTTGTGGTACGCGGGCCTCTCACTGCTGTGGCCTCTCCCCTTGCGGAGCACAGGCTCCGGACGCGCAGGCTCAGCGGCCACGCTTCACGGGCCCAGCCGCTCCGCGGCATGTGGGATCTTCCCGGACCAGGGCACGAACCCGTGTCCCCTGCATCGGCAGGCGGACTCTCAACCACTGCACCACCAGGGAAGCCCACGTCTCCCTTGAGTTCTGTCCTCTGCATGCTTTTCCCCTGGCCTGCCTTTATTTATTTGTTTGTTTTCTCCTGTATTTTAAGAGCTGTGATATAGGGATGACTTTGGGAGAGTTTTTCCTGCAAGGCTCACAGGAAGGTTCAGAATCTATTGTAGAGCATTTGATCTCTGTAGGTACTTACAGCAGAACAAACCTGAGCCCTTAAGAAAATATCCCTAAAATACCACTAGTTTTCTCATTGCCCCTGGTAACTTGGAATTTACTCAAGGGCACAGTCCATTTCAGATTTATCATCTTACTTCTCACATGACTCTGTGCCTCATTTTGCAGTGATTCCTTTAAAGCTATGGTTTGTCCAGGGATATGAAATGAACTAAGACCCTCATTCAGTGCACACTGGCTAGACCTGAGGCCCAAATACTAGTGGCCCTAATTCTAAATGAAGAGGATGAAAAACATGCCATGCAGAAAGTTCAATAAATGAACTATTCGTATTGAATAGGAATTCACCCAAATGAGAGGAAATAAGCCTGCCAGGTTGAGGGGCGGTGCTGAGCAGAAGCACAGCAAAGTGACATCGTATGGTTTATACTTGGTTTGGGCATCTAGACACCTACCCTCAAATATTCCTAATTGGTATATTAACTGAAAGTAAAATTATGAGCAGAGGAAAGAGAGAAGGATAAAATTCAGGGAAATCAAATATGCCGTTACTTGATATGTCATTAATATCATGCACTTTGTTCCTCATCCATGCATGATGTGAGAGAACTCTCATTAATGCATGTTTAATATTGCAAAGTAGGATACACATGGAAAAGGGAAGAAGCGGCAGATGAAAGGATTTTCAAAGACAATAGGTTTGGACACCAGTCAGTAATCCTTTCTCTTTTCACAAAGTATTTACTCATTTTATAAGAATTTTTCAACCCAGGTAACAAGAGATGGTAATTTATTTGATAGAGCTGGAATCCCAGGAGGAGGAGCCTCTTTTTTAGTTGCCAAAGAAGCTAAGTTTCATGGCCATGTCGGGTTGGGTGCCATAAAACATACAAGTGAAAAACCTTAAGAGGAAGCTGGGAATAGGGGATTGACACTCAGGTGAGGAGCCCAGGACCCCAGACTGCTTTAAACTGTGAGCTTTATTTTATCATCTTTTACTAGATTGCCAGGTGAAGGGAATCTGCTGACAGGTAATAAATTAAAGACCTAATTGCTGATACAGATCTTTTAAGCTACATCAAACTCTATATCTTTGTTCCTGTGAGCATGCATGATCAGGAGTAAATTCAGTGATTATACTTTGGAGTGGGGGTGTGGGGACAGGGGGAAGGGGGCTGGGGAGGAAGCAGCTTAAAAAATGTGTTGATTCGGGCTTCCCTGGTGGCGCAGTGGTTGAGAGTCCGCCTGCCGAAGCAGGGGACGCGGGTTCGTGCCCCGGTCCGGGAACATCCCACATGCCACGGAGCGGCTGGGCCCGTGAGCCATGGCCGCTGAGCCTGCGCGTCTGGAGCCTGTGCTCCGCAACGGGAGAGGCCACAACAGTGAGAGGCACGCGTACCGCAAAAAAAAAAAAAAAAAAAAAAAAAAAGTGTTGATTCTTCTTTGGTAGAATAGATGAGGGCAATAAGAATAGAAATTAAAGACTGAGCAAGCAAGGGACAACACTACATCTTATTTGAGGACACAGACCCTAACTAGATGGATTCATACTAAATGGCAAACAACAGCACTTAGAGATTTTTTGCATTTCTCAGGGGTTATTTATTGGGTAAATCAACCAAAACTTGGCTGCTGAGACTTCTACACAGAGACTGGAAGAGCTGGTGCTGACTGGTTCCCTCAAAATATTTGGGATAAATGTCAGCCTGTTCTGTGGTTGGAAAATCTCTTTATAACCCAGGGTAAGCAATCCCTGCTATAAAGCAGTTGTTCTTAAATTTGACTGTACGTCAAATCACCGAGGAAACTTCATAAAAGTAGAGATTCTTCAGGCCTCACTGCACATCCCCGGAATCAGAATCCCAGTGAGAGATATCCAGGAATCTGCATTTGTAACAAGTTCCCCAAGTGATGCTTATGCAGCCAGGCCTTTCACCAGTCTCAACCACTGCTCTTACAAAGCATTCCACAGACAGAAAGCCATCTGCATAACAAGGAAAGGTGCTGAGCTATCTCCAGCAATAAATCTGATTTACAACTCAGGGCATCCACTAAAACAGAGACATGCATTAAAAGGGAAGAACCCTTGATATTTAGTGTAGGAGGAAATTAGTAATAAACATTAAAATCTAATTCCTCCGATATTTGGAGCTTACTTAATTGGCAGAATGGGTGGATGACAGTGGGAGTAGGGAAAAAATGAAGCCTGTCTCTGAATGTGGAATATACTCTATCCATAATCTAGATGAATGGCAAAGGCCAGCCAAGAGCTGTGGCCGTGAAGCAGTTGAAAAATGATTAAAGTGTGAGCCAGAATGTTAGTGGCAGGTAATTGAATAGCCATGAGTTCTATGAAAGTTAAACAAATGATATTATCTCGATGTTATTAATGTGCTAGTGTGAGCAGAAAATGATACATCCGCATCTCACTGTTATTTCTGCACATATTAGAGAATCGGGGTGTTCTTCTACTCTTAGCTTTCCAGTAGGGTCACTGCTCTTCTGGAGTTTTGGATACTGATGATAAAAATGTGAAAGGTTAATACTTCTCAAAGGAAGAGCCTCAAATCTCAGGTTGAATTAAAAAAATTTTTAACACCCAGTAACTGCTCTCAACCCCTCGTGTCTGTCTAGCAGTTGCCTTGTTTAAGCTATTATGTTTAGGAAAACTGTCCTTTGTCAAGGGTATGTGTGGGTTTTTAATAAAACTGTTATCTTGTATTATCTTGGCCTCCATGGTTGCTGCTGACTGGTTCAATTTCTTTTTCAGGTGTAATAAAAAGATATTATCACAGAGATATTAGAGAATTAATATTTCCCAGCTTCAGTTGCTACCTCTGGATATGTTATAAGTCAACGTGAGAGGGGACAAGGTACTCAGAATTTCAGTCTAGATCAAGATACATCATGAATTCTGCCCGACAGTTTACATTGAGAAACCCCTTCCACTTGAAGGCAGAATTAGCATGAGTGCAGAAGCTTTAGAAAATTCACTATAATCTAAGCCACATCATTATAGATGCAGATGCCAAATCGTAGAGTTGTGGAGCTCAGAACTGTAAAGTAAAATAAACTGTTGCAATAACATTTTCCATTTAGGGATGAAATTAGTGCTAGTGGAATTCTTCCACAGCCAAATACATTTTTCTGTCTCTTTAGTCTCTGGTTGCCTTATTACCTACACAGTTACCATTTACAAGTCTTTTGCGAGTAAAGTCATGCTAGTAATATTTTTCCTTCCTTCTGTTTTTCCCCCCAAATCATTTTTTTCCTCTACAAATAATTAAGCTGTTTCACAGACACGTGTACCCAGTGGTTTTTAACAGTTATTAAGCTTTTATGGTATTATAACTAATAACAGGTGCTGAGATGTTAAACATAACATCCAATGTGACTAAACAAATGTGATACTTTCATAAATATACCAGCAATGAAGTTGCTCTTTAGATTCTAAAGATTCTTTCTTCACCATTTTTTTCTAGGATTTCCTGGGCCCATAAAAAGGCATGAAATGACTATAGGGTAATTGGCCTGAGGATGCACCTAGAATCTCTCGGGCAGAGAATGGTCAGGAAAGAGTGATCAGATGAACAGTTCAGAAACAGGGTACAAGCGTGCATCAAATTGGAAAGAAGCAGTAGTTTGGATGCAGGAGGTACAGTTCCCCATGGGAAAGGCAAGGCAGATAGTCCAGAGAAATTGGCAGGAGAAAATGAAGGCAGGAGAACACATACATAAAAATGAAGGCAGGAGAACACATACATAAAACAAAGAAGATACCAGAATCTAGGACAAACTACCTTTTAGACACCAAGTTTCTTACACCTACAGTGACCAAGACTGTCAGGCCATATCTGTTGTGTCTACATAAGTTTTCATAGCATTCCCTTTCATTCTTAAAGTGTCCTGGTTTGGAAAAGAACATTTATGGTCATGTTACTTATACCCTGGCACCCTGCCAATGGGGACAGAAGTCCATACCAAGAATTTGATACTATAGAGCCCAATAGTAAGAATTACTAACTGGATGTTTAATCAGTTGGAAGAGAAGAGTTTTGAAGAGAGGAGATGTTAATAAGCTATTGCTATGTAACAAACCACCCCGAAATTCAGTGACTTAACAATAAGCATTTATTATTATGTATGAGTCTATGGATCAGCTCGGTGGTTCTTCTGGATTTATCTGTGCTCATTGTGTGTCTGCCGTCAGCTATGGATTCTTGGGTAGGGAGCTCTGCTGATCTCGACTGGGCTGCCCCCATGTTGTGGGGCAGCTGGCTGTAGGCTGGCTCTAGAACAGCCTCAGTTGGGATACTTAAGCTCTCCTCCACATGGTCTCTCATCTCCTTCAGTGGGCTTCCCTGGGCTTGCTCACACGTGGCCATGATAGGATTCCAAGAGAGAGAGCAAAGGTGTACAAGGCCTTGAAGCTCACATCTGGAGCACCATCACTTGTGTTGCGTGCCATTCAAATCAAGTTCCAGTGCTAGCCCAGATTCAAGGGGATGAGGAAACAGATTTCACCTCTTGGTAGGAGAAGCTTCAAATTCAAGGTGCTCGAGGCATGGGCACAGAAAGAAGTAGAGAATTGACCCAGTCACGCAATTAATCTAGACAGGGCTGAGCACTCTTAGGGGAGATTTGAGATGCCTTTTAGGTAGTTTAGAAAATTCTTCTGAAGTCATAAAGGGATTGAAGTACTATTAGCAATCAAGGGATGTGTTTTTGTTTTGTTTTGTTTTGTTTTAGTGACCCAGAGTGTATAAAGTTCAGGCACACTCTAAAGATAAGAACTGGATGTTTTATGAGTGACAGTAGGAGGGGCTTACCACACAGTACTCTCGAGCTGGTATGCATAATAATGACCTGTGTAGCTTGTTCCACACGTAGATTTCTGCGACTCACTCTCAGAGAGACTGATATATTTTGTCTCAAGTGAAGCCTAGGAAACTGCATTTTCACAAGTTCTCCAGGTGATTCTGATTCACCTGGTCGGGAGATTATACTTTGAGAAACGCTTTACATAGTAAACAAGATACATTATTGACTTGCCACCCTAGAAAACCAAAAGGCATCCTTCTCTTCCTGTCTGTCAATTACAGTGATAAGTTTGGTCTTTGATGTATCCACAGTTGTCATTATTTGGCCAAGTGACCTCAACCTGAGGTGACTAGGTGTTCCTGAAGACTCATCTTCAGTTTAAAACTAGTAGCCATGGGCTTCCCTGGTGGCGCAGTGGTTGGGAGTCCGCCTGCCGATGCGGGGGGCGTGGGTTCGTGCCCCGGTCCGGGAGGATCCCGCGTGCCGCGGAGCGGCTGGGCCCGTGGACCATGGCCGCTGAGCCTGCGCGTCCGGAGCCTGTGCTCCACGGCAGGAGAGGCCGCAACGGTGAGAGGCCCGCGCACCGCAAAATAAATAAATAAATAAATAAGTAGCCATGCTTCACTAGTCATTAGAGCCTTCCCTGGGAATTCCCATCCAATCTGGCCTGCAAGATCATGGCTTTATGATCAAGAGGCTGTAGCAATCCTTAAGACTTATGATTGGGTTTGGACTTGAACTGAAGGAAGGGCTATTAGCCAAGTGAGGGTGCTGTGTCGTAAAGGCCTGTCAACCCTTTCTACGATCTAGATAAATGTTCTCCATGCCATTCCCATTTAATTTCTGAAAAAGAGATTTCAGCCACATGGATTTTATGCTCTTCAAGGCGTGTAAGTAAAGGTTGGCTTGGGTGTGCTTTGGAGACAGGAGAGGAAAAATAAAAGCAAGTTATGACAAAGTTGAACTTGCTTTTGTAACTTCTTGATGGCACTAACTTCTGGATTAGAAATGCGTACGAGTTCAAAGTTCCAAGGTCTTAGAGCAGGTAGAAGTCCTCCAAGAAAGTCCCTTTGATAGAATGAGAGTCAATACAGCCAGCAATAAGGGTATTTGTGGGGCTTCACCAGGTAATGCTGCCATATTGTTGACTTTAAAACTTAGAAATAACCCAAAGGGGCAAGGCTGCAGCAAAAGGGGTTAGTGATGCTCCAGGTGAGGCATTCCCTAAAGTGTGTTGTGTGGGACCTAAGTTTGTAAAGGGTCTGTGCTCTAATGACTTTGTGAAGCTCTATGGTGGAGTCTTATGAGTTTCTTTCCTGAAGAACTGCTATCAACTTTCATATACTGAATCTTCAAGATGGGGAATGCCATATATACCATTTCCCAAAATTATCTGACCATGGACTCTAGTCATTTTTCAGGGCTTGTTCTCTATAGAATATACTTTCAGAAATATGAAAGCAATGATTTGATAGTTTTAAAACTATTGGGCATGTGCCATGTGCCAGACACCATGTCAGTGCTTTATAAATTTCATCTTATTTTATTCTCACAACTTGCTAAAACAGGTACTAGTTTTATCTCCATTCTGCAGACGAGAAAACTGAGGTTCAGTTTAAGTCATTTAGCTTGTCAGCAAGCGTCCAGGTAAGAATCTGATTTCAAAAAGGGACCATATCAGTTACCTCACCCCAAACATGGTGTTTTAAGTTCACTCTTCTCTCATACACTTTAGCTGTGACCTTGTATTTAGCACTCACTATGTATCGATCACTTTTTACAAGAAGACTTGTTATTCCTGTAAGCAGCACTATTATTATAATCAATCTGGGTCCTCTTGAATAGAATATAATAACTCAGTGCATTTCTGCAGGATTGTAGAAACGATGTATGCCAGCCCCAGACTTAGAATTGTCAAGTCACATGCTGTACCCCATGACCATGCTTTACTGTGTTTGTGAACAGTGGCAAATAAACCACTCAGCACTTGCCCCTTCTACCTTGTTTAGGCTGCAGTTGCAGAGGGATTAATTTATGCTTATTGCACACAGCAAGCTAAAACCCATTTATCACAAGTTTTCATTCCCCAGCAAAACACACAAACCCACCTACTAGTGCTGGGCAAACTAAGCCATGCATCTGAGGCTGTGTGGAGCAATGGCAGTCCGGTCTATACTCAGGCACAGGTCAGCCAGCAGAAGCCACCCACGGAACCCAGAGGGCAGTGGTACTCAACTTCTCACCGCTGCTGCCTGCTTGCCTGCTTCTTGCCACTAAGCAGTGACTAAGTGATGCAGAGATAGGGGTGGGGCTGGGAGCGAAGAGCACACATGTTAGAACTCAGGATACAGAAGCTCATTTTCCCAAAGTAATATGCTAATTATTTAACACTGTTAACGCCACCTGTTTATGAATGATGATTTTTTGAGTGGGAGTGGTTTAGAATTGAAAGACCTCAGCTTGTGATGGGTAGAGACAGGAGGGGGAAGGGGAGAGAAGGGAAATAGTGTCCATTTGCGTGTTTGCCTTCTGTGTCAGTGAGAGCCTGGCTAGAGCAATTTCCTCTCTTTAGTTTTCCGTTCATTTCAAATGCCAACGCTTTCAAGGAGCCTCGGTATTCTTCCTGGTTGCTCCATAACACTGATATTCTTCTGCGTCTCCTACAAGAGAGTTTGGCTGGGGATCAGAAGCTCAGCTAATCAAGCTAACCTGCCTCTAACCATCCTTACAGTCTGGAGCTCCTCCCTGAGCCTCCCTTTGTTCCCTGTCACATTAGGGGTTTGCATTAGAAGATTACCTTTAAAATAGCTTTCCAGTATTATTTCCATAAGTGTGATGACGGTATTGTGATAATGTCCAGAGAAAGAGAGTGAGAGAGACCTTATTTTTTTTTTTTGCGGTACGTGGGCCTCTCACCATTGTGGCCTCTCCCGTTGCGGAGCACAGGCTCCGGACGCGCAGGCTCAGTGGCCATGGCTCACGGGCCTAGCCGCTCCGCGGCATGTGGGATCTTCCCGGACCAGGGCACAAACCCGTGTCCCCTGCATTGCCAGGCGGACTCTCAACCACTGCGCCACCAGGGAAGCCCAAGACCTTATCTTTTAGAGTTACAGGTGAAATTGTATGATCGCTGAGATTTACTTCAACATAATCCAGTGTTGGGGTTTGTGGGCACTGGACGGGGGTAGAAATAACATTATCTGCGGGTTGATGGTTGTTGAGGGGTGGTGGGTGCATGAGGCTCCACTTCTCTATGCACAACTACCACCCATAAATACACACATATGCATATATATGTGCGTATACATGTCATCAATGTTTAAAAGTGAATGACCTAGGATTCTAACTGGTCCTTTGAAAACTTAATAATATTTTGACTTTGTCACTTGTTAAGTTGCTTCTTGTGATCTACTTTTACCCTTCATCCCCATTCTCAGAAATATCTTTTTAAATTTCAGATATCTCCTGCTGAAATTAGCCCAGGGTTGAAGTATATAGAAAATTGTGTGTATGTGTGTGTGTGTGTGTGTGTGTGTGTGTGAGAGAGAGAGAGAGAGAGAGAGAGAGAGAGAGAAAGAGAAACTTGGTTTAAGTCATAGTTCTTCCATTTACTATTTCTGAGTCCTTTGGAATGACACTAACCAGTGAGGCCCTCACTGTTCGTGTCTGCTCAGTGACGATCACCACCCCACCTTCCATTGCTGAAAGTCAATTGCAATAATGTCTATGATAAATGGAAGGTGTTCTTTCCCTCCTGCCTTCCTACCAATAGTGGTATGAGTTCTGAAGTATTTCTGGACTCCTTTGCACTGTATTTGCCTAAGTAAATGAAAGAGACCTTAATTTTTCAATTTTGAGCTGGAAGCACATTTGCCTTGGGTGTTCCATTCAGTGAACCACTCCTGTCTCGTCACACACTCATACTTCACAGCTTAAGCTCTGCTTTACTCACAGAGGAGAGAGAATCACAGAGGTTGCTTCATTTTAGTGCTTTCTAAAAGCTGATTCTACTAAAATAACTAAGCCTGTTTTCTGAGAAAAAGGGCTTGACTTGTGTTTTTCACCCAAACTGGTACATGGGATAGGCTTTCCAGTAATGGTTACTGCGTGGCTGGGATATAATTCTTCAGTAACCAGACAAAGCAGAAGCAGTCTCAGGTCTTGTCTGAAATCATCAACATTGCAGTCACCTATTCTTGAATTTTTTACCTGGGTGACCAGAATGTTGCGCTCTTGGCTTTCAACAGAGAAAAGCCACAGAAAATGGTGCTTAAAGGTCACCTGAATTTCTGGGTATCAGGCTTTGCTCAGATTGATGGAAGGTAAAGGTCAGCATCCAGGCTTCTAAGGGGTTCGTGTGGCTTGCCTTTTATGCTGGAGCTATGCTATGTTTGCAAAATATCACTTTTCTAGTGGGTAAAAATTAATTGCAAACAAAGTCATTAAAGTAGAGCAGGCTTGACCCTGAGATAGAGAAGGAGGGTGTGGAGGCAGAGAGAGATGTTCCCCAGAGCTGCACGCCGCTACAAGCAAAGTTAAGGAGGGAGAACCTTTTATGGATGCCAAGGCATCTGTTGGGCCCAAGTGGAGAACTCACTGCCTCTGAGAGGCTGGCACCTCCTGGCGCGAGCTGTCAGGACTTGGGCAAGTTATGGAGACAACCCTGGACTGCACATTCCTCCTCCAGCATCAGAGGAGCTGCCCTTGTAAAATATGCACCTAGCCATCAGTTTCCAAGTGCAAAAAATGTAAGCAACCAGTCCTTTCTCTCATATGACAATTGCTGGGATAGGAGTTAGAGGGGTTGTATAATTCATAAAAATATTCCTGTTGATGTTTTTTCTGGTTTTCTGCATTGCTTAGTGGGAAAAGCTTTCATTTAGAGTATAGGAAAATGTAATACTTATATTATTATAAATATTGATTCAAAGTAATAATAGCAGTAGCAATAAAAGCTAAGATTTATATAAAGGTCTTACTATGTGCCTAGCACTGTTATCAGTGCTTTACATACATCAATTCATTTGATCCTCACAAGCACCTAATGAGATATGCACTTTTATTATCGTATCACCCTATCAGCCACATGAAGGTGGAGTAATTTGCCCAGGAGCTCACAGCCAGCACATGATAGAGCAGGCCTTGAATCCAAGCAGTCTGGCTGCAGAGTCTGTGCTTTAAATTTTCCACTGCGCTTCTTGAACGGGCCTGCTGGAGCATTCTGGGGGCTGGGACAGGCTCAGATGCATCTGCATGTCAAGCCGTGTGACATGCATCTTGTGTGTACGTCCCACGTGGTTTTCCGGGACTCACTGTGCCTCTGTGTGAACAGTGCAAGCCTGCCGCAGAGTCACGTCCACCTATCTGCCTGCTCGTGACCATGACCATGCCTTGCTTTCTCCCCTAGCCCCGCTGGTGGACCTCACTCCAACCCATAGTGGCTCCGCCATGCTGATGCTGCTGTCTGTGGTGTTTGTGGGGCTGGCGGTGTTCGTCATCTACAAGTTCAAAAGGTGCGTGTCCCTCCGTCCATGTCTCCCCCCCTCCCCCTTCTCCCTGACAGGTTCAGAAGCATTTGTCTCAGCGATGTACGTGGCCCATGCACAGCAGTGATGGTTTCTGTTAATGTTTTAGGAAGATCCCGGGGATTAATGTTTATGCCCAGATGCAGAATGAGAAAGAACGAGAGATGGTCAGTCAAGTCAGTCACCCTGAAAGCAGGCCCCATGTCCCTCAGACTGAACTCAGGCGGCCTGGCCAGCTGATAGATGAGAAGGTGGAGTCCCAGCTCATAGGTAAATGATTCCTGGTAGCCCTCAGCTGTTCAGCCTGAGTAGTCTATGGCTGGCTCTCTCTCTAACCCTTTCCTGGCTTGACGTAACCACTTTTTCTGCTCTAACATCCCTGAGAGAAACAGCTAAGATGCCTCTTTCCCTGCTTCTTTCCATTAGAGAGAAAAAAAAAACAACCTTTCTTGCTCCTATTGTTTTTTTTTTTTTCTCTTATGCGTTTATTCCTCTTTTTTTCAAAAACCCTTGCTGAAACATTGGGCTTCAAGTGTTCATGGTCAAGGAGCAAAGTGTTTGTTCCAACAATATATAAGAAGGGCAGGCCTCAGAGGCTGGATCTGCTGGTCTGGAGGGCTGGGCAGGGTTTGAGGGTGTGTAATGATCAGAGCAAGCTGTGGCGGCATCACCTGGAGACAGCTCTAAGGAGGGCACACTGCTCCAGAACATGCATATAAGAAAGACAGACTGATCACCCTGGGATTTTTAAAAATCTAGCAGTAATCAGAAACTGCCCCCCAGGAAACATGGAACCTGAGAATTCAAGAGCCATGAAGTTGGCAGAACTTATCTCAGGAGTGGGGTTTCCTGAGAGAGAGTGCTGGAGGGTTAGACTGTGACAGAGCAGATTGGCAGATTTCTTCCTCCTTTTCACCTGGGCCCTACCAGGAGTCTTAAAAATGGATTTCAGCATAATTCAGTAGGGCTCACTCTCTGTCTGGGGAGGAAGCATGGGAAGCCAACAGCGAGGTATAGAGAGTCTCAGGGTCATTGCTAAGTTCTACTATTTATTGTGGAGGGAATTTCCCAGGAAATTAGACAAACCCATGGGGCCACCATTGTGATCCATTTCTCTCCTTGTTTCCTCCTGTCTGATGGCCCTAGGACTTGAAGCTGTAAATGTTCCCATCTAGACCCTGCATTGCTGACTCTGATGGATAAATTATTATATAAGCGTTCATGCTTCACTCTGATGTGATAATGCCAAATCACCTAGAACGTCCTATGACTGTTAATCTGGTACCTGGGGGAAAAAATGAGTACTTAAAGGGAAACAGAGCCCTCTCTTTAAATGAACATGGGAACGTTCTGTTGGCTATATTAAGGGGAAATTTAAATGTGCTGCCTGGCTCATATCAGAGGTAAAAATAACAGCGGCCCCGCATCTGGTGTCCAGTTTTCACAGTGTGCTTCCTTTTATTTGGGGAGACGGTGAGAAATGCGTAATTGCTTTGGGTTAAAAAGAAAAAGGCTTTTCTGTCTTCAAGTCCAGAGAAGCGTTCACCCTATTTACTTCTAAAGCTGCTAAGTGCATTTTTGTGGGTCACTTGGTTTTCAATCCCATTTCCATGGGGTATGAAGCACAGCCGCTGTTTGCTTTATTAAAGTAGCAATCCCTCCTTCGCCAGGAACAGCTCCCAGCACGTTACACCGTCTCTGACACCTTTGCGTTGCCAGTGTCATTAAATGAGTAAGTGTTACACGTTTTCTCTTAGGAGAGTAGCTTTACCCTCCCCTTCCTCCCCTTCTACTCAACCTGGTGACTCATCTCTCCGATTGCAAAGAGCAAGACACGCCACTCCACCTTCAACGCCAAAGCGGGGATCTGCCGGGGCTCAATTTGCCATTTAAGGAAAACCCCCAAAGGCTACAGGCGACCTGCTGATCAGGAAGGAATTTCGCTCTTGTCAAGTGCAGCCTTCTCCATGACCACTAACTTTGTGTTTTTTTTCTTTGTTGTTCTGTTTCCTATTTTGCCAGGAAGTATTTCCATAGTTGCTGAGAATCAAAGCACAAAAGAAATCCCTACCTATGTAAATGTTTGACTGGAGGACGCCAGTAAAAACAAAAACAAATAAAATAAAAACAATCAATATCTAAACAAACAAACAAACAAACACTCACTGCATCGGGACTTTTTAATTCTTCAGACACAGACAACAAGGGTTTTTAGCTTTAAGCCTGTGCATGTGGACAGTACCTTGAGAACATGCTTGGAGGGGCAGTGTACAGGTGCTCTATTTTAATGGAAAAAACACTCCCCTCCCCCTTTCTTCTCTCTCTTTTTTCTGATTGGTTGTGTTTGTAGAAAATTCCTAACCTATATAGGCCAAGGAACTCTGCATGTATTTTTGGAAATATTCTTGGCTCTAGACTTAACAGCTATTTTAGCACTACAGGCTGATGGGTGGATTAGCTACCCCAGCCCTTTTCACAAGACACAAAGACATGCACAGGAGTTTGAAACCCTGGGCTGTTTCTCTGTTCCACTTTACTCGTTGCCATTTTTCCCTTCTAAGCTATCTTCGGGAGCTCTGTTGGCCGGCAGGGGCCACAGGTTGCCTTCTCCAATCTGTATGGCCACAGGGACCAAGAAGCAAGTTCAAGTTCCATGGATGCAGGCAGGATAGGGAAAGAAGGAAGGCAGTCGGGCAGGAGTGTCAAAAGTGGACCTGTGTTTCCTGTCCCCCCCTTCCCATCACGACAGCTTCCCCTTGTAGCTTTCCCTACTCCTGCTCTGTGTAGAAAACAGAATCCGTTACCCGCATTCTTACCTTCCCATTTGTTTGCTCTCCACGTGTGGTCATGATCTGTCAATGTCTTTGTGTCTCTTCCTTCCAGTCCCCAAGTTATCCTTCAACTGCTCCTGCCTTTTCTTCCCAAACATGTTGCTAGATTCTGGACATTCATCCTGATGTTCTTTAAATACTGGCCTCGCCTCTGGCAACCCTGCCTCCACCACCCAAAGCTAATGATCTCTCTGTCAACTTTGCACACGCCCATGCATGCAGCCTCCATACACACTGACCAAGCAGCATCCTGCCCTGCAGGGTTTAGCTTCATGTATTTTTTTTTTTTTTGTATCCTCCTGTAGACCTGCCTCTTCCAAATATCCTTGCCTTTCCCCCCTGGAAACATATAATGTGTGTGAAAGAGTTGAGATATGCAAAGCAATTCAAACCTGGCCCATGTACCTTAGAAAAGAAAGCATACAGATGAATAGTGGTTTTGTCACACCTTAACAAAAATCTGCAGTCAGATTCCAGAAGATTCCTGTGAGAAATGTTTTGAATGTGTTACTATGTGGCAGGGCAATTTCCTCCTGTGATGGTTGCTATTACCCAGTATTTCTCCTCTCACAGTAGAGTGAAAATATTTGTAAAATGGAACCGATGTTA
Organism: Mesoplodon bidens; assembly: GCF_964165515.1. Lineage (NCBI taxonomy): Eukaryota > Metazoa > Chordata > Mammalia > Artiodactyla > Ziphiidae > Mesoplodon > Mesoplodon bidens. The sequence goes on from NC_138176.1 coordinate 23,720,109, forward strand.
AGCCGAAGAAGAAGCAGGTTAATGGATCTGATGTTTGAGTGTCAAAAAGTCTTGAGAATATATGGAGGTCTTGTCTTATATTAGGATGGGATTGTGATTATGTAAGATGACCCTAGACTTCTTACATGTGTGCTCTCTGATCTCTGAGCATAGTATCAGCAAAGGAAAATTTAATAAGCATAAAGGAGAGGGGTTATCAGACTCAAGCAGATTGGCTCAAAGCATGAAGAAATCCCAGTTCTCCCAGGGCCATCATGAAAGAAGGTCCAGAGAAAGAGGGAAACAAAAGTATGCACAGCAGGAGCCCTTGGAGTATTATGGATTGGATAAAGCCCACTCTAAAATGTAGGAGAAAGTGATTTCAAAAGACCACTCAGAGCGCAGCCTCCTACTTGGCCATGTCCCCAGGCCAGTGTCAGGGTATAACAAGGCCCTGGGGACAATGGGGGTGCCCTAACGATGCTGACAACCACTGCCCTTGTGTAGCTCAAGTAGGGGAAGTGTAGCAACACTTCAGTCAGAAGTTAATCAAGCAGAAGATTTTATGGTTGAAGATGCTCGGTATGAATCTGGGAAACGGATGATGCCTAAGGCAGCCGTCTATTTGTAGAACTCAAATGATCCCCAACCTGCCAGGCTTCCTATCCCATAGGAAACATCCTCATTGAATCTCTTCAGTTGGAGCCTCCCAAATTTAATCTGGAAAACAGAGTGTTTGGAAACCAAAAGAGGCTCATTCACAACAGTACAGGGAGTCCTCAGAGTTGCAGTTCCATAATTTTCATTGCTAAACTATGAAAAAGGGAATAACACTCAATCTAGCACAGTGCCTTGCCTAGAGTAGGTATTAAGAAAGTTATTTGTTGAAAGAATAAATGAATGAATACATGAGAAGACACAGGGAAGAAGGGCTTGTAAGTCCTAACCTAAAATAGAGGTGGACATGAGATGCCTGGCGTTTTGGAAAGTGATCAGAGATGGCTGGCTCTAGATTCAGCATCTCCAGGGTCCTCATGTGCCTCTCCTCAGAGCTCCCTCCCACCTGTAGGAGACGAGTGAGGCAAAGTACTGCTCAGAGGGGACCTTATTGTTCTTATGATCTAGCTCCATGTTTCTCAAAGCGTGGTACCCAGACCAACAGTATCAGCATCACCTCGGACTTGTTAGAAACACAGATTTTGGGTCCCACTGACCCCAGACCTACTGAATTAGAAACTCCAGGGTTGGGGCCCAGCAATCTGTTTTTACAAGCTCTTTGGGTGATTGTGAAATACACTAAAGTTTGAGAACCACTGTACTAGGCCATGCCAGCTCAATCCCGAAGAGAAGGTAGTAATGAGAAGCTGCCAGTGGGGGGGACCCAAGTGCCTACCTACTCAACAACAGCAGGTGCAGACACAATGAGGAGTTTAGTAGGCTTGAGGCCAGAGGAATGGGTGGGGAGGGATGGATGGGGAAGGTAAGATTCAGGGCAAGCTACAAATCTGATATTGCAATGTTTTCCAAAATCTCGGAAGGCAAACTGCGTGCTCTACCCTGAACTACCCAACCAACATTTTCTCCTTTGCCTTATTTTTAATTGGATTCACTGTCCAAAATGCAGAGGTTTGCTTTGCTTTTTTTCAGAAGTTCCAAACAGCAACTTTGAGAGGAATGGGGTGCTTGGCAGCTGTTCTGTGTTTTCCAGGATTCCAACTGAGCATTGAAATTCCCTCATTTGCCAACTTATTTTTATAGGAAGCCAATTTAAAAAAAAAAAAAAGAAAGTTTTCTTATAGTATTGAACTACTTCTAATTTTAAAATGACTTTTTTGATGTATTTTTTGTTAAATACTATGTAGTGTAATGTATAATTGCTCTTGTTTATTGCTTTTACAGTCATATTTATTAAACAGATAATGTCTCTGAAGTCTATGCCTCAAGGTGTTTATTTTATTCCAAACGTCGGTGTTCAGTCCAGATATAGAAGCGATGCATCTATAGGGTTTCATAAAGACTAATTGCATGAGACTTTAGTAAACACTACAGGTTTGAGGGGTTTGGTTTTTGGGGGGTTTTGGGTTTTTTGTTATCAACATAGGATATATATTCTACTACCTGAATTCTAACCTGCATTTCAGGTGACTGTATAATATCTGCCACTTTACTGTTACTTTATTCTATAATATTTTAAAAAATCATTCCAAGCTGGTTACATTGGAATGAGTAACATTCTCACTATTGTTCATTCAAAATGAGAAATTATTGATGTGGAACAAACCCATTCAAATTTGTTCAGAAGCTTGTAGTTACTGAAGGACCAAACCTGCATGTAATGAACTGAAACTTGGGGAGTGGAAAGAGCTCAAATGCTAGAGTAATAATGGCTTTGATACTGGAATCAGGACAGTGGAGTTCGCCTTCCAGCTCTACCAGCTGTGTGACCTTGAGCAAAGCTTTAGTGTCCTCATGCATATAATTTGAAGGAAAAGGACACCTTCCAGCTCTGGTATTCTGAGTGGGTGAGTCATTCCCAAGAGTCCCAAATAGCTGATTTAAACTTGGTGGAAAATAAAGAGGTGGACTGGATCCAAATCCTTTTGGCCTTGTGGTGTCTTTTCTTGGTCAACATTTTGTCCTTGTATTTGGTTGAAACATTCATGAAGGCACAAAACCCTCCTTAGCCTTTTCAAAGACCTGCCAGGCTTGGAATGGCATTGCCTCATTAGGACGGTCTCAGCACGCAATTGGAATTTCTATTGTTTTTTAGGTGGCCTTTCACTTTTCCTTTCCCACAGACTAAGTCTTCCTTCCAACCCATCATTATTTTCCAGGCCAGAGCCTATACTGCTTTTCTCCATCAAGAGCAGCTTATCTCCTGTGTCACTGACGGTACAGGCAGTCAAACAAGTCATTCCTAGGGATTGCAGACAGAGGGGATTTAATTCAGGCAATTTGTTGCTTGAGTAACTGAAGAGCCAAGATGCCAAATAGGGGAAGGTGAAGTGACTCCAAGATGAGCATCAAGAGGAAGGCTCTATCTTCCCTGGGCTGGAAGGACAAAGGGATCCCTAGAGCGCAGGACCCAGGACCACCAGATGGAAGCTGAAGTCAGGGAGGATGTGTCTGGCAGAAGCTGGAGCCACAGAGGAGACATGGCCATTGCCAGCAGTGCTGCCCAAGCAGAGAAGAGGGGGAAGGGGAGCTTGCTCCAGGCCTCCCATCTCCAGCCACTGTTTCCCAGCCCAAGCCAGTGAGCAGTGGAGCCTGGGAAATGTAGTTTTCTGAATTACTAAGTAGAACAAGGAGGAGTGGGAAGTGGACTTGAGAACACAGATGGGTGACTGGCACAGCACCTCTCTCAAGTTCTGCCCACGTCAAGTCCAACAAACCTCCTTCAACCCAAAGGCACTTATTAACTAGTCGGTGCTCCTTTCTTGGTGCCATTCTTTCACATATCCCCCTTTAAACAACGCATATTTAAAAAGTGGCATTAAATGTAAAATAGATAGCTAGTGGGAAGCAGCTGCATAGCACAGGGAGATCAGCTCGGTGCTTTGTGTCCACCTAGAGGGGTGGGATAGGGAAGGTGGGAGGGAGATGCAAGAAGGAGGAGATATGGGGATGTATGTATATGTATAACTGATTCACTTTGTTATAAAGCACAAACGAACACACCACTGTAAACCAATTATACTCAAATAAAGATGTTAAAAAATAAATAAAATGTGGCATTATGTTTATGTATGTCCTTTTACACCTTTCTCACCAAATTCTGTGCTCTTCTATTTTTCATGTCACTCCTTCAGCCTCCAGCTGACAGCACTGGACATCACCATTAGGAGGCACTAGATAAATGTTTGCTGAAACTCAGCCCTTTTCAGTTTAGTGTGATTTTCAGTTTAGTGTGGTGAGCAAGTCCACTTCATTTAGCAAAGACCTCTGAGGTGTCCTCTTGGTCTGACTCCCCTTACCTAGCTAGCACCTCTAATTACATGTTCAGTTGGTCGTTTGTCAAGAATCAGCATGTCTTTGCCCTTCTTCTCTGTTGCCACTCAAGCTGCTGTATTCAGGGAGCTATTCTTAGATATGAATTTAAGTGAAATAATTGCAGTTTAGAAAAAAAATAAAACTGGCTAGCAAGTAGCATGAAAAACAAAGGCCTAAGTTTGGTTTCTGAATCATGATGTAATTTGTTTTCCTATTTCTTAGGGGTTAAGAGTATTTTGAAAATGCATGTTAGGCTCATGCTTTGATAATGGGGGAATCCCAAATTAATTCCAGATGGACATATATAAAGAAATAACTGTTATGGTTTCCATGTTAAATACATGAGAAGGGATCTTTGGTTTATAAAATACAAATAATTATTAATCCATATGTGGTACAAACATTTTAGGTGATGATAATACAACTGTGAACAAGGCTGATATCTGCCTTCATGAGCATATATTCTAATAGGGACATAATAAAATTTAAGGTAACATATACAATGGTATCCTACTTATAAGATAATTTTAGGATATTTATAGGTAAAAAAAAAATAAGACATAACAGGGAGCAGAGTAACTGGGGATGGGAGAGGGGAGAGTTGGTCCCTGGCTTCTCTGAGATCTGAAAATGTTACCGAACCAAACTTGGGTCCACTTGCCCGTGTGCAGTAAAGCTAATCTACTGACACCAGCTTGTGAAGGAAAGTGCAGTGTTTATTGCAGGGCTCTAAGCAAGGAGTCCAGGAAGCTAGTGCCTAAAAGGCCTGAACTCCCTGAGGGCTTTCAGGGAAATGTTTTTAAAAACAAGGTGAGGGAGGGCGGTTGTGGGGTATGTGATCAGCTCGTGGACATTCTTCTGATTGGTTGGTGGTGAGGTAATCGGGAGTCAACATCATCAACTTTCTGGTTGATGGATCTGGGGTCTATGTGCTTGTGGGCAGCATACAGTTAAATTCTTCCACCTGGTGGAGGTTTCAGTATCTGCAAAACAGCTCAAAGGATGTGGCTCAGAATATCTATAGCCCTTGAGAAGTCACTAAAAGTCCTTGACTTCGTTTAATGGCTAAACTGTTACTATTTTGTCTTGCTTCACAGTTTCCCTTTTTTTCTGCATTTTCTCACGTCTCTGATTAAACTTATTCTTTGACTAAAGTTTTTCTACACACAAAAGGCAAGTAGAAGACATGTGAGGAGGGGGTCTATTCTGGGAAGGCCCCATAGGGTCCTGCTGGGTTGCAAAAGCTGAAAAGGAACCAGCCATTCAGAGACATATACACTGTTCAGTGGTTAAGAAATACACAAATAAAATACTTATCTTGAAGGGGACCTGACATTTGCTTGTGAAAGTGAGCCCTGACTACTTACAGCTTGTGGTTATTTTAAAGGGGTAGAAGGAGTGATCTGAAATCTGGCAGAAGGTTGGGCTACTGAATGGATGGTGTGGCTCTGAACACAGAGGCAAATGGAGATCACTGGTGGATGTATGCGGTGTGTGTGCGTGCATGCGCGTGAGCATGTGTGTGCGTGTTCTGTGTATTTTTACACAGCTGAATTCATTTGGGTATAGTTTTCTGTGTTCACCTAATGTTTCTCATTGGCAAAATCACACATAAGCAAACACAAAATTTGCATGATCCTGAAATCTTTTTCTAATATATCAATCACATTAGAAAAAATATTTACATCTTCAAAAAAAGTTTTATAGCAGAACTGAGAGTAATTCAAATGTTAGTTTAAAAGTAGTTTGGAGGTACTGGTAGAAGAAAGAAGTCTCACTTGATGGCAGAGATAAAAGATAAGAAAATAGTACCAATCCTCCACTTCCTCACCATCCTCATTAGCCTGAGGACTTCTGTAGTGGAGACTGGCAGCCACCTCACTCTACAAACCTTAGAGCATCATTCAATTTCCACCAACCACAACAAATGACATTTAGAAATACGACTTTGGCCCAAAGAATGTTCAACTGTGGCCAAAACTCTTTGTTAAGGAAGATGACATTATGAAAGGGTATGAAAGGTATTTATAAGGTATACCATGAAAAGTGAACCAGTAAAGAAAGCTTTAAAATATTTAAAATAAGCTTAAGTTGTCTAGATAATGAAGCCACTCTATGAACAATACTAAGATATTTCAATAGATGCATGTATAGATATCTTGATAAAAGCTTCTAGCCAATGTAAACATTGAAAAGAATTCAGTAAACAGTATTTATAAATTAATTAGTTAATCATAATATATATATATATATATATGATAAAGTAGAATGCTTCCAGTAAAACTATTTTTCTAAGGAATATTTAATGGCCTGAGAAAAGTCTCATGTGATGCCAAGAGAAAACAGAATTTAAGACTTCACATAGTATGAAAATCATACAGAAAATAAATAGGGACAGACTGAGATTAAAATATAGTAACACTGGTTATTTCTAGCTTGTAAAATGCCAGGTTTTTAAAAATTCTCATATCTTTGGATATTTTCTGTATTTTTTCTAAAATGAACATATATGGTCAGAAAAAAATGCTATTTTAAATAAAACTTACAAGAAATATGGAGTAAATCTAAAATATATTTGTTTATTATGCTAATTATCTAATTATTATGAATAGTTCTATGTTTAACATAATATGTAAAGTTCATAGAAAAGTTCAAACTTGTTGATGGTATATACTTAAATATCTTTAGTAAATTAAAGATAGCTTCTCTAGAGCAAGACAATTTTCATCTCATTTTTATCAATTTATATTTATATTGAGATGAAAACATTTTGCTATTATGGTACCTGCAATTTAATTCACGAAATTTCAAATGTTTAAAATTTTTTAACTGTATAACTTTGCTAACTGTGTTTATATGTATTGTACAAGTATATACACACACACACGAACATGATTAATAAAATTTTACAGTATAAATATATAAATATGTACATCATTCAGATGTGTGCACATGCAAATAGAAATAATTAACAAGGGAAATAATTAAGGATGAGATTTTTTCCATGGAAATAATCTGAAAATACTCTCAGGAGATCTAGAAAGGAAGGTAACTATTGAAATTTTTTTTTTTTTAATATGGCAGAGAAACAATCAGAACGTTATTTGGTCTACCTACTATAGCATTCCCAACTGCTAGATGTATTTTCAAATGTGTTGTAAGTATTGTTTCTCCTTTTTAGACTCTTAAAATTGTATGCAACATGTTACAAGGGAGTTCGGGCTGTGGGACAAGAGGATGGGAAGCGTTTGATACAAGTAGGGGACAATGAGCTACAAAAGGGGAGGAGACACAGGTGGTGATGGATGGTACATTTGCTGTGTTATAAGGAATAAATGATTTAAAACATGTAAATACTTCAAGGTAGTATGTTCATTTGAATCATGCAGAAACCTTGGTCTGGGAAGGTTAAGTCCCATGTCCGAGGTCACATAGCCAGTAGGGTAGTAAAGTCAGAATTTCAACCCAGGACTCCTAATGGATATGCCCACTCCTCTTTCCACTCTACCACCCTCCCCTCCGGCCCTCCTCCAGGTAAGCCACAAATAGGAGATGGTTTAAAACAGAAAAATTGCACGTTCCTGCAGTTCCCCACTCCAAATATAGTTGTGGGAAAGAGCTTACACAAGGAAAAGAGTTATCATTGTTTTGAAAGCACACAACAAGTCCTGCCTCAGCCCTTACTACTGAGTTACACAAATAGTGTAACCTACTATTTTCACCCTACTTGACGTGGTACATGGGGAAGTTAGGCCACCTAAGCCCTCCCAGAGGAAAGAACTGATATTTGCTGCTAACTTTGTTAAACAAGTGGATATAGAGGAAGTGTTTTCCAAATACCAGCAGGGAGTAATCTGAAACCCAGCAGCTCGTACAGCACCCAGAGGGCTGCATGTAAACTGTAGATACAGACATGGCTCAGTCCATTGGAGATTAGCTTCCTTACTGATTCTCATGCCTCTGAATGAAGTTTCTACCTCATTGCAGGGCAAGATCTTCCATCCTCACTTTGGCCCATGGTGTGAAAAGTAATAACACAGAATGAAGCCTTGTGGTCCTGTTATATACAAGCACACTTGACCAAGCGTGTTTTTGTTTTTGTTTTTAACTGATGAGAGTCCACGGTATTATTGCAAATAGGAAAAAACTGGTTGGTTTGGGATGTCCTGCTCAGTCACGGTGCATCATGAGACTTAAGTGGGAAGGAAGAAGAAAGCAAGCCTGGAAAGGACTGGTGAGGCAGGACTGACCCAGGTGAGTGGCTGCGTCTTGAATTTAATGTAGTATCTAAAGAGGCATAAAAAATCTAGATTGTGTTTGGCCCAATCCCATAGGTGAAACATGTAATTTAAAGATTCCAATCAGTGATTATATCAGAAGTCAGTCTTTTTTTTTTAATATAAATGCTTTATTTATTTTTTCACAGAGGAAGCTTGGTGGTGGATATGTAGCCATTGGATGCTTTTATGATGAAGAGTTAAAGTTCAGGCTCTATTTCTTACAGAATGTAAATGTGCACCAACACATGTATATGTAATTGTTATCAAAATTAAGCTTAGTCACTAAAAGAAGATTCGCTGTCTGAACTTTCTTCTGTATTTTTTTCACCTTCTACATCAGGCACTGGGGCATCTGGCCTCTCAGGAAGATCTGGGTCTAGTCCTTCCGATATCATTTTGTTTCTGATTGCCATCACTGGAACACCCACTTGAACCATTTTGAGATATCTGGCATATCTTATGTCCTTGGCTACAGTTAAGATATTTTCTAGTGTTACTTCACTTTCCCGTGGTCCAGAGTCTTGTAAACGGTTCTGTGGTTGCTCTGAAGTGGTTTCAGAATGTGTTTCATTTGTGATCCTAGTGACACTTATAGGAGATACTTCAAATATGACATCATCTAGCTCTGGGATAGATGACAACTTTGCATCTAAAATATTGAGAGTTGTTGCAATTTGCTAGAGATGAAGAGAAAGGTCTGCCAGTTTCTCCTCACAAACTGTAGAAAAGGGGTTGAGGAACTGTACAGTCTGCACCACAAATTGGTTTAGAAATGCCACCGTTCTTTTCTGTTGAATAGCTGGCACCTTAGTCAGGTCTATGCCTGACCCCGTGAGAGGAAGCCCATCCTCATCCATCTCCTCAGCGGGCGAGGGACCCAGGGCTCACCCACAAACCTCTCCCCCACCTGGCCCGCCCAAGCCGGTAATAGTATCCTAGTGTTTTTGTTTGTTTGTTTGTTTGTTTTAACATCTTTATTGAAGTATAATTGCTTTACAATGGTTTGTTAGTCTCTGCTTTATAATAAACTGAATCAGTTATACATATACATATGTTCCCATATCTCTTCCCTCTTGCGTCTCCCTCCCTCTCACCCTCCCTATCCCACCCTTCTAGGTGGTCACAAACCACCGAGCTGATCTCCCTCTGATATGCGGCTGCTTCCAACTAGCTATCGGTTTTACATTTGGTAGTGTATATATGTCCATGGCACTCTCTTACTTTGTCACAGCTTACCCTTCCCCCTCCCCATATCTTCAAGTCCATGCTCTAGTAGGTCTGTGTCTTTATTCCCGTTTTACCCCTAGGTTCTTCATGACCTTTTTTTTTCTTTCTTAGATTCTATATATATGTGTTAGCATACGGTATTTGTTTTTCTCTTTCTGACTTACTTCACTCTGTATGACAGACTCTAACTCCATCCACCTCACTACAAATATCTCAATTTTGTTTCTTTTTATGGCTGAGTAATATTCCATTGTATATATGTGTCACATCTTCTTTATCCATTCATCCAATGATGGACACTTAGGTTGCTTCCATGTTCTGGCTATTGTAAATAGAGCTGCAATGAACATTTTGGTACATGACTCTTTTTGAATTATGGTTTTCTCAGGGTATATGCCCAGTAGCGGGATTGCTGGGTCGTATGGTAGTTCTATTTGTAGTTTTTTAAGGAACCTCCATACTGTTCTCCATAGTGGCTGTATCAATTTACATTCCCACCAACAGTGCAAGAGGGTTCTCTTTTCTCCACACCCTCTCCAGCATTTACTGTTTGTAGATTTTTTGATGATGGCCATTCTGACCGGTGTGAGATGATATCTCATTGTAGTTTTGATTTGCATTTCTCTAATGATTAATGATGTTGAGCATTCTTTCATGTGTTTGTTGGCAACCTGTATATATTCTTCGAAGAAATGTCTATTTAGGTCTTCTGCCCATTTTTGGATTAGGTTGTTTGTTTTTTTGTAATTGATCTGCATGAGCTGCTTGTAAATCTTGGAGATTAATCCTTTGTCAGTTGCTTCATTTTCAAATATTTTCTCCCATTCTGAGGGTTGTCTTTTGGTGTTCTTTATGGTTTCCTTTGCTGTGCAAAAGCTTTGAAGTTTCATTAGGTCCCATTTGTTTATTTTTGTTTTTATTTCCATTTCTCTAGGAGATGGGTCAAAAAGGATCTTGCTGTGATTTATGTCATAGATTGTTCTGCCTATGTTTTCCTCTAAGAGTTTGATAGTGTCTGGCCTTACATTTAGGTCTTTAATCCATTTTGAGTTTATTTTTGTGTAGGGAGTGTTCTAATTTCATACTTTTACATGTACCTTTCCAGTTTTCCCAGCACCACTTATTGAAGAGGCTGTCTTTTCTCCACTGTACATTCCTGCCTCCTTTATCAAAGATAAGGTGACCATAGGTGTGTGGGTTTATCTCCGGGCTTTCTATCCTGTTCCATTGATCTATATTTCTGTTTTTGTGCCAGTACCATATTGTCTTGATTACTGTAGCTTTGTAGTATAGTCTGAAGTCAGGGAGCCTGATTCCTCCAGCTCCATTTTTCTTTCTCAAGATTGCTTTGGCTATTCGGGGTCTTTTGGGTTTCCATACAAATTGTGAAATTTTTTGTACTAGTTCTGTAAAATCTGCTAGTGGTAGTTTGGTAGCGATTGTATTGAATCTGTAGATTGCTTTGGGTGGTAGAGTCATTTTCACAATGTTGATTCTTCCAATCCAAGAACATGGTATATCTGTTCATCTATTTGGATCATCTTTAATTTCTTTCATCACTGTCTTATGATTTCCTGCATACAGGTCTTTTGTCTCCTTAGGTAGGTTTATTCCTAGAGATTTTATTCTTTTTGTTGTAATGGTAAATGAGAATGTTTTCTTAATTTCACTTTCAGATTTTTCATCATTAGTGTATAGGAATGCCAGAGATGTCTGTGCATTAATTTTGTATCCTGTTACTTTACCAAATTCATTGATTAGCTCTAGTAGTTTTCTGGTAGCATATTCCGGATTCTCTATGTAGAGTATCATGTCATCTGCAAACAGTGATAGCTTTACTTCTTTTCCGATCTGGATTCCTTTTATTTCTTTTTCTTCTCTGATTGCTGTGGCTAAAACTTCCAAAACTATGTTGAATAATAGTGGTGAGAGTGGGCAAGCTTGTCTTGTTCCTGATCTTAGTGGAAATGGTTTCAATTTTTCACCATTGAGGATGATGTTGGGTTTGTCATATATGGCCTTTGTTATATTGAGGAAAGTTCCCTCTATGCCTATGTTCTGCAGGGTTTTTATCATAAATGTGTGTTGAATTTTGTCGAAAGCTTTCTCGGCGTCTATTGAGATGATCATATGGTTTTTCTCCTTCAATTTGTTAATATGGTGTATCACGTTGATTGATTTGTGTATATTGAAGAATCCTTGCATTCCTGGAATAAACCCCACTTGATCATGGCGTATGATCCTTTTAATGCACTGTTGGGTTCTGTTTGCTAGTGTTTTGTTGAGGATTTTTGCATCTATGTTCATCACTGATATTGGCCTGTAGTTTTCTTTCTTTGTGACATTCTTGTCTGGTTTTGGTATCAGGGTGATGGTGGCCTCATAGAATGAGTTTGGGAGTGTTCCTCCCTCTGCTGTATTTTGGAGGAGTTTGAGAAGGATAGGTATTAGCTCTTCTCTAAATGTTTGATAGAATTCGCCTGTGAAGCCATCTGGTCCTGGGCTTTTGTTTTTTGGAAGATTTTATATCACAGTTTCAATTTCAGTGCTTGTGATTGGTCTGTTCATATTTTCTATTTCTTCTTGGCTCAGTCTTGGCAGGTTGTGCATTTCTAAGAATTCGTGCATTTCTTCCAGGTTGTCCATTTTATTGGCATATAGTTGCTTGTAGTAATCTCTCATGATCCTTTGTATTTCTGCAGTGTCAGTTGTTACTTCTCCTTTTTCATTTCTAATCCTGTTGATTTGAGTCTTCTCCCTTTTTTTCTTCATGAGTCTGGCTAATGGTTTATCAATTTTGTTTATCTTCTCAAAGAACCAGCTTTTAGTTTAATTGATCTTTGCTATCATTTCCTTCATTCTTTTTCATTTATTTCTGATATGATCTTTATGATTTCTTTCCTTCTGCTAACTTTGGGGGTTTTTTGTTCTTCTCTCTCTAATTGCTTTAGGTACAAGGTTACGTTGTTTATTTGACATATTTCCTGTTTCTTAAGGTAGGATTGTATTGCTATAAGCTTCCCTCTTAGAACTGCTTTTGCTGCATCCCATAGGTTTTGGGTCATCAGGTCTCCATTGTCATTCATTCCTTGGTATTCTTTGATTTCCTGTTTGCTTTCTTCAGTGATCACTTGGTTATTAAGTAGTGTATTGTTTAGCCTCCGTGTGTTTGTATTTTTGTTTGTTTTTGTTTTTTTGTTTGTTTGCTTTTTTGTGGTACGCGGGCCTCTCCCTGTTGTGGCCTCTCCCATTGCAGAGCACAGGCTCCAGACGCGCAGGCTCAGCGGCCATGGTTCACAGGCCTAGCCACTCTGTGGCATGTGGGATCTTCCCGGATGGGGGCATGAACCCGTGTCCCCTGCATCGGCAGGCGGACTCCCAACCACTATGCCACCAGGGAAGCCCCATGTGTTTGTATTTTTTACAGATCTTTTCCTGTAATTGATATCTAGTCTCATAGCATTGTGGTCGGAAAAGATACGATTTCAATTTTTTTAAATTTGTCAAGGCCTGATTTGTGACCCAAGATATGATCTATCCTAGAGAATGTTCCATGAACACTTGAGAAAAATGTGTATTCTTTTGTTTGTGGATGGAATGTCCTATAAATATCAATTAAGTCCATCTTGTTTAATGTATCATTTAAAGCTTGTGTTTCCTTATTTATTTTCATTTTGGATGATCTGTCCTTTGTTGAAAGTGGGGTATTAAAGTCCCCTACTATGATTGTGTAACTATTGATTTCCCCTTTTATGGCTGTTAGTATTTGCCTTATGTATTGAGGTGCTCCTATGTTGGGTACATAAATATTTACAATTGTTATATCTTCTTCTTGGATCAATCCCTTTATCATTATGTAGTGTCCTTCTGTGTCTCTTGTAATAGTCTTTATTTTAAAGTCTATTTTGTCTGATATGAGAATTGCTACTCCAGCTTTCTTTTGATTTCCATTTGCATGGAATATCTTTTTCCATCCCCTCATTTTCAGTCTGTATGTGTCTCTAGGTCTGACGTGGGTCTCTTGTGGACAGCATATAAATGGCTCTTGTTTTTATATCCATTCAGCCAGTCTGTGTCTTTTGGTGGGAGCAGTTAATCCATTTACATTTAAGGTAATTATCGATATGTATGTTCCTGTTCCCATTTTCTTAATTGTTTTGGGTTCGTTATTGTAGGTCTTTTCCTTCTGTTGTGTTTCTTGCCTAGAGAAGTTCCTTTAGCATTTGTTGTAAAGCTGGTTTGGTGGTGCTGAACTCTCTCAGCTTTTGCTTGTCTGCAAAGGTTTTAATTTCTCCATGAAATCTGAATGAGATCCTTGCTGGGTAGAGTACTGTTGGTTGTAGGTTTTTCTCCTTCATCACTTTAAATATGTCCTGCCACTCCCTTCTGGCTTTAAGAGTTTCTGCTGAAAGATCAGCTGTTAACCTTATGGGGATTCCCTTGTGTGTTATTTGTTGTTTTTCCATTGCTGCTTTTAATATGTTTTCTTTGTATTTAATTTTTGATAGTTTAATATGCGTCTTGGTGTGTTTCTCCTTGGATTTACCCTGTATGGGACTCTCTGTGCTTCCTGGACTTGATTAACTCTTTCCTTTCCCATATTAGGGAAGTTTTCAACTATAATCTCTTCAAATATTTTCTCAGTCCCTTTCTTTTTCTCTTCTTCTTCTGGGACCCCTATAATTCAAATGTTGGTGTGTTTAATGTTCTCCCAGATGTCTCTGAGACTGTCCTCAGTTCTTTTCATTCTTTTCTCTTTATTCTGCTCTACAGTAGTTATTTCCACTATTTTATCTTCCAGGTCACTTATCCTTTCTTCTGCCTCAGTTATTTTGCTATTGATCCCTTGTAGAGTACTTTTAATTTCATTTATTGTGTTGTTCATCGTTGCTTGTTTCCTCTTTAGTTCTTCTAGGTCCTTGTTAAATGTTTCTTGTATTTTCTCTATTCTATTTCCAAGATTTTGGATCATCTTTACTATCATTATTCTGAATTATTTTTCCGGTAGACTGCCTCTTTCCTCTTCATTTGTTAGGTCTGGTGGGTTTTTACTTTGTTCCTTCATCTGCTGTCTGTTTTTCTGTCTTCTCATTTTGCTTATCTTACTGTGTTTGAGGTCTCCTTTTTGTAGGCTGCAGGTTCGTAGTTCCCGTTGTTTTTGGTGTCTGTCCCCAGTGGCTAAAGTTGGTTCAGTGGGTTGTGTAGGTTTCCTGGTGAAGGGGACTAGTGCCTGTGTTCTGGTGGATGAGGCTGGATCTTGTCTTTCTGGTGGGCAGGTCCACATCTGGTGGTTTGTTTTGGGGTGTCTGTGGACTTATTATGATTTTAGGCAACCTCTCCGCTAATGGGTGAGGTTGTGTTCCTGTCTTGCTAGTTGTTTGGCATAGGGTGTCCAGCGCTGTAGCTTGCTGGTCATTGAGTGAAGCTGGGTGCTGGTGTTGAGATGGAGATCTCTGGGAGATTTTCGCCATTTGATATTACGGGGAGCTGGGAGGTCTCTTGTGGACCAGTGTCCTGAAGTTGGCTCTCCCACCTCAGAGGCACAGCACTGACTCCTGACTGCAGCACCAAGAGCCTTTCATCCACACGGCTCAGAATAAAAGGGATAAAAGGCAAGAAAGAAAGAAAGAAAGAAAGAAAGAAAGAAAGAAAGAAAGAAAGAAAGAAAGAAAGAAAGGGGATAAAATAAAATAAAGTAAGATAAAATAAAATAAAGTTATTAAAATAAAAAATAATTTTTAAGAAAAAAAATTTTTTAAGAAAAAAAACAAAAAACAAAAACGGACGGATAGAACCCTAGGACAAATGGTCAAAGCAAAGCTATACAGACAAAACCACACACAGAAGCATACACATACACACTCACAAAAAGAGGAAAAGGGGAAAAATAATATATCTTGCTCTCAAAATCCACCTCCTCAATTTGGGATGATTCATTGTCTATTCAGGTATTCCACAGATGCAGGGTACATCAAGTTGATTGTGGAGCTTTAATTCACTGCTCCTGAGGCTGCTGGGAGAGATTTCCCTTTCTCTTCTGTGTTTGAACAGCTCCCGGGGCTCAGCTTTGGATTTGGTCCCACCCCTGTGTGTAGGTCACCTGAGGGCGTCTGTTCTTTGCTCAGACAGGACGGGGTTAAAGTAGCAGCTGATTGGGCAGCTCTGGCTCACTCAGGCCGGGGGGTGGGGGTGGGGGTTGGGGGGGGAGGGAGCGGTACGGATGCCGGGCGAGCCTGCGGAGGCAGAGGCCCGGCGTGACGTTGCAGCAGCCTGAGGGCAGTGGCGGGCTGCACAGGCTTCTGGGAGGGGATGTGTGGACAGTGACCTGTGGTCGCACACAGGCTTCTTGGTGGCGGCAGCAGCAGCCTTAGTGTCTCATGCCCGTCTCTGGGGTCCACGCTGATAGCTGCGGCTCGTGCCCGTCTCTGGGGTCCACGCTTTCAGCCGCGGCTCGTGCACGTCTCTGGAGCTCCTTTAGGCGGCGCTCTTAATCCCCTCTCCTCATGCACCAGGAAACAAAGAGTCAAGAAGAAGTCTCTTGCCTCTTCGGCAGGTCCAGACTTTCTCCCGGACTCCCTCCCAGCTAGCTGTGGCGCACTAACCCCTTCAGGCTGTGTTCACGCCGCCAGCCCCAGTCCTCTCCCTGTGCTCCGACCTCCAAACCCTGAGCCTCAGCTCCCAACCCCGCCTGCCCCAGTGGGTGAGCAGACAAGCGTCTCGAGCTGGTGAGTGCCGGTCAGCACTGATCCTCTGTGCGGGAATCTCTCCGCTTTGCCCTCCGCACCCTGTTGCTGTGCTCTCCTCCGTGGCTCCGAAGCTTCCCCCCTCCGCCACCCGCAGTCTCCGTCCGCGAAGGGGCTTCCTAGTGTGTGGAAACCTTTCCTCCTTCACAGCTCCCTCCCGCTGGTTCAGGTACCGTCCCTATTCTTTTGTCTCTGTTTTTTCTTTTTTCTTTTGCCCTACCCAGGTACGTGGGGAGTTTCTTGCCTTTTGGGAGGTCTGAGGTCTTCCGCCAGCTTTCAGTGGGTGTTCTGTAGGAGCAGTTCCACGTGTAGATGTATTTCTGATGTATCTGTGGGAGGAAGGTGATGTCCGTGTCTTAGTCTTCCGCCATCTTCCTCAACTCCCCCAGAAGTCAGTCTTGTGTCCATAATCCATGCATCCCCTGGATGTCCTCAATCATCAGTATCAGTCTCTTATGAATAAGACTCTCCTGAGGCTCCTGGGGTTGGGAAGTCAGCAAGGGCTGACCCTGCAGTACAGGGGATGGCAGAAATAAATCAGGGCATCTGGCTTCAATTTAGGTGGATTGTTAGCAGGACAGAGTAGGGGTCTGGAGTCCATGCAAAAAACTGAAGAAAAAGCCAAACACCTAGGTTTGAGCCATATGATGGAGAGAAGAGAATAACTGGGACTCAGTACAATAGTCCCAAGCACTTTGGACCCACAATTAAAAGCATCCCAACTTCTCCCAGACTGAGGAAGTGAACTGGTGACTCCTAATATAGTCTTCAATCCTGGTAGCACTGGTTGTAGGACAATGTGGGTTGCACTTCCCATTCCTCTGGGAATGGATATCTGATCATCTCAGAGCTTCTTGGACAGTCTCTTAGAAAGTGACAGGAAGAAAGAGCCACATGAGAGTAACTGCCCATTAGTTATCAGACTCAAATAGATTTTGTCTGCACGTTCTTTCACCCCACTTTCTCCACACTATTTCTTTTCCTTTGGCATCAGCACTGATATAGGTCCCAGCTCTGTATAGTTTTAGGAGACAACAAATAAAGCCGGTGTACATGTAACCAACTCACCTTGACCTCTTTTGCAGGGAAAACTTTTCAGTGAACAAGCAGGTTTGTGTGCTCTGTATATATGCAGACGCACTCTTTTTGGTATAATGTGTGGTAGGCAGTTTCTGGGAAAAACAAAAGCAATGCCAGATGGTTTATTAGGTATATTACAGTGGTCCACTCTGCATGATTTTATAGGCAATACAAATGGGACTGCCATCCATCCTCTCGAGGGAAGCAGAGGCAGAAAGTATCTCAGCCTAAGTCCAAATTTTCTGTGCTCAAGGGATGTCTCATTAAGAATCAAATCTGCCAAAACTGCTTTCCTAGAATTATAGACTCAGAATTTTAGAGCTGGCGGGTGGGCGGTGGGAATAAGAAATCATTCTGAGTATTACTTAAGCGCTGATTAGGTACTGGGCCTCATGCTAGAGTGTTGACTTAGCCAATCACCTCCTTTGACTGAGGTATTTTCTTAAGGACACCTAGCAAGTTAGAGCAGAGTAAAGACTTCTGCATCCACATTAAATCCTCTTTTCTGTGCCACATTTTTAGCCTCTGTTCTTTTATCTGTGATAACTTCCCTCATCCCCACCCTTGAAGAACACAGACAAGACCCTTGAAATGAATAAAAAAGGATGTAGGAGAAGTGAGAAAAATGACTGCCACAAACCCAGGATTTGAGGGTGTAGAATGGCCCTCAATCCATGAAAAAGCCTGTGTTTATTCATTTACTCAGTCATTTATTCAACAAACACAATCTGAATAGCTACTAAGTCACAGGACAGTCTCTGAGGTGGGTAACTTTGAAGAAGCAGTCTAGTCATCAACTAGTAATTTAAAAAAAAGGAAGAAATTCTAGCCTTTATTTTCATTTTTCAAAGAATATTATTGGGCATGTGAATCGTAACCCTAGCAACCCTTTTTACATGTCCCAATTTTTCTTACAGCCACTAGCAACTGTTTACTTTTTCTTTATTCTCCATTCCTGCAGGTACCCAACACCCAGGGGTCTTTGTTATGAAAATCAACTTAGATTGAAGCTTAAATCCAATCTCTGACCACATCTCCATCCCTTCACTTGATTCTGCATTCCACAATATCTCGTTTAAAAGACAGTTTCGAGAAAGGGAGGAGAACACTTACACTTGAATAAATCTTGTCTGAGAATTATGTGTATTAGTAAGTCACCTAACAATTCATAGGAGGAAGTAGATTCAATCTAGTTCTGCAATAAGTTAAACATGAGAAACAAGAGATAAAGAGAAGTTAAACATTAATATGAAATTTAGGGCCTGAATGCTCTTTGAAAAAGAGGGTCTTGGCAAAGATAATGATTTCAGATTTAGATACCTTGCATACAAGAGGCAATAAAGACCCACTGAAGGCAGTGGTGAGGGGTACCAGCAGATGGTATAAGGAAATTGAAACATTATAAGAAGTAGACAAGAATATAAAATCCCAGACATCCAGTTCTCTTTAGTGCAGGAAAAAAAAATGCTTCATCCATCACTAGGTCTGGAAGGTGTTTCTATGAACAAAAAGGTATGGTAGTAATGGTCATCCTATGTCAGAAGATGCATTTGAGCTATGTTCAGTCTCTTTTTTGAGGGAAGGGGGTGGAAAATGTAGTATATTTTAGAAAAATTCATTGATAATTATTTTAAAAGAAATTGGCATTTAAAGAGGTATGGTTCTCTTACTTTAAAATGAAAATAAGAAAACCTCACTTATGTGTATTCCTAGTGCCCAATGATGACATGTAAATAAACTAAATGGAGTGTAAACCTTCTATATTTCAATTATTCTAAAGAAACCAGCAAATCTGGATGTTTATTTATGGATTGTCTTTTGATAATGACTGATCATCCTTAGTTTTTAAGTTCAGGTTTAACCCATTTCTCAGCAGGGTCAGCTATTTAGAAACTGCCCTAGTAATGCTGGTGAATAGGATTACCAAACTGTATTTCTGTTGGTGAACTTGGATCCCCAAATACCAGAGCCTCAATTCACAAGTTACTAGTGGATTTTCCTGTACTTAAGATCAGCGTACTGGTATGAATGTGACTTTTGGACTTAGATCTGGGTCAATGTCCTGGATTTTCCTCTTACTGATTATGTGGGCATGGGCAAGTGTTAACCTTTCTTTCCTTGCTTTCCCACTCCTCTATTTTCTTTACCCTTTTTCTCCTTAAATCCAGCTGCATAAAATAAAATATACAACAATATCACATGGTTAATGTATAGCTTAAAACCATGATCTATGGAAAATACTTAGTGCAGAGTCTGATGTGTACTAAGAACTCAGTAAATGCTAGCCAGGAATTCTAGCAGCAGTTAGGAATACTAGTACAGTACAATGGTACAAATGTTCCTGTATCTGGTTATTTAAGGTATCAGCTGATAAGCATAGCTTAATTGCAGTATCATCACATATTAGTTAAGGTTCCAGAGAAACCAAACAAATAGGATAGATTCATAGATTTATTTTAAATGACTCGTGGTAATGGCAGCTAGCAAGTCTGAAATCCGCAGAACAGACCAGCAGGCTGGAAATTCTCTTGAGTAGATGTTACAATCTTGATGCATAAGGCAATCTGGAGGCACAATTCCTTCCTCCACTGGGAAGCTCAATCGCTTTGCTAAATGCTTTCAATTCATCAGATGAGGAGCACCCACATTATGGCATTATAATCTGCTGTACTCACAGTCTACCGATTTAAATATTCATCACATCTAAAAAATATTTTCACAGAGACTTTGAGACTGTGTTTCGCCAAACAACTGGGCACTATAGCCAAATGGACAGTCATTAATTACCACTTGGCATCAGTGTAACACCCCAAAATATGCGGTAGTCTGGCAGTTAGGTTACTGACCTGTCCCTTTGATTCTTCTTTCTCTCTTAGTGTCCTGGTCAAGTCATTTATTTCTTTGAGACTCAGATTTATCCTGTAGAAGATATTGTCCTTCCAATTTCTCATATCCCTTTCTAGATGGCCAGTGGGATGTCTCCATGTAGGAATGTTGGTAGATGGTCACTGTCTGTCTAAGAAATATAGGACAAATATATGACAGTCTTGAAGAAGCAAATGTGACCTTTTTTTTTTTTGGTTCTTCCAGATATAAAACTAGTACAATTTGGCACCTAAGGAGGTTAGAAGTATTTACAAGTCACTACCCACTTTAAGGGCATATCAGATGGCTGACTCATGCCTGACAACTCTGTTCTCATGGGACAGTTGAGCAAAAAATAAGCTTTAATTCATTCATATAAATAAAGTAAGATAATTGAAATGGACAGCGTGCATCAGGACTTCAGACGTCCCCATTGTGAACTCAGAGGCATCAGGCAGGAGAAATCAAAAGTCTGCCTTTCCTACAGCAGCTGCTGGTACATAAGGACCGAACTAGAGTTTGTTTGTTTTTTTTCACTAAAATTTAAAATATTGACTGTTTTTACACAAGCACATTATCCACAGGGTGAAAGCATGAAGAATAGTGCTTAAGTGTAGAGAAAAAGAAAAGACAGAGAATACAGATGAAAAAATTGAAAGCAAGAACAAGGAAAAAGAGAAGAAAAGAGAAAGAAAAGGAGTAGAGAGAAATTTTTCTGGGCACGTGATGCATGAAACCATCCTGTCATCAACTCCACAAAGGTATGGCTCCACATATGGTAAGAAACATTCAGACGGCGGGAGGGGCCACCCACTACTGCTTCATGGACCTCCAGACAGGGTGGAGATGGCTGGGAGACCCTCTGAGAAGGAGGGGGGTGTGTGTTTGGTATTTTGCTTTCTAAGAAACCAAGATGCTGAAATGAATTTAATTATAAGGCTAAGTCGAGGAACCATAGAATTAGAAAATGGCTAACTGAAGACAAAAGAGACTCATATCTATGATCAAACTGGGAATAGAGCAATTCTCTAATATTAAGGAGATTGGAATAAGTGTCATGAGCTAGCAGGAGGCAGAGGGGTAAAAATTCAGACAGCGAGCTCCAGAAAGCAGCAATCCTGCAGGGACTGGGCCCAAGCCAAAGGCAATAGAGGCTAAGAGCAGAGAAAAGAGGGCAGTGTCACACCCCTGACCAAACAAAACTGTCTTTAACTGCAGAAAAACCAGATGACCTGAAGTATGTTCTAATCCTCATCTTCCTTCTGCTATACTTAAGAGAAGCATTAACGTCTGGATTTCTTTAAGGAAGAGGGTTTGAAAAGATGTTAAAGCTATAAGTCTCTGTGATCACCATAACAAAGCCACAACATTCCTTTCTAAGAATAGGAATGGGATAGAAAGCACAGCATATTATGCAGAGAATGGATAACATTCTCAACTGGCTCAACATAAACTGTAATAGATAGTGTTCTGGGATATAAAGCTGAAGAGATGCCTGGTGATATATTGTAGAGTGCCTTGAATACCAGACTAAAAAGACAGGACTTTATCTAGTGGAGAGTTTATTTCCAAAGCCTCTGGAAATTTTTAGCACTGACATGGCATCATCAGAACTCTCCCTTTAAAGCTGACCTTGGAGCAAGGTGAAAGATGGTATATTAGTTATCTGTTGCTGCCTAAGACATGACCCCAAAACTTAACAGTTTAAAACAATGAACATCTTTTATCTCACAGTTTCCAAGGGACAAGTATCCAGGAGTAAGTTAGCGAGATGATTCTGACCCAGGGTTCCGTAGCGGGTGGCGGTCAAGCTGTTGACCAGAACTGTCATCACAGGAGTGGGCTGGAGGACCCACAAAGATAGGTCAGTCTCATGGCACTCACAGAAATCTTTAGATTCTCAGCACATATTCCTCTCTACAGGGCTGCCTGACATCCTCATGGCGTCGCGGCTGGCTTCCCCTGGAGTGAATGATCCAAAGGCAAGGGAGAGAGGAGGAAGCCTGGTGCTTTTAATGACTTAGCTTCTGAAGTCTCACACTGTCACTTCTGCTCTATTCTATTTATTAGAATTGGGTCAGCTAAGTCTAGCCTACACTCAAGGGGAGGGTAATTAGTCTCCACTTCCTGAAGGGAGAGTTGGCAAAGAATTTAACCTAGATTAGCATCTGAACATGGTTGGGATTTTCTACCTTTCACCTGGTACCTCCCACATCAATAGGTATTCAGGACAACAAATTAGAAGTCTAGTGCAATGGTGAAGAGGATAAAACAAGCAGATTTTAGCTAAAGCAGTGTGATGAAAAGAGGACTATCAGGGGCAACATATGTGAGATACATTAGGAAGAAATATTTTATGAAGATGTGCTGTAAATTAGAAATAAACAATAAGGAAGGAAAAACAAAGATTCTTTTAAAATTTCTTATTTATAAATTCCCTGTGATCAGACAGGGTAGAGAGAGCTGTTCTAATGATGTCATTGGCAAACATAAGGAAGTCAGAGCAAGAACTGAGGAAAGATGGAGAGATAATGAGTTTGCTCTTGGAAAGGTTGAGTTTATGATACTATGGGGCCTACCATGTGCTAACACTAGCAGGCTGATAAAATACTAGCCTGGAACTGAACCATGAGTCTGGGAAGTAGGGGTTGGCATGGCCCTCATCTGCACTGCACAGTAAGATAAACCAGACAGTGAATGGGTTGGCTGAGGGAGAAAGAGTGAAGAAGGCTCAGTACCAACTAAGGAGAAATAGTGACATTGAGGGAAGGAGGGAAGAAACAGAACTGTTGAAACTGACCTAGAAGAGAGTTTGAACTCTCTTGGGACCGTGAGATAGCAGTATTGTGGGAGGAAAGGGAAGGTGGACTCCACTGACACTGTCAAATGCTGAGAGGTCAGGAAGAGTGTGGATTGTGGGGATAACTGGATTTGGAAAGGATGCCACCTGTGAACTCTAGAGGTAATAAGTGGGGTGGAAAATGAAGCAAAAACCACATGGTATGGTGTTGAGTAGTGAGTAGAAAACTTCAGTGGTGTGCTGAAAAAGGTTTAAAACCTGGCTGTCTGGGGTGGAACCTGATTTGTAGCATTGCTGGATTTCATGGTGTAGATATTTTCATCATAGCCATTTACAAACTATCAGTGATTTAACAGTTGCCCCCAACATTCCTAAAAATTTAACAATTGGTTCTCATGAGTCTGTATGCGATGGTTGCAGGACACCCCTGGAAGGACTGAAAGATGAATAGGTGTATAAGGCATTTTTTGAACATTTTTGGAAACAGGCATGGTAACTTACACTTATGCCCTACAAACGTGGGAAGGGAAGACGTCCTCTCAGAAAGCTTTCAGAAATCCTCACAGTATCCAGAGGCCAGAGGAAATCTTCTTTGGCTTCACCTTTTGTGCCACATTCTATGAGTGTTCCATGGGCACCTGGAGTGCACAGGGGCACCTGGAGTGCACAGGGCCACCTGGAGTTCACTTTCCCTTAGTCTTCTCCCTCCTTCCTCATCCTCTAGGACCTCAAAGCAGCTACATTTTTCCATTACAAATCTTTTGCCTTTAACACTCACATTCTTCATGGATGAAGTACCTAAAAATATAAGCAAACTTCTTATTTTCTAACATCTGTCACCTCTTGTAGTAGAATTTTGGTATGTCGTGCTTAAAGCCATCTTCCATGCCAGGGATAAGCCCAGTGAGGAATAAAGGGACAAAGGAAGGAGGAGAATCAGGTCCTCCCACACTTAGAATATGTAAAATGAGACTTCAGAGTAAAATACTAGCTAACCACTACTTCCCTCTGCCAGAACCCTTGTATTTCTCACTATCATTGTGATTTTGGTCAGCAGTGCCCTTGATCCTGAGCTGCCACCCCTCCAGCAAAAAAAAAACCAACAGAGACAATACAAAGTCTCTCTTCTCATCTATAAGCATTTCTTCTGTGCCAGAGGATAATGTGCTTACTGGAGAGTTTTGAAGAAACTCAGTGCCAACATTTATGCACAATGTATGTTCTTCCAAGCCTAAAGTTACCAGATTTGAAAGCTGTGTGATTTTAAAGCAAATTGATCAAGACCACAAATGTTAATAAAATGCATGACTACAGTCTGTATATTAATTATGATCTTGGAGGAAATACTCTTGGGAATCCTATACCAGTGTTTTGCATTTGAGCTTAGAATTCTCATTTTTAAATGAAACTTTATTGTGATTATTAACCTGCAGAGATTTTAATTACCCTTTCAATGCTTGAAGGTTCATAATGGAGAGGTGCCAGAAAAATTCCACTGCTAATTAAATCCAAATGAATATTTCCTTCACCTGAAGATACAGAAGTACTTCTTGTTTGTCAAATCCCTTTCAGCCAAATAACCACTTAACTAATTTCAAATTGAATATCTTGTTTAAGATTTTGAATTATCCTTTCTCTCCAGGGAGCTGCTGTTGAATATTATAAAAGCATCATCCAGGGAAATATCTCTTAGCCTCCTGACTGGAGGAAAGGGGAAAAATATGTTTCCTTATATCACTGAATAGATTGAAATCTGGGAGAATGAATAAGCTGACATTCTGAAGCAAAAGCATTAGTAGAAGGTGGGAATGGCTTCTGTCACTACAGGACAAATCCTAGTCCTGAGCTCACAGGAAAGACAAGAGGAATTGGATCTTTTCATCTTTGGATTAATGTGACTCTTCTTTCTGAGAATGCTAAATTGTGGCTTCAATAATCATGACTCTAAATCACCAAATAGTGACCTGGAGACCCTGTAGGCCATAGGAAGGGCAGAATGACCTGGAGGTCAGCATATCACATGAGGGAAAAGAGAATCAGATCTGGGTCTGTCACTTGCCAGCTTTGTGACTTTCAATCATTCACTTAAATGCTTTGAACTCCAGTTCAAATGACATCTGAGACATGTCTGAAATAGTGCCTGCCTTTCTACCATTTAGGCCTATTTAATCGAAATAGTATCAAGAAAAGCATATTATAAAATTAGCTCATGTTATTCCTCTGCTCGTACCATGGAATGGCTACTGTGTCATCCAGCTTAACACCCCACGTGCTGGGCTTCCCTGGTGGCTCAGTGGTTGAGAGTCTGCCTGCCGATGCAGGGGACACGGGTTCGTGCCCCAGTCCAGGAGGATCCCACATGCTGCGGAGCGGCTGGGCCCGTGAGCTATGGCCGCTGAGCCTGCGTGTCTGGAGCCTGTGCTCTGCAGCGGGAGAGGCCACAAAGGTGAGAGGCCCGCATGCCGCAAAAACAAACAAACGAACAAACAAACAAAAACCCCATGTGCTTTCAGTGATCTGCATCTGACTTCGCGTTGCTGCTCTGGCCTCAGCTCCTGCTCCTCTCTCCTCTGCCCTTGCTGCCCCAGCCACACTGGTCTCCCCTGTTCCTTAGAAAAATACTCTCCTAACCATAACCCTCTGTATTCACCGGTTTCTCTTCTTGGAACGTTCTTCCCCTAGTTTTCTACAGGACTTGTCCTTTCACTTAAATCTCAGTGGAGTCTTTTGAAGTTTTGACACTTCGCTACTGCTAGCCCTTGCTGTGTCTCTGGTAAACATCTGTGATGATTAATTTTATGTGTTAATTTGGAGGCTGTTTGGGGAGGAGATTAACATTGAAATTGCTGAATTCTGAATAAATAGATTACCCTCCATAATATGGGTGGACCTCTTCCAATAAGCTGAAGGCCTGAGTAGAATAAAAAGATTGACAAAAAGACAACCTACTGAATGGGAGAAAATATTTGCAAATGATATGACCAATAAGGGATTAATATCCAACATATTTAAAGAGCTCATGCAACTCAACATCAAAAAACACAGAACCCAATTAAAAAATGGCAGAAGAACTGAATAGATATTTTTCCAAAGAGGGCATGCAGATAGCCAATAGGCACATGAAAAGATGCTCAACATCGCTAATCATCAGGGAAATGCAAATCAAAACCACAATGAGATTTCACCTCCCACCTGTCAGAATGGCTATAATCAAAAAGAACACAAGTAGCAAATGTTGGTGAGGATGTGGAGAAAAGGGAACCCTCCTACACTGTTGGTGGGAATGTAAATTGATGCTGCCACTGTGGAAAACAATATGGAGATTTCTCAGAAAACTAAAAGTAGAACTACCGTATAACCCACCAAGTCCACTCCTGGGTAAATATCTGAAAAAAAAAACAAAAACACTAATTCAAAAAGATACACATACTCCAATGTTCATAGCAGCATTATTTACAATTGCCAAGATGTGGAAACCACCTAAGTGTCCATCAACAGATGAATGGATAAAGAGTGGTATATATATATGTATATATAATGGAAAACTACTCATCCATAAAAAAGAATAAAATTTTGCCATTTGCCGCAGCATGGATGGACTTGGAGGGCACTATGCCAAGTGAAAAAAGTCAGAGAAAGAAAAATACCATATAATATCACTTATATGTGGAATATAAAAAACACAACAAACTAGTGAGTAAAACAAAAAAGAAGCAGACTCACAGATATAGAGAACAGACTAGTAGTTACCGGTTTGGGGTGGGGGACAGTATGGGGGGGTGGGGGGAATGGGAGGTACAAACTATGGGGTATAAGATAGGCTCAAGGATGTATTATACAACACAGGGAATTTAGCCAATATTTTGTAATAACTATAAATGTAAAGCAACCTTTAATAATTGTATAAACACATACACACACACACACACACAAAGGCAAAAATACGATTAAACAAGAGAGACTTCTCCAGCAGACTGCCTTTGGAGAGAAATTGCATCACCAGCTTTCCTGGGTCTCCAAGCTGCCTTTGTTCAGACTGGAACTGAACCATCAGCTCTCCTTAGATCTCCAGCCAGCTGGCCCACACTTCAGATTTTACACTTCCAAGTTCAAGTCAAGGTGTTTTTAATCCAATGTAAAAACCTCTAAATCCCTGGCCACTGTAGTAACAACAGTAGAGTTTGCATTTTTGGTTCTGCAGACCTAGTTCTCTCAGACTGATGGCTAAACTATAGCCTCATTTATGGAGCCCCTACTATAGTCCAGATTCCTTTTTTCCCCCCAGTATCCCACTCAACAGAGCTCTGAAACAAGGTTGGATTTGATGTATTCATTGATGAGAAGATCTAGCAACAAAGCCAAAAGAATGAAAACATTGTTATAAGATCAGGAAGAGACCTCCATTTTTGCTTACTATTTCAACTGCCTTTATTACATGCATCTATTGTCATTTAAAAAAATTTTTGTGAAAAACATATAATGTTTACATCTTAACTATTTTTAAGTGTACAGTATAGCAGTATAACTTCTCAAAAACTTTTTCATCTTGCAAAACTGAAACTCTATAAACATTGAGCAACAACTCCCCTTTTCCCCCTTCCCCCAGGCTCTGGAAACCACCATTCTACTTCCTTGTGGCTTTTCTTATAAGGGAACTAATCCCTAATTATATGAGAAATAATTGAGGGACCAGGAATGCTTAATTTAGAATAGAGTATGCCTAGGGGACTTGAGAGACGTTCTTATGCATCAAACATTTGCCATGCATGTCTTCTGAATAGACTGCCTCAAATCTGATTTGGAAGCAGGTGGGATATGAATGATTTAAAAGAATAAATAAATTCTGGATTATTCCAGTGGCTGGCATACAAATCAGATATTGGAAAGTACAAGAAGAAAGAATTTAGGCCAACTTAAGAAGGTTTTTTGTAACAGAACTGTCTTATCATGGGATAAGATTTCTTTGGGAGGACAGAGTTCCACACTGCTACAGACGTTCAAATATAAGCTGTTAATAAAACAAAAGAATTTCATAAAAGGTCATCAGGCACCATACAAGGATTAACTTAAATGTCCCCTTTATTCTCTTCTAAGGATGAAATTTCTGTGTGGCTTTGGGAAAGATAAAACTATAGGTTATTAGCTATCTGACATGACATAAATGCAAAATTCAGTGTTTTATATGAGATCTAGAAAGTTGAAAATTCAAACTGTCTCGTGAACATATTCAACCATAGTATACTTTATGAAAATTTAAAATACAGGGAATTCTCTGGCAGTTTTGTGGTTAGAACTCAGCGCTTTCATGCCAGGGCCCAGGTTCAACACCCTGGTCAGGAAACTAAGATCCTGCAAAGCTGCGTGGCATGGCCAGAAAAAAAGGGTGGGGGGAGCTAAGGGGCTTTATTCCATTCCTGGCCATAACACAATATAAATAACCACCATAAACAACTATACAACTAGGCAAAAATATTAACAGACTGTATTCATACATTGAACACTAGGAAATCCTGGAATGTGATACATGAGAGAAGGGAAATAAATGAAATAAGTGCTACAATTTCCTTGGCTAAATGCATAGGGACAGTTTTTGAAGCATGGGTGCAGGGAAGGGCAAATAAACAGGGCCTAGTGATCTTGCTGAATGGAGGAGATAGAGACCAAAACTCAAGGAGACAGAGGCATCTGGAAGTGCATGTAGAACTCTGGAAAAGAGAGCAATGTAGAGAAATAAAAATCTAGAAATCTGCATAAGTATCCTCTGGAGTTATTGCTGAGTAATAAGCAACCCTTATATAGGGTGAAACTACAAGGATGAACAAATAAGAATCACAGAGTAATAAGGTGAACTAGACTCAAATCTCACAGTGGATAAAGAGATGTTCAAGCTTCAACCAGCCAGAATGGATAGTTCATTGTGATGCCCCAGAGTAATGAGTGAATTCTCTCAGATTTCATACTGTAGAAGTAAGGCTGAACAATCCTAGAAAGAAGGCTATTCTAGCTCTGGACTCACCTAAAAAAATGTTTAAATCACACCATGAAGGGGTCATATGAATCCACAAATAATCTAACTGCCTGACAGAACAAAGCTCTTTAATGGAAGACAACCCAATCTAGACACTCTTCAATGTAACATTCACAAAATCAAATTATAACTAGACATGCCAAAGACAGATAAGTGTATTCCATAACTAGGAGAAAGATCAGTCACTAAAAACAGATCCATCAACAAAGAACTAAATAAATGGAGAGATATTCCATGTTCATGGATAAGAAGACTCAATATTATCATGATGTCAATTCTTCTCAACTTGATCTATAGATTCAAAGCAATCCCAATAAAAATCTCATCAAGTTATTTAGTGGATACTGACAAAATTATTCTAAAGTTTGTATGTAGAGGCAAAAGACCCAAATTAGCCAACATAATATTGAAGGAGAAGGAAAAAGTTGGAGCACTGACACTACCTGACTTCAAGACTTACTGTAAAGCTATAATAATCAAGACAGTGTGATATTGGTAAAAGAATTGGCAAATAGATCAATGGAACAGAATAGAGAGCTAAAAAGAACATTGCCTCAGTGACCTATGGAATAATACCAATGTACAAGATACATATAGTTTGTGTCATAGAAAAAAAGGCAAGGGGCAGAAAACTATTTGCAGAAATAATGGCCAAATTTTTCCAAATGTGATGAAAATTATAAATCCACAGATTATAGAAAACCACACCAAGGGACATCATAATTAAATGGATTAAAAAAAACAGTGACAAAGGAAAAATAATGAAAAAGAACTAGGAGATTAAAAGATATGAAATACTGAGGAACAAAGGTTAGAATTACCACAGAGAAAAAGGACACATCAAATGCAAAACAAGAATAAGAATTATTGAAGATGTCTTATCATAAATTATGCAAGTCAGAAGATAATGGAGCATAATTGTAAAGTAGTTGTGAGGAAAATCTGATAACCTAGAATTCTATATCCAGCAAAAATATTCTTCAAAAATTAAGGTGAGATGAAAAATTTTCAGACAACAAATGCTGAAAGAATTTTATGCCAGCAGATTAATACTATGGGGAATGTTTAAAAAGTTCTTCAAGTTAACACAGAGGGACACCTAGATTTACATACATAAATGAAGATCATCACAAATGATAAATTTTCCCACATTTTAAGTGTCTTTAAAAGAAACTTAACTGTTTAAAATAATATCAATTTATTATGGGGTTTATTAATACATAGAGAATAATATACAACAAAAATAGCATGAAGGACAAATGAAAGGAGGAAAATGAAAGAACACTGTTGTCAGGCTTATACATTTTTACATTGAGGAGGCATATTGCAAATGCTAAGCAACCACTAAACCCATAGATGAGATCAAATAGAATAAATTAATCCAATAAAATTCAAGTTAAAAGGGGGAAAAAAGCAAACACAGATATGGTAAATAGGAAAAAACAAAACTGTAGCTTTAAACCTATTCACATTTGAAGATCATGAATTTAAATGATGTAGATACCCCAGTTAAAAGTCAGAGATTTTTCCAGACTGGAAGAAAGGCAATACCAACTGTATACTGTCTACAACAAAACCATTTAAAATAGAAATACACAGATAAGTTTTCATAGGGAGAGGATCCTGGTGTGATTGATACATTTTTGATCCTGATTGTGATGTTAGTTTCACAAGTATATACCTTGTGAAAGTATAAATGGGTGCAAGTACAAAATGGGTGCATTTCATTGCATGTAATTTATGTTACATTATGTATATTACATTATAATATATATGATATATTTCATTAAATTTTACATAGTAAAGTTGATTTTTAAAAATCTAAACAAAACAAAATCCAGATTAAAAAAAAGTTACATTCAAAGATATTCTGCTTCCATGCAGCCAAAGCTCATCCAAGTCTTTGCAGTAAAATTTGGGTCATATGGCTTTGTGGTCTCTAGTACTTTAAAGAATAAGATTTTTCTGTTTCCTCTCTGATCCTAGAGAAAGAGTACTGACTTATCCCAGGATTAAAGCTAAATTGAACTGAACCAGCCATTCCCCCTCTGCTCTGCTTGTGGCATAGAGTTCCCATTTACATAGGGCTAGTTATGACATGGGCTGATGGAGCCTGATCAAGCTACTCACCTGCCTGTCCAGGACTTTGGTCTCCCTCCAAGGTCAGTACAATTAGCAGGGTAAATGGCTAGAGTTCAGGAGCTCCTAGGGACCTAGAGAGCCAGAGTACCCAAAGCATGACACCCAAGTATAAGGTCAGGCCTTGATCCTTTCCACTGAAGCTTTAACTCTGAACAAGGTCTGTACCAGTAAGCCAAGCCTTTTCCACCGTGAAAAATCGAAGTGAAAGTTATGCAGTTAATGAAATGAAGTCAATATCGTGTGGTTTAGAAAGTCCATCACAGCCCAATTTTGGTCCAAGACTTGTTTGCAACACTGTTGATAACTTTAAGTCCCTCTCTCCCAAAGGGAAAAGGACTTCCACTGAGCTAAATTCTCTTAATATTCTAAAACCATTCATTGATAACATTGCTCTGTGTTGGTATATTGCCTTTCCGATTGTAAAACATTTTCTTAACAATTAACTAATGTACACTAGTTATGTTGCCGAAATCTGGCCTCGGTACATCAGCGCCGGATTAAATCTGGGAGATAGAGTTTGGGGTGGAGTAGAAAGAAATAGCTTTATTGCTTTGCCAGGCAAACAGGTCCACAGCAGGCTAATGCCCTCAAGACTGTGTGTCCGGCCCTGGAGGGGGTAGTGAGGAATCTTATAGTGTTCAAGGAGCAGGGTGTGGTCATGGACATTCTTCTTATTGGTTGGTGGTGAGTTAATCAGGCGTCAGCATCATCAACCTTCTGGTTCCAACCAGTCTGGGCTGGGGTCTATGTGCTGGTGAGCAGCATACAGCTACCTTCTTCCACCTGGTGGGGATTTCACTATCTGCAAAACAGCTCAAAGGACATGGCTCAGAATATTATCTATAGTCCTTGAGGAAGAATTAAAGGTCCTTGACTTTGTTTAATGGCTAAATTATTATTATTTCATCTTGCTTGACTCTTTTCCTTTCTTTCTGCATTTTCTCACTTCTCTGATTAAATTTATTCTGTGACTAAAGTTTTTCTACACACAAAAGGCAGGTGGAAGACATGGGTGGGAGCCTATTCTGGGAAGGGTCCTGCTCAGTTACAGTTGTCTCATGTATTAATGTATTTCCCAGCTGGATTTTAAGTTCCCGGAGGCCCCTTGCAAGTCTGAATTCTGCAACATATCCCCCAGCAGAGCTCCAGTCGGTCTTAGAAGCATAATAGGCAAAAACTTTCTCATCAAGAACTTAGCTTTTTCATACTAGTTCTCCGACCTTTAATATCACTGATGGTGAATATTTTAGAGCAATTTTCCAAGATGTAGTACACAACGTATTTACCAATGATAAATGCACAGTATCAGATGTTACATAGATCACTTTTTAAAACCTTCATAGTTCTGTATTTATTTTAGTAGACATTATAATATATATAAGCAGAACATAAATCCTATATTTTCACAGGTGGTATTTGTAAAGACAAGGCTTGAGATGGACACCGGGTTGAAAATAGTGGTGTAAGTAAAATTTTTAATTAATATATGGGGAATATAGATATAGCAAAAGTCATCAAGGTGATATGGAAATGCTTGGATTTTGTGGGTGGGAGAAACTACTTTCAGACACACACCGGGATGATTTATTACCCTGACTTAAGCACTCTGATTTTTAGTGTTATATTACTTAACCATCCTCTGTACCTCCATCCACCTCTCCCCCTTACAAACACAAACAACCCTCAGCGCATTGGCTACGACCACAGACATGCACACACATACATTTCTAGTGGTAGATCTTCCAGCTAGCCAGTGTTTTAATGACTGAAACGACTTACACCTGAACCTAATGGGCTCCACTCCTGGAGCCCAAATCTCGCAGCTGATCCCCTGACCTCTTCCAGGTACCAAACTCTGCGGGTTATCAAGAGGAGGCCCCAGGAAATGGGTTTCAGGGTGTTTGGGGTGATTTATGAGCTTACAAACTAGGTCATGAGTAGGAAATAAGTGCCATTTAGCAGCTCTTTGGAGTCAACGGCAGAGCTGGAGGAAGAGCAGGCTCCAAGGCCTAATAAGGAAATAGCTCTCACCTACCTAGGAGGGACGGGATCGCAGCTCACCTATGGCCAGAAGAGGGGGGCTTCATCTTATTTCGCACCAAGTACTACTCTCGCCAAGTAATGTTTCAGTTCCAGTTGGAAATCTTAACAGAAAAAGAACATGTCAAAATTAATGTTGAGAATTAATGCTCTTAATAAAAAATTGTACCAAATTAGCATTTCAGATTTAGTTTGATGCATAGCACACTGCCCAGGAACTTAGACCATTTGCAGGTTGTTGGGAAATAGCTCCAAATGGCAAACAGCTTCCTCCATCACCCTCTCCTCCTCTCCTCCCCCCTCCCCTCTACCATCTCCTCTGGGAGGTATGGGTCCTGATCTGTATGTGGGTTGGAGGTGGTGGGGATGATGATAGATACCAAAAGGGCCTGGGGTGACTGTAGGAAATTGTTCGATTGTTTGTAATTTGCATGTCATATGAAGGATTTTTGGGTCCCAGATTTTAAACAATAGGAACTGCTTAAACTCAGATC
Organism: Mesoplodon bidens; assembly: GCF_964165515.1. Classification (NCBI taxonomy): domain Eukaryota; kingdom Metazoa; phylum Chordata; class Mammalia; order Artiodactyla; family Ziphiidae; genus Mesoplodon; species Mesoplodon bidens. The sequence continues at coordinate 23,753,777 of NC_138176.1, forward strand.
CCTATATTTGAATTCACATTCCTTGGGACAGAAACAATTTAAAAAAAATCAGCCTGTCTTCATAACCTCCTCTATCCATGTAAGAACATGTAAGAACATGTAAGAACAACATGGCACAGTGTTTCTCTCAGTTAAATTTTTTTTAACTCTTTAAACTTAAAAAAAAAGTCAAGAAATAAGTTAACTTTTGCTTTTCGTTTATGTTGAGCACTATTCTGAAATCGGCTGATTTGTGTCACTTCTTTTCCTCTATCCCCCACATTCTGACTCCAAATCAAATGTTTGTTTGATAATGTCAAATCTGGACTGAACTGTATAAACTTGATCCATCAAAATGAGGCTTTTATTTTTCTACAGTGGGTGTCAAAATACTTCTATTTTTAACCATCCCTTTCTTCATGCAGAACTGGTTTATTTTGCTATGCATTATTGTATGTATTGTTCATTTCCTATTCACGTAAGTGTACATTTTGAAAGAATCTGAGGGGGCATTGGTCTACCCCCTTTTGTCTGAGGTTCACAGAGAAGTCGCTTCCCCAAGTTCACAGAGACAGTGACTATTAGGAAATCTGGTTCTTCCTGCTTTCACTCTCAGGCCGGGATATTTTCCACGACACTCCTCTGTCTCCTATAGCAGGGGTGGGGTCTGCATTCCAGAGAAGACTCTGGTTTGTTCCCTCTAGGAAGAATTTCTTGAGTGTTTGGTGAGTGCACTTAGCTTCAAAGCTACTCTTGAAATTTTAATGCGTTTTCTTGTCAATCAACCAAATTTCCAGACTCCTGTTCTGCTTCTGTGCCCTGAGCCTAACTGCCTTCAGCACTGCCAGTGTGAGATTGACCTGTCTTAATGGGCCACAGTGGAGTGAGAGCTGAATCCTGGCTGCCTAGTGCGTGCAGGAGAATATAAAAAGGGAAGGAGCTTTCCACAGGCTGGGAGATAGTTCAAATATCAGACTCTCGTGGGGGCAGAAGTTCTAACAAGTGAAATATTCAGAGGAAGCTTAGCCAGAGGCCACACCCCAGGAGCCAAGTAAGTCACCTATTTATTCATTTATTTATACAACACGTATTATTGACCACCTTTTTATGAATGCACTCTACTAGATGCTATGGAGAATGTAAAAATAAGTAGCCCATATATTCTTATCCTATAAATTGAATTAGAAAGCCTCACCTAAAATATTCCAGAAGAGGAGCTGTCACAAATAGAAAAAGTTAATGCTAAGAACCAAATGAGAGGCCCAGGTAAAAAATGTTGTATAATTTCCACATAGTGAAAGAGTTTATTAGGACTTTGGTTATGACAAGTTGCAACACTAATTGACATTGCTCGTTCACATTATTGTGTGTCAAGCACGTGTATATGCTTATTTAAATCCTTACAGTGGACTCTATATTGCCCCTTTTAAGGATGAGGGTACTAAGCCTTGGTAAGTTTTTACTAACGAGCCCAAACTCACACAGCTGTGAATTATTGGAGCCAGGAGTCAACTCCAGGGATTTTAATTAACAGCCAAACTCTGATAAAGGAAGGCTGCATGGAAGGCATAACAGTGAAACAAAGACTGTTTGAGATTTGAGTCGATGAGGATGAGAGAGAAGGGCAAATCACTGAAGGGAGTAAGAAGGGGCAGAAAACTCCATGGTTTAGGAAGCTTGGGATTTATGCCCAGATCACATCTATTGGGATCATATAATTGGCAGGCTGATCGTATACTGCAGCAGGGCCCAACAGGGTGGTTGTTTGGAATAGTATGAACTGGACTGGATGCACGGAAATAGATTGTGTCCCACATCAAGACAGATGACTTACAGAGTTACTGTCTATTGCTATTTCAACTAGAACAAAAGAGAGACAAGCCTGTTGAATTGTTATGTTATTTGTTTTTTATTCTTCTGCCCTGGGTTCTGGGTAATATCACTGATCAGACCCTCTCCACCTAAGGAAAATCAGTGTGAAAAGAAAAAAAGAAAAACAGGAAAAAAATTAGATCTTTCCTCCAGAAAGATACTCTTCATCAAAAAGCAACACAAAGCAAATCAGTGTTGCAGTTTTTTAAGAGTAATTCTTGTGCTGTACAGTGGAAGACAGAGATGAAGTGAGGTACATAGCTGAAAGTAGAGAAAATATCATCTTACAAGTGAATAGTGCTCTCTTCTTTTTCTAAGTGGTGGTGGAGAGATTTTATTTTAAAATTTGATCTAGTAATCTAGCCCCCTCTACAAAGATGAGGAATCTGGGTCAAGAGAGTCAAAGATTTTGCCAAGGTAATGAGGATGTTAGTGTCAAAAATAAGCTGGACTAGGGGTTTTCTGGATTCTGCCTGATCAAACTAGACGGTGTGTGCTCTTGCTATTAATTTTCTTCCCTTTACATTATTGGGTGCCTCTTATCTTAAAGAAAAAGAGGTTTTCTTCAAAATTACCACTTCCCTTCTTTACAATCAAAATGTATATTTGTTAAGTATTTCTGTCTTCTTACATTAGGAGTTTCTTGAGCATTGGGACCATGTCTTAACCATCTTAATATTTTTCACAGCCTCCAACACACACCAGGGTCCTATGCAAGGATGTGTCCTGCTTTAGGAGTTGAATGAATAACTAGATGTTATGTGTGCCACTGAAGCAGAGAGGTAGCGGGATATAGTCAATCATATTTAGGGTTGAAAGGTACACAGACCTAACTCTGTTATTTACCATTTATAGAATTTAGGGCAAACTGCTTCACTTTTCTAATTTTTAAAATTTAAAAAAAATTTGTAAAATGGAGGTACTGAAAGAATTTAATCTCACAAGATTCTCTGAGAATTGAAATGGATTAATGCATGTGAAATACTTAGCACCATTTGTGGCATCGGTAGGTTTTTAATTAATTGATATTATTATCTAATCCTTCTCATGTTTAAGAAAATAAGAGTCAAAAAGTCTTGTATTGCCTTAGTTGGTTACTAACAAGTTTGAATATTTAATCTTTCCATTGAGTCAAAAGCCTACTTCCCTTGAAAACAGCCAGTTGAATTCAGCAAAATAGCTAAAAGGTGAGTGTTAACTTATACAGAAATGCACTGTGTTCATTAAATACACAACCTTGAGCTTTCTTTAGTGTGTGTGAGTCATTTAATGATTGATTCTCCCGTTATTAATGAAGGAGAGATGATTCTTGTAACTTTGTATCCCTTTCCCCCAATACCTCAGCTTCAAGGGGATGGGAGGTCGAGATGGTGACACTGAAATGATGACACCTACCAACTTTTCTCTTTGTAGCTCTGAGTGTCTGTTTTATGTTCAGATCAGTGAGAAGAAGGCCTCACTGCCCTTCAGAATGACATATACATTGCTAGTAATTACTTTCCTAAAAAGCCTGAGTGTAGAAGAGGGTGGCAGGTTTTTGGAAAAATGTATCTGCAATTTGAAGCATGAATAATTAATTTTGTCTTGGGATTAAGTTCAGTCTGTGTTTATGATCTGTTGAAAGAAAACTCTAATGGGTTCTAAATAAATTCAGTATCAATTTAAGCTATTAGAGGAAGTTAAATCAAAATAACTAGGATATTAAAATACTTTATGCATTTCCTTATTTAGGCTCTAGATCTTTTCCAAGGAACAATAGTAGCATGAATATATTTGGATATTTGTTTCTCTTAGAATGTGACTGTTTGCTCATGTAAGGTTGATTGAGAACTTGCCCGAGACAGAAAGCCAGATGGATGTGTTGACATATTTAAGGGAGTAGGTGCTGTATACATGTTAAATTATTTTGCATATATAGATTAAAAAAAGCATAATGACAGTTTACTGTTGAAATAGTTTAACTTGTTTATTCCTTGTTTACAGTAACTGCTTAATCCCCACTGTAGTAAGGAAAGCATTATATTTGTGACATTTCCAGTTACTATAGAATGAGTTGGTAAAATCTGAGTAAGATTAAGGTGAACTCCAACAGAACGAGAGTTTGGTCATTTGTTTGTTTCGCTTATGGTTATCAATTCTCACTGTAATTTAAATGGAGATCAGGAATTCTTCCACTATGTTGCTTGATAGGATTTACCGCCCATATACACCTGCTTGGAGCATAGTAAGCATGGAAATTAGAACAAATACAAAGAATTTGGGGATATAGTTGACCCCTTTACTGAAGCAACAGCTCATTTGTTTATAAATAGCTTTGATGAATTGATTTAGTGACTGCCATGGTGGAATGCTATCAACATTCAAGAGCTCATGAACTCTCTGGATTTAATTATTTTGCAGCTTGGAGGAATTGGTCCATAAGTGATTTCTCTGCATTTTTTCATTGGTCTTTTGTTTGTTTGTTTCTTTTCTCCTAAGCATTAACTAGCTCATCTACATCTGGTATTGTATTTTAGTCCAGCATAAATATGATTTGATATTCAAGCACTGGATGTTCAAAAGCTCCCAGACTGTAGCAGTTTATACCTCGCTTTCCTATTTTTTCCAGAGAGAGAAAGAGAGAAGACAGACTTTCAAAGCATTTTAAGTAATTTATTCCAAAACTAAAGCATTGAATTGAGTACTTTGCTTCTTGGAGAATCAGAAAAGATTTGCAAAAATGGATCCTCTAACTCCAACAGATCAGAAAGTGTGATTCCTAGTACTATTACAAATGATCCAGCAAAACAGTAGTTGTGTGAGCTCCCAGCAGATCAATGAAACTATAAACAAAATGTAACAAGCAACTGCAAATTATTCATAGTAAAATTATGAAAATGTTCGTGTGTCCTAATGAAAATGAATAATGAATACTTAATTCTCTCTCTCTCTCATATATATATATATATATATATATATATACATATATACATACAGGTTTTCCCTTGCTTGAAATACCCTTCCCAGTTTGTAATGTTAGTGGAAATGCATTGTTTCTCTACCTCATTAGAAAGAGGTTGTTAACGCTTTCAAAACAGAAATTTTTTTTTATATTCTAAAATAGGACTGAGCATCAGCAATTGGAAAATTATATCTTGAAAGTCTTTTATCTCACTTCAGAGGATTCAGTTGGAAAAGGTTCTAGCATTTCTTTTTCTGAGTTAATTTTCATAGCATTTCTAATAGAGAAACAATGTCTGCATTTGTCCCAGGACTATGCTTACACATCTATGTCACTTTCTTCCTTTGGGGTCTGCCCATGCTTTAATTCCTCAAATGCACAATAAAGCTAAAATCATCCTCTTTCAGTCTCCCTTGGTATGTGGATAAATATGCGTGAGAGAAGCCAGAAAGGTTGACAAGGGGAAGGTCGATCGCTGGTGTGGAAAAGCACTGGGTTTGGGGCCAGACCTTCCTGTGTTTTCTTGCTGACACCATGACTGACCTTGGGCAAGTGGCTGTATTTCACTGAGCTTCCATTCCCTCACTTGCAAAATAAGTCAATTAATATTACCTACCTTGCAAGCTTCTCATAAGTAGTAGAGATCATTTATATCAAGTGTCTATGCCAGTGCATGGTAGATAATGTGTAGTCAATAAACATCAGCCAGTGGTAGTAGAGACAGTCAAGGTCATAGTTGTTGCAATAGTAGCATTCACATCAGGCTGTGTGATTTTGCTATAGGTGATCATCAGCTGTGTATTCACAAATTATTATTATTTTTAAAATGTCAGAGTCTTTTAAAACCAGTGCCTACCTGTGCCAGCTAGATAGCTTGGATGAGTGTTTCAGATGAGGTGTGATGTGAGGGATGGCATGTGGTCAGGGAGGCAGCAAGCTGCTGTGGCCCCTGGAACACTGGAGAAGACATGCTCTGTCTAGATGGGCCAGGCAGTTCTTGCTTCCAATGGATGTTTCCCCTGTAGCAAACAAAGCTTTCAGTGTTAACCAAACTTTCCATTTGTTTCAAAGAAAATCCAGAAATCTGGATAATACAAAATATCTTCCTTTTAATGTTGGTAACAAACTGAAAAGTGTTGTGTATAACAACATGTCAGGCTGAACACAGCATGACCGCAGGACAGATTAACCTGTGGATACTCTTTGAAATCTCTCATCTAGATAAGAGACAGTAATACAGTTAATATTTATAGAACATGTACCATATCCTCAGTGGACACACTTTCAAGTACTTTACGTCTATCAGCATATTTAAACCTTCCAATGGTGCTGTAAAATAGGTGTTCATGATCAGTTTTATTTGTATCAGGTCCACTCTACACATGAGGAAACCAAGAAAAGGAGAAGTTGAGGAACTTGTCCAAGACCTCTCAGTTATTTACAACAGAATTCAGGTCTGAAGCAACATTATCTGACTGCAAAGTTCTTTGCATTTGACCCTGGTGTTTACAGAAATTTGTAAAGTAAGAAATTTGTCTTATTTATAGGAACGATTTTTAATGAGGTCTTAAAGGATAAAGTTCTATAGTATTCTACTTAAATTTCATTTTAGGCATACATCATTCAGTAACATTTATTGAATATTTTCAGAATGCAGAGCCCTGAATAAGGAGCTGTGGTAAAGATATATAAATCGTGGACATTGTCTTCAAGGTACTTTTATAGTTAGTATGAGAGGAAATGTGTGACTAGCCAAGTATCATAATATATAGAGGGGCTCCAGGGGATGTTTCTAAAGGATTTTGGTATTAGAGAGGGGATTCGATTAGCAGTTAATGAATGGCTTGAGAGACATGGTGACTTTTTACCTACATCCTGAAATATATGTCAATGGACAGATCTGAAAATACTAGGGATCAGTGTAAGCAAAGTTTTTGTGGCAGCCGAGATTACATTTTCGCAAATATAAGGAATAACCCGATTGGTCTGTAAATAGGATTTGCAGAGGAATAAAGGAAGGTGAAGGTGTAAAGATACCTGAGGGCTAAGATGTACCTGCTGATGTGTTGTTTTCTCCCTGTTGTAACTATGAATTCATGCCCTAATCACACACACACACACACAACACACACACACACAAAACAAAACAAAACAAAGCGATAAAAACAAGAAACTAGCATGAAGTTTCCAGAAGGGCCAAAGTATCTCAAATAATTCAGCAGGGTCAATTTTAAAATGATTCACCACTAATGCCTCATAGCAGAATTATGACAAAGACATCAAAGACAAGAGCCATAAAAAATCTCCTTTCCTTGCTTCACTTATAAATATAAGTCATAGGAGATGGAGCTATTTCAGAATGAGACCATTGAAGAAAAGATATATTTTAGCAAAAGGGAAGGAGATTATAAATGGTATGAGTGTGAGCTGAGAATTCCTGGACCACTACTGAGACTGAATTATAATTCTCGCACCACTACAAAAGTGAGACAAGCTCAGTGCAATCTACTGCGAGCACAGCACTGCTGTTAGGTGGCCATAGTAACTTCAGAACTTCTTATCAGTAAGTGTTAACTTCTCAAATAAAGTGTTCATGCCTAATGATTACCACTAAGTAGATAGAGGTAGTTCTCTTCCTTTTTCTTATGTTTAAAAAATTATTATTTTTAAAATATAAAGGCAATTTCAAGTCTGATGTGAAGCTATTAGGACCCAATAAACAATACTTAACAGAACTAAACCAAGACTTTGAGGCAAGGTTCTCTTTCGTTTTGGCTCTTAAATCTCCTTGCTAACTCATCTCTTAAAGTTAAGCATGTTTTATGTGTACAGAGTATTCAGCACAGTGCATGGCAGAGAAAATGGCTCTGTGCATTTGGCTCTGATAAGAATGTTACTTGTTATTATTTCTATCAGCAAGCAGCAGACCTCCTTCCAGGCTGCATTGGAAAACCCATACTCTAAATTTATCTTGGTCATTAACCTCTCCCAAGATGGTTCTGGATTCATGAAGTCTGACAAGGAAGCATTTAGACAATACCCTGTGGAAGGCCATTGAATTTCAGCACCAATCACTGTGAATCTATTGATTTGCTGCCAAAGCCTTTAATTTGCTGTGTTAAATCACAACTGTAAAAATTGTCAACCCAAATTTTCCCTGTCAAATATAAAGCATTACAACACAAATTACATTTTTAAAACACACATTTCTTATTCTTTCTTATTTCTGTTTTTACTTTGTTATTTTCCCTGGGGTGTGGGAAAAGTGGTTCAAGAGGGACCTGTCTTTAAAGTTATTTTAATCCTTATTCTATCTAATCCTGTCCTGGACTCATTTAATCCGCTTGATTTTTAAGTCATGATTATTCCTCCAGATACCAATTCATGACATCCTTCCAAAGAATTGTTCATTAATATCTAATTTTAACCTCCTAATGCTGGCTTTTTAACTAATGGAATCTGCAGTAATTATAAATATCCATCTTGTAAAACCTCAGAATTATTGGCATTTATATATAAAGTCAAGCAATGAAAGAATGATATTAACATTGAAGTTAGCGCTTTCCTTTTCATTTCAATGAAGTGAAGTTAGTACATATATAGTTATGAATATTTAAATAAAAGAATCTCGTTTTCCTCCTTTCAATATTTTTACGCTGTCATTAGACTCTTTTGAATGGCACCCAGGGGAGACCACATCTAATTTAAACTTCATGATGGGAAAGATATCAGGAAACTTCAGATTCAATATTTAGCTTGATGATCTGAAAAGACTGGGGAAAGTTTCTGTGATATTGGGCTCTGATCTACCCAGGGTGCCCTGGAGTGATAGCTTTCCCTCATTTTTTATGAACTATCAGATGAAATTTTATCAAAAAGACAAGTCTTTTTGAAAAGTTGGAACACTGCCCTAGCTCATGAGTTTAAGCTTTGCATGAGCAGAATAAGCTCTAAATTCCCTTGGCACTAACCATGTAAGACCAGCAATATGCATCCTGATGTGACAGCAGTAAATCTGCAGAGAGCTCGATGCTGATCTGTGTCCATGCTGTACAGTTCAAAGTGAAGATCGTGTGATAGATGTGGAAGGTCCACAAAATAGGAGTTCCATTGCAGCTGACTGCCTCTTGGAGAGGCAAATGGATATATTAGGGTGTAGTGGAAAGAGGACACAGTTTGCCCAAGGGTACAGGGTTAGGAAGTGGCAAAGCCATGATTCAAATCCAGATTTGTTGGAGGCCAAATTTATATAATGTATCTGATACTCCATTTCATTATCTGCAAAATGAGAATAATAAAGTCTGCTTCAATAGTACTGATCCAAAGGTTAGAAAAACGTTATCCCCCATTTATTGAAAGCTTTCGAAATACCAGTTTACTGTTTTCATTTAATACCAATTGTGCCCTGGGGACTAGAATGGAGAATTAGCTACTGTTCTTCAATGATTGAATAGAATCTATTGCCCCCTAGAACAAAGCATGAGATGAAGCCCATTGCTCACAAGCAGATAGGCTTCAGTTTCTTTCCCTTAGGCTGGTGCTTCAGACTAATGCAAATATATACTTCATGTATATTCCTTGGAGATAATTGAATGGGAAATAAAAACTTCTGGGCTCTGCACTGAACTTCTGCTTTGGGAGAACAATTGAACTGACATCAACCTCAAAGGATACTTTTGATAAAGATACTTTTTATTCTTCTAGCATAAAATGAGAGAAGACTTATCTAGATTACTTTATTTCCACACCAGGCTTAATTTCAAATACTTTGGCTAAATCTGGTAGTTTTCTATCCATTATTTCGTGAGGGGTTATACTGACTAAGCTCCTTGGCTTTCACCTCAAGAAGTCCTTAGCCTTTGCAGGTTGAGCAAATCCTTCATATTGTTTGGCTTATTTATTCCTGTATTAGCTTTAATGGAAAAAAAATAATTATTTTCTTAGGGCTTTCTATACAAGTTGTCATAGTAATAGTAAGTCAAAATCTATTGTTTTAGGGCCACCAACTCATGATTTTTGAGGTTAGGTGTTACCTATTTATCATTTCTTTATGCAGAGTTCACAGCAAACTCTCTGTGTATATATGTGTGTATATATATATATATATATGTATATATATATATATATGTATACACACACACATATATACATACAAAAGTATGCATGTATAGTATATATATAGTCATTAACATATATTTAGTATTAATTCATGTACATTCAGAAATCTGCAGAGCAAAAATAATAAAGAAATAATTTTTTCTTTATCTCCAGTCTCTTAGAGATGATTCAGGAAGACATGATTAGCAAGAAAAACTAAGTTACTAGAGAATAAAAAAAAATTACAGATGTAAAAAGTACAATGTAGTATTAAAAACAATAGTTTTTGCTTACTAAGTGATTACTATGTGCCACGCAATGTGCATTTATTACCACATAGAAAAATCACATATGATTTTCACCAAATTCAACAAGATAGATATAATAAGTCTCTTTCTAAAGGGAAGAAATAGAGATTGTGAATGATCACATGGCTTGTTAAGTCCACTTGCAAAGTTTATGGTAGAGGTAAGGCTGGAACCAAATGAAGCCCCAGGTCTATCCACAGTTCTAGATCATCTTCTACACACAGAGAAAGTCAAACCAAAAGCCAAGGGGAAATCAGTATGGAATGAGATTTGATAGAAGAAATGTGTATTATCTCCTTATATCAATCTATGAGCCGGTTCTAGGGTTCAAGCTCCTATAATGCTACATCTCTTTGAAAAACAAGTTTTTAATGACTTTTTATACTTATAGTAAAATGATGCATTTTTCCTAAATATTAAGGTCCTTGGAGGTCTACGGATTAGGAACATGAATTCATTTACTGGGTAAAGTGAGAATACATGTGCAGTTAGGGGACACATAAAGCTGAGAGGCCATTGAACTCATAAGATTTAACCCATTGTTTTACAATCAACTGAAATTCAGCACTGTGTTCAGTTCTTTGGACACATTTTAAGTTGAAAAATTAGAATGTATTTAAACAAACAAACGTGATGCTTAACATTCTGGAGAAACATTATAGTGTTTCTATTTAGTTTATTCTATTCATTCACCCATTTCTTCCACACACATTTATTCTATGACTCTGTGTTAGAGGTATGTGGCTATATTGCAAAACAAAACAGCAGGGAGCTTACTGTCTGCTCAGTACTAAAAAAGCCCTAAGCATTGAGTCAAAAGACTTGGGTTCTCTGCATTGTTAATTATTTGTTTACTTGTTGACCTTTCCATTAGAATATAATAATTTTAGAAGTTGGACCTTCATTTTACTAATATTTGCATCCCTGGCAGCTGGTAACTTTGTATCTCAGCCCAGAGTAAGTTATCAGTGAATGAATGAGAAATCAATGAGAGATCAATAGTTTGAAAAGACTTCACAGAGGACCTAAGTATTGAAGGCTGAATGGTATTTGGAAAGACAGAAGGGAGCAAAGAGTATCTGTAGCATGGAGAACTGGATAACATAAATCACAGAGATAGGAATGATTGTTGAATGGTTATGGATCAGTAAGGCATGAGCACCAAAGCAAGGAAAGGATAAAGTCATGGGAAAGAGAACGATGGGCAATGAGGCTCATAGGCCACAGATCATGGGAATCCTTGAAAGTCAGGATAAGAAGTTGAAATTCACAGGTATTGCAGTAGGGAATGAAGAGCTTTGGGCAGCGGAGAGAGATGGTGGAAACAACGACCAATCATGAGAGTTGGACAGAGAGTCACAGAATGAACAGGAAAACCGACTGGACAGATCCCATGAGACTGGTGTCAGCAACAGAGCAGTGACACAGTAACTTCCAGTTATCTGATTCCAGTATCCATGGTCCATCCTACAAAGACTAGTGAGTGTGATGAAAGTAGATATTTGCAACTCTATTGTTTCTCAAAATTGGAGGATCCATTCATTCATTTATTCAATTTCTTGAATAAATGTGAAATTAATGAAATTGAATAAATTTATTCAAGAAATTGAAATTTCACATTTCTTGAACCTCTGTCACGTGTCAGAGGATATGAAATTTGTGGGGATTCAAAAGTTCAGAAACTGACTAGGGATATGGAGCCAAAGCACTCTGCCTCAAAAGGTTCAACTCAAGCCTCTAATTAATTTTATCTATGAAACATTTGAACAAAGGACACTTCCTTTTACAATGTCTTATAATTGATTATGCCTTTTAACCATGGCACCAAACTCAGTTGTGTTATACTGTCATGGCACAATTTTGGGGATTCTGTCTGATGGCATTGTAGACATGAATGTTTACTAAAGCCATAAAAAATGGAGCCAGTATCATCCTAGACATTCAATTTTCTGAGAAAAGTGACAAAACTTCTGTTGTAATTTCATATTAAAAACTGCAGAAATAGGGCTGAGCAGAGAAGCTTAAAATATGCATCATTTTGCTACTGCTGTTGGTTTCACTTGGCTAATGACATGAAATTATATCCCAAAGGTCAGTATTAATCACTCGGTTGATTTCTTTCGGAGGAGGCAGACTGCTATAGTATACATTAAAGAAATTCAAGGAAAAAGAAAGTAAGCCTAGAGTCATGAGCACACAAGCAAGAGAAGAACAAATACATCTGAGGTATTTTGTTGGCCTTTTGACTCCGTGCTTCTAGGGATGCCGTTGCCTAGGTTTGCAAATGTAAACGTAACAGGAAAAGCTGACTATTTAAGGAATAAATCATAAGATGTAGGGTATCTATAGCATGCTGATGTGGACATATAAAATTAACAAGACTATCCCAGTTAGGAGTAAACAACGGATGACAATAACTGTGATAGAATTTTGCAGTGGTAATTGTTGTTTGTTGCATTCACCTACAACAACTCCACTTTCCGCTAACTCTTCCTGATTTTGATGAGGTCACAAGTAAATTATATGTGCCTTAATTTGTGCCTTTTCTATTTTTTTCCTATACAGTTTATATATTACTTATAAAATCAGGAAAAATATTATAAAAATGTCATTCAATTTAAATAGTTGTCAAAGTCTCAGGGGGCATCCTACATGCTCCTGAATTCATGCATATGTTTTTGTTTCTTCTGTTTTTGTTTCTACTCTGTTTCAGCTGAGGCCACCAAACACCTGTTGATATGCTCTGTCCTCTCCTTTTTTTGGTCCATGTTTTTGCTCACACTAATTTCCATAGTCCACATTCTCCAATACATAAGACCAAGAGAGATGATATTTTACCTCACTACTTGTGGTTTATTCTGTTACCCAGGTTACAAAGTAGAACTACCTCATTTCCTCAATGCTTTCACAAAGTTCAGTAACACAGTTCTTTTATTTTTTACTGATTTTAAGAATTCTAACCAATCTACTCAGCTGTCAGATATAAATTCATGAAGACTGGACTATAAACTGTAAGTGATCAATATTTTTCTCTACTCAAGGTCTCTCTTCCTCTTTAGTACTATTCTATTTTTCTTGGACCAACCTAGTTCTCCTCAACTCTCTTTTCTCTTGAGATAAGCATTTCTCAAAAGGCTTCTGGAGGACCTGCCTCACCGGTCTTCAGACATGATCAGATAAGTCTGAAACCTTGAAAAAATGTAATTTAGCTTCCAACTTGGAAGCACCCGCCGTTAGAGGTGCACTATTATTAGTTCATGTATTTTACATTCAAAATATTTTTTCACTGTGTACAAGTATCCGCATATAGAATAAATTTCAATTGTAATATTGTCACAGAGGCCCTGAATAATATATATTTTTAAAATAAATTTATTTATTTATTTTTGGCTGTGTTGGGTCTTCGTTTCTGTGCGAGGGCTTTCTCTAGTTGTGGCAAGCGGGGGCCACGCTTCATCGCAGTGCGCAGGCCTCTCACTGTCGCGGCCTCTCCTGTTGTGGAGCACAGGCTCCAGACGCGCAGGCTCAGTAGTTGTGGCTCACGGGCCCAGTTGCTCTGCGCCATGTGGGATCTTCCCAGACCAGGGCTCGAACCCATGTCCCCTGCATTGGCAGGCAGATTCTCAAGCACTGCGCCACCAGGAAAGCCCAATATTTTTTATATATTATGCATTTAATGAGTAATTTGAAACAGAATGAAGATCAAATTTGGATCAGTGTTATTTTCTATTTTAATAATTTAAATATTTAACGATGAGTGTCTTTATGACTTGAGTCTAGTTATCTTGGTATATACCTCCATTGAGGAAACTAGAGTCAATATCTTATTAGCTAAACAGGGAATAGAGAGAATACAGAGTGATATAACCAGAGACCTTTCATTGCTGAAAGACTTGAGTCTGGACTGTGAGAGAAGTTTGTATCTCTAATATCCTAATATAGTGTTGAATCTCAAAATATGTGTATCAGCCATTCCATAGTAGGTCAAACCCCAAACTCTCTAATTGATAGAATTATTTGCTTTGGTATCACATAGCTGCAATGTTCATATTAAAATAGTCCACATATTCTTGAATATTTGCAACTTCAAAATTGTGAAATTTTGTATCCCTTTAAAATTATTTTAATTTGAAAATTGAGAGTGAGGTTAAAGGCACAACTTGTTAGATGCTGTAGCTAGCACTCAATGACCCTCAGCATAGGCCTGATTTATTATGCAAATACAGAGCCGGAATAATATATTCTGTTTAATCATGCAAGATTTTTCTTTTTGTTTGATGGAGTGTCCAGGCACATAAATGAATATTCTATGAATCCAAAATCTACTTCAGAAAGGGAGGTATTCATATGGGGTTGTAAGAACAAGGTGCCAGAACTGTGATTTACAGAATATGCTTGGCCGATGGTAGAAAACAGTTTGTCTTTAAACAACTGAATTTTATAATGAGAAAATTACCAGAAGCTTTTAGCTACTCAGGTTATTTAAGTGAAAGATGAATTCATCCGTTATGAGCTATATAAAACCCATTGAATACTTAACTTGATTACTTAAACCTCGTGGCCTGAGAATCTTGTCTGACTGATATATCCTCCCTTCACCCAGAATTTGTTATTGAAGAATGATTTTAAGATACTTCAGCATTTCAGGTAAGCACTGTTCTCTCAACAAACATGAGGAGATAATTCACACAGGCAAATGATAGTATATTTAGAGGCCAGCAGCGTTTCTTGACAGCTATTAACTATTCCCGCACCAGTGCCAAAACTCATAACTCAAGTCTAAAACCTGAACTCAGTGGGAGAACCATGACAAATTTTGCTTCTAGCATTCTTCTCGGGGTCCAAATACCTTTCAGCAAAGTTATGTTTTTTTTAACATAAGGACTAATACACATACCAGAGAAGAGCAATTGGGAAAATGATGAATATGGGAATCATTGCTAGGATTTTGTTGATGTGGGTTGCTTGCAGAGATGAAAACAAATATTGTAAAATTAATTTATTCCTTTCTGTTAACCTTTAAGGTAAGTAGTATCTTTTGTATTTTATAGATGAGAAATCTTCCGAGATGTTAAGTAACTTTTCCAGTGACATTCAACTGAGAAATAGCAAGGTTAGGATTTCAACTGGATTCTCTTTCCTTTTTACCTGCTCTTAGAGAAGGAGCATCAGTGATTTCAGACCTTGATTTTTAAAAACTATAGGAAACTCTGTGACATAAATCACAGCAAGATCCTTTTTGACCCACCTCCTAGAGAAATGGAAATAAAAACAAAAATAAACAAATGGAACCTAATGAAACTTAAAGCTTCTGCACAGCAAAGAAACCATAAGCAAGATGAAAAGACAACCCTCAGAATGGGAGAAAATATTTGCAAACGAAGAAACTGACAAAGGATTAATCTCCAAAATATACAAGCAGCTCATGCAGCTCAATATCAAAAAAACCAAACAACCCAATCCAAAAATGGGCAGAAGACCTAAATAGACATTTCTCCAAAGAAGATATAAAGATTGCCAAAAAACATATGAAAGGATGCTCAACATCACTAATCATTAGAGAAGTGCAACTCAAAACTACAATGAGGTATCACCTCACACCGGTCAGAATGGCCAGCATCAAAAAATCTACAAACAGTAAATGCTGGAGAGGGTGTGGAGAAAAGGGAAACCTCTTGCCCTGTTGGTGGGAACGTAAATTGTTACAGCCACTATGGAGAACAGTATGGAGGTTACTTGAAAAACTAAAACTAGAACTACCATATGACCCAGCAATCCCACTACTGGGCATATACCCTGAGAAAACCATAATTCAAAAAGAATCATGTACCACAATGTTCATTGCAGCACTATTTACAATAGCCAGGACATGGAAGCACCCTAAGTGTCCATCGACAGATGAATGGCTAAAGAAGATGTGGCACATGTATACAATGGAATATTACTCAGCCATAAAAAGAAATGAAATTGAGTTATTTGTAGTGAGGTGGATGGACCTAGAGTCTGTCATAAAGAGTGAAGTAAGTTAGAAAGAGAAAAACAAATACTGTATGCTGACACATATATATGGAACCTTAAAAAAAAAAAAAGGTTCTGATGAACTTAGGGGCAGGTCAGGACACGAATAAAGACATAGATGTAGAGAATGGACTTGAAGACACGGGAAGGGGGAAGGGTAAATGGGATGAAGTGAGAGAGTAGCACTGACATATATACACTACCAAATGTAAAATAGCTAGTGGGAAGCAGCTGCACAGCACAGGGAGATCAGCTTGGTGCTTTGTGACCACCTAGAGGGGTGGAATAGGGAGGGTGGGAGGGAAACATAAGAGGGAGGGTATATGGGGATATAAGTATACATATAGCTGATTCACTTTGTTGTACAGCAGAAACTAACACAACATTGTAAAACAATTATACTCCAATAAAAATGTTAAAAAAAACTATAGGAAGAGTATCATAATAAAAGTTATAGACAGGAATAAAACACACAGAATATAAAAGTTGTAGTAACATATTGTTAAAATGCCAACATAATGTAAACCTATATAGCAGGATGGTTGTCTTCCAGTTCATTTCAAAAATCAGATCAGTGCTTATGACTAAGTTAGTAAAGATTTCAATATTCATTGCAATTATCTAAAATACAAACTGAGCAGACTTCTGGATTCCCTGCTATCTCTCCAAACCATAAGAGACTGATGAATCCTTTTAAGAAGAAAATTGGGGGGCTTTTTTTTTTTTTGAAAGCACAAAAGTATACAATTTGCACTCAAACTGGCAGGTTTTTTTCTTTTTAATTAACTTATTTAATTTATTTATTTTTGGCTGCGTTGGGTCTCTGTTGCTGCGCGCAGGCTTTCTCTGGTTGCGGTGAGCGGGGGCTACTCCTAGCTGCAGTGTGCGGGCCTCTCACTGCAGTGGCTTCTCTTGTTGCGGAGCATGGGCTCTAGGCACGTGGGCTTCAGTAACTGTGGTTCACATGGGCTTTAGAGCGCAGACTCAGTGGCGCACGGGCTTAGTTCCTCCGCGGCATGTGGGATCTTCCCGGACAAGGTCTCGAACCCGTGTTCCCTGAATTGGCAGGCAGATTCTCAACCACTGCGCCACCAGGGAAGCCCAAACTGACAGGTTTTAAAGTTGTGTGATTTGTAACTTCTGAAGAATGCCAAGGCCAAGATTAACTCGTGATGTTCTTAAAATTATGATGACCATCTGCCTTCCAGTATGTTAATATAGAACCAATCTCTGAAGAGTGCTTCTCATTACTGAAATAATAATAATGCAGAATGTTGTGCAAAGTGTGTTTATATGATTGCTGCATTTTAAAGAGACTTTGATGCTTCAGGCCCATCTGTAAAAAAGAATATTCAATAGTATTTTGAACCAATTCTGGCTATTTACTGCATCCATTCTTGTCATATCCTTTATTCTTTATTTTTTGTAATTTTTCCATAAGGTAGTTAAATGCAGACATAATTTTTGCTTTTAAAAGTTTATTTCTACTACTCTATTCCTACTTGAAGTTATATATTTTTCTGTTTTTATCATTAGTTGCCATGAAGACAAATGAGCTACTTTGTTCTATAGGATGAGTAGTTTTCTGTTCTGTGGTTTGGGAAAGAAGAGGATCATATTTAACAAAATCCTGTTCATCTTCTTGTTTAAAATAAGGCCAAGAAGCATAGGAATGAGAAATAGATCCTCTGATGATCGTTGCCCACATGGCTTTTGCTCTTGCATTTCTTTTCTGTAGCTGTACTGTTATGAACATGTCCTTCTTCCCATGGTACCCCATGTGCCATTCTGGGGCAGCACCAGATATTGAGGAAAAAAAACATACAAATGGGGCTTGTACAGGATCCAGTGGTTGGTCAAACTAATGTACCACTGAACTTTAGCCATTAGACTGTGATGTCTCTGCAAGCAGAGACCATTGATGTTTTGCTTTTGTATCTCTAGTGCCTAGCACATGGTAGGATGTACAACAAAATGCATTTATGTTGGAATGAGACTGGCAGTCCCACCTCTTCCCCTCTCTACATCTAGGTGTGCTCATACGACCAGTGTGTGCCTCCTCATGCTTAGTTAAGGGACTGGAAACTTCTTAGGAGTGATAACCATACTGCTTGGTGGAGCTTGTTGGAGACAGAACACCAAAGTTTGGGGTAGTTCTGTGCATTGTCAAAGAGACACATTTGGTGGAGGTATGGTGGGAGGATGGACAGCAGAAGAAATAAATTGCAGTAGATTCTTTAACAGACATATGAGCACAATAGGAAGGCATAGCCAGAAACTTTCAAAAGAGGTTTGAAATAAGTACTTATTTCAGTGACTTCACAGGGTTATTATGAAGGGCCCATGCTGAGAATCATATAAAGAATAGTAATTAAGACAAAAACCGTATTGTTGGGGGCTTGAAGCTTCTAGTTAATCCCATTCATTTCCCCTCCAAATTCCAAATCAATGGAGCCAGCTTCACTTCTGCCTGTTTTGACTAAAGAACATAGCAGGCATGTAACTTAGACTAGGTTGCCTAACACATGCAAGGCCTACATTCCAAGATTCAAGTGGCACATTCAGCCTTTAACATATCAGTTTTGCCTACAAGAGAAATAAGGACCAATGGCTGTAGAACTTGAGTGGTTTGGCCAATTAAATAAATTATTCCCCCCCGTGGGGAGCAGCAACTAAGAGAAGAAAGAAGTGGTAGATTCTTTCTCCCCGTTGCCTCTGAGCAACAAAATTTCCTCATATACAGGTTGGCAGGAATTGGGGGAAGGACATGATTTCTTTAACATGACTTTCTCCATTGTCTTTGTGGTCTCCCTCTCTTTTCAATGACACAGGATTCAACTCTCTGTTAGCTTTTAGCATGTTTTCTCTCTGGCTACCATAACCCATTCTAATGATACTGGACAATAAACGCTAGACCCCGGTAGTTCCATACTCTGGACATTCCTTCTAGTACTCTGTCTCCTTAGGGACTCCCCAAACCCTGTAGGAAGGACTGGGTGAAAGTAAGTTGGATGAGCTGGGTGAATATGAAAACTCTAGAGGAGTCCTCTTCACAGATCAATCTCTCTTTGGATCTCTTTTCAGAATTCACATATACCACCACATTGCTACACAATTAGAAGAATACAAGCTACAGAATTTTATCTTAGTAGTGTTTAGGTAGTCTCTCTCTCTCTCTTTTTTATACACACACACACAGCCAAATGATTGTGAGTGCACGATTTATACACCTTTCTCCGTAACTGTGGACTAGAGGTTGTGTATGCGTGGAAGGGGGCTATTCAAGAATCATTCTTTACTATGAGATACATGTGACAACATCAGCTACAAGTATAAGCCAATTAGGTAGATAATTGACAACACAAGTGCACTAAAGTTGTGTTCCATTTGCTTCAATTGTGTTTAGTGGAAGTGGCATTCTGTATTTCTCACAAAGTGAGGCTTCTAATCAAGGCACAAATGATCTTCTAATTAACCATCTTTGTCTGATCCTCTGGAATAAAATGTAGTTTTGCTTAGGGAAATCAAGTAAGTGTTAGAATCGTCCTAGCCTTTACCATGAGGCTTCTGTCTCCTCTTTCCAATGGCTTTGTCATCAGAGCCAGAAAATTAGTGCTTATACACTGTGAGCTTCATGCAATCACTGAGTAAATCATGCCAGTATCTTTACCAACCAGGCATATTATAAAATTCTGAATTGTGACTTGGTCATATTTTCTAATTTTGTATCCAGTGGTTTTGATGGTCATCACAATCAGTTTGTAAAAGCATTTCCTAGCCAGTGATTCTTAAGCCTGACTGCATATTAGAATCACCTGAGAGGCTTTTAAAACCCACAAATGCCCAAGTTTCTATTCCAGAACAACAGGATAAGAATCTCTAGATGAAGGACCCCATGGTGGGTGGTTCTAACATGCACCAGAGTTGGGAATCACTGAGAGAGACCAAAGGTCAGCAATATTTTTCTGTAGAGGGCCAGGTGGGAAATGTCATAGGCTGTGTCACAACTGCTGGACTCTGTTAGAAGTATGCAACTCTGCTATGAAAGCAGCCATAGACAATATGTAAACAAATAGGTAGTGCTCTAGCCCAGTAAAATTCTATTTATAACTATGACTTTGTGATTTATAATAAGAAATATATCTTTAGTCTTGGTTTTGTTTCTGACAGCTCCTAAAACCCTTGGAATCGCCTAAGTATGGAGAGTGCAAAGGTGTCTTTTGTTATGTTAATGAAGTTGGATCACATCCGAGGATCAGGCTGGTTTCCAGGAGAACCAATCAAGGGATTAGAGGGTAGGAACTTTCAGTCCCACCCCCCTGATTTCCGGGGAGGGGAGAAGGGCTGGAGGTTGAATCAGTCTCCAATGGCCGATGATTTAATCAATCATGCCTAAGTAATGAACCCTCCATAAAAACCACAAGGACGGGCCTGGGAGAGTTTCTGGGTTGGTGAAAACGGAGATTTGGGGAAAGTGCCACACTTAGAGAGTGTGTGGGAGTTCTGTCCCCTTTTCCCACACCTCACCCTATGCACCTCTTTCAATCTGGCTGTTCCTGAGTCATATCCTTTCATAATAAACTGGTAATCTAGTAAATAAAATGTTTCTCTGAGTTCTGTAAACTGCTGTAGCAAAATAATCGAATCCAGGGAGGATATCCTTGGAACCTCCAATCTGTAGCCAGTTGGTTAGAAGCACAGGTAACAACCTGGGATTTTGACTTCTGTCCTGTGGAGGGGGGGGCAGTCTTCTGGGACTGAGCCCTTAACCGGTAGAATCTGATGCTACCTCCAGGTAGGTAGTGTCAGAATTAAGTTGTAGGACCCCCAGTGGGTGTTGCTGAAAATGGCTTGGATCAGGTACCTCCCCTCAACATACATGCACATTGTAATTGGGTCCCATAACCCTTACAGTAACCGAAAGCAGCAAGCCAAAAGTGGCCTGACCTTAAAGATTTGGATTAGACACCTATTAATCCTGATTTTAGCCTCAGAATCCAGTAATTAATTTAATAAATGAGCACCCACAACTGTGTGTTGACTGACAGTGAAATAAAGTGAGCATTAGCTTTAGAGTAAAAAAATCTGGGTTCCCAACCTTGCTTGCACCACCACTACTTGCTATATAAAAATATGGGAATGTCATTTAGCCTTTTGAGCTGCAGCTTCTTCACTTAGAAAATAAGACTAACAATACTTAACTCAAGGCGCTATGGCGCTGCTGGATTTCTCATGAAAATGCAATCGTTTTCCTAGCTAATAATACCTCATATTTATTGAGTATTTACCATATAGCAGGCCCTGTTCTAATCATTTTATATTCATCAACTTATTCCCCTCTGAAAAAGAAAGATGAAAATGGCACAGACGTGTCTTCAGTGAATTTTCACCACAATGGAGAAAAAATATATATTCATAAGTTGCTACATTTCAAGAGGGAATGTTGTGAAGTAGTACATGTTAAAAGATTTGCAGCAGTATGTTAGGTATGGAGGATGGAGAGATCACATATAGCTGGGTTAATTAAACTCTTGAGAAAAACAACTGGTGACAAATCCTGGTAGCTGAAGGCTGGGTGTAATTTCATTTTGCAGATCTGGGAGAGCAGAAGGAAGAGTGTGGGCAAAAAAAAAAAAAAAGGTGTGGAAGTGGGAAAGCATGGGATGTGTTTAGGGATGGAGGCCTATGGCTGGAATTGTCCTAATGGAGTAGAAGGTTCTAAGGTAGGAACGTTAGATTAGATTCAGAACATTCAGGCCTATCATTTCCAGGTTAGGTAGTGGAACTTCATATAAATCAATAGAGAGATATTTAAGGTTTTCAGAGGTGAGAGCTATACTTTGGGCTTTGATTTAGAGAGTGTAATCTCACAATGGAGGGAGGGGACTCTGTTATTGTCCCTTTATTACACTCATTACGTAGAGCTATAATGATTAAATGAGTTAATATAAGTAAAGCTCTTGGAGCAGTTATCTGGCAAAGAGTAAGTACTGTAATTGGTAGGAATTATTATGGTCCCATAAATAATATGGAACGATTATCCAGCCTTTCTCTTATTTATTTATTCATTTGTTTGTTTATTTTCAATGTGTCCAGTTTAACATAGCTCTAGAAGGGAATTATAAATGTACATGCATCTTAAACATTCCTTACTGATTTTAAGAAAACGATGTCCAAACTTGGACAGAAGGCAAAGAAGGTGGTGAGAAGCCTGTCAATGTTGTACTGGTGCACTAACCAGCCTTTCCCCAGATTATTTATTTTAGACCTAAAATCTTTGCAAATGGAGCCACAGGAGGCTTTGAGCAAGGGCAGTCCACAAGGGCCCAGAAGTGCAGCAGTGGAAAGTTCATTGGATTGGAAAAAGAGGAAATCAGAGCTCACTTAAGCTTTCTAGCTATGAAATTCTGAGAGTCTTAATTATCGTGGTGGGAGCAGAAGTGTAAAGGAGAATACAGATTCAGCAGTTTTGGTGAGCTACTTCACTGTTCAGAAGCAGAGGTTGATTGAATGGGAAGGAATAAAGAA
This sequence comes from Mesoplodon bidens, assembly GCF_964165515.1. Classification (NCBI taxonomy): domain Eukaryota; kingdom Metazoa; phylum Chordata; class Mammalia; order Artiodactyla; family Ziphiidae; genus Mesoplodon; species Mesoplodon bidens. Next base: position 23,776,520 of record NC_138176.1, read on the forward strand.
GAAGTCTAGATGAATGTTTTCTAAATAGGGGGGTCATGAAGAGCACTAGGGAGGTCTCAGGGAGGAGATGATTTGTGGTGAAGTTGTGCTTGATTTGTGGTGGATTCAATCTGACCATGCTCTGTTGGAGGTATTCAGAGCAGAGCTGTCTTGCAGGAAGTTGGAAATGTGGGAATTAATCAAAACCAAATAGGAACTCTGTAATTCCATAAATAGGACAACTCTGGCAATGATGAGCAGAGAATGCCTACTACCTCTTCCTTTACTATTGGCTCAAGATTTGGTCAGGAAAAGGCAGATGATAAAGGATACACTTGATTGTGCATGAGGCCTAATTCATTCCAGCAAAGCACAGGCTTTGCTCCCTTCTCAAAATATCTTTAAGGGTCAACCCTCTGCATTTTCCTTTCCTGTTTCATTGAAAAATGTGTTTTTGTTGTTGTTGTTTGGAAAGCTGCATTTTTTGTTGTTAAGCTTTGTCGTACAGCCACAAGTAGCCTAGCAATTGTAATGGTTATTGACAATAGATTATGGTTATATTAATTGTAAAATGGTGCTCCTTATCATGACCTTTATTTTGGTGTGACTAAATTCACCATTGTCTGTGGCTGCAATGCCACAGTGCTTCCCTTCCAAAAAAGAGACCTATGCCCAAACAAAGCAAACACACACAGAAAAAGCAGTTGAACTCATGAATTCCAATGCAACCAGTTTTACACAACTAGTTAGTAATCAGTTGGAATAAATCCAATTGGTATTGTTACTTAGCATTTTTGACCTCTAATTTATTTTGTAGCCCTGTTTACAGTGAGCACATTCCTGAATTATGATAATGAAGCTGGTGCTGGTATAATCATCTCTTTATACAGTTATATACAATTGGGCTTCATTCTCTAGTCCTCTTGAAAAATCATCCTTCAAGTGAATAATGTCAGAATCTTTGTCCCCACAACCTACTACAACCAGTTTATACCAGTGTGCCTTTAATAGCAGCTGTTGATCTAGTTACTCTTAAAATAACCAATTGTTTAATTGAACTAACCAGATGGTGTTGGTAGCTTAAGGCACTTTTATGCTTCCCAAGCAGGATTTATTATCAGGTTAAAAAACCTTTCTAGGGCTTCCCTGGTGGCGCAGTGGTTGGGAGTCCGCCTGCCGATGCAGGGGACACGAGTTCGTGCCTCGGTCCAGGACGATCCCACGTGCTGCGGAGGTGCTGGGCCCGTGAGCCATGGCTGCTGAGCCTGCGCATCTGGAGCCTGTGCTCCGTGACTGGGAGAGGCCACAACAGTGAGAAGCTCACATACCGCAGGAAAAAAACCAAAAAAAAAATAACTTTCTATTTGATAGTAACAAATACTTTCTATTATCTTCACTCATTTTTTTTTTAAGCAGTATTATTAGTACTTGGTAGGTTTCTGGTTCAGTAACAATTTTCAGTTCTACTATCACTTAAAACATGTAGATCCTTTCTTAGTTATATATTTATCCTGTCCCCTTAAAAAAAAATGTAGCTTCCACCTTCTATGATGAAACTAATAGCCTCCTGAAGAGGGAGATTGAGTAAAACCCATCTCTGTTTTGTTGCAACTAGCAATTCCACAACCAGGCACCTTCTCACCAGTAATTATTATGTGGCAGCTTTCATTTCAGAAGGTATCAATAAATGGTATCACACCAATCCATCTCTAACACCGCTGGCGTGTCAATGAAAATAAGGGACATTACAGGTGCAAAAAAAATCCTGTGCCTGAAAGAAAACAAATGAAACATACAGGGTCCCTAAGAGTGTTTTTATCAGCATAAACAATATCAGCTTAGCGATGATGACTCACAGAATTAGAAATAAAAAGGGTCTTGTTCTTTGTAGGTGTGCTATAAAAGCAGAATATACTGCCACATGCCAGGTGTTGCTGATGACAGTCTGTTAAAAATATAGGTTCTCTCTTAGAAAATGTCTTTCTTTGTTCACTTGGGGCTAATGTTATCTCATCGAGAATAACACAAACATCAATTCCTTATAACAAAGCATTTCCTACTCTTAATTGAATGCAACCCAACTCAAAGGGGCTTAAACAAAAGGGAATTTCTTGCACACCTTCCCTTCTCAAAATCATCACTGAAAAGCCCCGTATTGGGGTTTTCTTTATTCACAGCTACATTCAAGACCTCAAGGAATCATTGAGGTTAGTCTATTTCTCTCCATGTGTCAGTTCTGTCCCCCTCTTATCCTGTTTTCTTGGGCAGGCTCCCACTCTGCCATGGTACATGCAGCCAGCTCCAGGATTTTATCTTATCAGCTGAGCACTGCCAGTAATTCCCACACCTGCATTTCATTGACAGATGTCAGGCCCATAACTGAATCAGTTACTCCAACTGAATGACATGGAGTGGGTCTAATTGACCAGGCACAGGTCATTGTCAAAACTTGGGATGAAAGTACAAGAAGGATGGTTTTCTATTAGAAAATCAGGGTGCAGTTACTGGTCTGTGGATGAATGGATGCCAAACCCACACAAACAAGTAATATCAAAAATCTACCAGCTTTTGAAATGTTTTAACTAGTGGCTTTCCTTGACTTCCTTTGTGAAGAAAGCCCCTTTCATTCCTTGGGCAGAGCAAGTCCCTCACCTCCTGGCATTTTCATAGCACTCAAAGGTGTTTTGACCATAGCCTTTCTTACACTGTCACAGAATTTTTTTATATAAATTTATTGATTTTATTTTTGGCTGCGTTGGGTCTTCATTGCTGCATGCGGGCTTTCTCTAGTTGCGGCAAGCGGGGGCTACTCTTCGTTGCTGTGCACGGGCTTCTCACTGCGGTGGCTTCTCTTGTTGCAAAGCACGTGTTCTAGGGTGTGCGAGCTTCAGTAGTTGTGGCAGGCAGGCTCGGTAGTTGTGGCTCGCGGGCTCTAGAGCACAGGCTCAGTAGTTGTGGTGCAAGGGCTTAGTTGCTCCGCGGCATGTGGGATCGTCACGGACCGGGGCTCGAACCCATGTCCCCTGCGTTGACAGGCGGATTCTTAACCACTGCACCACCAAGGAAGCCCCATTGTCACATAATTATCACTGGCATTACTATTTCCTTAGGCATCTTTCTCTCCCATAGAAATGTAAGATTTTTGAAGGCAGAGAAAAAGTAGCTTTTAGCCACCTTATATAAACTTCACCAGTGCCTCCACAGTAGAGGCTCAATAAACATTCACAAGTGCTTTCATAGTTGGTTCTTATGTATTCAGATCATTGCCCTTTCTTATTTTTCAGCAAGTCCAAGTTTTCTTTCTCTGAGAAGACTGTTCCAGTGGTTTTTAATTTTACTCTTTATTTTCTAAAGATATTTTCTAAAATTTTATTAATTCAGTCAATAAGGGAAACAATTTCATCTCCTCCATGAAGTCTTTCTTAAGCACCCTGGTCTTTATAGATGCCTGTCTGTTAAATGTGTTAATTAATAACATCCTTTATGTCATTTTAATGCCATTTTATGAGTTTCTATATCATGGCTAGTTGACTGTATTGAAATGCCATATCTTACCTAATATTCTTCTGTACTCTTCAGAGCCATTATATGAATAGTTGGTTAATATATGGCACATTGAAAAGTGTGAAACACAAGAAATCAAAGGGAAAAATATATTGTGAAGTTTGAGATGGCTGAAAAGACCTCAACTAAATAGATATGTAGTGATATAAGCTAAAATACCAATAGTCAAATCTGTCTGAAGGTGAATATAGGTGAGGTTTCTTCATTTCCTATTTTTCTAGCACAGATATGTTTTCTTTATGTGAATAGGAAAAAAGCAGGTTTTAAAAAATTCCAGAGGGGGCACTTGCCCACAGATGGTGATCAGATTTATGAGCAATAAAAATATTTATGGCCTCTATATGATTGTTTCTCTTATAACAACAATTGCTTTCAGAACTTTATTTTTTTTTAAAATAAATTTATTTATTTATTTATTTTTGGCAGCGTTGGGTCTTCGTTGCTGCACACGGGCTTTCTATTGTTGTAGCAAGTGGGAGCTACGCTTTATTGTGGTGCGCAGGCTTCTCACTGCAGTGGCCTCTCTCGTTGCGGAGCACGGGCTCTAGGCACACGGGCTTCAGTGGTTGTGACACGTGGGCCCAGTAGTTGTGGTTCGCAGGCTCTAGAGCACAGGCTCAGTAGTTGTGGCGCACGGGCTTAGTTGCTCTGCCACATGTGGAATCTTCTCAGACCAGGGCTCAAACCCATGTCCCCTGCATTGGCAGGCAGATTCTTAACCCCTGCACCATGAGGAAAGTCCTTTTTTTTTTTTTTTTTTAAAGGGTGGAATTTAATCTTTATTTACAGGACACTGCAAGATATGAAATTCCACATAGAAATAAGAAACCCATTGAGAGGAGAAGCAGAAATGGAGGAGATTTTATTTGGTATCCTTAAACTCCACCAATGGAGCTGGTTAAAAGGATCTATCTTATTCTGTAGTCTCACAGAGGCAGAGCCTGAAACAAGGATTAGTGAGCAATTAGTTTAGCAGGTAAATGAGGGAAGTGAGAAGGAAAAGGGAAGGAAGTGAATAAAGGACATATAATTAACTGTTTCCAAGATTGAGTTTTCTCCTTCTGGGGAACTCTGGAAACAGTGAAGACCATGGCCTCAGAGTTCTCCCAACCTAGAGGTCGGGAAATTGGACTATTTATACACCAACTTCCACCAGTCATTATTTGAGAACTGTTCTTTTCTTTTTAATTGAAATATAGTTGATTTACGACATTGTGTTAGTTTCAGGTGTACAGCAAATATATATATTCTTTTTCAGATTCTTTTCCTATATAGCTTATTACAAAATATTGAGTATAATTCCCTGTCGATGACATTTATACATGCACCCCAATGTTTATCGCAACCTAAATGGGAGCTGTTGTGGTTGGGCATTAATTCCCTGACACTTCAGGCCTTCAGTGCACGTGGGCAAAGAGGCTCTGGAGCCACAGAGAGAGATACATGGCAAACAGATTCATGTGCTGGCAGTTGAAATTCTAGCTCATGTGCTCTGGAATAGAAAATGGTAAAGTGATATGTGTGGGGCCCAACAGTGTCCTCTCTACAGCTAGACATGAAGGCTTTGTAAGGGTAAACTGTATAGTGGAACTTGAACCCCTCAAGGAAAACAGGATCTCAATAGTTCTGATATTGAGATCCCTAGAAAGCTATCTGTTTATGTGACTCATAGATACATTTAACTTGATTATAGTACCAACTCTCTGTTCAAAAAACCAATATGCAAAATTTGGAGACCTGTGTGAAGTCAAATTGACATCCCTATGGAGCTCACATTGAATGCTTTACAGGTATCGGTTATAATATTAGCTACTTTTCCTATACATGTCTGTATTCAAAACTCAGCATTCTATGAGGCAACCTCATGTGTTATCATCTCTACAAGCCATTGTGGTACAGCTGAGATCAGAGATATTTTGAAGTCAATCATAACTAGATTCAAATTCTAGCCATGCTAATGATTCACTACTATTTCTGGGCAAGTTATTTAGTGTCGTTGACCTTCAGATTCCCAACCTATATAATGCAGATAACATTAAACACCCAACAGATCTGACAATTACATGCACATACATATAGTACCAGCAGAGAGCCTGACAGGTAGTAGACATTCAGCAAAAGGAGGAAATGGAGTATTAGAAAAGTAGACTTTTAAAGATCATATAAGTAGTAAGTGTTGGAGCTAAAATTAAATCCAGATCCCTGATACAAAATACAGATGTAATTCCACCTCAGTCACCACTAGAGATATGTGCCTCTGCTTTTTCTCTCGTAGGTGCCATTCCAATGGTAACTATAATTATTGTCCCTGACGCATAAAACCAAAACCTCCCATTGAGATCTAGTATCATCCAATTTATGTCTCAGAAGTTTAAATTGCTAATTAAGTGATTTCAACACAAATTTTATATTTGAATCTTAGTTTTATTTGAAGTGCTGTTCTGCTATAAGTATCTTGCAATAGAAGTGGGATATATCAAAGCCCATCAATAACAGCTGCATTTTATTAAAATGATGTAGCCAAGAATTTGGCTCTGAAACTAGACTGATTGGGTTTGAATCCCATTCTACCATTTACTAGCTGCATGTGTGCCTCATTGTCCTCATTTATTATATAAAATACACAGATTCCTTTCACCATAGAGTTCCTATAAAGATCAAGTGAGTGAATACATATAAAGTGCTTAAAATGATGTCTGTTTCCATAGTAAAAGTTCAGTAAATGTTATTATTTGGGAGAAAATCTTCTTAAAAATATTGTGTGATGATACCATAAAATTGATCCATAAAGAAATGTGGGGTTAGGAACCTTGACTGAGGATTTAAGTCCTTGGAAAAGTAACTGAGAAGAAACAAGAGGATCAAGACTAGAAATGAGTCTTTAACTGTCAAGAGAAAACTGTGACAAAGGACAAAATCAAAACTACAACCAGAAAAATTCAGAACTGTTCCCTCTTGGTGTAAATATTTCTGTAAGCCTCAAGTCAAGAACAGGCTGGTTGGCATGATTATCTAGTGCCAAGTAAATTTTTTTTTAATGGGAACAAAAGCAGATAATTAATTGAATAGATCCTTAAGAGACAATACTAGATGTGACAAAGAGCAAAAATGTTAACCCTTGGTCACAGATCTGATAATACATTTACTGCCTTCTCCCAAGATGGTATGTGTTGTGACTGAAAGATAGTCCTGGGAAGGTATGAGTCACATCACCAAGAAATGTACAGCCAGTGGGCCTCAAATGATTGACATAGAGCCTGGGTCAGGAGATGGTGAGGAATAGTCTCCCACACTGTTTGGAATCACTATCTCCTTCTTGTCTTCTTATTCAGTCTGTTCAGTTCTGCAACAGTGATTATGCACCTGGGGATTTCTTTTGTTTCTCTCTTTCAAGCTGAATTCCTTTACTGTATCCTGGCCAGCCTAGAACTTAACTCCAGTTTCAGATGAAATTCTTTCCCAAGGGTCTCCATTTACACATGCCAGCCAAAGGCGATAGCTGGGAATCTCTGTTACAGAATGTTCAAAGACAGAACAAGTTGGCAGGCTGCCACACCTATAGGACTCAGAGGACCTCTGAAGGCAGTTGTCTAATTCCAGAAGCCAGCCTAACAGCATCTATCTCAGAACCCATCATAGTGCAATATGAACTGAATTGATTATAATGTGTATGGGTACGAGGGAAACATAGAGGATGCTTTGAGAGTTCATCAGAGAGAAGATCTGAGTTAGTCTGGGAAGGGACATTTAAACTGACCTGCATGAGTAGGAGTGAAGTAAGAACATTCCAGAGGTGGAACTCTAAAGGAGGAGGGTTTTTTGGCATGTGAGGAGTGAATAGAACTTTGGTTCAGCTTTACGGGGTTAGTCTGTAGGTAAGTCTAGTCATCAGCCAGCCAGAGATTAGAGGTAAATAGACCTCTAGGTTAGAGGAATATTCTATATTCTGCTGGCCCAGTGGCTTGTCTAAATTTATGCTGCTCCCTAAAGCAGTGCTTCCCAAAACATCTTCTGGGTGAGGTGCATCTTGCATACCTCAATAAGCAGGTTAGAGGGCATCAAGGAGGTCATAATAGAAGCAAGAAGATGATGCTAAGACCTCTAAATCCAAGCTTGGTCATCTAGCTCTTTTGGGGGCTGACTTATTTTTTTAATGGTGGTGCATTTATTTTGATTCTTATGTCAATTCATGATGAAAATGTACCCTATTGAGTACAACAGTCATTGTTTTATTATTCTCTTGTGCTCAAATATCACTTCCTAAGTAATACCATTTTCTTTTGTCTACTGTTTCATTTCATGCCAGTTTCTAATGGGAATCAGAAGTCAGTTATAAAATAACCCAAATGAATTTTATATGTGCTTTCTCTGTGACTGTGGATGAAAATGCAATGAAGTAGAAAAGACTGAATGAGGATGAGAAGAAAGAAGCTACTAATGTCAGGATTTGGCCTCATGGGTGCATCTGTAGTGGAGATGGTAGCTCTGTGGGAGGGATCCACATCCATAACCACCTACAAAAGCATTTGTGTGTAGAACATAACTGTAGTTCTGGAGTTTGGGGCATTTTATATCTCTGTATCTATAGTGTGATTTAAATGATAGGTATTTGAACCTTGATAAGTCATCAGTTATTATTTAACCACCATCACATGGTAAACTCAAGAACACCCACACACCCACAGAGTAATGAACGCCATGTGGAAAAGGAAAAACCATGTTTAGAAAGGAAAAACTCTATTCTACTGATTTGCTTCTCTGTAAGGGTAAGGGTAAGGGCTCTGGCCTGTCTATGGGGCCATCATATTCATGCACAAACTTTAAGGGCAGAGGATTTAAGCCCTGAACATGCTCTTTTGTGGTTTTAATGAAGTGATCAAGAATAGAAAGTATTTTGGATGAAGTCCAAGCAGATTCAGTAAAATGAAAACAGGGAAGTATTTGTGATACAGTGATGCTAACATGATTACCTCTGAATGGGTATAATCAACAGAAATACAGTCAAAGCTGTGGTAATTAGGGAAAGGAACAAAGTGTATTTTCTCTTTTACGTGTCAATCATTTTCCATCATATTTGTCCTGGAGCTGAGGCACCAAGGAGACCCGCACCATCCAGAGTCAGCTATGTTTGGGAAAAATCATTCTGTCAGGATCAGTATAGCCGGAAGATGCATAACTGGTGCCTTCGAGTGCAGAAGGATTCAGGACCCAAGTGACATGCTGTTTTTGTTACAAAATGTGGTTGTAACTTGGTTATTGCTAATTATTAATACATTTTCTTCAGAATGATAGTTCCTTCCTCAGGCCAGGACCCAGAACTGATTAAACTTACAATGCAACTGAGTTGATATAATACTGGTTTGGTGGTTGAGTCTTTGAATCAAGGAATCAAGGCAGTGAAAAGAAGAGAAAGAGTAAGAGGAGAGGTCAAGGTGAAAGTGAAGGAGAAGGAAGATGCAAAGCAAATAAAGAGAAAGCACCTAAAGGCAGAGAATACAGTTTCTTCCCACTTCCAGAGCAGATAACCGACTCCAGGCAAACTGAACAAGAAGAGTTGTCCCGGAAGCATCCGGTGTCTCTATAGGTCTCTCACCTTCTACTGTTCTCCCCAGGCTTGATATGTCCCTAAACCTTCCACTGTGACTCCCACCCTTGCCTCCCTTTGATCCTAACATACTTTCTGCTCCAGGAATTTATACCCCTCCCACATTCTATCTCCTTGGTACTTCTGGTCTAACCTATTTATTAAAGAAAAATAAACTGATGCTAAATTCAGAACTATTGATAAAATGAGAACTCTTCCAGGGTATTTCTGGTTTTTAAAAAAACTTTATTGAAGTATACTTAATTTACAATGCTGTGTTTAATTTCTGCTGTACAGCAAAGTGACTCAGTTATACAAATATATATATATATATATATATATATTCTTTTCCATTGTGGTTTATCACAGAATATTGACTATATTTCCCTGTGCTATACAGTAGGACCTTGTTGTTTTTCCACCCTATATATGATAGTTTGCATCTGCTAATCCCAAATTTCCAATTCTTCCCTCCCCAATCCCTCCCTCCCCCTTGGCAACCACAAGTCTGATCTCTATATTTCTGAGCCTGTTTCTGTTTTGTAGATAAGTTCATCTGTGACATAATTTAGATTCCACATATAAGTGATATATGGTATTTGTCTTTCTCTTTCTAACTTCACTTAGTATGATAATCTCTAGGTCTATCCATGTTGCTGCAAATGGCATTATTTCATTCTTTTTAATGGCCGAGTAGCATTCCATTGTATATATGTATGCCACATCTTCATTATACATTCATCTGTTGATGGACATTTAGGTTGTTTCCATGCCGTGGCTATTGTAAATAGTGCTGCTACAAAGGCACTTCTGTTTTTCAAAAACTAATCCAAAGTATATTTAATTAATGGAATTTCAAATGGTTTCAGGATAAGTGAGGAGGGGAAGATACTTTAAGACTTGGAGACCTAGAAAATATACAGACAAACATTTCTCAGGAGACCTTGTCCTTGTCTTTCTTTACTTCACCCAAAGAATCTCTAAAATTTTTAAGAATTTTCAAGAGAACCTCTATTTTATTTCTAAAATTTTTTATATTTTCTCCTACTGGAATGTTACTGCCATTGAATTGAGCCTTTTAAGTCACCTTTGTGTTTCTTTACCCTTCCCTCCATTTTCTAGTCTCTCCCTGACAATAAGTATTCAACACCCAATAATCTTCAAATGTGTAATGCATTCTCCCTACTTCCCTTCTAAGGGTCAACACATTAAAAATGTTTTTTCTACTGTCTTTCAAAGAAAAGAAAGCACGGCTTTTCTTTTCCTCCTCCTAAAAATAGAAAGTCATGGTTGCATTTATCCATGATACAACATGGAATCCTCCAATGAAACTATATACAAACATAGGGATCTGCTTTTATAACCTGGGCCATTTTCCCTAGATGTGGAGTTGAGACAACTTGAAATCCATCCCCAAATTGAAACCAAATTTATCTCCTCTTCATAATAATAGGAACTTTATGAACAGGTCTCTTAAATAATGAAAGACATCAAATTTTCAGAGCTCACTGTCATTCTGACGACATTTTATATCGGAGAGGCTGGGATGAGAGGGGAGACTTCCAGTCATAGGAAAGATCTGTGTCCTGAAGTGACATTGGAGGGATTCAGTAAAGAAGAAGATAAAAAGACTCTGACACTGAAACATGGAAGGGTTTTGATTATTTCAGCATGTGGTCCAATAGGCAACAAATTCAGCAAGATGAGGATTAGCATAATGTAATGAGACCAGAATTAAGGAAACAGGAAACTGAAAAGAGAGTAGTGAAAAGATCCTTTACCTAGGCAAGACAGATCAGGGTAGAATGTGAAAGAAAAGAGAGAATTCCTGTCAATGAGACATCACATTCTCTTAGAATTGGCCCCAATCCTTATTACCGAATGCTTCTGGCAGGAGTTTCATAAGAGCCAAGATACTTCATAGATTTTTCTGAGTGTCAGGATATTTTTTTTTCTTATATAACTCAAACAACTTAGGAAAAATGTGACTTTTTAAAAAGACAAATTAAATTCCATTTGCAAATGGATCAGTAACAATGCCAAGTTGTCAAAATTTTAAAACCTGTGAGGAAAGATGGAAGACATTTGCTTCACAATTACTGGAATTTGGGTGACATCACTGAGTGCTAATTGCTTCTTCACAATTGAAGATGGGTCTTGTTAAAATTGATTTAGTTAGATTTAACACATGGTCCAAGAGCAGGTAAGTGGAAATGATGTGCTCTGTAAAGAAGGTACTATTAAGAGAAGCAGATTGTTGTTCATGATGGGACTCCCTAAAACAGACATAAAGGGGTTAAAATAGGCATAAAGATGTGATGAACAATTATAAGCCAGTAACAATCGAGTCGTGTCCTAGGGGAAAAATGGGAATTTATAATGTACTTTCAAGATCTTAATGAGGAATTCATAGGTATTTCAAGCCAAGTGTGATTATTTTCCTTTCCTTTAAAAACATATTGACTTTATGTGGTTCTTTGAATATTCTTTCCAAATTTTCCTTGCTGATTAATTTCCATAATAAAGATATCCAAAGTGATGGTCAAGGTGAAGGGGATGAGATTTTTATATTCTTGTCTTTTTCAATGAAGGTATTGAACTGTGTTATACTTTATTTCAAGGAAGGAAATGTGTTCAATGGTCTTAATTTTGTTCCTAGAGTGATCATGGATCTTTTTGCAGTGGGTCCATCAGGTTTTCTTAGGGGTTATCTTAGCACACAATCATATTTGGAATGATATCTAAAAGTTTCCAATAGCCTCTGTGCAAGGCTTAGCAGCAGAAACTAGGAAATGAAGTCAAGAGAGAAGCTCTTTTTATGATCAATGTAGCTCACACTTCATGTACTTTCTTTTCTTATTTTGGAGGACGAGGCATTTGGGAACATTCATTATATCCTGCGTATGCAGTTCTTGCACCAGAATGAATGTGCAAGGCAGACTTCTGGCAGCTCTCTCTGAGATGCACTGAAGAGATGGTCAGAATGTCCCCAGAGATTTCACAGGCTAGATAAAACATGTAGAGTAGTAACAGGAGTCTCTGTTTGCCTTTACATGTTTACATATTTATAGATTGTGAGTAGTACACCCTTTTCTCATATGAGCCCAGGGTGGAATCATCGTTCTCTCCAGCTTTCATCACATGGTTAGGGTAAACATTCTTGTCTTCCTCCCTCCCTTCTTTTCTGCCTTCCATTGTCCTTCCTTCCTCTCTCCTTTCCTCTTTTATTCCTTCTTTCTTTTCTTGCTTCCTTCCTGCCTGCATCAGGCATCAGATGACATAAGAAATTAAAGGCACTCTAGATCAAATAGTCTGGGAATTGAAGTAGTACATGATTTTGAATTCTTTTGTTGCAGGCAATAGAAACTAACAATGTTCAACTTTACTGGAGCCCTGGGATTCTGGAAAAGGCTGAAATTTAAGAAACCCTCTAACTCTTTTATGTCCTGGGAAACAGCTTACTACAAAGAACTATCCTTCCCCATATGACTTAAATAGACTCATGGATGCCCTTCTAGTTTACTTATGACAAGACCAGATACAGACCCTCCAAATTCCCATTCTTTTTGCCTCCTAAATGAGTCACTCAAATGCTTGTCCCCAGTGATCAATTGGAACAACATGTTCTTTAATCAAATTTGGTTAAATTTCTTTCCTTCCCCCAGGCCCCTGAACTTTGACTCATCCTCAGCCAGAGCCTACAAACAACTTCTCCTTAACAGCTCTCAGGGAACAGGTTGGTCTCAGAGTAAAACATTCTCTGATCTACAATCCATCAAACCATACTTTCACCCCACTTTTCTATTGTTTACTCCTCTCCCTACAAAAGAACTCTGTCCAACCTTTGAGAACACTTGCATATCTTAAGGCCTGAGCACTCTCCTTATTGTAACAGTACCTCTCTATCCCTTGCAATAATCGTTTTGAATAAAGCCCCTCCTTAGTAAGTCTGGATATTTTTTTAAACTTGGCAAAAACAATGTAGATAAAGTCAAAAGAAGACTCAAAGCAGTTCAAGGACATAAAGTAGTTAACTGAATAAATGGATCTTAGAATGGACAAAGTCTCAGTAGAGATAATAAATCTTGGAGGAGAGTTGGTTTAGATATCCATAGTTGGGAGTGACCACCTCTGTACATTTCTTGACCTTGTATTCCTCTCAAGAGACAAATTCCAGGGACAGGGAGTTAGTCTTGCCTGACTTGGGTCCCCAAAGGGCACACAGGGCTCTCTGATTGAAAGTCCCACCAATACCATATACAGTGGAGGAAAAGGTGATTCCTCATATAAAAGCTGTGATCTTGTTCCAAAAAAGGATGAAAACTTTGGCTAGGTAAAGACAACAGAAATTCACTACAGGTATGAGCCTTACCTGGGAAGCTTGGCACATTTAGATTTTCGACAAAAACACAAATACGGTGTATGAAGGAATTAACAGCTTTGGGTATCCATATACGTGTGACTCTATGCCAAAATGTCATGGCTAATCTGAAAAGTAGCCACTTGGTGCCACTTTGATATCTACATTTCCATCCTTTGTCAAGCAAATAAAATTACAACAATTATATAATGTTCTCTGTATGCTTATCTCTCAGAAGCCTAGCCTATGCTGCAGTAGTAGCAGGGGAAGTTATAACTATGCAGTTGACTTTTTGTAACCAATGTGTAATCCATGTGTCTGCATAAAAGAGATAGAGATACAATGTCCTGAAAGATTTACCAACAATCTTCAGCTTTATAAGCAAAAGCGCAGAACTATTTCTCTCTGGCCTTATATTTTCACTCATTTATTTTAGCAATGTACAGGCATGGGCTAAATGATGAGAGCCTTTCCCCCACCAAAAGGCAGGTTGTATTGCAAATATATTTCAAACGAAGCTAGAGTTGGTCTGTAGGATGAAGCCTAGTTCTTTTAGCCAAAAAGCAAGACACTTCAAGAAACTTCCTCTGTATGTATGAGAGTTAGGGAGAGGTAGTGAGAAAGAGCACACACGAGAAAGTTTTTCATTTTAAAAAGACTAATGATGATTTTTTTACCAGGGGCACATTGTCACTAAGACTTACTTAGAAATTACATACATATCTGTAATTTAGGGCAGTTGCTAGAGCTGTTACTGAGCTGAACCTGCTAGTTAATTTCATGTCAGGACTCAGATGAAAGTGGCAAGGTAAGTGTCCTTCATTTCTAAGATGCCTTATGGCAGGAGAAGTCAGGGTTCAGTTTGACTGATTCACAGACCATATGAATCAGCTGAGATTAAGCTGATAGAAGGCCGCTGGGTCATGAATCAGCTGGATTCATTGTTCAGATATAATACTCATCAAACTGATAGAGTCGTGAGGAAAACAAAACAGCAAAACAAACTATTACCTCCACCAAATCTCTGTGGGAAGATCTAAATGAGAAAGAACAATTAGGGCTTCTAGAAAGTGGAAAGGACTAATCTAACATTCATAACAGAGACTCAGTAAACTCTTGCAAATTGATTAAAGCAGATATGGCATATCTGCAAAAGCAGTATTACTTTGAAACTAGACTTCTTGGTTTAAATACTGACTCTACCATTTGCTAATTGTATTACCTCAAATTACTGAAATTCTCTGAGGTTTATTATACCTGGAAAATGGGGACCGCAATAGCTACCTCATTGTTTCTGAGGAAATTAAATATATTAATATGTCATAGAACGCTTAAGAATATGTGTCGGGCTTCCCTGGTGGCTCAGTGGTTGAGAGTCCGCCTGCCGATGCAGGGGACACGGGTTCGTGCCCCAGTCCAGGAGGATCTCACATGCCGCAGAGTGGCTGGGCCCGTGAGCCATGACCGCTGAGCCTGCACGTCCAGAGCCTGTGCTCCATAATGGGAGAGGTCACAGCGGTGAGAGGCCTGCATACCACAAAAAAAAAAAAAAAAAAAAAAAAAAAAAAGAACATGTGTCACAGTAAATTTCAACTAAGTACTAGATATTTTTATTACTGTTATTCCATAAGGACCTACAGATAACAATAATTGTTTGCTTTGGGAAAATCAGTTTCTCTGAACCTGAGTTGCCTCTCCTATAAAATGTAGCATTTTAACCATTGGTCTCTATGTGATTATTTCTAGTTTGCAGGATCACTTCAAAATATGACATCATGTAACCCTTACAACAACACTAGGAGGAAGCAGGTGAGATTATTTTCAATTTTATGGATGAGATAATAGAGGCCCAGAGAGATTAATTGTCTTGCCCCAGTATCACCATGACTTAAACACAATGTTTGTGGCACAAAGTCCTGTATAGTTTCTACCATGATTTCTAGAATCCCCCTAAACATAAAGATGCTTATAGAGTTTGTCCTGTTGAAGCTTTGAAGTTAGTGAGCAGAAACTCATTCATTAAATCTCTCTCCCTCTCTGATTCCATGGTAGTCATAGGATTATATAACATTATTGTATTATAGTCTACTTAAGTCATTTTGGGCAGGAGACCTTGATTTATTGCTGAGAGCATTGCACCCATCTGATTCTTTTCCTCTGGCTTATGGCGTGCCACTTATTTTCATATACATGCCAAAGTGATGATTTTGGCAATACGTTTGGGTCACCTGATCTGATGATGAAGCCAGAGCGTGACTCAGTCACCTGCTATGGGATGAAACCAGCAGGAAATCTTTAAGAAACTTGTTCAGATTAATTTCTAGTGTCATGGTTCTTCTTAATAGCATGAACTACAATGCCAAAGCTGTTTGCAATGTTTATTAACCTGTCAGAGGCATATCTATGAGTAATAATGAAGTCAAGGAGATGATATTACCTTGCAGCTGAAAGAGTGTGTTGGAGAGCTTTTTCTGCTCTCAATTTCACCCTATAGAATGTAACCAAGTGCAGTGGTAGCACACTTCCCACCCCCAAGCTTCCTTGCTGCCTTGCATCTACTCAACAACTCAATACCAGTGTCCAACATCCAAAAAAATAGTAGCATTAGATTATCACCAATGGCTTGTTACAAGAAAGGAAGGATTCCTTTAGTTCCCCAACAGCACAGGTATACTTTCTATCAGCAGGAATTTCAAGAACAGTGTCAGTTACTCTGACAGAACAAGCTCAGATTGACAGGAAATGTCACCCATGAGCTTCTCAAGGCACTATGGAAGGTTTTATTTATCACTATTCACCTTTAAATAAAATACAGCTAAAGCTGACACTCAGGCTTGTAATGAGATGGGCACTACTGATGTTTTCTGTATAGTCAGACAGGAAACATTCAGAAAATTCCCAGAGAAAAAGAGCCATGCTTTTTAATGGGAAATAGCAGTCATTGGGTACTTATTGGGTATCCACTTTATTCAGCCCTCAGCTAGACACTATGTGGGAGTCTTGGAACAAGTAAATGAAGCAGAGTTATCTTTTAGGAATTCATGACTTCTCTGGGGGAAGTAAAATGTATATGCTGGAGATAACTTTTAAAAATCACAAATGAACTGAAAGCTAAATTGAAGCATAGGTAAGTGTGTGTATGTGGATGATAAAGGGAACACATGTTTTGAATAATCAGGAAGTGGACAACTATCCCAGGTGAAGGAAGCATGGTGAAGAAGAGAGATTAAGTCAATTCTCTCCTAACCACCTAATACACAGAAGGCTATGTGCTAACCATTTTGCTTATACTGGATGGGGGAAGGATCAGGATATCATCAGGAGAATACCTAGGTCAGTTGAATGAAAGCTTCCAATTTTTCACTCTCCTATAATAGACTTATACATCTATATTGGTATAATGGTATGGGTGGGTGGATGTACCTTCCCTTCACTTTGGTCTTGACCATGTGACTTGGCAAATGAGTTGTTAATAGATGCAGTGGGAGCAGAAGCTTGACATGTGATCTCTGGAGTTCTCCTGTGTCTTTTGATCTGCTATGTAAAGCAGGTTGCTTAAGTATTTCCCCTTCTCCCCAGACCAGAGAAGGAACATGCACGGAGCCAGATCCAAGCCCAACACTAGAGTGCCTCTGAGTACAGCTGAATCCCACTATCCTGAAGCACAACTCCCTAGCAGAGCTCTGATTAGATGCGCTAATTTGTTTTTAACCTGCAGATAAGAGCAGGAGAATAAGTGCTTCTTGTTATAAGCCACTAAGATATTGGAGTCTTTTGCCACACAGCAAATGTGGACTGATAAAGAAATTAAGGCTGCCCTCATATAAATTTTAACCAAGAGGGGAAATTACAGTTTGTGTTTAAGTATACTCTTCAGTAACTAGAATAAGTGTCTTGAAAGAAGTATAAAGTATTCTGGGGGACAGGGGTCACAGAGGAGGTGAGAGGCCTCAGGTTTACAAAGACTTTCCAAAAGTGACAGCAGTATCCTTAAAGGAAAGGTAGGCTTTGAGCAGATCATGGAGAGGCAAGGGAAGGATCGAGAAAGATCTGTAGTTTCAGCACCTATAGTTGTTTTTCATTGTAATGCAAGTGCCTGACATTAAGCTTTTGATTGCTGCGGCATCCTCTTCAAAGACAGCTATTTCAAATCAACACATTGCCAGACACAGGGCTATATAAGGAGCCAAGCCGCCTCACCCTGGAAGTTCCTTTTTTTTTTTTTTTAAAGAGCTCTCTGGTTGACTTAGTAGCTGACTGTTTGTTTGCTAGTTTTTCCCTTCTCGCTCTTAAGTTTTGAATTCCGAAGAAAGAATGATCCTATGAAATCCTAGACACCCTACCCTGGACCCCGATAAAGGTAGAACCCCAGGCCTGTGCACTTTCTCTCCCCAGACCCTGCCGTGTGGTCCCAGGCATGCCGTGTACCCTCCAGGGCTTGTGAGTAATACATTTTTTGATTTTGTTTTTTTTCAAAGTTTCCTGATGGTTTTGTGGCTGAGGTATGTCTTGACATTATAATAAAAACCACAAGGGCTGGTCAAGCTAGGACATTAGCTCTAAAAAGGGAAATGTTTGCGGGGGCTCACTTGCCTTGGGCCCAGGTGAGTGGCCCCAGGCATCGCTAACCAGTGGCATCACTATGGAAAGACTAAGACTGGGAACAAAACAGTATCCCAGTTTAGAAAGTGGAAAATGCTGGGAAAAGAAGGCGGTGTGTAAATGGGGTGGTGTCTTTAATTTCTGTTGCTGTTAGTGAACCAGGTTCCTTTGTGTAAATGAACTGAAGGCTCAGCTGAAGCATAGGCAAGTGTGTGCTGAAACTCAGAGGCTGGCGGCGGAGAAAAAGTTTATTCACAAAGCAGCCAGCGAGGGGATGGGAGAACAAATCTCAAATCTGCCTCCACAAAGACAAGGATTAGGGATATTATTGGGATGAAGAGGCAGGGTGGTCTGGGGCATGGGGAAAAGTCATTGGAGTTACGAAAATTGAGATAATTGGCATTCTGCTCAGGTGCAACTAAGCTACATGCTTCTTCAAGGGTTGCATGTTCAAAAAATGACGGAGTTAGCATGTTCTGAGGGTGGAGTTTTTGGCCCTGGGATGTCAAAAGGTCACCGGCTTGACACTCTCATTCACAGTTGGAGGGTCAGTGGTCCCAATCATAGAGGAGATGTAAGGAAATTCTGCTGCCACCAAATGTGAATGTGAGAGAATTTCAGGAAGGAAGTGATGGACAATGATGTAAAAGCTGAAGAAAGATTAGTTAATTCATATCTCTGGCAAACATTAGGAGTTTACCAGAAACCAGTTTCTTCTAACAGATGGAGGAAAATCTCAACTGCATTATGATCTCAAGATTCTGAAAAACATACGTAGCTGTGCTTTTTCTGTTTTTGTTTTTGTGATACGTGGGCCTCTCACTGTTGTGGCCTCTCCCGTTGCAGAGCACAGGCTCCGGATGCGTAGGCTCAGCGCCCATGGCTCATGGGCCCAGCCGTTCCGCGGCATGTGGGATCCTCCGGGACCCGGGCACAAACCTGTGTCTCCTGCATCGGCAGGTGGACTCTCAACCACTGCGCCACCAGGGAAGCCCCCTGTAGATGTGTTTTTAATTGTGCCCTTCATTTACAGAAAACTACTAAATGCTTCCATCTTAGAGTTGCTGATAAGGAAATGTCTCTTGGTTTCAAAAATACCTAGGTAATTCAGGCAACGGTGAGGAAACAGAAATTAAAGATTGCTTTTCCTTGGATTTTTAGGGGACAGAGGTTTTCCTAAAAAGCATTGTCTTAGCTGTCTGAGAGAACTAGTAATCCTTCCCAGAAGAGAACATTTTCAAAATGGAGTGGCATGTTTTTGACATGTCACAGGTTAATGTTTGTCAAATATTTCTGATGTAAAGAGAAGAAAAAAACAAAGTGATTCTTAATTGATTACTACTGGCCAATGAGAAAGCACTCAAGTCCCCTTCCCAATTGTACAAATCTCTGAAGTACCACCTACCTACCCTCAAACATGTTCCTGAACAAAATGCTTCTGAGCAAAAGTAAAAACTGAAGAGCTTTGGTACTGAATATAAATATCCAGATTCTTATTTGTGCCTAATGTGAACATATATTTTTATCATAGAATTGTTTATATGAATATCTGGTGTTATTTTTGTTTTTCACTGGGGTTTTCAATCAAACATGAATTCTGTGCTATTTAGTGAAAGCACAGTACCCAACTTTATTTCCCCAGACTGCAGCAGACAGACATGGCCAGTTGCCTATCTAGTAGATTCTAACAAAACCGTGCTTTTGTTTGTGTTATCCACTCTCTAAAGCATGGCCATATGTCTCAGTAAGCCAGTCCCAGGAATCTCATTCTTCTCTCCCTGTGAGTGGTTTGGGAGTAGGTGTGTGATACAATTCTGGCCAAAGACATTTCTGGGAAAGCTTGCACTACTTGTAATAAGAGACAAAAGGAAGAAATTGTCTCTCTTCTTCTGTTGGAAATTTTTATATCTGAAAATTAGCTTTAGAATTGTGGAAGCCATTTGGTGACCCTCAGGGCAAAACCAGCAAGCGGAAAATGGCTAAGGGGAAAGAGGAATGGTACATGTGTCCTTGATGTTCTTGAGCTGATGAATGAACCATTTTGGAGTTGCTCTACCTTGGAATTTCTTAGGACTTCTTTTCCTTAATTGTTAAGGACATTCTGAGTTGGATTTTGTCTTATCAAAAATGTATTAACTGATCATCTGCCTTCCCAGTCTCCAAGAAGACCATAGAATGTGCTTAAGGAGTCAGTAGGATGGAAGAGGCAGAAAATCTGAAAGCCTAGGCCATGGGACCATTTCAGCACAGGTCTAGAGAATAACATTCTGCATTTGTAGAGAACTAAAAGCAGAGGAAAAAATTCCTGTCACTTCTTAATGACATACTTCTCAGGTCCAATTTGAAAATGAGGAAGTATAGAGAAAAACTCTCTGATAACTAAAGCACAGTAGGACCATAATTGGTATTATTCAAATCACATGTCAGGGATTGAATCAAGCAGGATCTTGATCACTGTCATTGTTTCAAAGAGAAAGGTTCTGGGTATGGAGTTGTCAGCAAAGGGGCCAGAGTAGAATGAGTATGCAAAAATCAAAACAGTGAATAATAAAACTTTTAGATTTGTGCAGTTTCAACCAATTCATTGAATTGTACTTTGACCAGAAACAAGAGATCTTAGCATGAGCTTCTCACATGCTTAATTGGAGTAAAATGTTGTTTAGCACACACTTAGAGAACTAATTAATCTTTCTGAAGATAGCTTTCACCTGAACGAATAGTGTAAATTAGAAATTGTCATAAAAAGATGTGCCATTTATTGATGCAAGCTGAACCAGATGATTTGATATAAATACTGGTTAAAATACAATTGCAAAGCAACTATACTCCTGAAACTTCTAAGGCTTCACTGAGGAGTCAGGAGATTATGTGTTCTTGGACATAAAGTCAGTAGAGAATGCATATGTAAAGCACTTGCTTCCACCAGATTTATGTTGAAACACCACAAAAAGAAACCACGTATTACAGATCAAGGGAAAAGAAAAGACAACCAAATTACAGTATAGCATTGATCTCAAGGTGTAAGTTCAGAGAACTAATAACAGATCCTTTTATCAGCCTAACACATGTTTGGGGAAATATTTACATTTCTTCAACTTATTTATTCTTTTTAAATTTGGCAGTCCTTATATTGAGGTTTAGAACTCAGATGATAGTCTCTTTCCCTTTAGAAGTTTACCTAATTTTTTGTTGAAGGCAAGGAGTAAGGGGGTCGAATTTGTGATGTGTGTGTGTGTGTGTGTGTGTATGTAGACACACCTACACGTGCATGTGTTTGGTTGTGCTGCTGCACGTCAGGGAAAAGTGAAGCTCTTGGTTTAGGGTAAAGTAGGTCTTCAGCTTTGGCCAATACATTTTATTCACATCTAGGTGTTGTGGCTACCATAATGGACAATGTAGGTTTAGAGAGAATATTAATTAAGATGCTTTTGATGGGATCACAGAAGACACAATTCAAAATAGACAAGAAATGCAGAGATAGGATGGTCCTAGGGCAGGTTCCAAGACATCATTAAAGATTCAGGTTCTTCCCATAATTTTATTCTGCATTCCTTGGGAAGTTGGCTTTGTACTTGAGGCCACTCCACAAAAACTAGAATCCCACTGATATAGGTTTGAAAACCTCTGAACCGAATGTTTTCCTATTTCTTTAAGCTTTAAAATTCTGATTTGCTCTACCCAAATATATTGTAGGGAAAGGTTCATATGCCTTTAAATCTGGAATCTCCCTCAGAACACCTAAACCAAGATGCAATGCTGAAGTTTTTAATTCTGAGAAATTCTGGTATGTAGGAAGAAATGTTTGCTACAAATAGTAGGCTAAACATGAATTTAATAGCACTTTAATGTTAGTGAGCAAGGAATTCACAAAAGGATTACAATGGAAAAAAGTTAAGTTCATTCAAATAATTATAAAATAGTCACATGAATTTAAGATATCTTAAGATGATAATTTGAAAAACTGTTGCAGTATCAGTAAGCTTGGGATTTCATTTACCCACTAGCAGAATGGCCAGAAAAACCTTTCAACTCTATAGTTAAAGTGCCCATACTAGATTTTCAAAGGAGGCAGTTACAGTTTTATAAATGCAGCCATCGGTAAAGATCTGAAAAATAGAGTGTGAGCACTCTTATGGCTCACAGGATGATTATGACAGATATTCACTATTTTTTTGTGTTGTATTTATTGTATTAAAAACTTCACTAGCTACTATTTGTATTTGGGATGGCCTCTGGGTGAATTTTAATTCAGGGAAACAAATTTAAAAGCCTAGAAAAATGTCATCCACATGTATCCCGCTGGTATATTTTGACAAACTGTCACTGATTTTAAACAACCAACAGCCTCCATTTTCACCACTTATGAATAGGGTGTGTTCAGTGTCTCATGGATTGAGTCAATCTAGAAATGCCTCGAGACCAGCTGCTCCAACAGGATTTTGGCTCATTGGGTTTCTGTCAAAACTCAGAACTACAAATACTGCTCTGAAGATAGGAGGCGAGGGAAAACTTCAAGAATGAAAATGATTTTAAAGCTCAAAATAGCTTGCATTGACTTTGGCACAGGAGGGTGTGTGTGTGTGTGTGATTTTTTTTTTATTCCTAACTCAATTCATTCAGGGTCCTTTAAATTTAGAGTCTGCAACTTCTATCAAAACTCTTATTATAAGCCTACTTTTTCATCATTATTATTTACTGTGAAGGAGATGGAGAGAGGGGGCACCCATCAGAGGTAGGTAGAGGCAGTATACACAGAAGTTCGGTATTTGGACTTTAAAGCCAGGCTACCCAGGGTTGAATTCCAGTAGTGCTGTTACTGGTAGTATGAACCCCTCTCCATCTTGGAGCAAAAGGAGACTGCTGGTAATACCACTTCCTAGAGTAGTTATGAGGGCTAAGCGTTAATACATACAAAGAATAGTCCCTGGAACATAATAAATACTCAGTATCATTAAACAGCTCTTTTAATTTAGTTTATTACTAAGAAGTCCCTTTGCTTGCTATATTCAGCTAACTCATATTCTCTTTGATTTCTTTGTATAGGTAACATTCACTTTAGAACTACTTAAATCATCAAGACATAAGTTTTAGCAATCTTGATGACATTTCAGTCTTAAGTGGGTAGGAGTCCACTAATCCACTCTGCAGGGTTCTCCAGCATTCTATACCAAGAGATAAATATACCTCTTTGAGAGTGAGAAGAGCCAGCTTGCTGCAGTAGAGTTGGCAAAAGTTCTTGAAGTAGTTGTGAAGTCTTTGGGTGTGGAGACAACATGTTCTTGGATAGACTTCAATCTTTCATCAGGGTTATATTTATTCCTAAAGACATTTTCCGTTCCTGAAAGATTACTCATTTTACTTTGGACATCTAGCTAGAGAGGTTGCTATAGCTCCTAATTCTCTTCAATTCTCTGGATGTGAAATTCCTTCCAGATAATATCACTGATCTGGAATAAGTACTAAGTGATTTGTTAACATGATAAAACTAGTAAACCATGGGAGGGAGACGGGATAGCCCTTTGGGGCCTGTGAGTTTTCACAGCACTTTCTTTTTATGGCAGTATCTTTCATCCAGGGAATAGATTTGATTATTTTAGTACATTTTAAAGATAGAGAATCTGTAGGGTATTTGAGGTATGAAAACTTGGATAGTTTGGCCAACAGAAGGTCAGATTTCTTTTTTTGAGGTGGTACTATTTGAAAAAATGCTCTTATATTTTTGCTTCCAGTTCTTTTCTATTGAGGCCAAGAAAATTTACATAAAAACAATTCTGACTATAGTCATCATCAAGAAAGCTACTTTTATACAGCTATTTAGAAATGGGAGGTATCAGCTGACATCAATTACCTGATTTTTCAAACTTCATGTCTTCAGCTGCAGCTCTTATCTCAAGAAGACTTAATAAAATGTCTTTGAATTTCTCAATCAGAGCCCTCATGACATGTAATTAAGTAATGAAACTTAGATTTTTAGGAAAGGTTTTGTATTGAATTAGAAGTAGGAGAAATGACTTAACCAAACTTTGCACAAAGAAAAGTGAAGATGTGTAACAAGGAGGAAATCATGCAGATAGAATGACTAAGGAATTTACTCTTGTTTTAAATTATAACATTATGCTTTGAAAAGGGGTAAAAAAAATGGCTTGTAGTTGTATAGGTTTTTTCTGAAAAATGTTACTGATTCTATTGTAAGGCCTAGAGAAATTCTCAGATTTTGGTGTTCATAAGAATCACTCCTGATGCTGATTGAAATGGCAAGTTTCTTTGTTCCATGTAAGAGCTACTAAATGAGGAATCTGAATTTTATGCACAATGAAGTTTGAGATAAGCTGGCATAAAATATCCCCCCCGCCCGGCATATCTCCCATTTTTTTCTTGTTACTGAGTTTGCCTTTACAAAACCTCTAACTGGAGCCAAGTCACCTCCCATTTCTGTCTTTTTTATCCCTCAAACTTTATTGAGATAAAATTGACGAATAAAATTGTATATATTTAAGGTGTACAAAGTGAGGAATGACTTAATATACATATACATTGTGAAATGATTACTACAATCAGGTTAATTAAATCATTCATCACCTCACATAGTGTTGTGTGTGTGCGTGCATGCGTGTGTGTGTGTGTGGTGAGAATGCTTAAGTTCTACTGTTTTAGAAAATTTAAAGTATTCAGTACGGCATTAACTACAGTCACCATATTGTACATTTGTGCCCCAGAAATTCTTCATGTTAAAACTGAAGGCTTGTACCCTTTGACCAGCATCTCTCCATTTCTTCCACTCCTCAGTTCCTGGTAACCCCTATTCTATTCTGTTTCTACAAGTTGGACCCTTTTCCCCCTTTTTTAGATTCCATGTGTAAGTGAGATCATACAGTATTATTCTCTATCTGGCTTATTTCACTTAGTACAGTGTCTTACAGGTTCATCCATGTTGCAAAGGGCAGGATTTCTTTCTTTCTACTGACTGAAAAATATTCCATTATGAAATGTATACCACATCTTCTTTATGCATCCATCTATTGGACATGTAGATTGTTTCCACATCTTGGCTGTTGTAAATAATGTTGCAGTGGACATGAGAGTACAGGTATCTCTTCAAGTTTCCCCTCCCTCCCCCTTCTTGTTCCCTTTTTCCCATGGCTAGATTTCCTCCAGGCCTGTCCACATTCTCTGCCTGTGGTCTCTGCCCACCCCAACCTCTTCCTAAACCTGTGCCATATACTGGGTGGCCCTGGGAGAGGCGGAAGGGGGGTTCCCCCCTTCCTTCCATGTATCCAGCGCTCCCCCTTGATTTTTAATTACCAGGGTTGTGGGAGCTATTGATCTCATTGGTTATATGTTTTCAAATAAATTTTGAAATTTATTTTAATAAATTCCTTGGATATATACCCAGAAGTGAAATGACTGGATCACATATTAGTTTTATTTTTAATTTCTTTGAGGAATCTCCATACTGTTTTCCCTAATGGCTGTACCAATTTACATTCCCATCAAACAGTGCACAAGCATTCCCTTTTCTCCACATCCTCTTCAACACTTTTTACCAGCTGTCTTTTTTTTTTTTAATAACTGCCATCTTAAAAAGTTTGAGGTGATATCTTGCTATAGTTTTGCATTTCCCTAATGGTTAGTCATATTGAACACCTTTTAATGTACCTCTTGATCATTTGTATGTCATCTTTGGAAAAATTTTAATTCAAGTCCTTGGTCCATTTTAAAAATTGTACTATTTGTGGTTTTGTTTTTGTTTGAGTTGTATGAGTTTTTAATATATTTTGGATATTTATCAAATATTTTGTTTGCAAATACTTTCTCCTTTTTCATAGGTTGCCTTTCATTTTGTTAATTATTTCCTTTGCTGTAAAGAAGCTTTTCAGTTTGATATAGTCCCACTTATTTATTTTGATTTTTTCTCTTGTGGTATCATATCCAAAAAAATCATCTCTAAGATCAATGCTAATGAGTTTTTCCCTATGTTTTTTTTAAAAGTTTTAGTTTCAAGACTTATATTTAAGTATTTAATCTATTTCAAATTAATTTTTGTAAGTGGTATAAGGTAGGGGTCCACTTTTATTTTTTTGCATATGCATTTCCAGTTTTCCCAGCACCATTTATTGAAGAGACTCTCCTTTCCTAATTGTATATTTCTGGCACCTTTGTCAAAGATTAGTTGACTGTGTACGTGTGGATCTATTTCTGTGTCCTCTATCTGTTCCATTGGTCTGTGTGTCTGTTTTTATTCAAATACCATACTGTTTTGATTACTGTTACTTTCTTGCACAGTTTGAAATTAAGAGATGTGATGCCTCCAGTTTTGTTCTTCTGCCTCAAGAGTGCTTTGGCTACCAGGCGTCTTTTGTTGTTCCATACAAATTTTAGGATTGTCTTTTCTATTTCTGTGAAAAATATCATTGGAATTTCAATAGGGAGTGCATTGAATCTGTAGATTGCATTAGGTAGTATGGACATTTTAACAACATTATTTTTTCCAGTCCATGCACAGGTGTTATCTTTCCATTTATTTTGTATTCTTCAATTTCTTTAATCAATGTCTTACAATTTTCTACATACAGATCTTTCACTACTTGCAATATTATTTACCCTTTTGAAAATAAATTCTTAAATATTTAGAGCTGCTGAGGTCAAGAGGAACTTAAGGCCAGCCTAGTCATAATAACATTTATTTAGTAGTGACCTTCTGCCAGCTATAGAATGTCTGGTCCCAAGGTCCAGGACATGAAAGCTGCCCTCAGTATGCTCTCGGTCAAGTAAAAGATACAGATATGCAACAGATACCTGAGACTGATCAGTAAACTGTGAGAAGTGCTTATAGGAGGCCTTGAGGAAGAACATGTACCTAACTTTAAGGATGTGGGGAGGGTCAGGAATTACATTCTAAAGGAGATAACATTGGGGTGCATGTATTTTTTGGAAGCACTATTTATAATAGCCAAGAAAAGGAAGCAGTCCAAGTGCCTATCAACATATGGTTGGATTAAGAAGATGTGGTATGTATATACTGTGGAATATTACTCAGCCATAAAACTGAAACACTGCTACCTGCAGCAACATGGATGGGCCTAGAGAATACTATGCTTAGTGAGATAAGTCAGACAGAGAAAGACAAATACTGTATGATACAACTTATGTGGAATCTAAAAAAAAAACAAATGAATGTATATGCAGAACAGAAACAGACTCACAGAGAAAACAAACTTGTGGTTACCAAAGGGGAGAGGGACTGAGGGGAGGGGCAAATTAGGGGTATGAAGATTAACAGATACAAGCTACTCTATAATGCGACAAGGATACATTGCACAGGGAATTATACCCATTATCTTGTAATAACCTATAATGGAGGATAATCTGCAAAAATACTGAATCAATATGCTGTACACCTAAAACACAATTCTGTAAATCAACTACAATTACAAAAAAATCATGGAGGACTATCTGCAAAAGTACTGAATCACTATGCTGTACACCTAAAACTAATACAATTCTGTGAATCAACTACAATTACAAAAAAATAAAGGAGATAACATTACAGGTGATACTGAAATGATGAGCAGCCTTTATCTAGAACAGGGGGAAAACAGTATAGGGGAAAGTCATTTCTGACAAAGTGATATTTTTGGAGATAATAAATATTAAGTGATGCTGGAGATCAGTCTAGAGAAAGAAGCAAAACTTTGGGTGTTATGTTTAGGACCTTGGCCTTTAGAAGGTTGACAAGAGGCTTTTTGTTAGACACACTCATGTCAGAGATGGCACATAATTGCCATGCAATGGTATCAAGTGGTTGAGCATTTTGCCCTTCAATTCAGTTTGCTGTTTAGGGGACAAGACGTAATTTTTCCTCCTGTTGTGGTAGATAAGAGCTAACCCGCTTTTTGTAGTAGTCACTCACAATCTCATCTCAGAAACAAAAGGGTAACATTAATGGGTGGTATTTACCTTAGCTGAAGATTCATGCAATTGGTGTAGAGACATCATAGTATGCACTAATGATGTCTACCAGCACAGCCCAGTCTATAGGTTAAAGGAACCTGTTCTATATAAAGACAGTAGAGCATGATGGTTAGGGACTTTAGAATATGGAGTCAGATGCCCAAGGTTATATCTGAGCCCTGCCATGTTCTGTCTGTGTGACCTTTGGTAAATGACTTGATGTCTCTAAGCCTTGATTTGTTTTAAAAGTGTGGATGATAATACAGCTTCTGCTCAGTAGTACTGAGAATTAAATAACATAATATGCTATAATGAGTTGAATTGTGCCACCCACCCTCCCCCCAAAAGATATATTGAAGCCTTAACCTTCTCAGAATGTATCACTTTAGAATATGACCTTATTTGGAAATAGAGTTTTTACAGAGGTAATCAAGTCCAAATGAGTTCATTAGGGTGGACCTTAATCTACTATGACTAATGTCCTATAGAAAGGGGGAGATTTGGACACAGAGACAGACACACAAGGAAGAACAACCTATGAATGTAGGCAGAGATTGGGGTGAAGTATCTTCAAGCCAAGGAACACTGAAAGTTGCTCTCAAACCAATAGAAGCTAAGGGAGAGGAAAGAAACAGTTTCTCCCTCACAACCCTCAGAGGGAACCAACCTTGCTGACACCTTGATCTTAGACTTGATCTTACTCTCCAGAACTGTGAGATAGTACGTTTATGTTGTTTAGCCATCTAGTCTGTGGCATTTTGTTACAACAACCCTAGCAAACTGTTACATACACATAAACTTCCTGGTACATAGTAAATTCTCTTCAATTACTAGGTTTTCTTATTGTTGTTAACACTGTTTTGTCACAGTCCTGGCTTTCAACTCAGATTCTGCCCTGTCCAACATTGTTTATTTGAGTGGGCCTTGTTCTATGAGTCAAGGGCTGGAAAACCAGAAGTACTATGCAATATGTGATGGCAGATACCTCATAACTAAAAGTATAGGCAGAGCATTCTGTAAGAATGGAACCGTTATTGACCAGTCCAATGTAGGGTTGGAATGGTGACATGGTAGGCCAGCAGAGAAGAGCAAGGGCTTCAGAGATGAACACACTAGGCATGGCATCTTCAGAGAATGCAAACTAATCAAAAGTAAAACTCAAATACAAAAACCAAAACAACTTAATGATTTGATTATGGAGGATGGGGAAATTGAGCATATAACGATAAGAAAAAGGTCTACTTACATGGTGGGTGCATATTTTTATTTCTCCCTGAATTAAAAGTATCTACTAATTATATAGGAGTGACCATAACTAAAGAGAGTTACAACAAGAAGTAAAAGAACGAGAATAGGAAAAGGGGGAGAAGAGGAGGAGAAAGAGAAAGAGGAGTGAGTTCGGAGACCAGCCCTGTATAAATGGAGACTTTCTTCTACTGTGAATAAGGCATTTGAGCAGAATTTCTCAGAAAGGTGTGATGAAACCTTTATCAGTGCAGTTTCTTCTCAAGGAGGGGCTCTTGCTTTGAGGTTTGTGAGCCCACTCACTCTGGACTTAACAGGTCTCTGTCCATGCACCTGACCAATCGAAAAGGGAGAAGGAAGAGAAAATAAGTAGGATATGTGTGTTAGAGGGGGGAGTGGGGAGAAGTGATGAAAAGAGCAAGTAAGAAGGGGACAGACAGAAAATAAATAGAAAAATGAAAGACTAGACAGGCATTGGGATTCAGAACCCAGTTTCTATACACTAGCTCTATGACTTTGGACAAATTATTAACCTCTCTTAAGACTCTGCTTCCTCATCTACACAATGAAATTAATAATAGTACCTATCTCCTTGAGTTCTTATGAAGGTTAAGTTAGCTAATATGCAAAACACTTCCATTGTTTTTATTACTGTATTATTACTGTGCTGGTCATCCATCAAGATGAGACGATTAAATAAATTGTGGTACATCTAATCTATGATGTTAAAAAGAATCTAGTAGAGCTTCATGTGCCAATAAAGCAGGAGGTCCAATATCAACAGTTAAGTATAAAGAACTATAGAAAATAGTTCACAGTATCTGTTCATTTGCATGAAAAATAATGTATTTTATTGAATATTTTTATCTATGTAGATTATTTCTGCAAGAATGATGAAGAAATTGGTTATAATGTTTCCTCTATGGAAGTCATCTGAGATACCATAGACCGGAAGGGTCACATTTTACCATAGTCCTCTTTATTTCACTTGAAATTTTATCATTTGCATATATTTTAAAATTAAAAACAAAATTAAAAGAAAAAAATGAGTGTGAATAGCTCCTGTCCTGTAGGTAGAGAATAATAAATGAGATATACACATATGCATATGTTAATGTTGCACCTGGCCCTCCAGAACATCATGATTATTATCACAGTTGCCCTTCAATATCCACAGAGGATTGGTCTCAGGACCCCCTGTGGATGCCAAAATCCAGGAATGCTCAAGTCCCACATATAAAATGGCATAGTATTGGCATATAACCTCTGCACATCTTTGCACATACTTTAATACCGTCTAGATCACTTAGAATACCTAATACAATGTAAATGCTATGTAAATAGTTTTGGGGAATTTTCTGGAAAATTAAAAAAAATATTTTTGATCCACGGTGGGTTGAATCCAGTTCTGCAAGAGCACCCATTTTCATGCTATCAGGTTAGAAAGATATTAGAGAATTGGGTCTCTAGGTGCTCCTGAGATTCTCCACTAACAAGAGGTTTCCTGTCTCCATGGTTTACAGAAGTCTCCTATGTGGAGCTGTGATCCCAGTCCATGTTTGGATAAAAGTTTTCAATTTAAGGGGGGAATCCCAGAAGAGGAATGCATGCTTTGGAGCTACAAGTTTACAAGTGATTTTTTTTTGTCCTCTAAACTAGAATGTTAAAAGAAGGCATATTCTCTAAAGACTTGGTTTGTTGCCATTAAGCAGCCATCTAGCAAAACCAGAATCATTATGGATAGTTTGAAAGTGTTTAATTTAAGCACTGGATAAAGTTCTATTTTTTTTTCTAGTGTCAAATTAGAGCAGAAAAATGAGTCTGAAAAGGGCAATCCTTTGCCAGGTGGCTACCTTAGGCCGTTCTCATCTTGATCCTTCACAGACACCCTTTCTATATGGATTTATTCAAGGAGCGACTGTGAGTCAATCTATATCCCACTTAGTTTCAGTAGCCTGGTGCTAGGAAACCTGTTTTGTTTGCTTCTGCTGTACCTAGACCAACACAAGGCTACCCTTAATTGGTGATTTGTGGGAAAGCAACTAGATAGAGCTCATTAGTGGTTGAGCTGGTGACTCTGAGGCCATCCATTGGAAATGAGTTGAGAAAGTTGCCCTCCATAGAAAACTTGCTCTCCTAGTACCATCTAACACCATGACCTGTAAAAACAAACAAAACCCCTTAACACTGGGGAAAATACTTTGTTTTTCTTAAATGTCTATGCTGTGTAGAGTTAAATGTGCTGCTGCAGTAGATATGGCTGTGGCTATGACATCTGCTTCACTTTGTTGGGAAAAATCTCTCTATCTTGGCAAGACACCATACTTTAAGAGCACAGGAATCCTGTGGAAGAATAATAATTCTAGGTCTCTTTCCCTGGTGCCTTGGGTTCTTCTTTTATTGTGCTCTAGTTTTTAGTTGGTTAATTGTATTTTCCAACATGCACATTGCATAGCAAATGGGAAACCTGTTTTAGTGTAAAAACATCTATCAGTTGTTGTTGGTGAAACATTCAGGGCATTAGTTACCTTCGAACCAGAGCAAAGAATAATGGGTTTGATTTCTCCCTTTAGTTGCTTTGGGAAATAGATGCTGTGGCAAGATAACTATTAGATTTTTTATTTTCTCAAGGCTGTACAACTCAGATAACCTGAACTGTTTACCAGATGAGTCCATGTCTTTAAGTGTCAACTAGAAAGTGAAACTAGTTCCTAAAATTGCAGCTTCAGGCTTGCTTAGTTCAATGCACCTCTCAGAATCATATTTTCATGCATTTATTCATGCATGAATGTTTGTTTTCAACCAACCTTTTTTTTTTTTTTTTTTTTTTTTTGCGGTACGCGGGCCTCTCACTGCTGTGGCCTCTCCCGTTGCAGAGCACAGGGTCCGGATGCGCAGGCTCAGCAGCCATGGCTCACGGGCCTAGCTGCTCCGCGGCATGTGAGATCCTCCTAGACCGGGGCATGAACCCGTGTCCCCGGCCTCGGCAGGCGGACTCTCAACCCCTGCGCCACCAGGGAAGCCCCTTGCACCACTAGGGAAAACCACTCTTGAGTTTTAACTTCCCCTTGGGCATAAGGATTAAGCTTTGTTGACCTGAAGAATCACTTGGGACACTTTAAAAATAATGATTTCTGGGTTCTCTCCTCCATGAATTCTGATTTAGTAGGTCTGGAGGGAGGTCCAGGAATATGAATTTGTAACAAGCACCCAGGCAGGTACAGGGTTATCCTCCCCTGAATTTTTATTCCCCATCACTATACCCTTTGCTATCCTTCTACTAGCACACCCACAAGAGGCTGGCATTTTCAAAAAGAATTCTTTTAAATACCAAGCAACAACAGAAAAGGCATAAAAAAAAAAGACTCCTACAATTAGTTAAGCTTACGCAGCAAAAGAGCCTGCTGCTACCATAAGTACATACAATCTAGGCTTCAGACTTAGAACAGTTTTACCAGGTCATTCTTGGAATTCTTTCCCTCCAAGTAAATTTCCCTGGGAGACAGCTCACAGCTTATTTCCTGCACCTAAAAGTCTGTCAGTTGTTCATTTTATCTCTAACTCATCTGAGCATAAACATTTATTTACTTTCAACTTTATTGCACACTTGGAGTCCTTCAGCTCCATTTCAGTTTCGTAGTCAAAGGGATGCCCTCCTTCTTAGCTGAGTATAAAAAATGTATTAATAACTCAGATCCGCTGACACTATCCCCTGTACACCGTGAGGGGCCTCTGTTGCATGCTTTCTAATCATAGTGCCACAGGTTAGAGAGACCCTCAGTGTGAAATAATAATGCCTATGACAAAGCCCTTGCATAGATACCATCCCAAGCATGAACATGCTGCATAATTGATTTTGTTGAAGAATCAATGAAGAAATACAGTCATTGTGAGTGATTCAGAGGCACTCGTGTCTTGGGACGCTGACATCTGATATCTAGCAAGACCAATGTGATCTCTTAACCCAGATCTTCCATCTGCCATCAGGAAAAGTGACTTTGTCAAGGTGCTATTTCATGTACTCATTGAAATAAGTTATCTCAAGTTGTTAGCTTCTTGTGATCTTTTCAGAGACGATTGATTAAATAGAACGTATTGGCGTGGTAACCAGGCTACTCCCTCTCTTTGAGAAATCAGAAGTGTCAAAGTGATACAATGACATGGGCAGTTTGAGAATACATCCATTCCACAAACATTTTAGGAGGGTTGTGATGTAAGATTTAGAGGTAGAAGTGTTCAGTTAGAGCTTATAAGTGAACCTTCACATAATACAGCAATAACTACACACGACTGAAAAAAAGAGCTGCATTGCTACTGCCATATGTAAACGAGTAGACCTTTCGATTAAGTCTCAGGCACTGAGTGAGGACCTTTCTTCAAAGCGAGTGGGTCTGGAGAAGTAATTCAGTGATGTCAGATCTGAATGGAAAATGCAGTTATTAGTTGAAAGTCTGCATTGTGGTGAAAAGTCCCAGCTGCCCAAGCAAGGCAGAGACCAGGGCAGGAAAATTTATAATTTCAGTTTGGTTCAAAATCTTCAAGACAACACACACTTTCATGTTTGAAAATTTAGATCTCTGATATGGACAATGCAGTAGGGAAAACATCTATGAGCCACCTTGTCTCTTTTATTTTTCCTTTTGTTGTCTCTGAGACTGTATTGTAAAGATGAATCAGATGGGCTCATTCTCCTGAGAAGGCTGCTCAGTTAGGAGGATATGATAACCTTTGAAAAAGAAATATGAAATGCTGATGAGCCAACACAGGAATCAACATTTAAGTATTGCCTCTGTACCAGCTCACAGTATTGGTAACAAAAACAGTAATTATCATGTATTTCAGAAAGCTGTTAGTCTCTGTGTGGGTGTGGAAAGTCAAACAGGAGAATGAACTTCCTCTTTTTGATTGACATTTTGGAGGTAATTCTTTATTACCCTTATCAGCCTAGATTTACACAAAAATATCTCTGAAATCATAAGCGAGGTCCAAAAAATATGAATGCTGTTAAAATAAAAAAGCAAAACTAATTCAGAGTATTTAGCTACTGCAAAATTATTTCTGACTCCATAGACACATACTAAAAACATATTAAAAATTGTTTGAAAGAGCAAAATAAAAATAAGTTGTACATCTTTTCATCAGTATAAAAATATTATAGTCTCAAAAATAATTCATTATTTACTGAGGATATTTTGGAGTAGACACTAAAGATGGTAATAGGTTAATAAGGATCAACAAGAGAGATATGATCCCTGCACCCTTGAAACTTACATCCATTAACATCAAATCTCTTCACATCTACCCCTCTAGTTACTCCCTAGTCAATCTCATCAGTCTCAAGGCTTTAATATCAAGTATAAAGTATTGACTCCCCAAATGTCTTTAGTCTGGACCTGTCCCTTGGACTTCAGATTCATGTATCTAACTCCCTGATGGACAGCTTTACTGGAATGATAATTTGGTACCTCAAACTCTCTAAAATGGAACTTTTGTTCTTCTCTTACCACCAATGTCTCTGTCAATCTATTCTTCCTCTTTTCTTCAGCCACAAAATGCTAACTTCATTCTTCTGCTTGATCTTGCTAAAAAGCTTGTAGTCATATGTAACAATTTATTTATATTCTCTCTCTTTCTCTCTCTCGAATTTACTTATACCCACTCTACAACGTATTCTATAATGATAACCCTGAAATATATTCCTGGTTCCATGGCTTCTAAATATCATCTCTACTATTATGCTATACTAAGCCAGCAAGTTTCCTTTTCCGGAATATTGTAATCACTACCAATCGGTCTCAGCTTCCAATGTTGATCTTTTTTTTTTTTTTTACATCTTTATTGGAGTATAATTGCTTTACAATGGTAGAGTGAATATATTATCACAAAGTGAATCAGTTATACATATACATATGTTCCCATATCTCTTCCCTCTTGCGTCTCCCTCCCTCCCACCCTCCCTATCCCACCCCTCTAGGTGGTCACATTGTTGATCTTATATTTTCTATAGAGCAGTCAGATGGGACATTTAAAAAATGTTAGATCTTGATACTGTCCTGCTCAAAACCCTTTAGTGATTATCTGTCTCATTCTAGGTTAAAAATCAAAGCCCTAATAATGACCTACATGGCCTGCCCATATCCCCACCCCCCAACTCTATCATAACATTTTGTTTGCTGTCCACATCCTTTCATTCTTTTCTCCCCCAGATTTTGCATTTGGTCTTCATTTGATTGGTGTGTTCTTCCCCCACAGACACTTGCATAACTCTTCTTTCATTTTATTTAACTCTTTAAATTTCACTTTGTCAGAGTGGCCTTCCCTGACCCAGCTCTCAAGAACAACATATTCCCACTCTGTACTCTGCTTTTAAATCTTTAAAAAAAATTTTTTTTAAACATTTCTCATACTTCTAATCATCTGTAATTATGGTTGATCCTCCATTATTCCAGCATTCAGTATTTGTAGATTCTCCTACTTGCTAAAATGTATGTGTGACCCCAGAATCAGTACTTGGAGCACTTTCATGGCCATTCACAGACTTGTACAAAGTGGTGAAAAAGCCCGATGCAGACATTCCTCCCTGAGGTCGAACAAGGTGATGCTCTGCCCTCTTCCTTCAGCTCTCATGTGATGTACACATGTCCTTTTTGCAGTCTGTTAGGGCCACGTATTTTCTCATTTTCTTTTTGTTATTGATTTTACTGTGTAAACCAGTTTAGGTGGGTCTTAGTGTTCCTAAGTGCGAGAAGGCTGTGATATGCTTTACAGAGGAAATACCTGTATTAGGTAAACTTTGTTCAGGTGTAAGTTAAAGTGTTGGCCCTGAGTTCAATGTTAATGAATCAGCAATATATGTTAAATAAGGTACCTTTAAATAGAAACACACATAAAGCAATGCTGCGTATTACTTGTTTGATGAAAATGTTGTGACCAGAGGCTTGCAGGTACCTAACCTCTATTTCCTTTAGGATTAGTGGTTCTGTATTCACTAATTCAGTGTTTATAAAGTAGTGACTTTATAAAACATAACTACTGTGAATAATGACAATTGATTACATTTTGTTTTTCTATTTTTTAATTTCTCCAATAAAACATAAACTTATGAGAACAAGAACTTAATGTTCACTATTGTATAGCCAGTGCTTAGAACAGTGCCTGACACATAATAGGTGCTCAATAAATATTTAATGACATAATGAAAGGAAGAAAGATAATTCTATCGTGAGAGAAACACAATATGTTGGTAGTGTGAGAAATACAATAAGCTAGTTTAAAAAAACCCACAAAAGGTATGTTATGATACAGTCTCTGAAGGTGCTAAGCTGGGTGATGAGAGTAATTGACAGGCAGGGCTGCTGTCGTTTGATCTGAGACCTAAAAGGGAAGAATAAGACAGCAATGAGAAGCACTGATGAAACAGTGTTCTAGGCAGAGAGAATAAGTGAAGACACATAGTGAATGGGATGGCAGCAGAGATTTAATAATAAAATGAGGATGGTGTGAGCAATAGGGAAAGTGGTGCAGATAAGATGGAAGAAGTTGGCTGAGGCTAGACCAGGAAAGCATTCTGTATTTTAGATATTCTAAGAGAACTAGGAATCCATTCAAAGATTTTAAGCAATGTGAATTGATTAGTCTGATTTACACGCCAAAGAAAAGAAAGATCAAGGAGAGACTGATTAGACAACTAATGGGCTCAATTTTTTGTTGCCGTATATTCTGTAGTTGCCAAACAACTATTCTGGGATGGGGTCATAGTTGCTTCCAGGACCTGTACAGGTTGCTGTGGGCTGCTAATTTGAGTTCTTACAAATGGACTTAAAGAACCTATATGGGAATTTCCAGTGGACAGCATGCAGCTTTGACCAAAGAACTATTCTCCTTTGGGGAAGGTCCTCTTCTTCAACCAATTGTACAGATTTGGAAGAAAACAAAGAGACAAACTGGAGAGAAGGTAAATGCTTTTGAGGTCAGAATGATCTGTCAAAGGAACTTTGGTGATCTGGAAATTAGAGAGTGGCAAACATCGTAATCAGACTTTTTCAATTTTGTTAGGGACAATATACTTTAAAATTCTGGACAGGGCTCAGTACTTAGAGTGTGCTGAATTTTTGATAGTTTTGAAGTATGTATGTAAGGAAAAAAAACCTTTGCTTCCAATACTATATTTCTCTAGATGTCTCTATTAAAAATTGACATTTAGGAAGTAAAGAGTTTGAATTTTTGTTTGGTTAGCTCGTTGTTGTTACTGTTGACAGAATCTCTAAGCCAGAAACAGTCTCAGAGGTCATACTGCTCACTTCATTACTGCTAGAAAAGTTCCCAGTATTAGTAAGGTCTAAAAAGTTTAACTTATATGAAGAAAATCTGATTTCTAATGGCCTCTCAGATCACTGTGTTGAGAAGGATGCTGATGCAGAATCTGGACACAAAGAGTACTATGATCAACTACTCTAGGATTAGGAGGGGGTAACTATGTAATGTGTGAAAATTTGGTCATGACTAAAGTAAGCTACTTTGGGAAAATAACCTCTGCTGGAACAATATGATGTAATAAAATGAGCACAGGAATAATATCAAACAGATCTGGCTTCAAATCCTTGTTACATCCGTTATAACTACATGTGTCTTCAGAAGTACATAAACTTCACTGCTTGTCTCTATCCAAGGAGGGTGGTGATATCTATCTTCCATGAGGCTCAAATAAAATACTGAATGTAAGTGCATAACTCATGGTGAAACTTGGTAAACATTAGCTCTCTTTAAATTTCCATTTCCTACTATCACTGGGGAAGATGATTTGTTTCAAGGGCTCGATGGTATTTTTTTTTTTTTTTTTTTTTTTGCGGTACGCGGGCCTCTCACTGTTGTGGCCTCTCCCGTTGCGGGGCACAGGCTCCGGACGCGCAGGCTCAGTGGCCATGGCTCACGGGCCCAGCCGCTCCACGGCATGTGGGATCTTCCCGGACGGGGGCACGAACCTGTGTCCCCTGCATCGGCAGGCAGACTCTCAACCACTGCACCACCAGGGAAGCCCTCGATGGTATTTTTAACATGATGCTCCCTTTATGGACCATCCTTAGAATTTAAGGCTTACTTCTGCTACTACCTTCATAGATGAATCAACAGACATTATGTAAATTGAGTGGGGACAACACGAGAGGGATGGAATGTTATTGTTCACCACACCTCTCATTAGTGTCAAAGTCAGGAGACATTCAGGGACTACCCTTCACTTTGTGTCAATTCTGGTCACACACCTCTAGAGCTCTCCAGCTCTCAATTTTTATCAAAAAGAGAGGAGTCTTATAAGTATAAAATAACAGAAACTTAATTCTTTCTCTCAGAGATATCTGTACTTTGAAATGGGTTTTCTGTGAGAAAATTTGTTAAAGATACAATTATTAAATGTAAGTATTTTAGGTGTTATAGGAAAGAAATCATATGTGCTATTAATCTGGGTTAGACCATGGCTGATCTTTTATTCCATCATTCAGCATGTTTTTATTAAATAATTTCTGTGTACCAGGTATGGACTAAGCACTCTATAATTCTAGAAAGAAGACTGTGCCCTTTGTAATTACTAAGGGATAGAGAAAATCGGCAAGACTCAGATTCTGTTTGGTATTTGGCCAGTGGTTATCACAAAACTTAAGTGGTGAGAATTATGGAAGTACTAAGACTTAGAAGATCCCCTTTAGCTGCAAAAATGATGGGAAAAGGCTTCAAGGCAAAGGCTGTGTTTGGAATTTGCTTAATGAATGGAAGGATCTAAGTAGAAAGGGGTTAAAGTAGAAGGGAAATAATTTTTTTTTTTTTTTTTTTTTTTTGCGGTACACGGGCCTCTCACTGCTGTGGCCTCTCCCGTTGTGGAGCACAGGCTCCAGACGTGCAGGCTCAGCGGCCATGGCTCACGGGCTCAGCCGCTCCGCAGCATGTGGGATCTTCCCGGACCGGGGTACAAACCCGTGTCCCTTGCATCGGCAGGCGGACTCTCAACCACTGCGCCACCAGGGAAGCCCCGAAGGGAAAGAATTTTATAGATAAGTAGAAATTTATGAAAATGTGCCCTGTATGTTCAGGAAGTGATACTGTGCCTGGATTTAGAGTATACATATGCATAGGATAGGCATGGGCCAGATTACAGAAGGATTTAAATGCTGGTGTTGGTGTTCATGATGGATTAAAAAAAATAATAGAGAATCATTAATTGATTTTGAAGAAGGAAGACTGTTAATAGAACAGGATTTTAAGAGGAAAAAAAAACTAAAAAAAGAAGAATCTGGTATTTGTATATAAATTGACCTGGAGTTGGGAAAAATAGACTAGGAATACCCCTTAAGGGGCTAGTATTAGGATAAGAAAGGAGCATGAAGGACCTAAGTTAAGATAGTGAGGGTTGGAATGTAAATGTGAGTTATATTGGGAAGGGAGACTAAATAAGATTTGTAAATTGTATCTATTTACATAAATAATTTAGATCTCTACTTGCATGTTAAATTAAGTCTTGGAGTGAATGTGCATAGATGTGCATGGACATTTTACTTGGGTGTGGAACTACCACACTGGAAATGCATTACTGTTAACAAACTAAAACAACAACAAAACTTGTTGACATTTAAGATTTTCAATGTGGTTGAATTGTGAATAAGAAAAAAAAAATCTGCTTCCCATATCTGAAACAGTAGGTTAAATTTATGTTACAGAGAAGGAATGAAAATAGCCATCAGTCATCTATGTAAAATATGCATGTCAAGAAAGTGTGCATTGGATGCCATTTTATCACATCTTCTCTACATGTTTTTAGGTCAAGTGAAATGATTTATCAGCTTGCGCTAAATTGCCAATTTTCAGATAATATATACCTCCAACTCAGATCATTTGAAAGGATTTATCTCCTGTAGAACACTACACACAAAGTGGCGTTGTTTTTCTTCTGTGACTTTGCTTGCAGAGGAGCCATTAAATACACAAAACTATCGATTTTCTTGTTTCACAATTGCTTCCAAAGCTCTTAACTTGACCTTCTTCAACTAAGGCCAACCATTTCACATTTGTCAGTGATCACATGCAGTTTAGAACATTTCACTCCAGCTGACTCTGTTTTCTCTTGCCTTCTTTGGATGACCAGGACTTGACTTTGGACTAAAGGCAGAAAGAGTATGAGAAACAGCATCATACATCTGATACTGTTTACAGGACTATTATTTAAAGATTTTGGCAAGATTTTGTACGATGTTGAATCTTCAAATCCATGAACACAGTATATGCTTTTATTTTGATCATCTTTGATTTATTTTATCAGAATTTTGTAGTTTTCAGCATACTAGTTCTGTGTATGTTTTCTTAGATATATAACAAAATATTTTAAAGCTATTTTAACTGATATCATTTATTAAATATAAGTATATAATCGTGCATTGATAGTATGTAGAGATGTGATTGATTTTGTATGTTGACCTTGCAACTTCTGACCTTGCTAATCTTACTTATTAGTTCGAGGAATTTCTTTTTGGTAGATTTACTGGGATTTTCTAGGTAGGGAATAATGTCATCTGTGAATAGGGACACATTTCTTCCTTTCCAATTTGTATTTTTTTTTGTTAATTTACATTAAACAATACTATATTGTATATAGTTTTATTTATTTTTCTTGACTTATTATTAAGCTAGAATTTCTAATATGAAGTTGATTAGGAATAGTGAGAGGAGACATTCTTGCCTTGATATTGATACTAAAGAAAAGCATTAAGAATCAAGTATGATGTTAGCTATAATTTTCATTTTTGCACAGATGCCCTTTTTCATTTTTTTAGGAATTTGATTTATAGTTTGCTGAAAATTTTTATCACAGATATTGAATTTTGTTGAATGCTTTTAATGAATCAGTTGACATGGTCATGTGGTTTTTCTCCTTTAGATCATTAATATGATGGATTACATTGATTTTTCAAATGTTGAATAAGTCTTGCATTTTTGGGTAAAACCTCCTTGGTTGTCATGTATTATTATTTTTATCATTGCTAAATTTGATTCACTTATGTTTGATTGAGGACTTTGGCATCTATTTTCATTAAATACATTTTCCTGTATTTTTATTTTCTTGTCCTGTTTTGTCTGGTTTTAGTATCATTAATTATGGCCTCATTATATGAGTAGGGAATTGTTCCTTTTAGATTTTCTGGAAGAGTTTATGTAGAATAGATGTAATTTCTTATTTAGTGATTGGTAGAGTTCACCAGTTAAACAATCTGGGCCTGAAGATTTCTATTTCAGAAGGATTTTAACTGTGAATTCAGTATATTTAATAATTAAAGGACTATTCAGGTTATTTTATTGTGTTTGAGGGCAATTTGTGATTTTCAAGGCATTGGATCTAAATTGTCAACTACATGGTTTTAATACTTACAGGGTCTGTAGTAATAGTCACTCTTTCAATCCAGAGTAATTTTTATGTATTTTTTTCACTTGGTCAGTCTTGCTTGAGGTTTACCAATTTTGTTGGCTTTTTCAAGAATCTCTATTATTTTTCAATTTTCAATTTCATTAGCTTCTACTCTTTATCATTTATTTTCTTCTGCTTGTTTTGGGTTTATTTTGCTCTTTTGTTTTTCTTATTTCTTAAAGTGGAATCCGAGGCTTTTCTTTCAAAACAGTTTTTGGGGGTTCCCTGGTGGCACAGTGGTTGAGAGTCTGCCTGCCGATGCAGGGGACACAGATTTGTGCCCCAGTCCAGGAAGATCCCACATGCCGCGGAGCGGCTAGGCCTGTGAGCCATGGCCGCTGGGCCTGCATGTCCAGAGCCTGTGCTCTGCAACGGGAGAGGCCACAACAGTGAGAGACCCACGTACCGCAAAAAAAACACAACAAAACAAAACAGTTTTTGGTTCCCCTAGCTTTACTGGGGTATAATTAACAAATAGAAATTGTATGTATTCAAGTTGCACAACCTGATGTTTTGATATATGTATACATTGTGAAATGATCACCATAATTAAACTAGTTAACATATCCATCACCTCAAATAGTTGCCTTTTTTGTGTGTTGAGAACACTTAAGATTTACACTCTTGTCAAATTTCAGTTATACAATACATTATTAACTATAGTCACCATGCTGCACATTAGTACCCTAGAACTCCTTCATCTTGTGTAACCGAAACTGTGTACCATTTGGCCTACACCTCCCCATTTCCCCCACCTCTATTTAAATATAAACTTTATTGCTATAAATTTCTCCAGTGCACTGCTTTAGCAGCATCCCACAAAATTTTGTGTTGTGCTTTCCTATTTTTTTCAGTTAAAACTATTTTCTAATATTCCTTGATTTTCTCATTGACCTAGGGGTTTTTGATATGTATGTTGCTTAATTTCTAAGTGTTTTCAGATTTTCCTTTTATTTTTTGATAACTAGATGAATTCTCTTATAGTCAGAAAACGTATTGTATAATTTCAAGTTTTTTACACTTGTTAAGTTTTATTTTATGGACCAGAATATAGTCTATTTTGGTGAATGTTTCATGTACACTTGGAAACAATGTATATTCTACCATCATTGGTTGGAGTGTTCCATAAATACCAATTCGATCCAGTTGTTTGATGTTGCTCAATTCTATGTTTGCTGACTTTTTTTTTTTTTAATTTTTGGCTGCATTAGGTCTTTGTTGCTGCACACAGGCTTTCTCTAGTTGCTGCGAGTGGAGGTTTCTAATTGCGGTGGCTCCTCTTGTGGTTGTGGACTCTAGGTGCATGGGCTTCA
Organism: Mesoplodon bidens; assembly: GCF_964165515.1. Lineage (NCBI taxonomy): Eukaryota > Metazoa > Chordata > Mammalia > Artiodactyla > Ziphiidae > Mesoplodon > Mesoplodon bidens. The sequence goes on from NC_138176.1 coordinate 23,819,563, forward strand.
GTAGTTGTGGCATGCAGGCTCAGAAGTTGTGGCTCGTGGGCTTAGTTGCTCCATGGCATGTGGGATCTTCCTGGGCCAGGGATCGAACCTGCGTCCCCTGCACTGGTGGCAGATTCTTAACCACGCACCACCAGGGAAGTCCCATATGTGTGCTGACTTTCTATCTATTAGTTCTATTGATTATTGGGAGACAAGTGTTGAAGTCTCCCAACTATAATTATAGATTTGTCTATTTTTCCCTTCAGTTCTTTCAATTTTTGAAACTCTTATTAGGTGACATTGTTGTCTTTTTGGAGAACCAACATTTTTATTATTATGCAGTGTTTCTCTTTATCTCATTTAATTTCCTTTGTTCTAAAACCTACCTTGTCTGATATCATTATAGCTACTCTAGCTGTCTCCTTTACATTTTACCATTTATTTTTCTCATTTACTATTTATAATGTAAATATTTGAGGCTATGTTTCTTTCATTGATTTCTGCTTTAACTGTTCAGAGACATTGTGTTTTTATTATTGCAATTAGTTTTTATTTATTAAAATTAGAAATTTTGTTTTTCTATCATTCAATATTCAGTTTTAATTATATTGAATATTATTTTGAGAATGCCATTTCTATTTCTATTTTGGAAAATCTGTTAATGTTTTATTTTTTGAAAAATGTGTGGTTAATTTTAGTACATGTTTCACAGATATTTGAAACAATATTCTCTTATCAGTATTTATATATTTAGCAGAAGCTACTATTTGTCCATTTCCTCCTTTTTTTTTTTTGCGGTACGTGGGCCTCTCACTGTTGTGGCCTCTCCCGTTGAGGAGCACAGGCTCCGGACGCGCAGGCTCAGCGGCCATGGCTCACAGGCCCAGCCGCTCCACAACATGTGGGATCTTCCCGGACCGGGGCATGAACCCGTGTCCCCTGCATCGGCAGGCAGACTCTCAACCACTGCACCACCATGAAAGCCCCCCATTTTCCCCTTTTTTTGTAATAGAACTTTTTGACAGACCCAGGGCTTCTTAGAGAAAAGAAAATGTGTTTAGCCTCCATGCAGCTATATGATGAAGTTCTGGCCAATAAGATGTAAGCAGGTCAGTCATTGCTGATCTGTTTTCCTCAGTTTTTCCATTTTACAGCTTGGAATATACATATGATTGCTGGAATCCCATCTTGGTAGTGATAGGCATCACTACCATTAACTTCATGAATTTGTCTGTAATTTTTATAGGTATCTGTTATTGCTTCCCTCTGTTTCCTTCACTTATTTATGAATGGTGGCATTATGTCTTATCATCCATAACAATTAGCTCTTCATCACAAATCATTTAAAATATATTCCTTGTTCTCTCATTTAGCTTTGGCAGCTCCCTTTTCATCTCCTCCATTCTCTACTTGGGCCTTTGCCTTTGTCATAGACTACTATAATTTTGGCTTATTTGATAGTCTATACAAGTTTAACATGGTTTCCCAGATTCCTCACTCATAAGTGAGAAGAGGAAGAGTTTGCTCAGAGGAAGTGCCTTGACTTTGAAGCCAGTTAGATGACTTTCCCTGTCACAGCACTACAAATGAACTGTGATAAATCAAGGACACAGCTTAGAAGGGATTGTATCCATCTTGTTGTGAAGTCCTAGAAGAGTAGTTTTGCATGAGTTACTTTATTACTTTGCAGTAAAACACGTGCAACTTGTGACCTATGGATATTTTAGTTTCTTCCTAGGGCAATTACATTCAACTGAGGCCTTTATTTTTTTCCCCATCAACTCACTTTTTAAGTTTTACAAATATTTTTTTCATTTGTACTCAAACCCTATTAAAGTCTATGGGCTAGGGATCAGAATTGTACAAATATTTAGCAAGGGGAACAAATAGCTAAACTCATAAATCCCAGAAACTTTCCAATGGTTAACATAATTGACTCTGAACACCAGTAAGGTTAGCCTATTTCAGGGAAAGATCCACCTTTCCAACTCACCCTCTAGATGAATCTGTTGGATTGTAAATATAAGACTGTGAAAGAAAGAAGTTAGAAATTAAAACCTATCATCACACAAAATACCAGCTTTGTAAAGATCCTAGTTAAACAATAATCTCACACTTTTATTTTACTTGAATACAAATGGATAAAAAATAGTGAATTAGTGTATTTAAATATTATTGACCACAGTTTTACCATTTCTCCTCAAAGTGTCTGTATTTGTTTCCTATGGCTGCTGAAAGAATTTACCACAAACTGGAGAGCTTAAAAACAACAGAAATTTATTATCTCAAAGTTTTTGAGTCCAGAAGTCCAGGATCAATGTATCAGAAGGATTGGTTCTTTCTGGAGTCTCTGAAGGACTGTCTGTTCCATGCCTGTATCCTATGAAGGTGGCCAGCAATCCTTGGTATTCCTTGTGTTGTAGCAGCATAACTTCTGCCTCTATCTTCACATGACCTTGCCCTTGGTATATCCCTGTCTCAAGTTGCCCTCTGCCTTTCTTTTTAAAAATTTTTTTACTTTAAAAAAAAATTTTTTTTTGGCTGCATTGGGTCTTTGTTGCTGCTCGCGGGCTTTCTCTAGTTGTGGTGGGGGGCTACTCTTTGTTGCAGTGCATGCGCTTCTCATTGCAGTCACTTCTCTTGTTGCAGAGCACAGGCTCTAGGCGTGCAGGCTTCAGTAGTTGTGGCATGCGGGCTTCAGTAGTTGTGGCATGTGGGCTCAGTAGTTGTGGTTCACGGGCTCTAGAGCACAGGCTCAGTAGTTGTGGCACACGGGTTTGATTGCTCCGCGGCATGTGGGATCTTCCTGGACAAGGGATCGAACCCATGTCCCATGCATTGGCAGGCGATTCTTAACCACTGTGCCACCAGGGAAGCCCTGCCTTTCTTTTATAAAGACACCTAAATGAGTATGATCTCAACCCAAGATCCTTAACATAATAACATCTGCAAAGATACTTTTTCCAAACAAAATTGCATTTGTAGGTTTTGGAGGTTAGGATGTGGGCATAACTTTCAGGGGGATCACTGTTCAACTCATTCAATGTGCATCATACATTTGGTTATTTACATCTAGGTTATTAATATTTAGGTGATTCATTTTCACATTAAGAAGCTATAGGAGAAGTCCTGGAATGAGAACAGGATGTCTTCCATACAACCAAGGGGGAAAGGTACAAGATGGAGCATTCACAGTAGGGAAGATATTCTCTCTAAACACAGACCTCACACTGTGTGTTATCAGCTCCTATGTGTATTTCCTCAGAATATTGCCACTCTTATGGTACAGAGAGAATATGGGAATTATATTTCATGCAAAAAAATTACTTTACACAAAATCATTATTTTCACTCTAGGATTTCAATGTAACATAATACTTTCAAAAATAGCTGTTGATTAAAAACAGGTAAGGGTACACTTGGGTAAAATAAGTGTGCAAAGTCTGAATGATCTACTGTCTAAGGTGTTAATGGATTTTGTTGAAAAACTTACTGAACCACTGCTGATGGTTATTTATGAAAATTTACTGAGAACTGGGAAATGACAGAATTGAATGCCAATATTGCATCAATTTTCCAGGACAGAAAGAATCGCTATCATGGTAATTATGGTTCAGTGAATGTAACTTAAATCCTTCAATAATGGGTCAACTATTAAAAAGGAGAACCTGTAAAAAAACCTCTCAAAGGTAACAATCATGAACAATAAATAAATAGAATTTATTAATTCTATTTATTAATAATAAATAAATAGAATTGGTTTACAAGGAAAAAAATTGTGACAGATGGGATTTAACAGCTTTTTGATAGGATTACCAAATTAATAGACTATGGAAAGGAAGTGCTGGTAATGTTTTTATTTTATTATATGTTATAGTCTCTAGTGAAATTTACATCAATTCATATTTTCTGGAAAATGAGTAGTGCCTTGTGGGTTGAAAACGACTTAAGGTCTCAAACAGTAAAAAATCAACAGCAAAGTATCTAGTTTGGGAATGAGTAGGATATTCTGATCCATTTGGGTTTAAAGTGAAGCTGAATTTTAATAACTCATTTGAGATCTCCAAGAGACAATTTTGTTGGTAGAAACTTTTATCAGTTTAGAAGAATGAAAAATGTAACACGTTTATGTATACCAATGAGACCAGCAAACAATGGCCATTTTTCCTTTTATTATTTTTTTTTAATTTAAAGAAAAGTAGGAAGGTGATAGAATTTGAAAGTAAAGTGATCTAGTATCTAAAGGTAATAAGACACATGATTTGAACTTGAGCTTCAATTCAGCTCTGAATACTATATTCAGTCTAAGAGGCTCTCTAATGTTTGTTTTCCTTCCTTTTTAAAAAAAAATAAATTTATTTATTTTTTAAAATTTCATTTATAAAAAAATATATTAAGTGTATATTGAATGCCATGAACCAAGATAAGTGTGGGAATACAAAAGTTCGAGGTGAATCTATCCCTCGACCATTAAATCAACCAGATTCAATGAACCTACTGGAATTTTCCCATGTATTTCTTTACTACAGATCTCACCTCCTATCTCCAAGTCACTAGAAACTCAATACAGAAACATTTGCTAGATTCTCCACTTCAGAAATCTTGAGCTAGTTTCTTGTTTACCTGGGCAAATACTTCAGTACAGAAGCATTTGCTAGATTCTCCACTTCAGAAATCTTGAGCTAGTTTCTTGTTTACCTGGACAAATACTTCAGGTCTAATGTCACAGAAAGGTGTCTCTGCTCTCTGTCACTCAATCCTTCTCATCTCCAGTTTTCTCAGTTTGATTTCTTTAAGAAGCCTCTTTCCATGGCATTCTTTTTTTTTTTTTTTTGACTCGTGAATTTGTTTTTATTTTGATTGGGCTATAGGGGATGGGTTGGGAAATATCTCTGTAAGTTATGCCCTACTAGGGAAATGTCCATTCTAATTTTCCTGGGATAGCTTTTGGAGCTTTCTCTTTTTCTTGGAGTGGCTGCTCTTGCTGGCAGCAGCCTCTTCAGGTTCACTGCTGAGAGGCTCCTCTTTGGAAGAGAATTTCCTCTTTTTCTTGGGGACCCTCTTGTTTCCTGACTTCAGGGTCACTATCTGGCTCCTCTTTGGGGAAAGATTTCTTCCTCTTGGTAAGACTTCCACTGCCAGCTGTCTCTTCAAGGTCACTACTAACCAGCTCCTCCTTGGAAAAAGATTTCTTTTTTGGGGGGGTTTGGAGGAGACAGATGGGTCTTCCATTCCATTCTCCTGAGGAGCCTCCTGGGGCTTTTGCTTTTTCTTCTTTTTGAGTCTTTCACTTGTCTCCTCACATTCCTCCGGGGTACTACTGCTGTTTTCTGAAGATGCCGGGGCAATCGCAGCCAGCCTTTTCTTTTCCTTCTTCAAGCGTTTCTTCTCCTGTTTCTCCAGCTTCCTAGTAATCTCAGCAGCCGCTTCCTCCGCCTGAACCATTGCCTCCTTCATGATATCCAAATTCTTTCATGGAATCTCTCCAGTCTCATAGAAGGACAGCCGCTCCTCAACTTGTTCTCGAAGCTTCTCCCCAAATACACTGGTAGGTACCTCAGAGAAGCAATCAATTCATGAGGCGATACTGCATTTGTTTGCCAGGTATCGGGAGATGCGGCCTTTGTTCTTGGCAGCTGCTCGGCCAATGAAGGTAGAGTGGAAAATGAGTCCATATTTTGAGGTGTTACCCCTTGTCTTCAGGGCTCTGGAAAGTTGGTCCCTGAGCTGGGCCCAGGGAATCACTCAGAAACCAGGACTGGCCATCCATGGCATTCTTTTTTTTTTTTTTTTTTACATCTTTATTGGAGTATAATTGCTTAACAATGGTGTGTTTGTTTCTGCTTTATAACATAATGAATCAGTTATACATATACATATGTTTCCATATCCCCTCCCTCTTGCGTCTCCCTCCCACCCTCCCTATCCCACCGCTCCAGGCGGTCACAAAGCACAGAGCTGATCTCCCTGTGCTATGCGGCTGCTTCCCACTAACTATCTACCTTACGTTTGGTAGTGTATATATGTCCATGCCTCTCTCTCGCTTTGTCACAGCTTACCCTTCCCCCTCCCCATATCTCTTTAAAAAAGAGATATTTTTAAAAGATATTTCCTTATTTTAGGGTGTTTGATTCTTAAGAGTGGTTCCCTTGGGACTATTTTCTCCAACAGAGAGGAAAGAGGTTTTTAAGTTTGAGAGGATATGAAATATACTGTTGCAAATTAAGGCTTTGGATAGAAGAAAAATGAAATAGGATCAAAGACCTGAAGAATTAGAATTGAGAAAGAATTGTGTCAAAAGTATTGCATAAAAGATAGTATAGCATTAAGAATAATATTTACCATGTATTTTAAAAGACATTATAAAATTATAAGATAAATTAATAAAAATGGAAATGAAAGTTTTGTATATAGCATGTACTTAGCTATGTAAACAGTATGCAGAAAAATGTTCAGGAAGTACCTTAAAATTATAATCATTACTGTGTGTTAGGACTATTAATGATCTCTATTTTTTGTGTGTGCTGACTTTTTCAAATTTTCCACAATAAAAATGCAATATGGCATTAATCAACCTTCTGAAAAAACATAATTTTATGTGTACCAATAAAGTTTCCTTGGAATAGGACATAAAACTAGGGGAGTTAAGAGCATGCAATTTTTAAGTAGTATGTGATAGGAGCTTTATGTACATTATTTCCTTTAATCTTTAAAACAATCTTTTGAGATAGTTGTCAGTTCTAATTGTCCCTTTGCAATATGGCTTTAGGTCTTGGATAACACATTGATTGAAAGACACCAAATGAATAAATCAAAGACAGTTTAGAAAAGAGGAGAATGATTAACGAGCTTCAGGTACTGATTTATGATGTGAGACAGAGTTTATAGAGAGTTCTGTCAGCCATAAATCTCAAAAGAGATAAAGTAAGGACAGAAAATGACACAATTATTTAAAGTGTATAGAGCAGGTAAAATTGGTGGAAGGTACTGAATTATAACAGGATAGTGAAGCATAAAATATATTCCACTGTGGACTCGTATCTGATTCTAATGAGGGCCAAAAATACCAAATATTTGGTATTTTAAAATTAATACTTGTCAGCAAAGCTTTCATTTTGTAATAGCAAGAGAAGCTGGAGAAATCCTAAGAACAGGTGTGAAAATACAGAAATCAGAGTAATTTTCATTGAGGCATGAATGAAAAATGGGAGATTGTTCTTAATAATGGATCAAAGCAATGGATGCTAAATTCATTAGAAGATAACCTGATAGGGACCATTATAAATGATGCCTCAGACTGATTATACCTAGGGCTATTTATCAGGCTTAAGGTCACAAAAAGAGAGTCAATCAGAAATTATGTGTCACTGGTTGAAATGTAATAGGTAAACATACTTAACCAACTATGAAGTGTTCTTGCCAAAAAAATCAAACTTGAATCTGATCATGCTTCTAGATTTAACATTCAGTTCCAAGAAATATAGGAAACAAAGGAACATGGAGATGCAAATAAGAAAAATCCACAAAATAACAGAGAACAAAAATCCAGCTTCTTTAATATATCAATTGCAAGGAAATAAAAAGCAGGAAGAGAGACATATTGATTAAAAGACAAGTTAGAAGGAAAATGCTAATTGCTGTTTAGAATGTGAAGCAACAGGAACTCTTCATTAATTGCTGGTGGAATTCAAAATGTTATGTCCATTTTGGAAGACAGCTTGTCATTTTCTTACAAAGCTAAATAAAGTCTTACTATATGATGCAGTAATTGTGCTAACAGGCATTTACCCAACTGATTTGAAAATATCTGCACACATAAAACTGCATGCAATGTTAATAACAGCTTTAGTTGTGATTGCCAAAAACTGAAGTTAATTAAGATGCCTTTCAGTAGTTGAATGCATAAACAAACTTTGGTACATCCATACAATGAAGTTTTCAGTGATATAACTTAATAGCTCATTTATTTTTGTAGTGACATGGATGAACATAGATGCATATTTCTAAATGAAAGAAGACAGTGTAAAATTACATACCATATGATTATAATTATCTGACATCTTGGAAAAGACAAAACTGTGTATACAGTTTAAAAACAATCAGTGGTTGTCAGGAATTTGGGAGGAGGAAGAAAGACAATAGGTGAAATGCTGAGGACATTTTAGGTTGGTTAAAATGTTCTGTATGATACCATATACAGGCCTATGACAGTATGCATTTGTCAAATCTCATTGAACTTTGTGTCACAAAGAATAAATTTTAATGTACACAAATTAAGCAAATCATTTAAGAAGTGGGAGAATTCCATGATGAAATGCAAGATGTGACAGACCAATCTAACTTTATTACAAATATATGAACAACTCACTGAAGAGGGTAGGGAAAAAAAGATGCTAACATAAGTAACTTTTGAAATTAATGGAGTTTGTAAAACAAAGCAAGAAAGCCCATACTGTAGAACTATATGCTAGTTGATAAAGTTGTTTCCCATAGGGACACAGGTTAAATCTTATACTACAATACATGTACACCGGAAATGAATAATTAAATAAATAGCTGGCAGATAAAGTGAGCCAGGTTTCTCGCTGCTGGAGTGAGTTTACAGATAAGTAAAGGGAGATGGCTAGAATGATTCATGTGGTAATGAATTAGAGTTGGAGACATCAATATGAACTTATATTTAGCTTAATATAGATACAAATGTTTACATAGAAAATATAGATAAATAGATATGTGAATGTACATGAGTAATATACACAAGTATGTTTTGTTTGCTCTGTCAGCTGAGGAGGCTTTAAAAATGATATCCCAGTTACAGTGAGCACACCTAGTACCCAGATTTTGGTTTCTAATACCATTCTCCAATAAAAGGAACCAAGATGCTTAGAGAATTGCTGATTCTAGGACTGCAGTAAGAAATATACATGATAAGGCTAGAGATCTTACATTGCCTGAAAGTAAGTACTTAAAAATCTTATAAATAAATTACACTAATGAGGGCATGTCACAGGAACACAGAAGGCTGTTGAAAGAGCTACTCCAAAGGCTATACCTAGAAAACTTTGAGCAACAAAATGAAGTTGTATTGAATTATAAACACACAACAAAACATTAATGAGTTCATACTTGTATAAATAAACAATTGAATGCATACATAAATGGAGGAGAAATGAAAACTGTGCCATGCAAAGAATTCCAAATAGTTATGTGGATATTCTGCTCTGAAGAAGATGGAGAATAATTGCCCAGTCCTTAAGTGTGGACTGCACATAAGTGCTTCCCTTCCAAAGAGTGCAGTATGGAAAAAGCTGGGGGCAAGGGGAGAGTAACTTCATAGTGGAGAAACCTGACAAACACTACCTCAGCAAGGTGATCAAAGTCAACATTAACAGTGATAAACCATGGAGATAGTATAGACCTTTGGTATGATGGGATGAAAATAGCACCTTATCTCTGTGATCTTCTCCCCCAAACTCATAACCACATTTAATCATGAGAAACTATCAGACAAGTCCCAGTAGAGGGACATTCTACAAAATGCCTGACTAGTACTCCTCAAAACTGTCATGGTCATCAATAACAAGGAAAGTGAAGAACTGTCATAGCCAAGAAGAGTCAAAGGAGACCTGATGACTAAATGTAATGTGGTATTTCACATGGGATCCTGGGAGAGAAAGAGACATTAAGAACAAACAAACAAAATCTAAGTAAAGTATGCACTCTAGCTAATAATAATATATCAATATTGGTTTATTAATTATAACAAATGTACCATAGTAATGCAGAATGTTAATGATAGTGGAAACTGGGTGTGACATACATGGGAACATTTGTACTATTGCCTCAAATTTTCTATGCATCTAAAACTGTTCAAAAATAAAGTTTCCTAAAAAATTTTAAAGGGCAGTCAAAGATATTTATACTAAATATGTGGTACCTCTCTGGACTGTGATGTAAATAAACCAACTATATGAAAAAAATAAAAATAAAAAGGGGAAATTTAAATAGTGACTGGATATTTGATATTGCAGAGTTATTTTGAATTTTATTAGTAAAAATCAAATTCCACTTTTAAAAACTTTATGCAGAAGTGGTCACCGAGGAAATGATATGATAACCCAGTTTGGAGGGAGGAAGGGGGTGATAGGAAGTTTGCATAAAACAGGACTGACCATGTGTTAATAATTGTAGAAGTAGGTGATGGATTTGGGGAGTTTATTACACTATCCTAATTCTGTATATATTTTACACGTTTTAGAAGAAAAAAATGTTTTTTTTTAAAGTTTAAGAGACATATATATGAAAGAAAATAGAAGAATTAGGGGAACTTGAAAACTCACTGCCATGGATTTCAGGGAGTGTCGTGCAGATATACTCTGAGCTTCATTCTTAACTCTGATGTTGTGGAAGTTTATGTCCTAAATGGTTTTAGATGTGTAGAAAGAAATACACTGCTCACATTTAAGATGATTTCAGAGGGCTAAGGGAAGGTAATTCTCTGGTAAATGTTTGATTTGATTAGTTTTGAACCATTTCATCAGAAGCATTTTTGTCTCAAACATCCATAGCACTGGTCTACCAACTGACTCATAATCCATTGAAAAAGTTCATGAAAATGGATGTAATAAAAGCTTTTGTTTTATGAGCCTTAAGTTATGTTTTGAAAATCAGACATCAATTTGGTTGGGGTAGGGTGGATCTTTCAACTTTCTCTCTTTCTTATTCATCTGTGTTTAACTATATTTGTGTATATATATGTCTGTATATGGAATAAAGCCCTTTTCTCTGAGAATTTCCTCTGTGGTAGACAATTTTTTAAAACTTGCTTTATGCAATTTTTGAAAGAGAGTAGTGACAGCTGCTTAAACCCAAGGTAAATCTATAGAAAAGCTATATTTATATATAGAAGCCCTTAATGTTATGACAGTAGTTTTGTCTTAATTTGGAAATAAGGTGTGACTGCCGTAGGGAATGTGCTATGATAAATTATGACTATTTGGTATTTTTTTCTTTCTGTCTCTCTTTTTTTTGAAACTGAGATGCTTTGCAGAGTGTTAGGGAGGATATGACCACGGTGAGAGGAAAGGCTGAATTTTTGGCAAACTGCAAGTTGTCATTGATGTCAGCCAATTGATGCCAAATATATTCTAAAAACTCACTTGAAAATAAATATTTTACTACTTACTGTTGGCAGAAGGTAAGGTTTATTCTTTGAAAAATGTCCAACTACATCTAATGTATAAAAACATGACTTGTGCTATGTAATTCTGCAAATATTAAGGACCTAATTCTCTCTGTATGTATGTATGTATATAATATCTCTATCACCTCTATCTCTATCACCTCTATCTCTATCTCTGTAGAAATTTACTCCTTGGGTTGGAAGCAATTTTACCAAGGTCCCATTGCTAATTAGTAGCAAAAAGAAACTAAAATCCCAGTCATCTGTCCCCTAAATCTCAATGTCTCTATTGAGCTTTGAATATCTTTGTTGTACCCTCTTAGCATGATCCTCTGTAGAGAACAAGCAACATATAGAAAGACTTTTTTTTTCACTTCACAATGAGCATGTGTGTTCCTGTATATGCGTGTTCACATTTATGTGTGTATGTATTTGCTTTGCAAAAATATGACAGTAGAGGAGGACGGGAAATGCTAACAAATAGACAAAACCTGGACACCGGATAAATGTCAAGTTTACTCACACTGAATCTATAGATATGATTTCACCTTTGGCTAATATCCCCATCAGCAATTGGTCATAAAATACACCTATTTGTGTTGAGAGTTGTTGCTGTTGTCTACCTTAATAAACATGAAAATGTCTTCATAAATTTTTTATCTAACACTATGATCTGTTGTCTCTAGAATGAAACACTAAATGCTGGCATTCAGTTCTCTCGGCCTCCATTTTCAGTATCAGTTAATACTATTCCTCAGCATAAAGTTTGTTTAGTATTTTTCAAATATGTCTTAACCTTCTATTCCTCTGTTTGTCAGTTCTATAAATACCTCCCTCTATACTCCCTTCTTTCATTAGTAGTTCTGATCCTAGCTACCCCTTTTGGGTACCCCTTAGAGCTACTCCTTATGTGGGTACACCTTAGGGAAGATTTTTCTGCCTTCACAAACTTCCCATGACTACTTCTTCTTTCTGAATCCCTCATGTATCCCATACCAATAAATATGAGGCTTTTCAGACTGCTGGCAATATGTGGATAAGAACCAAGTATAATGTATCTTTGTATACAGAAGCCCAAAGTAGATCTGATATAAATGTTTGTGAGTCTAGTAAACAATAGACATTTTTTCCCCCAAGACACAATGTTGCATCTTAAACCCCAACTGGTTTGTTAGCTAACAAGAAAAAAAGAAGCAAAATCATCAGCCTAGAGCAGTTGTTTCTAAAAGCCAATGAATCATGGATCAGCCGAGAGGGTTGCATCATAATCATTTTGAGAGTTTAAAATATTCAGAGCACCACCCCAGAGGGTTTGATTCTGATTTATGGTTGTGTCCCAGAATTCACAAGTATAGCCCAAGAGGGTTAGAACTGAGGAAGGCATTTGTGTTCATATAAAATTGATACTTTCTGGCTTTAGGCAGAGGTTTTCTACCATAGCTACACATTGCAATCACCTGGGATGTTTTCAAATTAAGCCCATGCTGGGGCGTCACCTCTACAGATGTGGGTGTAATTGGATTAGGCCCTGGTATTAGCATTTTCAGAAGCTCCCTGGGTAGATCTAATGTGTAGCCAGGATTGGAAACCGCTGAACAAACATCCTTTTTAAATTCCATTCATCAAAACCACTTGAAATGTACCACTCTGCCCTCTAATTTCATTTCCCATGCGTTTTCTTTCCTTTCTCTTATCCCACTCCATCTCCCACCCAACCATCAGATTCTTCTTAGCTGGAGTTATTTTTTCCCCCAGTTAGTTTTTAAGAATTTGCATTTGATGAAAATGCCTAGTAGAATGAGTTACCTCTGAAGGCTGCCTGCGGTGGGGCGGGGGGAGGGAAGTGGATTGTGAGGTTTTTACAGCACCTTCTCTATCTTCATAATGAGCAAAAGTGCTTAATGAAAAGCATTTTAAAAAGATTTTTATTACCAAGATAACTAACTGCCTGTGCTTAAATAGTAGTAAGAACTATTTCTTTGTTCATGTCTCAAGTAGGTCAGCGTAGAAAGTAGTTTTAAGAATCAAAACAGGAAACAAATACTTATGGGTCATGTTGCCTGTTTATTGGCAACCCAAGGTGTCTTGCCCCCTCAGTCTATTTATACAAATGCCTTTTTCCCACCTGAGATCTTCATGCTTTCTTTCCTAAGAGTTTATCACTTTTGCCAGAATTGAGATTTGGCTTTGGAAATGTTTCAATGCTAGGTCAAAAGCAGCAACAACTATTTGCTTTTGAATCATTTTGCCATCAATTTGAAACATAAGTGTTATGCATAATTTAACCCTTTAAGATGAAAGAGAAAAAAGTATACTAGTATATCTATTATTTTTTAAGTGAGCCAGGTACCTAGGGGGATTTCTGGACCTTTGCCTCCTTACAGATATGTACGGTTGACAGGTATGATGCCACTCATCCCCAGTATAGCGTGGGTACATGTGTTTTCAGCCTCAGATAAATGCAGTTGAAAAAAAGAAAGGGAGACAGAATGTTCTATTTTGGCCTTCAATTAATTGGGTCCTCAAGGCTCCAAGGGCTGAGCCTACTAGTTTTAGAAGCAGTAAAAAGTTATGCCCAGAATACAAAAGCATAAGGATGCATACAACATCCATCCATGTGAGATTACAATGCAGCTTGTGGTTGCTCTATCAAATTGTGGGTCACATTTGTATTCCTGTTGCAGGGGCTTTTGGTGCAAAGGTCATGGATATGACCAATGGGATGCTGGTAAGGAAATTAGTTTCAGCATGTTGGCACCAATTAACTGGTTGTTATTGCAGTGATATTCCTGAAGGAGCAACACATATTAGTTATTGCAGCACAAAATGTGTCCCAGAAAATGTCTCCTTTATTTTGAGGCTTATTTTGATATCTCCTTTTTTATATAGGTTTTTAAACTTTCAGACATTTAGAATGAATTTTTGAATTTGTAAATAGCTAAAGAGTGGTGTGGTGGACAGACCCTAGGGTCACACCCAACCATCCCCGCCTTCTGGTGTACATGCCCTTGTGTGATCATCTCCCCCTGAGTGTAGGCAGGAACTCTGGCTTTCTTCTAACCAATAGACTATGGCAAAAATGATTGGATGTGATTCACGTTTTACGTTCTTATGTGAGACTTCATTTCAGCATATTGAGCTCTAGGTTTCATGAAGTAAGTGGCCATGTTGGAAAAGCCCAGGTGGCAAGGAAATTCAGGGGGCCTTTAGAAACTGTGAGTGGCCTCCAGAACTTGACGGTGGCTTCCAGCTGACAATCATCAAAAAGCTTAGACCCATCAGATATACAACCATAATGAAATGAATTTTCCAATGGCCTAAATGAGTTTGAAGTTGATTCTTCCCCAGTCAAGCCTTCAGATGAGAATGCAGCCCATCTGACCTGTTGATTATAGCCTTGTGAGACCCAAAGCAGAGGCCTGAGCTAAGCCACGTCCAGACTTCTGACCTATAGAAACGGTGAAAAAGAATAAATGTGTAGTAATAAATTACTAAAATTGTAGTAATTTATTAGGCAGCAATTGAAGAGTAATATACAAAGTGTCCCCTGGAGGCTTTTAAGCTAATAAAATATCCTATCTGGCATTTACCTACCTGAACCATGTAATGAAGAAATGACATTTTTAATCCACATCATTATCTTCTGAATTGACAGTGACCATTATTAAAGTGGAGAACTTTCACTCATTTCTATCAGACACCAAGCTTTCAGTAAAAACACAGTTTTTCTGTTATGTTCTTACCTGTTCTCACTGTAACACATTGGTATTATGTGATTCCTTTTTGCTATTCTCATAAATTTTAATCATACGGAACAGAGAATAATCTTTATTTCTCACCAATGAAAGTATTGTTTCCCATTTGGCATTTCCCAAGGGGCATTTTTGAAAAGTAACAAAGGACATTTTTTTTTTAAGTAGCTGGGCTTCTGGGGCTTGATAATTTGCCTTGTTAATCACTGTTCAATTGTTATACTAGCTCAAGACAGGTGGCTTGATCTTTAAAAGAGGACAATGATATAATACATTTCCAATCAGTGGCTAGAGGGAAGGTTGCAGCCCACATAATGTATAATTCAGTTAGGCACGTTAGTTGGTAAAGAAGAAGGTCTGCATTATTGCATTTAGAAGTAAATTGCCCGGTTGTTAGAAAGACATTACATCATTACTTTCTCTGCCCAATCATTTTTCTGTTATTTTTGCCATTCTTAAAAATGTAATTTACTTTTTCTCTATATATTTACTAGGATAGTACTAATTTTATTTTTTATAATCATCTGGGATATAATTGCGAAAAGTTAATAAAACATTTAAAACTGTCAGACTATACTAAGAAAAAAATGTAGTTTCACAAACAATTCTAGTGGGACCAACATCTAGGTTGCTTTTTACCAAGTGCATAGAAGCACTTATATCCTTTTGTAGGGCTGCTTCCCTTTTATATAAAATAACTAATATTGAAATTTAACTATTCTTCCATCAGGTGACCATTGTTCTTCAGTCATAGCCTAAATCTGTTTTCAGAAGTAATATTATAGTAAAAAAAAAACTGACCATGCTACATATTACTAGCATATATAGATACAGATATATACATATATGTAAGAGATAATGGATCTGTGTATATCTATCAAACTATGTATCTAACTGTTTGTGTATGTATGCATCTAATCTACCTAAACTCAGTTTTATTCTATTGATCTATACATCTCTCCTTATGCTGGTACTACTGCTTTATAAATTACTATAGTTTTGTATCAGTAGTAACTTTTTTTTTTTTTTTTTTTTTTTTTTTTTCTTTTTGCGGTATGCGGGCCTCTCACTGCTGTGGCCTCTCCCGTTGCGGAGCACAGGCTCCGGATGCGCAGGCCCAGTGGCCATGGCTCACGGGCCCAGCCGCTCCGCGGCATATGGGATCCTCCCAGACTGGGGCACGAACCCGTATCCCCTGCATCGGCAGGCGGACTCTCAACCACTGCGCCACCAGGGAGGCCCAGTAGTAACTTTTGAAATTGGGAAGAGATTCCTCTAGCTTTGTTCTCTATAAAGTTCTGGCTATTCCTTTGTACTTCCAAATGAATTTTAGAACCAGATAGTCAGTTTCTGCAAAAAAAGGCAGTTGGAATTTTAATAATCAATTTAGGGAGTACTGCCCTTTTTGTAACATTGTCTTCTTTTTTTTTATTTCTGAGATATACATTTTAAAGTAATAACTAGAATTATGACTTATAACATTGTACCAGAACATATAAGATTTTTAGAAATTTCATGTAATGTCTGAAACATTTATATTAACATACTTCCATACAAATAACCCAAAGAAAGTTTAGTATTAGCTGTATTTTTTGTTGGTTTTTTTTTTGTACTGCAGGTACTTATCAGTCATCAATTTTATACACATCAGTGTATACATGTCAATCCCAATCGCCCAATTCAGCACACCACCATCCCCACCCCACCACAGTTTTTCCTGTTTGGTGTCCATATGTTTGTTCTCTACTTCTGTGTCTCAACTTCTGCCCTGCAAACTGGTTCATCTGTACCATTTTTCTAGGTTCCACATACATGCATTAATATACGATATTTGTTTTTCTCTTTCTGACTTCACACTGTATGACAGTCTCTAGATCCATCCACATCTCAACAAATGATTCAATTTCGTTCCTTTTTATGGCTGAGTAATATTCCATTGTATATATGTACCACATCTTCTTTATCCATTCATCTGTCGATGGGCATTTAGGTTGCTTCCATGACCTGGCTATTGTAAATAGTGCTGCAATGAACATTGGGGTGCATGTGTCTTTTTTTTTTTTTTTTTTTGAGGTATGCAGGCCTCTCACTGTTGTGGCCTCTCCCATCGTGGAGCACAAGCTCCAGACGCGGAGGCTCAGCGGCCATGGCTCACAGGCCCAGCCACTCCGCGGCATGTGGGATCTTCCCGGACTGGGGCAGGAACCCATGTCCCCTGCATCGGCAGGTGGACTCTGAACCACTGCACCACCAGGGAAGCCCACATGTGTCTTTTTGAATTATGGTTTTCTCTAGGTATATGCCCAGTAGTGGGATTGCTGGGTCATATGGTAATTCTATGTTTAGTTTTTTAAGGAACCTCCATACTGTTCTCCATAGTGGCTGTATCAATTTACATTCCCACCAACAGTGAAAGAGGGTTCCCTGTTCTCCACACCCCCTCCAGCACTTGTTGTTTGTAGATTTTCTGATGATGCCCATTCTAACCGGTGTGAGGTGATACCTCATTGTAGTTTTGATTTGCATTTCTCTGATAATTAGTGATGTTGAGAAGTTTTTCATGTGCTTCTTGGCCATCTGTATATCTTCTTTGGAGAAATGTCTATTAAGGTCTTCTGGCCATTTTTGGATTGGGTTGTTTGTTTCTTTAATATTGAGCTGCATAAGCTGTTTATATATTTTGGAGATTAATCCTTTGTCCATTGATTCATTTGCAAATATTTTCTCCCATTCTTAGGATTGTCTTTTCATCTTGTTTATGGTTTCCTTTGCCATGCAAAAGCTTTGAAGTTTCATTAGGTCCCATTTGTTTATTTTTGTATTTATTTCCATTACTCTAGGAAGTGGGTCAAAAACGATCTTGCTGTGATTTATGTCAAAGAGTGTTCTTCCTATGTTTTCTCTCAGAGTTTTATAGTATCTGGTCTTATATTTAGGTCTCTAATCCATTTTGAGTTTATTTTTGTGTATGGTGTTAGGGAGTGTTCTAATTTCATTCTTTTACATGTAGCTATCCAGTTTGCCCAGCATGACTTATTGAAGAGACTGTCTTTTCTCCATTGTATATCTCTGCCTCCTTTGTCATAGATTAGTTGACCATACGTGTGTGGGTTTACCTCTGGGCTTTCTATCTTGTTCCATTTATCTATGTTTCTGTATTTGTGCCAGTAACATATTGTCTTGATTACTGTAGCTTTGTAGTATAGTCTGAAGTCAGGGAGTCTGATTCCTCCAGCTCCATTTTTTTCCCTCAAGACTGCTTTGGCTATTTGGGGCCTTGTGTCTCCATACAAATTTTAAGATGATTTGTTCTAGTTCCGTAAAAAATGCTATTGGTAATTTGATATGGGTTGCATTGAATCTGTAGATTGCTTTGGGGAGTATAGTCATTTTCACAATATTGATTCTTCCAATCCATAGAACATGGTATATCTCTCCATCTGTTGGTATCATCTTTAATTTCTTTTATCAGTGTCTTATAGTTTTCTGCATACAGGTCTTTTGTCTCCCTAGGTAGGTTTATTCCTACGTATTTTATTTTTTTTGTTGCAGTGGTAAATGGGAGTGTTTCCAAAATTACTCTTTCAGATTTTTATCATTAGTGTATAGGAATGCAAGAGATTTCTGTGCATTAATTTTGTATCCTGCTACTTTACCAAATTCATTGATTAGCTCTAGTAGTTTTCTGGTGGCATCTTTAGGATTCTCTATGTATAGTATCATGTCATCTGCAAACAGTGACAGATTTACTTATTCTTTTCCAATTTTTATTCCTTTTCTTTTTCTTCTATGATTGTCATGGCTAGGACTTCCAAAACTATGTGGAATAATAGTGGTGAGAGTGGATATCCTTGTCTCGATCCTGATCTTAGAGGAAATGCTTTCAGTTTTTCACCATTGAGAATGATGTTTGCTGTGGGTTTGTTGTATATGGCCTTTATTATGTTGAGGTAGGTTCCCTCTATCTCCACTTTCTGGAGAGTTTTTATCATAAATGGGTGTTGACTTTTGTTAAAAGCTTTTTCTGCATCTATTGAGATTATCATATGGTTTTTATTCTTCAATTTTTTAATATGCTGTATCACATTGATTAGTGTATATTGAAGAATCCTTGCATCCTGGGATAAATCCCACTTGATCGTGGTGTATGATACTTTTAATGGGTTGTTGGATCCTGTTTGCTAGTAATTTATTGAGGATTTTTGCATCTATATTCATCAGTAATATTGGTCTGTAATTTTCTTTTTTTGTAGTATCTTTGTCTGGTTTTGGTATCAGGGTGATGGTGGCCTCATAGTATGAGCTTGGGAGTGTTCCATCCTCTGCAATTTTTTGGAAGAGTTTGAGAATAATGGGTGTTAGCTCTTCTCTAAATGTTTGATAGAATTCACCTGTGAAGCCATCTGGTCCTGGACTTTTGTTTGTTGGAAGATTTTAAATCACAGTTTCAATTTCATTACTTGTGATTGGTCTGTTCATATTTTCTGTTTCTTCTTGGTTCAGTCTTGGAAGGTTACACCTTTCTAAGAATTTGTCCATTTCTTCCAGGTTGTCCATTTTATTGGCATAGAGTTGCTCGCAGTAGTCTCTTAGGAGGCTTTGTATTTCTGCGTTGTCTGGTGTAACTTCTCCTTTTTCATTTCTAATTCTATTGATTTGAGTCCTCTCCCTTTTTTTCTTGCTGAGTCTGGCTAATGGTTTATCAATTTTGTTTATCTTCTCAAAGAACCAGCTTTTAGTTTTATTGATCTTTGCTATTGTTTTCTTTGTTTCTATTTCATTTATTTCTCCTCTGATCTTTATGATTTCTTTCCTTTTTGCTAACTTTGGATTTTGTTTGTTTTTCTTTTTCTAGTTCCTTTAGATATAAAGTTAGATTGTTTACTTGAGATTTTTCTTGTTTCTTGAGGCAGGCTTGTATAGCTATAAAGGTCCCTCTTAGAACTGCTTTTGCTGCATCCCATAGGTTTTGGATCATCGTGTTTTCATTGTCATTTGTCTCTAGGTATTTTTGATTTCCTCTTTGATTTCTTCAGTGATCTCTTGGTTATTTAGTAACATATTGTTTAGCCTCCATGTGTTTGTGTTTTTTACGTTTTTTTCCCTATAATGCATTTCTAATCTCATAGTGTTGTGGTCAGAAAAGGTGCTTGAAATAATTTCAGTTTTCTTAAGTTTACCGTGGCTTGATTTGTGACCCAAGATGTGATCTATCCTGGAGAATGTTCTGTGTGCACTTGAGAAGGAAGTGTAATCTGCTGTTTCTGGATGGAATGTCCTATAAATATCAATTAAATCTATCTGGTCTATTGTGTTATTTAAAGCTTCTGTATCCTTATTTATTTTCATTTTGGATGATCTGTCTATTGGTGTAAGTGAGGTGTTAAAGTCCCCCACTATTATTGTGTTACTGTCGATATCTTCTTTTATAGTTGTTAGAAGTTACCGTATGTACTGAGGTGTTCCTATGTTGTGTGCATATATAATTGTTATAGCTTCTTCTTGGATTGATCCCTTGATCATTATGTAGTTTTCTTCCTTGTCTCTTGTAATATTCTATTTTTAAAGTCTATTTTATCTGATATGAGTATAGCTACTCCAGCTTTCTTTTGATTTCCATTGGCATGGAATATCTTTTTCCATCCCCTCACTTTCAGTCTGTATGTGTCCCTAAGTCTGAAGTGCATCTCTTGTAGAAAGTATATATATGGGTCTTGTGTTTGTATCCATTCAGCAAGCCTGTGTCTTTTGGTTGGGGCATTTAGTCCATTCACATGTAAGGTACTTATAGATATGTGTTCCTCTGACCATTTTCTTAATTGTTTTGGGTTTGTTTTTGTAGGTCCTTTACTTCTCTTGTGTTTCCCACTTAGAGCAGTTCTTTTAGCATTTGTGGTAGAGCTGGTTTGGTTGTACGAATTCTCTTAGCTTTTGCTTGTCTGTAAAGCTTTTGATTTCTCCTTTGAATCTGAATGAGATCCTTGCCAGATAGAGTAATCTTGGTTTTAGGTTCTTCCCTTTCATCACTTTAAGTATATCATGCCACTCCCTTTTGGCTTGTAGAGTTTCTGCTGAGAAATCAGCTGTTAACCTTATGGAAGTTCCCTTGTATGTTATTTGTCATTATTCCCTTGGTAATTTCAATAATTTTTCTTTGTCTTTAATTTTTGCAAATTGGTTACTATGTGTCTCAGTGTGTTTCTCCTTGGGCTTATCCTGTATGGGACTCGCTGCTCTTCCTGGACTTGGTTGGCTATTTCCTTTCCCATGTTAGGGAAGTTTTTGACTCTAATCTCTTCAAGTATTTTCTTTGGTCCTTTCTCTCTCTCTTCTCCTTCTGGGACCCCCTATAATGTGAATGTTGTTGAGTTTAATGTTGTCCCAGAGGTATCTTAGGCTGTCTTCATTTCTTTTCATTCTTTTTTCTTTATTCTGTTCCACAGCAGTGAATTCCACCATCCTGTCTTCCAGGTCACTTATCCATTCTTCTGCCTCAGTTATTCTGCTATTGATTCCTTCTAGTGTAGTGTTCATTTCAGTTATTGCATTGTTCATCTCTGTTTGTTTGTTCTTTAATTCTTCTAGGCCTTTTAAAAACATTTCTTGCATCTTCTCCATCTTTACCTCCATTCTTGTTCCCAGGTCCTGGATCATCTTCACTATCATTATTCTGAATTCTTTTTCTGGATTTTGCCTATCTCCACTTCATTTAGTTGTTTTTCTGGGGTTTTATCTTGTTCCTTCAACTGCTATATAGCCCTCTGCCTTTTCATCTTGTCTGTCTTTCTGTGAATGTGGTTTTTGTTCCACAGGCTGCAGGATTATAGTTCTTGCTTCTGCTGTCTGCCCTTTGGTGGATGAGGCTATCTAAGCTGTAACATTGTCTTGTGATTCATGTAGACAGGATATCTCTGTTTATCAAGGCCTTCATTATTTTCTTTCAACAATGTTGTGTAGTTTTCAGTGTGCAAGGCTTACACTTCTCTTGCAGGAATTTATTCCTAAGTATTTTATTATTGCTGATACTATTTCAGTTGAGGTTGTTTTCTTAATTTTATTATCAGATTGTTCACTGGTGCTTAGAAATGCAACTGAATTTTGTGTATGCATCTTTTATCCTTTAACTTGCTAAACTCATTTAATACGTTTTTTTTAATGGATATCTTAGGATTTTCAGTTCACATCATTTGCAAATAGAGATAATTTTCCATTTTACTTTTAAGATGGATACGTTTCTTTTTTTTTTTTTCTTGACTAATTTCTTGGCCTGCAGTACAGTGCCGAGCACAGGTTATGAATATAGATGTCCATGGCTTGTTCTTGATCTTAGAGGGAAAGATTTCAGTCTGTCATTCTTTAGTATGAAGTTCCTGTGCGTTTTCATAGATAACTTTATCATTTTGAGGAAGTTCTGTTCTATTCCTAGCTTGTTGAGTGATCTTCTGATGAAAGTATGTTGGACTTTGTAAAGTGATTTTTCAATAGTCTTCATCTATTGTTATTGAATCACTCAGTTCTCCCTTCAGTTCTGCATTTCTACCTGTTTTTGCTTCATGTATTTTGGGACTCTATTGTTAGAGGCTTATATGTTTATATTTGTGTCTACTGAGATTAGATTTTGTTCTTTATTCTATTAAATGTGTAGTTTTTCCTATCCTATTAATATAGTGTATTATACTGATATTCATATGTTGAATTAACCTGGGATTCCTAAAGTAAATTCCACGTGGACATGGTGTATGATATTTTTCATAAGTTTCTGGATTTAGCATCTTATTTTGTGGAAGTATTCATGAGGAATATTGGTCTTTAGTTTTACAGTTTTGTTTTCCTTTTAATGTTTTGCCTAGTGTTGTTATCAGGGTAATACTGGCATCATAGCATAAGCTGGGAAGTATTTTCTCCTTGTCTAATTTTTGGCAGTGTTTGTGAAGGATTGGTGTTAATTCATTTTTAAACGCATGATAGAATTCACCAGTTTGGCTACCTGGTACTAGACTTTTCCTGTGAGAATAAATAAATGTATATTATACACATATATATATTTTTAAATTATAAACTAAATCTCTTATTATATGTCTCACTAGAAGTTTGATTTTTAAAAATCAGTTGTAATAGTTTTGTGTATTTCTAGAAATTTTGTTTTATCTAAGTTATTTATTGATATGTAATTGTTCATAGTAATTACATGAAATCCTTTTCTATTTCTGTAAGATCAGTCTTACTATTTCCTTTTTATGCTTGATTTTAGTAAGTTACATTTTTCTCTTTGCCTGGATAATATAGCCAAAAGTTTTCCAATTTTGTTAATATTTTTTTAAAAAGTCTTTTTTGTTGATTTTTCTCTAGAATTTATTTCCTCTGTAATATCAATTCCTACCTCTGCTTGATTTGGTGTTAGTCTGCTCTTTTGCTAGTTCCCTTAGGTGGAGAACTAGGTATGATTTAAGATCTTTCTTTTTTTCTGATGTGGTATTTATAATTTTTCCTTGAAGACTGCTTTTGTTGCATCTAATAAGTTTGAGTATTTTGTGTTTTTGTTTTCATTCATCTCAAAGTATTTTCTGATTTCATGGTGATTTCTTTTTTAGCCATTAGTTATGAATATATTGTTTAATTTCCATATTTTTGCAACTATCCCACATTTCTTTTTGTTATTCATTTTATTTCATTCCATTGTCAGAGAACATACTTTGTATAATTTCAGATCTTTTAACTATATTGAGACTTGCTTTATGGACAAATATCTACTCTATCCTGTAAAATGCTATATATACACTTGGGAACAATTTGTATTCTGCTTTCGAGTGGCCTATTCTATAGATATCCATTAGGTCTAGTTGGTTTATGTTATTCTTAAAGTCCTCTCTTTCCTTGCCAATCTTCTGTGTTACTGTTCAATATATTATTGAATTGTAGTACTCAAGTCTTCAACTATTGTTATTGAATCACTCAGTTCTCCCTTCAGTTCTGCATTTCTACCTGTTTTTGCTTCATGTATTTTGGGACTCTATTGTTAGAGGCTTATATGTTTATATTTGTTATATCTTCTTAACAGGTTGCTAGATTTATCATTACAAAATGCTGTTCTTTGTCTCTGGTAAACAATTTTTTCTTAAACTCTATTTGTCTAATATTAGAATGCCCACCCTGGGTTTTCTTTTGTTACTGTTTCATGGTATATATAGTTTTCATGCTCTAACTTTCAACCTATTTGTGTCTTTGAATCAGTATATAGTTAAATAATTAAAATTTTTAAATTTATCTTTTAATTTTAATTATGATATTTAATTCATTTAAGTGTAATATAAATACCTATAAGGTAATAGTTACATGTGCCATTGGTTGTTTTCTACTTGTCATAAATATTTTATTAGCCTTTTTCTCCATTAATGCCTTATTTTGTATTAAAGAAATATGTTCTAGTGTATCATTTTAATTCCTTTTTCATTTCTTTTGCTATATTTTAAAAATTAATTTTTAGTGGTTGTTCTAGGATTTATAATCAACATCATAATTTTAACAATCTTCTTTGGATTAATACCAACATAATTACAATAATATGTCAAAACTTTATTCCTTTATAGCCTCATTCCCTCTTCTCTCCTTTCTGCTGTTATTGCCTTACAAGTTGCATATTTATACATTGCATGTGCCTCAGTCCAGATTCATAATTAGTACTTTATGCAGCTGTCTTTAATAAAATAGGAGAAGAAATTGTTACAATCAAAAATATATTTATTATTGGTCTTTTATATTTACCCATATAATTACTTTTAATGGTACTCTTTAATTCTTTATGTGAGTTTATTTTAATGTCTGGTATTTCATTTCAGCCTTAAGAGGTCCCTTAGACATTTTGTTGTGGCAGATCTACTATGGGCAAGTCTTCTTAGGTTTGTTTACTTGAGAATATCTTAATTTGACTTTCATATTTAAAGGATAGTTATGCTTGATACAGAATTCTTGGTTAACAATCTTCCTTTCAATTTTTATTTTTTAGCAGTTTGACTATGTCACCTCACTGAGCTCCATGACTTCCAATATTAAATCAGTTGTTAGTCTTACTGACAAGCCCTTATAAATGAGAAGATGCCTGTCTTTTGCTGCCTTCAAGATTATTTCTTTCTCTTTGACAGTTTGATTATGATGTGTCTAGGTGTGGATATCTTTGAGTTACCCTACTTGGAATTTGTTGAACTTTTTGGCTTATAGATTAATGTTATTCATCTGATATTTTAACTCCATAATTTACATTTGGTTCTTTTAAAAATAATTTCTGACTATTTTCACATTCTCTATTTGGCTAGATGTTATTTTCATATTTCCCTTTAGTTCTTTAGACATGGTTTCATTTAGGGCTTTCAACATGTTTGATATACCTGATTTAAAGTTTTTGTTTAGTGAATCCAGTGTCTGGGCTTCTGCAAGTTCAGCTTCTATTGATTGCTTTATTTTTTTCTCTGTGGATCATACATTCTTATTTCTGTACATGATGTACAGTTTTTGAAAAATGAACTTTTTTTTTTTTTTTTTTTGCCATACACGGGCCTCTCAGTGTTGTGGCCTCTTCCGTTGTGGAGCACAGGCTCCAGACACGCAGGCTCAGAGGCCATGGCTCATGGGCCCAGCCACTCCGCGGCATGTGGGATCTTCCCAGACTGGGGCACGAACCCATGTCGCCTGCATTGGCAGGCAAACTCTCAACCACTGCGCCACCAGGGAAGCCTGAAAAATGGACATTTTAAATAATGTGACAACTGTAGAAATAAGATTCTTCCCATTTTCCAGTATTGTTGTTTGTTGTTATTGTTTGTTTAGTGAGTTTTCTGAATTAATTATGTAAATTCTGGACTCTTTCCCATTTGGCCACTAATTCTATGCTCAGTTAGCTTAGCAGTCAATTAAGAATTGGACAGATATTTCTTTTGATCCCTGGAACCTGCAAGTCTCCCAGTCTTTGTTGAAGGCTTCATGCGGGTGTTTGGTATTTTCACCACTCAGCCAGGCAGTCTACAAATCCATGTTAGCCTTCAGTTTCTGCTTGTACAGAGACTCAAGGTTAGCCAGAAGTTAAGAGGTTAGGGCCTTTGAAAGTCTTTCCTGAGCATAAGCACTGCCCTATGCATGGACTTCTAGTTTCCCAGAAATATTTTGAACTTTTCAGATCCACTTATGAATATCTCATTCCCCAGTTTTCTTATTAAGCTTTTTGGTTAGCTTATTATTTGACCTGTTATACAACACTTCAGGCAGCTGCAGTGTTTGGCAGTCATCTCTGGTTTTCAATAAATGCCTTGGGGAAGAGACTTTTTGTACTGTGTGTGCTGAGTCAAGTCAAATCACATCAGCCTTGTTAATGTGGACTTTTAGGAAGCTAACAGACAGGTCAAATAGTGAGCATTCCCTGGAGGTTGGGCTTTGAGGGAGCTCTAACCCAGTTCTGCCTCTTCCAGGTGTTTTTTTTTGTTGTTTTGCTTTGTTTTTTGCGGTACGCAGGCCTCTCACTGTTGCGGCCTCTCCCGTTGCGGAGCACAGGCTCCGGACGCGCAGGCTCAGCGGCCATGGCTCACGGGCCCAGCCGCTCCACGGCATGTGGGATCCTCCCAGACCGGGGCACGAACCCGTGTCCCCTGCATCGGCAGGGGGACTCTCAACCACTGCACCACCAGGGAAGCCCTCCAGGTGTTTTTTTGTTTTTTGTTTTTTGTTTTAACTGACTGTAGACTATTAGTTTTCAAGGATACTGCAAATCCAAGGAGGGGGAACCTGGGAATAGTGCAAGTTAAATTGTCACAAATCTTGGAGTCCTTACTGATAATCAGCTGTTTTTCCTGAATAAACATTCCTCAGATTGCTGCAAACCTTTGGTTAATTTCCACAGTCCTAAAAGAGTTTTGATTCTGACTATTTTTGCCAACGTTCTTTTTGCTTTTATGGATGAGATAATTTGGTTTGTATTTGGTCCTTACTCTACCAGTTTTGCTGACATTTGCACCATTAAATGGAGCTTTTCATTTAAGCTTTCACAAGCTGTTTATGATTTTTCCACAAACTGTATTAAATAATGATAGTTTAGCCTAGAGATGATCATTTTGAGATAGGAGTGCGAGAGGTTTGTGTGGGTATATTACCTTCCCGTAAATTCTTGAATGACATTTGTGAACTCTTTATTTTTAGTTTGTGACAATGTCACACCATCTCTTAGGCTGTCTGTATCTCAGTATTTGCTTAAATGATCTCAGAAAGAGAGAAACCAACCTAGCTAAGAGGTCTGAACTGAAAATGGAACTTCAATTGCTCTCCTTTTATCTACACACTGAGGAAGATAAAGTGCTAGCTACAAATGGCATCTTATCTCAGAGAGCATCATTAGTGTTCTTTTCTGCCTCTACTCCTGAAGCAGGTAACTTCCACTTCACTCCCATAATCCCGCTCCATTGTTTATTTATTAACAATTTACTTAACCTAGCTAACAAACCACACAACATTACCTTTCTTATGCAAAAGACATTTTTAAAAAAGTTGTTGTTGCAGGTTAACCTATTTTTGGAAATTTAAAATATACAAGTCATAAATAATAAATGGATAGATAGAAAGAAAAAAAATACAGATATATAAAGGGAAAAAATTAAACCAACTTAGATTTTACCATGAAGAAATAATCACTTCTAAAACTTTGTTATATATTTCCAGATTTCCTCATGTAAATACACATACAGATATGTTAAATATATTAATATGTATAAAGAAATATTTGTCAAAATACGTTATACTGTACCTCATTATTACTGCTTAAAGTTTAAAGTATATTCCATATGGGACGTATGTTTCCATTTTTAATGGTTATCTCTTACTCATTTAGACTGCCAACTATAATTTAAAGAATAAATATTTGGATTTATCCAAGCTATTTGATATTAGGCTGCTTAAATTAAACCCTACCATTAACATCATGACAATAAATGAGCTAAATATATATTTTCTTATTTGATCATTTATTTTTAGTGACAGATTCACAGAGCTGGAATTAATGGATCCAAGTGCCTTTTATTAGACTTTTGATACATATAACTAAATTTCTAGGATATAACTTAGCAATTTGCATTCCAAGCAGTAGGTTACTGCGTCTTAGCATTACCTTTGATCTTTGCCAGTCTTTTTATTCTCATTTAAAGAACTTCTCTTTAAAAACTAGAGCACATGAACTTGTTTTTATTTTTTTTAATGTTTGTTTCTCCCCATTATTTTTGTGTTTATGTTAGTGGGTGTTTTTTTTCTATTGATTTGCAAGAACTTTTTATATGTTTAGGATATTTAACCTTTTTGCTTTATATGTTGTAGTTTGTTTGGCTATTAAAATGGTGTATTAGTTTGGGGTTCTCCAGAGAAATATAAACAACAGAATATGTGTAGATATATAGTAAGATAGTTATATTAAGGAATTGGCTCATGTGACTATGGAGGCTCATGTGACTATGGAAAATCTGCCGGGTGGGCTGGCAAGCTGGACACCCAGGAATATCTGATGTTGAAGTTCAAGTCTGAAGGCCATCTGCTGGCAGAATTCCCTGTATCTCAAGGGGTGTCAGTCTTTTGTTCTGTTCAAACTTTCAACTATTGGGATGAGACTCACCCACATTATGAAGGGCAATCTGCTTTACTCAAAGTCCACTGATTTAAATGGTAATCTCATCCAAAAAACACCCTCCCAGAAACATCCAGAGTGTCTGAGCACTCATCTGGACACTATGGCCCAAGCAAGTTGACAAGTAAAATTAGCTTTCATTGATGTCTGTATTGTTCCTGACTTTTCTGTCATGCATAGTAAGATCCCTTCTTTGAACAAAGATTTTTTTATTTTAAAGAAGATGTTGGGGGTAGGAGTTTATTAATTTATTTATTTACTTTTGCCATGTTGGGTCTTCGTTTCTGTGAGAGGGCTTTCTCTAGTTGTGGCAAGCGGGGGCCACTTCTTCATCGTGGTGTGCGGGCCTCTCACTATCATGGCCTCTCTTGTTACAGAGCACAGGCTCCAGATGCGCAGGCTCAGCAGTTGTGGCTCATGGGCCTAGTTGCTCCACAGCATGTGGGATCCTCCCAGAACAGGGCTCAAACCCGTATCCCTGCATTAGCAGGCAGACTCCCAACCACTGTGCCACCAGGGAAGCCCTGAACAAAGATTTTTAAAGTACTGCTCTCATGATTAACATTTATATTTTTAATCTGTGTGTAATTTACTAAGGTGGATAATGTTAGGCTTAGGTACAATTTTATATTTTTAAATGGTTAGGCAATTTATCTAGTAAACAGAATAAATGCCACCCAATGATGTTCATATACTAATCTCCTGAACTAGTGAATATGGTATCTTACATGGCAAAAAGAATGTTTCACATATGATGTTGTTAAGGATCTTGAAATGGGGATTATAAAGATGGGTCCAAGATAATCACAAAAGACCAGACAAAAGGGAGGCAAAAGGGTCAAAGTCGGAGATGGTAATACGATGACAGAAACACAAGTTGGAGAAATACACTTAAGAGATGGAAGTACGGGCCATGAGCTAAGTAATGCAGGAACAATCTAGAAACTGGTAAAGGATAATAAATGGATTCCTGGAGCCTTCAGAAGGCACATTGCCCTGCAGACACCTTGATTTTAGCCTACTGAGACTGATTGTGGACTTCTAACCTCCAGAACTGTAAGAAAATAAATTTGTGTTCTTTTAAACCATGAAATTTATGGTTATTTGTTTAAAAAGCAGTAGGAAACTAATATACACTATTTATTGAATAATTCATCATTTTACTTACTGATTTGATATTTGGCATTTATCATGACTCTTCCAAGGGTAATATTTAGCAAGTGACAAACTAGTATATTTTAATCATAAATCATGATCTCTTGTAGCTTTCCATCTTAGAGGCCTAACTATCAGGTCTTTTACCCCAAATAAGGAGAAAGTAGGTATTTGCCTTCTTTAGCAAAACAATTGGTGTCCTTAGTAAGACAACCAGACAGATATTTCCAAATTACTTTTGTCAGTAAAGAACAAAGCCCAGACTCAGTTTTCACATTTCTCTTATCTTAGAAAAGACTTATCCCTTTACCTAGGATAGCTAGGCAAAATCTTCTTGCTAAATACTAGATAATATTGCCACAAGGGCATTAAAGAAAATTTAATCCTTTTTATCCCAGAAGGGATTAAAATGAAGGAGGGGAGAGGAAAGCAATAGGAAGAGAGATGCTCCCACATGAATCCTGTCTGCCTCTTTAGGTATGAGTGGAGGGAAACACAGGTGCTTTCTTCCACACTCAGGGAGAAACCATTCTGCATAGCTTCTCCACCTAACATGAGACCCAAGCAGAGCTAAGGTGGGGAATGGTATTGCATAGTGAGAAGACTGGATTTAATAGTTGGCACTCATGAGCCTCCCTAGGCCTCCATATATTTGAATACAGATTTGAGAGCCAGTAGATCTGCTTTGATGCTCATCACACTCATCACAGTAGTGGTGACAGCCTAGGCTAGAGGGTAGTAAGAGAATATGGCAGGCTCCAGACATTCTTGATGGTAGATTCAGCAGAGGGAAGGTTTCTGAGTGGGTAGGGTCTAGTAGGTTAGGGAAGGCCCATTAGATATGCCCAGGTACTGAGAAAGAAGAAACCACATGTTCATCAGCTATTACATGGTGTGAGCTGTCATGTTTCTCATATGGATCATTACAGTAGACTCCTGACTGGTTTTCCCTGTTTCCACTTTTATCCCCTTATTGTCTGTTCTCCATATATCAGGCAATGTTTATTAACTATGTGCTCAAAACCTTCCAAAACCAGTGAGATATTTTTCTGTCTCACAAAGAGTAAAAGCCAAAGTCCGATATGACCTAACCCCCACCACCTTTCCTACCTCATCCGCTATAGCTTGCCCTCTCAATCATTCCTCTTCTCCTCCTCTGGCCTCCTTTGTTTTTCTCTAGCATGCTAAGTACACTCCCACCTCAGGGCCTTTGCACTTGCCTTTCCCTTTCCTAGAATGCTCTTCTTCCAGGCATACCCATGACTCATGCTTCATTTCCTTCCAGTCTCAACCCAAATATCACCTTATTAGAGACTTATCTCTCCATGACTTTATATAAAATAACAACCATGTGTTGCCTTACTCTCCATGTCCATTTCCCTCCTTCATTTTGCTTCCCATGTACCATGATCTGACATGATGTATTTGTTCCATATTTTTTTGTCTTTTCCCACTAGAATATGGGAAGAACAATGCCTGGGGCATGGTGGAGACTCAATACATATTTGTTGACTTTAATGAATTAATCAGCCACAGCCAACAGATCTGTAGTAGAGTGGTGAGGATATGTCTATTCTTTAATATTGAAGAATAAAGTGCGGCCGCTTGGGATACCTCTGTTTTTGAATTAAATTTCTTCCTGTTAACTTAAAGTGAGAGCCACATCTACATATTTCCAAATTGTGGCCTTGGACTCAATATTTAGACAATAGTCTTGTGTTAATGACAAAGGGAAGAAGAAATTATACATTCTACTTTAGTCTCAGAGAGGTCAAAGACAACTTTGTTGCTTTTACAGAGCAGGAATGTTCATGCCATCTCATTGTTATTATAATAAAAATCTTCCGTAAGTTTCATTCTCTCAAGAGTACTGCATGGATGATTCCTTCCTCTCACATTATACTTTCTTCTGTCTCTGGTATAATTAAACATTACATGAAAATGAATAGGAATGGTAAAGTACATTTTTTCCAAGAATATCACTTAGGTTTGTGAACATTTAAATGTCATGGTATGACGTATTTGATTCCATCTCAATACCCCCCAAGATATGTTGACAGGTAACACAGAGTCAGTAGCTATTCTTCAGTATATTGGAAAATTCATAATTATCCTTTTTTTTTTTTCCAAAGTATGATGCTCTGAGGGATGAGGCTGAAATGAATTATTCCTCCTGAGTCTTCAGAATCCCAGTTCATTGACTGGACTCAGAGGATCTGCAAACAAGTAATTTCTGAAAATTATTTCTGAACTGTATTTGAATCTGATGGTGATATAGAGAACAATCTTTAGGAGAAATGCCATGTATGACAGTAAAGCAGAGCTAGTTAATCTGTTTCTATCTTTTTTGCCCATGAATATCTCTCTAAACAGCATAGTTTCTCAAAACCAGATCAGATTTGAGGATGGGCAATGTGTAAAAGAAGGCTTAGCATGGGATTTTTTATCTGGTCTAGCTCAAGCTGGAAAGATGTGTGCTGAGTTGGAGAGAGTCTTGGTCCAAGAGGGGAACCAAGTGTTCCATTGCAGTTAGACCACAAACTGTGTGACTTTTCAAATACCCGTGGGCTTCAAGATTTTTATGAGCAAAACAGTGGGGTTGGATAAATGATATTGAGGACCCATTTGGGATGCTAGCTCATCACAAGCCTGATTAAATTATGAAAGAGATGACCCTCTGATTAACTCACATTTCAAAAGAATTGAGCTGTTTGGATTAACTTTCATTTGAGGAGGAAGTATTGAGGGAAGGAACTCCACCTATTGGGGGTTACTAGCTTATCGTTAGTAATAGTAGAGAAGGTGGCAATTTGTCAAAGTGGACGTGGTAGAAAAATCCTTGGTTCTACCACATATGACCTCTAATGTCCCCCTAAAATCCTCTCCTTTCTGGATGACTTCTCCAGATTAAGGAGAAAGTAAAAATTGTGCATGAATCCAACTAGATTCTAGCCTTCAAAATAAACTCTCCAACTAAAAATCCACCCAAAAGAGCATTTTTAAATTATTGCCAATATTTTCTTTTTCTTATTAAAAAAGTAAATATATGAACAAAGAGAAAGATATAATTTTTTTCTTTATAGTTTCATCAAGTGCCTAGTTTTGAGGTGAAATTCAGTGTTTGAGTATTGAATAATTCAGGATTTTTTAACAGTGAATAATGTACCTTGCAAAATCAGGTTCTTGCTGCTCTTGTTCTGTTCACAACAGATTCCTGAAGTTCCCTGAATTAAATTCAACTATATTTCTTGGAATATGATGATAAAAGGAAAGAATGACCATTGAGTGATGAATTTATTGAAGGTGGTTTGTTCCACTTAGTTATTAGATTGTCAGCATCTGCTCTGTTAAAAGCACTGGATTTCAATTTGTAACATATTAGATGTATCTTTAAAACCAATGAGCATTGGAGACTATCAATGTCTTAGATAAGCCCCTGCATACTCACTTCTGTACCACATTTTGCCCTCAATTTATTTCTCCTCTGAAATGTTTAAACAACTGACTCCAGATGATTCAGATCATGACCTTCCTGAGTGTTGAAAGTGTTGGCCCTAGCACATAAGGTACCCCTGCAAACAAAGAGAGCCAGGAATGTTCTGCAGTGTTCCATATCTAATTCCAGGAAAGAGTCTTTTCAGTTTTCTAGAGTGTTATATGGGCTAAGAGAATTCGATGAGGATTATTTTATGCTTATACAATATTGCTTCAGAACAAGGACAGAAGATATACCTGTGTATAAAAGTGACTTTTCCAAAGACACCCTTAATTCTAATACCCAATTTAAAATGGCCTGTGAGAAGCCCCTTGAAACTAGAAAAATAATAAATCAAAGACCCTCAAGTATATAAAGTTTATCTAGCTGCTCTGCAGAAACTTTGCCAACTCAAGTCATGATACTCAAGAAATAGTATTTCAAAGGAGAACTCTGCAAATATAGAGAGGATATAAGTCAAGAAAGTCAGGTACAGACTAGGATCTAGCTGGCTAAAATATGAGTGAGGGTTATGCATTTTCCTCTTTATATAAAAATATTTTTTGAGGAGGTATTGACTGAGGAAAGGAGTTCTGTATCCTGGCAACTTAGGGATGGCAGAATAAATTAAGAGAGAGAGCAGGGCATTGGTAATAACAAATGAATTTTCTGTGTCTGCAGTACCATCCACACCTGGACTCATCAGGTTCAATGTGAAGAGCACTTAGTTAGACTTGAAGTTCTTCTGTGGCAGGTGCCAGACAGAATAACATACCATCTTAATGTTAAGGAAAAAAGAGAATTATGTTTTAGTGGGTTGTGAGGAAGAGGTAAGGACTCTACTCATCAGAGGCAGAAACTTTGATTAGTTAGGATGGGAACTTACAGAAACAGAAAGGCCAAGTGACTTTACGTATTAGTTTGCTGGGGCTGCCATTTTTACTGAACCAAACGTGGGTCCACTTGCCAGCGCACAGTAAAGCCAATATACTGACACCAGGATGTGATGAAAGAAAGTGCAGGGTTTATTATAAGGTGCCAGATAAGGAATCAGGGATAGCTAGTGCTCAAAAAGCCCGAACTATCATGGATCTCAGGAAGGCATTTTTACTTTTATTTATTTTTTGTTTGTTTTGTTTTAACATCTTTATTAGAGTATAATTGCCTTACAATGGTGTGTCAGTTTCTGCTTTATATCGAAGTGAATCAGTTATACATATACATATGTTCCCATATCTCTTCCCTCTTGCATCTCCCTCCCTCCCACCCTCCCTATCCCACCCCTCTAGGTGGTCACAAAGCACCGAGTTGATCTCCCTGTGCTATGTGGCTGCTTCCCACTAGCTCTCTATTTTGATAGTGTATATATGTCCATGCCACTCTCTCACTTTGTCCCAGCTGACCCTTCCCCCTCCCCATATCCTCAAGTCCATTCTTTAGTAAGTCTGCATCTTTATTCCTGTCTTGCCTCTAGGTTCTTCTCACCATTTTCTTTTTCTTTCTTTTTTTTTAGATTCCATATCTATGTGTCAGCATATGGTATTTGTTTTTCTCTTTCTGACTTACTTCATTCTGTATGACAGACTCTAGGTCCAGCCACCTCACTACAAATAACTCAGTTTCGTTCCTTTTTATGGCTGAGTAATATTCCATTGTATATATGTGCCACATCTTCTTTATCCATTCATCTGTTGATGGACACTTAGGTTGCTTTCATGTCCTGGTTATTGTAAATAGAGCTGCAATGAACATTTTGGTACATGACTTTTTTTGAATTATGGTTTTCTCAGGGTATATGCCCAGTAGTGGGAGTGCTTTGTCTCAGGAAGGCATTTTTAAAGGCAAGGTGAGGGAGGGGAAGTGCATGGTCTGTGATCAGGTTGTGCACAGTTCTGATTGGTTGATGGTGAGGTAACAGTGCAGTGTCACAGGGGTTAACATTGTCAATCCTCAGGCTGTAGTAGGCCTATGTGCTCAAGGTCATCAAGTAGTTAACCACAGCCTTCCATTTGGTGGGAGTTTTAGCATCTGTAAAACAGCTCAGGAAATGTGCTGATCCTGTTACCTAGGTTTTTCAGAGACTAGCTAAAGCAGAGGATATGGGGAGGGGTCTGTCTCCAGAATGCCCCATAGGGAATACCACTGACTTGGTGATTTAAACAAGAGACATTTATTTTCTTACAGTTCTGGAGATCACAAATCTGAGATCAAGGTGTTGGCAGGTTGGTTTCTTCTGAGGTCTCTATCCTTGGCTTGCAGATGGCCACCTTCTTGCTGTGTCTTCACATGACCTTTCCTCTATCAGGTGCCTCCCTGGTGTCTCTACCTCTTCTTATGAGAACATTCATATTGGATCAGGCCCCAGCATAATGGCCTCATTTTAATTTAACTTAATCAGGTCTTTAAAGACCCTACTTCTAAATACAGTCACATTCTGAGGTACTGGGGGTTAGGGCCTCAACAGATTAATTTTGGGTAAGTGGCACATTTGAGCTCATAACACTGCACAAGAGGTGAAAAATGAAGATTTGTTATAAACACTCAAAAGGAGATAACTACCTAAACTTGAGATTCAATTAAGAATGCTGAAAAGACTTTTTCAGAATGCCTGCAATAGGCTACTTATACCAGGGAACTGCTAGGGTATGAATCCATGGTAGGTACCAACCCTGTTTAGTTTGTGGTCTTCAACGAACTGTGGTCCTTGGATAGTTGCCATTCTCTGGGACAATCTCGTCCCACAACCAGTTAGAATAGTCCCACTTGCCAGATTCCCTAATAGCAGACTATTCTTTACCTCCTAGTCTCCTAACTTGGTTCATAGACTACACTCCAATATCCCGGCCCTTAGGAAGCTTAAGTATTAACCCGGGAGGACTAGAATGGCTTCTCCAGGTATAGCTAATTCATAAGTCTCATTTCTTCTTCCTAACATACATGGTAATTGTAAATACAATTTTGCAAATAATTTTTAATTTAATGTTTTCTTTTTCTACCATATTATGAGTCTTGTTGACAGCTGTACACGTGGTACATCTATGATATAATAGATGCTCAGTGATTATTTTCCGAATGAATAAAAATCCAGTTAGTATCCTTTAGTCTCTTACTATGTGCTCAGCATCATGGTTTTCCTGTGAGTACCATGCTGCGTTATTCCCAGCCTCAGGGAACAGGAAAAATGATTGGAAGACAAAGCAAAATAAGTGATAGCAAACAGGGTGTTTGAATGAATGTATGGTGCTGATAAGGTGATCATAGGGGAGAAAATGTAAAACAAGAAAAGTTTCTTGAGGTAGATGGGGTATGAACTGGACTTGGAAGGACAAGATACATCTAGAGAAGGAGCAGAGGGGGGTTGTAGCATCGATACAGGCATAAGAGTTAAGACAATCCATGGGACTTAGCTGGGCAAATGTTTTTGCTATCATTTTAGGAGATAAAGCCCTCTCTGTATTTCTGAGATGAAGAACCTTCAAAAAAAAAAAAAAAGTGACACTGCTTGCTACTTCTTACCCACCATCATTACTAAGCAGATGACAGACACTGTTTTTGACTAAATGAATGAATTCTACACACACACACACACACACACACACACACTCTAAAAGTGGGATTGGAGGAAAAGAAACCTGATCTGATCCTTGATGGTGAGGAATGGTGAACTAGATTAAGTAGCACCAGATGGATAAAACTTTAAAGTCTGTTTCACACTGAAAGCCAGCTGGCACGGTTTCACCAAGTTAGCTATTATGTTGTTTTGTTTTTCTTTCTTTCCTGTGCAAATCAATCAGTACATAAAAATGAAAGAAAATTAACCTAAAACCAATGCCAATTAAAACATGTAAAGAGCTCCAGAGAGACTTTTGCTAGAAAAACATCAGAGAAGTTTTTGCTTGGGAAAGAGGAGAGAGCAGATAAGAGTACCAATGTCACTACCAATTTGACAAGGCGTTTGCACTGATAAGAGCCTCTAATCCACTGGCTCTTTTTTTTTTTTTTTCTTTATGTGGCTTCACATTTTCTCCCTCTGTGCAACTCTCTGTAATTTTAAGTGATCCAAAATGTCATATAGTTGAATCAGACAGTATGTAGCCTTTTCAGATTGCCTTCTTCCACTTAGTAAAATGCATTTAAGTCTTTTAATGGTTTGATGGTTCATTTGTTTTTAGTACTGAATAATATTCCATTGTCTGGATGTATCACAATTTATTTATCTATTTACCTATGGAAGGACATCTTGGTTGCTTCCAAGTTTTGACAACTATAGATAAAGCTGCTATAAACTTCAGTGTGCAGGTTTTTGTGGGGCCATAAGTTATCAACTCCTTTGGGTAAACACCAAGGAGCATGATTGCTGATTCATATAGTAAGAGTATATTTAGTTCTGTAGGAAACTGCCAAACTGTCTTCCAAAGTGTCTGTACCATTTTTATATTCCCACCAATGATGAGTGAGAATTCCTGTTGCTCCAAATCCTCACCAGCTTTTGGTGCTGTCAGTGTTGCAGATTTTGGCCAGTCTAATAGGTGTGTAGTGGTATCTCATTGTTATTTGAATTTGCATTTCCCTGATGACATAGGATTTGGAGCATCTTTACATATACTTGTCATCTGTATATCTTTGGTAAGGAGTCAGTTAATATCTTTGGCCCATTTTTTTACTCTGGCTGTTTGCTTCCTTACTATTGAATTTTAAGGGTTCATGTCTATTTTAGATAACAGTCCTTTCTCAGATGTGTCTCTTGCAAATATTTTCTCCCATTCAGTGGTTGTGTTGTTCTTTTGACATTGTCTTTCACAAAGAGAATTTTTTCATTTGAATGAAATCCAATTATTCAATTATTTCTTTCATGGATTGTACCTTTGGTGTTGTATTTAAAAAATCATTGCCATACCCAAGGTCCTGTAGGTTTTCTCTGATGTTATCTCCTGTAAGTTTTATAGTTTTGCATTTTACATTTAGGGCTGCGCTTTTGAGGAGGAATTACAGAGAGACTAAGGGTATTGTAGTGTGAGGCAAAAAGGGAGAAGATATAAGCAAAAGAAAGAATGAGAGAAAGAGAAGGGTGAGAAAGAAGAATGAAGGTGTAAAACCTACATGTATGTAAGAATTGTCTTAAAATGAATGGTTGCTACCTCAGGCTGATGGGATTTTAGGTCATTTTTACTTTATCTGCTATACTTTAGTCTTTCATGTGTCATTTAAAAATGAGCATGCGGGGTTTATATAAACAGGAAGCATAATAAATCTGATTTCAATGGATTGGAAAGTTTTCAAAAGAATTTCGTGGTTGAAAATCTAAAAATGTCTAAATTGAAGCAAAAATCTTGCACCTGAAGGAACTATGAAGAATTTCAAAAGTTGAGCAGCTTGAAAACAAAATTTACGTAATTTTTTTAATTGCTGTTTGACCATAGCCTACTATAGGAGATATTTATTCAGGAAAATAACTTGGGGGATAAAAGATATAACTATGAAAGCACTTTTGTCTAAAGCTTTCTACTTTGAATGTATGCATTATCTGTCCAAAGAGCCACTCCAGTGTTAAGTACAGGATGCCTTCACCATTTGTCTTCCTCTGAGCAATAAAGCTGTTAGGGGCCACTATGCATAATGCCTGGTAAAATGGTCAGCTAGGAATTAAAGAACAATCATAATTTGCTAATTTTTCTAAAATGCATTAAAAATTTCCTTTCACATTACTCTCTTTGATTCATAAAGAAGGGAGGCAGGCTGGCAAAGTTTAAATGATTGAAAATGATGCCAGTGACCTTCTGCAAAATCTGATTACAGCTTTGATGATTGATACCTTGCCATTAGCACAGAAAGGGAAAAAGCCTAGAAATTGAACAAAGTAAATCAGCAAAATCTTTCTAGTTTATAGTGAACACTTACACATGATTCAAAAACGTTTTAACCAAGATTTCATTTTCTGTAAATATATGTTGCCTTCGAATATGAAGTATTTATTTCAGTGACTTTTGCCTGAGCTGCACTTTAATCTTGTCTTCAAGAAAGTCCAAGTTGGCCTGCCACCTTCCCCAGGCTTCAAGGCTGGTGTGATTTACTTAAGTGACAG
Source organism: Mesoplodon bidens (assembly GCF_964165515.1). Classification (NCBI taxonomy): domain Eukaryota; kingdom Metazoa; phylum Chordata; class Mammalia; order Artiodactyla; family Ziphiidae; genus Mesoplodon; species Mesoplodon bidens. The sequence continues at coordinate 23,858,835 of NC_138176.1, forward strand.
TGTACCACTCTATCTGTATTCCTGTTTTCATTTGGCAGCTCGAAAGGAATGCATGTTGCTGTTGTGGGAGATGGGGACATTGGAAAAATTCAGAAGTGAGTCTTTCTTGGAAACTTCCTTGCATTTGCTAAATGTCCTGTGTCAGTTTGACATATAAGACATGCTGTCACAGCTCATTAGATAGAACATTACTGCATTGATTATACATTCATACCTCTCCATAACATCATGGACCAGAAAAGACAATTCATAGTATACCACAACTACAAAGGAGTTCTTCCACAGGGGTTTAAGCATCGAATAACTATCATGGTAGGGTTTACTATCAACTAACGCATGACACAGGCCATCTTGTAGCAAATTTCCAATAATAAGTTGGATGAATTGTGTATAGTTATGGAAAAATTTTTGTGTATTTACATATCATCCTTGCATGTGTATGAGATATGTAGCACTGTTTAGAAGTATTGAATGGCCCACTATGTCTTTATAGAAAAACATTGACAAACTGACATTTACTGTATGCCAACATCATAACAACTAAATGTCATCATTATGAGCACTTACTATATATGCCAACAGGGTAGAGTCAATACTTATAGAGTGCCTGCTGTATATAAGACTGTAAGGTCCTTGAAGGTAGAAGCTATGTTTGTAGAGTTTAATAAAATGCCTAGTACAGAGTAGTTACGCTTCCTGCAAACAGATTTTCTTAAATGAGTGAACATACTAAGCTATACAATTCTTGTTTAATTTTCAGTCCCCCTTCCCTCCCCCCAAATTTATGATTAGGTGCTTTTATTGATCTTGTTTTAAATAGATTGAAACTGAGACATAAAGAGGATTATTAACATTCCATGAATACACAACTGATTAGTGACTTAGAGTATTGTTTTCAAGATGATTTGAAACCTTGAGGGCCTAGATAATCACTAGGAAATTTTAAGGAAAATCCAATGGCCAGAAAAGAGATGTTCTAAGAATGAACTCTAAGAATGGGTCAGTGAATCTCTTTGACCTTCAGAATACTCTGTATAGTTCTCTATCTTTCAAGTTATTGAGACTGTTTTGTATTAGTTTCCTGTTACTGCTGTAACAAACTCATACTCTTGGTGACTTAAAACAACACAAATGTATTACCTTACAGTTCTGAAGGTCAGAAGAACAAAATGGGTTTCACTAGACTAAAATTTAAGTGTTGACAGGGCTGTGTTCCTTCTGGAGACTCTAGAAGAGAATCTGTTGCCTTGTTTTTTCCAGCTTCTAGAGGTCACCCACATTCTTTGGCTCTTGACCTCCTTTCCGTCTTCAAAAACAGCAATAGCCAGTTGATCTCAATGTAGCATCACTCTGATTCTAGCTTCCTTCATAACATCTCTTTCTCTGACTCTTCTTCCCTCTTTAACTTAGAAGGACTCTTCTAATTGCACTGGGCCCACTCAGATAATCCAGAATAATCTCCCACCTCAAGATTTTTGGCTAAACAACAGTTAAACAATCCCTTTTGCTCTGTAAGTTCACATATTCACAGGTTCCAGGGATTAAAACATGGGTATCTTTGGGGAGGATCATTGTTCTACCTACTACATGGTCCATATAAAGAATAGAAAGAGGTTAGGGAAACATCTTAGATGCTTTGTTTGACATCTCTCAAGAAGTAAGTCAACGAGCACCCTTAATCCAAAGTAACATAATGTTAAGTTTGTTCAATGAGGTGTGTTTTGAGTAAGATCAAATGCTAATTTACTGAGTACAATTTTGCCCTTGTTTGGGATTCTGGATTATAGATAAAAATGTAAGCTACTGATGCAGGTTCACATTGTAATGGATCTACATGGAGGAAATCACTGTGGAAGTGATACAATCATCTTGTATTGTTTTCAAGATGATTTGAAAACTTGAGGGCCTAGATAATCGCTAGGAAATTTTAAGGAAAAGCAAAGTGGCCAGAAAAGAGATGTTCTAAGAATTAACTCTAGGAATGGATCAATGAATCTCTTTGACCTTCAAAATGTTCTGTATAGTTCTCTATCTTTCAAGTTATTGAGACTGTTTTGTATTAGTTTCCTGTTGCTGCTGTAAAAACTACCACACCCTTGGTGACTTAAAACAACACAAATGTATTACCTTACAGTTCTGAAGGTCAGAAGAATATTTATGCATTTTATTTCATACACAAAAGTGTTTAAACTTCTAAAAATAGTGGGGTCCCACTTCCTTCTTTTTTAAAGGAGGTACTCAGAGCTATATGTAAATGTGTGGTTAGATCCTTATTACAATTCAGGCCATATTGATTTCTCTACAAGAATCTTTGGAGTGCATTAAAATTAAACTGTAGTAATACCCATTTAATCAATTTGCAGGTATTATTTTAGTCCTCCAAATCAGACTATTTATCTAAGATGATTTTTCCTCAGTGTACTTTCCTTATATTATTTTCCTGTTCAAATTCTTCATTCAGTTTCTTTAGGTATAGGCTAACTCAGACTTGTACTCAGCATTCTCCTTAGGCTGTTCCCAGATGAATGTTTAAACTTTCACTACTCTCTTAAGAGAGCTTTTGAGGGTTTTTTTCTGCTTTAGGTTTCACTCCAGAAGTTCTGTGGGATCTCCGTAGATGCCCTGGAGCAAAAGGCATATTCCTGGAAAGGTCTCTAGACTTCTTTCCCCAGCTTCAGTCAGAATACTTCAGTGTTTTCTGGTTTATACATTGGGTTTCATTGCAAGGTTATTATTAAGGAAAACTTTCCAAAGGGGAGTTGGGGAAATTAATTATAATGGCTGTTGTCTATGATTAATTTATTTAGCCAAATGATACCCATTACTGATGAGCAAAGATCTCACACATTAGGACTTCTTACATTTTGCTTCTATCCTTTCCCTGCTCTTAGATGATTGCTCCCTGTCCAGGTTCTCTGCCCTTAAGGGCTAACTTCAGTTTTATCTTATGTGCAAGACTGTCTCTGGTCATTTCATTACAGAGTGATCTCTCTCTCTGGAACACTAAGGAAGGCACTTGATCCTATATTTACTGTCTGCTTTTGTTGTATCCCTAGTGCTATGCATATGGCCTGGCATGCAGTAGACATACAGTACCTGGTGCATGATGGAAGGAAGGAAAGTAGAAAGGAAGGAAGATGCACAGAGGGAAAGACAGAGGAAGAAAGGAATTTGATATTGCACACATTGTGTTAGGTGTCACTGAACTTTCATTTTTGGGTTTAACTTTTCATATGTAAATGAAAATCTACCCAAGTAGTTTAAAGCAAAGAGAGACGACAGGTTTACTTAACATTTATCAAGTGCTCTATGATATGCTAGGTGCATTATATGATGATTCTCTTTAATTTCATCTTCATAGCAATCACGTGAAGTTTCACCAAAGAGGAAATTGAAGCTGGGCGAGTTAAGTAGCAGTCCCCACGTCACCCAGCACCAACAGGGCTTGAATTTAAATCCCAGAGTGTGTGTGTTACATGCATTTCTTCAGGTTCCCATGAAGCTAGTCACTGATTTCTAAATCTCACAGAACATCTGACAGGAAGCAAATACTCATTTCTTTTTTTATGAATAAATAAATGAATTATTCAGTGCCTTTTTAAAGATGGATGACATTAGTGCTTTTTAATAAACTACTGCATTTCTACAATTTTGCTGCTACCACCACCATCCCCACTGCCCTGTTATGAGCCCCAACTTGAGAGCCATCCTGCCTTGGTTTCAGTTTTAGTTATCTCACGAATCAGCTGTATGGCGTAGTCAAGTTCTTTAGTCTTCTATGCCTCAGTCTTTTCATTTGTTACAGGAGGAAAATAATTGCACTCACTTCATTGGATTATTAGGAGGATTAAGTGCAGTTAGCCCAGTTCCTAGACTGTAGTAACAAGGAACATTTATTGAGCACTGAATGCTACCACCACTTCCATCAACATTTATTGGGTTTTTAATAAATGTCAGCAATTGTGCTACATTCTCACTATAAACCTTCTGTAACAGCCCCATAAACTAGGTACTGCTACTGTTCCCCTTTCTAGATGAGCAAACGGAAGCTTAGAACAGAAATTGCTTGCCCAAGGTCACTCAGCTAGTACATGACAGAGCTGGGCTCACACCCAAGTCTGTCTGATGCCCCTGATCTAAACTACTAAGTCTCTGCTGAAAATTTGGCCTCTACCCTGTTGCTCTTTGGGGACTTTTTGTGTCCTCTCCTCTGTGTATAACACCTCTTCCACTATATGTTATGTTTGGCATGTCTCTTTCATTATGTTCCCTGTTGTCCTGATTCATTGTGCATTTAGCTATGCTCACTGGGTGTCCCTAGGACTCCCTTATTTTGCTGTCAGACCTGAGGTTCCACCAAACTGGGAAGGTAGTTGGCTCTTGTTATTGCTGTGTTTGATTTTCATTCTTTTGGTTTGTGTCAGCTGTTTTACACACACACACACACACACACACACACACAGCCTTTCTACTCTGGGTTGCCTGAGAAAATGATCTGTTATCAAAATGGAATGACATCAGTCAGCACCATGGATTTCTCTGTGTCTTCATGGCTCAGGGGACGTCCTTGTCTAAAATAGTGCCCCCAGGAGAGCCCTATTTAATTTCCTCTAGTAAAAGCAACTTACCAGAAGCAATGTCAGTGAGGCTGTGTGCTGAGTATGTTCATCTATTACCTGGAAAATGTTTCAGCCTAAAATGGGCTGATCTCCACTACTCTGGGACACTTGTGATCTCCATAGGCGGCACCCAGTGATATAGGTTCAAAGAAAAATATCTGAAATAGGAGGCTGTTCTTTCAGAGTTTAAGTAGTAAACTCTTACCTTTCTTAATTCCCTCTTTTATCCAAAGTAAAGAGACAATCCATGGACTGTTCTGAGGATGCCTGAGGCAAATGAAGCAGCTAGATATTTTGTAGGTTGCCTACTATGTGCAATTCATTCAACATTTGTGCATTTAGTTTTTTTCACAGATACTGGGCTAGAAGCTTGGAATAAAAATAAAGACAGATTTTCAAGGGAATTGGAGTCCAGTAATACCAAACATAATACTGTGTGACTTAGCATAAATTTTCTCACTTAATCCTCATAATAGTCTTGAAAAAAACAAATTATTATCTCAGTTTTTACACATGAGCAATGAGAGGCTGAGAGAGGTTTAATATCTGGTATTTCAATTATGGACCATTTAATTCTGCAATTCATGCATCTTACACTATATCACTGTGTCTCCCAGGGGCCACTGTGGGAAACCTCTGGGAACTTTTGTGTAGCATAGTGCTTAAGATTGCAACTTTGGCATCAGACAGATTGTAGTTCAAGTACCAGCTCTGTCACCTATAACTTTTATGACTTTGGGTGTGTGTATATAAGCATGCATATGCCTACATGCACACATATATTATATATTACATATAAACCTATATTATAGAATTGCCATGAGGATTACATGGGATACTATATTAAGCCTGCTATAAACCTAGCATGTAGATCTTTGTTAAATGGCATCTACCATTATATTATTAGTATTGAAGGGAGTCTCTGTTGGGTTGTCCAGTTATAGTAAGAAAAACCCTAGTGTGAAGTGTAGCTCTATTTTTCCACAGAGATAAGAAAAATGGAATTAGCTGGTGGGTAAACTACCATTAACATGAATGAGTAAGCCCCATCCTTTCCCCTTCAATCCCTCCAGTTTATTATTTTTTAATAGAAAGATGCTTTTGAAAATAACACTGAAACAAAACCCATTCTCATCATTTATGGCTAGTTGACACTGGAACTAATTTTTGAGTATTAAGTGTAAAGCCTTAAAATATTGGTGAAGTTCCATTACAATGCTATGCTATTATTGAAATGAAATGGGTCATGGGAACCTAGTAGGAAAATGCACAGCCTTCCTGCCCTTGTATGACTCTGTGGCACATTCTCTCCAAAAAAGAGGAAATACCATCCCAATAATACTCCTAAGGGGCTTGAATAAGTGTAGGGGCAATTCTGACCTCTTTTGCCTTAGTGATCCGTAAATTTAGTAATTTCTGACTCGGAGACTGGTCATGGAAGCTATCTATTCATTCACTATTTCAGCAAATACTTAGTGAGCTCCTCTCTGTAGTCCTTTTCATCACATGGAAATTTTAGTCTTGAGTGATCCCCTTCTTGTGTCCTTCATTCAATATGGGTCACATTTACAGTTGCCTATAATGTGCTTATGATATATACTTGAGTAATATAAGGTCATATAAAGTATCATTATAATTCTGCAAAAAATACAAATGTACAAAGAACAAAAGACAATATAAAAATAGTTAATATTAACTATTTTGTACTGGTGAGGTTACAGGGAATTTTTGGTGTGTATATCTGTATGTGTGTGTGTGTACCTTCCATCATTTATAATATTATTAAAACTTGTAGGTCATAACTTTGTCTATGCCAACATTCCTAAAGTCATCTTTGAGCTTTTGCTAGCTCTGCTTTATACATATGTAATTTAATCCTCATTACTCATTATTTTAAATTTTCAGTCTACACTCATTCCCAAGGTGATTCATTCAGTCTCATGACTTTAAATACCATCTATGTGCTGATGAGTTCCCAACTGAATTTCTAGCTCTGACCTCCCTTGAACTCCATATGTGAAAATCCCGTTGTATACTTGACATCTTGTATTCAGTGTTTAATATCCATCATGACAGTAACATGTCTCAAACAGAACTGATACAATCCTGACAAACATATCTCACCATTTTTTTTACAAACTTCCTCTTTCTGTAAAATTTCAAGCACCACTTTTCAATGATTCATTCAAATAAAAAACCAGTATGTCCTTGATTCTTCACATTTCCAATCATCAAGTTCTACAAGCTTTATTTTTAAAACATATCCCCAGACTGCACAGTTCTACTGTTAACCAGCCTAATCCAAGCTGACATTCTCCCTGACCTGGATGGCCATGTTGGTCTCTAAGCTGGTCTCTGTTTCTTCCCTGGCCTTCCACATGTCAGTTCTCCATGTAGCCATCAGGATAACATTTAAAAAATAGATCATGTCACTTACCTGCTCAAAACTGTTTAATGGTTTCCATCGCATTCAGAATATAATTCTTTCCATGACTGGACAAGACTCATAGCGGTCATGGATTCCCTCCTTGACCACATCTCCCTTCCTCTCCCCCATTCACGTTGCTTCAGACACACTGGCCATCTCATGGTTTCCTAAGCAAGCCAACCTTTTCTTCACCTGAGCTATTTTCTTGCCTTGAACAATATTCCACTCCATCTTCATGTGGCTCACCCCCTCCCTTCATTTACAACTTTTAAAAATGTTAGCTCCTCAGAGAATCCTTATCTGACTAACATAGGCAGAATAGCCACCTCCTCTGCTCGTTACCCATCTGCTTGTTACCGTTCTTTATCTTCACCTGAAACTTTACATGCATATACCATATACCCATGTAAACACACACATATTCAGATACTAATTTATTATTTTGAATTACTCAGTATATTTTCTGTGTATGTTTTTCTTATGAAAACTCTCCCTTCAAGATTGTAAACACTTCAAGATCTGGGACCATGTCCCAATCTGTACCTATTGAAGGGATCAGCATATAATAATTCTTCAATAAATGTTTGTCAAATTGCATTGAATCAATATAGAGCCATTCACATTTATTACTCATTTGCTTGTACTGATTTTTAAACTGACCTAAAGATTAAATAATCCATCTTTTCAGGTACATACAAAGAGTTAAAATAGTTTTAAAAAAGAAATACATCTTTTGGTTTAATGTGAATCCTTGCTGGGAAGAGTCACCTTGGTAGCTTACATAAGTAGCAACCCTTTGAGGTCAATACCAAGGAACTATTTTTATTGCCAATTTTGAGTTAAGGAAATTGAAAATCTACATTGACTTTAATATCATAAACTGTAAAAGCAGTGAATACTAGAGATTAGCTAAATCCAATTAGAGATAAACTGCAGCTAAGAAAAGCTAACAGAATTCCCAAAGTCCTTACAGACTCTTAGTGGACTAAGGCCAAAGAATGAAGTGTTGGCAATGTTGAAATAAAAAATTATGTTTCATTCATACATGTTTTGAAGTTTTTCCATGAGTCTGTCTTGTCTCTTGTTCCTGGAAAGGCAGCATGCTGCGGGGGAGGGGAACCTCGTAATGAGGATACTGTGTATCCTTATGCATTCCTCAAGGCATCCACCCTGACATCACAGGGCAAGTTTCAATTAACAGTAGATCTTGGCAGCAATGCTACTTGAGTCCTTTTTTCCCCATGTCTCTTCCAAGGTGCCAGGGTTCATCATGATATTTAATTATAATGTAATTGTAATGCACCTACTACATTGGTGTTGTTAAAGCAACATTTTTTTCTGATATATATATATATATATATATCAGATACACACACACACACACACACACACACATATTGCTTACCTTGTTTTACCCACTCTGACCACAAGAACTATGCCTAAAAATAGCCAGGTAGGGTGTACCAGTGTCATTGAGTTATTTATCTTTAACCCTATCTGGAAGGGATCTGAGGTTTAGAACTTCATGAAAATAACAGAAAGATTGAGATTGAATGAATCCACACTGTTGAATAAATACACTGTGCTACATAATTTACATTAGTGTGATTAAATATGGCAACTCTGCATGTTTTACAGAGGGATACTACATTTTTATTCTCCCAAATTCAGTAGCTGATGAAATTCCTTAGCTGGGGATAGCTGAGGAAAGAGTCCCTGTTTTGATAGAACCTGAATTTCTGCTTCATTTCTTCCTCATGGCCTATGACTAAGCACATGGCAGCCCACACTGAACATTTACTTCCTCATGTTGTCTTATGATTTGCCGTTGCTTAATCATATACTTAAGTTCACTGTTAGCCTTGGGAATGTCTTTATTTACAAACTACAAAAATCCACTCAAAATACTTAGGCCAGAGAACAGACTTTGCTATAAGGATATAGGACTTTCTTCCAGAACCCTGTTTAGGGAGTAGAATCAAGTCTCGGGGAGATCTAATATCTGAGGCTGTAAAGCTCTCAAGAATCAAAGCAGATTTAAAGAAAGGTCTGTCTTTCTAGACAAACAATTATATCACAGCTTTTTTTCAGCATTTCTCCTTCATTCTTCAACTCCTGATTTTACTGATTTAGCTCAAATGACCAGCAGAGACAAATTGGCAGCAATTGATCCGATTTAAATAAACAAGACGAAGTGGATCAAACCACTTGGATGAGATAGCCATCTCTGCATGAATCAGCAACGACCATGGGGAGAAGACCATAGAGCAAACGGTCTATAGCCCATTGCTTAGGCTGAGCAGAGGAAAGGTTCACAGGAGGGAATTTGGAGGCCAGGCAGACACTGCAGAAAGTGCCCCTGCTGGTAAACGTATCAGTAGATTTGCAAGGAGGCTTTGCTGTAATATCCTGCAAATATTTAATCCTGCATGTCGCTATGTACTTATGCGGAAAGGCTTTGCTCTATGTGTACAATCCAGCTTCCTACCTTTCTCTCTGCTCTGAATGTTCAGTGTTCCCTTATCTGTATCTTCGGGTTCTGCATGGTCAATATTTACATCGCTTGTGTTTTTTGTTGAACAAACGTTCTTTGGTTGTTCATGGCCAGTATCTCTCTGTTACACAAATAATGGACCTACTTCACATGAATATTTTTTCCCTCCTGCTTACAGGCAAATGCCAAGGATTGATGGAGAATAAAGAAACACAGTGAGGTTGTTTACTATGTTTATTTCCTGTCTCAAAAGGAGATATAGCTCTCTCCAGCAATCCTACTACACATGTTAATTATGTATATTTTCCCATTCTCCAAAGACTATATACAGCCTAGTTGACTCTCCTCAAGCCTTCTCCATTCCAGCAGCCCCTTACCTTCAGCTGATAACTCACCTCATAAGTTATTGAGCTAATAGAAATAATCAGTAGGTACTTCCTCATCTTTCCAACATCATAGTTACCAACCATCCACATTTCTACTCATTCTGAATGGCCATATCTTAAAATGGCTGGATGTGGTATTGATCTTGGATAAGTTTGGCACTTCCATTTGGACTCCTGAATCTCTCCTCTTCTGCTCAAAAGCCTCTCTCCTGCTTTATACACACTCTCTCCAGCATCATCAGTTTCTCCCTCTCTGTTGGATAATTCCCCTATCACAGTAAAAGTCTGTCCAAATTTTTCCTATCTTTTTCTGTTTGTTTATTTTTTGTTTTTTAAATTAATTTTTATTGGAGTATAGTTGCCTTACAATGTTGTCTAGTTTCTACGGTATAGCAAAGTGAATCTGCTATACATATACATATATCCCCTCTTTTTTGGATTTCCTTCCCATTTAGGTCACCACAGAGCATCGAGTAGCAAATTTTTCCTATCTTAAAATGCTTTCTGTGGACTCTGCCGAACTTCCTCTTGCCAATAACATATTTTTCTATTTTCCTTTGTTATGAGATTCTTAAAAGTGTGGTGTATAGTTGCTGTTCCCACTTACTACCTTGCATTTTTTTTTGTCAACCCACAATTGTGTTTCTGTCCCTCCCACTCCACCGAGACCATTTTGTCAAAGTTATCAATGATGTCCACATTGCTAATTGAATGATTATTTCTCTGTTCTTAAGCTCTCGGAAGCACTAAATATGGCTGATTCTTCCATGGTTATTTGAATATTCTTATTTTGGCTTCTGTGACAGAAAACTCTCCTGTCTTTTCTCTTACTTTGATGGTTCCTTGTTCCTGCCCTACTTAGCTAACTGATCCTCCTCTGCTCAACTTTTCAGTGTTGCATTGATCCCTGGCTCAGTCCTGGACCCCGTTCTCTTCCCTAACTACTCATTCTTTCTGGGTGAACTTTTTGCCTATGAACCATCTATATGCCCTTCACCTTCAAATTCATTACTTACAGAGTGAGCTCTTCCCACTACCCTACACCAGTGTATGTAACTACTTACTTACTATACTACTGAGATTTCTAAAAGACATCTCAAACAGAAGAGATAGGAACTAGAATTCTTGATTGCTGACCATCTTCCCTCTACTCATCCTGTAGTCTAGCCCACACAAATAAATATTAAAAACACCCACTTGGTTGCTTATGCCAATAATCTAAGAGCAATGTTTAACCTTGTATTTCACTCTTCTTACCATAGCCACTCCACAATTGTTTTGACTATACTTTTGAAACAGTTAATCAAGTATGCACCCACTTCCCTGTCTGTTGCTATAGTTCTCATCCACGTCACCATCCTATCTTGCCTGGACTTCTTTAATAAGTACTTGTCTTTCAATTTTTTTTTTCAGTACAAATATTTTGTGTATGTACTTTCCATGTTGTCTTTTTAAAAAACTTACACATAACTTGACTCCCTCTGCTGAAAATAAAACCCTCCAGTGGAAATTTGAAGTTTAATCTAAGCCATTATTCTGATTTACAAAGTTCTACATGACTAAGCCTCTGATTAAATCTCTGAAATTATTTCCTACCAGTCTTCCCCAAGTTTATTGTTCAGTCAAGAAAAACAAAACACACACACACACACAATGTTTTCTTTCTGTTTTCAATACACCAACCTTACTCACATTTCTGGTCTTAGTCAGTTCCAGCTTCTATAAAAAAAAAATACAGACTGAGTAGCTTAAACAATAATGATTTCTTACAATTCTGGAGGCAGGAAAGTCCAGCATCAAGGTGACAGTAGGCATGGTGTCTGGTGAGAGCCCACTTCTGGCTTGAGCATAGCTGACTTCTTATTGCATCCTCACATGGTGGAAAGAGAGCTAGCTCTTTGGCCTCTTCTTACAAGAGTACTCATCTCATTCATGAGAGCCCACCATCATGACCTAATTACCTTCCAAAGGTCTCACCTCTAAATACCATCACTTTAGGGACTAGGGCTTCAACATGTGAATTTTGGGAGGACACAAACATTCAGGCCATAGCAGGGTCTTTGCACTAGGTGTTCTGGAATGCTCTTCCCCTTTATTCATGCTTAGCTACCTTTCTCGTCATTTAGATTTCTACATTACTATTGCCTTCTGAAAAAAGCCTCCTTTGACCATCCAATCCCTTTCTAACATGTTGCTCTATTTTCATCACCTGCACATCACTTATCTTTTGAGACTGAAACAGCATCTGTTTTATGGTATATGCTCAATAAATATTTGTTGTTGCTATTTTTGCATAACGCTATTGACTTTTTGTAGGCCATGGATTTGTTTAGTTTGTTTTTTAAAGAAATAAAGAGCAACATCCAATTTGATTTGAATTATAGTAATTAAGACACGATAGAGAAGTGCAACTGAAAATAAAGCAAACAGAAGACAATGCTAAACTGAATATTTTCAGAGACAGCATGTACTTAACCAAAGTGGAATAAATCTGTTTTTGAGAAAATGGGGTAGGGATGAGAATCCATAATGATTGTAGTTCTCAGGGTCCTGTTTTTACATCTTATTGAAAATAACATTTTTTTATACTGGAAGATTATTGTTTTACACTCCACCAACTTCCAAAGCTCTGTGCTATGTTCTTTGTGGGAAGATTGAAACCAGACTGGAATTTTGTGCTTTTGTCTCATGTCTGACCCTAATAGTAGCCCAGACAGGTGGACTTTGGGAGTTCCAGTCATAACACCAAATGATCTAGGGAAGTCAACAGGCCACATGGGAAACTCAGACTGTGAACTATGGTCCTCCAAAGAACTGTTCTTTCTTTTACACAATGTGCTCATGGCTGCTTCTTTCAGGAATTAAAAATATGTGTATAATGTGGGAGAATTAGATTATTTCCATATCTATAGATTTAAATATCAACCAACTAGTTATTTTCCAGCTGTAGCAGAGACATGTTGTTTATGTTGCCCAGACATTATTCACTTTTCTTCTGATAATATTTCAACTCTCTCCTGGGAAACCACCCTGTTATCCCACTTTCAGGTTACAGGTGTTCTGTGGAGTCAGCTAAGTTGCCAGCTAGAGAGTTGGTAGGTTTCTTTTTGTGGCCAATCAGAATATCACACACTCATGACTATAGTAGTAGGTTCGATGCTATGCAGATAATCAGAGTCAAATTGAAATGGGACTTTTATTGGGATTGCTGAGAGAGAAGCACTCTTTCTGTTTTTCTCATCTTTGTCATGACAGAATGGGGGCTGGATCTGCCACCCCAAAGAGTGAGTGTGCAGTTGAACAGTCCCAGTGGATAGAGAGAGATCATGTCGTGATATCCAGCTGGCCCCATTCCTGGCCCTGTTCATTACGGGGACTAGTAAGTTTCCATTTTGATTCAGGTTTTCTGTTATCTGGTTCTGAAAGTGCTTCTCTTGAAATATTCAACTTAGGGTTCATTTTCCTGTTTCCTGATATTTTTGTTGTCATCGTCTCTGCCTTCCCTTGTACATTGGACTCGAGGAAAACATTTAATGTCCTGCTCATTTTGATGTCACAATATATATGAACTTGTATTGATTTCCAATTGTATTTGTAGTTGTATTTATGGTAATGTGGCCATGTCACACTATATTTTTGAGAGTACTGAGTAGAGAGAAAATACTTACTGAGTATGGATACATTATTGTGAATTATCTTTTTATACTACTTTGTGGATATCATGACATTAGATCTTGAAGACCATAACAAAGAAGTTTAAAAACCAGGGCTTGTCATCCTAGACTTTCATTTCTGGTTGGGAAGATAGGATTGCTTATGGGAAGCAGTTGAATGGGGGTAACAGCTTTGTTTAGTTGTCAAAATGAGAGGTACCACTGAATTTGATGGTTCAGAAAAGAGATAGATGAATATGGTTTGGGGTGTGCAGAGAAGAATTTGTGGAGGATTGGAGACTTGAAAGATCTTAAAGGTTAGGTAGGCTAGGTATGGCTGGAGAAGGTTCAAGAGACTTTTTGGTGAGGGGCAAACAGCAAAACCTTGGTGCCTTTGGAGAACAATGAAGCCAATGTGATTGGAGCAGAAGGTGCCCCTTAATAATATGAGCTATTCTTATCAGAAAGTGCCAAGTTAGTCATTTGAAGAATGTAGTTTTGTCAAATATCAAAACCAACCTACATTAGAAGGCCTTATTTCCAGTTTATGGTCCAGAAAATTAATGATTTGTTTAGCTGTGTAACTTGCCCAACTTATAGGTGGCAGAGTAATAAGTGACATGTCTTACTGCAGAGCATGTGCTTTTGAAGGTTGCACAGGCAGAGTGGAGCCAGTTCAAAGAGAGTCTCCAATACCAGTCTGAGGAGCCTGGTGAGAATTCTCTGGTGGGATCTTGGGTCTTTAAGGAATGTTCTAGTTGCTCATATAGTGAGGTTTTAAAGTCGAATAAGGATTTTAGTGCAATTTGAAATAACATAAGTAATAAGGCATCTTCATTTTGGTCCATGATGCCACTCCGATAAGGAAGTATCTTCTAGTTGGAAGAAGGCTTTCCTTGCTTTATTTCATCCCAGTTTACCCCAGAGCATCCCTGGATCTGTTCCCTAGCTTGTTTCCACAGGTTAGAGTAAAGTTAGAATTGAAACAGGAAGATTAAAGGCTGTTTTTCATTAGATGTATTTAAAGTCTATTTGTAAATTTTTCTAACAGCTGCAAAGTGGCTTTTTAATGTGTCCAGTAATTGAAATCATTTTGTAATGCAAGTCTTGTCATACCTCATTAAGATCATCCTCCTGCCTCTAGGCCAATTTAGGAGTGGCCCAGACATTCGGACTGCCCTGCTGAATAAATTTAATTTGTTTATAGCTATCAGAAATGCAACATTAGTTTTGGTGATTCCAGGGTGACTGCTACATTCAATGTCCTACCAGCTTTAGCATTTTTTTGCAGAATCTGTCCTTGTCTTGGTTACCAGGGTGTGGGAATGCCAGTCTCTTGTTATTTATTGTAGGAGTTAATTTTTTCCCCTGAGATATATGTCTCTGTCTCCCACCATTAAATTTAGAAATGGAGAATTTTCCACATTGCTGTCCGATTATGGTACCAGTAACTTTGCCTTTAAAACTCCCTTTCAGCCTTGCTTTGATTGTTCTGATTATTTCCATTATCTGTTGCTGCTGTTGTAACAGCACTTTTGCTCTTTTACATTCATAGTGGTACCAAGGAATAAGTAAGCTGCAAACACAATGTTTCATTTTAGTTCATTTTTATTAGGAATACTGATTACATAAACCCTTATCAGGATAAACTTACTCGAATTAAAGCAGGAGCAGAATTTGGGGATATAGTGACCATGTCATACGCCAGAAGCTGACATCAAAATACTCATTTGAAGGAGTCCAAATCTGGAAAGAGTAGAGTAGAGCCAGGTGATAGCATTTCAGGCAAGCAGGAATAAAGCCAAGGTCAAACCAGAGCTGAAGAATAAAAGTGATTCAGGGCAAAGCTAGAAAGCAATTGTGGATCAAAACCCAGCATACATCAGATATTTTATCAGGAGCAAAGAAACAGCCCTGAGACAGAATTCTGCTGGGCCAGGCCCTGATGCTGTGGGATTATATTTTCACTTGCTATTTTCATCTGTTCCACATTCAAAAGCTTCTACTTCCAGAAATTCTTTAAGATAGCAAGTGATTTCTACCACCCTTGGTTGAGAACTGATGCATGGTGCTTTGCATATATCATTTCTAATCTCATAAGAACTCTCAAGGTAAGGATTTTTACTTCATTTTTACTGATGAGGAATTTACAACTCAAGAGTCATTTAGTAAAGCTGTCTGGGGTTATACAGTTACTTTGTGGCAGAGCCAGGATTCTTAGCCAATTGTGTCTGAATGCAAAGTTGATTTGGGTTTTTTCCTGAGCTCTTACCCTGCTTGCCTTTTATGTAATGGAATTCCAAGTCAGAATGTCACCTCCCCAGTTGGAATGTCACCTCCCCAGTTGGAATACATGAGCATATCTATTTTATGTATAGTAGTTTATATCTGTTAATCCCATATACCTAATTTGTCCTTCCCCCGCTTTGTCTCCCTTTTGGTAACCATACATTTGTTTCCTATGTCTGTGAGTCTATTTTTATTTCACAGGGAATTATATCCAAGATCTTGTAATAACCTATACTGGAATATAATCTGCATTAAAAACAAAATGAATCACTATGTTGTACACCTAAAACTAACACAATGCTGTAAATCAACTATACTTCAATAAAATTTTTTTTTAATTTAAAAAACTATACATGAGCCGAAGACAAAAAGATAAAATCAAATGTAGAATTCAAGTAGTTAAATTTATTATCTTTTCAGATTAGCTAAATAACTTTCCAAGGTAATCATCCCAGTGTTGCCAAAACCATTACTGAAACCCAGGTCTCTAGATTCCTAGGCCAGTATTATCCCCCTAGACCTTAGTCTCTTGAGGTCATGCCACTGAGTATTAGGGCTATTTGAATTTGGAGTCTCTGCCATTTACATTCTGTCCTGTCTTCCCTGACAGCCTGAACACTTTGAATTTGGAAATGCATTCAGTTATTGACCAAACACTTGGACCTTATTCAGGTTCAAGGGAGGTTGCCATCTAAATGAATACCCCTGTAGGAATTATTTCACATTAGGGAGGTCATAGGTGAGTGCCTGGTGTCAAAACTAATCCATCATACATGAACAGGCAGCATGTGATTACATTTTTTTGGTCCTTGTTGATGCTAGGTAATAATAAATCCCTTTAGCCTCAAGGGATTTGTTGTGGCTTGAATTATGCCATGGAAAATTTCATCAGTCTAGTAGTGATGAAGTGCTACTCTAAAAGAGGTGTGCAAATGATTTCTGATATTGAGAAAACAACCCATAGATCTAGTCATTTGCATGGAAATTAGATGAAGCCCTAGAGCTTGGGACTTGGTTTTGTTTTGGATGTCATCTAAAAAGAGAAGTGCTTATAAGATGCCAGATGTCAAATAACATTTTCATTGAATCAATTGTAATTTTAAAACTGATAAGAACAGTGAAAGTATTTTACTTCTCAGTTCTGCTGTATTATTCCATCCACCAAGCTGCCACCTAAATAATCTCTCTAAAACAGTACTTCTCAAAGTGTAGTTCTCAGAGCATCAGCATCGAATGCTTTCATGTCACCTGTGAACTTGAAAGAAATGAAATTCTCAAGATTTACCCTAAATCTCTTGAATTAGAAATTCCGATGACCAGGACTTTGTGTTTTATCAAGGCTTACAGGTGATTCTGATGCAACTAAGGTTTGAAAACCAGTGCTCTAAATCTAGACTTATTTGTGTTTACTGGGTGTATGTATCAGGACTATGTTGTTTGCATGTGTCAGGAACTCAAGTTTAAACCAAGAGGATTTGTATTGGCTCCCATGCCTGTAAAGTCAAAAGGTACAGCTCACTACACTAGAATTCAAATGTTATCATCACAGTGTAGTTTCCAGATTTTGGGTTCTCCTCAAGGTTGTTTCCTTTATAGACATGTTGTTTCCTTTCTTTACATGTAAAGAGGGGCACTGACAACTCTAGGCTTATATAATTCTCATGGACCTTATTTCTGATAGCTTCAGTTAAAGTACATGGGGATTACAGTCATTAGCCTCTCCTGGGCCACTTGCCCATCCCTGAACTAATGATCACTGTGGCCTGTTAGGTGGAGTATTCTTTTTTTTTATTTTGTGGAAGGAAAATTTTCTTGAAATTTTTTTATACAGCAGGTCCTTATTAATCATCAATTTTATACACATCAGTGTATACCTGTCAATCCCCATCTCCCAATTCATCACACCCCCACCCCCAGCCCCCACCGCTTTCCCCCCTTGGTGTCCATACGTTTCTTCTCTACATCTGTGTCTCAATCTCTGCCCTGCAAACCGGTTCATCTGTATCATTTTTATAGGTTCCACATATATGCGCTAACATATGGTATTTGTTTTTCTTTTTCTGACTTACTTCACTCTGTATGAAAGTCTCTAGATCCATCCACGTCTCTACAAATGAACCAATCTCATTCCTTTTTAATGTCTGAGTAATATTCCATTGTATATATGTACCACATCTTCTTTATCCATTTATCTGTAGATGGGCATTTAGATGGCTTCCATGAACTGGCTATTGTAAAGAGCAGTGCAGTGAACACTGGGGTGCATGTGTCTTTTTGAATTACAGTTTTCTCTGGGTATGTGCCCAGTAGTGGGATTGCTGGATCATATGCTAATTCAATTTTTAATTTTTGAGGGAACCTCCATACTGTTCTCCATAGTGGTTGTATCAATTTACATTCCCACCAACAGTGCAAGAGGGTTCCCTTTTCTCCACACCCTCTCCAGCATTTGTTGTTTGTACATTTTCTGATGATGCCCATTCTAACTGGTGTGAGGTGATACCTCTTTGTAGTTTTGATTTGCATTTCTCTAATAATTAGTGATGTTGAGCAGGTTTTAATGTGCTTCTTGGCCATCTGTATGTCTTCTTTGGAGAAATGTCTGTTTAGGTCTTCTGCCCATTTTTGGATTGGGTTGTTTGTTTCTTTAATATTGAGCTGCATGAGCTGTTTATATATTTTGGAGATGAACCCTTTGTTGATTCATTTGCAAATATTTTCTCCCATTCTGAGGGTTTTCTTTTCATCTTGTTTATGGTTTCCTTTGCTGTGCAAAAGCTTTCAAGTTTCATTAAGTCCCATTTGTTTATTTTTGTTTTTATTTCCATTACTCTAGGAGGTGGATCAAAAAGGATCTTGCTGTGATTTATGTCAAAGAGTGTTCTTCCTATGTTTTCCTCTAAGAGTTTTATAGCATCTGGTCTTACATTTAGGTCTCTAATCCATTTTGAGTTTATTTTTGTGTATAGTGTTATGCAGTGTTCTAATTTCATTCCTTTACATGTAGATGTCCACTTTTCCCAGCACCACTTATTGAAGAGACTGTCTGTTCTCCATTGCATATCCATGGCTCCTTTGTCATAGATTAGTTGACCATAGGTGCATGGGTTTATCTTTGGGCTTTCTATCTTGTTCCATTGATCTATGTTTCTGTTTTCGTGCCAGTACCATATTGTCTTGATTACTGTATCTTTGGAGTATAGTCTGAAGTCAGGGAGTCTGATTCCTCCAGCTCCATTTTTTTCCCTCAAGACTGCTTTGGCTATATGGGGTCTTTTGTGTCTCCAAACAAGTTTTAAGACTTTTTGTTCTAGTTCTGAAAAATATGCCATTTGTAATTTGATAGGGATTGCATTGAATCTGTAGATTGGGTAGTATAGTCATTTTCACAATATTGATTCTTCCAATCCAAGAACATGGTATATCTCTCCATCTGTTGGTATCATCTTTAATTTCCTTCAGCTGTGTCTTATAGTTTTCTGCATACAGGTTTTTTGTCTCCCTAGGTAGGTTTATTCCTAATTACTTTATTCTTTTTGTTGCAATGGTAAATGAGAGTGTTTCCTTAATTTCTCTTTCAGATTTTTCATCATTAGTGTATAGAAATGCAAGAGACTTCTGTGCAATAATATTGTATCCTGCAACTTTATCAAATTCTTTGATTAGCTCTAGTAGTTTTCTGGTGGCATCTTTAGGGTTCTCTATGTATAGTATCGTGTCATCTGCAAACAGTGACAGTTTTACTTCTTCTTTTCCAATTCATATATTTTTTTTATTTCTTTTTCTTCTCTGATTACCATGGCTAGGACTTCCAGAACTATGTTGAATAACAGTGGTGAGAGTGGACATCCTTGTCTTGTTCCTGATCTTAGAGGAAATGCTTTCAGATTTTCACCATTGAGAATGGTGTTTGCTATGGGTTTGTCGTATATGGCCTTTATTATGTTGAGGTAGGTTCCCTCTATGCCCACTTTCTGGAGAATTTTTATCATAAATAGTTGTTGAATTTTGTCAAAAGTTGTTTCTGCATCTATTGGGATGATCATATGTTTGTTTCGTTTTGTTTTGTTTTGTTTTTGTGGCATGCGGGCCTCTCACTGTTGTGGCCTCTCCCGTTGCAGAGCACAGGCTCCGGATGCGCAGGCTCAGCGGCCATGGCTCACAGGCTCAGCCGCTCCACGGCATGTGGGATCTTCCCAGACTGGGGCACAAACCTGCGTCCCCTACATCAGCAGGCGGACTCTCAACCACTGCACCACCAGGGAAGCCTGATCATATGGTTTTTATTCTTCAATTTGTTAATATGGTTTATCACATTGATTGATTTACGTATATTGAAGAATCCTTGCATCCCTGGGATAAATCCCACTCGATCATGGTGTATGATCCTTTTAATGTGTTGTTGGATTCTGTTTGCTAGTATTTTGTTGAGGATTTTTGCATCTATATTCATCAGTGATATTGGTCTGTAATTTTCTTTTTTTATGGTATCTTTGTCTGGTTTTGGTATCAGGGTGATGGTGGCTTCATAGAATGAGTTTGGGAGTGTTCCTTCCTCCACAATTTTTTGGAAGAGTTTGAGAAGGATGGGTGTTAGCTCTTCTCAAAATGTTTGGTAGAATTCACCTGTGGAGCCATCTGGTCCTGGACTTTTGTTTGTTGGAAGATTTTTAATCACAGTTTCAATATCATTACTTGTGATTGGTCTGTTCATATTTTCTATTTTTTCCTGATTCAGTCTTGGAAGGTTATACCTTTCTAAGAATCTGTCCATTTCTTCCAGGTTGTCCATTTTATTGGCATAGAGTTGCTTGTAGTAGTCTCTTAGGATTCTTTCTATTTCTGCAGTGTCTGTTGTAACATCTTCTTTTTCATTTCTAATTTTATTGATTTGAATCCTCTCCCTCTTTTTCTTGATGAGTCTTGCTAATGGTTTATCAATTTTGTTTATCTTCTCAAAGAACCAGCTTTTAGTTTTTGCTATTGTTTTATTTTTTCTATTTCATTTATTTCTGCTCTGATCTTTATGATTTCTTTTTTTCTGCTAACTTTGGGTTTTGTTTGTTCTTCTTTCTCTAGTTCCTTTAGGTGTAAAGTTAGATTGTTTATTTGATATTTTTCTTGTTTCTTGAGGTAGGCTTGTATAGCTATAAACCTCCCTCTTAGAACTGCTTTTGCTGCATCCCATAGGTTTTGGATCATCGTGTTTTCATTGTCATTTGTCTCTAGGTGTTTTTGATTTCCTCTTTGATTTCTTCAGTGATCTCTTGGTTATTTAGTATCATATTGTTTAGCCTCCATGTGTTTGTGTTTTTTACGTTTTTTTCCCCTGTAATTCATTTCTAATTTCATAGTGTTGTTGTCAGAAAAGATGCTTGAAATGATTTCAATTTTCTTAACTTTACTGTGGCTTGATTTGTGACCCAAGATGTGATCTATCCCTTAGAATGTTCCATGTGCACTTGAGAAGAAAGTGTAATCTGCTGTTTCTGGATGGAATGTCCTATAAATATCAATTAAATGTATCTGGTCTATTGTGTCATTTAAAGCTTCTTTTTCCTTATTTATTTTCATTTTGGGTGATCTGTCCATTGGTGTAAGTGAGGTGTTAAACTCCCCCAGTATTATTGTGGTACTGTCGATTTCCTCTTTTACAGTTGTTGGCAGTTGCCTTATGTATTGATGTGCTCCTATGTCGGGTGCATATATATTTATAATAGTTATATCTTCTTCTGGGATTGATCCCTTGATCATTATGTAGTGTCCTTTCTTGTCTCTTGTAACATTCTTTGTTTTAAAGTCTATTTTATCTGATATGAGTATTGCTACTCCAGCTTTCTTTTGATTTCCATTTGCATGGAATATCTTTCTCCATCCCCTTACTTTCAGTCTGTATGTGTCCATAGGTCTGAAGTAGGTCTCTTGTAGACAGCATATAGATGGGTCTTGATTTGTATCCATTCAGCAGACCTGTGTCTTTTAGTTGTAGCATTTAATCCTTTCACGTTTAAGGTAATTATTGATATATATGTTCCTATGAACATTTTCTTAATTGTTTTGGGGTTGTTTTTGTAGGTCCTTTTCTTCTCTTGTGTTTCCTACTTAAAGCAGTTTGTTTAGCATTTGTTGTAGAACTGCTTTGGTGGTGCTGAATTCTCTTAACTTTTGCTTGTCTGTAAAGCTTTTGATTTCTCCATTGAATCTCAGTGAGATCCTTGCCAGGCAGAGTAATCTTGGTTGTAGGTTCTTCCCTTTCATCACTTTAAGTATATCATACTGACATGATATACTTAAAGTGATGAAAGGGAAGAACCGGTATATCACTCCCTTCTGACTTGTAGAGTTTATGCTGAGAAATCAGCTGTTAACCTTATGGGAGTTCCCTTATATATTATTTGTCATTTTTCCCTTGTTGCTTTCAATAATTTTTCTTTGTGTTTAATTTTTGCCAGTTTGATTACTGTGTGTCTCAGCGTGTTTCTCCTTTATTCCGTATGGGACTCACTGTGCTTCCTGGACCTGGGTGGCCCTTATCTTTCCCATGTTAGGGAAGTGTTTGACTATAATCTCTTCAAGTATTTTCTTTGGTCCTTTCTCTCTTTCTTCTCCTTCCGGGACCCCTATAATGTGAATGCTATTGCATTTAATGTTGTCCCAGAGGTCTCTTAGGCTGTCTTCATTTCTTTTCATTCTTTATTCTGTTCCGCAGCAGTGAATTCCACCATTCTGTCTTCCATATCTCTTATCCGTTCTTCTGCCTCATTTATTCTGCTCTTGATTCCTTCTAGTGTAGTTTTCATTTCAGTTATTATATTGTTCATCTGTTTGTTTGTTCTTTAATTCTTCTAGGTGTTTGTTAAACATTTCTTGCATCTTCTCCATCTTTGCCTCCATTCTTATTCCAAGGTCCTGGATCATCATCACTATCATTATTCTGAATTCTTTTTCTGGAAGGTTACCTATCTCCACTTCATTTAGTTGTTTTTTCTGGAGTTTTATCTTGTTCCTTCATCTGGTACATAGCCCTCTGCCTTTTCATCTTGTCTATCTTTCTGTGAATGTGGTTTTTGTTCCACAGGCTGCAGGATTGTAGTTCTTCTTGCTTCTGCTCTCTCAGGAGTATTCTGATTAACCAGATTTGGGCTATAGTTTCTACCTGGAGCCCGTGAGGGACAACAGTACCATGTGAACCACATCTGCTAAGTTCATTTTCCCAAAGGAAGAAATGTAAAATAACAACAAAAAAAGGAACAAAAGTTTATTATGAAATCATTCCTCTACAAGGTTGTGTGTTGAATTGTCGCCTCCCCCCAAATTCATTTGTTGAAGTCCTCACCCTCCACTCCCCACTGCTGTCCCACATAACTCAGAACGTGACCTTACCTGGAAACAGTGTCATTGCAGATATGATTAGTTTAGTTGAAGCCATATTGGGAGTAGGACGAGCCTCTCATCCCATATAACTGGTATCCTTATAAAATGGAAAGTTTGAACACAGACACAGGCCCAGTGAGACATGATGTGAAAATTGGAGTTATACTGCCACCGGGCAAGGAGTTATCAGAACGTAGGAGAGAGGCCTGTGTTAGATCCTTCTCTAGCGCCATCAGAGGGAGTATGACTCTGCCAGCATCTTGATTTTGGACTTCTAGCTTTCAGAAATGTGACAGTTAATGTATGTTGCTGAAGCCACCCAGTTTTTGGCACTTTGTTATGTCAGATGGGAAACTAATACGAAGATCAAGGGCTTATTCCGTCTAATACCACACAGTGTTTATATCAGATTGTTCAACCCTGCCTGCATATTAGAACCATTCAGGGTGTGCATCATTCAACTTCTTAGGACACATGGCATACTCACTGAAAATAACTAAAGAGAATTTGATAAAGTTACTATTTAGAGAGGCACAGGCAAGGTGAAGGAAACCACCAAGGGGTGGTGAAGCATCAGCTCTACCTGCAGCAGGCCACTGTCAGGATCTGGGAGAGGGAGTG
Source organism: Mesoplodon bidens (assembly GCF_964165515.1). NCBI lineage: Eukaryota > Metazoa > Chordata > Mammalia > Artiodactyla > Ziphiidae > Mesoplodon > Mesoplodon bidens. The sequence continues at coordinate 23,882,699 of NC_138176.1, forward strand.
CTGAGCTGCCAGGTGTTGGAGTAGCTAACTAAAGCAACAGGCCAAAAATGAGAGTCAAGACTTCAATCACTTACTGCAAGGTGAAAGTAAGAGAGTGTAAACCTGGAGAAAGTGCAGACTCCTGCTGTTCTGTTTGTCCCCATGGTATGGGAGCTGGTCAAGGGTCAGTGGAGCAGCACAGGTTGCGGGGAGGGTGTCTCACTGCTGAGAGAGTCCCAAACCAAAGGCTCTGGCAGTTTAATGGATCTAGCTTGGGGTGTTAGGGGGAAAGGATGGTGAGGGGGAAGGGCTAGCAGTGAAAAAGTGTTGGGTATTGAGGTAGAGCAGAGAAAGTGTCTTCAAGGTTTTCCTGTCCTTCCTGTATAAAGAGGTCTTCACAGATACAACTGAAGAAGACAACTGCCCAAGGCCTTGGATAAAGAGAGACCTAGGAATAAAGGTGCCAGGGCTAGGAATGCAAATGTACAAGAGTGAGACTGGCCAGAGGGACCTGAGTCCTTGATTGCAACTCCCTTCAGAGATTGCAATGCATTGTGTGTGCACTAAGTCTAGTGGACGGAGGGTTGCTTCCCCCTGCGAGGCCTGTCAGGTAAAGCCTCTGTAATTGTCTATGGTCAGGCCTGAAATATCGCACATAGATTTTTAACCAGGACCCAGACTCTTCAGACACCATTAGTACTCCAGAGAAAAAGAGGCAAAAAGGAGAATGGTGCAGTTTGAGGTCAGTGAAACTCATTGCCATGGCCACCGTGGGAAACACTGCCATACTTAGAACCATAGTTGTTCAGGGAGAGAGCATGGCGGGAGGAGCAAACCCTCCAGTATCCTTTCCCTTCTTCTGCTAATTCCCCCACCCCCACTGGCTCAATCCAGTGGGAGGGCACAGGGTCAGGGAGCTGGGGGGATGTAATTTTTAGTTGTCAGCCTCCCAGAGTATAAATCAGAGAATGACAGGGGGTGGGGAAGCAAAAGATGCATAGTCAACACTCTGATCTTTGGAAAAAAATACCAATGGTTGGGCTACAGCTCTACAGATTGTGAATTAATTAGTTAGAAGTGGGTTTAGGCACTTGTGTATATTTTCTAAAGCTTTTACATGAAACCTAACCTGCACAAAAATAAATCCACAAATTATAATCTCAATGAATTATCATAAAATGGACACACCCCTGTAACCACCATGCAGATCAAGGGACAGAATGTTATTGGCATTCTAGGGTCCTGTCAACCATAATTTTCTAGCTTCCCCCCAAAGGCAACCACCATCTTGATTTCTGGTACCACAAATCAATTTACTTGTTTTTTAACTTTATGTCCATGTAATCATATACTTTCTGTTCTTTGTGTCACTCTTCTTTCATGCAAGTAGAATTTATTACATCTAGGTGTCTATCCCTGTTCTGATAGAACTGAACTTGGAGCACTGCTGCCATGTGGCCTACCAATGATGCCAGTATTTACCAATGGGAGAATTTTCTTCTGGACTCTTTCAAGGGAAGAGTCAGTTCATGTTTGGGATTTTGACTAAAACAGAGTTCCCATTTTGCAATTTTCCAGCAGTTAGCTGTTAGCTGTTACTTGTGTAACACCATTAAATAGATATACGTTGGCAGAATTGTTATTGTTCTTTACTCCTTCAAGCCCAGTATGGTATAGCCTGCATCAGGGATTCAAATAAGTCTATGCTGATGTCTCTAAAATAGGATGGATTGGAATAATGCATGAAAAACAGCTCATTCTATCAGACTATATAGGACTCATGTGAAAGGAGCAATACTGATTATAGAGACATTATATATGCTTGAAAAGACCTTACTTTCAGAAGAGAAGTATGGACTCTTCACTTCAGGGTCAGAGGTTCAAAGGAATTTTCTGTTTTATGGTGAGGACAAGTTTTTAATTGATTTGCATACAAGATGTGGGTTTAATGATGACTAGTTAATGACTCTAGCAGATGGAAATGAAGTAATAATGAGAGTTTTGAGGGAAATAAAAGGTGCCACGTAAATTACATGCAGAATTGGGATAACAATTTATAGTCATGCAAGGTAGCTATTTAGACCTTAACAGATTGTGGAATCCACCTGTATATTAAAAACGTGGCAAATGATACAGAAGTTATATTATAAAGAAAGATGGCTTATTAATAGACACATACTAAGCATAAAGAATGGGACAATAATGTATAATTCAATCAAGCCTTATTGAATTTCAAGTGATGGACAGTAATTTCAAGTTTTAAATCCAAATAAGCTAAGTCTTAGTTGACTTTTTTTTTTTTTACCAAGTTGGTGTTGTGTAACTAGGGCCATAATGTCCAGCTCAGTGGCTAAAATCCTATTAGTCCCTTTTTGCAGATAGCAAATATATTTAGAACTTAGCTTGAAGAGAATGATGTATGACAAGAACTTCTCCAGGGAGACTCCTCTATTTTTTTAAAATTAATTAATTAATTATTTTGGCTGTGTTGGGTCTTTCTTGCTGCGCGCGGGCTTTCTCTAGTTGCGGGAGCAGGGGCTACTCCTCGTCGCCGTGCGCGGTCCTCTCATTGTAGTGGCTTCTCTTGTTGCAGAGCACAGGCTCTAGGGCATGCGGGCATCAGTAGTTGTGGTGCATGGGCTCAGTAGCTGTGGCGTGCAGGCTCGGTAGTTGTGGTGGTGGGCTTAGTTGCTCCGCGGAATGTAAGATCTTCCCAGACCAGGGATCGAACCTGTGTACCCTGCATTGGCAGGTGGATTCTTAACCACTGCACCACCAGGGAAGCCCATCTATTTTTTAAGAAAGGAATATTTAGGAAATCTTCTCTGTCTGCAGAATTCTGCCTGAATACCAGCCTTGCAATGGCTTCAAGATCTAATGAACATAGGCAGTTCCTTCCCGGTAGAGGCCCTTAATGTAGCAAAGCATTGTCAGTCCCTTTCTTTAAGTGGTTGCTCATAAGCTCTTTTGTTTTAATGACACATAAAGTCATCCTGATGAAGTGAATTCCCCACTGTTGCTCTGACTAGAACACTAAAAGCTAATACTTTCATTGGGAACAGTGGATCTTGAGAGCCTTGTTTTGAATGATGAAATTTGCTATAAATCTTTCTTAAAACAACTTTGTTTTTTCAGGAATTATTCTTAAAACAGCTCTTTGCCATATACTTAAAACATAAAACTTCCTTCTTCTGACTTTAAAACAGTTTCAAGGTTCATTATTCTGGTCAAGCCCCCTAATTTTGTAGCTAATGTGGCAGTCACCATTCTCTTACCATGGAAAATATTTTGACGTTGACAAAAGCAAAATAATCTCTAATGGTTGAAATGGTTCTAAGGGGTTTTGAAGGCAGGCACACTCTTACAAGTCTCCTCAGACGCTAAGTCATTGTCTTTGCCTGCCAACCACGTCACCCAAGTTGAGGCCTGAGAAGGTAAGGTTTGAAGAGATTTGGAAGATTTGTATGAGGGGATGTAAATCTATCGATTCAAGAATTGTTTCCAATATACACGATTTGAGTGACAGTAGTGAGTTTTAATGAACAGTTCCCTCTGTCAAAGTAAAAATGGGGTGCTATAGTTTCCTGTGTTTAAGCATTAGGATATGACAACTTCCAAAATTCTTAAGATGCTAGTTCGAGACAGTATGTTTAAGAGTAGGAAGATATGAAGCTTATAGAGCAGTTTTCCCCAGATGCACATTCTCGGGCCATAAGTCTATGGTGCCGTTTTCACTGGTCTGTAAACAAAATGAGGATGTTGTCAATCCTTCTTAATGCTATTCTCATTCATTTGAAACATTGTTCTTTAATCTAAGATTTCCCTTTCCTACTTTTTTGGTTTTAAAATTATTATTTTTGTGGTATATCATGTTGGTACTTGGTGGGGGATGTTGTTGCTGTTTGTTTGTTTATTTATCTATTAATGCCCCTAGCTGAAAACTATTTAAAAGCAGATGACTTCATTTGGGCACCATTCAAATTTTTTTAAAAGTGTGTTCTATAAATGGCAAAAGACCAAAAACTGCTATTTTACAGGATGCTGTCCTAGATTATCAGAAATATAAAAATGAATGGGGAATTCTTTATATTTCCACTCTAGACTAAAACGTGCAAGTATCGATACATTGTAGGACAAAAGGTTTGGGGAATGTGCTTCCAAGTTGCATTGTCAATTGACAACTTAGGTAGAGTGCCTTCCTTCTGCTGGTCAACGTTTTCCTTGAGGGAAGGGATTCCAAAAATACCTTGGATAGGTTCACGCTTGTCCTCATCCTCACATAGGCTATACAAGGAGAGCTTGCTATGAATTGGTCTGATGTTCGCATGGCTGTGATTGTTGTGCATAGATATAGCTAGCTCTCTCAGGCTCTGTATTCCTGAGTGCTGAGAGGATCCAGCCCAGGTGAGGATCTGACCATCATTCCATTGTCTCACTCTAAGCGTTTGGCTGGAGTATAGCAATACCTGAGATGCATGTTTCAGCTCAATGGGGGAAGGAGGCTTCTTACACAGGGTTGGAGATAGACTTGGAATTTGGTTATTATAATACATTGCTATTCTACTTTGTGATACCACTGTTTCCTGTTTCTTGTATATAGATATACATACAAGATACCGCTGTTTCTTCTTGTATATAGCTGTCTTTAGAAAGCTGAGTGGAGATGCATGTTGGGACAGGACTTGGGTATTTCTAGATTTTATGGTTAGGGTTCTACCTAATAAAACTCAGGTAAGATTAACAAGTAATACACCAGTATCATGACAAATGTCAACTTAGCTCTTTTGTTCTAAGCAAACATTTCTATAAAACTCCAGAACAGGTTTCTGAGATGATTAATGGCTGGTTTTGTTCTGGCTCTCCCTTAGGAAACCCTTTCCTTACTCCATTAATCTGTTTATAATCTCCCTCCATTAGATCACCATTTATCTTGTAGATTCGATTCTGATAGGATATATTATACTTCATTGCAAAATATTTTTGGAGATTTATAGGTCTCCTAAAAGACAGTAAGTAAATCCTTGGGTGTGAGAGCTGAACTTCATTTATCTTTGTATCTCTAGCACATATCACTGTGCCTCTCATGTGGTAAGCATGCACTGAAATGTGTTGAATGAGGATGGAAACATCTAAATGAGTTATTTAAATTCATCAAGACTTATAACTGTGAAATTGAAATAAATACTTAATTATTTCAGCAGATATAACCACTGTTGTCCTTAATGTTCAGTTCCTTCCAGCCCTAGTCCTGTGAGCTGGTGATAGGAGCTTTCTTTTTCCATTCTTGTGGGTTCACAGATTGAGTTTCTTTAGTTTGAGATTCTCTGAAATAGCCATAAAAGTGTCAGTCATTTCCTTTGAGTCAGGCTATCACCAATACTTTCTCTTGTTCTTGTGATGACAATATATGCCTTTTTTTTTCATATAAGAGCAGACTGACACTCATTGACTTAAATAAATTCACACCCTCATCTGATCTGACTTCATTTGGTATTAACAGCAAGTTCTTATGTCACTGCATAGGTTGATTGACATTACCCAGGAACCTAGAATTTCACAGTGTATTTTCATTTTTATAATAAACATTCCTAACAGTAAAGTTTCTTTTTTTCTTTCTTTTTTTTTTAACCTAGCACATCTGTTTACCTTGTAAAGGCATTCTTTATATCTTGAGTCAGTCCCATATGGATAATTTTTCAGAGACAAAAACCTCAGCATACAGAGAAACTGATTTCTCTTTTTAGTGTCTATAAAGAGCTGTATTATACCTTTAAAATTACTGCAAGTAAGGCAAAGAAATCTGGAACTGGTTAATTTTTTCTCATCACTAACTGCAGCTTTATTCATGCAGAATGGAATGGCAGGATGTTTTTTTGATATTTGATAATCATTTTTATTTATTTCTGCTATATTTACTAGTGCTACAACTTATTGAAGTTTAAATAGCTGCTTGAGACAATCAACCCCGTTTCTTTCCTTTCTTTTATTTTTGATGAATCAATCCTTCATATTTATCTTCCTACAAACCCATAGGTTTGCCATCTTCTTGTAAATCCATATGTGAACTATTGAAACATAAAGTTACCTTTCTGTGCCCTAGTTTCCTTGCCTATGAAATGGAGATTTTGACTAAAATTTTCTCCAACTTTGATACATTATAGATCTATGAATATTTGTTATGTTTTTCTCTGTAATCCTAACGAGTTAATTTAAGACCTTGATTTGTTTTTCTTTTCTTTTTTTTTTCTGCTGCACCGCACAGCTTGTGGGATCTTAGTTCACCAACCAGGGATTGAACCCTGACCACTGCAGTGAAAGCACCGAATCTTAACCACTGGACTGCCAGTGAATTCCCAGATCTTGATTCTTTTATGTATTGTATTCACAACACTCTCAGGTGGATGTCAATGCAAATTTGATAGATATGGCCTCTAACACCTTAGCAAAGTCATTGATAAAAATATTTTTGGGGTTAGGCTGGAAACCAAGCCCTGTAGGGAATTGATTCGTTAGTTGCTACTCTTTGGGTATGCTACTTCAATCAATTGTGAATCTACTAAGTTTTTCCAATTTCAAACATTTTTATACTTTACATACAGATAGAAAGAGAGGACTTTCAAATGCTTTACTGCAATCCAGCTATACCATGTATACATTGATGTCTGACTTAACCATCTTTTAACTCTATAAAAAGTGGAATGTGATTGGTTTGATATCGCTCACTTTCAATTAGTCATGCCTTTAACAAACCCAGTCATTTCTGCTTCTTAATAGCCAAAAACTACTCTATTATAATATAACTCTAGAAGTCTTCTTGGAAATTACATAGGGCTTGGCAGTTGGAAGGTTTTAAAATCTGCCCTGTTCATTTTAAGTCTTAAAAAAGATTTTGCACATTTCCAGTTTCTTTGCATCATTCCCATTCTATCTGTTTCTTCCAAGAATCTGGATGTAGCTCAGGTAACACATATTTCCCTCAGCACCCCAGGATGCAGTTCTTCTAAAGCTGAGCCTGGACTTGTTACAATCTCTTTCAATTTCTTCACCTATATTAGACTTCTGTAACCATTTACCATAATTACTTGCATATAGTTTTCTTCATCAGAGAAGACAGAAAATGTAAGAGTTGTATAATTCAAGTTTACCATGTCAACAACCAGCATTAAAACAATTGATTTTTTTCTGAAGCTCTCATTTTCTCAGTACTGTTAACAATTAGCTTTAGTTTTGCTAACAATGATCATTATGGTTTATCACGATTTCCTTCTTTATATCATTCATTTGAGCTTATCAAAGATCATGTTTTGCAACCACCCTGGTTTCTCTTTTCTACCTCACTGAGGTACTTTACAATGGCATGCTCAGAATAATATTTCTGAGAGCCCTACTATCTTCTCAAGCCATCTTGCTTCCAGAGTGAAATGCCATGGAATCATTCCTATGACCTAAATATTTAAAAAATTGCCCACTTAAAAATTCATGCTGGTCATTTGATAACAGTCTTTACATCCTTATGTACTAGAGCATCATAAGTAAAATTGTTAATTTTATTCACAGTTAACTGTCATTTCAAAGTCCATTAAAAATTCTGTCACTTTTATTTCATCCATCCCTATCTATCTATCTATCTATCTATCTATCTATCTATCTATCTTAGGCTGAAGTCACAGTTTTCATACATTAAAGTTCCTCAACTTCAACATTATCAAATTTTGGGCAGGATAGTTCTTTGTTGTGGGGTGCTGTCCTGTGCATTGTAGGATGGTGATCAGCATCCTTGGTTTCTATCTACTATAAGCTAGTAGCAACTTCTCCAATTATGAAAATGTCTCCAGATATTGTGAACTGTCTTGTTAGTAGTTAAGTTACCCTGATTGAGAACCACTCCCCTACTAGATTCCTTTGCTGTCTAGGAGATGAAATATCCAGTCAAGATCTTGTATTTCCTCTGTCATTTCTCAAGCAAATCTTCTAACCACTATTCTTCTCATCTCTGATTAGAGCATGAGGTACAATGGAAATTCATCATCGTTTCCCCCTTCTGGACAAATAACTGTCATAAAATGTTATTTTCCTATCATTTTTTATCTTTAAATATCTCTTTTTAAATTAGACTTCTGCCCTCAGGTGAATAGGCTTTATAACAAATGTACATATTATTTAAATGCACAGCCACTATCTCCCTTCAGGGCATAATTAGAATTTTAAAGTGTTTTAAGATGGTATTTGCCTTTTAAAAATGTTTTTTTTTTTGAAGCGTTATATACTGAAAAACAATACCAATGATATAGGTTTATAAATAAAGGTGTAATGAATGGTAAATATAGTGTTATGAAGGTCTGATAACACACATATATTCTTTGTGTGATATGAACAAAGTTAATAAAGAAGGTAGGACTTTGGACCTTAAAGTAAATGTAGGATCAAATGGAAAGGCAGAGAGAGCAGGAAAGTCACAAATGCTAAAACCATGAGAAAAAGCACAAAACTCCAGAAAGAAAAATATTTGGTTGGAGGTGTGCATAGTCTGTTTACCAGCAGCTGGAGAAAAATTTTCAAGGGAAATAATAAACATTTTATTAGGTGGTGTTTTCGTTTTCTTTAGCAGCTATAATAAATTACCACAAACTTAGAGGCTTAAAATGATACAAATTTATGTTTTTAACAATTCTGTAGGTTAGAAGTTCTCATTGGGTTAAAATCAAGCCTTTGGTAGGTCTGAGTTCTTCCTTGCAGCTCTAGGGGAGGATCTGTTTCATTGCCTTTTCCAGCTTCTAGCGGCCAGCTGCATCCCTTGACTTATAACCCCTTGCTTCATTTTCAAAGCCAACAACAATAGGTGACGTCCTTTTTATCATGCCATCTCTCTGGTTCTGTGTTCCCAGCAAAAATACTTCATTTTTAAGGACCCATATGATTATATTGGGCATACTCAAATAACTGAGGACAATCTTTCTATCCCAAGGTCCTTAACCTAGTCACATCTACAAAGTCCTTTCTGCCATATTAAGTAATGTATGTACAGGTTCTAGAATTATGATGAGAGCATCTTTGTAGGAGGGGTATTATTCTACCTACCACAGATAAACTGGCTAAATGCAGAGAGCCTTGAATGATTGCTCAAAGGGATTGCCTTAAGTCTGTAGAGAAGGAGGGGCCATTGAAGTGGATCAAGTTTCATAAAGAAACTCAGATCCTCATCACACACAAGAAGGTATGTTTTCATCAGTTTAGTAGACTTCAAGTTTATTTCTATTTCTCCATTTGTTCTAATATTTCTGTGTCATCTACTTGATCCTTCAGTACCTAAGGCTACCTTTCAGCACCTAGGTTGCTAGTTCCAATGCAATTAGGATCCAAGTGCCAAATTATGTAATGGGAGTTTTGGCATCCTCTTTATTTATGTGCTGTGAATCAAGGTGGAAGGCAAATAAAGCAGGCCTGGTACAAAACGGTTAGCTTTAAGTCACAAGGAATGTGTAGCCATGGAATAAAGCAAGAAGATCAGATGAAACATTCCACCATAAAAATGATGATGACTGACCAGAGGTTAAGGCAGTGAAGTGGTTTGTCTTTATCCTTTAAGGCTGCTAAAATAGAAGACCATAGACTGGTGACTTATTAAACAACAGAAATTTCTCATAGTTCTGAAGGCTGGGATGTCCAAGATCATGGCGCCAGCAGATTGGTGTCTGGTGAGTACCCACTTCCTAGTTCATAGACAGCCATCTTTTATGCTGTGTCCTCACATGGAGGAAGCAGTGAGGGAGCTCTCGGGGCTCTCTTTTATAGATGTACTAATCTAATCCATTCATAAGGGTTCTACCCTTCTGACCTAAGCACTTCCCAAAGACCACACCTCCAAATAACATTACATTGGGGATTAGGTTTCAACATATGAGTTTTGGGAAATGCATTCAGTCTGTAGCATGGGTACAGAAAGTAGAACAATCCCAACACATAGTAATTAACAAGAGTTTAAAATTGAGGCAATATTTGCCTCAGCCAGAAATCCTCTCATATTCTGTCTCTTGCAGAAGAGCCAACGATTTACTTTTCTAAATCAAGTTAATCTAAGGCTCAAGATCTCATGACTAGCATTTCCCTCTAAGACCTGGCACTCTGCTGATAGAAGAATCATAGAGCATTGGATACAAAGTATACTTAACGATCAGCAGTTTTCAAACCTACATTGTAATCCCCTAGGGAAAAAATTAAATAAGAGTTCTCAGACCAGTGCAACCTCTATATCAGAATCTCCAAGGAGAACAGTCAGGAAATCTGTATTTTCAAAAAAGATCCCTAAACAATGTCTTTAAAGAGCCTGACCCAGATCAGTGGGCTGACTGTGGTAATTGACAGACATGTACCCTCATTTCACTGAGTGAAACTGGGGTCTAAAAGAGTTAAGACATTTCCCCCAAAGTCTCATTTAATGGCCTAGAAGTCCTCAGCCTAAATATCTGCAGTCTAATCACTGGGGTATGACAGTTTGGAGTCTAGGAGGATCCTTGGCACATAATTTCTGGACAATGAAAATTTCATGCACAAAAGGTCTCCTTTGCCCCAGATAATTTTGGGCTTGGCATTACAAATAGCAATAACTAAAACTTGTCACTTGAAGAGTTGATATTATATGCCTAGCTAGATATGTGCTTACATTTGTTCCATAGCATATGACAATTTCCTGCCTTCATCATGAGGAATGTGTAAAGCTACCTGATCTAAAACTCTTGACCTTCTGGTTTCCTCCTTACCTGTTTTTGCAAGTGGGTCTATTGTGCTTAGAATATTAGGCATTCAAGACTTTCCTTAGGCCTTTAATGAATTCTCTGAAATCACCCTGGAGAAAGGGGAGTTGATTAGGGTGATGCATTTGAAATGTCAGAGGTCTTTCTACCTCATCTGAAAGGAATCAGGAACTTTGATAGATGTGCTCAGAGATAATGGAAACTGAAGCAGATCTTCAGGAATCCCTAAAAACTACCTCAGTTACTCAGCTTTCCATTTTCCTCTTTTTCCCACCTTGAATTAGACAATATTAACGAATGCAGATAAATCCATGAGGAAATATAATTTTAGAAAAATCTATCAAACCTAAGTCTCATTACATGTTTCTTAATCCCTCTATCTTCTGCCCCTCCCCTAACTTTGCTTGTAATGGCTAGAATACTTCTTACCCCATGTTGTTTTGCATTTGAGGACTACTTGGTAATGGCAGAGTTCTTTAGGGAACCACTGACGCTCCTTATTCAACAAATATATACTCTGCCCCTGTGTGGCAGACAGATATTAACATGGCCCCTGTGATCTTCACTGGCTGGTGTTCATGATATTATATGATCCCTTTGGCTTGAATGTGGGCAGAACCTGTTGTTACTGAACTCAAGTTCGGCTGCTCACTGCTCAAAAGCCAATACTAAAGAGACATGTGTAGGTAGAAAAGGAAAGATTGCTTTATTCAGGAGGCTGGCAACCTGGGGAGAAAGTGGACTCATGTCCAAGAAGCAATTCCAAAGATTCTGCCCGACCATGAAAGTTTTTAAAGGGAGGAAGGGGTTGCTAATCGCAGTTAATCATTTGAGAAGGGGGTTAGAATCTCCATCATTTTCCACTGTGTGCATACTGGCCAGCTCCATTGTTCTCCTCTTCTGATGCTATCTTGATCACAGAACCTAATTAACAAAATGCTGTGGAAAGGTCTGGTTATCCTTTTAATCACCTGTTCACCATTTTCCCTTCCTTCAATCTAAGAAAAGAATCAACATGTTAAACAAGAAGAACAAGAACAAAGGCTTTGGAAACTATGCAGAAGACTGAGGGTCCTGGAATTTAGCTAATGTAGAGATTAGAGTTTAAAATGTAATTAGATTCTAAGGCCAGGAGGCTGCTTACACTGTAACTTGCTTCTAACTATAGACTATTGCAGAGGTGATGGGATGCAGGTGATTGTGTATGTGATTATGTCTCATAAAATACTAGTGTCCATCTTGCTGGGATTTCTCTTACCCTGACTGTGAGAAAGCAAATGGCCATTTTTGGGAAACCTTACGTGGCAAGGACCAGTGAGCAGTCCTTAGAACTGAGAGCTGTCTGTTCTTGCTGAACAGCCAGCAAGAACCTGAAGCCCTCTTTCTAAAGCTGCAAGGCACTAACTTCTGCCAACAACATGAGTGTTGCCTCACACACTGGCGGTAGTCTGGGTGCCAGCAATGCCTGGTTAGTCCTTCCTGAAGAAATGGATGGACGCTATAAACAACAGTCTTCCCCCAGGAGCAAGGAATGATTGTTTCTATCATATATAACATGCAATCTGTTGACCTCAATGACATTGCTTTACAGATCATTCTGGAATTTTATAAAGACATATTAGACACCTGAATATCACTAGTGCAAAATGAGCCTGGCTAACAATATTGTACACTCAAAATTTAAGATGGTAGATCTTCTAAGTGTTCTCTCCCTGCCTCCTTCTCTCTCTCTCTCTCACACACACACACACACACACACACACACACACACACACTTAACAGTAATAATAATAAAGTGGTGGGAAGAAAATTTGGGAAGTGATGGATATGTCTATGGCCTTGATGATGGTGATGGTTTCAGTTATATATTTACCCTAAACTCATTGAGTTGCATACATTAAATACGTATAGCTTTCTGCCTGTCATACTTCAATAAGGTAGTATAAAAAGAAAGAATTATCAATCATGCATTCCATATCCATTGAAACTACCAGGAATAAAAAGAAATAAAGGTATTCTAACACAAAGGACAGCTAAGAAAATTTGTTACCAGAAAATCTATCCTTACTGAGTAGCTAAAGGAGTGGAAGTGAAGAATCTCCTTGATGACATTAATGAGAACTAGTAGTGTACCTCAACTAGATGCTAACGTTCTGGAAAACATAGTTTACCTGTGTAATCAAAAAAGAGAAAAAACATTGGAAAGCTGTTTGCCCTTCCCTGTTACCGCATGTAAGTGTTCTTCACAAAACGATAACGTCCTTTAGCTTCTTCTGTTGCAAATACATTCTCCAGCTAGTAATTAGTCTTTTGATTTTACTTTTTTTTTTGCTGTTAAGTAGAAAAATATGCTACACTGATTTTTGTCTTTTTCAGTTTTGCCTTTACAGCACCTGTATCCATTGGAAAATGAGATAGATGAATGTACATCTATGTGTTCTATGTGTTCTCCAATCATTTTAGTTTTATTGATTCCATTTACTACTTTTAATTGATCTTTGTTTCTGTATGGTGTGAAGTAGAGAAATTGATTTTATTTTTCTCAAATTAACAAACTGTCCCAGGAAAACTTAATGCAAACAACCTTCCTTTCCATACATTTAAAAATACCATTTTTAAAATATGCTTTATTCCTCTCTGAGAAATTTCAATTATCTTTCACTGATCTGTTTAACACTATCCTTTTTTTTAATATTAGAAAGCATAATAAACTTTTCACAACTCTTCTATTTCAAAACAGCCTTCTTTAGCCTAAATACTTAGTTTTCCATATGGATTTTGATAAATATACTATTTCAAAGGCCCTGTACATTTATTTTTAAAATTTGTTCCCAGTTATTTTATATAGGTGATTTAGTATTGATAAATGGCATTTTTTCCTGTGTGTGTGTATATACATTTTAAACAAATTACTGAAATCAGATATGAAAACTATTACCATATAATTATCATATAAAATCACCTTAAAGCATTCTCATTGACTCTAATATAACTTTTTTTCTTAATTGTTTTTTGATTCTTGTGATTCATCTTTATTTCAAAGTACCTCTTCCTTTGGATTCTAAGTGCCTCGTTTTTGTTTTTATGTTGCAGAATGCTCCATACACTGGTATCACATATTTCCTGCTGATGATTCATCAGTTTGAGTAGAGGTTTATGAGGTCTTTTAATTTGCCCAAAGTCAAGCTTTTTATATTTTCATTGATTTAGCTTATTGTCCAAATTTGTGCTCGTGGGGGTAAATGGAGAACTGATGTTTTCCTATTTACTCAGTCATTTAGAGGTGCAGGTGGTTAGGAGGAGCAAGCTGCAGTTATGACCCCTTATATCAAGAGACCACACTAAACCCTGGGTTAGTGAACTCAATATATCTGAGGCCCATTCTTTGCATATTATGTGACTCTGTCTCATCTCTTTTACCATATATTCTAGACTAGATTCCTGCTTGATCAGGATACATCTAGACCCCTGCTGGCTTTTTATTTTATGCAACCTTGGTAGCCCTCCATACTTCCACAAGATTCTTTTAAGGGATGTTTAGTAAGCAGTCACACTAAGACAGACTACATGTGTGTCTCCTGTCTCAGCCATGGCTACCCTCCACTTTTGCCTCTTCCTTCTAAATTAGAGTGTGTTTGTGGGTTCTGTCTGATCCTTTTCCATATATTTTACCAACTTTGGATTTCTTTCCAGAAAGACTACATGTGAATGCACTCTTGATATCTCCTTTTGATCTTGTTCCAACACTATTTGAAGAAATTCTCCAATTTCTTCTAAGTTGATTACACAGGGAATGGTCATGTAGAAGCCTGCTAAAGGCCTATGCATCTAATCTTTACTTTCTTGGAGGAAATCTTCTCTATTCCTTTTACTTTTTTCCTATATTAAATAACCAAACATGTTGTATCTTCAACACTTTGTCTTAATACATCCACAAGCTCACTAGCATTTAGCGTATTCCATTTACTTGGAGAATGTTTGATGTGCTCTTTCTCTTCATCTAGCTGTCCAATGATTGCTTTACCTATTCTTATAGCCATCATCACCATCACAACGACCACCACCACAATTGCTCTATGTTGGAGATAATCCATTGTTTCTCAACCTTTTTTTCCACTATTGTTCCCTTCTAAGAAAAATTTTTAGGTGTATTTTTCTAATTGGCATCCCACCATGAAATTTTAATACCACAGATATACTGTACATCTGATAATGTATTCTGACATTTTGCAGGGCCACAATCCATTGTAAGTTCTACATTTGCTTTACCCCTCAAGAACCAATTTTTACCCTCTTGATCACAATGTTGCCCACATTGAAAACATGGTGTAATTTTTGTGCCAGCTAATTTATTACATACTTCATATTTATACTTAAAATATCTTGTGTTTAACTGATTATTTTTGAATGTATGACTGGTCATTTCTCTGATGATGGATTAACATAAAACTCTTTCTTTTTATACAAATCAGCATATAAATTTGGCCTTCCAATGCCTAGACAACAAATATTGTCCTTTTGGCTCTTCTCATGCTTGATTTTCCCTGCTAATTCATTCACCACACACACTTCTGCAGAGCTTGGAACCATGAGAAATGTGTAGTGTCAGAATACTGAAGGACTGTGACTACATCATACCACATGGCAAAAGCAGTGTCTGCAAATGTAATGAGATTTTTAAATGTTAATCACTTTTTCTTTACTAACTGCATAAAACCTCTGGAACCAGGCTTAAAGAGATATGAAGCTACCTCTTTTGTGGGAGTGGTGGGGGGTGAGGCTTCTTTCTGTCCTAATGATTTCTACAGTTTTATTTATTTACAAAGCAGTGATCATTATATTCATACTGATTTGCATTCTAAACATGTATTGTTTTTGTCACTTGCTTTAAAAAATGTAATCGCATTCTGGAGACATGTTTGCAACATGTGATCCTATTCTCAGTGGTCACTGTTGACTGGAATGTGGGTGGACAGCTGACTTGGGGTTGGCATCCATTCATAGGTCAGTTAATTAATTTACCTGTTAAGAATTTGACCTGAGAATAAAGACCAGAGTCAGGCAGTAGTGGAGTAGGAGGAGGAGGGGAAGTGGGAAAGGGGGGGAAAAAAAGGAGGAAGAAAAAAGATGGAGAAGATGAAAAAAGAAAGACTTGCTATCAACATTATTTCAGAAGGGGAAAATGGTGTTAACAAAGGTGGAAAGAACATATCTCACAATAAAAAACACATTAAAATGAACATTCTTGATACAATGAAAAACGGTGCATTGTTTAATTTTCCTTATTTCACAGTGATCTGTTACTAACTTCAACTCTTACAGGAGTAAGCTCTTCCTAATATTTGGCCCAAGATTGACAAGGGTTGACAGACTCTTACATATTTCAAATCCTGAGACGCAGATAACTGAAAAAGCAATTATTTTGCTTTTGCTCTGCCTTCACATAGATTAACTTACACCAGTAACCAGTGATGATTTCATACAAATGAATCATGTTGATTGGCAATTACATATGTCTTTATAATAAACAATAGTCATGTTATGAATTAGTAGATGCAATTTAGTTGATTGACATATCTTTCAAGACATGAGGTTCATGAGGGAAATTACTGTCAATTTTTATCCTATTATTTAAAAAAAAAAAACTGTTCAGCAAACTGAATTGGCAGTTACGTCAGTGTTGACAGGACTAAAGTGGAAAGTTCAGCCTCATCTGACTTTATCTTCTTGACCATTGTTGTACTTAAGGTGTGACCCAGGCATGTTATAGGATGCTCCTGGAAAAAAATAAAGGGTCGAGGCCAAGGAGAGTGAATAACTGTAACACCCTCCACACACATCCATGCTACCATGGCCTGATATCAAATATACTTTGTGCATCTAAGGTTTCAGGCATGATGATGCATATACTAAGCAAAACCCATGGCCAATTATGACACATATACTTCCCAAGATACTTAAATTATAACTTACAAAAAGTCTAACCTTTACAAATGCATTTTGCTATTTGTTTTTTTCATCCCTTTTAGAAAGGTTTTTTTCAATAAAATTTCACTTTTTAATGTGTTTCTTGTTTATCCAAATTTGTTACAATATTCATGTGGTTTTGATCAATTATGTACTTCTAATATTTGAAGAATAACTCAATCAGGAAGAATATTTCAAGTGTACAGCAAAGTGATTCAGTTATGCATTTACATATTTCTATCCTTTTTCAGATTCCTTTCCATTATAGGTTATTATAAAATACTGAATATAGTTCCCTATCCTTGTTTTTCATCTGATTTATATATTGTAGTATGTATGTATTAATCACAAACTCCCAATTTATTTCTCTCTCCCACCCTCGCTATCCCCTTTGGTAAACGTAAGTTTGATTTCTATGTCCATGAGTTTATTTCTGTTTTGTAAAAAGGTTCACTTTTATCATTTTAAAAAATTACACGTATAAGTGCTATCATATGATATTTGTCTTTCTCTGTCTTAATTACTTCACTTAATAGGGTAATTTCTAGGTACATCAATGTTGCTACAAATGGCATTATTTCATTCTTTTTTATGGTTGAGTAATATTCCATCTTCTTTATCCATGCCTCTGTCCATGGACATTTAGGTTGCTTCCATGTCTTGGCTATTGTAAATACTGCTGCTATGAACTTTGAGGCTATTAATGTTAAATGAGTTCTTTCCCAGATTTTTTTTCCTGTTAGGGTTCAAATGTGGTGGAAGTTGAGGCTTGAGTTAGCAGCTTTTAAAAAAATTTCTATTGGAGTGTAGTCAACATATATTAGTTTCAAGTGTACAACATAATAATTTGATAGTTGTATACGTTGCAGTTGGATCACCACAATAAATCTAGTTGCTATCTGTCACTGTACAAAGTTATAAAATTTTTTTCTTGTGAAAAGAGCTTTTAATATTTATTCTATTAGCAACAGTCAAATATGTAATGCAATATTATAGACTATAGTCAGCATGCTATAAATTATATCCCCATAACTTATTTATTTTATAATTGAAAGTTTGTAGCTCCTGATGGGTTCCCTTCACCCATTTTGTCCATCCCTCCATCAGTCTGTTCTCTATATCTATAAGTTTTCTTTTCTTTTTAAAATTTCACATATAAATGAAATCACGTGGTATTTGTCTTTCTCTGATTTGTATCACTTAGCATAATATCCTCTAGGTCCATCCATGTTGTCATAAATGGCAAGGTTCCATTGTTTTTTTTCTATGGCTGAAGAGTATTTCAAGGTGTATATATACCATGTCTTCTATCAATTCGTCCATTGATAGACATTTAGGTTGTTTCTGTTTCTGGCCTATTGTAAATAATACTACAATAAACATAAGGGTGCATATATCTCTCAAATTAATGTTTTCATTTTCTTCAGTTAAATAAATAGCTGAAAGTGGAATTGCTGGATCATATGGCAGTTCTATTTTTGATTTTTTGAGGAACCTCCAAACTGCTCTAATTTACATACCATCAAAAGTACATGAGGATTCTGCTTCTCCACATCCTTGCCAACACTCCTTATTTGTTGCCTTTTTGAGAACAGCAACTCTGACAGGTGTGAGGTGATATCTCATTGTGGTTTTGATATGCATCTCCCTGCTTATTAGTGATATTGAGCATCTTTTCAAGTGCCTCTTGGCCATGTGTCTGTCATCTTTGGAAAAATGTTTATTCTGATCCTCTGGCCATTTAAAACATTTTTGTTATTGAGTTGTATGAGTTCTTTGGATATGTTTTGGATATTAACCTCTTATCAGAGATACAGTTTGCAAATATCTTCTCTCATTCAGTAGGTTATCTTATCATTGTGTTAATAATTTACTTCAATGTACAGAAGCTTTTTAGTTTAATGTAGCCTTATTTGTTTATGCTTTTGTTGACTTGCCTTTGGATTCAGATCCAAAAAAATCATCTTTAAGACTAATGTTGAGAAGTTTATCACCTATGTTTTCTTCTAGGATTTTTATGGTTTAATGTATTACATTCAAGTCTTTAACCCATTTTGAATTAATTTTTGTGTATAATTTAAGATTACATATATTTTTGATGGAGTCTGTAGGGTTTTCTACATATAAAATCATATCCACAAATAGTGACAGTTTCACATATTCCTTTTCAGTTTGGATGCTTTTATTTATTTTTCCTACCTAATTACTCTGGACTTCCAATACTGTGTTAAATAAAAGTGGTGAAAGTGGGCATCCTTGTCTTGTTCCTGATCTTGAAAGAAAAGCTTTCAACTTTTCACTGTTAGATATAATGTTAGCTATGGGCTTGTCATTTATGGCTCTTATTATGGTGAAGTGCATTCTTTTTTTGCCTACTTGGTTGGGAGATTTTAACGGTGTTGAGTTTTGTCAAATGCTTTTTCTGCATTTATTGAGATAATTGTATGATTTTTATCCTTCATTTTATTAATGTGATGTACCATGTTGATTGATTTGCCTATGTCAAGCCATCCTTGAATCCCAAGAATAAATTCTACTTCATCATTATGTATGAATCTTTTAATGTATTGTTAAACTTGGTTTGCTAATATTTTGTTGAATTTCTTTCGTCTATATTCATCATGGATATTGGCTTGTAATTTCCCATTTTTAGTGATGTCCTTGTCTGGTTTGGTTATCAGGGTTACCCTGGCCTTGAAAAATCAGTTTGGAAGCACTCCATTGTTTTCAAATTTTTGAAGAAGAGTTTGAGAAGGATAGGTATTAAATCTTTGAACATTTGGTAGAATTGACCAGGGAAGCCATCTGGTTCTAGATTTTTGTTTTTGATTATTCAATCTTCTTTCTAATAATCAGTCTATGCAGATTTTCTGTGTCCTCATGATTCACTCTCAGAAGATTGAATGTAACAATTTATTCATTTTTCTCTAGGTTGCCCAATTTGTTCAGGTATAATTTTTCATAGTAATTTTTTAGAAGCCTTTGTATTTCTTTGGTATTGGTTATAATTTCTCCTCTTTCATTTCTGATTTTATTATTTGAGCCCTCTCTTTTTTTATTAGTGAGTCTAGCTAAAGTTTGTCAATTTTGTTTATATTTTCAAAGAACCAACTCTTAGTTTAATTGATCTTTTGTTTTTTTAGTCTCTATTTCATTTATTTCTGCTCTAAACTTTATTATTTCCTCCTTCTACTAACTTTGCACTTCATTTGTTTTTCTTTTTTAGTTTCTTTAGGAATAAATTTAAATTGTTTATTTGAGATTTTTATTATTTGTGAGGTAGGCCTGTATCACTATAAACTTCCCTCTTAGAACTGCTTTTGCTGCATCTCATAGATTATGGTATTTTTTAAAAATAAATTTATTTATTTATTTTATTTTTGGCTGCATTGGGTCTTCATTGCTGCATGTCAGCTTTCTCTAGTTGCGGTGAGTGGGGGCTACTCTTTGTTGTGGCACGTGGGCTTCTCATTGTGGTGGCTTCTCTTGTTTCAGAGCATGGGCTCTAGGCATGCGAGCTTCAGTAGTTGTGGCACACGGGCTCAGTAGCTGTGGCTTGTGAGCTCTAGAGCACAGGCTCAGTAGTTGTGGCGCATGGGCTTAGTTGCTCTGCGGCATGTGGGGTCTTCCCAGACCAGGGCTTGACCCCATGTCCCCTGAATTGGCAGGCAGATTCTTAACCACTCTGCCACCAGGGGAACCCTGTGGTATGTTTTTATTTTCATTTGTTTGAAGGTATTTCTTGATTTCTCCTTTGATTTCTTTGTTAACCCATTGGTTGTTCAGTAGCAAGTTGTTTATTCTCTACTTATTTGTGATTTTTTTCCAGTTTTCTTCCTGTAATAGAGTTCTAGTTTCATACCATTTTGGTGAAAAAAGTTCTTGATATGATCAATCTTCTTAAATTTATTGAGATTTGTTTTGTAGCCTAATGCATGATATATCCTGGAGAATGTTTCATTTCCCCTTAGAAGAATGTATACTCAGCTGCTTTTGGATACAGTGTTCTATATATACCTGTTAACTTCATCTGATCTAACATGTCCTTTAAAGCTAAGATTTTCTTAACAACATTCTGTCTGGATGATCTATCCATTGATATAAGTGAACTATAAATGTCCCCTACTATTGTTGTATTACAGTCAGTTTCTCCATTTAGGTCTTTTAGTATTTGCTTTATGTATTTAGGTGCTCCTATTTTGGGTGCATAAATATTTACAAACATTACATCTTCTTGCTGGATTGACCTGTTTATCATTATATAATGCCTGTAGTTGTATTTTATTAGTCTTTTTTTAAAAAGTATTTTATCTAGTATAAGTATAGCTACCCTAGCTTTCTTTTGGCTTGTATTTGCATGAAACAAATTTTCTATTCCTTCATTTTCAGTATGGCTGCATACTTACATCTGAAGTGAGTCTCTTGTAGGCAGCACATAGATGGGTCTTTTTCTTTCTTTTTTTAATCTATTCAGCCACTCCAAGTCTTTGATTGGAAAATTTAGTCCATTTACATTTAAAGTAATTATAAATAGGTATGTATTTATTGCCATTTTGTTAATTGTTTTTGGTGGTTTTTGTAGTTCTTTGTTCCTTTCTTTTTTTTGCTTTATTGATTGTGGTTTAATGACTTTCTACATTGTTATGCATAAACTTCTTTTGTATTATCTTGTGTGTATCTACTATAGGTTTTTGTTTTGTGTTTACCATGAGGATCATATATACTATATATGATATATAATACATAGTATATATATATCATAATATGTATATATCATGATTTGTATTATATATCATATACAGTATATATGATACACACACACACACACACACTGATAGCAAGTTAAGCTTGAATGTATTCTAAAACTCTCCATTTTTTTCTCTCCCCTCTAGGTTTTATGTTTTTGTTGTCACATTTCAGATCTTTTATTTTGTGTATTCCTTAACTAATTGTTTTAGCTATAGTTAATTTTACTACTTTTGTCTATTAACCTTTATATCTGCTTTAAAGTGATTGATCCACTAATTTCACTGTATATTTACCTTTACCAGAGAGATTTTACATGTTTTCTTGTCACTAATTAGTGCTCTTTCTTTTCAGCTTAACAAAGTCCCTTTAATATTTCTTATAAGGCCAGTTTAGTGGTTTTGAACTCCTTTAGTTTTGCTTGTCTGGAAAACTATTTCTCTTTTGATTATGAATGATAACCTTGCTAGGTAGAGTATTCTTGGTTGGAAGTTTTTATTCTTTTCAGAATTTGTATTTATCATGCCACTCTCTGACAGCTTGCAATGTTTCTTCTTAGAAATATGCTGAGAGTTTTACTGGGGTTTTCTTAAACATAAGTTACTTTTCTCTTGCTGCTCTTAAGATTGTCTCTTTAACTTTTGATGTTTTAGGTGCATTGTGTCTTGATGTGAGACTCTTTGGGTTTATCTTTTTATAAAATCTCTGTGCTTCCTAGATCAGGATGTCTGTTTCCTTCTCTAGGCTAGGAAACTTTTCAGCCATTATTTCTTCAACTAAGTTTTCTACCCCTTTCTCTCTCTCATATCCTTCTGGGATCCCTATAATGCAAATGTTACTATTTTGTTGTTGTTCCATTGGTCCCTTAAGTTATCTTCACTTTATAGAATTCTTTTTTCTTTTTGCTGCTCTGTGTGAGTTCTACTTCCCTGCCTTCCAGATCACTGATCATTTATTTTAATTTATCTACACTGTTGTTGAACCCCTCTAGTGTATTTTTCAGATCAATTATTCTTCAGCTTTGTGACTTCTCTTTGGTACTTTTTTATAATTTCTATCTGTTTAATGAAGTCCTCACTGGGTTCATCCATTTTTCTCTTGATTTTGGTGAGCATCTTTATGACCATTAATTTGAACTCATCATAGTTATTTTAAAGAAACTCAGATAGATTATGTATCTGTTTTATTAATTTTTCACCCTTGAGACTTTATTTTGTTTTTTTATTTGGAACATCTTCCTCTGTTTCCTAATTTTGCTTGACTCTGTGTTTTTTCTATGTATGAGGTGAAATGGCTATCTTTCCTAATCTTGGAGGAATGGCTTTGTATAGAAGATAAAACTTATTATTTAATCTTGCCCTAGCTCTTGGTTGTCTCTCAAACTTTTGTGGTTGTTTAAGCAATCTGATTTTTTTGTTTTTTGATAGGTCCTACCTGTTGAGGGTAGGCCAAGATCTGTGAGTGTTCCAGAGGAAGGGATCTCAGTCAACACCTAGTTTCAGGCTGATTGGAAGCTAGAACCTCAGGCAGCAGCTTTTAAGATATGCAAATATATATAATCCTGTGGGACTGCAATTATGTTCTGAATGTTTCAGATCCATACGCCTCAGAAATGCAAGCCTGCCATCCGCCAGAGCCAGGTGCTTAAGGGGCATAGCCTGTGTGTGCCCCAAGCCACAGGAGAGACAGGGTGGCATTGTGTGCTCATTGGTGTTAGCAGGTTAGAGGGAGAGTGCAAAGATGATGCCCACCAGTGCTGGTGCTAGCAAGGTTGAGTAAGAATGCAACAATGGTGCCTGCCAGAGCCTCCGTTTCCAGAGAGAGTCCCAGCAGACTCCTGCCCCAACTGCAGATGCTTTAAGATTAGCCAATGTATCTTCTTTACATATAATCTAAGCTCTTTTCAACCTGCTGCTTTTGTGCTGGGTCCTGGGATGAGTGAGTCTCCATGTGAGCTCTTTAAGGGTGGAATCTCTGTTACCTGTAGGCCTATAGTTTGCCTAGGCATAAACCCCATTGGTTTTCAAAGCCAGATACTTTGGGAGCTTGTCTCTCTGGTGCTGGTCCCAAGGGTTGGGGTGCCTGATGTGTGGCACAAATCTCTTGCTCCTCAGGGATAAGCTCCATGTTTGTATTTGATTCCACCCAATTGTGGATCACCCTGCCAAGTTTGGGATATTTGGTGAGACCTTGTCTCAGCCTCTGCTACCTGACTCCATGTGGTGCTTTTATTCTTTGCTCTAGAGTAGCTGTTCAGCTGGTTTTTAGGTCTTTTTCAGAGTGAGTTGTTCCATATGAAGCTGTAGATTTATTGTGCTCATGGGATGATGTGAGCTCTCAGAATCTTCCTACACTAACATCTTGAACCACCCTTCCCTGACTGAAATGCTTTTTAAAAAAATGAATCAGCAACAGATGGAGGAAAAGACATTTGATGTCAGATCAGTAGCAATGTGCCCAACACACAATATGAAGCACAGATGTTTATTTGGAATGGCCGTGGAGTTGGAAAATGAAAACTTGGAAGAAAGCTGTTGAGTTCTAAACCCTTGCTAATACCATATTGTAAACAGGCAGGACAGCCTCCAGTGGGTAAAATGAATACCTGATTCCCTTATGATTATTTAGTAATGGAGAATGCACAAAAGTGCTTGTGCTCAGCACTAAAACCTCAAGACAGAGATGTCATTTTTAAAAATCTCTGAACAATTAATATGCTTTTGTGAGAATTTTTTTCCTTTTCTTTCTCCCCAGTGTCTTTTTTGAGTTTTACATTCAACATTTTATTGTATCTCTCGTACCTTAAATGAGTGTCCAAATTGAATACCACAATCCTTTGATTCCCTTTAAAAATGTATAGTTTGAAACATTTAAGTGTCTCAGGTAGCTTAGGTTACAATTACCCTACAGAGAACCATTTTATTTCCCCTGAATGGTTGTAAGATGTTTTTATTTGCTTGCTTTTTTTGATGAGGTAGCATTTTCTATTCCAACTTCCTTAGAGAATGTTCTTCACTCAGCAAAGAGAAAAAAATATTTGAGTGGGTTGTCACTTAACCCCATGGGCATGAATGAAATTATCTGCTCAGATTGGGATTTCTATTTTCTATATGTTAACAGACCTATCTCTATCATTTGTAAGGCTTGGGGAAAAAGGACAAATGGGGAATATACCATCTAATGTCCACCTCTTCAATTCCCTTCCCTGGGTCCAATCTGTGCTGTGGAGAACCAAGAAAATGTTTGTGGACGTCTCAGATCATAAGTCCCAATTCTGCCAGACAATGGCTTCTTGAAAAGAACAACCCCTTGAATAACTCGTAGGACTTAAAGTTCCGTACACGAGTAGCATGGTTTGCCTTTAGGAGGACAGACTGAAGGAAAGGAAGGAAACAGGCTTGGGACTATTTGGGCAGGTAGTTCTGAAGACTTAAGTATCCAGAGTACAGCATGAAAGAGGAGGTACGTGGGCTCCAGTTGGGCTTATTCCTTTGGCCTCACAGACCCCTCTTCCTGTATGGAGGGACACAGCTAGAAGAGTGCCATGGTAGGAACCTCTACAGCATAAGGCCCAGGAGAGTGACTCAGTTGCCTAAGTCTAAGGTTGTACTGTATGTAAATGTTAATCCTTTGTAAACATAAGAAAAGGGGAAAGAATTATGATAATTCATACTTGGACAAAGACAAGTGCCCAATTTGTACTTGTTGATCAATATCATACCAGTCCCGTCACTCTATTTAATTGTTTCCATTTGTGGGAGGGATGCCCTAAGGTGACCCGAATGACCACACTTCTGTATAATTCCCTCTCCTCGAATATGGATGAGATCCATAATTTACTTCTCATCAATAGAATATTTCAAAGGTGATTGTATGTCACTGGTTCTGTTATATGGCTAAGATGAATGGAATGCTTACATAAGACAGTCTTGGGAGGCTGAAGAGAGAGACTCTTCTGCCAATCTTGAGGAAGCAAGCTACTGTGCTGTGAATTGCCTAAAGAGAGGGCCACACGGCAAGGAACTGGGTAAGCCCTTGTGAGGGTCTCATTCTTACAACTGCAAGGAACTAAATTTTGCCATTAACTACATAAGCTTGGAAGATGACCTCCAGCTCCAAAAAAGATCACAGATTATCTGACACCTTGACTGCAGCCTTGTAAGACCCTGAGTAGAGATCCCATTTACACTGAACCCAGAATCCTGACATTGAGAAAATAATTGTGTTGGTTGAAACTACTAGATTTGTAACAACTTCTTATACAGCATATGGAAACTAGTACTCCAGTTCTTGGGAGTTTGGGCATTTGTTTTTTCTTGTCTTTCTTGTACTTAGTGTACCTCCATCTTTTATGGTCTGTTAATCACTCTCTTCTTGTGCATAGACCCTTGTTTTGTTGACATTGGATAGCATCCTTTAGGAATGCCAAATGCCCTGTTTTGCTTGAGAAAATCTTTTTTTTTTAAATTTACTTATTTGGTTTACTTTAACTGAACAAAGATCATCATGTTCAAAGGCACTGCAAAATTTTTGAAGACCTTGCTCATGATTTGTCCCATTTCCTTTCCTTTCTAATTTGTTCTTCAAGTGCATGCTCTTTCCACAGTATCTTCCTGATTTCTTACTTTTCCCCATGACACTGGCAGAAATAGTTTCTCCTCTTCCTTTGAAATATAAAGCACTCTCTTTGACCTCCTTTTAAGATTTCTTTTTACATAATCCTTTACTTAGCAATTGTATATGAGCCCTTTCTTTCCTAATTAAATTGTATTTTCCTAGGGTGGAGGGAGAGGCAAGGACAAAAATAAAATTATTTTTGTCTCTATAGCCTGTCCTTAAACCCAACAGTGCCTTGCTCTGTCTTGTATACAGTAGGCTCTCCTTAGCTACTTGAATGTATACATGAAAGTGATGTTGTTGAACTGTGTAGTTTTCAGCCCAGTATTCCTCAGGAAGCTAACTCACTTTTTTTTTGGAATCTAGCAAAACCTATCAGATGATGCATGTCAAGTTAAGGCTTTGGTGATATTTTACCATCCTGAAACTGACAACACCTTATGGATAGACTTGGGAACTTTGATTCAGTAAATCCTCATTTACTTGCAAATTTGGGTGCAATTAAAAATAGCAGCCTTAGATGGCAGTTGAAGTGAATGATATGATTTGATCTGAAATGATCTGATATGAAAAATATCTACAGATATTTTTAGAAGGACAGATAAAGCATGAAATCAACTGGGAGTCTAAGGAGTAGCTCGTATTTCTGCTCCAGTTCTCTGCTGGGCTAGCAAGAGCCACGTGGAGCCTCCTGTGGGTTCTTGTCATTCTTGGTTGAGGCCCTAAATGTTGGCAGACTGTCCCCAAGGTAAAAAGAAGAATTGAGACAATAATTGGGGTCATTCAGGCAATGTTAACAGTGGCTGAGATAAGAGTGTGGGGAGACTGATGAGAAGGATGAGCAGAAATCAGATTACATTGCTTTGCAGGCCATGTTAAGGATTTTGACTTTATGTGCATTGGAAAGCCTTTGGACAATTTTAAGCAAACGTTACCATAATTAGATCTAAGCTTTAAGCTTTGCTCATTAAACTTTGAGATAAAAACTCTAAGTATTACAGAATCTACTTTTGAGTTCTTGGCCACTTATTAACTATAGACAAGTCTTACTCTCATACCCAGTGAATGTATGTGTTATTGTGTGAAATTTGTGCAAAAACTGAACTGTGCCCTTACAGGTTATAAGAAGAGTTCTGAAATAGAATAAATTATAAATTTCCCAATTTTATTTTCGATACTGTCTATGCCAATATGTTTGTACCTGTTATTTAATTTCCTTTTTTCTTCATTTCAATTTTAATTCTAATATCATTTGAAAGAGACTATTCATGTAACAATGTCTAGCTTTGTATTGAATTGATAAACCTAAAGTTATTATCAGTAACATCAACACATTCATTTTATTTTTTGACCTTTTTATAGGAAGGACAAAGTACAGTGAATTATTCATATCATTGCATACATTGATAGTGATTGTGGCAAATAGACTCATAAGGTAGCCCTAAAAATCCGTTTCCTGGTATTCATGCTATTATGTGATCCCGAATGCCAGAGTGTGGATAACACCTCTGATTTTCTTCTAACAAAAATGTTTGGCAAAAATGATAGGATGGGCATGATTATGTGTGATTATATGATTCAGTTACATGAGATTGTAGTGCTCCTCTTGCTAGAGTCTCTCCCTCCCTTGCTCACTTTGAGGAAGCAAGTGGCCATGTTGGAGAATCCTACATTGCAAGGAACTGTGGGTGACCTCTAGGAGCTGACACTGGCCTTCACTCAATAGTCAGCACAAAACAGAAGCCCTCAGTTCTGCAACTGCAAGAGACTCAATTCTGCCAACAGCATGAGTGAGCTTGGAAAACAAAAACTTCCTCAGTCGAGCCTCAGATAAGACTGCAACCTCATTTCAATTAGCCTTTATCACACCTTTGCAAAGCCCTAAGGAGAAGATTCAGTTTAGCCATGTTTATATTCTTGACCTACAGACACTGTGAGAATGTGCATTGTTTTAAGCTGCTAAGTTTGTGGTAATATTGTTATGCAGCAGTGGATAACTAATATGATGATGAGGACAAAACCATACTGTATATGGCAGAAAGGATGGTCATTCAGCAGATAAAATGCTACTGGCCAGTAGATGCATGGAAGACTGAATTCAACCTGAGAAACTTGATTTAGGAATATCTATGCATTTCTCTGAAAGAGTTTGTTCTAAAAAAAAATCAGTTGGGGGCTTCCCTGGTGGTGCAGTGGTTAAGAATCTTCCTGCCAATGCAGAGGACACGGGTTCGAGCCCTGGTCTGGGAAGATCCCACATGCCGCAGAGCAACTAAGCCCGTGCGCCACAACTACTGAGCCTGCACATCTGGAGCCTGTGCTCTGCAACGGGAGAGGCCGTGACAGTGAGAGGCCCATGCACCGCGATGAAGAGTGGCCCCCGCTCGCGGCAACTGGAGAAAGCCCTTGCACAGAAACGAAGACCCAACACAGCCAAAAATAAATAAATAAATTTATATATATAAAAAAAAGTGTATGAATGCAAAAGACTAGCTGCCTGTTAACTTGGGCAAATCACAATTTCCCTGGTTTAGTTTTCTCATCTCTAGAAAGAGAATATGTGTCCTACTTACGTGAGGGATTATTATAAGATTAGACTGAGATCATTTAAATTAAATAATTATTAGGTTTGTTGTTGTATAATACTTTCACATATAGTACATGAAAGCAATGACAACTGTAAAATGTTAGCTATTTAAGTGTAAGTATTAATATAGTGTTAATGAGTTCTCCTCTATTCTCTGTGACCTACCATTAATTATATATCCAACTTGGACAGATTCTTCAGTTACAGTTCTTGATTTTCTCTCTTTAAGAAGAGACTGGTTGTTAATGTCTTTAGTAACACTCACATTTGTGGCCCTTCATTTTAGCTGCTTACTCTTAAAGTCTGTTCTTGGGGGCAGTACCAGCGGAAATTTTCTTTTGTGAAAATTCAGTATGTTCCATTCACGTCTTGCCATTAATATTCAGCTTCACATTTGCAAGCTTGTCACAAGAAATGAATTTATTTTCAATTCTTTACTATTTGTGCAAATGCTGCTGTCACCGAAGGGTGAAGATATAGACAGAATTTAAATGCATAATATCACAAATGTTTTTTAAACTCTTTATTAATGCAGTTCAGAGCACAATTAACATAAATAATATTGTTTTTAGTCCACTGGTTCCCAAAAGCATTAAGATGCAAAAGCAGATCATGGAGAGAAAATATTCTCAATATGGTTAGGGAAAAAAATGTCAGCAACTGGGTACAAAATGTGGTTAAGCTGCTCCTGTTTGAAAAAGAAAATGTGAATTATGAGAGACCTTTTTATTGTTGTTGTGTGTTTTCCCTACTGGCTGATTTTTCAGCTCATAAAGTATCCTTGCTGTCTGGGTGAGCCATCTGTGATATCGCCATTTTCATGGATTTTCTCTTTGTGTCAGTGACCAACCCACATGGGGAAGGACTTAGCATTATAAACAAAAGTTCAACTTTCATGAAAGCAAAGAGAATTGGAAAGCACTTTATTTAAATTAAGAAGTATCCCTTAAAATTATGGTACTTAGAAAATTGGTTATTTTAGATTTCACATTTACTGAATACAAAGTGCATCACTTGTATAGCCAGTCAGGAGCAGAAAAGAACATTATCCCACAATTACTGGGTTAAACATCTTAACTATATTTTCAAGACTTAGCTGCCCCAATAAATGGGAATTAATCACAAAAGAAATACATCTCTATTCAATGTAAATTTCTTATTCCCTAATGGTAGAAAGCTTTTACAAAACAAGATTCAGATACGGAGAAAGGAAAATGTAACCTTGGCTAACATTTATTGTGTACTTACTATGCGCAAGTCTCTATTCTGTTGTTTCTACACAGGTTATAGAGTTTATTCCTTGCAACTAACCCTATCAGGCATATACCAGTATTATCTCGATTTTTACAGATGAGAAATGTGAGGTAATGAGAGATTAAGCAATTTAACCAAGGGTCAGAGAATTGGGATTAAATCTAGGTAATGAAGGAGCCGGGAATCAAACATAGGCAGGTACACTGCAAGCTGAGCTAACCATGAATCTTTAATGTAGTGAGAAGTGAAAATTATTGATTCTGCCAACCACTAAAGGTCTACTTCACCCCTTCTCAGTGAGGCAATGCATTTTGAAAATCAAACATTTTAGAAACCAAGGATAACATGAACCTGACTCACATTCTTTCCTTGGATTTTGGAATACCGCAAGGGAGAATGTGTATGTTGCAACAATAATTTCCTAAAGCCCCTCCTGGGAGTCTCTTGTCTTCCTTTTTACCCCAGTCCTTGAAATGTAAGAGACTGGGTGAGGGAGAAGGATATTGAGAGAGCCAAGTCCAAGTTCTTCTTCCTGGGCAAAGGGAGAGAGATAGCTTGTGGCACTCACACGTTACTAGTTTTGTTTGGTAACAACATCATCGTTACATGTTTGAAGGCATTGATGATCATGTATGTTTTGGAGACTCCCAAGTTTTAAAATGTTAGAGCTTGGCCAGCTGGCATTAGCAACAGAAGTACACAGACTTAAAATGGCTTTTTGGCTTTTTTTCATATTATACAAGTCTTTCAAATTGAACTAATGCTATTCTGATTACCTGTGTGGGTAGGCAGGGTGAAGGTAAATGACAAAGTTTCTCACAGATTAATTGAAACTTGCCTGCTCAAATATCAAAATGGGCTGGCTGGTTTAACCAATAAAGCCTACTCTATTGCATTGATGTTATTTATGAAGGATTTGTAAGAGGTTCTGTGTAAGAAATATTGATTACTAATACCATTTTACTCGGTAACAGCACTTCAGTAAGTTTTGCAATGAGGTACAATTCCATCTTTACTCGTAACTAATTTGAATGAACATCTCATGAGCAGGCATTTTCATTTCATCTGTAGGCCTCACGATATCATCACATTAATCCACAAATCTTGAGAAGGGGTAGTCAGTA
Organism: Mesoplodon bidens; assembly: GCF_964165515.1. Classification (NCBI taxonomy): domain Eukaryota; kingdom Metazoa; phylum Chordata; class Mammalia; order Artiodactyla; family Ziphiidae; genus Mesoplodon; species Mesoplodon bidens. The sequence goes on from NC_138176.1 coordinate 23,913,724, forward strand.
GCCAAAGTGTATGAAGCAGCTTGATTTTGTGCTTTATCCAAGAAAAATTCAACTTCCAACCAGTCTCTCACTTTCACCAATAAGAAATTTATATTTGGTTACATCCACATCAAACTGAAATACAGTTTGAGATGCCCGGCATTCAAATCATTGCTCATGTTTTTTATATTATCCTCTTATCCTATTAATTAATTGGCTTCTATAGATCTGAAAATGTATTCACAAGGACAGAAGAAAACCAACATTTAGTAAGTTCCAGAGTCTCCAGGGCATTATGTTAGAATCTAGCATGTAGATCCTTTATATGTCATTTTATTTAATCCTCACAGTGGTTCTTCTGGACAAAGGATCATCCCCACTTTAAAGTTAAGAAACTGAACTCTTGCCAATCACATATAAAGAAGGAATGGCACAAGGTTCAAACGCAGACAGGCTTAAACATTTGGTTTATTTTTTTCAGTATACCTTTTATTTTATAATAATATATAATAGATTTCCATATTCCCCCATGCCCAGATTTCCCTATTTTTAACAGCTTACATTGGTGTGTTGCATTTGTCACTATTAATAATAATGTTTCAGTACTGGTTTACTCAGTACTTCTTTTCAGATTTCCTAAGGCTTTCTTTAATATCTCTATGACAGCCCACACTTACGGAGTGGGGAGTTATGCCCCACCTCCTAAGGACTGATTCATTTCTTGGATACATTATTTCTCCATATTTGAATAATTATTATCTAGATACGTTTTTGGAATTCTCCTGCATGGGAGATTTGTCTGTCTTCTCCCCTTTGTTTCACCATTTACTTATTTATATCAGTATTACTTATGGATATTTATTTTACACTTTGGGTTATATCCAATACTACTATATTTTTGTTGTGGTTGTTGCTATAAGTCTGACATCCATGTGTTGATAAGACCATGCTCTCTCCAAAGTCTCTAGGGCAACATTCTTCCTTGCCCTTCCAGCTTTTAATAACCTCAGGTATTCATTAGTCTGTGGCAGTGTAACTCCAATCAAACTGCAAGTTTGTGCCACTTGATCCCTTTCACCTATTTCTCCCACCCCTCCAACCTGCCTCCTCTCTGGCAACCACCAGCTTGTTCTCTGTATCTATGAATCTGCTTCTGTCTTGGTTTTATACAGTTTTAATAGAGTAAGATTATTTTTTCGTATTCTGCATTCTGTAGTCAGATACTGTGCCTCACCTTGTCAAACTTTTCTCTAACTTCTGTCCACCACTTATCTGTTTATCATCTCTATAGTTTTACCTTTTCCAAAATGCCATCTAAATGGAATCAAACAGTATGTAGTCCTTTGAAGCCAGCTGCTTCTACTTAGCAATATGCATTTGGAATTCATCCATGTGTTTGGTGGCTTGAGAGCTTAATCCTTTTTATCACTGAATAATATTCTGTTGGATGGATTGTACCATCATTTGTTTATCCATTCACCTGTTGACACATTGTTTGCTTCCTGTTTTGGGTGATTTTAAATAAAGCTGCTGTGTATATTCATGTTCAGGCTTTTGTGTAGACACAAGTTTTCAGATTAACTATGTAAATAACTAGAAGTACAATTTCTGGATGATATGGTAAGACTATGTTTAGCTTTGTAAGAAACTGGCAAGCTGTCCTCCAAAGTTGATGTGCCATTTTGCGTTCTCAACAGTTAATGAGGGATCATGTTACTCTGCATCCTCATTAGCAGTTGGTGGTGTCAGTTTTTTGGATTTGAGCCATTCTAATAGGTGTACAATGATGTCTCATTCTTTTAATTTTTATTTCCCTAATGACAAGTGATGTTGAGCATCTTCTCATACACATATTTCCTATTTGTGTATCTTCTTTGGGAAGGTGCATGTTCTGATCTCTTGCTCATTTAAGAAATTGGGTTGTTTGTGTTCTTATTTTGGAGTAAACATCTGTTTTGAATGTATAATTTCAAATTATGTTGTAGGATGGATGATCTATATGGGCCAGGCATTCTGACATGAATTATTTAATTTCAGCCTAAATCTGTTCCTAAGAGGCAGGTATTATGCTTCTGTTTTTACACAGGGAAGATCTAAGGGTAAGAGATCAAACATAATATTCAGAAGCAACACAGCCAGTAAGAGGTAAGATGGTCTTTTCTAATGGAGTCTAAAAAGTGTTTTCAGACCTATCAGACCTATGACCTCCCTTTTCCTGTTATAAGTATTTTTATATCTCATTTACTATCGCAAAATGATAACTATAAATAATATGACCTACTTAAAAACATCATAAAACAATATAAAACTCTGTAGTATAAAGGAAAACTAAAAGGAAAGAGGAATAGCAGTAAAACAATAAAATATCATGTGTTTATATGTAAATACTTATACAGGACTATATTAGATTATAATACTAAATATTGATGGTAGCACCCACTTATAATTAATAATTTAGATGTAAAAGATCAGAAACATTTCCATACCCGGAACTCAGGAAATTAAAAGATATTTTAGATGAGTAGATGCCACAATAAAAAAGTCACAAATTAAGTATTAGCCAGCTAGATTTATTTGAATATAGTACAAGAAGAAAGGTAATGCTTATGTGAAATAGGGAAAACATGCTAGGATAAATTGTAAAATCTAGAGGTGGAGAAATGAGGAAGTATAATCTTTGCAAACAAGATGTATCCAAAAGTCATATAGGATGTGGAAAAGTTATTTATTGGATGAAACTGTTGTGCATTGCAATTTACCATCTCTGGCACCCTAATTCTAGATCCCAGTCCTAACTCCCATTCATTGTGATAACCCAAGACAATAAGACATTTTCTTAATTTCCAAATTTCCCTAATACCTCTTTATTCTAAATCCATACATTAGTTGTTCTAACTTGTAATTTTGTAATTTGAGGATTATTGTGACTCAAGTCAAGCTGCAAAATTTTAGAATATTTCAGAATATTTTGGAAATTTTAATTAATGGTAATAGAAATGATCAATAAAATACAGAGCTTAAATTTCCAAACTCATGGCCTTGAATCAAATGGATCTTATCTTGGATAGCACATGAGCTTTGTAAAAATTAAAATACATTATAGGTCTTCCCCGGTGGTGCAATGGTTAAGAATCCATCTGCCAGTGCAGGGGACACGGGTTAAAGCCCTGGTCTGGGAAGATCCCACATGCTGCAGAGCAACTAAGCCCGTGTGCCACAACTACTGAGCCTGTGCTCTAGAGCCCGTGAGCCACAACTGCTGAGCCCACGTGCCACAACTATTGAAGCCCACATGCTTAGAGCCCGTGCTCCGCAGCAAGAGAAGCCACAGCAATGAGAAGCCCGTGCACCGCAACAAAGAGTAGCCCCCGTTCGCCTCAACTAGTGAAAGCCCGTGCACACCAATGAAGACCCAACACAGCCAAAAACAAAATAAAATAAATTAATTAAAAAAAACCACATTATATAGAATAGAGTCAAATACTTCAGATTTAGGCCGAAACTGCTCCCCCCAATCTTAAAATCACCCCCACCCTGGTTCCGCCTTGTGTACCTAACAGGCTCAAAATCTTTCTCTGGTATAATACTGAGAGACAAACTATGAAAAATCATTGCTTTCATTTTAATGAGCATCCATTAGGTATTTCTCTTGTACTAAGAATTGTGTGAGGTAGATATGGAGGATACCTATACAACTGGAAGCACACACACACACACACACACACACAACAGCCCCTCCTTTCAACTTCTTAACTTCCTTTACCCTCATCTCACAGATTAAGGGCATATGACAATCATAGTCCTGATAAGCCAGTGCGGCCTTGTCATCCTTGAATTTATCTGAATTTTCTGGCATGAATTGGTATGTTCAACCTGGGTCACCTCTTGTGGTAATACATACCTCAGAGATATCCAGGAGTACCTCAGAAATATTGCAGGTTCAGTTCCAGATCACCACACAAAGCGAATATCACAATAAAGTGAGTCACACACATTTTTTTAACAGTACATATAAAAGTTATGTTTACATAACTATACTATACTATAGTCTATTAATAATGCAATCACCTATGTCTAAAAACCAATGTATATACCTTAATTAAAAATACTTTATTGCTAAAAAATGCTAACCATCATCTGAGCCTTTAGTGAGTCATAATCTTTTTGCTGGTGGAGGGTCTTGCCTGGATGTTGATGGCTGCTGCCTGATTAGAGTGATGGTTGCTGAAGGCTGGGGTGGCCGTGGCCATTTTTAAGATAAGACAGTAATGAATTTTGCTGCATGGATTGACTCTTCTTTCACAAATGATTTCTCTGTACCATGCAATGGTGTTTGATAGTGTTAGACCCACAGTAGAACTTCTTTCAAAATTGGAGTCAATCCTCTCAAACCCTGCCACTGCTTATCACCTAAGTTTATATAATATTCTAAATTCTGTGTTGTCATTTCAATAACCATCACAGTACTTTCACCAGGAGTAAATTCCAATTTAATAAACCACTTACTTTGCTCAGCAATAAGAAACAACTCATTATTCATTAAAAGTTTTATCCTAAGTTTGCAATGATTCAATTCAGCAATTCAGGCTCCATTCCCCTAATTCTAGTTCTCTTGCTATTTCTGCTACATTTTCAATTACTTCCTACACCGAAGTCTTGAACACCCTCCAAGTCATCCATGAGGGTTGGAATCAACTTCTTCCAAACTCCTGTTAATGTAGACGCTTTGACCTCTTCCCATGAATCAAAAATGTTCTCAATGGCATCTAGAATGGTGAATCCTCTACAGAAGATATTCAATTGACTTTGCTCAGATCCATCAGAGGAATCACTATCTATGGCAGCTATAGCCTTATAAAGTGTATTTCTTAAATAATAAGACTTGAAAGTTGAAATTATTCATTGATCCATGGGCTGCAGAATGGATGTTGTGTTGGCAGGCAGGCAAACAATGTTAATCTCATTGTACATCTCCATCAGGGTGCTTGGGTGACCAGATGCATTGTCAATGAGCAGTCATGTTTTTTTGTTTTGTTTTTCTTTTTTCTTTTTTTTTTTTTTTGCGGTACGCGGGACTCTCTCTGTTGCGGCCTCTCCCATTGCGGAGCACAGGCTCCAGACGCACAGGCTCAGCGGCCATGGCTCACGGGCCCAGCCTATCCGCGGCATGTGGGATCCTCCCGGACTGGGGCACGAACCCCTGTCCCCTGCGTCAGCAGGCGGACTTTCAACCATTGTGCCACCAGGGAAGCCCGAGCAGTCATGTTTTGAAAGGAATCTTCTTCTCTGAACTGTAGTTCTCGAGAGGGCATAAAATATTCAGTAAACCATGTTGTAAACAGATGTGCTGTCCAGGCTTTGTTGTTCCATCTATAGAGCAGAGGCTGAGTAAATTCGGTATAATTCTTAAGGGACTTAGGGTTTTCAGAATGGTAAATGAACATTGGCTTCAACTGAAAGTCACCAGCTGCATTAGGCCCTAATAAGAGAGTCAACCTATCCTTTGAAGCTTTGAAGCCAGGCATTGTCTTCTTCTCTCTAGCTATGAAAGTCCTAGATGGCAACTTCTTCCAATATAAAGTTGTTTCCTCTACATTAAGAATCTGTTGTTTAGTGTAGCCACCTTCACTAATTATCATAGCTGGATCTTCTGGATAACTTGCTGCGATTTCTACATCAGCACTTGCTGCTTCACCTTGAACGTTTGTTATAGAGACAGTTTCTTTCCTTAAGCCTCATTCTAGCTTCAGACTTCTCTTCTGCAGCTTCCTCACCTCTTTCAGCCTTCAAAGAATTGAAGAGAGTTAGGGCCTTGCTCTGGAATAGGCTTCGGCTTAAGGGAATGTTGTGGCTGGTTTGATCTTCTATCCGGATCACTAAACATTTTCCATATCAGCAGTAAGGCTGTTTCACTTTCTCATCCTTTGTGTATTCACTGGAGTAGCTCTTTCGATATCCTTCAAAGACTTTTCCTTTGCATTCACAACTTGGCTAACTGGCACAAGAAGCCTAGTTTTTGGCCCATCTTGGCTTTTGACATGCCTTCCTCACTAAGCTTCATCATTTTTAGCTTTTAATTTAAAGTGAGGGATGTGCAACTCTTCCTTTCACTTGAACACTTAGGGTTATTTATTGGCCTAATTTCAATATTGTTGTGTCTCGGGGAAGAGGGATGTCCAAGAAGAGGGAGAGAGGTGGAGGGAGATGGCTGGTACGTAGAGTAGTAAGAACATACACAATATTTATCGGTTAAGGTCACCGTCTGATATGGGCACAGCTTGTGGCACCCCAAGGCAATTACAATAGTAACATCAAAGATTACTGATTACAGATCACCATAACAAATATAATAATCATAAAAAAGTTTCTAAAAATTGCGAGAATTACCAAAATGTGACACAGAGACATAAAGTGTGCAAATGCTTTTGAAAAAATGGCACCAATAGACTTGCTTGTCATGGAGTTGTCATAAACCTTCAATTTGTAAAAACAAAAACAAAACAAACAAAACCCCCCCGCAATCTGCACAGCTCCATAAAGTGAAGCCCAATAAAATGAGGTATGCCTGTGTAGATTTATTCCTTGTTCTCTCAGACAAGTCTTGCTGTCATTAGTCCACAATTTTACTCTTCACTTTTAAGGGAAATTTTTGTCATACTAACCAGACAAACAAACTAGAAGAGTAGTAAGGTTAGAGCAGGAGTGGAGAGGGCTGGAGGGATTTGGAGACCCATCAAGGGAAAGGAAATGCCCACTAGGTGGCAGTAGTACACAGAAGTTTTATTTGGGAGACCCTCTGAATTCCTCACAACAGGAGACTAGAGGTTACAGGAACTGGGGTACCATCCAGAAGGGAAGGAGGGCAAAGAACTCCCAGGGGAAGATGGAGCAGAGAGGAGGATAAACGTCTAGGTGATGTCGCTCAGCAGCATGGTGGGAAGTCTGGGTCAGAGAGCTCCGAAGGACAGCAGAGACTTGGGATGTGCATGGCCCCAGGGCATATCTTATCTATGGCTAGAATATGTAGGGCAACTTTTCATGGGGTATGCAAAGCAGGCAGGCTCTAAATGACTAAAAACATCTGCTTATTTGGGTTATGTTTGTTTAAAACAACTGGATGTGCTTAAATTTGAGTTTGGTGCCAGCTGGCTTTTGAACTATTGAGTCTCAGCTTGCAGTGAAGAAACAAACAACTCAGGAGCGAATATATGGGGGCTGACCTTGCTCATTTATATAACAGGAAGACTTTGTTGTATGGTGAAAAAAGGTGAGTTTGGAATCAGAGAGATCGGGATTTGAAGCCCTTATTTTATCTCTTATTAACTATATGACCTTTGTAAATTTCATTACCTTTAAGAATCTCAGCTATCTCATGTAGAACAGGGATGTCTTAATAGCCAATCAATAAGACTGAGAGAAAGATTAAATGAGGTAACACACATTAAACACCAGGTATGTAGTATATATTCGATAAATATTAGGTGCCTTCATGATCCTTTCCTGTACTCTGGGGTTTGTCTTAATTTGCATGTTCTTGGATAACAGCACTTCATCCAAAAGCTCGCATACAGGTAGTTTATTTTGGGAATTGATCTCAGGTAACAGGAGTAGGGGGCCTGAAGAGGGAAAACTTATGTAAGGATGTGCTCTAGGGTCTGCTTTTACAGTGACCAGCTGTAAAAGTTGTCTGAGGAGCATATTGAATGCGCCTCAGGATTACTCACAAGAGGAAAAGAAGTGAGGAGAATTTATCTATGGGCACTTTCCTCCACCTCATCCAACTGGCATGTTAACTCTTTCTCACTTCTGGTTTGCAAGTCTGTGAGTGCTGGTTTCCAGAAGCTCTCATAATACTACCCTTGAAAGCCAGAGGTGAAAGGGCAGAAAGCCAGAGCAGTGGTGCCCCTTGGGTGAGATGCTTTGCAGTTACACCTGTGCGAAGCTGGTTGCTGCAGCAATGGTTGGAATACAAGGTGGGCCAAAAGGATGGTGATTGGGCTGTGTTCAGTAGAGAATGCTAACTGAAACAGAAGAGAGATAATTATCCAATGATGGGCAAATCCTTCTTGTAAAGAAGGGGTTATTTTCAATAATATCATGAGGTAACTTATTGATTTTTCAACTCAGGAGTAGAAAATTTTTGTAGGCTACATGCACTACAATTCTTCTTGATAATTTTTTAAAATTAATTAATTAATTTTTTGGCTGCCTTGGGTCTCATTGCTGCACGCAGGCTTTCTCTTGTTGCGGCGAGTGGGGGCTACTCTTCATTGTGTTGCGTGGGCTTCTCATTGTGGTGGCTTCTCTTGTTGCAGAGCATGGGGTCTAGGTGCGTGGGCTTCAGTGGTTGTGGCACATGGACTCAGTAGTTGTGGCTCGCGAGCTCTAAAGCACAGGCTCAGTAGTTGTGGTGCACGGGCTTAGTTGCTTTGTGGCATGTGGGATCTTCTCAGACCAGGGCTCGAACCCATGTCCCCTGCATTGGCAGGAGGATTCTTAACAACTGCAATACCAGGGAAGTCCCTCTTCTTGATAATTTTTGAACTGGGCTAATTTTAAATTTTTGATTGTCTATTTCTCTGTATGAAGATAAAGTGATAAAACACGTGATTTCCTCATTCTGTTAGGTTCTTCTGGTTGCAAGGGACTGAGGCTTTCTTACTTTATATAAAGCATCAGTGATTATTTAGGAGAATACACATGTACAATAATCCAGGGCACATGTTGAGATAGGCAAAGTTAATTCATGCAAATTCCATTTTACTGGCTTTTCTGAGAGAGGAGAGGAATGGAACATTCCTATAACAATTACATTTAATAAACATGTACCCAGGAGTCAGCATAAACTGGAAGATGGACATTTTCTGTTTCTTTGGTCATTTTCTTTTATGGTGAGAACATCACATGAAACCTTGGGTAATACCAGTGTTTAAAGAAGCATATTTTTCATACAAAATTTCTTCCAAAAGCAAGACATCTGCTTCATCTGGTACTCAATGAAAGAAACCATGATTTGCTCCAAAGCTAGAAGAAAAAAAAATATTTCAGTCTCTATAGTGGCACTCTCTCAAAGGATTTTCAAGGAAATTATAACTATCTTGAATTTTTGTCTTATGTCTGAGGAATCTAAATTCCTTGAATTTAAATTAGATTCTCTGAATCTAAATTCACTGTAGAATCTAAATTCTGAGTAAATATGTGATGTAAGTGGCAAGCCAGATCAACAGAAGGGAAGGAAAACTAGTAATGCCACTGCCTCTGAAATGTTTTAGTTTTCTCTTTTTTTGATATGTTTCCCTTTCTATACTATTGATCTTTTACTTTATGCTTCTTCTTTCTCATAATTTTAGTTTACTCATAGCTTTGACATTCAGGACTTGTCATGGATCAAATTCTGTTTCAAGGCATCCTTTGACCATCCTCCTGCCAGTGACCTAATTTGGTTTGGGGTGAGTGTGTGTGTGTGTGTGTGTGTGTTTGGATTGAATTCCTGGGACTGTATTTGACCCAACTCACCACTTTTAGGCTTTAATATCTCACCTATGGCTGACACACCTGAAAGTGTACCATTTGGGGTATCATTGTCCTAGAATTCCATCTGGGGGTAAGACAGGGTCACAGAGTCTTCACAGAGCTCTATGAAAAACAGACGGGCTATGGGTAAGACAGTTTACACAGAAGGGGGCTGTGGCTCTGGCAGGTAATCTGAGAATTGGTCTATTTACCATCAGTTATCTAGTACAAAGAAAGGGTGTTCTCCACTTAGTAGTCAATAGACAGCTAATATCCTGTGTATCATCCAGATAAAACATAGCCGGGATGGAATATTCTTTAGCAAGAATTCTGAATCCAAGGTTCATTGCATTTGGCTTCTCCTCTTGCTTTTGAACTTTTCCAGTTGTCCTCAACCTAATAGACCTATTATTTTTATTCTCTGACATTCTTACTTAACTCTCTCTTGAATAATAATACATGAACAAACAACAACAGACTCTTATTCTGAACTTCCTCCGTGGAAGTCAATGGAGTCAGAATAACTTAAAAGTTGTGGGTATCACAATTAAATTTCCTTCTGACATTTGAGAATATCCCAAGGTGATAAGGACAAGGGCTTAACCTCAGTCAGGGCAAGGAGGAAATATTATGTGGTGATGTAGCCATTGAAATCTGAACCTAGCCAGTGTGGACAGTATTTGGTTGGGTTTAATAAAGGTCCATTATTTGATCTATTAGGTCAAAGTTTGAAGTATTTTCTCTTTAGAATGTTGTTCCTAAATAGCGAGAGAAACAGTATGACTTATTATTAAAAATTAGCCAATTTCTTGAGGACAGTGTATAAAAGAAAAGGGGATAAATGAGATGGTATGTTGGATGAAAGAAGAGAGATAAAATTCGTCAAAATTTAATTTCTATGAATATTTACTCATTAGGTATGACTGAGCATGTTTTTACAGACTAGAAAATATACCTTAGATTAAGTTAGAAGGTTTTGGAATATGTATAAATTCTTTCATTATTCAGGTGCTTCAGGACATAACTCATTCTCTGAGAGAGGTGGTCTCATTTTGTTCTCAAATGACACAGTTCAGGCATTTAAAAAACTCTATCTTAATTAAATTTCACATCTCTTTCCAACATGTAGTATACCAACATGTAGTATACTATATAGGCTCTATGAAAATGTTCTCAATGTCATTACAAAGTTTAATGATGCAAAATTTGAATCACTGCAACAAAATTTATAATGTATTCACCCAACTATCCTCTCATCCTTAAAAAATTAGCAAATGTCCACAATGGACATTTGTGTTTGATTAAGATGTAGAAGTGAGTAAAACAAACAGAAAAAGGAAAGTCATGTATAAACAATTATAATACAAAATAGTATATATTAAATGTCATACCAAAGGTCACTAACATAATTAGGAGAAATTAGATGGATGCATCAAATTAGCTGGATGAATCAACAGAGTCTTCATGATAAAACAGGTATTTGGATGATCCTCAAGGAAGGGGTAGAAGTTTATGGGTGTTGGGTAAGAAGGAAGAGAACGAAAGGCAAGAAAAATGAGGCATTGAAGGGTGAGTCATAAGAAACTGTTTGGGGAAAGTTTATGATGAATGTAGATTTGATAAAGGAAAATTCTGGACAATAAGGCCAAAAAAGACTGAGGTAAGCATGTTTGGTACCTTCAGTGACATGCTAAAGAGTTTTGGTCCTTTCCTCTCTTCAACAGATGGGGCATAAATAGGTTATAAGAAGTAACAGCAATTAATCTGCTGACATGTAAGCTCTCTTTGGCTCCTGAGACTGCATAATATATTTCAGCTACTTATTCAATTACATCTTACTTAAAGACAAACAAAATTTCCTCTGTGCATCCCAAACTACCTTTGAGAGAGTGAATATACCCTAATAATGGAAAAGATGGGCTATTCTAAGTTCCACATTATTTTATGTCTATTATTCTTCACAAATTAGCTGCAATATAAATATTTCCTTATTATTTGATACAATGAATCACTAAAGAGCAAACCCACACTTCATCCCCAATACTATCTGGTTTATCTGAGAGGAGCATCTCAGTGAAGCTGGAAGTTGTTGTGTTTCCAGATCTTGATTCTCAGGAGAACAGATGTAGGTCAGAGAAAAAGATGGTTGTTCCACAGGCAGTGCCTACATCTCTACCTGAAAGATGCTCAGACAGAGATTTTTGATGCTTGATAAGAGTAGAAAAATCTTGAGTGCCATTAACTAGGAGATACACCATCATTAATAGGCTACAGTCATTAGTCGTCTGGGTCTCCTAATAAAGAAGTATAGAGGAAGAGGCACAGAGAGTATTTAGAAAATTCAATAAAAGCAAACTAAGCACTTTCAAACTTGGGTACTGAAAGCTGACAAAGCTAGAGGATTTGAATAGCTTTGGCAAGAAAAAAGACAAAACAGTACAAGATTATAGTCGAAACTTCCCTAACATGGAAAAGGAAATAGCCACCCAAATCCAGAAAATGCAGAGAGTCCCAGGCAGGATAAACCCAAGGAGAAACATGCTGAGATACATACTAATCAAAATGACAAAACTTAAAGACAAAGAAAAATTATTAAAAACAACAAGAGAAAAACGACAAATACAAGGGAATTACCATAAGGTTAACAGCTTATTTCTCAGCAGAAACTGCAAGCCAGAAGGGAGTGGAATGATATATTTAAAGTGAAGAAAGAGAAGAACCTACAACCAAGAATACCTTTCCCAGGAAAGGTCTCATTCAGATTTTTGACAGAGAAATCAAAAGCTTTACAGACAAACAAAAGCTAAGAGAATTGAGCACCACCAAACCAGCTCTACGACAAATGCTAAAGGAACTTCTCTAAGCAGGAAACACAAGAGAAGAAAAGGACCTACAAAAACAAACCCAAAACAATTAAGAAAATGGTAATAGGAGCATACATACCAATAATTACCATAAATGTGAATGGATTAAATGCTCCAACCAAGAGACACAGACTGGCTGAATGGATACAAAAACAATACCCATATATATGCTGTCTATAAGAGACACACTTCAGACCTAGGGACACATACAGACTGAAAGTGAGGGGATGGGAAAAGGTATTCCATGCAAATGGAAATCAAAAGAAAGCTGGAATAGCAATTCTCATATCAGAAAAAACTGACTTTAAAATAAAGACTATTACAAGAGACAAAGAAGGGCACTACATAATGATCAAGGGATCAATCCAAAAAGAAAATATAACAATTGTAAATATCTATACACCCAACATAGGAACACCTCAATACATAAGGCAAATGCTAACAGCCATAAAAGGGGAAAACGACAGTAACACAATCATAGTAGGGGACTTTAACACCCCACTTTCACCAATGGACAGATCATCCAAAATGAAAATAAATAAGGAAACACAAGCTTTAAATGATACATTAAACAATATGGACTTAATTGATATTTATAGGACATTCCATCCAAAAACAACAGATACACTTTCTTCTCAAGTGCTCATGGAACATTCTCCAGGCTAGATCCTATCTTGGGTCAGAAATCAAGCCTTGGAAAATTAAGAAAATTGAAATCATATCAAGCATCTTTTCTGACCACAACATGAGATTAGAAATAAATTACAGGAAAAAAAAAAAACGTAAAAAACACAAACACATGGAGGCCAGACAATGCACTAGTAAATAACCGAGATCACTGAAGAAATCAAAGAGGAAATCAAAAAATACCTAGAGACAAATGACAACGAAAACATTATGACTCAAAACCATGGGATGAAGCAAAGCAGTTTTAAGAGGGAAGTTTATAGCAATACACTCCTACCTCAAGAAACAAGAAAAATCTCAAATAAACAATCTAACTTTACACCTAAAGGAACTAGAGAAAGAACAAAACCCAAAGTTAGTATAAGGAAAGAAATCATAAAGATCAGAGCAGAACTAAATGCAATAGAAACAAAGAAAACAATAGCAAGGATCAATAAAACTAAAAGCTGGTTCTTTGAGAAGATAAAGAAAATTGATAAACCTTTAGCCAGACTCATCAAGAAAAAGAGGGAAAGGACTCAAATCAATAAAACTAGAAATGAAAAAGGGGAAATCACAGCTGACACCACAGAAATGCAATGCATCATAAGAGACTAGTACAAGCAATTCTATGCCAATAAATTGGACAACCTGGAAGAAATGGACAAATTCTTAGAAAGCTGTAATCTTCTAAGACTGAACCGGGAAGAAATAGAAAATATGAACAGACCAGCTATAGGCACTGAAATTGAAACTGTGTTTAAAAACCTTCCAACAAACAAAAGTCCAGGACCAGATGACTTCACAGGTGAATTCTATCAAACATTTAGATTAGAGCTAACACCCATTTTTTTGCAAACTCTTCCAAAAATTTGCAGAAGAGGGAACACTCCCAAAGTCATTCTATGAGGCCACCATCACCCTGATACCAAAACCAGACAAAGATACTACAAAAAAAATTTACAGACCCATATCACTGATGAATATAGGTACAAAAATCCTCAACAAAATGCTAGTGAACAGAATCCAACAACACACTAAAGGGATCATACACCATGATTAAGCAGGATTTATCCCAGTGATGCAAGGATTCTTCAATATACACAAGTCAATCAATGTGATACACCATATTTACAAATTGAAGAATAAAAACCATATGATCATCTCAGTAGATGCAGAAAAGCCTTTTGACAGAATTCAACACCGATTTTTGATAAAAGCTCTGCAGAAAGTGGGCACTGGGGGAACCTACCTCAACATAATAAAGGCCATATATGACAAAACCACAATAAACATTATTCTCAATGGTGAAAAACTGAAAGCAATTCCTCTAAGATCAGGAACAAGACAACGATGTCCACTCTTGCCACTGTTATTCAACATTGTTTTGGAAGTCCTAGCCATGGCAATCAGAGAAGAAAAAAAAAAACAAATTGGAAAGGAAGAAGTAAAACTGTCGTTATTTGCAGATGACATGATACTATACATAGAAAATCCTAAAGATGCCACCAGAAAACTAGAGCTAATCAATAAATTTGGTAGAGTTGCAAGATATAAAAGTAATGCATAGAAATTTCTTGCATTCCTATACACAAACAACTAAAAATGAGAAAGAGAAATTAAGGAAACAATCCCATTCACCACTGCAACGAAAATAATAAAATACCTAGGAATAAACCTACCTGAGGAGATCAAAGACCTGTACTCAGAAAACTGTAAGACACTGTTGAAAGAAATCAAAGGTAACACAAACAGATGGAGAGATATACCATGTTCTTGGATTGGAAGAATCAATATTGTGAAAATGACTACCCAATGCAATCTACAGATTCAGTGCAAATCCTTATCAAATTACCAATGACATTTTTTACAGAACTAGAATTAAAAAATCTTTAAATTTTTTTAAAAATTAATTAATTTTTATTTTTAGCTGTGTTGGGTCTTCTTTGCTGTGTGCAGGCTTTCTCTAGTTGCGGTGAATGGGAGTTACTCTTTGTTGCAGTGTGCAGACTTCTCATTGTTGTGGCTTCTCTTGTTGCAGAGCGTGGGCTCTAGGCATGTGGGCTTCAGTAGTTGTGGCACATGGGCTCAGTAGTTGTGGCTCACAGGCTCTAGAGTGCAGGCTCAGTAGTTGTGGCACATGGGCTTACTTGCTCCGTGGCATGTGGGATCTTTTGGGCCAGGGCTTGAACCCATGTCCCCTGCATTGGCAGGCAGATTCTTAACCACTGTGCCACCAGGGAAGCCCAAAAATCTTAAATTTTTTATGAAGACACAAAAGACCCCAAAGAGCCAAAGCAGTCTTGACAGAAAAAAAAAAAGGAGTTGGAGGAATCAGACTCCCTGACTTCAGACTATACTACTAAGCTACAGTAATCAGGGCAGTATGGTACTATCACAACAACAGAAATAAGATCAATGGAACAGGATAGAAAGCCCAGAGATAAACCCATGCACCTTTGGTCAGCTAATCTATGACAAAGGAGGCAAGGCTATACAATGGAGAAAAGACAGTCTCTTAAATAAGTGGTGCTGGGAAAACTGGATAGCTACATGTAAAAAAATGAAATTAGAACACTCCCTAACACCATACACAAAAGTAAAATCAAAATGCATTAAAGATCTAAATGTAAGACCGGACACTGTAAAACTCTTAGAGGAAAACATAGGAAGAACACTCTTTGACATAAATCATAGCAAGGTCTTTTTTGACCCACCTCCTAGAGTAATGGAAATGAAAATAAAAATAAACAAATGGGACCTAATGAAACTTAAAAGCTTTTGCAAAGCAAAGGAAACTACAAACAGGATGAAAAGACAACCCTCAAAATGGGAGAAAATATTTGCAAATGAATTAACAGACAAAGGATTAATCTCCAAAATATATAAACAGCTAATGCAGCTCAATATTAAAAAAGCAAACAACCCAATCCAAAAATGGGCAGAAGATCTAAGTAGACATTTGTCCAAAGAAGACATACAGATGGCCAAGAGGCACATGAAAAGCTGCTCAACATCACTAATTACTAGGGAAATGCAAATCAAAACTACAGTGAGGTATCGCTTCACACCGGTTAGAATGGGCATCATCAGAAAATCTACAAACAATAAATTCTGGAGAGGGTGTGGAGAAAAGGGAACCCTCTTGCACTGTTGGTGGGAATATAAATTGATACAGCCACTATGGAGAACAGTATGGAGGTTCCTTAAAAAATTAAAAATAGAATAACCATATGACCCAGTAATCCCACTACTGGGCATATACCCAGAGAAAAACATAATTTAAAAAGACACATGCGGGCTTCGCTGGTGGCGCAGTGGTTAAGAGTCCGCCTGCTGATGCAGGGGACACGGGTTCGTGGCCCAGTCCGGGAAGATCCCACATGCCGCGGAGCGGCTGGGCCCGTGAGCCATGGCCATTGAGCCTGCGTGTCCGGAGCCTGTGCTCCGCAATGGGAGAGGCCACAACAGTGAGAGGCCCACGTACAGCAAAAAAAAAAAAAGACACATGCACTCCAATGTTCATTGAAGTACTGTTTACAATAGCTAGGTCATGGAAGCAACCTAAATGCCCATCAACAGACGAGTGGATAAAGACGATGCGGTACATATATACAGTGGAATATTAGTCATAAAAAGGAACGAAACTGGGTCATTTGTAGAGATGTGGATGGACCTAGAGACTGTCAAACAGAGTGAAGTAAGTCAGAAAGAGAAAAACAAATATATTAACACATATATGTGGAATCTAGAAAAATGGTACAGATGAACTGGTTTGCAAGGCAGAAATATAGACGCAGATGTAGAGAACAAATGTATGGACACCAAAGCGGGAAAGCGGGGGTAGGGGGTGGGATGAATTGGGAGATAGGGATTGACATATATACACTAATATGTATAAAATAGATAACTAATAAGAACCAGATGTATAGCACAAGGAGCTCCACTTCCTTGTACAGTGGAAACTAACACAACATTGTAAAAAACTATACCCCAATTAAAAAATCTAGACAGTTTCATCCATTGTTTTGGTGTTCTCAAGGAAAAGTATACTGTACTATTTTCTGGGTCTCAGTTTTCTCACTTGTAAAATGAAAGGTTTGGACAGGGCAGAAAACTATAGTCCAGGGAATGAATCTAGCTTGTTGAAAGTGTTTGTAGATAAAGTGTTACTACATACAGTCGTGCCTATTTGTTTCAGTATGTCTATAGCTGCTTTTGTGTTACCACAGTAGAGTAATGTAGTAGCAATAGAGATTGAAAAGATTTACTATCCATCCCTTAGAGAAAAAATGTACCTACTCTGGACCGGATTTCTCAAGTGAGTTAAAACAATCCAGAAGTCTAAGAGTATATTATCATATTAATTAGAGCTGTTGTCTACCATGCAATTCATCAGTGAAAGTCTTGCAAAATATGACACATTTGTATTCCTGACAAAAAACACTGGATTGAGAGGTATGCCCGTGCACAGTCACTTAGCAAATAACTTGAAAGCCATAGTCTCTTCTTCCAAAGCAAAACACAGTCTAAATAACCCTTGTTCTTTCTCTCCCTGGGACTGCACAATTATTGACTTGATTAGTTCAGACTTCATTAAGTTTATTTGTTATAATTCAGGCAGACTGGGCTGCAATATACCATTATTGCCTTTTTTCTTCCTTTAAGGCTTTGTTGATGATGTACATAATGAAAGAAAAGTTATAGGGAAATATTTTGCCTTACAAACTGAACCCTCTTGAATTACAAATTAAGCAGTTGATCACCATGTTCCCCCCCCACACCCACTTTTTCTGTTCATTGTTGAAACAGATCCCAAAGAATCTCCTCTCTAAAAGCCTTAGTTTGCCATTTGAATTAGAGACAGAATGACTGGTGGTTTGGATTCAAAAGAGCCAGGTTCCAATTCCAGGTCTGAAACTTTGTCAAGTTCTTGATCTCTTGAAGTCTCATAGCCTCCCAGTTCTTTGACCCTCCTTCCATCAAATAGTGGGGACTGTGTGCCTTCCCTTTGACTCTGGGTGGCTTGTGACTCCTCAACCCAAAGAGATGGTCTGTGTAACTCATGAAGCTCCTTCATAAAAGACGATGCAGCTTCTGACCTGGGGTCTGCAACACTTGCACTTGAGCCCTGAGCCACCAGGTAAGAAGTCTGCCAACTCCGAGGTCAACATACTGTGAGGAAGCCACATCACTTGACACTTTTGGTTTTCAAGTCATCTGGGGGCCTGACAAGTGAAGGAAGAAGATCCCTGGTCCTTCCATCCTCCAATCCTCGAGTCATCCCAGCCTTCAGACCTTCCCAGAAGAGATCCCAGATATGGTGGAACCAAGAAAAGCCATCCCCATAAATAACAAAATATAAAATGAATCATAAAGTGGTTACAGGTTTAAGTCACTAAATTTGGGGGTAGTATGTTTAGCAACAACAATAACAAAACTGGAACATCATTTGCAGTATGGAAATCATCATACTAAATGTGATCCAGCTGTGTTGGAAGGACTAAATGAAATAAGAATATATAAAATACCAGAATGCCTAATCTGTAATAAGCAATAACTTGTAGCTGTTAATGCTATAATTCCTGAAAATATTTCTTTAATTCTGCTTTTTTTTCATTGTGACTGGGTTCTGTTACAATGAAACAGAACCTTTTACCCCTTCTCCGTAGCACACACACACCTAGCCTCACTGCCACCCAAATAGAAACTATCAGTTCAAAAAAAAAAAAGTTTATCTCTTTCATCTTAAGAAACAAAAACTAAAAAACCCGATGGGTTTAAAAATAGCAAGCTTGGACATTCAATAAAGCAGACTGCTGGTAATACTTAGGAGCACTATTTAAGAAACTAAAATACAAAGGACAAGTTAATATTAATTATATGTTTATTTAACATTTATTCAAATTAACATTTATTAAATGTCTACTATGTGTCAGAACCACTGATGTAGCCCATAATAGCCAGCCTTGGGGAAAAGAATGCCTGCTTTGCCTTTGTCCAAGCAAAATAATTACTACAGTTCCTGATTGAATAACACTATCTAGCAGACAGTTTGTGATCCAACTTGCATCTTCTTAGATCAGACAGACATACATTTGCATACATGATGAGATGGTAAACAATCACCAAATCTCAGGATTTCCTCATTGAGGAGTTAGGTCCAAGCATTTCCTCCAAGTTTTATCCCACTCTTTTGATTTGTCAGTAAACAAGGAGTTGTACCATTTGTGTGGCAGAGACTTTGAACAGCATGAGATTCAAATGCACAGTGAATAGAAGTGACGTTTTTTATCCAAAGCAATTCCATTCACAGCCGCATCATTGGAGAAGGGTGCCAGTCTTGATGAGATCAACTGTACCTTGAGACCACTCTGTGTAGCCAAATTGTCCTGCACTTAAACCTGAAAACAAGCACTCTGGTAAACAATTCTTTGCTTCAGGATCATAATTCAACTCACTGTTTATTCCTTTGGAAGACAATCCCTCCAGCTTTGTTAAATAAGGCAATAATTCTTCCCTTATGTGGTGTCATCCCAATGGTTATGATATGTTGCAGAACTCTTAACAGATTATAGTGGGATGGGGATGCAGATATGTGCTGGAGACTTGAGGGAAGGTTGAGTTCTGCAGGAATTTGTTTCCCAGGAAGCCACCTTCATGGTTCTGCAGACATTAGCAGGGAGAAGAGAGAATGTTGGATTTGGGGGGGGATGGTGATTTGGGTTAAGTGCCATGTACCTTTTCCTACTTAATCCTCGTGATAACCCTACAAGAGAAATATTTATATTACATTACCTAGAAAGGGAAAGTGAGGTATAAGTTAAGTAACTTGCTTAATGTCAAGAAATTTGAGACCTTCTGAAGTGTGAGGATGTATCCGTCTCTCAGGGGGAGCTGTTTAAGTCCATAAATCAAATGGTTGAATAGTGGGTGGAAAGCTCTCTACCATATTCTTCTAAGAGTATTTATATGTGGTTTCAAACACTTTAAAAATAATTTTAAAACAATGCATGCTCAACTAGAAACTTTGGAGAACACTAGCTGATAAGGAGTAAAATGAACACCACCTTTAATCCCATCACCTAGAAATAACCATTGTTAAGTTTCTGAAGGACTATGATTCCTTACAATCTTTTTGCTATGACTTTTATTGGCTTAAGAGTCTCCCTCTTAAACTAGAAATAATGCACATTTATTTCTAAAAGGCAGAAATTTATGAAGAGAAAAGTTAAAATCACCAATAATTCCACAGTCCAGATATGTTAACATTTGGGGAGATTTTCATACAAACACATACATATATATTCATTTGTATAGATTTATATATTCATCTATATAGGTATAAGCATATAATTTATATATATTATATATTTTCTAACAATTTGACATCATACCCGATGCAGAATTTTATATCTTAATAAATCCATTATTATTGTCTTGTCAGAGAAATCATTGATTTAAATCAGACTTATTAAGTCAATAAAGAAGGGAGGGATGTAGAAAAGAGAAGGGACATGGAGGGAAAAGTAAAGGGTGGAAAGGATATAGGAGAAAAAATGTGAGTAGGGGAAAGCGAGAGAGCAAGGCTAGTCATATTAATCGTATGACTTCTGGCTTTATCAGCCCTAATTATAACTTCAGTTATTCATCTTCATCTATCTCTGTATATATATGTTTTTCCTATTTAAATCTTTGTGAAACATCATTATCAAAGATTATATCCACAATGGGAATACATTTATGTTTCACTTAACAGCTCAGAAACAGACTTATAAGCCTTGTAATCATGGGACATATCCCAATATTGTGATCACTATCATGATCGACATTGTATGCCACTTGTTGAGTGCTTCACCCTGCTAAGTCTTCAGAATTTATGTGAGGCATCTCATTTAATCTTTACCACTTAGGGTAGGGACACTTTTTAATTTCATTTTACAAATGAGACATCTGAGATTCAGACCTATGAAGTACATTCCCCGAGTTCTTATAACTAGGAAATGATGCTGGGTTTTGAACCTAGGTTTTCTAACTCTTTAGACCATGATGACAGTCCTGGAAATGAGACTATATTGACCCTCTTGATCAAAAGGTAGGATTGTAACTTAGGTGTTTTCTAAATAGATTGACAGCAGCATCACAGGCCACAAGAATATAGAAGTGTCACATTTTAGAAATGGAAAAAGTCTTGGTTCAGAGTGTAACATCCTCATATTAAACATGAAATAAATGGAACACAGAAAGATGCAATGACTTACGACCTGCCAGGCAGTAGACTTATGCCACATGAGTTTCAGGCCAGTATCCTTTAAACTAAAAATAAACCATGATATAGATTGGCAGGAAGGACACTGCTCTGAACTAATAGCACCGAGACTAATTTGCAGGTTCAACTTTCATGAACGTGTCATATGACCTTAGTCAAGTTACTTAATCTTTCAAACCCTTAGTATTGGGGGGGGGAAGTAACTTTTCCTTTTTTTTGTTCCCCTTGTGGAAAGAATGGGGGTTAGAATAAGTGATACCTAAAGGCAAAGGCTAAAATGCAGGCTTTCCAGCCTAAAGGTGGAGTTCAACTCCACCAGTTAGATAGGTCTTCCCGTGAGTAAGTCATGTGACCTCGCTAAGGCTCATTTATCTTGTCCTTAAAGTAGAGATAATAATAGTCATTACTTCGGGGTTGATGTGAAGATAAAATGATAATCTAAATAAAATCTCTGGCTCATCCTATGTGCTCAATAAATGATAATTATCTGAAGCCGCTTCAGGTTCTGAAATTAAGCAGTACAAATCAGGAAATAGTGAATATCTATCATATCCCCAAGGTCACCTACCAAAATCAACTCTAAAATACATACTGCTTACAGAAACTCTTCATTTCAACTTCCCAGAGTGTTAGGCCTTTAATTTGAGGAAGTAATTTTTAGTTCATGTTTTTGTAGAATCATAGGGAGGGAGAGGAAGCATACACAGAGATCATTTTGGTATATGCCCTTCACAAGGTTAAATCCCTTAATTAAGTCTGTACTAGCTCGTCTCTCTCCTTAGAATTTCTATTGGAAACCTCTTCATTTTAAGTGCTGATCTAAATTTATGGATTGCTTTACTTTCCTGGATCTTTTCTAGTTCAACTCTCACTTTTTCAAGGTAAAAACAAACCATATATGCTACTGTCATCATCACTGTTATCAGAGGCAAGAATAATAATGTGGTGCTCTTATCTGATGCTTTTATGACACTCTGCAGTTAGGATACATTTTACAATACAGTACTGCCTTCAAAAATGGCATTGTCCACAGCTTTTCTCAACTACAGAAACTATCAGCATAGTTGATGTGTTGATATAACTAATAATTGCTTTCAGCTTTGTCCACAAATAGTGAAAGAGGAACAAAGCAGCAGTCATTACCAACTACATCCTTAAAAGACCTGTCAATTCTTGAGGTTTGAGTTTTTCTAAGTCTTTCTTAAGTTTTTAGTTTTCTCTCAAAATATTCCTTGGTGATTCAGACATATGGGAAGAGTCTCAGGTGCATGAGGTTATTTAGTCTCCTTAAATAAGGTAGGCTGTGTATTATAGATTTATGAAGAGAAATCTATTTGTTTCTATTCTATCAAAGTGAATAACATGTTCACAACAGGTTAAGGGACAGAAAGTGTAATAGTGTAAGACTATTCCCTCTGCCAAGAATATTAAGTGTCTTTTATTACATATGATAAGATATTCAAGGTGCCTAATTCGTAGCCAGTTCTATAGAGTTAGGCTCTTTCAGGTGGTGAGGACAGAGACTGACTTAGGGGATGGGGTTAATTTTGAGGAAACAAAAGGAAGTCAGGATGCTTGGAAGCTACCTCAATAACTCACTAGTGATTTCTTATTGAGAAACAACATTTACCCAGAATACCCCTGTAACTTGAAAGCCATTCTAAAGACATGTCATTATCATGACTCAGCTTGTCTTTGTCTCTGTGCACATAGACTGCTTCTACAGCAACGCCTAATACTAGTTTTATTTACTAGTACTCACTTTGTACCAGGTACTATGTGATGCATGTTGTGTGCAATATGCAATCTTGCTGTCATATACCCTAAAACAGAACATCTGATGAGGTTGAGTTAAATGTTCAGTATGTGATGTTGAATGCCTTGTGGGCTGAGTTTTTATCCCAGGAAATCTCATAAGTTAATGTCTTATCTATAGATGACTTCTTTTGGCTCAGGATTTGAATCAGTAGGTAACTGTATAATTGTGGGAAAAGTATAAACCGTTTCATCCTTTAAGTCAAGGAACCTCTTTAGTTGCTTCATTGTGCAGGAGCCATATAACAAGTAGGTATAGTGAAGCTTCTTTCTATTTAGGGCAAAATGGAAAAATTGAAGCTACTATTGCCAATAGTACTAATGTTATTATTACCACAGTTGCTAACAGCAGGGATTATATCAATCACCTCCACTTATGTTAAAGACTTTTTCCTTTATGTAGATGAAACTTGCTGAATTACATTTATGTCACTGTATGCCTTTAGAAGAAAATAATGTTCTTTGTTCACAGTCCAAGTGGGTGGTTTTTCCTTGCTTTATATATGTAAACAAAGAGATATGGGCCTTCAGAACTACCTTGATGGTTTACTCTAAACACCTGTCTTAATTTCAGGAGACCAGAAGGCAGGGATGGCTAAAACTGCACTTTAAGTAAATTATTACTTAGCAAATAGTCCCAGGGCTTTTATTTTGGAATTTGTTTACTCTAGTTCAGCACAAAAATCTTACCTTCTGAAAAAATATGTGGTTGTTCTTTAAATATGTAGAATTATCTGTCTTTTTTAAAAAAAATTCTTGAAAGCTTCTATTCCTTTGGGTGTAAATACTACTGGGTGTAAATTGGCTATAAGGATGTATTGTATAACACAGGGAATATAGCCAGAATTTTTAATAACTGTAAATGGAGTATAACCTTTTAAAATTATACATAAAAAAGAAACACACTTTAAAGATACAAATACGTTAGAAGGAAAAAAAGAAGAAATAACATTCTCCCCTAGAAATCCTATCCTGAATTCATTTATGACTTTTCTCCACTTCTCCCTTGTTCTCCAGTTTCCCTGTACTTACACAACTTACAAACATATAGGAGGTTTTGTAGCAACACTGAATGCTGAAGATCAGCTCTCACAGGGCAAAGTTTTCAAACGTTTTGCAAATTTCATCCAGAAAGAAACAAATGAAAACTTTAGCAATTGCTGTAATCCCTTAGAGGTAAACATGACAGCTGTTTTAACATCTGGGAAGTCATGTCTTTCATCAGCTCAGCAAAAGATCTGTAGACTGCTGAACATACCAGAAAGAAAGTGTGTGCAAGACACTGTCTTAGAGCTTCTATAAGACAAATTGATCTAACAGCTTTGCTGCTCTGAATAGTTTATAACCATGAACTGTCAGCAGGTTGAATCTAAAACCTGGGAATGTTTTCAGCTCTCCATTATTCTGAAATCCCTACTAGGGTCTAGATTAGGAGTGTTTAAGGCTAATAAAAGTCCTAATTGGTAGTTAGTATTAGTAATCTGAAAAAAATGTTACCTAATCAATTGGATTCAGTGAGAGTTGATTGAAATACTACATGGACAGGAAGAGGGAAAAGGGCTCTTAGAGGTTTTATAGAAAAAGTTATAGACTAAGAAACAGTAATATACATACAGTTAACTCTTGATAAAGCAATATGAATGGTTTTGCCCCGTTTCCATCACTGGATCACATGTGTAAATATACCTTGTAAGAGCTCATTAATTAATTAAATCTTTCATGCCTCATGTATACTTATTGATCACTTATTATATCAATCATCTACTGTATGTCAACTTTGGGTTAAGTGCTGAAATACACTTTTCCTCCTCCCTTCATTGAACCTGATGGGGAGACAATTATTAAGCACAGAATTCCAAGCAAAGTAAATCGTATGTGCAAATGTCCTTAAGCGAAAGGAACATGATGACTTGAAAGAGAGGAGAGTAGTGGTACCAAAGTGGACAGGAAAAATCAAGCTAAGACTTTGCAGGCGGCCTTAACTTTAGATTTTACCCTAAGCATATCTGGAAGCTTTGGAAGCTTTAAACAGGAGAGAAAAGAAAATATGATTAGATGCTCATTTATCATAGATGATTCTGGCAACCGAATGGAGATTGGGATGGGGGCTTGTGGGATGAGGTGGAGGATTGACTTAGAGATACAAGTGAGGAAGCTATTGCTCTGGTCAAGAAAGGAGATGATGCTGGCAGCATGACCAGGTGTGGGGATAGAGAGGAATGAACAGAAAGACTGAGGAAGTAGAATGTATGGGACTTGGATGTCCATTTGTGTTGTAGTGCATAAGAAACAATCTAAATTATTAAATTTCTCAAATCTGGAATACTTTGAAAGCAATACTTTTGCTGAGGGTTACTATAAATGGCTATACTATGTTACTAATTCCCTTGACACCTACTTTCATGTATGTGTGTGTGTATATATATATATATATATATATATATATATACACACACACACATATATATATACTATATGAAATCTTGCTATGGAATATCATTTAATATCTGGCTTTCTAAAGCTTGAATAAAAGCTGATGGTTTCAATATGATGATAAAAATTGTATTTAAAACATATTTAATATGAACTTCTTCTTATTCCTGTATAGCAGAAGTAAGCAAAATATAGCCCATGGGCCAAAGTCATCTCATGTCATGTTTTTGTAGATAAATTTTCACTGGAACACAGACACACCTCTTTACTTTACATACTGTCTATAGCTGCTTTTGAACTGTAACAGCAGTGTTGAATAGTTATGATGGAGACCGTATGGCCCACAGAGACAAACGTATTTACGATCTAACCCTTTACAGAAAATGTTTGCTGACTCATGCTCCATCAGTACATGAACTGATCTTATAACCTTTGTTTGCTTAGTTGATTACTCCTTACTGGATATTTTACAACATAGGAAATGAATCACGTTGTAGAATTGTGAATTTTTTTTAGTATACATCAAAATTCTTATTGCATTAAAGGATTTAAAAAGATGTGTTTACTACTGAGAAATAGTTACTACAAAAGAGAGAAGAATTACATTCTCCAGATCAATTTTAAAAAATACTATTCCATTTAAGGGTCTCAAGAAGTGGTGAATTTGTATAAAATTTGATGTTACTTTGGATGTGAAATTTTGTCAAGTTCCATCTATCTCACATTTAAGAATTTCAAAAACTGTCTTAAATGTGGCAAATTGAAATGTTAAAATACATGTTACATACATAAGTTTACAGGTGTTTTACTTATGAAACAGTGTATATGGTTAAATAAATGTGCAGGTTTCTTTTTCACACACCTACCACATAGCAGAGATTAGTTATATATTTTTAATATATATCTATAGCTGCTAAAGTGTTTCTGATGCTACCTAGATATCACTTAGCGAAAAAGAGGGATTTTAAAAATTTGCCTGAAAGGCCTCTCATCTTGATTGCTTCTTATAAAACCATTAGCCAATGTCAAATCAATTTTACTTGTTTCCTACAAAAATAAAGTTTAGATTTGAATTAACTCTTCACCAAATGATTTTCACAAAGCATGAAATTATCTCAGTGCCGAAGAATCTCCAATTGAAATTATACCCTTGTCAAAATTTTCCTAATTATTCATTACTCATGGTAACTGGCTCATTTTTCCTTTGAACAGCTGGAGTTATCTGTATTGAGAGAGGATGATGCTTCTGCTCACCAATTATTACTGGAAACTGGCTCTATGACAAGTCCTTTTGTAGCTGAGAAATTCCTTGTGGAGTGTGTTAAGCATATCCTTGACAATGCCAGCAGCAGTAGCCGCTTTCGCATTAACAAGTGCCATGACTTAGACGTATACCATTAGATGGTAACATGCATCCTGTACGTTACACTCTATATATCAATGACCCCATTAATAATTAAAAAACAGTCATCTTCACAAAGGAGAGAGGGTCTGAGTGTTCACTATAATTTATCTTCATCAGTAGTGTCCTTCAATGTCTTAATGCAAAATTGGTCATTTTTTTCATACTATGAAACTAAAAAAGATATTTTGCCAAGGGATGGGGTAGAGCAAGACAAAAATAGAATTGATTTAAAAATACTGAGTGCAAAAAATAATGAATTAGACTTTGGTAATTCTAAAGGAGGCAGGTAGGTTCCTTCCTCAAACTTGAGTTCATTCTCTCCGATTGCATCAGATCCTATTATAATTTGCTATGTTCTCATTGAAATTAGAAGAAATGATTCCACAATGTATCAAAAGTCTTATTAAGCAAAAGGATGTTCTCTATATTTCTATTTTTTTTTTCGATCCTCAAAAGCCATCCCTGAGGATGCAAAAGTGAATTCAGACCCGGTCTCTGATATCAATGACCAACTAACGCTTATCCAGAAGAAGGCAGATGGATAGGTCAGGCAGAGAGGACCACATGTGCAAAAGCTTTCTGTGAGAAAGAGAGTACAGTGTATGTTATTTGTGCATTGAATAAAATATGTGCTCTCCTACAAAACTCTGTCTCATTGAGCCCCTCCCTCCCTCCTGATCTTATTATTTTTCTGGATACAATAAATTTCCATCTGTAACCTTTGCATCAAAAGTTCCCTAAGTCTGGAAAGACTTTTTTCGCATCTTAGCGAGGCAAGTGCCTTCGTAAACTTCAGATATTTGCTTAAATATTGATTCCTCAGTGAGGTATATCTTCATCCCTATACTAACACCTGCTTCATTATTCTGTTACCACACCTTCTTTCTTTATTGCATAATGCCTACTAAATGCCATAATTTTATTTGGTTATTAGTTCACTTATTATCTTTCTCCCCCACTAGACTTTAAATGCCATGATGGTAGTGAGTATGGCTCTTTGATTCACACTTGTGATCCTAGGGCCTAACACAATGCTTGGTTCATGGTGGAAGCATAATAAATACTTATTAAGTGCATATTCTAAAAATCTAGTGGATAAAATTCAGTGATGATGCTGGATAGTTCATTTGAGGTCAAATAATACACACCGTGAAGACCTTATTAATAAAGAATTTAAAGTTTATCTTATACCAATAGGGAGCCATGGATGGCTATAAGCTGCAGAGTTAAATTATTAGGCTTCTTGGACTCTCCTCTCATCTCTTCTTCAACTTGTAAATACTTACATTTTTTTTCCTGTTTGTAGTCCCAGAAAAGCTTCCTGCTGTTGAAGTCTTCCATGGATTTCCAGCCAAGAATTGACTACTCCCTAATATGTGCTTCTATTATGACAGTTTTCTATTACCACAATTAATTTTTCTTAGGTGTGTTACAAGGAGATTCTGAGCAACTAAAAAGCAAAGAGCATTTCATTCTGTGTTTCACATAGTGTCTGCTATAGAGTAGGTGCTCAATAAATATTTATAAAATGAGGATTGAATATAGTAGAGAGAACTTTGATACATTATTCTACAGGAGTGTATGGGCAGAAGGACTACAAATTTTGACTCAGTGGCCTTGGGCAGTAGATTTTAGAACCTTTACTACTAGCATGACATTTTTAATACCTTGTATACTACTGACTTGATGAAGATCAGCTCAAGGGGCAAGTTTATTGCCAAGGAAATCAAGGTTTTGTAGTAAAGGAAAATATTACCTTATTAGCTGCATACATAGGTAGATATAACAAAAACAAAAAATTCCATTTCCTTTATCTTACTGTGCCAATAATTCTGCCCTCTTACCAACATGTGCTGCTATTTCCAAGATCTTTGGGTGAAGTGGGTCTAGTATATACTAATCCACTGCTGGTATTATAGACTCTGGTTTCTTATTTCTGTATTGAAGGGAGACAAAGGCCTCTTTATTTCCATAGGTATCTGTGGTATAGCCTACTTATGTGTTACAGTAGTGTAACCAGGAAGTATAAACAGAAACCAGCCCAATTTTGAGTGTGCCAGGGTTACTCAGACTCATGAAAATGGTGTCTTAAGGCAGAGATTAGGAATTGGTAGGCTATTTGGCTAACTCAGAAAAATCTGTGGTTTCTATCATATAGTCTGTAGCACAAAGACAAGCTTGATTGTTGACGGTTTATGGTACATATATACCTGCATAAAGCCTTAACCAAAGGAAGTCATTTTGATGTGGGTTAAATCTTAAATATCACAGAGAACACATTAGAAACTAGATATTTCAATTCTCCTTCTCCTTCAGTGGATTAAAAAAATCCACTGAACTATTTATTTTCAATTTTTTAACTTTTAGGAAGCCATCAGAAGATTGCCATATTTCTTTTTAGGAGAAGTCCTTCCAATGAGCTGTTCTGTTTAGTAATCTAAAGAGGAAATGATTTGTAAAAATAATGCCTCCCCCTCATAGTCAGAAGGCACAATCATTTAAGGGGGGTGTTATATTATTTCCTTTTATGTTTTTTTTTTTTTTTTTTGCGATACGCGGGCCTCTCACTGTTGTGGCCTCTCCCGTCGCGGAGCACAGGCTCCAGACGCACAGGCCCAGCGGCCATGGCTCACGGGCCCAGCCGCTCGGGGGCATGTGGGATCCTCCCAGACCGGGGCACGAACCCGCGTCCCCTGCATAGGCAGGCGGACTCCCAACCACTGCACCACCAGGGAAGCCCCCTTTTATGTTTTATAGACTACATTGAAAACATTCAGCCACAGGGTAATTACAGTCATACAAAACTTAAAAACAATTTCAGCTTGACTTTTTAGGACAAATTCTACCCATTTTCATTATTGAAGCTGAACAGTATTCTTCCTCCTTTAAATTGGCCTTAGGAAAAAGAAAACATGTTTCTATGGTGAGTTTTGGGACACAATTTGCAAAATGTTGGCATTTGGGGTTGAGGAAACATTATTTCTTGTGTTTAATTATGTTAAAGTCATCTCTGTGTATCTCTAGTCTCAGATCCATGATGATTAGAATGGCAAAATAAGTTACATTTTATCTAAAGATTTTAAGTCATTAAAGCCCCATTTCCCCTAAATAAACACACTATTTCTGGTCTTAGTGATAAACAATAATCAACTAAATTAAAAACAAATATTGAATGCCTCTGGGCACAAAGCAAAAGGCTTTGATAATGTGGGTGATACAAAGATAAAGGTAAGGTGGTTTCTGCCACCCAGGAGATTAGTGTCAGGTTGGAAAACAGAAAAGACACAACTAATTCTGAAATAAGGTCTCCCCTGATCAGTTCTTTACTAGAGGTAGAAAAATTCGTCTATATATTGGAATATGAGTCAGAAAGCATAAGGCTACCTATATGAACTTGTGGTACTAGTTCACAAAGAATTTTAAAATGTAAAGCCAATTTCTTCCTTTTGTCAAAAATATCTTAAGAAAAGTAGGAACAGTTTTCATGGAAAATAGGGCTTCATTTCCTTCTCACAAAAGGCGCCAAGTGTACTTGAAATACTTCTCATTACATAGGACATCATGAGATGTCTCTGGCCACCAAAATAATAGAACGTGTCATGCATTCATTTGGTTAAGCAGCACAGAAGCTTGACAAACTTCCTGACTTCCTCTTTTTCCCTTAACAGGGTAGGTAGAATCTCAGATAATATCTGGGAAGTTTGTGGGTAAAGACAATTTTCTTCTTGACCTTTACAACTTTATTATTCATGTAACTCTGTAATGACAAGAAAAATACATAAAAGTTACCTATTTGTGTGAATTAAGTTATTTCATGGTCAGTGGTAATTATGTGGACATATTTTCCTCTCACCCATAATTGACAGGGATGTTGAAGTTTGCATATTGCACCTCTAGTTAGAAAATGAAGCAATGTTACCAAAAGCTAAAATGTACTATGAAATGTTTAAAGGACCATCATCTTAATGAAATGATTCAAGCCAAGCTTTCTTTTCTGAAACTTGGTTTTCTTTATGGGAGTATTCACTGAAAATGGGAAAATGTCTGTGCTATACCAAATAAACATCAAGAATTGTTTAAAAATACTTTCCTTAGCCAAGCCCTAAAAAATGATCCAGCAGAAGGATAAAACATCATTGACAATCATCAGAGCACCTGAGAACTCATCAGTAATGTTCATGAATGATGAGAAATAGAAGATATTTTGAGCTGCCTTGGAGGACTTCATGTTATCATGAGACTCTAAAAACCTCCTTTCTTGCACTATACCAAGCATAGGGTGCTGGATACCTGTCCCAAAAAACACCTTATCCCAATCCAATTGGGTTAACCAACCCAATTATTAACCTAATCCATGTGGGATTAAGCAAGATTTTACACAGCAATAAAAATACTTTTCAATAGTATAAAATTTCTTATCCAATATTTAAAACCCTTAGTGGAATAGAAGTAAGACAAGAATAAAAATAACTAACACTTAAACATTTACTCTGTGACAGGCAATTTTGTACATTCTTTACACATGTTAACGTCTAATACATTTAACAATCTTCTGAGGTGAGTATTACACTCCCATTTTATGGATGAATGAAGAATAGTGGTGCTATATAATTGCTCAGAGTCCTAGAGCTAGTAAGTGGCCAGGATTCAAACGGTTTGTCTCCACTGCTTATGCTCATAAACCACTATCATATATTACTTAAAACAAAATTAAGAAAATAGTCCCTGATTGCAATTATGGGAACTATTATGTAGGCTATTTAAACAATTATGTGAGAAACAATTATGTAGGCTATTTAAATGGTCTCTTCTGTGGTTTACCTAAAATACACATTCTACCTTTCTTATTCTTTCTAGCAAGGCTGTTTGTGAGTTTTGTGGTTAAGGAGGGCTTGCCTTTATGAAAGAAAAAATTATGCTGATAATTGTTCAAACAAGAAGGCTTTCTTCAAAACTATTGCAGTAGGGTAAAGAGATCATACTCACTCCAAACACAGCAAAGACAGCTGGGGATTTATAGCTGAGGAGCAGTGTGAGAGGGTCCGTGGATGGAAAACTACTAAGAGGAGACAAGGTTAAGGGGTTTTTGCTAAACCAAACTAACAGGGTTCTTACTAAAAGTAAGCCAAGAACTTAGACATCAAAGGTAAGGAATGAGGAGCTTGATCTGATATTAAGGATGGAGTGGGATCTTGTTAAACTGACTTAGTAGGATCCTTGCTATGACTGAGCTAAGCAGGCCAAGGATAAGGCCGCGTGGAGAAGAGTGCTCAGAGGAGCCCAAGGAAAGTTTTGGTCAAAGAGAGAGTCTTTGTGAGTCCCTCCTTTTGTTTAATAAAAGAAGAGATATTTTTCTTTCCCCTGAACAAATGTCCATATCATGTTGAGTCATCTTTTGTTTACTACGGATCAGCTGAAACATCTGTTGAGACTTGGTACTGGAGGATATTTGCTGGATGGTGTGACCCATTAGGCATTTCATTGGGATTTCTATGAACACAAAATAAAAACAAAGATTAATGACTGGAAAAGACTGTAAACCCAGTTTCTGAGTCTGTAGGGCAGCCAGTTGAGAAGATTTTCTAGATGTTGGGTTGGAAGTGTTTTTAGATGGTGGAATGAGGACAAAAGCATCAATAAGATTGATTTCCTGGTTTGCAGTTTGAATGTCTTTGGTGATGGCATAGACATCATTGTCACAGTCATGTTTTCTTCCCTGGAGCACAGCGTGGAAGATGCAGGTGTTCCAGTGGATTTCTTTAGTGATCCATACAGTACAGCAGCAAGCAGGAAGTTTGCCCATACTTGATTGTTGTGGTAATGAGTTCTTTGAAGTTTCCATCTAGTTGTCCAGCTTTAGCTTGCAGGGCTTATTTAGATCTTGGGAGGAATATCAGCTACAAGTGAGAGTCCCAGTAAGGATATGGGAAGTTAGGTTTTAGTTCTCACTGACGCCAAGGCAGGAAAGTGGGAGAAAAAATGAAAATGTTAATTTGAAGAGTTGTAACCAAATATTAAAGGAAACTAGAAGAATTGAGAATTTATTAATGACTGACAAAGTATGCAAGATGCTAGGACCAGCCCAATTTACAGGTAGATAACCAATAAAAAGGAAAATGTAGTTTATAAAGAGGTGAAAATAGCTCAAAGACAATTATGAGGAGTAAAAACTAATAACCTGCAAAAAAGTGCTGTAGTTTTCTATTGAAACATGAAATATATCTCTATAGACACCCCCTTTTTGACCAAAGGTAATCAAACAAAGGTGATTTTTATTTACAAGGTAAGTCTGGTCTCACTTGATGTGGTCTGATCATACAGACCTCATTAGATGTGGATTGATACATAAGTGCAGTAAAGAATGATAATTGACCTTGACCACATAGACTAAGTTTGCTTTGTTGGAACTTTTCATAAAGAATCTCAGATTAAACTTAAAAGCCTCTGGAGTCTAGGAAGAAAAAGGAAGATTTCACCTGCAGTAGCTAGGGATTTTGGTGAGTTTCTCTCTTCTAGAGGTCCCTAAAATATCCTAAGTTTCCTGGGTCTAATCAGAAAGTGATTTTCTTTGCTCACTTGTAAACCTGGGAACCCTATAAGTCAGATTCTAACCAGTTTTGCTAAGAGGGTTTGTAAGCACTGACTCCACAAAATCAGCCTTAATTCCTTAAACGTGGCTGGTCATGTTCGATTCAGTGAATCATCATTCTCAAATATGACATTCCAGTCAAAGCCTTGGTTATATAACTAATCTTTCCAATTATGTTCTGTTACAAGGAGAACATACTCTTATTGAACTTATGCAAATCATTATATTGCCATGAAAATGAGAACACTCAATAAGAATTTCTGGATTCTGAGGGATCAAGCAGGGGGAAAAAGTTTAATTTCTTTCTACAAAAAATATAATCTACTTATTTTTGTGAACTATAGGTAGTTAAGAGAAATGAGAAAGGGATTACTTATAGAGAGAAAATAGAACAATAAAGAACCAGTAATGTTCCAACCAAGAGCCATAAAGAAATCATAACCATTTTTATCAGTTTATTAAGTCTCATATAATTAATTTTTTTCTGGTTGATATTGGTTTAGCAGTTTCATGAACCCATCAGCTTCCCTACTAGAGTTTTGAAAATTCTTAATCAATGATATGGTCTCAAAGTTAGTAAGCAATTCCATCAGAAACTTGTACCCTGAGAACCTGTCATAGTTTTATTAAACCAACAATATTAAGCTAGTCTTATTTGCCAAAGATTTATTCAAATTACATAAACTTGAAAAGCATTTGGGTTAGTTTCTATATTTCTTGGGGTCTTAAGAATATATAATTTGTGTAAGTGCATATTTATCTCCAAGCCAATCAGAATAGAACTCCTTTACAGGATTTTATAAATTAATGTAGTATTACCATCCAAAGGTAGACAAATGTCACATATACACAACATATAAACATACATACACAAACATACATACAGATACAAATAGAGATCTAATAGCTTTTATTGTAAAATTTTAGCCATGAGCCAGGTAAACACAATACTATAAAACTCACTGGTAAAATAATAAAATATAAATAAAGTAAAAAACAACAGTTGGCTCTCATCTTTGCCCCAAGTCCTGTTTTCATCAAAATTGTGTTTCTGAGTGGTGGAACAAGTTAAGGTTGCCTGCTCAATGTTAGAGCTAAAGGTTTTTACCAATATTTGTGGAAGGGAGTTCATATTTTTTTTCTTTGATAAGTAGTCACTTTAGGTACCCCTGAGTCCCCTGAGAGCTCCTGGTAGGGACAGGCACCTAAAATTCAAGTGACGGTAGGGAGTTGAGGGCCAGAGTGGGAAGGGAAAGTCCTTGCAGGGTGGACAGAAGCATGTAGGAGGTAGAAGTTTGAAGCGGGACATACCAAAGTGTTCATGGCAGCTGAAGGGATGGTCAAAGGTAATAAAAAGAGGAAGGAGGAGCCGAAGCAATGAACAAGAAGAGTCTTAGAGAAGCCAGTTTGGGGAACACATTCAAGTTTCAAATTATCCTTAGTAAAATCATACCAACAGGGCTTGCCTGGTGGCGCAGTGGTTGAGAGTCCGCCTGCCGATGCAGGGGACACGGGTTTGTGCCTCGGTCTGGGAAGATCCCACATGCCGTGGAGCGGCTGGGCCCGTGAGCCATGGCTGCTGATCCTGCGCGTCCGGAGCCTGTGCTCCGCAACGAGAGAGGCCACAACAGTGAGAGGCCCGCGTACTGCAAAAAAAAAAAAAATCGTACCAACAAGAAAGGAAGTGGACAGAGTTAGTGCCTTAGTGGCAGAGCATAGAGTTCTCAGAAGTTTGTGAGGTGGGTCGTTTCAGTCTACCGAGAAGCTCCCATGTTCTTAACTAACTGTACCTTGCAAATAAGGAAGTCTGGGACCCACTCTAACCCAGCCTCCACAGTATGCTCAGAATCTTAAGAATCAAAATTTGACTTTACTGTGCTTCAACCGGCTGTCATCCAGAGCACTGGCTAGGAGTTGGACTTACCAGTGGATCCCTTATTAATCAGTCAAGGGCAAAGACACAGGCTTTAAAGATGCACACTTGGAGTTTTGGGTGGGAGGTCCAGGGGTCCACTGATGAGCCTGATCCTGTCTGAATCACAGCACTATAACTGAACACTTGTCAAAATGGTAGGGACATCTTCAAGACTACTGAAATAGTGGTATTGCAATACGGAAGAGAAACCAGCCTCAACTTTGACTGTAGCAAAGACGGGTAGTGATTGATAGCCATGGAGCAGGGTGAGAGATCAGTGGATGGAAAATTACTAAGAAGAGGCATCAAAGGCAGGGGGATTCTTGCTAAACCAACGCAATAGGATTTTGCTACAGGCAGGCCAAGGGCTTAACATCAAATGTTGAGGATGAAGAACTTGATCATATACTAAGGGTATCAGATATCAAAGGTAGGCGGATTCTCCCTAAAGTGACTTAGCAGGATTCTTGTTAAGACTCTGAACTGGGAGATAAGGATTGACATATATGCACTAATATGTATAAAATGGATAACTAATAAGAACCTGCTGTATAAAAAATATAAAATAAAATTCAAAAAAGACTAGGTCTTAGTTTCTTCATCTGTTCAATGGGGCTAAAATTTATAAAGACTTCAGAGGAATGTTGTGGGGATTAAACAAGATAACACACAAAAATAATTTAGCACAGTACCTCACATATAGTGAGCATTCCATAACCCTTAACCATTGTTATTAACATCCTCCTCATGACCTGTGAGCATTATAATATTAGCGGGGCTTGGTAGGTGTTCCTCCGATGGTTGTCAGTCTGCAAACTATTACTAGCCCATGATGAAATAAGTACCGAAATTGAGAAAAAGCATTTAAGTAATTTTATAGTAATTTGCTAGTGTAATTTTATGCCAATTGAATGTGATAATAAAAGGGGCTTTTTTATATGCTTTTGGTTTTTTTTAATTTCATTTTTTGGAAATCCATCCTTGCTGTATTTTATAAAAATAACTATCTGTAGTGGATTTGAAAGGGAAAACAAAGACAATTTTTCTTTACTATAAGTGGTTTGAGGAATGCTGGTTTAGACTTGAGATAGAAATTAGGGACCTGTTGGCATACTAATTTTCTAATTGGCCAAGAATGTGGTGGTCTGTGTTTAAAAACCACAGTAACACAGCTAAAATCTTGCCTTTCCTTGTTCAACATAAGTTTCTCTTCTCTCTTTACAGTGTTTGTTCTATCTTTATACAGAATGTCTCTGTATACCCAGGGTAGACTGTAAGCAGTGTTCCTTAATTTTTTAAATCAATTAATTCACTTATTCAAAAACTTAAGAAGCCTTTGCTGTACATGCCTACAATCCTAATGATAACCATAATAATCACAGACTATTTGGTGAGGTAATACTTGGTATCTTTTACTTTCAACCTGGCTCATGCTGTAGAGTATTGTATTTTGTAAACTTAAACTCACCTGGTGAAGTGCCTTTGTGGCAAAGAAATTGTAGCTTTCCCTTTCTTAAGCAGATGAGTGAATGTAATTGAGAAATGACTTAAACACTACCTACACAATCATTAAAAATGAAATTTAGTCAATCCACTGTTATTTCTTCTCTAGAGCACTAACTCTGAGTTTGCCTTTTTTTTCCCCCTTGACTTAATCAACTGGCAGTTATGGCATCCTGTATGCACCTTCTTAATAACTTGTTCATGGAGATAAGCAACCAGAACTGCATATTGGTTAAATTTCAATTATTGTAAAACAAGATTTTAAGAAATCTAAGGAGACGGTACTCTGAATTATACCAGTTAAGGATTTTATTAAATTTACAGTATTTAAAATATTCTGTCCTGCTTCTTTTCTCCTGAGTGATTGATGTTACTTGTATCTTAGAAGGGAAACAAAGGGAAAATGATTTTTCAACGTACTGTGAACTACGATTATACTTATACTAAATTATCTCCTTTCAAGAAAGGCTTTTTTTTTTTTTCTTCCTATCAGGAGCTCATGTTTTATCCTAGGTGGCACTTTAACGTTTTTACAGTTTGCATTTTCTTAACAGATCTTTTCTGACACCAACTTGAAAACACCTTTTGATCTCAGATTCATAATTATCAACGGAATTTTCTTAGTCCCCTTTTCACAGCACAGCAGTTTCTTACAGGAAACAGTAAAGAGAGGTATGTTTATTAGAAAGATTCAAAGTCCTTGATGAATTTAGTGTGATTGCAGGCATTTAACAAAGCTTTTGTGTTTGTCCTTTCGTGCCATATGGGAGTAAGGCTGGTCGTATTGATTTCACTGGTGGCTTTGTGTATCTCATTATCACATGAGATAATGGCTATGAAATCAGTTTAGATATGCATTAAATGTATTCAAAATGCAGAATATTAATATATCATCAAAGAAACTCTGGGTGGTACTTTTTTGTATTTCTTACTTTTCTTGTAAGAAATATATAAATCAGTGCTGAGCCAGCAATATGAGTTTGGATGACCTTGTGATCCATAAGCAATACATTAGTAAGGAGATTCTGTTCAAAGGTTGGATCTTTGCTTTATTTACACTTTTATAACCTCGAAACTTCTGTCTCCAAGGCTGTAATCTGGAACTTCTTTCAAAATCAACCCTCTCCCTACCACCCCACCCCACCCCACCCCACCCCCAATCTGGGGAAGTAAGTGTAGTATTCTTATTTATTATAAAAATTCAGCTTAACTAAGTGGAAAATGCCATTTAGGGATCTATGATTACTGAAAATTTACTTCCATTTGCCCAGGTGGGTGCTAATTCTTACCATCTCAGTAGTATTAGTGGTTCAACTTGGGGTAAGGATATTACTGCAGAGAGCCACTTATTTGAGGACAGAAGGAAACATTTGGGGGTAGGAAATAGAATCCCATGGAATTTTCTTTGAATGCAAATTGTCCTCTCTAATTCTGTCTTGAATGCACTTTCATTGTCTCAGGTCATGTTCTAGGCCTAGGGAGCACAGCATGGACTTGAGGACACGGGGAAGGGGGAAGGGTAAGCTGGGACGAAGTGAAAGAGTAACATTGACATGTATACACTACCAAATGTAAAATAGATAGCTAGTGGGAAGCAGCTGCATTGCACAGGGAGATCAGCATGGTGCTTTGTGACCACCTAGAGGGGTGGGATAGGGAGGGTGGGAGGGAGATGCAAGAGGGAGGAGATATGGGGATATATGTATATGTATAGCTGATTCACTTTGTTCTACAGCAGAAACTAACACAGCATTGTAAAGCAATTATACTCCAATAAAGATGTTAAAAAAAAAGGCCCATGTGCTCTTGAAGTTCATGTTCTAGTTGGAGAATATAGTCATTAAATAAAATAAGATATATTGGTATAAGATGGTGATGATACAATACGGGGAAAAAAATCAAGCAAACTTGAGGGCACAGAATATGGGAATGGGGCAGTGGAATGAGGGTCACTATTTTAAATTAGGTATTTAGAAAAGGGTAGGCTTTGAATTTGGAGAGCTGAGAAATGTGAGGAAGGAGTAGTCTATCTCTGAAATATTCCTGGTCAGGGTAGGAGTAAATGCTCTGAGGTGGGAGTGTGCCTGATCTCTCCCATAAACATACAGGAGCCCAGTGATGTGGAACAGAGGGAGTGAGGGGAGAGTAAAAAGTATAATTGGGTAGAAGGAAAGCAAATTGTGTAGGGAATTATAGGCAGAGATTTGGAGGAGGTTGATCTGGGAAGGATCTCAGTAACAAAACTTGTAAGGAAGTGAAGGAAATGGAATTTAGCAAAGGCAAAAGTTGAACCAAGATGGAATTGCAACAGAAATTCAGAAAATCATCTGAGAGCTAAGTTGATCCTTTAGAGTTGTTCCAACTGAGGCAAGCAGCCCGGACCCTTGCACTTCTGCATTAGCCAGTCGTTGGATGAGAGCTGTCTCTGGGAAGGGAGTCCAACTTTGGATGAGCCTACTTCTTTTGGCCAAGGATAATTGCTGCAAAGAGACTCACCTGTACATTATTAGCAG
Organism: Mesoplodon bidens; assembly: GCF_964165515.1. Classification (NCBI taxonomy): domain Eukaryota; kingdom Metazoa; phylum Chordata; class Mammalia; order Artiodactyla; family Ziphiidae; genus Mesoplodon; species Mesoplodon bidens. Next base: position 23,953,188 of record NC_138176.1, read on the forward strand.
CCCATACTCCCAGCAGCTGGGGAAATAAGAGTCCTTTTCCTTAAGATAGATCTTCTGAATGACACGCCATAACATTCACTTCAGTGAGGTATTGGGAATTTTCAAGCAAAGTGTTGAAATTATCTTACTTGTCTCATAAGCATCATTCTAGGTGAGTATCAAGAATAGAAATAGAGGGACCCCTTCAGAGGTTATTTCAATAATCAAGGCAAGAGAGATGATGGATTGGATGATATACTAGTAATAGAAGTGATAAGAAATATTAAGAACCTGGATGCATTTTGATGTAGAGACAGCAGGATTTGAAGACAGGGCAAATGAACAAAATTGTCATGCATGATTCCAAAGTTTCTAAAGCAACTCGGAGGATGGAGTTGCCATTATCTGAGAATGCAAAGACAGCAGGAGCAGCACACTTTAGACGGAAGTTCAGGAATCCTATTTGGTACATTTAGAATAAAACATTTAAGTGGAGATGTAAAGACAGCCATATATGTGAGTTTGAAAAATAGGTTGGTGCTGATCATACTTATTTACAACAAATGAAGCCTTTTTTTCTGCTGCTAACCTGAGGAAAGTGAGGTCTTTATTTGTCTATGATTTAAAACCCTTCAAGGACTTCCCATTAAGTTGTTTAAGCTCCAACAGGTTACCTTAGACATTCTTAATAATTTGAGTCATCAAATTAAATAATTTCAGTGAATTATTTCAAAAATACAAGGAAAAGTCTGAAGAATATTATGGACACCAATGTCTACCACCTAATTATAACAAATCTTTTATTTTGCCATTTTAAGTTTAAATTGCACTTTTGTTCTTATTCTTGCTCTCCGTTCACAGCTACAGTTGGTTCTGCCTTTGTATGTTCTTCCAGTATCATTTTCCTTTGTACTTTAAAGGTAATCACTATTTTAGATTTGTTTACCATCCTCATAATATTTTTTATCACTTGTCAATAATATATATGCAACTACAAACTATATGTATTCATTTTACATGTGCATTGTACAAAATATATAGTAGAGTAATATGTTCTCTATGTTGTTACATTTCATATGAATAGTATCACAATATATTTTCAATCTGAAACTTTATTTAACATAATTTTTTGAGATTTATCTAGGCCAATAGGGAATGATACAGGTGTAGATATAGATGTAGCTCTAGGTTATTGGCATTGATGCTTATGGTAATCCATTATATGGCTTTACCACAATGTATTTATTCATTCTTCTGTGATGGATATTTGGGCTGTCTCTAATTTTTCACTATAGCATACAATGATATAAAAAATATTCTTTGCTATATCTCCCTGAATAGTCCTTAAAGTTTTTCAGGAGTATGTACTTAAGAGAGGACTTACTTGATAAATGGAAGTTATACATCTTCTACTGTACATAATATTGCCATAATACTTTTAATAATAGACCAAATTACACTCCCCTCCATAGGGTATGAGAATTCTAGTTCCTCTGCATTTCTCTCAACTCTTGGCATATTTAAACTTTAAAAAAAGACTTATGGTCATGATGTATTATATATTACTGTTTATATTTTTATTTCTCAGACTTCTAGTGAAATGGAGCCCATGTTAATTTTTCATTGGCTATTTGTCTGTTTTCTTCTGTGGATTGTCTATTCAGATCTTTGTCTATTCATTGTATTTATTTATTATTGATTCATGGGATATGAGGGAGAGAGAGATTTGTATATTCTGAACACCAAACATTGTCATTTTAGTGCATTGTTAATATCATCTCTTTTAACATGGTTTGAGGTCTTTTGTTTATTATATAAAAGTTTCAGCTTTATGTAATCATCTTTAATGCATCACTCTGCTCCTACAGTTCATACTTTGTCTATCTTTCTAATACATTCTCAATATTCTGGTTATTAAATATGTTCTTATTTTCTTTTGAATTTTTTTAAAGTTTGCTTTTTACATTTAGATGTTTAATATCTGGAAATAGTCTGGAAATTATTTTTGTGAACCATTTAAAGTACAGATCCATATGAGTAATTATTTCAATATTATTTATTAAATAATGCCACCTCTAATAAATAATGTAATATTATTTATTAAATAATATCAAGTTTTAATATATTTGTGAGTCTTTTTTTCTGTGATTGCTAGTCTGGTTACTGGTCAATTTGTCTATCTCTGTGCTAACAATTTTAATTACAATTATGTTGTAAATTTTGATATATAATAGGGTAAGTTTTCTCCCTCCAATTTTATTCTTCAAAATTGTCTTATTATTCTTGGTCTTGTGGTACTAGATAGCTAGCCAGATAGATAAATAGATAGCAAAATAGATAAATTCCACAAGATGCCCTATTTGGATTTTAATATAATTCACATTGATTTAATTCAATAATTCAATTAGGAAATCATTGGTAACTTTAATATTTTGCTATTTTCTCTATAAAGGCTTATGCATTTCTTGTTAGATTTATTTCTAGGTACCTTATTTTTTGCTGTTTTTGGTTTTAATTTGAATGTGATTTTTTTCTTATTAAAAGCTGTAACTATAGCCTTAGGCAACAATCAATCACCACACTTTAAAAGTGTTTATTATATTATGATTAGATGTATACAAGTCTGTCCTTTAGTAGATTATAAACTCTATGGGTGCCATACATGTATCTTCAATAAACATCAGATGGTTTGGAAGAATGACTGAATGACTGTATTTCAATTACTCTTGCTGTATATTATTAAGAAGTCCTTTGTGGTTAATTTCTCTCTGCTGTTACCTAATCTATTAAATGAAGTTGGTGAGAAAAAGCTCTCAGGGTCTGTGATGGGCTATAGATTCTTTTGCCTCTCAGTGTGGACTTGACTGGCTGAACTAAAGAGTGGTAATATAGGGGTCTCTTCCACAACACTCAGGATTTACTGCTTGAACCTCATGCAGGTCTCCAGTTCTGTAGCATTAATAGTAACTGCTGTTTTGGTGGATTCCTTATGGTGACTTATCCTTTCCTGAAATGAAAATGTTTAGATGTGGCCACAATGTCCATCAGGTGCAGGCTGTGAAATGGAAGTGGTCTGAATTTGAACATGCAAACACTAAATCTTTAGATGTTTCTCCAAATCTTTTCCATGAATGGATTGTTTCCAGATTTATTCTGTACTGTGTTGCAAGTAACCTCTGGGGAGGTCTGTCTTCCAGGCAGGTGGGGCATTTTGATTCATGAATTCTCCTTCTAGAGCAAGTATAACATTAACAAATAGAAGAAAACCACAATAGTGAAGAGAGACTTGAATTTGCAATTTAAATAAAATTGCAACAAGAGGCATTGATTGATTCTGAACGTCCTTCCAAGGTTGTACAAAAAACCTCAAGCTTGAGGACTTTTGATTTTTGTGGTATTTTTGCATTACAAATAAAATATTCTTTGGAGTACTAGCAATAATGCACCACGTTTCTAAAGAAACTACTTAACAAGACCTCACAGCACTATTTTTTTTTTAAAGAACCTTTTGTTCTTTTTTCTCAATGTTCCTCATCTCAGGAAGGTCAAGTTGCCACCCCCATGTTTGTAGTCTATATCATTTGGTCTGACTGTTTTTCACTAATCCTGTCTCTGATGAATTTGATTTATATATTCCTCATTTTATTCTTCCACTTCACTGCAAGAGATAATTAAAAGTGCTCTGATGCAGATAAGGAAAGGCAGTCATAGTACAGAAATTCTCTCCCCCAATATGAATGTTCTCTTTTCTCACTAAGATGGAAGGGAAACATATTAAGGTAGTTGTAGCATGTAAGCCTGAAGCTAAGAATGTCTCTATTTTCTTTCTTTCTTTTTTTTTAAGATCTATTTATTTATTTTTAAATATATTTATTTATTTTTATTTTTGGCTGTGTTTGGTCTCTGCTGCTGCACACGGGCTTTCTCTAGTTGCAGCGAGCAGGGGCTAATCTTCGTTGCAGTGCGCGGGCTTCTCATTGCGGTGGCTTCTCTTGTTGCGGAGCACGGGCTTTAGGCATGCAGGCTTCAGTAGTTGTGGCACGTGGGCTCAGTAGTTGTGGCTCACGGGCTCTAGAGCGCAGACTCAGTAGTTGTGGCACACGGGCTTAGTTGCTCCGCGGCATATCGGATCTTCCCAGACCAGCGCTCAAACCAGTGTCCCCTGCATTGGCAGGCGGATTCTTAACTACTGCATCACCAGGGAAGTCCCTCTATTTTCTTTAAATAGTCCCATCTTCTTACCCAAGGGAGCAGAATCAGCTTCTTGTGGGTAATGCAAACAATTTTCAACAACAGTGATAAAGATCCTACTATCAACACTATAATAATAAGAATTATGAGTAATATTGGACACATCCATTTCAGGAACTATCTACATTATCTCACTAAATACTCACAACTCTTTTTTAGATAAATATTATCATTTTACAGATGAGAAGACTAAGACATAAAAAAACCAGATGGCCTCCCTAAGATCACCCAGCTAGAAATAGGTAATTTGGGCATCTAACTGATGCTCTTCTGACTTTCAAGCCAATACTTCTAATTACTGCACTTTCCTTCCTTATTAAAATAGTGGTAAGACTATGTAGAAAAGGAACAGAAAGGATATTACTATATATTTGACCTTATAGATGACACAAAATATCATAGAAATAATACTTTTTTCTATAAAATACTTAGAACAATTTGGACTCATTTTAACTTTTGTTTCTTTGCAGAACCTGAGTTTCAATTACATGTTGAGCACCAGATAAAACATATTTGGGAGTTATAATGGTCAGATTGGACTTTCCCATTGACAGTGTCCTAAAGCCCACTGGAAAAAAAAAAAAAGAAAGATATTCTGTGTGTTAATCATTTGCAATTTTTTTTACCAGTGTACCTGCTTTAGAATCTCCTCCCTCTTTCCCTTCCTTCCTCCCTCTTTTCCTTCCTTTCTTCTTTCCTTCATTCCATCCATCCATCCATCCTTCATGACTAGGGCTGCTGGACGTGTACCTACCAAACGATGGTTATTCTTGTTATAAACCCTGTTCCCTAAAGGGGCATGATTCTACACTTAATCTACTACAGGCAAATTCGTCATGGTGTTTGAAGTTCAGAATTTATCGTCTTGCTGCTTGTCTGCTTCTATGTTTGCTAATTATAAAGCTTTTCATGTTTACTATTTACAAAGCTTTTAATTTACTGAGCTGGATTGGCTGTGTACTGAGCTAGACGCTTGCATCATGGCTCCTCCAGAGGGCTTAAAACGCACAGCCAAAGCAGCCATGGAAGAAGGGATCAGGGTGTCAGGAGTGCAGGAACCATCCACTAAGATCTTCCTCTTTCTATCTATCTCTGCCCTCCCTCTCCCTGGGATTATTGTTTACTGTAGCTGAGAAGGATGTTCTAGGCAGAAAAACTTGATTTAATGTAAAGGTTTAACACAGATCTTCCCTTTGGTAGGATTAGTTACACTTGTAACATTGGCAGAAAAGTAACTCTGAAATAACTATACTATTGGTAGAAGGGCTCAGACAAAGGATGGGAAATTCAATATTTCAACCAAGTACCTGAAAAGGGTACCTCCAGTTTTAATTCATGCTTAGAGGCATTTTCAAGGCAAGCAAATAATTTTAGTAAGTGTTTCAAGGTAGGAACTGGTTGTTAACTCCAGTTACAACCTTAATCACTGGGACATTGATAAATCAGAGCCATCTTTCTCTATTTGGTTGGCTTCAGTTGCTTTGCTAAGTGCCATTATCAGGAATTAACACAATCATCACATCCAGTGTTCAATATTAGAGAGAATGAATACTGGAATGTATGTATATGCTACTTTGTGGTTAGAATGTCTGTCACTTACTAATAATTTAATGTAAGTTCTTAATTTCTAAAGTCAAATTACAGTGCTCTGGGAGACCAGCCTGTCTTTTTAAATCAAGCAAGAATTTACAATGTTGGCTAATACTCCCAAGGTTACACCACGTTTTCATTCTGTAACTTTGTTTGCTCAAGGACCTGTTCTTGATATTACGTTCTCTATTTATTAGAAATATTTCATGAAGGATGAAGAATGACTATTCCATTTTCAGGGTCCTACTTTAAGTATATGATTAAAAAGAAAAGATTTTTTTAAAGCCCCAGTAATTAAAGAATAAAATCATTGTCATCAAAAAATTGCTTGTCAGAATTTTAAAGAAATTGAAGACTGGGAAACTGATTTACACAATGCCAGGGACAAAAAATTACATGATAAAAAGGGCTATAGCAATCTCTACAAACATTCCTTTGAACATCTCATTTAAAAAATATCCTTGCCTGATTGAAAATGAATTCTAGAAGTGATGTTTCTATAACTATTATTGATTTCCTCTGCGCCAAAAAAATCTACCATTCATTTTCAAATATCCTGATTTCTCCTGGGTTTGAGTTATAACGATGTGGCCTCAGGATCCTAGGTCAGGAAGGTTGTGCCAATCTGGGGCCTTTTCAATTGAGAAAGGAAGGCAAAGGCAACGGTTTCCTTACCTTGCCTCTCCTTCCTTTTCAAGTCCTTGGGTGAGAAGGAGTTTTCATGACCACCAAGGTCTATTATTTTCCCTTTCACTCAGTTCTTGGCCTTCTTAACCTTATAGATCGCAAATTCCTAATTCAGTAGTGAAAGAATTTCTGTGGGCATTGTTGGTACTTTTTTTTTTTTAACATCTAGTATTCCTTCTTCTGCAAGAGCTTCCTGATATTTACCTTGATTTTTTCCCCTTTGTATACTCAGGAATCTCTCATTTTATTTTCTTACGGAATATTTAACGGAACTCATACATACTTAAAACTCATTAATGCAATACTCAATTGACAAGAACAGTAAGAAAGCCTTGGAGATTTAGATGACATTAGTTTTTATCAAGATTCTTTTTTTGCTTTATAAAAATCATCAGTTATTTCATCTTTGCAGTATTTGCAGTATTGAGCTATAAGACAATCCTCTTTTATATACTGCAAACAGTTCTCTTTAGAAGACCAGTGGGTTTTTAATTATATATCTATATTGCAATACAGACACACATGCCACAAAACAAATATAGACATTTGTATTATGGCTCAAGTTAACCTTTACTGTACTTCTTACAACAGAAATAATAACCCAAATGAATTTCTTTTTACAGTGAATGTCACTGAGCATTAAAGTATTCAATTATTTACAGTTTTGTAGACTGTTAAGGTGATCAGCAAGTGTTCATTTTTTTAATTATTCTGCAAAAGGTTGATTAAATTTGAAAGAAGTGACCAGCTTGGCATGCATCATGCAGTCTATTTCAGCCTCATTACCTGGACTATTAGATTGCAAGCAAAGAATATTTAAATACCTATTTATTATCTAATTGCTGAAGAAGTCTGATAAATTTAAATTACTTGCACACTGAAAAAAGATAAATTGAGAAGTAACTGAATGATTGATTCATCTCCAGGGCAAAAAAAAAAAAACAAAAAAAACATAAATGTGTCAAGTCCAGTTATAGAGAATTGATGTTTTATGTAACTCCTTTTGAAGTAGAAATTAAATTTCCTTAAAAGGTTATATTAAGAAGGAGATGGGATGGAACCATAAAGCAAGACACCATTACTCTAATAAATCTGGGAGAAAATACATTTTGAAAACTTTTCTGAAGTGTGGTATTAAATTGATTTATTCAGTCCTAAGCAGTAATTATGGAATGTGCTTATCTAGAAACCCTCTGCTTCTATTGATCCTCATGTCTCCTGATGAAAAGCTCATAATTCATTACATTCTTGAAGTTTAGAATTGTTGGAATTATTTATGATCTATGGTCCTAGGTACTGGGAACTCAGGCAGTTGGAGTGATAATTTTACATCACAGTGCACTGGCTGTTTCCCTGAACCAAATTGGTGGCTGATGGATCCAGCCAACAAATACATAGAAAAGGCAGATTTCTTGGAGTTTGAGGAGTTATTTTCCTGTCTGTAATCTAAGGAGTCTGTAAAAATGTTAGACATTTATGATCTACTTTTCCCCTGAGGTGCTTTTTCACTTAAGGAAGGATAGCCCTCATTGTATTGGTTCACTTAAAATTGAAACATGCCCTGAAAGTATAGTACTGTAGACTTCTGTTCCAACAGGTCCTCGGCAGGCATATCTCTAAGCATTAAAATGAAGAGGTAGGGCTTCCCTGGTGGCACAGTGGTTGAGAGTCCGCCTGCCGATGCAGGGGACATGGGTTCGTGCCCCGGTCCTGGAGGATCCCACATGCCGCAGAGTGACTGGGCCTGGGAGCCATGGCCACTGAGCCTGCGCATCCGGAGCCTGTGCTCTGCAATGGGAGAAGCCACAGCAGTGAGATGCCCGTGTACGGCATAAAAAAAAAAAAAAAAAAAAAAAAAAAGAAGAGGTCATGCCAATATTACATTTGTTTAGTCAAATCCATATTTTCAGTGGCCATCTCCTTAAATCTAGATTAGCTGTTGCTCTTCACTGTAAAGTTAATATTGCATTTGCAATCATCCCAAATCTGTTTCTCCTTTAACATTTGCTGTTCCTGATGATGGCACCCAAGTCTATCCAGTTGCCTAGCACTAAGCCATGGTATCATCTTTGACTCTGTTCTTTCATCCCTTATATCCAGTTAGTCACAAGGTCCTGTCAAGTCTGACTCCACATGTGTCCCCCATCTGTTCTTTCCTTTCTATTCCCATGATCACTATCAGTTTCAGGACTTTGTGACATCTCATTTGGACAATAGCAGTCTCGTCCTGAACAGTCTCCCTGCTTCCAGTCTCTTCCTCAGCCAATCCTTCCTGCTGCCAAATTAATCTTCCTGAAGCACAGCTCTAAATATGTCATTCTCTAGCTCAAAAACTTTTAGTGGCTCCCCTTTGACTCATAAATTAAATTTGAAGTTTTCCACTTGGCCATCATGATTCTGAATAATTTGAACACACCGACCTCACATGGACTCTATGTTTTGTCAACCAGACCAGTAGTTTCCAGACTTTGGGACTTCATGGATTTTTATATTATTATTTTTTTGATTTGGGACTGTGGAAATATCCTTAACATATAAGATTTAACAGATAAGATTAATATGAAAAGTAACAATAGTTAAGAATGCCATCTACTATAATTGTCATCATTTTTTATAAAGACTTTTAACTAAAAAAAATAAAGATGACAAATTTAGAATAAATAATTGATTTTAAACTAAACCAGTTTGTCTTTATAAAACACTAACAATTATGTGCTTATTTCCCTCATTTTACCAACAACCTCTAAAGAATTCCCATACTGGTATAGAAACCATAGAGCAAATTTATTCCCCAAACACATACTGTGATTTCCCACCTTAGCTGGTGTTCTTCTATATGTTGAAAGTGTTTTGAGGGTAGAGACTGTATCTCGTTCTTTTTTGGATTACCAAAGCCCTGCACTTGAAGAACCTGTGTAACTTCCCAAGTATAGCTGCTGGCTCATACCAGGTGAAAAATTATTAAATAAATTGACTCACATGTCATCCTTAAGGGTGTTTTGCTCTAAATGATCTTCTGGTTATTCACTGTTAAGTAAGTGTGGGTCAAAACTGGATTCTTCACTAGGTTGTGAGTGAGAAATCAGGACTCAGTGAATAACAAATTCCTATTCCAAGGGCCCACTGAATGCCAAGAACTTGATTATTTTGAGAGGCAAGTCATTGTATACTATTCAGATAGAGATTTATAGTTAACACATGTTTTGCCAAGCAATTAGGATACATATTCACAATAGAAAATAATATTTGAAATGAACTCTGTCCCAGAAAATCAGTTGTTATCAAGGGGCTGCAAACTTTTTCTGTAAGGGTCAGCTAGTAAATATTCCAGGTTTCTTGGGCCTTACATTCTTTGTTATAACTGCTCAGCTTGGCTGTCACAGGGTGAGAGCACTCATGAATGATATGTAAATGAATAAGCATGGCTGTGTTCCAACATACTTTATTTAGGTACACTGGCATTTGAATTTCCCATCATGTTTACATGTTGTGAAATATTATTCTTCTTTTGAATGTTTTTCAACTATATAAAAATGTATAAAAATCATTCTTAGTTCATGGGTCATGCAAAAGTAGTCCTCATGTCAGATATGACCCATGAGGTCATAGTTTGCCCAGGTCATTTACAAATGTACCACTAGCTCAGATAGCTTAAACACACTGATGTCAATGAAAAGAGCCTAAATAACAATTATGTTAGTTTCAGTACAATCAATTTTAAATGAGGGAGTTATCCTTAGATACTGTGGTTCTAACTGGATCTTTCTCTATCTGAAGCTATTTCTGAAATGGTTCTTAAATATTAGAACACCATTCAGGAACCAAATGTCTACAGGGTGGAGTTGGGGAGGAGGATTGATTTTCCCCTTATGAATCGGTATTTAGATTTCTGATTTGTTTTTGGTGGACTGGGGAATAGGTTGAGTTGGAGATCTGGGAAGATTAACTTGGGCTGCAGGGGAAGACTGCCTTATAAATTATTCTTTGGGTTTGTTTGGTTCTGTGTTTTATATTCAAAGACTCCCAAGTGATTTGATAGTCTATCTCCAAAAGGGATACACTGTATCTAGATTTTAAATATTCATTTCAGGCAGAAGGACCTAGACAGGAATCTCTATTACACTTTCTTAGGAAAAAGTTGGTAGCATTTTTTTTTTCCTAGTTGAAGCTTTCCACACTTCTTTTAAGGTACATTTTTAGGCAGTATCTTGTCTTTTTTATACCCTTCTCTTAACAATGTTTTCCTTGGGGTCTTCTGCTCCATCTTTGGTGAAAACATTTAATTCTACTGTAAAATATTAATTATAGTCTCTGGTGAAAGGATAAATTCTTATACCTTAAGGATATCTGTAAAAATACAGGCACAAAAGGTGAACTTCATTACTTCCTTGTAGGGTTCAGCTCTCATTGATTCCAAATCCTTAGAAGTGAAAGGAACCATTCTCTTTGGTTTTAGATTATTGCTTAAGTTAACAATTCTCTCTCATTAAATGTTTAAATCCTTGGGCTACTTAAAACCTTTTGTGAGCTACTTCATATTGTAGAACACACATTTAATATAGCAAGCAGTAGGAAAAGCAGCCTCCTCCTTCATATTTTCTAAGGTATCATTTATTTTCCATGATATTTTCCCTTCCATCACAATCCTCCACTGAATCTTTCTTTCTGTCTAAACTCCTGCATATGGAGCAGCCATTCTTGGATTTCTGTCCTTTTAATTATTATTTAAATTCAATCTCTTAAAGTACTCCCTAATGTGAACCAGAAAGGGAAAGATTCAGATATAGCCAGACTCAGAAACATCACTTTACGCATGTGTTCTAGCTTCAACTAATTTCGCATACTTAAATAGAACTTTGCCCTTTTGAAAGTATACTTTAAAACCTGTGTTTTAGGAGGTGTGTGATATGGAAAACAAACATTTATTAAGCATATGATATGGCCCAGTCATTTTGCAGGCTCTGAATAATACAGAATAAATGGCAGGAGGACTCTGCTTTTAAAGAACATGTAATGCAGTGGTCAGAGAGGACAAAATAAGATATGTGCTCTGGACTAAAATTGTTGGAGTATGAATTCCAAATTCAGACGGTTACTAGTTTTGTAATCTCAGGTATATTATTTAACTTCTCAGCACCTCAGCTTCCTCATCTGTAAATTGATTAAAAAACACAACTTTTATAGTGTTCTCTGAGGAATAAATAAAATGCTGGATGAAATGTGCTCATTATACATCTCATCATAGAGTAAGTCCTGAAAGATTAATTCTTTTCTTTTCCATTATAATAATTTTATTACTATTGTTGTTGTTAGAAAAAAGCAGGTGACAATAGAAGCACCTAACCTAGTTTGAAGCCTGTGGGTATAAAGTATTTGGGAAAGCTTTTCGGAGGAGGTGATGTCTAGTCCAGGTCTTAATTTACAAGGCTGCAAACAAGTCACTTAAATGACTGAACAAGACTTCGTCTGTTGAAATGGAGTTAATGAGTCCCACCTGGACATATACTGTACAGAGCAGTGCTCATTTCCTTCCCTCCTCTTCATCCTCACAGCAATTTTTTTTTTTTTAAGGAGATGTTGGGGGTAGGAGTTAATTAATTAATTAATTTATTTTTGCTGTGTTGGGTCTTCATTTCTGTGTGAGGGCTTTCTCTAGTTGTGGCAAGTGGGGGCCACTCTTCATTGCAGTGCACGGGCCTCTCACTATTGTGGCCTCTTTTGTTGCAGAGCACAGGCTCCAGACGCGCAGGCTCAGTAGTTGTGGCTCACGGGCCTAGTAGCTCCGCGGCATGTGGGATCCTCCCAGACCAGGGCTCGAACCCGTGTGCCTTGCATTAGCAGGCACATTCTCAACCACTGTGCCACCAGGGAAGCCCTCTCACAGCAATTTTATATATATGGCCCATATCTGTACATGTCTGTCCAACTGTTCTGGCTAGATGCTAAAGGTGTTTTCCTTAAGCTTCCTGTTTAGACATTTAGAATACAGGATTGAAATGGACATGTCAAAATAAACTAGAAATGAAATGTCTTATAAAACTAATAGTTTGTTTTCAAGTCTGAATACTGTTCAGAATTTCTGAGGTCTCATGAAGATTAATAGCCTGGAGAGGTGAAGGTAAGATATAGCTTCTGATAACAGACAGAATGCAGGTTATCACAGGTCTTGATAACTATTAGCGTGCAGATCACCCAAAAGGACATTATGGAAATTAAACATTCACAATGCATTTTTTCCAAATCAGGACAAAGTTTTGGACAAGGCAGATAGGATTCTCAGATATCCATGGATGACAGAGATCAGCTATGTAATTGAGCATCTTTGATTCCTCATTCATATTGGCAAGTGTTATTTTTCTCTAGTGAAAATGACAGAATACTTCCCACTGGGTGAGGTGAGATGAGTCTAAATGAAACCTATAATTCATATGATTATAGCCATTGCAAATGAAAGAATCTGATTTGCTAGGAAGCCTAATAATAGGCAAGACCGTGGGGGCAAAATAGCACAGATTAGTCAAACATTTTCTACATTTATGGAGAAAAATCTGCCTTTTATCTCTGCTCAGAGCCATGCAGAGAAGCTAATGTTTCCACTCAATCTATAATGCCCACCACCCCTACTTAGACACATATTTGCATAGATATGGTTCTCTCTTCTAAAGGCTGTTTGTGTTAATAATTCTGACAAAGTTTCCTTCTATTCTTAGCTTTGTCTTTGATTCAAATTTGTTTTCTTGAACCTGATTAATGATTATTTTGCTACTCTCTTTTTTCCTGAGCACCCATACTGGAAGACAGTTTCTCTCTTTGGGCCTCCGTGACCTCATCTGTGAAACATAGGTGACCAAGATTCCTTTTAAACTAACATCCTATGTTTCTCTTCTGTAATTCTCAAGGCAGCATTAGACACTGGTTTTCTTTTTATACTTGAAGCACCTAGTTCCAAAAAAAGGCCCCAAATAAATTTTATACCATAATTTTAAATACTTTTCTCTATAACAGAATAGTCAGTACAAGGGCATATGTAGCTTTTCAAAATAATAACTGTCAGTTTGTTTAATGTGAGGCAGTTGAACCTATTTTTGGAGAACTAATTCTAAATGATTCATTTTGAGATTTAAAAATAATAATAAAAATAATAATATATTATTTTCATTACTAATGACTTATTAAAACACTGTAATGAGCATAATTCCACAAATGCTGAATTTTAGAGTAGCTTGAAAAGACTCCCAGAAATTTAGATGAATATTTGTTATTGTTTCAACTCATAGGTAATCTTTTAACATTTGATAAAAATGATTTTTTAGCTATGCCAAATATTGTTATTCTGTTGTTCTTCTCCCTCTACCCCTTTTTAAAAATGAAATTGTTCAGTTTCTATTTTTCTGATTCTTCTTTCTTCTAATTTCTATTGCAGCTCCCCTGGCCATTCCCCAAATGAATTCTCTTTCTCCAAAACTTATCACAAATAGAATCTTTTCCAAGTTTATTGTCATTGTTATAAAAATGCAAGAAAGCTTTTATTTTGTTCTTTTTCCTGGGAGCTTAAAAAAGTCAACAGAAAATAATAAAAAACCGCAATCATTGGTTTTCCCAGGTAAAGATTTTTCCTATATCTTCAATTGTTAGTGTCTCTAGTCTATATAGGCATTCTTAAAACCAATTAAAATATTTTTAGGTTACAAGAGCTGTCTAAAATGCAATACTAGGGAGCACGTCACTGAGTTGCTAGAATGTGTCAGGTGATTTTCTGGATGGACAACGTTACAGTTGTTATCATGTGTGTGATTATATTTTTCTGAGGAAGGTGTTATCTTCGTTTCATAGGAAAATGATAAGGTAATAGAAGTCTGAGCGCAGTTTCCAGGTTGAAGTCTTTAGTTATCTGGTAATCATTGGAATAGTGGAGAGGTATAATTTAAAGCCAGGTGTAAGAGACTCCAAAGAGCATGCATGGTCCATCAAGATCATTGATCCTAAGAAGCCCAAGTATATCAGTGCAGTGAATTTAAGGAAGTTTTAAATGCTAAAGCTAAATATCTGTGGTGACTAAAAATTACTTTTTGGCCATCTAAAAACTTACTTCTGGCTCTTTTCTTAATAGGGGTGATTTGTTTATGGGACAAAGAACTGTCAACCAATTATGTAAAGCATCACAAGAATAGTGGTACAGGTGATGCCCTGAGTATGGTTTTAATGCAGTGGTAGGGCCCAGAGACTATATCTTCACAAGACAAATATTTGTGCTTTTTTGAGGCTTGCAGGTTTATCACGGCATTACTAAACTGCAAGCAAACCTTCTTCTCTTGCTCTTTACCTTCTAACAGGATTCTTTGATTAATCCAGTTCATCTCAACCATAGGAAGAACTCTCCTTTCCTCCAGATTATGATATGATCATCTACCATCTACTAGGGAAAAACAAAAACTCTGCCTCTCCCTCTAGCTACACAAATTTTGTTAAGTTTTACTTTCTGTAATTTGTAAAATGAGCACCACTGTCTTGTTGCAGACATAAAACTATACTTTTATGTTTGATGATTTGCTTTCTAAAACTCTCTCCCTTAAGCCCTCCAGAAGCAAGAGGAATAATTGCTACAATTGAGTCTATGTAGACACAAAGTGTTTTAGAAAATACACAAGACTTTTTTATTGCAGAGATTATGATGAAAAGATAGTAGAGGAAGCAGTTTGAGACTTTTCAAGAAGGTACTCATAAGGTTGTTTCTGGGTAAACCAGGATTGAAGATCTGATTGACATATCTTTTGCTGACTTTAAGATTATGCCCTGGAATGATCTGAGGCATCCCTATTACATGTCCTACAACTGAGCTATATCGTCTGTCATCTTTACCCAAAAGATGTAGGAAACCTATTTTAACTGAGTCATGTGAAAGAAGATTCAGTAGCTGAACTACATTTTTGCACCCTATGTTTTGAAGAGAGATGGTTTTATTATAATCTCAGTAGAACTGTGGTATGGCTTCTTCAAAACAGTTAATGGTTTCCCCTCAAACGTTGATAAGATGGTTGTAAAAGTGGCTTTGCTAAGAGCAGCGATCTGTAGCTATGTGCATTGAGTAGACCCTGAAATAATGTTTGCTTGGGTGAATATCATGAAGAGTTGGGAGGGGCCCTTTGGCAGACTTTCCATAATATTGAAGCTAACCCAGCTTCTGTACCCTAAAACCAAATTAAATCTCAGAGACAAAGTTTTGGGTGAAGAAGAAAAGAATAGCTTTATTGCTTTGCCAGGAAAAGGGGGCCACAGCAGGCTGATGCCCTCAAAACTGTGTGTCCTGGGGCTTCCCTGGTGGCACAGTGGTTGAGAATCCACCTGCCGATGCAGGGGACAGGGGTTCGTGCCCCGGTCCGGGAAGATCCCACATGCTGCGGAGTGGCTGGGCCCGTGAGCCATGGCCGCTGAGCCTGTGTGTCCGGAGCCTGTGCTCCGCAACGGGAGAGGCAACAGCAGTGAGAGGCCCAAGTACCGCAAACAAAACAAAACAAAAACAACAACAACAACAACAACTGTGTGTCCTGACCTGAAGAGGGTAATGAGGAGTTTTATAGTAATGGTTAAAGAGGGTGT
Organism: Mesoplodon bidens; assembly: GCF_964165515.1. Classification (NCBI taxonomy): domain Eukaryota; kingdom Metazoa; phylum Chordata; class Mammalia; order Artiodactyla; family Ziphiidae; genus Mesoplodon; species Mesoplodon bidens. Next base: position 23,969,292 of record NC_138176.1, read on the forward strand.
GATTAACTTGTGGACATTCTTCTGATTGGTCGGTGGTGAGGTAATTGGGAGTTAGCATCATCAACCTTCTGGTTCCAACAGGTCTGGGGTCTACGTGCTTGTGGGCAGCATACCATTAACTTCTCCCACCTGGCGGGGATTTCCGTATCTGTAAAATAGCTCAAAGATATTGTTACATATATCCCTTGAGGGGGAACCAGGACCCTGCCCCAAGGCTGCACTATTGTTTCTTGACTGTTCTCTGCCCTTCCCTAATTAGCAACTGTTTGAACCTGCCTGTTGGAATTCAGGGAAGGTCATGGAATCTGAATGAAGCCTATTTCCAGCTAACAAGAAAACAGAGGACACAAATACTTTTGTGCCCAGAAGTCCCACAGGGTCCTGCACAGTTTCAATATATGTATGAACAGTGAAGGTTCTTTAAATTTTCCCACAAGATTCACTCCAAAATTATAGACATCTATGAAATAAAAGACGTTGTAAATATGCGACCGTTTGCTTCAGGGAGTTTATTCAATTCTCCATTTCTTCCAGCCCTTGCTTTTCACTGTTAGTTACCTTCTAACATATCATCGGTTACCTTCATTTTCTTACCCTCATGGCTGAACTCTTGGCTTGCTCCTCCTACCCTATTCGAACTTGGGTGATTGGTTACTCGGACCCAGATTAGTACAGACTAGAAACCCCTACATTGTATGAAAAGGGGAAACAGACATTTGTATCCTCATCTCATTTACTGACCCTGGTACACGTAGGCCATGAATCAGTTAGGCATCACAATTATAAAATGTCCCATGGGAAGACTGAGCATATGCTCAGAGCCTCAAGTGCATATAGTTAGTGAATATATATTTTTATTTTGCTATGGAAAGTGGCCCCACAAAACTGTAGGGAACTTCAACTCTAGCTAAGTAAAAATAAAATGTAGCTCAGCCAGTAATTCAGAATAGAGGATTTTGGCCAACATAAAGTACAGGATTATCAAACATCTGTGTGATCTCCTTTTTGGGAGAAGAATGATTTTTTTTAAGCAAAAGGGAAAATAATCCTCCCAAAGTCTCAACTGAGAGAAAAATGTTATCCAAATTCTAAAGGAGATGATTTCATTATAGTCATACTGTCAAAAAATCAGATAAAGACCAAAACAACATTTTATTTTCTGTAAACAGAAAGAAGTACTTGGAATTCTAAAAATTTGATCTTAGAAGCAAAAACACTATATATATGTATGTATTCTTGAGATATATCTCTATTGACATGTATATCTACTAAATACTCCTAAAAATTGTTTTTAGATAAGGAAAGTAGGACTCAGAGAAATTAAGCAACATACCTTGATTCTCATAGTTAAAACGATAGTTAGACTGATATTTTAAAATTAAACTCAAAACTTGAACTCAAGTCTACAAAGTTCCAAAAGCCACTTTCCACTCCACTGTATCATGTCTTCCTAATACAAAAGTTTTGATGGAGAGTCTGTCAGAATTTTCCAGACCGTTTTAAGACATTTGATGAAAAGGACAATATAGCCAGTCACTTCCAAAAATAATCAAAAATCCATTTTTAGTGAACCAGCTAAATCACTGCCAAAAATAATAGTGTCCTTAACAGAGAAGGAAAGTCCAAAATGGCAAAGTGGTGAAGTATCTTTGGGATCCTCTGAACAGGTTGAATAACATCAGATGCTTAAGCTATTTTGCCAAAATTGAAATGTAGTTGGATTTGCTTTCCCTTGAAATTAAATGTTCTTAATTTGTATTCTTTCATATTATTTAATTTCATGCTATTAAAATTAATAATAATAGTAATACTAACAAGAAGAAGAAGAAGGAAATACTCCATGTATCCAAATAATAAACACTCCAAAACCCTCCACGGACTGGAGTAAAGAGAAGGACGTAAGTTGGGCAGGAATGATTTGAAATTACTGGATTTGGGGCACAGAAGCAATCTCCAGTACACCCCAGGAACAGATGGTAATAATAAAATCAGTCTTCCAAACTGGTTGCATATAATTTCAGATTAGAAATCATTACTGTTCTGAGGGCAATAGGAAAGATATTTTGTAAGTTTTGTGTATTAGACTTAAAAGTCAGTACTGCAATTTCTACTTCATTGTTCCACCTCACCAATGTTAATGGGTAATCTAAGTAAAACTGGCTCATTTTGCTCTCACTGTAGAAATGGCCTGGTCTCCAGCACAGCGATACAAACAAATGGCCACATAATAATTCCAAAAGTTTTGAAAAAATCACGTACATCTTTACTGAAGTTTTTCTTAAGGGGACTTCAAAGGGAAACAACATAGCACACAGCAAACTGTCCTGAAAATCCTTTCTACTCAGTAACCTCCCCAAAGTTATGTCCATCATGAAACAGCTGCCTTGTAAGGCACAGCTCTTCTAACTAAAGTCCCTAATCTCATATAAGGCTCCACTTTATCATACTCTTTAGAGATGGCAGGTCCCTTAATACTTTCAACATTGCACGAAAATAGCACCATTAACTATGAATGAGGCATGGGAAGATCTTCGTCATTGCATTTCTTTTTAAATTTCATGATTGTGTACTTATTATAGTTTCTTTTTAATGGAAGCAGATTACATGACCACACAATATTTCCCTTATTTGGGGGGGGATTCTATCCCCTAAATCTCCACTTTGCTCAATGTCCTGACATCTCAGACCATTAACTTGATCCATTGAGATATGTGTCTATGGCCATGAACCTTAACACTGCAACACAGGCAATCTCTGTCTGTTAGTTATGTCCTCAGCAAAGAAGAAATTCATTTAATGACCTGTGTGGAACCTATACTTTCAATCACATCTATATTCTGAGCAATACAAATTGAAGTTTGTATCTGTGTGTGTGGTAAAAAGATGCATAGTTTTAGTTATTTCTGTGTGGACTTGAAGCCATTGTACACAGGAAGGTTAAACAAAAGTAATGCTATGGTAAGTGGTCCCATACCCAAATAGCACTGGCCATTTTCCTAGCCAGGCACCAAATAGCATATGGTACTTTCCTGTCATCTTCGTCTTATTTTCCTCCTCTTCCTCTCTTTCTGCTTTTTTAACTTGACCCAATAATGTCTAGGATTTCAAGAAAAGGTTGTAAAAGCATTTATGTGGTTATTAAGAGAAATGTGACTACCATTGCTGCATTTATTCCTAGAGATGGGAGAGGACTTTTGCAGGGCACACAGCAGTGCTGAAAACTTCTCAGTTATTCGCATTCCTCTTCTCCTCTTTTCTTCAAAATGTTGTTTATTTTAGGGTGGGGGCGCACAGGCATAGTCTTCTGTTTCTGAGTTAATGGAGAGAAAAGAAGCTGTGAATCCACAGGATGCTAAAGAAGATATTTGAGAACCTCCCACCCCCTTTAGATAACAGAAGAGAGTGTTAAAGTTGAGAGAAATGAAATGGCTTATCCAGTGTCAAACAACAGGGCAGAGACTGTCTTTCCCTCTTACCACCATCAGACAGGTACCAAGCATATGCCTGGTACATAATATGTGCTTTGTAAATGTTCACCTAGTGAATAAACTAATGAATGAATTTGTTAATGGCATAGCTGGTACCAGCACTCAGACTCTCTAATTCCTTCTATTTTTCCCTGTTTCAGCTCACTGTCAACAAAATTTCACTTGGGTTATGATCCTCTTTCAATCCTCCTTGCAAATTAAGGAAATGGTCATGAGAGTAAGATGAAGGACAATAGAAAGTCAAACAGTTTACACTTTGGGGAGGAATGACTGACTGTGAGGCACAACTGTAGGAAAGCTGCTCAAGACAAATGAAACTATTTGAAATTCAGAGACTTGCTAGACTTGAAACTTGGGTGAAGAGTTCAAAAAATGGTGAAACTGTGATACAGCAAAACCAATGATAGACGTTTATACTTCAGCAGTATACTCAAATCAAAGGCCATGTATGTGAGCTTCACTTAGCTTTACTGAGCACTAAGTTTATTATCTTTGAAATCAGATCTTAAGTGAAATGCACAGTATCAGATGATCTGAATTCCTAGTATTTGGTGTGTAATCAAAATATCAAATTGTAAAATATATATGCATTATTTTATGTTTTATTACATATGCAAAATATATTAAATTTTTATAAATGAGTAACTTAAAATACATGAACATATTTTTAAAAAACACTAGAAATGTTACCCTCTAGATAAAACTACTGTTAACATTTTCATTTATATACATCTACATTTTTCCCATGTCATTATATGCATCTGTGTTTTTACTTTTGAAAAATTAAAATGATAAAATATTAAATTTCTTTTTACCCTCCCTTGCTTAGGGCCCTTTCTCTCTTCTAATTTCACTGGTACCTGAACTTGCTTTGTTAATAGTCAACTGGTGTGGGAATACTAATGAACCAATTTTTCTTGTCCTGAAAAAGGCACAGATATTCTGAACTGTCATGCCTTCATAAAAATATATATTCTGCATGTAAACGTGTGTGTGTGTAGCTGCTCCATTTTTATTTCCAATTAAGCATTTCTAATGAAGTAGATATTAAAATGTTTTTGCAAGTTCAATGTATAAAAAAAGGAGGTTAAGATTAAGAGTGAAAAGAGCTTAGAATTAAACATCTCTCCCTAGATCATCCATAAAGTGAAAAATTTGGAGCTGAATGTGGTAGAATATTTATGACAAAGTAAGACTCCTTATTCCTAAATTGCTCAGTGATTTGGTCACAAAGCATCTTTCAAGGAAGGAAATGAATTCACTGATAAATGATAGCAGAGTTTCAATCAGGGGCTATTGAGGCATGGGGGGGTAACTGGAAGAATCTATTTTGTCTTTGGAGCAAAAGAGGAAAAATGAAAATTTACTATATTTAGGGGACTATGTCAAATATTTTAGAGCTGGGCTGTCTAATATGATAGCTACTAGGCACATGAACCTATTTACATTTAAATTATTTAATAATAAATATAATAAAAGCTTAATTGCACTAGTGATTTTTCAAGTGCTCAATAAGCCACCTGCAGCCAGTGGTCACCATGTAGGAAAGTGTAGAGTTAAAACATTTCCTCACTGCAGAAAGTTCTATTGGACAGAAAGTTCTCTATTGAAGAACTTAAAACTCATATCCTCCATAGTATAGTTGGAGGAAGAAGGCATCAATACTCAAGGTTAAATGATAGTAGAAGAGCTTTCATAAGGTCATGAATATTTAATTGCCAAAGGAATGAGAATGATGATTTTAGCTAAGGTGATGTCAATCCATGGAAGTCTGTAATCGAAGTTCAGTCATCACGGACCACATGGCACTTGAAGTGGGCATCAGAGAAAATTTCTATTTGGAATAGTAGAGAATAAGGTGAATTTTTTCAGACTTTAGATCCGAGGATAAAAAGGGGGGACTCACACTAAATATAAGATATTTGCCATTTTCTTGTTGTCTGCTTGTGTTTATATTATGAATATTTTTGAATCTATGATGTCTTTCTACAAATATTTTAAGCCACAGACATTTTCTGAGGGTTAGTAAAATTAGCTAAATTTTCTATTTTCTTAACTGGACAAACAGATTCATTAAGTTGCAAAACACCGAAAATAAAAATTTTAGGTTGCCTTTATTAAACCCAATGACTTTTAAAGTCACCTCTTCTATCAGGACATCTCTCATTGCCTATGATGAGTATCCACAACAACAATATCCAAAGCAGCAACCACAAAAGCAATGTAAAGATTAGTAAAGCTTACTTTTTTATTTTTTGATAAAAATAAATACAAATAAATTAATCCTAATATTTTCTTTCTTTATCCCAGTGAATTATCTTGTGCAACTCAGGTTGAAGACTGCTAGAGAGAGAAAACTGGAGTCATTTTCCCCACGCATAACTCAGGTAATCATTTGCTTCAGTAAAATGGTGCATGTCATCTCTACCATAGGAAGATTTAATTACCTTTCATGATAGCAAGGAAATCTGACATTGAATTGGCTTTCCTAAGAGCTCAGAGAAGCAAATGAAACACTGGATGAAATTATTGCATGTGAAACCTTTCTTTCAAGAGAACCAATTGCTATAATTGAAACATCTCACAATATTTGATTTGCTCTTGCCCTATAACCAAATGTTTCAATTAAACTGATTTGTCTTAGCATGGCTGAGATCATTTCCAACACTTTGTCTAAATTATCACAGGCTTCAGCCTGCAATCTCAAAACAAACTCAGACTTCAGAGGACACAGCCCAAGCTCTGGGTAGCTTGTGGACTGAATATAACAGGAATCTTTATCATTCCCATATGGGAGTTCTCATTAGTAACTATAAGCATTTTGTTTTCCTTACATTATACTTGAAACAGAAATTCTCCCACAGAGAGCTAATCAGCAACCACAACCCCAAACAGAATTCCAAAGCAGTTTTTCTATTTAAAGAGGTGTCTGGTTTCACACATAGTAATGGAAGATAAAAACACTCTTCCTGCTTGCATTTTAAGGCTATTCAAAATATTGAAATGTTGTATCTGCAGAGATGAAGTTCAACTCTCTCTTTGGGACTCCTTATCTATGCTTCCCCTGAAGAATTAATGAGGACTAAGTTCAGATATATTTGTCCAATTACTCTGAGATCTGGAATTTTATCTATTAGCTTAAATTAAAATTTAATCACCTGGGAATATTATGGAAAACAGGGGATCCTAAACTGCATCTAAATTGTGAAGAAATAGTCCACTTCCCACGAGCAGTCGTAATTTGGGTTTGTAGCACATCAATGACATGAAAAGACCTTAATGGAATGTGGTAGTCTGCATATTGACTAATACTCATTGTAGTCTGGCACCATGAATCACAGACTTTCAGAATTCAAAGAATGTAAAAATGAAATCTATGTCCCCCTAGGTGACATTCTTAGTCCATGGAAGGAGAAATGCCTTGGCTCAAGGTTACAAAACTGTTTTAAAAGAGAGCCAAGACTAGAATCAAGATCCTAGGGACCTCAATCTTGTCAATATATCTCAAAGCCAATTTGCAACCCAAATTTGGCATTAGCACCTATTATAGTTGGTGACTCAGTTGGCTGAAAAAGTAGAGATTTCCCCCGCCTTCACCACAATGTAATAAACATAATTTAAATACAGTAAGTCTTCTTTTTCTGCGAGTTCTGCATCAGGATTGAATTCGATCCACAGTTGGTTGAATCCAAGGATGTTGAATCCATGGATGTGGAAGGCCAATGACCATGCCATTTTGTATGAGGAACTTGAGCATCTGTGAGTTTTGGTATCTTCTGGGGGTCCTGGAACCAAATCCCCTGGTGTTACTGGAGGGATGACTGTGTAAAGCAGCTTGTCTGTCAATTTTTGCCTTTAGCATAGTAGAGGTTTAAAAATGTCTGAAATGTGTATACATGCATTCTCCAAATGTTTATATGCTTTATGAGGCTAGGGACTGAGTCTTTCATTTCGGATGATTCTGCCCTGATTGTGCAAGTCTTTGTTCAGTGTAAGTGCTCAGACATTGCTCTTCAGTGAGGAAGAGCCTCAGTTCCTGAAGTCCAGAGTATCTACCACCCACCCCTACCCCTGTTCATAAGATAATATCAAAGAAATTACAATGGTTGGCATAAAATATCTGAGTGGTGGAGATTAAATCTGCTTTTGAATGGATGCCTTTGAAATTGTTCCTGTCTCTTTGTTTTCATCTCTCCATCTCTGCTGTGAAATGTCAGAAAGGATTTTGGAGCTTTTACACATTTTGGTTCTCTGAGTTTGTGAGCCTAACCCTCATCTCCAGTGCTGCAAATCCAACCAAGCAAAGGTTGATGTTGTCATTGAAGTTTATAAAGATTCTTTGTCTGAGCTAGAACCTTTTGTCTTTAGTAAGTAAAGGTTCTGTGGAACAGCAGCCCTTACATCTTCAGAGCTATTTACCTAATTGTCAATACACCCAGGACAACTGTGTCATCCTTTTTTAAGGCTATACAGGATCTCCAACCTGGCCTCTTTCCTGGTAAATAACAATTTTGCTCTACTATGTGTACTTGACCAATTTTTCCCTGATTCCAGAGAGCGTTTGATAATTACCATCACCACAGCAGAGTGATCATTTGAAAGAGGAAAAACATAGGGGTAGAAGATTGTTGAGGCATAATTTTCAGCTGGGTAAACAAGATAAAAAGGTGCTTAGTTCCTACATGTGAAGAGTGGTTAAAATCTAAGCAAACAGGAAAAGTTATTTTTGAAATAACCAAAATAAACTAATACCATAGAAGGCATATTTTCTTGTTTTATTCTATGGTTTCTGTGTCATCATTAGTTGACTCATAGAATGTGATTTCATGACTGGTCATCTAAATAATTTAATCACCAAGGATAAGCAAAGGATCTATAACTGAAGGTTGTCAAATATAATAGGAAAAACTATTAGCTAAAATCATCTTAGGTCATGCTAAAAAATCAAATGAAGTTATTTTAAAGGGTAACTCTAATTTCTGTATTGATGTTATTCTTCACATGAATATACCTTCTTTTTTCTTCTTTTTTTTTTCTGTCCTGTTTGGAATAGCTTTAACATTAAAACTACTTTCATCAAGCCCGTCGAATTCAAGCTGCATCAGGGTTTTATGGATTTCGTTATAGCCCCAAACAAACAAGAACAAAATATTTTTCTCCAAAAGCTAAAATAACTAGCTGCCTTGATAAGGGACCCTTGTTTCTTAAAGTCTGACAATGCAGCAGGGATTAGCATGTTTAGTCTTCCTTGCAAACCAAATACTTTATTTGTGAAGAAAAACCCTATGCAAAATTCTGGTGAGACAAAGCAGTAATGATTAGTAGTTTGTAGTTTTGGTTGAACAGATGTTGATGGAAGGAAAGCTCAGCTGCTGGAGTTTTTAGCATTAATATTTTCTGAAGTTGTAAGAAAATCGAAGGTATTCTGAGCATGTTAGCAAAGTACATAATTGGTAGGGGGCTGAAAGACAAAATTAAGGAAAAAATAATTTTCTCCAGGCTTTTCTGATTTTTTTAAAATGAAATTTTTAAATTGAAGTACAGTTGATTTACAATATTATATTGGTTTCTGATGTACAGCATAGTGATTCAGTATTTTTTACAGATTATGCTCCATTAAAAATTATTACAAAATAAGGGCTTTAATTCCCTGTTCTGTACAATATATCTTTGTTGCTTATCTATTTTATACATAGTAGTTTGTATCTCTTAATCCCATACCACTAATTGTCCTCTCCCCGCTTCCCTCTCCCCTTTGGTTACTACTAGCTTGTTTTCTATGTCTGTGAGTTTGTTTCTCTTTTGCATATATATTCATTTGCATTATTTTTTAGATTCCATGTGTAAGTGGTATCATACAGTATTTATCCTTCTCTGTCTGAATTATTTCACTTAGATTGCTTCCATATCTTAGCTATTTATAAATAGTGCTGTTGTGAATATTGGGATGCATGTATCTTTTTGAGTTAGTGTTTTGGTTGTTTCTGGATATATACCCAGGAGTGGAATTGCTGGATCCTATGGTAGTTCTATTTTTTAGTTTTCTGATGACCCTCCATACTGTTCTCCATAGTGGCTGCACTACTTTACATTCCCACCAACAGTCAGTGTACAAGAGTTCCCTTTTTATCATATCCTCTCCAACATATGTTATTGGTAGAGTTTTTGATGATAGCTATTCTGACAGGTGTGAGGTAATATCTCATTGTTGTTTTGATTCACACTTCTTTAATAACTAATAATGTTGAGCATCATTTAATGTGCCTGTTGGCCATCTGTCTTCTTTGGGAAAATGTCTATTCAGGTTTTCTGCCCATTTTTTGATTAAGTTGTTTTTTGATTCTGATTTTAATATTTGTAAGTCATTACTACATTTGTGAAAATCTCTAATGAGAATAAAACAAGGAAACAAAGTTCTAGAAACATAGTGGATGGAAAATCTAATTAACCCTCATATATATATTCTTTCATTTGTTGTCTCATCTGATTTCTGTGTTATATGGAAATTCAGTAATACCTATTACCATTTTACAGACTGGAAACTAAGGTCTCAGAGAAGCTAAGGTCATTTATTGAATGAATGTTGTAGCCAAAAGCAAGAATGAAAATATACTAACATGAAAAATTATCTTTCAGTCTGGTGTAATCCAATATCAACCCTTCTAATTATTAGAATTGAATTCCAATTCATTTTGTTGTCAAATTCAATCAAGAAATTAATTGGGAGCCTCTCGTTGGCTGGTGCAATGTTAGGGGTTAGAAGTAAAGTGAAATACAGCTCTGTCTTTAGTGACCACAGAGTTTAGTAAGGGAGGAAGACAAGAAAAGCAACAAGTGCAAAACATGGGAATATAGAGCAGTAAGCAAACAGTGCCACTGGAGCAAAAGTTCATTCCTTAATTCCTTAATGGGTAATGATTGAGTAAGTACCATGTAGCAGACACTGTACAAAGTGACTCTTTGTGCTCTGGTTGTAAATGTAGCCATCAATATTGGTTCACTAGTGTACTTCTCAGCATTCTAATTGGAGACTCCCAAAAGTAGAAAGATCTCAATTAGGAAAGGGGGTGGAGACTAACTTTTATTGAGCATCTACTCTATGCACTCCTTATTTCACACAGAAGAAAACCAAGGATAAGGTCACAGAAAATATCAGTGACAGAACCAACATGATTCTGAATGCACTCAGGCATGACCCTGGTCCTAGAGGACACTGGGTTCAGTTAACTTGCTTGGAAAACAATAGTAGGAACAGCTTCACTGGCTACTGTAAAGCACCCACTGACTACCACCTGGCTATGCAAATATCCCCACAGTCTCTAGCACTGATGGGATTTTAGTGAATGCCAGAAAGAAATCAAAGAATCAAGATGTTAAAAACAAAAAACCCTGACAAATTCACACACAGACTTCAAACACAGTAAACTTGCAATGATCAGTCACCTTTCACCCATAGAGGAATTCATGGCATTAGGTTCTGTACATTCCTGGGGTTATTATGTACCAACAAGTAGAATTTGAGAATTCTGGGGAGAGGGGCTCTGGTATTAAGGAAGTATACACTCTAGGAGATTTTTTTTCTGGCTGACAGCCCTGGGAGATTTACTGGGACTTTGGTGAGGAAGGGGGGATTAAGTTAAAACATTTTCAAGGAGCCTCAGAAATTACAATAGAGATTTCTAGATCTCTGCAGGCTAATTCCATGTGAAATATAACAATAGAATAAGTCCAGAGGCTTTTCTAAACACTAACCCTGTGAGACACCAGTCTGGGCTTTAGGAGAATCTTGCATTCTTCCTGATGTTAGTTTAAGTGTTAATCTTTCTTTCTTAAAAGGTGCATTGCCAATCACAGCTAATCCCATGTGGCGTTTTTGCATTTCATCCTTTCATAGGAATTTGGGGAATAGAGAAAATCATATATGTCTGCCTAAGACAAGACATAGCAAGGTGGATATTTATTCTCTCCCATAATGAGCTTGTAAGAGAATTTTGTAATTGTGCAAGGGCAAAAAAAGAATAGAAATATGTAAACATATTTTGTATATTTATATCAAAATGTCTAAAAGAATGTAAGAAAGAAAATTTATAAAAGAATGTACATAAAAATGATATATTTATTCTTTTGTATATATTTATATGAGAGACAGATTTAGAATGTTACAGAAAGTTTTGATTTTTTTCTTTTTAATTATTTACTTTCTAACTACGATGCATAGAATCTGGGGTTATGGAAAATATACTAACATTGTATCCTGCCATGAATGGTAGTTCTAAAACAACAAAGCCCCAGCAAAGAGCTCTGCTAGGGAGGAAATGCTTTTAAATAAATCAGCTATCATGTTTAAATGAAGAGGCTATTTTGAATGCTTCAGGAGTTCATCAGCCATCATTGTCCCGACAGCTATATCCAGTAGTCTGAGCTACTTTGGGAACTCATCTCCTTACCACTAAGGTCAAGAAATAACTTGTACGATATGAAGGGAAAGTACATCTGAGATAGATGGTTCTTTCTAGTTGGAGTTCATGCCTCAACAGGCCCATGACATGTAGATGCATGCTGATATGCTTTGAGTTGTGTTCATTGGTAATTATTGCATAAAACTGGGAACATTTCAAGGGTCACATGGTGCCTAGTGCCACAAGCAGTTATTTTACTTATTCACAAATTTACAAGGGCATGTTTCATGCTTTATTCTAAATTAAAAGGCTGCCACATGTATGGTACCATCTTGTGAACTTAAATAGTCATGTCTGTTAATCTTCATAACTGGTCTGCACAATGACCCCCTAACTCTGACAAGCCAAAAATACTTAGCACGGCGTTATTGTGGTCTCCTAGACCTTATGTATTTTTGCCTCTCCCAATTTTATTTCACTGTCTCTCCGACTTCCTCTGCCATATTGGTTTCTTTTCAACTCCTTGAACATACCTGCCTTTTCTATGACTCAGGGCCTTTTATATCTGACCTTCTTTCTACCTAGAGTACCCATCCTCCAGATTTTTAATGTATGGCCTTCTTATTATTCAAATTTCAGCTCATATATCACCACCTCAGAGAGATTTATTAAAATAGACATCTTTGTGTCTTCTTTATTGTCATACCCCCAGAACTCAAAACAGTGCCTGGTATATACTAGGTGATTCAAGTTTGAATGATTGTAAGTCTAATAAAATAAACTATAGCATTATTGCCATGAGTGGCCTAAATTAGGAATTTCTGCCAAATACCCTGGGAATAGTTAGTGCCATCAACTAGGCACTATGCTTTCTCAGGGCTCTTCCTTTATTCCATACCTTTTGGATCCAATAATTGAATATTTCCAGGTTTTGAAGAGCAGAGCTTAGTAGAGTGCAGTTATGAAAGCAATGTTTTTTCTCACCTTTTCCCACTAATCTTGCCTATGGATCCCCTTTTCTGTAGTACCTGGATTAATCTCAGTCAGACCCCTTGGCTTTCTCAGTCATTTTTAGGCAGTAAAGAGGAACTTTGTTCTTGTTCAAGCATTCATTATGTGATGTAACAACTCTAAAATCTTTCAAAGTTAACATTTTTTCCCTTCCTACGATCCAGTGTGCTTCAAGGTTGGGAGACCGCAGTAGAAAAAGGGGTCTTGGCTGGCTTCTTTCCTCTTTTTATGCACCACCTCTTCCATTAGCTAGCTGCTTATTCTTACCCTTCCAGGGTTGGACCCTGGGGAGAAGAGTTTAGGAGGAAAAGGGCAAAGCTTCACATGGCTAATACAGATGCACTGGCATCAGTGCCCTCTACGCATCACTTGACCAAAGATGACTCTTCTTCAGGGACATTTTGCAGTTCCTTCAAATATCTTCTAGGCTTCAGTTCTCTTGTCCTGGGTAAAGCCTCTCTTTTGCTGTCCAATTGCGATTCACTTTCCACTTTTTATATTGGAGCCACTTCATCTCTTTCTGTGGTCTTCTTCCACAGGACTTTGAAATAAGACCTCAGTCCATTTTATTTTCTGAGGATCCATGTCAAATTTCCAGAAAATAATGCAAAATTTTTTTTTCCTGTAAAAGGTGAAGGAAAATGCAACTTTACTCTCCACATAGCCCTCCATACTCCAAGGTTCAGAAAGGGGCAACTGCAGCCATAGATTCTCACCTTGGATACTCAAGTTTGAGTTAAACACTAGTCACTATGGCCCTTCTATTCCAGAGGATACCTTTCAGGCTCACTGAATGGTCCCCTGAAATTCTTCTCCCTTGATTTGAATTGAGGAGGAAGCCTACCTCTACCTTTCCCCATGATTGGGAATATAAATAACACAGGGACTGCTCTCTCCAAATAAATCCTCTGTCTCTTTGTTCTGTCAGTCTTGGCCAGGCTTTTCTTTTCAAATTTCTCAGGAGTGCATCAGAAACCAAGCCACTTTTCCTCAAAATCCAGAGGAAATGTAGCTTACTCTCTGAAGAGTACCTTTGAAGCCTGTCTTGTCCAACATGGGCTGATTGAAAAGCCCACCAATCCTTTCCTCTATAGAAAGAGAGAACACACAGCAAATTAACAGTTTTCTTCAAAACTATCCTCTTCCTTCTAGCCTTCTCACCTGAAGTCTTTTATGCTCCTGAGGTGGATGTTAGGTTAAGGCAGTCTGGACAGTTTTACAATCTCTTTGCAAGTCCTGACTAACAGGTCTGGCACCTTATTTCTTGACATGAAGGTGATTAACATTTATTGCATTAGTCTTGGCCTTTGGGGAATCAGCCAAAGATGAGACAAAGTCTTATTTTAAATTTCTGCTGCATTAAAAAGTACATTATTTAATAATATAAAATCAGTAATTCTCTCCCCTGTACTGCCATATTTCTGTTCTTGTGTGAGTTTACAACATTAAATAATGACTAAAAAGTCTTTCTGGAATGAGCAGTGCCTAATCAGAAGTGGAATCTATTATTGGAGGAGAGATTGAACCACTGTTATTTACTAGGTATCATATAAAGATATAGATTCAAGGAACATATACAGGTAAACAAGACCTTGTAGCAAATAAGACAAAATGGGAAAGAACTGTTGAATGTTTTACATATTTTGATCACAGGAATTGTGCTCAGGGTGAGTTGGAGTTTGACCAGGTAGAGCAGAAGTTCTGAGCAAAAGCTGAACCTCAGATTTACTACACTGTCAGTGGAGCTCCTTGACTTTTGGGGATGTAATTTGAAAGAAAACAGCAGCAACTTACCACTCTAGTGTTTTGGAAACCTTCTCTTCATCTGAATTCATGGTACCTATTATCTGTGCCTCTCATTGGATACTGATCTTTCAGTTCAATAAGACATCATCTTTTATATAATCCATGTATGCATGTCTTGTTTCCACAATTATTTTCCACTCAGAGTGTCAAGGAATATGTCTTTGTATTCTCCTATAATGTCCTTAAATTCAAGCTTACAAGTAGTAGGTGCTCAGTTAGTGACTATTGATTGATGACTAGTTTTCCTTTCTTTGTTTATTCATTAGGTTTCTACTATGTGAAAAATACTTGCTACTTAGTTCTCAGACTAAATAGCAAGAGTCAAGTCACAATCCACCAAGTGTCACCTTAAAGAGGCTCCCACTGTCCAATGATGTGCACATTTAATCATCTATAAATACAATAACAGGAATCAGTTATAGCACATCAAATATGGTTACATCTGAGACTTTAATAAGAAAAAATTATTATTAAAAGAATAGTAGCAACCAGTCCATTATTTGGAAAC
The DNA here is from genome assembly GCF_964165515.1 of Mesoplodon bidens. Lineage (NCBI taxonomy): Eukaryota > Metazoa > Chordata > Mammalia > Artiodactyla > Ziphiidae > Mesoplodon > Mesoplodon bidens. The sequence continues at coordinate 23,984,504 of NC_138176.1, forward strand.
TGCTAAATAAAGAGAAGGAGCTAGTATTTATCCTGCTTTATATATACCAATTATATCATTAAGTAACCAAATAGATGAGGAGAAGTAATGAATAAAAAGAAATGTTAATGTTAAAACACCACCATTTTCAATCTCTAATCAAGAAACAAGTCTAGGCATTTAACATCAAAGACTGCCTACATCAAAAAAACCCAGAAACAGCTGGATATTTTCTACCACCTGATGGAAAAACACATCACTTATGAAATAGTCTTTAAAAAGAGCTAAAATATGATCTGAATCTGATCAAGCTTCTAGAACCAATTTCCAATTTACAGGAAATACAGAGGACAGAGGAGGATGTTAAACTATTTCATGGGAGTTCAGTCAACAAAATCTTAATTTTCTAATACTCCACAAGAAAAACGACCCAATTTATTTGAATAATAAAATTTAGGAGAGAGCTAGAGGAAAGAGGGAAAGAGAGAGAACATATGGAGTAAAGGAGACTTAAGACACATACCAACCAATCCCAGTGTATGGGCATTATTTGAATCCTGATTCCAATAAATGGTAAATATAAGCAAGACTTCTGTAAGACAACTGGAAATTTGAACACTAGTTGTAAACTTGTTTATACTAATAAATAATTGTTAGACTATTTTTGGTGTGACAATGGTCTTTTCCTTATATCTAAAGGTCCTTATCTTTTAGAGATGTGTACTGAAATACTTATGAATGAAATTATATGGTAGACGAGATTTGCTCCAAAATAAGGAAGAGATAGTAGATGGAGCATAGATTCAACATGATTCACCATGAGTTCATAATTGTTGAAGCTGACTGATCGGTATATGAGAGTTCATAGATACTATTCTATCTATTTATTTATCTGTTTCACATTCTTCATTAAAAAAAATTCAAAAAATACTGGAAAAAGATAATAATTACTGTGGATCTTCCTCCATAAAACCTAATGTGTTAATTCCCAGAGAGGTAATTTTGTGCATTTCATTGTGCATATCTGTTTTTTTATTTTTATGAAAAACATGCACTACAGAGCAGCAATATAGGAACTTTTAACCCGGTATATAGGTCCAAGAGTGAGTCAGGAAGTCCATAACTACCTGGAATTGTGTGCAAAATTAATTTTGGATGTGTGTTTTTGCATTTTAGAGGTCAAAGAACTCTAAAAGCAAAATGACTTTAACAACAAACAATCCATAGGTATTATTACTTTTTTAAAAAGGAAAGACTACAGAGAAATTTCAGTTTTCTTAGTATGATCTGGCAACTGAAATGCAAAAAAAAATGCATTTTCAAAATGACTTACTAAATCAATGAGAAAATGTTTCCATTTTATCAAATCCAGGCATACCAATGTGTAACTTGAGACACACCTGGTGTTTAAGCAAAAACAGTGATATTTCCTGTGTACTTGAGGTTTTCATTGTCTGGTTCTGATTTGTCCAAATTCTTACCCTCAAAACTTACCTCTTTAGATCATGTGTTTCACTCATTTAAGGCAACCTCCCTTCTGCACTGTAGCCTCCTCCAATGTTCCCTGGGCAGTGTTGATCTACAAGTACTCTCATGATCAACTTATAGATTTCTGTATGTACCATTATATATATATTTTTTTCTCTGCAAGTACAGGGTAAGTTCTCTGCTGGAAGAGACCATGTTTTGGCTGCCTGTGTATTCTTATACTTGTGTGAATCTGTTGAGTAAGAAAGCATCACTATTCACTTGCTTCTGCTCTTCATTCCACTTTACCCTTGATCTGGAAGTAAAAGAGCCCAAATCAGATATTGCAGAGGGAACTAAGCAAACACCATGTTTGAAGCAACTACCTGTATAATCATTACTTGCTTGATTCTCTAAGTATACTCATCTACTGTTATTCTAGTTCAAGTTGAAAAATCAGACACACATGGAAATATTCAGTGCCATGTCCATAGGCAACATTCTTTTTTCAATAGTTTATGTTTTCTCTTGTCCTTATGATTCTAATAATTGGACATTGTTAAGCCCAAAGGGTAAATTCTAAAGTAAAATTACAAGAAAACCTTCCTCCCTTATGTAAATTTTCTTGTAAGATCTTTTGGAATATGATCTTTTTTCCCTTTTCACAGATTCACTTAAAAATTTTTTTAAAGTATATACATTCACAGCTTTACTAGGGTATCACTACCTCTTATTCTCACATTTAAAACTGATTCTCACATTAAAACTGATAATATCTAGGAAGATTCTCATAAGTTTTCCCATCAGCAGGGTTACTTATTTTTTTTGCAATGTAACTACTTTGGAACACAAAAGCATTTGAAATAAGCATCCTTGATACAAATTGCAAATTACTTTCTCACTATTCCTGGCTATGTACTCCCAAATCAATAGAAATTCATGGGATTTGAAAATTAAATGTTGCTGTGCATTGTTTTCTTTCTGACTTTATGAATAAGGCTATAATCCTTCTGCACCATTTTAGCAAGTTCAGCTGGAAAAGTATTAACACTGACATTTGAAAATGTATGTGTTAGGTAGAAGAGGTGGGGAGATATTAGGACTTCACAGCCCAATTACCTAGGTCCTGTTAAATTTCATAGACTGCACTAAGCACATCAGAGATATTTTGCTCCAAAGCCCTGCTCATGCCCAGTTTGTTCCTTTTGCATTACCCAAATGCAAGGGCATAGACTCTTCAAAAAAATGGTGAAGTAAAGCTCAGTCTTTTCCAATGAAGGAACTGCTGATCAGGATCATCAATACTCAGACTCTCCTACAAAATCCAAGGCAGTTTTGTAACTATGATGGCCCCAGAAGCATTTCTTAAGGCCCAGTATAGTGTGCTTTATTAAAAATCAATAGGTTCTGAATTTAAACATAATCTTTAGAACTCTATATGTTCTTTTGGCTATAATATATCATGTAGTAAGAAGCAAGGCGTTTCCATAGCTCTTCTACTTCTTGGTAAATCACTCATCCATGCAATGTCATAGGCACTGTGATTTGTTATTTCAACCAGTCTCAGGAAGAGGGTATCATTAGAACATATCCATCTTTCTTTGCTAAATTATTTGGAAAGAAGTATTTTTCATATCCTTGTTTGCTTCAGTCATGATTAGAGGTTTAAAATGCTCTGTTTCCACACCTAGATGGATTTTAAAATGTATCTTTTTTAAAATATATCTTTGCCAACATTTTCTATTTTGAGAGAATTTTTTCTTATTGTTTATAGCTATCTTAGTGGCATCTTATTGTGGTTCTGATTTGCATTCCGCTAATGACTAATTATGTTAAGCATTTTTTCATGTGCTTATTGATCATTTGTTTATCTTCTTTGGAGAAGGTCTACTCAAATGCTTTGACCATTTTTTAATTGGGATAGTTTAAAAATATTGGGATTTTTAAAAATTGAATTGTTACCTTTATTTTTTATTGTTGCATTGTAACATTATATATTCTGGATACTGATATTTTTCAGGTGTATTATTTGAAAAAACTTTCTCCCATTCTATAGATTATCTTTTCATTTTCTTGATAGTGTTCTTAGAAAACACACATTTTTTTTCCCTTTTAGTGACATCTAATTTATCTGTTTTCCCTTTTGTTGTTTGTGCTTTATATGTCATATCTAGGAAACTATTACCTAATGTAAGATCATAAAAATTTTCTTCTAACAGTTGTGTAATTTTTAGCTCATGAGTTTAGGTCTTTGATCCATTTAGAATTAATTTTTTAATTTGGTATGAAGTAGATGTCCAAGTTTATTCCTTTGCAAATGGATATCCACTTACTCCAGGACCATTTGTTGAAAGGATTCTTCTTTCCGTATTAAATGGTCTTGGTACCCTTGTTAAAAAATCAGTTGATCATCAACATGTGGGTTAAGTTGTAGACTCTAATTTCCATGTCATTGATTGGAGTGTCTGTCCTTATGCCAGGAGCATGCTCTCTTGTTTACTGTAGCTTTGTAATAAGCTGCAGTTGGGAAGTGTGAGTCCACCAACTTTGTTCTTTTACAGAATTATTTTTGCTATTTTGGGTCTCCTGCATCTCTATGTGAATTTCAGGATCTTGTCCATTTCGACAAAAAAAAAGGGTGATTGAGATTTTGATAGAGATTGCCTTCAGTTGTAGATCAATTTGGGGAGTACTACACCTTAGCAATACTGTCTTCCAGTCTATAAACATGAGATACTTCAATTTATTTAGGTCTTTTAAATTTCCTCTGACAGTATTTTGTAGCTATCAGTGTACAAGTCCTACACTTATTCTATTGAATTTATTCCTAAGTATTTTACTTTTTAGTGCTACAGGCATCTCACAGAGATATTGCAGGTTCAAGTCCAGACAACTGCAATGAAGTAGATATCACAAAAAACTGAGTCACACAATTAAACAAAATTTCTCAGGGCATATGAAATTATGCTTACACTATACTGTAGTCTATTAAGTGTGCAATTAAAAATACATTAATGCTAAAAATTGCTGACCATCATCTGAGTCTTTAGCAAGTCATAATATTTTTGCTATTGGAGGGTCTTGCCTCGATGTTGATGGCTACTGACTAGGATGGTGACTACTGAAGGCTGGGATGGCTGTGGCAATTTCCTAAAATAAGACAACAACATCACTGGCTGCATCAATTGACTCTTCCTTTCGTGAACAATTTCTCTGTAGCATGCAGTGCTATTCTGTAGCATTTTACCCAGAGTACAACTTCTAAGTTGGAGTCAGTCCTCTCAAACCCTGATGCTGCTTTATCAACTAAGTTTATGTACTATTCTAAATTTCTCGTGGTCATTTCAACAATTTCATAGCACCTTCACCAGGAGTAGTTTCCATTTCAAGAAACTATTCTTTTTTGCTCATCCATAAGCAGCAGCTCCTCATTCTTTAAAGTTTTATCATAAGATTGCAGCAATTCGGTCCCATATTCAGTCTCCAATTCTAATTCTAGCTCTCTTGCTATTTCCATCATATGTGTAGTTACTTCCTCCACTGAAGTTTTTGAACCCCTCCAAGTCATCCATGAGGGTTGGAATCAACTTCTTCCAAACTTCTGTTAATGTTGATATTTTGACCTCTTCCCATGAATCACAAATGTCCCTACTGGCATGTAGAGTGGTGAATCGTTTCTTAATGGTTTTCAATTGACTTTTCCCAAATTCATCTGAGGAATCACTGTCTATGGTGGCTATAGCCTTACAAAATATTTCTTAAAGAATGAGACTTGAAAACTGAAATTGCTCCTTGGTTCATGGGCTGCAGAATGGATGTTGTGTTAGCAGACATGTAAAACAACACTAATCTTGTTGTACAGTTCCACCCTAGCTGTTAGGTGACCAGGTGCATTGTTAATGAGCAGTACTATTTTGAAAGAAATATTTTTTTTCTGAGAAGTACTTCTCAACAATGGGTTTAAAATATTCAATAAACCATGTTGTAAACAGATATGCTGTCATCCAGGCTTTGTTATTCAATTTATAGAGAACAGGACAAGTCAATTTAGTATAATTCTTAAGGGCCCTAGGATTTTCAGAATGGTAAATGAGCATTGGCTTCAATTGAAAGTCACCAAATATATTAGTCCCTATCTCTCTAGAGCCAGCCTGTTCTTTGAAGCTCTGAAGGCAGACATTGACTTCTCTCTAGCTATGAAAGTCCTACATGGCATCTTCTTCCAACAGAAGCCTGTTTCATCTACATTAAAAATCTGTTGTTTAATGTAGCCACTTTCATTAATTCTCTTAGCTAGATCTTCCAGGCATGGCATCTTCTTCCAACAGAAGCCTGTTTCATCTACATTAAGAATCTGTTGTTTAATGTAGCCACTTTCATTAATTCTCTTAGCTAGATCTTCCAGGTAGCTTGCTGCAACTTCTACATCAGCACCTGCTGCTTCACCTGGTACTTTTATGTTATGGAGATGACTTCTTTTCTTAAACCTCATGAACTGGATATCCCTGGCAGTCCAGTGGTTGGGACTCTGTGCTTCCATTTCGGAGGGCACAGGTTTGATCCCTGGCTGGGGAACTAGGATCCCATGGGTGGTGTGGCCAAAGAACAAACAAACAAACAAACAAAAACACTTCATGAGCCAACCTCTGCTAGCTTCAAACTGTTTTTCTGTGCTTCCTCATCTCTCTTAGCCTTCACTGAATTGAAGAGAGTTAAGGCCTTGCTCTGGATTAGGCTTTGGCATAAGGGGATGTTGTGGTTGGTTTGATCATCTATTCAGACCACTAAATCTTTCTTCATATTAGCAATAAGGCTGTTTCACTTTCTTATTTGTGTGTTCACTGGAGTAGCACTTTTTAATTTCCTTCGAGAATTTTTCTTGCATTTATAACTTGGCTAAGTGGCACAAGAGGCCTAGATTTCAGCCTATCTCTGCTTTCAACATGCCTTCCTCACTAGGCTTAATTATTTCTACCATATCATTTTCGGTGAGAGACTTGTGACTCTTCCTTTCACTTGAACACTTTGAGGCCATTGTTGGGTTATTAGTTGGCCTAATTTCAATATTTGTGTTTCAGACAATAAGGAGTCCCAAGGAAAGGGAGAAAGATGAGGGAACTGCCAGTCAGTGGAATAGTTAGAACATATACAACATTAATTGATTAAGTTCACCATCTTATATGGACACATTTTATGGTGCCTTAAAACAGTTGCAATAGTAACATCAAAGTTCACTGATCACAGATCATCATAACAAATATAATAATAGAAAATTTTGAAATGTGAGAATTAGCAAAATGTAATAAAGGTACACAAGGTGAGCAAATGCTGTCAGAAACATGC